>NC_132912.1:58398169-59648169 GCF_047675955.1 Chlorocebus sabaeus | reverse complement strand
GTCAATTCTGTTTGCCTCATTAAAATAATTTTTAAAAACCATAGCAGCAGAAAGCAAATCAATTTCTTTGAGCTGGTGAAGTTAGGGAGGGTTTGACTACCAAGGGGTCTGAAGGAATATCTTGGTTCTATTATGGTTATTCTTCCTCAGGTGTTTGGAAAAGCATATAGAATTGTCAGGCAAACACTGCATTTTACTGTATTTAACATATACTTTAATTTTAAGAAGTATAGGCACTGGAAAAAATATATTATTCTCGTGAATAAAATTACTTTATGAAATATGAGCATGGAAAAACAGTATTTTGAAATCAATATAGTTTGTGTTTTAATAAAAAGTTAAATGCTATGTTTGTATTTTTTTAATGTTTACATGTATCTTTGTAAAAGGAAAGAAAATAAAAGAAATTTAGGAGATTCTTTTCATTAGAAATGCATATTTCTTCTTATAGGTAGGCATATAGGTGGAATTAGTATACTAAAATTTATTTAACTATCTAGTTCTGATTGTTAGTTAATTTGATGCAATTATGTTGTCACTCCAAAAAAATACCTCCTATTAATATTAAATATAACCTTCTATACTTGTGTTTTTACTGACATGGTGTAAAGTCCTAAGAGTAGAGCAGTAGATATATAGTGTTATGCGATAGCTGTATCTTTTCTTTTCCCCTTTACTGAAGTATAATTGGTATAACAAAATCAACATATAATTGGAAATATGTGTATGCTTATGTAACCATCACCAGAATCCAGGTCATAAACCTATCACTTCCAAAAGTTTCCTTGGTCCCTTTGTTTTTTTTCTTTTGTGTGTGTTCAGTAAGGACCCCTCACATGAATTCTAATGGCAGGGTCCCCAGTATGCCCTACATTGGGCCAAGACCTACTTTCATTATCACTGTATTTTTTTGTTTATTCTCTGTTCTGTGGTATAAAGATATTGTTGAAAATGTAGAAATGGCTTGCAGCTATGGGTAAAAATGATGAGAAAAAGAGAAAGCATTAATGTTTAGCTATAGCACAGAAAGTCAAGATGTTGGACAAACTAGATAGAGGTGTAAGTGTAAAATATCTTATAGAAGAGTACAGTGTTGGAATGATCATTATATATGACCTGAAGAATCCAAAGGATAAACTGTTGAAGCTCTATGCTGAAAGTGACAAACAGAAGTTAGTGAAAAATAGAAAAACAAGGCATAAAATTAAAATGAAGATACTGATCTTGTATTGAAAGACTGGATTCATCATTTCCCAGTGAATATATGCAGCATATTGGTGCACTGATCATAAAACAAGCAAAGATCTATCATAAGGAACTGAAAATTGAAGGAGAATGTAAATATTCTACCAGTTGGTTGCAGAAATTTAAGATAAGATACAGTATTAAATATTTAAATTTTGTGATGATAAAGCCCCTGCAGGTGACAATTCAGCAAAGAAATTCATTGACAAGTTTTTCAAAGTCATCACTGATGAACATCCGATGGAAGAACAAGGCTATAATGCTGATGAAATATCACCTTTTTGGCATTACTGCCCCAGAAAGAAAGCTGATGAGACAGCCCCTACAGGAATTAAGAATGCCAAGGACAGAATAGCTGTTCTGGGATGTGCTAATGCAGCAGGCACACATAAGTGTAAACTTGCTGTAGGAGGCTAATGCTTGCATAGTCATTAATTTCAAGGAATGAATATCTCACAAGTCTATTATTGTGCTGGGAAAACATATAGATAACCAGAAACATCTTTTCTAACTGGTTTCACAAACGTTTTGTACCAGCAGCTTGTACCAGTGCTCACTGCAGGGAAGCTGGACTAGACAATGACTGCAAGATTTTTTTATTACTTGAAAACTATTCTTCTCATCTTCCAGCTGAAATTCTCATAAAAAATAATATGTATGCAAGTAATTTTCCCCAAAAGTGACTTTATTCCTTCAGCCATGTGACAAGGGTATCCTTAGATCAATAAGATAAAATATAAAACACTTTCTTGAACAGCACACTAGTAACACTGAACAGAGGCATGAGTACAGAAGGTAATCAAAAGGAGTTCAGTGCAAAGGATGCTATATGTGCTGTTGCCAGTGCTTGAAATACAGTGATTGAAGACGTAGCTGTGCATGCTTGGCACACCCACTAGCCTGACTTTGCTCAATGATGATAAAAACAAGGTCGTGACTTTAAAGGGTTCTGTATGTCAAGTCAGAAAAAAATAATTTTTAACCTCCTTACACATGCAAACATATACCTTCAGGGTCTGTAAATAAGCCAGAAGTGCATATTGAAGAATTTTTAAAGTTATTAATGAAGCTCCAGTTTTTCATTAATTTACTGGTGGTAAAATAGCCAAAATAATTCTGAATTAAGGTGATTGTGGTAACAGTGATGACAAAGATGATGTTAAATATTGTAGAAAAAATGCTGGAAAATATGGAAGTGACTTGGGAACCAGGTAACAGGCAGAAGTTGGAACAGTTTGGAGGGCTCAGACAAAGATAGAAAGATGTGGAAACATTTGGAACTTCCTAGAAATGTGTTGAATGGTTTTGACCAAAATGCTGATAGCGATGTCAGTAAAGAAATCCAGGCTGAAGTGGTCTCAGAGTAGATGATGAACTACATAATCAGAACTGGAGTAATGGCCACTCTTGCTATGCTTTAGCAGAGATACTGGTGGGATTTTGTCCCTGCCCTAGAGATCTGTGGAACTTTGAACTTGAAAGAGATGACCTAGGGTATCTGGCGGAAGAAATTTCTAAGCACCAAAGCCCTCAAGAGGAAGCAGAATATAAAAGTTTGGAAAATTTGTAGCCTGATGATGCAATAGAAAAGAAAAACCCATTTTCTGTGCAGAAATTCAAGCCTGCTGTAGGAATTTGAGTTAGTAGTGAGGGACAAAATGCTAATTTTCAAGACAATGGAGAAAATGCCTCGAGGGCATGTCAGAGACCTTAATGGCAGCCCCTCCCATCACAGGCCTGGAGGCCTAGGAAGGAAAAATGATTTCATGGCTTGGACCCCAGGTCCCCATGCTCTGTGCAGCTTGAGACGTGGTGCATGGCATCACAGATGCTTCAGCTCCAACCATGGCTAAAAGGTGCCAATGTGCAGCTTGGGTCATTGCTTCACAGGGTGCAAGCCCCAAGCCTTAGCAGCTTCCATGTGGTGTTGAGCCTGGGTGCAGAGAAGTCAAGAATTGATGTTTGGGAATCTCCACCTAGATTTCAGAGGATGTATGAAAATACCTGGATATCTAGGCAGAAGTTTGCTTCAGGAGTGGAGCCTTCATAGAGAACCTCTGCTAGGGCAATGTGGAATGGAAATGTGTGGTCAGAGCCCCTACACAGAGTCTCCATTGGGACACTGCCTAGTGGAGCTATGAGAAGAGACCCATCATCCTCCAGACCCTAGAATGGTAGATCCACTGACAACTTGTACCATGTGCCTGGAAAAGCTGCACACACTCAATGCTAGCCCATGGAAGCAGCTGGGAGGGTGGCTCTACCCCGCAAACCCATAGGGGTGAAGCTGCCCAAGGCTGTGAGAGCCCACCTGTTTCATCAGTGTGACCTGATGTGAGACATGGAATCAAAGGAGATCGTTTTAGAGCTTTAAGATTTGACTGCCCTGCTGCTTTTCAGACTTACATGGGGCCTGTAGCCCCTTCATTTTGGCCAATTTTTACCATTTGGAATACTGTACTCCATTGTATCTAGGAAGTAACTAATTTGCTTTTGATTTTACAGGCTTATAGGTGGAAGGGACTTGCCTTGTCACAGGTGAGACTTTGGACTTGAACTTTTGGGTTAATGCTGGAATGATTTAAGACTTTGAGGGACTGTTGGAAAGGCATGGTTATGTTATGAACTGTGAGGACATGAGATATGGGAGAGGCCATGGATGGAATGATATAGTGTGGCTGTGTCCCTACCCAAAATTTTATCCTGAATTGTAATCCCCATAATTCCCATTATCCCCACATATCAAGGGCAGGACCTGGTGGAGGCAATTCAATTATGAGATGGGTCAAATGGTATTTCTGCTTCTAGATTTTTGAGGAATCACCACACTGTCTTTCACAGTGGGTGAACTAAATTACATTCCCACCAACAGTGTAAAAGTGTTCCTTTTTCTCTGGAACCCCATCAGCATCTGTTGTTTCTCGACTTTTTAATAATTGCTATTGTGACTGGCATGAGATAGTATCTCATTGTGGTTTTGATTTGAATTACTCTAATGATCAGTGATGTTAAGCTTTTTTTCATATGTTTGTTGACTGCACGGATTTCTTCTTTTAAGAAATGTCTCTTCATATCCTTGCCCACTTTTTATGGGATTTTTTTTTTTATTATAAATTTGTTTAACTTCCTTCCTGGATATTATACCTTTGTCAGATGGATAGCTTGCAAAAATTTTCTCCCATTCTGTAGGTTGTCTGTTCACCCTGATGATAGTTTCTTTTGCTGTGCAGAAGTTCTTTATTTTAATTATATCCCATTTGTCAATTTTTGCTTTTGTTGCAATTACTTTTGGTGTTTTCTTCATGAAATCTTTGCCCATGCCTAAGTCCTGAATGGTATTGCCTAGATTTTTTTCTAAGGTTTTTATAGTTTTGGGTTTTACATTTAAGTCTTTAATACAGCTTGAGTTAATTTCTTATATAAGCTTTAAGTAAGGGGTCCAGTTTCAACTTCCTGCATATGGCTAGCTTTTATTCCCAGCACCATTTATGGAAAAGGCAATCTGTTCCCCATTGCTTGTTTTTGTCAGGTTTGTCAAAGGTCATAGTTGTAGGTGTGTTGTCTTAGTTCTGGGTTCTCGATTGTGTCATCGGTCTATGTGTCTGTTTTTTCACCAGTACCATCCTGTTTTGGTTACTGTAGCCTTCTAGTATAGTTTGAAGTCAGGTAGTGTGATGCCTCCAACTTTGTTCTTTTTACTTAGGATTGAATTGCCTATCGAGTCTCTTGTGGTTCCATGTAAATTTTAAAATACTTTTTTTTTCTGATTCTGTGAAGAGTGTCAATGGTAGTTTAATGTAATCTATAAATAACTTTGGGCATTATGGCTATTTTCATGATATTGATTTTTCCTATCCATAAGCATAAAATGTTTTTTCATTTGTTTGTGTCCTCTTTAATTTCCTTAAGGAATGGTTTGTAGTTCTCCTGGAAGAGGTCCTTCACTTCTCTTGTTAGCTGTATTCCTAGATATTTTATTCTCTTTGTGGCAATTGTGACTGGGAGATAATTCATAACAAATTATGAATTAGAAGCTCTCTGCTTGTCTGTTGTTGGTGTATAGGAATGCGTGTCATTTCTACATGTCGATTTTGTATTCTGAGACTTTGCTGAAGTTGCTTATCAGCTTAGGAAGGCTTTGGGTTGAGATGATGGGGTTTTGTAAATATAGGATCATGTCATCTGCAAACAAAGACAATTTGACTTCCTCTCTTCCTATATGAATACACTTTATTTTTTCTCTTGCCTGATAACCCTGAACAGAACTTCCAATACTATGTTGAATAAGAGTGGAGAGAGGGGGCATCCTTGTCTTCTGCTGGTTTTCAAGGGGAAAGATTCCAGCTTTTGCCCATTTGGTATGATATTGGCTGTGGGTTTGGGTTTATCAGATATGGCTCTTATTGTTTTGAGATATGTTCCTTCAATACCTATTTTATTGAGGGTTTTTTAACATGGAGGGATATTGAATTTTATTAAAGGCCTTTTCTGTATCTATTGAGATAATCATGTGGTTTTTGTCTTTAGTTCTGTTTATGTGATAAATTACATTTATTGATTTGCATATGTTGAACCAAACTTGCACCCCAAGGATGAATCCAACTTGATCATGGTGGATAAGCTTTTTGATGTGCTGCTGAATTCATTTTGCCAGTATTTTATTGAGGAAGATTTTTGCATCAGTGTTCCTCAGGGATATGGGTTTCTTTTTTGTTATTGTTGTTGTATTTCTGCCAGGTATTGGTAGGATGATTGTATCTCTGCCAGGTATTGGTAGGATGATTGTATCTCTGCCAGGTATTGGTAAGATGATGCTGGCCTCATAAAATGAGTTAGGGAAGAGTACTTCCTTTTCAATTGTTTGGAATAGTTTAAGTAGAAATTGTACCAGCCTCTCTTTGTACCTCTGGTAGAATTCAGCTGTAAATCCATCTAGTCCTGGGCTTTTTTGTTGTTGTTATTGGTAGGCTATTTAGTACTGACTCAATTTCAGAAATCCTTATTGATCTTTTTATGGATTCAGTTTCTTCCTGGTTCAGTCTCGGGAGGGTACATGGATCCAGGAATGTATTCATTTGTTCTGGATTTTCTAGTTTATGTACACAGAGGTGTTTATAGTATTCTGTGATGGTTATTTGTATTTCTGTGGGGTTAGTGGTGATATCCTCCTTATTTCTGATTGTGTCCATTTGATTCTTCTCTCTTTTCTTCTTTTTGATTCTAGCTAGCAGTCTATTTACTTAATTATTTTTTTCAAAAACCAGTTCCTGGATTCATTAATTTTTTTAAAGGGTTTTTCATATCTCTAGCTCCTTTGGTTATGCTCGATCTTGGTTATTTATTGTCTTCTAGCTTTGGAGTTTGTTTGCTCTTGGTTCTCTAGTTCTTTTAGTTGTGATGTTAGGTTGTTGACTTGAGATCTTTCCAGCTTTTTGGTGTGGTCGTATAGTCCTATAAATTTCCCTCTGAACACTGCCTTAGCTGCAACCCAGAAATTTTGGTATGTTGTCTGATTTGTTCTCATTTGTTTCAAAGAACTTCTTTATTTCTGTCTAAATTTCATTATTTACCCAGGGATCCCTTAGGAGCAGGTTATTCAATTTCCATGTAGTTTTGTGGTTTGAAGTATGTTTCTTAATCTTGAATTCTAATTTAATTGTGCTGTGGTCTGCAAAACTATTTGCTATGATTTCAGTTCTTTTGTATTTGCTGAGGAATGTTTTGCTTCCAATTAAGTGATCAATTTTAAAGTAAGTTTCGTGTGGCAATGAGAAGAACATATATCTGTTGTTTTGGGGTGGAGAGTTCTGTAGATATCTATCTGGTCCACTTGATCCAGAGCTCAGTTCAGGTCCTGAATATCTTTGTTAATCTTCTGTCTCGATAATCTGTCTAATATTGTCAGTGGGGTGTTAAAGTCTCCCACAATTATTGTGTAGGAGTCTTTTTGTAGGTCTCTAGAAACTTGTTTTATGAATCTATGTGCTCCTGTACTGGGTGCATATATATGTAGGATAGTTAGCTCATTTTAGAGAATTGAACCCTTTACTATTATGTAATTCCCTTCTTTGTCTTTTTTGATCTTTATTTGTTTAAAGCGTTGTGTCGTAAACTATGATTGCAACCCCTGCTTTTTTCTGTTTTCTTACTTGCTTGGCAAACATTCCTCCATCCTTTTATATTGAGGCAATGTGTGGCTTTGCATGTGAGATTTGTCTCTTGCAGACAGTACACTGATGGGGCTTGACTCTTTGTACAGCTTGCCATTCTGCGTCTTTTAATTGAGGCATCTGACCCATTTACATTTAAGGTTAATATTGTTATGTGTGAATGTGTGAATTTGATTCTCATTATGATGCTAGCTAGTTATTTTTCAGACTTGTTTATGTAGTTGCTTCGTGTTATCACTGGTCTGAGTACTTCGGTGTGTTTTTGTAGTGGCTGGTGGTTTTTCCTTTCCACATTTAGTGTTTTCATCAGGAGATCTTGCAGGGCAGGGCAGGGCAGGGCAAGGGGTGATGAATTCCCTCCGGGTTTGCTTGCCTGAAAAGGATCTTATTTCTCCCTCAGTTATGAAGCTTAGTTTGGCTGGGTACGAAATTCTGAGTTGGAAATTTTTAAGTTTAAGATTGTTGACTATGAGCCCCCAATCTCTTCCAGCTTGTAGGGTTTCCACTAAGAGGCTTGCTTTTAGTCTGATTGGATTCTCTTTGTAGGTGACCTGACCTTTCTCTCTGGCTGCCCTTAATGTTTTTTCTTTCAATTACATTTTGGATAATTTGAGAATTATATGTCTTGGGGTTGAACTTCTTGTGGAGTAAGTTACTGTGACTCTCTGGATTTCCTGAATTTGAATGTTAGTCTATCTTGCTATGTTGGGAAAGTTCTCCTGGATATCCTAAAGTATGTTTTTGTACTTGATTCTATTCTTCCCGTCCCTTTCAGGTACCCCAATAAGTCATTGGTTCAGTCTTTTTACATAATCTCATATTTCTCAAAGGTTTTGTTCCTTTTCATTCTTTTTTTCTGTATTCTTGTCTGCCTGTCTTATTTCTGAAAGTGTATTAGTCCGTTCTCATGCTACTATGGAGAAATATCCAAGACCTGGGAATTTACGAACAAAAGAGCTTGTATTGATTTACAGTTCTGTATAACTTTGAGGCCTCAGGAAACATACAATCATTGCAGAAGGCACCTCTTTACAGGGCAGCAGAAAAGAGAATGAGTGCCAGCAGAGGAAATGCCAGACGCTTATAAAACCATCACATCTCATGAGAACTCACTCACTATCATGAGAACAGCATGGGGGAAACAACACCCATGATTCAATTACCTCCCACCAGCTCCCTCGCATGACATATGTGGCTTATGGGGATTAAAATTCAAGATGAGATTTGGGTAGGGATATAGCCAAACCATATCATTCCACTCCTGGCCTCTTCCAAATCTCCTGTCCTCACATTTCAAAACACAGTCATTCCTTTCCAACAGTTCCTCAAAGTCCTAACTCTTTCTAGCATTAACCCAAAAGTCCAAGTCCAAAGTCTCATCTGAGACAAGAGAAGTCCCTTCCACCTATGAGCCTGTAAAATCAAAAGCAAGTTAGTTACTTCCTAGATACAATGGGGGTACTGAAGTTGGGTAAATACACCCATTCCAAATTGTAGAAATTGGCCAAAATGAAGGGGCTACAGGCCCCATGTAAGTCTGAAATCCAGTGGGACAGTCAGATCTTAAAGTTCTAAAATGATCTCCTTTGACTCCATGTCTCACATCCAGGTCACACTGTTGCAAGACAAGTGGTCTTTCATGGCTGTGAGCATTTCCGTCCTTGTGACTTTGAATGGTACAGCCCCCCTCCCAGCTGCTTTCACAGCTGGCATTGAGTGTCTGCGGCTCTTCTAGGCACATGGTGCAATCTGTTGGTGGATCTACCATTGTTGGGTCTGGAGAACAGTGGCCCTCTTTTCACAGTTCACTAGGCAATGCTCCAGTGAGAACTCTGTATGGGGGCTCTGACCCCATATTTCCCTTCTGCGCTACCCTAACAGAGGTTCTTCATGAGTGCTCTGCCCCTGTAGCAAACTTCTGCATGGACATCCAGGCATTTCCATACATCCTCTGAAATCGAGGTGGAGGTCCCCAGACCTCAATTCTTATATTCTGTGCACCTGCAGGCCCAACACTATGTGGAAACCACCAAGGCTTGGGACTTGCACCTTCTGAAGCAATGGCCTGAGCTGTACCTTGACCCCTTTTTGCCATGGCTAGAGTGGCTGGGATGCAGGACACCAAGTCCTGAGGGTGGACAGAGCAGGGAGGACCTGGACCCAGTCCAAGAAACCATTTTTCCCTCCTAGTCCTCCAGGCCTGTGATGGGAGCAGCTGCTGTAAACGTTTCTGACATTCCCTAGAGTCATTTCCCATTGTCTTGGAAATTAGCATTTGGCTCCTTGCTAATTATGCAAATTTCTGTAGCAAGTTTGTATTTCTCTCCAGAAAATGGGATTTTCTTTCCTACTGCATTGTTAGGCTGCAAATTTCCCAAACTTTTATGCTCTACTTCCTCTTGAATGTTTGCTGCTTAGAAATTCCCTCCACCAGATACCCTAAATCATCTCTCTTTAGTTCAAATTGTGTTGAGTTTGTTCTTACTTTTCTACTTTTAAAAAATACAGCATTAGGTGGCATATTTGAAGTTTTTTGTTTTGTTTTGTTTTACTTTTTTGCTATAGGCATTTATTACTAGAAACCTCCCTCTTAGTATTGCTTTTGCTGTATTCCAGAGGAGGTGTTTGTCTGTGTCATCTTGTAACTCACTGAGCTTCTCTAAAACATTATTTTGAATTTTTTTATTGGGCAATGGAGTGTTTTCTTTTTCTTTAGGTTGGTTGCTGCAAATTATTTATTTATTTATTTATTTGTTTATTTACTTATTTATTTTAATTGTATGTTTCTAATTCTTCATGTTCTTTGTAGCTTTGCTTTGGTTTATGCACATTTGGAGAAATAACCCACTCTTCCATTCTTTGTCAGCTGAGTTTAACAGGAAAAGACCTTTACCATTTAGCACTACTGGAAATTCTGGACCTTTCTTCCTAGCTGTCCTTGGTACCCAGACAGAGTGTCATTTATGTGGTGGAATTTCTGTGGTACCTGCCTTTATTTTTCACAAAAAAACTTTAGTAAATAAATATACAGTCTATTTATTCTAAAGAAATTTCTTAAAGGTGGACCCCAAATTGGTCAGGATATAGTTATGAAGGACTTTTTTTCATTCCATCCATCCTGAATTTTGTCCATCCCAAGGCTGGAACTTTGACTACATCTTTGTCTTGGAATCAAGAGCAAAAAACCATGGAAAAGATGCTGTGTCTTTTTTTTTTCTCATGATATCTAAAATAAATAGGTATTTATATTAAGGACTTTAACATTCAGATTACCGAATTTTATTTTAACATAGTTGGGTATAAAATAATTTATATAAATTTTCACCTTTCTCTTTCTATTTTTAGCTATGCTAAATCTAGGATCCATTGGTGAAACAATCACTGCCTTGGAATAGTTATTTTTCTTGAAAACCAGTAAGGATATGAGGTATTTCTGTGGGCTGAAATGTGTGCAAACAACAACTTAAGAGAGAGAGAGAGAAATTTATTGGTGAAAACATAGTCAAGATGAAAGAAAGCTGAAGGATTTTGAAGCACAAACTATTTGGAGTCATTAGAACCATGTTACCTCTCTTACAAATCTACTGATTTGTGTATTAATGTAGGACAGATTTCAATTTTATGCTTAGAGAATAGATAAGATCATATTTAAAATCCTTCAGACTTAGCAAAGAAGGCTAAATGGATGCAATGGCTTTAAACATCTTTAAATGGAAGGAGGCCATTCTGCAGTCACAGATGAGAATATTTTACCAAAGAATTAAGAATGTTCTAAAATGGATTAAGCATTGGACCAGGTAATGTAATGTGCTAAGTTTAAAGAAACATATAGTTGGCATGGCACGGTGGCTCATGCCTATAATCCCAGCACTTTGGGAGGCCAAGGTGGCTGGATCACCTGAGGTTGGGAGTTCAAGACCAGCCTGTCCAACATAGAGAAACCCTGTCTCTACTAAAAATACAAAATTAGCGGGGTGTGGTGGTGCATGCCTGTAATCCCAGCTATGTGGAGGCTGAGGCAGGAGAATCACTTGCACCCAGGAAGCAGAGGTTGCGGTGAGCTGAGATTGCACCATTGCACTCCAGCCTGGGCAACAAGAGTGAAACTCTGTCTCAAAAAAGAAAGAAGGAAAAGGAAGAAGCATATAGTTATTTGTCCAAGGATCATAAACTAGTCAACATCTATAGGCAATATTCTTAAAGAGCTCTCCCCACATAAGCCAATATGCTGTTATTAGTGGATAATATTTATTTTGCATGAAAGAGAGGACAGGGAAATTTATTGTTATGCTGCAGGAATACTTTGAGTTAAAGGTTATTAAAACAGAGACGCATGATTGGCTGTAAGTGCAATAACTATTATTACAGTGAATGTAACATTTATATTATAAGGGAAATTAATACAGAAAAGACAGAATCTCTAAGTGTGATGGGGATAGGAAATGTAAGAAAAAATATAAGAGAATGCTGAAAGAAAAAAGAGATTACAATCTTCTTTGACCCATTCTTCAAAAGTAGTTGTTAAAATTTTCTTATAAGATTTATTTACAAAATATGTATTTGTAAAGCAAAGGAGAATAAATAATTATATGCCGGGAATTTGCATCAAAATTGAGGCACAGCATGTCTAGAGAAATGGAATAGAAAAGAAAATAATATGTATCAGTTATATACGATCTGTTAGGCACACAGATATGTTTCATAATCATGCCATCTGATCTTAGAAAGATGGAAACTATTTTGAGGAAGTCATTAATATTTTACAGAAGCATTTGTTTATTTGTATTTTAAAAATGTTATTTTATTAAATTTGTAACATACAGGCCCACTGAACAGATCATATTTCTTTTATATATATGTGCAGTTTTAAGTGTGCACATACTGTAAGTAAATAATTGTGGTCTTTAAAATGATAGACAAACAGATTTAGCTTCTATTTTTCCTTAATATTAAGTGGTATCTAGCTTGATGTTTTCCATTCATCCTATCCAAATATCCCACTAGAATAGATATTAAATACAAAATAAAGAATAGGAAAAAGAAAATCAGTAACACCAAAACTAAGAGAAAATCTGAGAAACTGGGAGCCATATCCTCAATTTTCAGCTGAGTTAACTGAGTAAAAGCTACTGAAAAGGTATCTCATGAGATTAAGATGATATAATGAAACAATAATAACTAAGAATTTCCCCCAAATTAATATAAAACCAAAGCCACAGTTTCAGGAAGCTCGGAGATCATTAAGCAACAAAAGTGCCACATACACACAAAAATTATGCCTGTATGTATTACATTTAATCTTCAAAAAATCAGTGACATAAAAAAACTCTTGAAAGAAGCCAAAGTAGGGGAAACTTTACCTATAAAAAAGCAAAGATGAGAATTATATCTGACTTCTCAGAAACCATGCAAGTGAGAACAAAATGGAGTGAAATATTAAAATAAGAGGGGAAAAAACTAACAAATTATAATTCTTTACTCTGAAATTATGCTTCCAAAATGAAGAATAAATAAAACTTTTGTCAGACAAATAAAAATTGAGGGGAGTTTTAGCCAGTACATATGCCTCACAAGAAATGTTAAATGTTCTTTGGAGAGAAGAAAAATGATACAGGTCAGAAACCTGGATTTATGTAAAGAAAGAGCATTGGAAAAACAATTAGTGAAAATTAATAAAAGCATTTTATTTTTCTTATTGTTGATTGATCTAACATAAAATAGTTTGTTCAAAATATTAATAGCAACAACATATTGAAATATGCTTATTTACAAGTGAAGTGAATGACAACAATGATACAAGGAATGGAGGGAATTATTTTGTTAATATAAGGTACTCATAGTACCTGTGACGTGGTATAGTGTTACTTGAAAGTGGATTTGGATTAGTTATAAATGTTACAAACTCTAGGACAATCAGTAAAAAAAGTATAATTGGTATACTAGAAAATGAAATGCTATAAAATTCTCAATTCAAACCACAAAAGTCAGAAAAAGTGTAGAAGGCCAAAAGAGGACCAAACAACAAATAGAATGCAGTCTCCAATATGATAGATATTAATTTAACTAAATCAACAATAACTTCAAATGTCAATGGTCTAAATCGGCAATTAAAAGATAGAGATTGTCAGAGTGGATCCAAAAGCAAGTTCCAATTCTCCACTGTCTAGAAAAAAACTGATTTTAATATAAAGATACATATAGCCTAAAAGTAATAGAATATGTACCATACAAACACTAATTTAAAAAGGAGGAGGTAGCTATATTAATTTCAGACAGAGTAGACTTCGCTACCAGAAAAGTTTTAAGGACTAAAAAGAAACATTACATCATGATAAAGGGGTCAACACTCCAAGATGACACAGTAATTCTTAATGTTCATTCATCTAAAAATAAAATTTCAAAATATGTGAGGCAAAAACTGATAGAACCAAAGAAGATATAGATGAAGCCACTATTACGGTTGGAGATTTTAATACTCTTCTATCAGAAATGGACAGACAGCAGGAGAAAATCATAAGGACTTAGTTTAACTTAGCAGTACCACCAATTAACTGAATGTAATTGACATCTATAGACTATTTCATCTAACAACAGCGATTACAAATTTTTCTCAAGTTCTCATGAAATGTCCACGGAGATAGACCACATGCCAGGCCATTTACCCCAACAAAAGTAAGAAGAAAGGTAAGAGTAGAAGTCATATAATGTCTTCTCTGAGACAACAAAAGCAATTAAACCAGAAATCAGTAACAGAAAGACAGCTGATGCTTTAGACAAAATGCTTGTGTTCCTTGAAGATTTATATGTTGAGTTTTAACATCCAATGTGATGATATTAGAAAGTGGAGCTTTTGGGAAGCGATTGGGTCATGAGGGCAGAGCCATCAAATAGGATTAGTGTCCTTGTAAAAGAGACACAGAGAAGTCCCTTAACCTTTCTGCATGTGAGAATATGGCAAAAACATGATTGTTTATAAACCGGAAAGCTAGTTCTCACCAGATGCTGAATCTACCAGCTCCTTGATATTGGATTTCCCAACCTCCAGAACTGTGAAAAATAAACATTGTTTACAAGTCACTCAATATATGGTATTGTGTTAGGGCAGCTTACATGGATTAAGATAGTTAGAACATCCAAAATGCTTGGATATTAAATAACACACATCTAAATAACACAGGGGTCAAAAAAGAATCTCAAGAGAAATTTTCAAATATTTCGAACTAAACAGAAATGAAAATACAACTTATCACAATTTGTAGGATGCAGCAAAATGAGTGCTTCAAGGGATATTTATAGCATGAAATGCGTATTTCTGGAAATAAGAAGAAATAAGAAGATCTAAAATCAGTCATTGATCTTCCACCCTAAAAAGCTAGAAAAAGGAAAGCCAATTAAATCAAAAGTGGAAAAGAAAAATAAAAACTAGAACAAAAATCAATAAAATTAAGAGCAGGAAATCAATGGAGACCATCAACAAAACTCAAAGTGGTTGTTTGAAAAAATCAATAAGCCTTTAGTCACACTAAATAAGAATAAAAGACAAAAAACAATTGCTAATGTCAAAATTAAAGAAGGAACATCACCATAGATTCCATGAACATTAAACAAATAATAAAGAAATATATGAATAAATTGACGCCCTCAAATTTGATAATTTAAATGAAAAAGACCAATTACTTGAAAAGCACAATCTTCAAAAACGCATGAAAGAAGAAATACATAATCTGACTGGGCCTACATCCATTGAAGTATTTGAATCAATAATTAATAACCTTGCAAAAGAAAAAGTACCAAGCTCCAGTAAGTTCACTGGTGAATGCTATCAAACACTTAAGAAAGAAATTATACCAATTACCTACAATCTCTTCCAGAAGATAGAAGCAGAAAGAATACAGTTTGAATATCCCTTATCCAAAATGCTTGAAACCAGAAGTATTTTGGATTTCAGGTTTATAAATGTTTGCACATACAGTTGTTCCTTTGTATCTGTGAAAAATTGGATTTAAAGCCTCTCACAAATACCAAAATCCAAGGACTTTCAAGTTCCTTACATAAAATGATATAGTATTTGTTTATAACCTATGCACATGCTCTTATCTACTTTAAATTATCTCTGGATTACTTATAATACCTAATACAATGTAAATGTTACATAAATAGTTATTATTGTTTGGGAATAAGGACCACAAAAAGTCTGTATATCTTAATACAAACACAATCCTTCTTTGTTTTCAAATGTTTAATATTTCAAATATTGATCGAATTTGCAGATGTGGAACCCTTGGAATGCAGAGGTCAGCTGTACATAATGAGATATCTTGAAAATGGGACCCAAATCTAAACACAAAATTTATGTTTTATATATGCCTTGTACATATAGTCTGAAAGTAATTTTATACAACACTTTTAAGTAGTTTTTTACATGAAACAAAATTTGTGTACATTGAACAATCAGAAAGCAAAAGTGTCACTATGTCAGTTACCCATGTGGACAATCTGTGGTTGTCTGGCATCGCCATTATTCCTGACCTTATATAATTTATATGCTGCTGATAAGCAATAATTTTCTTACACTTATTCACCAATAAGCACTTAACAGTAGAAAAATAATGGCATAACATTAATACAGTGAAACAATAATGTGTTCATGGTAGTTACACAGCACAGTAGCATCATCAGAATACCTGTTTCGACTGTTAAAAACAATAGATAATGGCAGGCTTCAGGTCTCCAACCAAGATGCTGTACTTTGATTCAAAGACTGTACAATGTGTCTTTTTTAGGTGAGAAGAGCCTTCAGAAGCAGTTGAGGTACCAGAAAGGGGGTCCTCTAAGGGTGGCTTTTAAAAATGTTTCCGCCAGAATAATCTGCCTAACTTACATTTTTTAACTTTACAACTGTCTTTAATTATATATACTGACATGATTTCTTGTTCTGCTATGAATGCACACTGTTCCTATCCTTCAATAAGCCCATCACACATTTTTACCATGTCATCTTGTATTAGCCTGTTCTCACATTGTTTTAAGGAAATACCCAACACTGAGTAATCTATAAAGAATTATTAGAAGAAGAGAAATAAAAAAGATTAGAGCAGAAATAAATAAAATTGAGGCTTAAAAAAATACAAAAGATTAATGAAACAAAAAATTACCTTTTGAAAAGATAAACAAAATCAACAAATCTGGGGCCGGGCACGGTGGCTCATGCCTGTAATCCCAGCACTTTGGGAGGCTGAGGTGGGCGGATCACGAGGTCACGAGATCAAGACCAACCTGGGTAACACGGTGAAACCCCATCTCTACTAAAAATACAAAAAGTTAACCGGGCGTGGTGGTGGGCGCCAGTAGTCTCAGCTACTCAGGAGGCTGAGGCAGGAGAATGGCGTGAACCCGGGTGGTGGAGCTTGCAATGAGCTGAGATCGTGCCACTGCACTCCAGCCTGGGAGACAGAGTGAGACCCCATCTCAAAAAAATAATAAATAAATAAATAAATAAATAAATAAACAAACCTTTATCCAGATGAAAGAAACAAGATAAAACGCTCAAATAAATAAAATTAGGGATGAAAAAGGAGACATTACAACTGAACCATAGAAATGTAAAGGATCATTAAAGCCTATTATGCAGCCAGGCGTGGTGGCTCATGACTGTAATTTCAACACTTTGGGAGGCCAAGGCATGAAGATCGCTTGAGTCCAGGAGTTTGAAACTAGCCTGAGCAACATAGGGAGACTTGTGTCTCTACAAAAAATAATACAAATAAAAATTAGCCAGGCATGATGGTGCATGTCTATGGTCCTCGCTACTCGGGAGGCTAAGGTAGAAGGATTGCTTGGGCTCAGGAGGTCTGCAGCGAGCCAAGATTGCACCGCTGCACTCCAGCCTGGGCAATAGAGTAAGACTCTGTCTCAAAGAAAATAAATTTAAAAAAACAAAGACTATTATCAACAACTAACTATATGCCAATAAATTAAGAAATTTAGAATAAGTGAATAAATTCCTAGATACATAAAACCTACCAAGATTTAACCATGAAGAAATCCCAAACCTGAACAGACCAATAATAAGTAACAAAGATCAAAGCCATAATAAGAAAGTTCCCTTTGAAGAATAGTCCAGGACCTGATGGCTTCACTATTAAATTCTACCAAACATTTAAATAAGAACAGAGCTACAAAGTACTACATATCTGGGGAGTGAAATGTTTTCTTCGACTCAGAACTTTCCTGAACCTAGAGATGCTCTCAGCAATTACCACTCTTCCTACCAATGGTTTCATTGAAAGATCAAAAACAAGAAGTCTAAGTGCAGTTATTTCAACATTAAAAATAAGACTATGTAACACACCAAAAAACGTAAAATAGAAATAAATCCAGATTTATTTCATAAATAGCTGCTGGGTCAGTAACCTGCACAGCATTTCTGAAGGTCTTTCTTTTACATTATTGGTGCAGTGAATATTGGCACACTGTTTTCTTTTTTCTTTTGTTTTAGACAGAGTTTTTCACTCTTATTGCCTAGGCTGGAGTGCAATGATGTGATCTCAGCTCACTGCAAGCTCCGCCTCCCAGGTTCACGCGATTCTTCTGCCTCAGCCTCCCAAGTAGCTGGAATTACAGGTGCGCACCACCATGCCCAGCTAATTTTTGTATTTTTAGTAGAGACAGGGTTTCGCCATGTTGGCCAGGCTGGTCTTGAACACCCGCCTCGGCCTACCAAAGTGCTGGAATTATAGGCATGAGCCACTGTGCCCGGCCAGCACACTGATTTTTTAATGGCAATTCTAGATACATGTTTCCTTTGATTTAACAATTGCTCTTCTAGGAATTGAGAACTTGGTACAATGTAGGATATTACACTATTGTTTCAAAAGGGGTATATCATATATGTAAGCATTAGGCATATTTATAAATTATCTAAATACTAATACAAGGAAATGATCTGCTCTTACAAATGATTCTGTAAACTTTTTGATATAGAAATATTTTTGCAGTATATATATATTTTATATGCCTCTTTAAATTTATTTTTATTTTATCTATTTGTGTTCAATATATTTTGATACACACACACAGTGAAATAATTAATAAGGTCAAACACATTTCCATAGTTATCATCTTCCATAGCTATGTTTTATTGGTGTGTGGCAAGAGCACATAAAATCTACTCTTTTACCATATTTTTGGTACACAGTACATCATTATTAAATATAATCTTTATGCTGTATAGAAGATCACTAGATTTATTCATCCAACCTAACTGCAAATGTGTACCCTTTGACCTACTTCTCATTTCCTTTCCCTCTTTCCCCCTGGGAACCATTGTTTTACTCTGTTTCTATTTATTATAGTGTTAAATTTTATTTTTTAGATTCTGCATATAAGTGAGATCATACAGTATTTTTCCTTCTTTTGTTTGGCATGTTATCCTCCTAGGTTCATCCATGTTGTCACAAATGACAGTGCCTCCTTTTAAAAGGCTGAATAATATTTCACTTTGTGTGTGTGTGTGTGTGTGTGTGTGTGTGTGTATATATATATATATATATATCACAATTTATTTGTCCATTCATCTATTTATAGTCACTTAGGTTGTTTCCATATCTTATCTATTGGGAATAACGCTGCAATGAACCTAAACGCGCAGAAAATGGCTATGAGGTGCTGATTTCATTTCCTTTTGGTATACAACCAACAGAGGGATTGCTGGGTTACAAGGTAGTTTGTTTGCTTGTTGGTTTGTTTTTAAGAAATTCTGTACTGTTTTCTATAATGGTTCTACCAGTTTACATTCTCATTAACAGTGTATAGAGGTTCAATTTTCTCATAGTATATTTTTCGTGGAAAGATGTATGATATGGTTTCTAAAGAATGATCATCTGCATATACCTGTATCTATATATAATTCCATAGGCGTCTAAAGGCATGCATTATAAAATATTAACAGAATAATCTCTGAATATTAGACTTTATAATTATCCAAATTCCCCTTTATTTTCTAAAGGTAAACCTCTACTAATTTAATAATAAAATACAGTAAAGAAAAAGATGAATAGTTCTAAAAATTAGTTCCCAGGGGTGAGAATTACTGAGCAAAATAAAGAAACAAATTTGAGGTCATCAGTGGGAATCTCTGTTTTTTGCATGGCTTCTCAAGAGTAAGCCTGACTCCTTTTTGGTGGAATATCTCGTCCAAAATGCCTTCAGGAGTGAGTAACATTCATTTCTGAATTAACTTTCAGTTTTCTGGCAATTGTTTGTATCAGACTTAATTTTCAGTGTTTTAAGTCTTGTGTATTTACAGCATCAGTTGCAAAACTTCTTGGGCATGATCCAGTAATAAAAGCATGAAACTAGTCACAGGATGTGGTCAGGTATTAAAAACACACTATTCAGCTGACATACCTGTGTTTTAAGAACACTGTGGTCTCCAGAGCTATAACTCTGAGTGATTTATTTTCTTTCTCCTTTAATTTTCAGGTTTACAAACTGATGTTGGAACAGTTCCCTTGTATACCATTTATAGTAAGAAATCCTTTAAGGTTGAGCTTTTCTCTAGTTGGCCTCTGGGTAGTTAAGTTTTCCAAGAGAACAAGTTTGAGGGCAGATAAACACATTCACATGTTTAAACTTTACTTAACTTTCACTCTATCAGTGTATCTTCACTCTGCTTTAGTTCCCTCCCCCCGGGCTTACATTGCTTTTTTGGTAGAGTCAGGGTGCTATGGTTTGAACGTGTTCTCCAAAGATCATGTGTTGGAAACTTAATCTCCAGTGCAACAGTGTTGAGAGCCGGGATCTTTAAAAGGTGATTCGGTCATGAGGTCTTTGCCTTCATGGATGGATTAATGTTGTTATCACAAAGGTAGATTAGTTATAGTCATAATGGGTTCCTGACAACAGGATGAGTTTGCTGCCCTTCCTCTCTTCTCTCTCTTTCTCTCTCTTACTTGCTCTCACTTTTTCTGGTGTGCCCTCTTGTCCTTCCACCTTTCATCATGGCATGAGGCAGATTGTTGCCAGATACAGGCCACCTCAACCTTGGATTTCCCAGTGTCCGGAACTGTAGGAAATAAATCTCTGTTTCATACAAGTTACCCAGTCTCAGATATTTTGTTATAGCAAAGCAAAAGGGATTTGAGACAGAGGGAGACACTTTATTTTGTACATGAGTCTTTTATTATTCCTTCTCTTACACTGAGAATTATGTAATACTTTAGGTTGGCTAGCAATAGTATAACATGTTACAAATATTAAACTGTAAAAATTATAAGGGTTACTTTTGCTGAGTTATCATGGTAATGAAACAATAGAGATTTAAAAATATGCACATAATAACAATAAGAAGAATATGGCTAATATTGGTTAATGAGATTTCAAAGTGATTTCTAAAGGACGGAAATTATAAAATAGACTAGAAAAAAACTGGGCTGAGGCTGTGTGGACATAGATCTACCAATAAGTACATCTGAGAGGCTCTCATCTCAGAGTGATAGAGACAGGCAGATAGAAGCAACAAAGATGAGTTTCAAACTTCTAAAATTCGGTGTTAGTACTGGAATACAAAGCCAATGAAAGCTCAGACCACAATTCAAAACAAGTAATAACAATGGGAGAAAAAAATAAGACATATCTGATATTGTCCACATCTCTCTAAGAAGAATTCTAGAAAGAGAATGAGAATACACATGTAAACAAATTATACAAGTAATAACAGAAGATAATTTTCTTTAAGTGAAGACCCATGTTTCCAACAATTGAGTTGTATTAAGAAGTGACAGATGATGAAAAGGATGGAGTCGAAAGAACTTTAACAAAGACACACCCTCATAGAAGTGAAGAAAATCAGATTAAAAGAGCATTGTAAAAGTTTGTGGGAATAATATGTACAGACAGGCAGCCCTCATTACTAATGAATTCCATATTTTCACAATAACCTATTCACTGAAACTTATTTGTAACCCCCAAGTTAATACTCACGGTATTTCCTTGGCTATTCATGGCCATGCACAGAGTAGCAAAAAAATCTGAGTCACCATGCACACATTTCCAGCTCAGATGAAAAGGGTGATACACTGCCATCTTGTTTGGTCTCTCATCCTATAAATGAGCGTCCTTTGTTCAGTCTATTTAATGTCACAGTTTTCAAATGTGCATGCTTTTTGTTGGTAATTACACTGTTTAAAATGGCTCTTAGGCGTAGTGCTGAGGTACTGCCTAGTGTGCCTAAGTGTAAGAATTCAGTGACGTGCCTTATGGGGGAATATGCATATTTAGGTAAGGAATGAGTTATAGTGCTGTTGGCCATGAATGTGATGTTAACGACTCAACAATATATATTAAATAAGCTGACTTTAAATAAAAACACACATTTCCAAAAGGTTATGTATTGATTGATGAACATTTTGTGACCAGAAGCTCACAGAAACCTAACCTTGCATTTCCTCTAGTTGCAACTTTTCCATAGTCACCAGTTTAGTGTTTATAGTAATTTCGTAGAATGTAACTCCTGCAAATAACAAACATTGACTGCTTGTCACTCGAAAGGGACAGGCATTAGATCTTCTTTCTATACACTTGATAAATCAAAATGTTGAATACAAAAAGTTAGGTTGTACCTTGTATCTAGCTAAACTATTAGACAATTACGCACTCAGAATAAAGATTTTATTTTTCATTAAGTAATTGAAGATATATATATTAATTAAGTAGAAGAGAGATACAAGATCCAGAAAAATGAAGAACAAGGTCTGGAGTTAGAGACCAGCCTGGTCAATATGGTGAAACCTCATCTCCACAAAAATGCAAAAAGTAGCCGGGCATGGTGGTAGATGCCTGTAGTCCCAGCTACTCGGGAGGCTGAGGCAGGAGAAACTCTTGAACCCTGGAGGCGGAGGTTGTAGTGAGCCGAGGCTGGGCCACTGACCTCCAGCCTGGGAGACAGAGTGAGACTATGTCTTTAAAAAAAAAAAAAAAAAAAAAAAATGTGGCAGGAACAGAAAGTGTACTTAATCTCGATGCCGGGATACTCTTTTTCTATTAGTTTAGGGCTCATAAAATTAACGCCATAAAGAAATGTATAAATAAAAATTCTGATCCACTAAGGAGCTCTTAAATGTATTACACAAAGAACTATAATAAGAAAGATATAATTTATTAGAACACACTTTATAGTAGTCCACCTGACTTGGTTGTGATAGTAGATACTTGTTTTAACACTCTTCAATAAAAAAGTAAAATTTTATGTGTTGGACATTGAGAAGCAGAACCAGAGGAGAAAAAGTTAAGGAATAATGCAGGTATTTATATGTATGTGTGTGTGTATATAAATATTAAACTTAATAAATATAGGAGTATAGATATTATTTGATATTATTTAAACTTATAGAGCTAATCAATAGAATACATAGTTCCAAATGTAAGTACATATTCACATCCAGAGTCAAACACATGGGAATGTACATTTCCAAATACAAGTATTTTTAGGATAAGAGTCAGGGGAAAGAGAGGATAGTATAGGTGACCTAAGTTATATTGTATCACAAATGAAAGTTGATAGTTGATAGTACACAAAGAAAAGAAAACATGGAACAGAAATTAATGTTTTATATAGATGTGTATGTGTTCATATATTCTCAGATATATACACCAGATGAAGTTGAAAGTATATACTACGGGCAAAACAATTTTTAAAAAATAATATTTTTTCTTCCTTAATGGGGACTGGATATTAAGAGTGTTTGGGACATTGTTGTGAGGTTTGCTGTTTAAAATAAGCTCTTTGTCCTCTTTAACATGTTAGTATGGATCATCTGTCACAATTTAAAAATATGTGCTAAGGAGTCTTCTGCTTCTGTCCAAGTGAAGTAACAGAAAAATGATTTACCCTATTGCATTAAACAATTTTAAAAGTGGGAGAAAATGAGAAGGGAGAAGGCACAAATTACTGCTATTAAGAATGGCAAGGGTAGCATTTATTTTATAAAGATTATTAAAAACTTTATGAGATGGATAAATTTCTGGGAAGACACTAAGTAGCAAAGCTCAAGAAAATATAGGTAATATGGGTAGCACTATATTTAGTAAAGAATTTCAATCTTTAATTCAAAATCTTCCAGAAAGAAAGTTTTAGCCTCAGGTGGGCTCCCTTGGTTAATTCCACCAAACATTTAAGGAAGAAGCAATACCATTTCCACCAGAAAAATAAATTCCAACTGTGAGGCTGGAATTACCCTGATAAAAACAATATAATGAAAGAGAAATATACACACCAGTGTTCCTTGTGAAAATATACAAATACTTTTAAAAATATGTCAAATCAAATCCAACGATTGTAAGAGGTATAATGCATCATCATTAAGTGACTTCTATGCTTGGTTTACATTTGAAAAACAAGTAATACAAACAATATTCTTATCAATATTGATAGATTGAAATTTAAAAACAAAGATAATTAATTTGATCATCTTAATATGAACTAAAGAATGTTTGTAAAAACTCAGTATCGAAATCAAAATTGCTGTTCTTGATTAGGAAAAAATGCTATCATCAAATTAAGCACAGAAATAAACTTACTCAACTTGATCAAGGGCATGAATGGAAAGCTAACAGTAAAAGAATACTTAATCATAAAAGAACTGAATTCATCACCACTAAGATCAGGGAAAAAGCAAGGATGTCCAATCTCACCACTCGTAATCAAGATTGTTACACAGGATGTCCTAGGCTGTGCAATAAAAGAAGAAAAAAAACCCTATGTTTATATTTTTATAATTTATATTTTAAAAATGAGTTATAATTTAAATATTATCCAATTTACTTTTTTCTAGGAAATTTGGAATTATGAAACCAACATCACAATCCAATTTTAGAGTATTTTCATTATCCTAAAATATTTCTCAATTTAGTTTTTCTATGTATAGATTTGTCTTCTGGGGAAAATTCATATAAATAAAATCATACGATATGAGGTCTTTTTGTTTTGCTTCTTTCAATTAGTCAAAAAGCCTACATATGGTGGAATATTATCAGGTAATGAAAAAGGATGATGTATGTAGGCTTTTTGACTATTCTGAGTCCCTTGGAATTCCATATGATTTTTCTAATCAACTTGTCAATTACTATGAAGTTAGCTGGGATTCTGATAGGAATTGCACTGAATCTATAGATAAATTTGGGGAGTACTGTATCTGAATAGCCGAAAAATATTAAGTCTTCTGATACAAAAATATAAAATATATTTCCATTCATTTAGATCTTCAGTAATTTATTTCAGTAATATTTTGTAGTTTTGAAAGTATAAATTTTGTACTTTTTCATAAATTTATCTTTATGTATTTCATTCTTTTTGATGATGTATTTCTTCATTTTCTGATACTATAACAGAATACCACAGACTGGGTAATTAATTTTAAAAATAAATTAATTTCTCACAGTTCTAGAGGCTTGGGAGTCTAAAAGCATAGCATTGGCATCTGGTGAGGGTCATCTCATGGTGGAAGGTGAGAAGGTAAAAATTAGCATGTGAGAGAGAAAGTGTAAGTGGTGTACTCCCTTTTATTACAACCCACTTTCACAAAAACTAACCCTCTCTGGCAATAATGACATTAATCCATTCATCAGAGTTTTGTTCTTATGACTCAATCACCTCCTATTAAGTTCCACCTCCTAACACTATTGCATTGGGGATTACGTTTCCAACACATGAATTTAGGGGACACATTCAAATAAAATAGCAGATGTCATTGTAAATGGAACTTTTTTTTTTAGTGTTCTTTTTGGATTGTTCAAGTGTATAGGAAGAGTTGATTTTTGTATGTTAAACTTTTGCCTTGCTGAACGCCTTTATTAGTTTGAATAATTTTCTGATAAATTCCTTAAGTATTTTCTATGTTCAGTATTTGTCACCTGCAAATAAGGATAAACTTCTTCCTTTCCATTCTAATCCTTGCTTGCTTTCTCTTTCTCTCTCCCTTCCTTCCTTCCCTCCCTCGCTCCCTTTCTTTTTCTCTTTCTTTCTTTCTTTCTTTCTTTCTTTCTTTCTTTCTCTTTCTTTCTTTCTTTCTTTCTTTCTTTCTTTCTTTCTTTCTTTCTTTCTTTCTTTCTTTCTTTCTTTCTTCTTTCTTTCTTTCTTCTCTCTCTTTCTTTTTCTTTCTTTCTCTTTCTTTTTCTTTCTTTCTCTTTTTCTTTTTCTTTCTTCTTTCTCTGTCTCTCTTTGTCTCTCTTCTTTCTTTCTTTCTCTTTCTTCTTTCTTTCTTTCTTCTTTCTCTCTGTCTCTCTTTGCCTCTTTCTCTTTCTTTCTTTCTTTCTCCTTCTTTTGCTTCCTTTCCTTTCTCCTTCCTTCCTTCCTTCCTTCCTTCCTTTCTTTCTCTTCCTTCCTTTCTTTCTTTCTTTCTCTTTCTTTCTTTCTTTCTTTCTTTCTTTCTTTCTTTCTTTCTTTCTTTCTTTCTTTCTTCTCTCTCTCTCTCTCTCTCTTTCTCTCTCTCTCTCTCTCTTTCTTTCTTTCTTTCTTTCTTTCTTTCTTTCTTTCTTTCTTTCTCTCTCTTTCTTTCTTTCCTTTATTTCCTTTCTTTCTTCCAATTACCAATTTTTCTACACAGGACCTACAGCACACTGTTTAACTGACATGGTGAGAGTGGACACTCTTTTATTGTTCCTAATATTAAGGGGACAACATTCAGTCATTTACCATTAAGTATGATGTTAGCCGTGGGTTTTTTAGATTCTTGTTATTAGGTTTTTGACATTTCCATCTACTATTAGTTTTTCATGAAAGGGTTGTGGGTTTTTTAAAATGACTTTTCAGCACTTACTAAGATGATCATGCAATTTTTGGTTTCTATTCTATTTGTCTGATGCATCATATTCATTAATTTCCACACATTAAACCAGTCTTCAATTCTGGGATAAATACTGCTTGTCATGGTGTATAATTCTTTTTAAATGTTGCTTGGCTCAGCTTGCTACACTTTTGTTGAGGATTTTTGCATTTTTATTTGCAAGAAATATTGATCCATAGTTGACTTTTCTAGTATATCTGTGTCTAGTTCTGTCGTTAGGGTAATGCTAGACTCGTCAAAACACTTAGGAAGTGCTCTCTCCTTTTCTAGTTTTATAAAGTGTTTATTAAGAACATGTATTAATTCTTTATTGTTAGAACACACTATTGAAATCATGTTGGCTTGGGTTTTACCTTGTGTGCAGTATGTTGTTTACTAATTCAATTTCATCATTTGTTAGAAGTCTATTCAGATTGTCCATTTCTTCTTGAGATAGTTTTGAAGTTCGTGTATTTCTCTGAATTTGTTAATTTTATTTAAATTACCTAATTAGTTTGGCATATAATTATTAATCACATTCCTTTATAATTCTTTCTATTTCTGCAAAATTGGTAGTAATGTTCCCTTTTTTATCTCTGATGCTAATAATTTGAGTCTTTTCTTTTTTTATAGTTGATCTAGCTAAAAAAATTAGTGGTTTCAATCTTTCTAAAGAATGAGTTTTGGTTTATTGATTTTCTCTCTTTTTTAAAATTATGTTTCATTAATGTTTGCTGCCCTTTTATTACTTTCTTGTTTCCACTTGCTTAAGTTTGGTTTGAGCTTATTTTTCCACTGGCTTAAGGTGTTAGGCTATTTATTTCAGGGTTTTCTTCTTTCTTAATCTAAACATTTATAGCTATAAATTTCCAAGTACAAATGTTTTTGTATGATTGTAATGTACTTGTGTGTGTGTGTTTGTCTTGACTAAGTTTTGAGGCCCTGGTTGTATGCCAGTCAGTTCCTCTTTTTGCCTGCGCTGATTAAGGCCACACCCCCAGCCACTTTCTGTATTGGTCTCTTACACTCTGGGCCACTATACACTGGCACTAATCACCTAGGGCTTGGTACCAGACACCTAGAAACTGCTGTAGGCCCGCGAGTCCCCTGGAATTATTCACAACAGCCAATTCTAGGCCTGCTTACCCTGCCTCACCCATGCCTTCCTGTGGAAACCACAAAAAAGGGCTTGCCCACAGGTCACCTCATCTTGGTCTTCTGACTGACCCCAGTGCTTCCCCTGAGTGGCCCTGTATGGCATACTGTGGTCTCCCTAAGAAGCTTGTGAGTATAACAAAACTGCAAACACCTTTTTGGCTTCTTTCTCTTCATGTGCATCCAGCTTTCTCATACCTCACCCAAGATAATATGGTAAAAACAACTGGTGAAGCAAACAGGGTGTTTTGATCTTGGATGAAAGAGAAATACCACTAGATGGTGTCTGGATTTACTGAGAGGTGGAGGCAGCCTGGGAGCAACTGCTGCCTGCTGGTAAGCTTGCGCTTGAACCACTGCCACTGTGCATGATTTCATGTTTTGCCATCATTTCCAATCCTAAATTGTGGATCTCATAAACTGTGTTCTCCTTGAGTTTCTACAACCTAAGCACGTGTCTGCCTCCTCTCTTAGTCACTGCTTCCTGAGCCTCCAGAAGTGAAGGTTCCACATCGACAACTTCATTCTTCAAAAGCTCCCCCAAAAGGAGAGAAAAGGGACTAACCCCCTTGGACCTTATGATACCCCCCAGTCAGCAGAGTGGGCTGTGCCCCAAATAGCCAGGCATATCTGAACCAAATTCGAATTTCTTGTTGCCTGATGTAGTGTAGTAACAGCAGACTGCCCACAGGTTGCCTGGAAGTACCAAGAGTTGCATGAAACTGGCAAAGGAGCACCCTAACATGGGGTCCTTGAAAAACAATAGTGTGCTGTCGGGGCTGGTGGTTCCTCTGCTGTTGTTTACCTTGTATCCGATGGCTCTCCATCCCTATAGTCAGTGGCCTATTGGTACACACATCCATGGAAACTAGCAATTCAAAATTTTATGAAGCAGGAAAAGGAAAAAGATCATCTTATCCTTGCTCCCTGTTGGAAAATGTAAAAATCTAAGTCATTTTGCTCAGGCACTCCTTACTGTTGCAGCCTATCAACCACACTAAGAGCTTGTTATTGAGATCAAATGGCCTACAGGTTTTCTCTAGAAGACCTGGATGCTGGCATTTACTTCTCCTAGGTTGACAGGGATGCCTTAGAATGAGAATCAGCACTTTATGAGTAGACTTATGGGGACTACCAGGAGTAAGTGGTGAACATTGAAGGGATAAAACTGGTTTGGAACAGACAAAATATGTTTAAATTGGACAAAATATTTGAATAAAATGAAAGAAGACATATTGATGGCAAAAATGTGTTCCACAAGTCATTAGTCATTAGGGAAATTTACATTAAAACCACAATGTTATATCATTATAGAGAATAAACTGACTAAGGAAAAAGTGCTGACAATACTTAGTGCAGGCAAGAAAGTAGGATCACTGAAACTCATACACGTGACAGAAATAAAAAATTATACCATCTCTTGAAAGGCTGTTTGTCAGTTTGATAGAATCAGGGGTCTGTCTACTCATGCTTCTCCATTTTTAGGATCCTCATGAAAGATTTCGATATCTCACCTTGAATTGTAACAATCCCCACGTGTCAAGGGTGGGGCCAGGTGGAGATAATTGAATCATGGAGGTGGTTTCCCCCATACTGTTCTCCTCGTAGTGAATACATCTCACGAGATCTGATGGTTTTATAAATGGGAGTTCCCTGCACAAATTCTCTCTTGTCTGCCACCACGTAAGATGTTGGTTTTGCTCCTCCTTGCCTTCCACCTTGATTGTGAGGCCTCCCCAACCATGTGGAATTGTGAGTCAATTAAACCTCTTTCCTTTATAAATTACCCAGTTTCAGGTATGTCTTTATTAGCAGCATGAGAACAGACTAATACAGATTTCTTGATTTCTATAGGTATCTGAGCTTGAAAACTGATGGCCTAAAGTCACTCAACACTTCGGGCAATGTTGAGTGATCAAGGTAAGAGATTATATTTGGGTGTAGGCCAGTTTACAGCCAGCATCCTTGGATTGCTTTTTTATTTTTTTCCTGGAACTTCCTGTGGGTTAAACATGTATCTATAACTGTGGCTATAGATATAACTTTTATGTGAATAATGTATGTGTTAGAGGTGAGGGGCATTGTTAGTATGCAATAAAAAGATTGAAAGATAGGATTTTGGCTATGCTTATGAGGATTAGTGCATTGAGTAATTACAGATGTCACAATGATTTAGAATGAGTACAAAAATCAATGTTAGGCAAACTATTCCTCTGTAAACATTAAAATTCTGCTTTGATGTGATAACAATCCTTAATTAAGATGTTTGTAATCAACTTATTTAGTCATCTATAGTGAGTTAAGCTTAGCAAGGGCAACATGCAGTATGATTCACTGGGCTGTGAGAAAAATACTGTATTAGTACAATTTTTATTTAATTTTAACTTAAAAATAATAAGCACATTAAGTTAGGAAGCTTGCTGGTGAAGATTTGAGAGCTCCACAATCCAGAGCTGTTGATAACACCAGCAGGAGTCACAGGCTTACTACTGCTGAACTGAAGCATAGTAAAGTATACATGTGCTTTGCAAGATATAATTATGGATTTTATTATCTAGTGTTGACCCTCAAAAAATAGAAAAGTGGTTTAAATAGATTCCTACTATTGTGAAACACAAGAAAATGGCAGAGCTAATATGAGTAATGTGAAATGTTTATAACCCATATTAAGTCATAAAAACAATGGCAATCAAAATGCCTGATAACACATTAAGTCAAAAATTAAATTATGAAAGATATTATTTTACTGTATAAATTCACATTTATTTTTAGTGTTGATGACCTTGCCTTAGTTAACATTTTGACTAGAGTTAATATAAACATGGTAGAGATTGCTAGCTCTGCATCAAAGACTAGTATTATTCTGTAGTTTAAATTGTTGCTGAGAATACATTATAAGCCAAGAAATAGATTTCCAAGCCCACTTTGCCAATACAATATTAGCAAAACTGATGTATGATCCCTTTTGCCCAGGCCTAAAAAAGTCTTTTCTTCCACCTATTGGATGCAGTCAATGTCTAGGGTGGCCATGAAAGTCCTATGTTAGCTGGGGCTTCCACATGAATAGAGTTCTTTCCTCTCCTAGCCCCTTTCCCAGTACAATCTGATTTCATATGAACAATAAATAAACATGTATTTAGTAAGCCAATAAGATTTCAATGTTATCAATAACTTTTATATTTATTTTACCAAATATGTAGCTTGCATTAAATTATTTCATAATGAGATAATTTGTATAAGTTTTAAAATATAAGCACCTAACACATGATAATCAATATGTATTTATTTTCAGCAACATTTTAAGTCTAGATAAATTCCTCCAATGCTCTGCAAAATTTCCTTAAACAATGAGAAATGTGAAGAAACATATAGATAGAGTTCATAGGAAATGGCAGCAAAGTGCCTTGTTTCTCTAGATACTGTTGAACGGGCAGAGAAAAATTTCAAAAGTTTGAAAGAAATATGTTTAAAATAATACATAGTGTGAGAGGTTCCAGAGATGGATAAAAGTACAGATTCCTAATGTGCTTTAGATTTTGGCATTTGCTACTCTGTGTTTCTAGAAAAGATACATAAGACAACTATTCTTGTGAGCCACTAAGAAAAAATATACCAGGAAAACCAAAAGTGTATCCATAAATTTTTTTTCTACTTTTATGAGAATAAACAAAAAGACTTAAAGAAACCTTTTTTTGAGAGATAAGGTTTATTTGCATCATTCATAGACAATCCTGAGCAGCAAGTATACATAAAGTACTAATGAACAAAATTCTACAAGAAAAGCCAATATTGTTTGTTTGTTTTATTAAAAATGAAGCCTTCTTTTTAACTAAGTGGAGAGTTACTCTGAAAATCTTTGTGCCAGGCAAGAGTTCACTGGTTACATTTCAAAACATTCTTGAACTGGGTATTAATTTTTAAGATGTAAGTCACTTCATGTTATAAATTTACTGATTTTATTTTGTGTTGGGATAAGTAAGTATCAATTGTAAGGTATACAGCAGATATTTTTACACAATTAAGAATGATAATAATTAAAGCTTATATACTGTTACCTATGCTTCTGACACTGTTTAAAATTTTTTTCTATCAATTTTATTCAATTAAATTTACACATATTACAGTGCACCAGTGTTTGAGAGTATCAGCCTTTTAAATGTTTCCTTTTGTAGGGGATAGGTACTAGTACTTGGTTGTGGTTTTAATTTACATTTCCCTGGCAATTAAAGATGTTAAGTATCTTTTTATATGTTTATTTGCCATTTGTTTATTTTGCTGTGCAGTAAAATACTTTGTGAATTTTTAAAAATTAGGTAGTGTGCTTTCTTATAATTGAGTTTGTCGACCTAAAAGGAAGAGGCTGAGGCACAAAATATAATTTAAAGCATTTACTTGAGCCAACGTAAGCACAGTTTTCCAGGGGCTCATATCCAAGTATATTTAGATAAGAGCTCTCTTTAGCCTTTGTTAAAAGGAGGTTTCCAAAGGCCCAAATCGAGGACAAGGAGTGGGTTGGTACAAAGTTGTTTATCAAGAATCCTCATTGGTTTACAAAAATAACATTGATAAGTTATTGGCTATATGTTGTTAATCTAGGGGTATGGGTTATAGTGTCTGGTGGGGGCATTGTTAGTGTACTTTATCCCTACTGTGGCAATAGCAAGCAGTTTCAAGAGATGAATGCATAGTTGAAAAGCGGGGAAGTAGGACAGGGTTGCTGTCTCATTTTAATGCTTCTCTGGGATACTTTAAAAGAATTCACACTCTTCAGATAAAAGTTCCTTTCTTTTCGCAAGTTGTAAGAGTTCTTTACACTTTGTATACAAGCATTTTGTCAACTTTATATGATGCAAACATTTTCTCACAGTCTATGGCTTATTCTTTCATGTTAATGGTTGACTGGAAAATGTTGATGAATTTCAGTTTATCATTTTCTTTTGGTACACATGATGCTGAACCATAGGTCATAAAGTTGTTCTTCTGGGCTAGAAGTTGTATAATTTAGCTTTAAGTTTAGGTCCATGAATCACTTTGAGTTTACGTTGTTTATGGTGTGAGAAATGCTTGAGATTTTTTGTTTGTTTTTTGATTTTTGCTTCCAAAGGGAAAACTATTTCAAAATGGATAGGAGACTTAAATGTGAAATATAACACTTACAAAACTTGTAGAAGAACGCATAAGAGAAAAATGTGTCACTTTCACATTGGAAATGAATTTTTGATACTTTGGCCAAAGCATAAGGAAAATAATTTATGAACTTGATTTTACCAAAGCTTTTACCCTGTGATACATTGGTAGAGGATGAAAAGATAAATTTTGGCCTGATTGCTTATATTTGTAAATCTCATATCCAATAAAGAACTTATATCTAGTATATATAAAGAGCACTTAAGCATCAATAAAACAGCATACAATCCAATAAAAAAAGCAACGTATCTGAACAGAAACTTTATTACATAAGTTATATGAATGCCAAATAAGCCATAAAAAGATATTCAATATTATTTATTACTGGTGAAATGAAAATTTAATTGGTCATGAGATAATTGAGAATGGCAGAGTAAAGAATTTTGAAAAATTTTTCTCTCATCAAATCAATGAGAACATTGACAAATATTGTAAAAATCAACTTTTTCAGAACTTTTAAAATTAACTGGAAATTACGCCTGGAAAATATTTAGAAAGGACTTATTCAAGAAAAATAGCTGAATCTAGGTAAGAACAGCAAATTATATGGCAGTTTGACACTTTAATTCCATTCCTTTTTTGAGGCCTTGAAAACCAACAGCATGATAAAAAACAGGAAAATCTATCAGTCACTGGCAGAGGCTGATGAGGTTTGAATATCTCAAAAACCACATTTCCAGAAAATTGTATTCGATCTGTCAGTTCCTTGGAAAACTCCACTGAGATACTGCCCTGTGCTAACAGTCTTTTCCCAGGAGCATCTGTATACAAACAAAGGAAGTAACAGTAATAACAATGAACAGTGAGGAATTGTTCAACATTGTTGCTTGGTGAAGTAGCAATAACAGCTGCAGTGAATAACAAGTTGGCCAAAAAACTAAAAATGAAAAGCTAGAAATGAGATGTCCATAGGGTCTTTGAAAAGCTCTGGCATATTTCTGGAATTAGAAGGTCACATTTATGTGTAGTAGTGTTTGTCTCATCAGGGATGTGGAATACCAGGAAAGACCTGAGTATGTCCTCAGTTGTCACCTCTGGCTGATCTTGAAGCTCTGCACAAGCAGTACATGAAGGTGAAAGCAGAGCTGTAAACTTGGTGCCTGAGCGTAGAGAGTGTGCACCAAAATGTGATGCAAAGACTCCTAGTAAAACCTTGCAGACTTACTGGTTCCAAGCATTTAAGGAAATCTCTGTTCAATCATTAGCCCAGTACTAAGAGAATTGAATACTGGGGGAGCCACACAAAACAAATAATGCAGACTTATAGAATTAGTTCAAGAAAAGTCACTAAACAAGCAAACAAAAACAGTAAAAACCCTTGGTGGAGAGGGAATCTAATTTTCAGAGTATTATATTGTATTATATTATATTACATTATATTATATTATATTTTTCTGAGTCGGAGTCTTGCTCCATTGCCCAAGCCGAAATGCAGTGGCAACATCTCGGCTTACTGCAAACTACACTTCCCAGGTTCAAGTGATTCTCGTGCCTCAGCCTCTTGAGTAGTTGGGATTATAGGTACCCACCACCACACCTGGCTAATTTTTATATTTTTAAAATATTTATTTATTTATTTTTGAGACAGGATCTCACTCTGTTGCCCAGGATGGAGTGCAGTGGTACAATCTTCTCTCACTGCAATGTCTGCCTCCCAAGCTCAAGTGATTCTCCCACTTCAGACTTCCAAGTAGCTGGAATTAGAGTCATGGGCCACCAGTCTGGTTAATTTTTGTATTTTTAGTAGGGACAGGGTTTCGCCCTGTTGGCCAGGCTGGTCTCCAACTCCTGACCTCAGGTGATCCTCTTGCCTTGGCCTCCCAAAGTGCTGGGATTACAAGCATGAGCCACCATGCCCAGCCTAATTCTTGCATTTTAAGTAGAGACAGGATTTCAACATGTTGGTCAGGCTAATCTTGAACTCCTTACCTCAGGTGATCCTCCCTTAGCCTCCCAAAGTGTTGGAATTACAGGCATGAGCCACCACACTGGCTTATATTATTTTAAATGTCCAAAGTTCAATAAAAATTATATACATGCAAAGAAACAAGAAAGTATGTCTCACACACAGGGGAAAACAGCAGTTAATAGAAATTGTTAATGAGATCACCCAGATGTTGGACTTAGAAAAATACATGTAAATCAACGATTTCAAATTTGTCTGTATTAATTTGCTAGGGCAACCGTAAAGAATACCACCAACTGGGTGATTTAAACAACAGAAGTTCATTGTCTCATAGTTCTGGAGACTAGATGTCTGAAATCAAGGGATTGGCAGGGTTGGTCCCTTGCTGAAAGCTATCATGATAGGATCTATTCTTAGTTTGTAGATGGCGTCTTCTCCTTTGGTCAAAATTTCCTCTTTTTATAAGAACATAAGCCACACATTTAAGGTATACAAGTTGATCTTTTGATATGTATATACATTGTGCAAAGATCACTACAGTCAAGAAATTAATATATCCGTCAACTCATGTAAGTAAATTTTTTGTTTTGTTTTGCTTAATGAGAACACTTAAGATGTACCTGTAGTGACTGTTCATAATTTTATGCTGCCTCAATATCATTTAAATATACAGGTTTAACATTTTCATGCCAGAAGCAGGGCTCAGTTACCCCTGACACAGTTTCCAATACTATATCCCACCCAAATGGCTCCAGCTGCTGGCTAGAGATAAAAAAGTAAAGGCATCTCTCCTGCCAGGCAAGCTGGGCTCCTTGTTTTCCCTCTGATTTCTTTAAATGGACGGTTTAGATATTTGCCCATGAACTTAAAATGACAACCTCTCAGTCACAGAATGACCTCCTGCCTCCCAAGGAGGTGGGATTACTGGTGTGAGCCAATGCCCCAGCCCTGAATATGTTTATTAAAGATGTTCATTCAACTTGTCCCAAATCATTTAGGTAAGTGGAAATGTGATGTTAACCCAGGCCACTTGTGTCCTAAATCCATGCCTTTAATCTCCTTCTGGAGATTAAAGATAGATATCAATGTTCCTTTGTAGCCTTCCTTGTTGTGTACGTTTCTGTGTATGTGTGTGTGTGGGGGTGGAGGGGCAGGCGGGGAGTGAAGGGTGTTTAGTTTTAATTTAGATGAGATTATGATTTTCTCAACTTTTTAGCAATTTATCATGGATTATTTTTACCTAAATGCCTCTTTCAATTTTACAGATGTAAATATATTCCTTTAATTCTGCATCAAAATAATTATATGTAAAATAAAATACCAGGAAAAAACCTAAAAACTTGAAGTAGGAAATAACATTCATTGAATTCTTTCATTAAATGCTTATTTATATGAATTATGATGTTCTACTTTTCAAAACACCAAATCCAGCAATTCAATTTCTGGCCTCTAAAACTTACGATCTAAGGTTTCTTTCTAAATATACATTGAAAATAGTGTTGATTTTAGGGAGTCATTTTTCTCCTCTATAGCAATGATTCAGTGAATAATTTTAGCAGTATATTTTCCTACTTTTATCTTCATAAGTAAAATAGAAAATCAGCTTGTTCATACATGCTGCTTATGAGAGTTTTAGAAAATCTTAATGCTACAGACACCACAAATATGTAGACAGATCACTTGCCTCTTCACCTTTTTCCTCCCCATTTTTCCCCTTTTCTTGAAAATTACAGCTTGCCTTGGACTGTACCAGCTGGTGCCATTTGGGATAATAAAATAGCATGAACTTGGGTACGATAATTTATTACATTTATGTCATGACTTTTTTGGTACTATAGTTAGCCTGCCAGAGCCTCAGATTTTCTCCTCTGCTTTAATTTGTAAATTGGTCGTTAGTACCTGCTTTATGTGGTTATTAGGGGCAATAAGGAGATATTTAAAGCACTAGTTAACAGCCTGGCACATGACTGGTTTTTCTTTAAGTTTGTCCCTGTCTTCTTTCTTCTCAGTTTGTCTTCTTCCATTATAGCATAAGATGATCCATTATAGCCACTTCTTCATAACAGCTTCTTAATAGTTCATATTTTTAAATGAAGCAAATAGTGGTTTTATTCCATTAAAAAGGGCAACTTTGAGAGGTGAAGCTAGCTGGACTTCCTGGGTCCAGTGGGGACTTGGAGAACTTTTCTGTCATACAAGAGGATTGTAAAATGCACCAATCACTGCTCTGTCAAAACACACCCAATCAGTGCTCTGTAGCTAGCAAGGAGATTGTAAAATGCACAAATCAGTGCTCTGTAAAAACAAACCAATCAGAGCTCTGTAGCTAGCAAGAGGATTGTAAAATCCACCAATCAGTGCTCTGTAAAATGTAACAATCAGCACTCTGTAAAATGCACAAATCAGCACTCTGCAAAACGCACCAATCAGTAGGATCCTAAAAGTAGCCAATCACAGGGAGGATTGAAAAAAGGGCCCTCTGATAGGACAAAAACAGAACATGGGAGGGGACAAATAAGGAAATAAAAGCTGGCCACCCTAGCCAGCAGTGGCAATCCACTCAGTTCCCCTTCCATGTTGTGGAAGCTTTGTTTTTTTGCTGTTTACAATAAACCTTGCTACTCCTCACTCTTTGGGTCCATGCCATCTTTAAGAGCTGTAACACTCACCACGAAGGTCTGCTCCATTCTTGAAGTCAGTGAGACCATGAACCCACCAGCAGGAACAAATCCTGGACACAATTTGTTTAGCTAACTGGTTATTAATTTATTTATGTATATATTTGCAAACTGGAGTTACATACCAAATGCCAAATTTCATGATAGTAAAGCAATTAAATAACTCTACTTAGTGACATGTAGGCAATTAACTTCTGAATTCTTTGAACATAAAAAAGAAAATAGTATTCCAGTTAACAGCTATAGGACCATGAGAAGGAAAAGTGAAAACTTGAAACATGACAGGTTATGGTAAAATAATTCAAAAAGCAAATACAGTTTTAGTTTTATAAAATTGTGTACCATGACTTCAGCCAAGTTCACAGGTAGAGTGAGAAAGTTATAAAAATGTTTATTTGTTTCAGTCAAAACAAATATAAAATGAAGAGAAATATTTGTGAACAACTAAAGTGCTTAATACTACTTATAGAACAATAAAACATGATGTCAACAGGTGGTAACCATGAGTATTTTCTGAATAGGAATGCTCATAAATCTGAGAACCATCAGATTTATATACATTTATATTCTATACATTTTCTTTGTAGTTGATACATTTTGATTTTATGTATATCACTGGAGATAAATCCACAACCTAGACACGTTAGGATTTTTTTTTTCTTTTCTATGTCAGAATGAGAAAGGGGATTTTAGTGGGGAGTGGAGAGGGAAAGAGAAGTGGTTGTTACTTATAAGATCTTAAATAAATTTTATTAGTGTTGAAGAATGTTTGCCTAGATTAGCGTGTGTGTGTGTATGTATGTGGCTGGCTCTATGAATCCATAAAAGAGTGGATATCAACTTAGATTCCAAGCTGCCTCCAACTACTCATTCTACCACTTACAAGCCACGTGACCTTGGGCAAATTAATTTATTTGTTCTTTAGTTAAGTCACCTGTAAAATAGAAAATGCATTGGCACCTACCCCATAAGATAAATTTTTACACAGGTAAACTACTTAGAACAACAAATATGCTATAATAATTGATACGGTTTGGCTCTGTGTCCCCAACCAAATCTCACATTGAATTGTGATCCCCAGTGTTGGAGGTGGGGCCTGGTGGAGGTGATTGAATCATGGAAGTTGTTTCTAATGGATTAGCACCATCCCCCTAGTGCTATCTCATGATAGAGTTCTCACACGATCTGGTTGTTTAACAGTGTGTAGCACCTCCCCCGCTTTTTCTCTCTCTCTCCTGTTGGCCGTGTAAGATGTTCTTGTTTCCCCCTTTGGCTTCTCCCTGAAGCACCCCCGGCCATGTGCACTATATAGCCTGTGGAAATGTGAGTCAATTAAACCTCTTTTCTTTATAAATAACCCAGTCTCAGGTAATTCTTTATATCAATGGGAGAATGGACTAATACAATAATTATTCAGATATATTAACATATTGGTTTTGTAATGATTATTATTTCTCATGCTTCTCTGTCCTGTGCACCATCTCTTCAAATTCCGATTGAATATTTATATCAACAACATGAACATTTTAGCCATTACATTTAACCTAGAAATCTTACTTGGGTATATTATTCTACACAAAGCCATCATTCTTGAGGAGGTATTTATAAGGTATTCTATTACATAAAGAATCATCAAACAGTTGCCAATTGGAAAATGAATTGATATATTGTTGTCAGTTCATATTGTGAAAGTTTAAAAATAAATGGCTACGTTTCTGTATTGACTCAGAATGTCTGGATATACTGCAGTAACAAATAATCCCCAAATCTCCTTTTCTGAAAAATAGCAATGCTTCTGATGCATGTCACCCAGAGTGTCTGTCATCATCTCAAATGTTGGCTCTCTCTGTACAAAAGGAAAGAGAGAACGTAGGGAAGTGGCCACTTGTCTCATCTTTAGAAAGGTAATGTGTAAATTTACCCACATTTTATTGGTAAGAGGAAATAAAATGGGCATACATATTTTCAAGTAGATGAAGTTCAATCAATCATAAAGGAGAGGAGAAAGAGCCAGAATATATGTGAAAATGCTAAAAAGTACCACTGTTTATATCAATTGACCTTGAGGAATGGATATTAGAAATGTAAGTTGCCAATTAATTAGTATCCTGTCACCTAATAAAATTAGTTTGTCACTATATATGTTGTCATTAACATGGATAAAAATGCAAAGACAATTATTGTTCTGTTTCTTTATACTTTTTCCTTTTGTATCTCTATTGTAGGGAACATATCTTTAAGAAAATAAAAAAGGAGAATAATAAGTAACTAATTTGAATCAGTAATAAAATGTCTCCCATTAAAGAAAAGCCCAGGACAGCATTACTACAGAATTCTATAAAACATTTAAAGTGCTAATATCAGTTTTTCTCAAATTATTCCAAAAATACTGAAGGTGAGGGGATTTTTCCAAATGTATTCTACAAAGCCAGAATTACCCTGATATCAAAAACAGAGAAAGCCATAAGAAAAAAAAAAAGAAAAAGAAAAAGAAAAGAAAGCCACATGCTAATATTCCTCATGAAAACAGACGCAAAAATCTTGAAAAACATACTAGCAAACTGAATTCAACAACACATCAAAAGGACTGTTCACCCTGATCAAGTGGAATTTATCCCAGGGATGCAAGAAGGTTTCAACATATGCAAATTTATGAATGTGATATATCACAACAAAAGAATGAAGGACAAAAAATGTATGATCACTCAATAGATGCAGAAAAAGTATTTCATAAAATTTAATGTGTCTTCATAAAACCTTTTAACAGAGTAGGTTTAGAAGGAATGTACCTCAATATACTAAGGCTATATATGACAGAACCACAGCTTACATCATACTGAATTGAATTGAGAATAGCCGAAACCTTTCTCTGTAAGATCTGGAAAAAGAAAAGAATGCTTATTTTCATAACTATTAATTGATGTGATACTGGAAATCCTAAGCAGAGCAATCAGGCAAGTGAAAAAAATAGAGGGTATCCAGACTGGAAAGAAAGATATCAAATTGTCCCTGTTTGCAGACAACATGATCTTACGCGTGCACACACACACACATATATATCCCCAAAGACTCCAGCAAAACACTCTTTGAACTCAATAAATTGAGTAAAGTTGCAGGATACAAAATAAACAACAAAAATCAGTGGTGTTTCCATCCACTAACAGTGAGTTTCCTGAAAAAGAAATCAAGAAAGCAATCCCTTTTACAATACCTACAATAAAACACCTAGACATAAATTTGACCTAGATGGTGAAAGATTTCTACAATGATAAGTAGGAAACATTGATGAAAGAAATTGAAGACGACTCAAAAAAGTGGAAGATACTCATGTTCATAGATGAGAAGAATTAATATTGTTCAAATGTTCATACTACCCAAGTGATCTACAGATTCAATGTCACTGCCATACTGCCATACGAGTAGATACATAGATGCATAGGATGGAATAGAAAGTGCAGAAATAAGCTCACACATCTACAACCAAGAGATATGTAACAAAAGTCCGCATACATGCAATGGGGGAAAGAACAGCTTTGTCATTAAATGGTGCTGAAGAAACCAGATGTCCACATGCAGAAGAATGACACTAGAGTCTTAATCACTCATCATATACAAAAATTAACTAAACATTGGTTAAATTCTTAAATTTAAGATTTAAAACTGTGAACTACTTGAGAAAACGTAGGTAACAAAGAGGAAAAGCTTTTTGTCATTAGTCTAGATGAGATGTTTTCAGATAAAACCTCAAGAGCACAGGCAACAAAATCCAATATAGACAAATGGGCTTACATCAAACCAAAAAGCTTCTTAACAGCAAAAAAACAACCTACAAAATGAGAAAATATATTTACAAGCTATACATCCGGTAAGAGACTTATATCTAAAATATATAAGCACTCGAAAAACTCAACAATAAAAATACGAGTAATCCAATTTAAAAATGGACAAAAGAAGACCTGAAAAGACATTTCTCAAAAGAAGACATACAAATGGCTGAATATATATTAATAAATGTTTGACATTACTAATCATCAGAGAAATACAAATCAAAACTGCAGTGAGATATCATCTCACTCCAGTCAGAATGACTGCTATCAAAAAAATCAAAAGATAACAAGTGTTGGTGAAGGGGCTGAGAAAAGGGAACTCTTACACCCTGCTGGTGGTAACATAAATCAGTACAGCCAAATATATGGAAGGTCCTCATAAAATTAAAATATAACTACCAAATGATCTAGGAATTTCACTGCTGGATATATATATATATACACAAAGGAAATGAAATCAGTGTGTTGACAAAATACTTGGATTCCCATGTTCATTGCACTATTATTCATAATAGACAAATATGAAATAAATCTAAATGTTCATTAATGGATGAATGGTTAAGGAAAATGTGGTATAGATACCCAATGGAATACTATTGAGCCATAAAAAGAATGAAATCTTGTCATTTGTAGCAACATGAATGAACACGGAGGGTATCACGTTAAGTGAAACAATCCATGCACAGAAAAACAAATACTGCATAATCTCACTCATGTGTGGAATCTAGAACGTTATTCTCATAGAAATAGAGAGTAGAATAATCATGTCAGAGCATGGGGAGTGTGGTGGGGGCAACTGGGGAAAGACTGGTTAATAGGTACAAAGCCACAGTTAGATAAGAATAAATTCTGGTGTTCTACTGCATAGTAGGCAACTAGAGTTCACAACATATTTCAAAATAGCAGGAGGAAAGGTTTTTGAATGTTCTCATTACAAAGAAATGATAAATGTTTAAGGAGATGAATTTGCTAACTACCCCTTTTTGATAATTACATAATGTATACATGTATTGAAACATTACATTGTATCCTAGGGATATGAACAATTATTTCGTGTCAATCGTTAAAAAGAATCAAAGTGCAGGTTAAATGAAAACTTTTTAAAATGTTTACTGTATGGCCTGGGTTTAAATTTATCTTAAGAACATTATATGGACTTATGTGCAATATAAATTGTATTAAACAGAAATAGGGTTTGAGTGGACCTTAAATTTTCAGAGTCTCTGCACTTACCCTGCCCACTTTGGCACCAAGTTGTTGTATCCAATTTTTGGTAAAGTCCTTGAAATTCACCCAATTCTTAGAATTTTCTAAATTTGATGTTAGAGTCCATGCTTTATAAAAAATAAAAGGATTAATTGAGACTGACTATGGAATGAGAATTGCATAAGTGATTCTTTACATTAGATTTAAACATATTCTCTATATGGATTGCATGGTATACATTCATACTTATACCTAAAGAAATCCACACCAAATACAGTGGAGGCAAAAGGCTAGTTCTACCTGGTGGTCTAAAACATGGAAATGTTTCAAACTAGCAATTCCATTTAAATGCAGTTGAAAGAGATAGAAAGGCAATGTGGGCATCTAGTTGGATGGGATTAACCCTGGGCTATGGAGAAAGAAAACTGCTTGCAGCAATATATTGAATTTTTAAAACAGTGAAGTGGGATCATGGCAGGAGATGAGTTTGTAAGGAACGCTAAATAATAGAAGCAATTTAAATACCACAATCAGTTTAATGTTTGTACTTCTTTGCTTATGAAATAAATATAAAATTTACTGTAGCCTCATTATTATCATTCTTCATAAGATATTTTGTTTCATTCTCCTATACAGATTTTTATAAGACATTAACATTTTTAAATAAAACATTCTCAATGGTACACCTTTAAAGTTCTTTTTTCATTCACTAATTTATTGATTCAACAAAATATTCAGTGCAGATTTTTAAATTAAAAAAGCAGAGTTCCATTCTTTTCAGTTTCATGGTGTTCTTTATCTCCACTGATAATATTTTATCAGTGGGCCTACTTTGGCCTCTCAAAATGCTGGGATTACAGGCATGAGTCACCACACCTACCTGATAATGTATTGTTACGCGTTATAGGAAATAACCTCATATATATATATATTCTTTTCTTTTTTTTTTTTTTTGAGACAAAGTCTTGCTCTGTTGTCCAGGCTGGAGTGCAATGTTGGTGCAATCATGGCTCACTTGCTGTCTCAACCTCCAGGGATCAAGGGACCCTCCCACCTCAGCCTCCCGAGTAGCTTGAACTAAAGAATGAACCACCATGCCCAGCTACGTTTTTATTCTTTTTTTTTTTTTTGGTAGAGACAGGGTCTTACTATGCTGCCCAGGCTGGTCTTGAATTCCTGGGTTCAAACAATCCTCCTACTTTAGACTCCCAAAATGCTGGGATTACAGAAATTAGTCACCACATCTACCTGATAATTTTTGTTTTGAATTATAGGAAATAACCTCTTTCTTTACCTCTTGTAAGAGGTAATCTGTCTCTACAAAATATTTCAAGTTAAAATTTATAACTTTTTTCTGATTGGTTAGACATAACCAGCAAGTCCTTGAATCCACTTATGTTGGGTCTCATGCAGTATCTTATAGAATAATGTAAAAAATGGTGTCGATTATCTCCCAGGAAAATTTTTGTATTTCTATACTATTTTACTTGAAAATTTATGTTACATCACTGAGTCCTTATAGATGGTGTTATGGGGTGACTTGTGTCACCTCAAATACATATTTTGAACTCTTAATCCCCAGAACCTCAGACTGTCACGGTGTTTGGAGAGACGGTCTTAAAAGAGGTAATTAAGGTTAAATAAAGTCATGTGGACCGCCTTAGTCAAATCTGACTGGTGTCATCATAAGAAGAGGAGATTTGGACCCACAAGAATAGACACCAGGGACACATGGATGTGGTCAAAAACCATGAGAAGACATAACAAAAAGGCACCCATCTACAAGCCAAGGAGGGAGGCCTCACAGGAAACCTTAATCTTCAGAACTGTGAGAAAATACATTGGGTTTTCTCAATGAGTTGAGGTGAGGTTGTTCAAGCCACTCTGGTATTTTCCCAGTGCAGCTCTAGTAACTGAATATTGATGGGTATGTAAAGACTTTTAGCCAAAACAAACAAACACGTAGCACAAAGCACTGCTTTCTTATTATGTAATTAATTAAGTTCAGTAAAGTGCAAGACAAAGTTAGATTTTCTACAATGAACATGAGCTTATTCCACATAACAAATTACACTTTTGAAGGGACCTGGAAAGGAAAAGATTGGTGACCACAAGGAAAACGAAAATTAGGGCAGGTCAAAACCAGAAACACCATAACATTAACAAGAAAATCTTGGAAACCATGAAAAGAAAGTGGTTGCTCAGGGCGAACTTTCCATTACACTGGAATTTTTGGCTACATTTAAGGGCAAAGCATAGGTTGGTGGGTTTTTTTGGGATTTTTTCCTAAAGACATGCTAAGGAACTTTTACTTTTGGAAATAAAGTGGCTGCAAAGGGAGCTTCAACAAAAGCTCATTTGGAGAATACTAAAACATTGCTAAAATATTCAACTTATTTTGCTATTGTTCAGTGAAGTGTTTCAAACTTTCCTACTGAGCACTTCATGTTCAATCCCTAATGCAAATAGATTCAGTTCCAATTCATTTCATCCCCATGTTTTACTTATTTGTATCCTACTGAGCGATTTTTGATGCCAGATATTCTCTTTTTCTCCTACATTTTATATTTTATCTTTTCAATTTCCCACTGAGGAGTTTGCTAGATATCCTGTCTAGCAATAAGTTACATTTAAATAAGTATCATATTTTTGGAATTCTAATGGTCAGTGACCATTCAGCTGAAAAGATAAAAAATTATCTTTAAGATATGCACAAAGGAGTTATAAATGTGATAGATTAGTTCTGACCTTTTAATAGGATTGATTACACTATATTTTAAAATAATCCCTTAAAATCTCTGAATGTTGATGGCTGCTCATAGAAGAAAGTTGTGTTCTTTATGAGCACTACCAGATATCTATTAGTAATTAATGCTGGATTCTCATTAATGATACACAAAGGAATACATTTTGAAATTTATTTGAAAATCTAATCAATCGAAGCTTTTTTCATGTAGGAATTATACTGAGAAAATCCTCTTTTATTCACTCATATCAAAAGTGGCAGATATCTGAATGCTGGCCTAGTGGTTTTGCATTTCTCTGTGCTTTCTGTTAAACTAAGTTCTAAGAAAGCTTTCAGTCACAACCTATTGTTTGGTAAGAAATCTTTAGAAAACAGAAGAAAAGAAAAGCAATGTATTTAAAGAAGAAAAAAGATGAAATTAGATGGTGAACTTTTGAGGGAATATTAGTAGAGAGGATAAATTTCTTGTTACCTGGGAAGCAGTGCTTTCTTCATTAAACTTACACCCATAATAAAAATCCAATTTGTTTACTACTATGATTGTAATATGTATTTCCTAGGTGACATTGAACTAGAACTACAAATAGGATCACAGCAATAGCCTTAGATAGTGTAACTCTAGTTTTGCTTTTCTTCATTTTGTAGGAATTTTACCATCCCTTTAAATGACACCTTCAAAGTTTTCTTTCTACAATTATTGCTCAAAATATGCCACCACATTTTAATTTATTTTATATTTAAGAAAGAAATTTCTTGTTCAGTAGGCAGGAGAGTGCATTTTAAAAGACATTGTGGTTAATATAGCATGTGACAGCTTATGTCAATGACCAAGGGAGATAAATGATTCAATAGAATGGGAGGGCTGATTTTTGTACACAACGCTATCAAAAAATGACTTGACAAGAATTATTGGAGAAAAGATAGAGATTAAGATTAGAGGACATGTATTTTATTGGACATGAGTGACAAGAAACAATTATAAATATATTGGCATATATTCCGATTGGTAGGTGTGGTCTTAGGTACTAATGGAAATTATCTTCTAATTGTTCAAATTTTCCTTCAGGGAAACCAAAGCCATGTTCTTTAGAGATGAGAGACTATGCCAAAGGAAGTGATATAAGATTGAGGAGAAAGGAAAAAAATGCATAGTCGAGCATGGAGATTGAATCCATTAGGAAGTTGAGATCTGATTATCCAGTGCCATGAAAGGCCCACATCATAAATTTAGAGTCCATTCAGCATGGTTAAATGTTTTAGTCTAGAACTACTCAGTTGTAAGACAACAGGCAGAGTGCAGGTGAATGTGGAGATTTGTTGCATGGGTATGACAAAGAGAGTCAGAAGATTTGAGGATGTTTGCATGGGAGGGAGTCATCAGGCAATAAAAGCTGAAAAAGGAAAGAGAGGATGTAAGAAAAAAGAAGGCAGTGAAAAGGTGGTAAATCAACAAGAAGAGGTGATTAGTTTATAAAAGTGTCACCTTTATTGGTAATGACAAAGTCTAAGAAGATATGACTATGGGAGTGACTGGTGAGGCCAGATGTATAGTGTCATGATTGAGGGAGAGGCCAGGATGTAGGAAGGATGGTCTATATTAGGATTTCTCAATGTGAACACTATTCACATTTTAGGCTGGATAATCATTTGTTGTGGGATTTCATCGTGTGCATTGCAGAATGTTTAGCAGAGTCGCTGACTTCTACTCACTGGATGTTAACAGCATCACATCCCATGCCCCAGTTGTGACAGCTTAAAATATCTCTAGACATGGCCAAATGTCTCTGAAGGAGGGCAACTCATTCCCAGTAAAGAACACCATTAGATATACATGCATATCACCCCAAAATGAAAATTGAAATGAAAATCACTAAGAATGAAAACAGGAGTGATGTTACAGAGTGACAGTAAGTCAGAGTCCAAAATTAAAAATGAAGATGTTACTGTTGGATCACGTGAGATTTAAATCAGGAATGTTGAGAATGGTGAATGAGAAGGGAGAGGGTGGTCTAGATGTGTGGAAACGAAAACCTCAGTTCCAGGACAAGAGATAAGAGGACACTGAGAGAGAAAAGAGCAATTATTAAAGATATTCTTGAAAGAAAGGGCTGCAAGGGAATCTCTATACACAGAGGAGAGTCAGACACAGTAAGAGAAGGAAGAAAAGAAAATATGCAGAGAGAAGGTGAAGGCTATGAAAGATTTTACTGATGATGAAAATAGAGTATCAGAAATGTGCAGTATTGTAGCAGGACGAGCCACAGACAAAACCTCTCAGACACTGAGTTGTAGAAGGAAGGGCATTATTCAGCTGGGAGCATCGGCAAGCTACTGCCTTAAAATCCGAGCTCCCCGAGGGCACAATTTCTGTCCCCTTTAAGGGCTCACAGCACTAAAGATTTCACGTGAAAGGGTCGTGATTGATTTGAACAAGCAGCGGGTACGTGACAGGGGCTGCATGCACCGGTGGTCAGAGTGAAACAGAACAGGGCAGGGAGTTTCACAATGTTCTTCTATACAATGTCAGAAACACCGGTTTCTAAGTCATGAGTTGATTTGTAACTACTGGGTTTAGGCCAGGCAGGCCCAGGCCTGGTTCCGGGCCTGGCGCCAGGCTGCCTGTCTTTGGTTTTACTTCATTGTTTTTTCTTAAAACAGATACTGAGTATAAAACAATATAAAACAATATGAGAGGGTCTGTCTCTTTCCTCAGTATGAGGGTTCAGGAATCAGTTAGGGGCGAGGGACAGAAAATAAAATAGTGTGTAGAGGGGTTTCTGAGAGTTAGGGCTCTAGAAGAGGAGGGAAGTGACCTGGAAGGTTTTGTAGTCAAGGTGTCCAAGGATTTCTTTTAGGTAAACTAACCACTAGTTTAAAGAAAACGTTTTGTCTTTGTTAATGATTCTTCCCCCTCTCTTTGTAACTGAAGGACCCCCTGTATCAAGTGCTGCTGATCCCTAGGGCGTGAATAGTCTTGTACCAAAGATATATTTAACAGATAACTTTCCATGTAAAACAGAAAGGAGACAGGTCCTCTATTGACTTGACAGGGTAGGGGAATTCAAATTCTTTTACAGCAGTTAAATTGGAAGAGAGAGAGAGAGAGAGAGAGAGAGAGTGTGTGTGTGTGTGTGTGTGTGTGTATGTGTGTGTCTAGAGACCAAATTGAAATTATGTAAGGATGAAAGACACTAAAGATAGGACTGAAATGAAGGGGGATGGAAAAGTGTAAAATTCATTATGGGATAAGTAAAACAGGAGAGAAAATTAAATAACTAGTTGTATATTTGCTAATATATAAACAGCAAATCTATGCTAAAGGATTTTAGTGATACGTGAACATACTCGCTTTTAAAGAGTGGTAAATAAATTTGAAGAATAAGCAAAGCAACTTAAGGCAACGCTACAATGAACCTGTGTGTATCATGTGCCCGAATGGCATAATAACTCTGAACAATACAGTTCTTTTCCAATTTATTTATTTGTAGGAATATGTTTCCAGAAATCAATGATTGAAAAGTTATAATTTGACAAAATGATTTATAGTTTATATGAAAGAGAAACAGGCTAAAATTTTTGAGGAAAAATAAAAGTAGAGAGTACTAACACTTTCAGATATTAAATACTAAATATATATGTAGAACAATTAAACCAGTGTGCTTTAATAGGCCAGTTGAGTGGGTTTTCTAAAAATAGATCACAGACTATCCCAAAGATATAAAGCAATGGGATTTGGTATAAGGATATAGAGATCAATGAAATATAACTGACATAAAATCAATGCAATGGAATTGTATTTACCCAGAAATAAACCTGTGTATTTGTAGTTAATTGGTTTTTTGGCAAAGATGCCAGGATGACTAAATGCAGAAAGAAGAGTCTTTTCAGCAAATAACTCTGGGACAACTAGATAATCACAAGAATGAAAATGTACCCTTTTTAAATGCCATATCCAAGAATTAACTCAAAATAAATCAGAGATATAAATATAAGAGCTAAACGTATAAAGCTCTTAGAATAAAAGACAGGAGTAAATTTTCAGGACCCATCTTCAATGGTTCTTTAGATATGACATCAAAATCATAAGCAACAAAAGAAAAATTAGATAAACCAAATTGCATCAAAATTAAAAACTTTTGTGCTTCAAAGGATACCAGCAAGGGAATGAAAAGACAACACACAGAATTGGAGAAAATATTTGCAAATCATGTATCTGATAAATGACTAGTGTTTAGAAAACAAACGACTAGATAATACAAGACAAATATCTTATTAAAAATAAGGAAAGGATCTAAATATCCAAAGAAGATAGACAAATAGTCGGTAAATACATAAAAGGTGCTCAACATTGTTAGACGTTAGGAAATGAAAAATCAAAAACAGGAGCTACCACTTCACATCCATTAGGAAGGCTGCAGTAAAACAAAGAGAAAGAGAGAGAGAGAGAGAGAGAGAGAGAATAGCAAGTATTGGTGAGAATGTGAATACGTTGAAACTCTCATTAATCGTTGGTTGAAATACACTGGGGCAGCCACTTTGGGAAACAGCTTGGCAATCCTTAAAATAATTAAACATAGAGTTACCATGTGACCCAGCAATTCCACTCCTATGCATACAGGCAAGAGAAATGAAAGTATGTGTACACAAAAACGTGTACCTCATATTCACAGCGACATTATTCATAATAGTTAAAAAGTAGAAATAACCCAAATGTCTATCAACTGATGAATGGGTAACATAAGAATGTAATCTAGTAATAAAGAAGAATAAAGTAGTGATGAGTGCTATATGCTAACATGAATAAACTTTGAAAATATTTGTGTAATTACGTAGTGAGCATATTATTTCTCTAATAGTAGCTTTGTTTCCTGACTCCACCTCACAGATTCAATGGTACTGCCCAAAATACAGGAAATGTTGTTCCCTATTGCACTGCTGAATGGCCACGCTATGAACTCTCATTGCCTCACACTTCAGTGAAAGAAATAATCACTACTGAAGGTAATCACCTAACTAAATCTAGTTGGTATTCAATTTTTAGAACTGCTTTATGTCATTCAAAATAATGGATTTTAAAAAGTCAAACAAGATTCTATTCATGTTTCTCAGGAAAATCCTATTACTTATTTTTTAAATTTTGTTATATATTTAGAAATGTTCTTTTGTCCTTAGTTTACAAAAAAGATATTTTAAAACATTACATTGTATACGTGGATTGTCAAGTCATCATTGTAGTTTTTTCTTTATATGTGTTATGTATTTGGAATTAATATTACTAATCACATAAAAATTTATACATCAGTTAAAATAAACAATGGGAGTGGACTTCCAGTTTTAACACCCACATGTAACAGGCTTGGAAGTCATTAATCCCATCTTTACAACAAAGAAACACTTGACAAACTGAAAGTCAATAACTTTTCCTGGACCCTTCAGAGAACTGATGTCAAAAGGCTAATGGCTGACCTGAAAGGTGGAGAGAAACTCACTCAGAGTAACATAATTGAGATCTTCTTACCTAGAAGAGAAGCCAAGAAGCCATAAATAAGTAGGGACACACATATGATCACTTTGGCAAGTTACTGGAGGCCAAATGTGTGGATGAGCCTGACAGTGGGAAAGTCCTGGGAGCTGCAGTCCCAGAAGGCTTCTTTTGTGGTCATTACCTTCAGGAACTCCCCAGGGCTTTCATGGTGAAGATTTGACAAAGATATTCTGGCAGGTCTGACAGAGAGAGGGAAGCATAATTATTGTGAAGTATATTCTGACCCTTCTTCATTAAAATGGCCTTATTTCAAAGCCTACTCCATCTGCAGGAATTTTACAACTCCTGGGCTTCCTGTCTCATCTAAGGGAGAAATATATCATAGTCAACAGGGACCAAGGATTCAAGGAAATGTATTTGAAATGCCAGGGGAGACAATAGGGGGTTGGGAAAGAACGGTATCACTAGAGAAATATGAATGAATGTCACAGTCCTGAGATATGAGTAAATGTCACAGTCCTGAGACACACACTCACAAAAGACTGACACTTAGTAGAAATATTACAGAATGCCCCCCACATCCCACACCTTACTACCACACCAAAAGGGCCCCCGTACAATAACAATGGATTATGTAAGAAAAAGTCGAAAGATAAATGCTTCTTTCTACAATGGTGTGTACTTATAAAGCCCCAAATCACAAGAGGACCAAAAAATAAAAAATAAAATGAGGAAACTAGAAGACTTTGAATCTCTGACACCTGCATCTACAATACACACTAAACACACCCTAAAATAGCCAGATCAACAAAAATCTTTACACTATACAATGTACTTCCATTCCTAATATCTGATATGTTTGAATTTCAGCAACAACAACAAAAATGAGACATATGAAGAGGCAAGACAACTCATATTCTAGAGAGACAAAGCAATAATCAAAACCATATTCACATATAACACAGATATTAGATTTATCAGAGAGGTAATTTCAAATAACTACAATTAACATGTTAAGAGTTCTAATGGATAAACTAGATAGCCTGCAAGAGCATATAAGTAATATAAGCAGAGATGTGGAACTTGAAGAAAGATTTTAAAAGAACTGATAGAAATAAAAAATTGTAACATAAAATAATGCCTTTGATGGGCTTATTAATAGACTTGATATGGCCAAAAAAAAATTGGTGAGGTTGATTGACAATAAAGACTTCTTAAAACTGAATTGAAAAAAATATTAGAAAAGCCAAGCATCCAACAACTGTGGAACTGCAAAAGGTGTAAAGTATGCCTAGCTGGGTTATCAGAACTACAAGAAAGAGACAACAGAGGAGAAACATGTAAAATAGTAATGGTGACATTTTTTTCAGAATTAAGGATGGACACTAAACTTAAATGCAAAACATAAAGCTATCAATCTATTAGAAATAAACAGAAGAGGCCGGGCGCGGTGGCTCAAGCCTGTAATCCCAGCACTTTGGGAGGCCGAGACGGGTGGATCACGAGGTCAGGAAATCGAGACCATCCTGGCTAAAATGGTGAAACCCCGTCTCTACTAAAAAATACAAAAAAACTAGCCGGGCGAGGTGGCGGTCGCCTGTAGTCCCAACTACTCGGGAGGCTGAGGCAGGAGAATGGCGTAAACCCGGGAGGCGGAGCTTGCAGTGAGCCGAGACCGCGCCACTGCACTCCAGCCTGGGCGACAGAGCGAGACTCCGTCTCAAAAAAAAAAAAAAAAAAAAAAAAAAGAAAAAAAAAGAAACAAACAGAAGAATATCTTTACGACCTAGGGCTAGGCAAAAAGTTCACATACGTGACACCAAAAACACAATCCATAAAAGAAAAATTGGCAAATTGGACCACATAAACTTAAAATTTTTTTCTGTGAAGGACCCCGTTATGAGACTGAAAAAAATACGTGAGAAAAAATACCTGCAAACCAGATATCTGATAAAGGACTAGTTTCTAGAATATATTTTACAAAAACTCAATAGTAAAGAAATAAGTATTCCATTTAAAAACTGGGCAAAAGACATGAACATTTTACGCAAGAGGATGTTCAAATGGCATATAAACAAAGGAGACCATGTTAAACATTGTCAGAGGACTTTAAGAACAATAATTAAGGGTGCTGTGGAAATATAGGGTACTTTAAAAAAAAATACAAAAATAAACACCTCCCAATAGGAAAGCAGTTTATTGGGAACTATGCATACTACCTGTTTTTGGCTTGGGTTAATATTTGAAAACTCAAAGGGTTTGGTTTTTAAAACCCATTAGTGCTGGCTGCTAATGGCTCATCAGTGATTATCTCTCCACAAGTTTCCCTAGGCTAAAGAGAGTATCCTTGCCAAAGGTTGCCTCCCTTAGAATGGGACAAGGCAGCCTGTAGCCAAAGATGAATAGTTGTGTGGGTAGAAAGGACGGAACTCCTTGCCTCAATTGGGATGATTCCTGGGGGCCAGAACTCCCCATGGGATCTGCTGAGGTCTTTGTTGTGACTGCATCCCGTCCCATCTTAGAGACATCTCTATGGCACGCAAAGGCACTTTCTGTTGAGATGGGAGGTTTTGTCCAATACCCTAGAGAAAGGGCTTGGCAGGAATAAGAAGACCTAGTCAATACTACAGGATAATTGATCTCTTCCAACTCTAGCTCATAAATCCAACTTACTATATGGTGGCCAATATCTTTTGCCATTTTTAATATTTTAGTTTACTTTAAAATTGTTTTTCTAGTAATGTAAATACGCATAATTTGCAGAATAGCCAACTACATTTGATGAAAGAACTGAACTGCCTGTACTTTCCTTAATTGTATTACTTGTTCTACCTTACTTTGCTATTTCAAAATAAATTCTTTTTGTCAAATTAGTGAGATAATTTTCCCATCATATTAGAATAATGTTATCTAAACCTAATGATTTTCAATGCTCATTTTGAAAAATATTCACTTTGCTACATTTTATTAGTAGGTATTTTACAAATTCTCCATTACTACCTAATTATGCAAAATGCTCTTGCCTACTTTTCTTATTAAAGTCAGGTTTCAAAATGAATTCAAAACCTTAGCATTTAAAAATAATTATTAATTTCATGCCTACTTGCTTTCTATGTGTTTTACTCCTGATATATTTATACAGATCCTGCCTATTCTTTTCATCCTTTAAATAGCATTAACTGTTTTTCACTGTTCTCATGTTTATTTGCGGATCTCAAAAATTGTCTTGCATCCTAACTTTCCTCCTCTAACCACAATAATCCCGATTTTCATCATTAGGTTTTCAAAAGATTACTTTTTGGAACACTGAAAAGGATATTTGGTTTTTCTAAATTATACACTTGAGGAATATACATATGTTACAATTGTGTAAACATGGGTTTTTCTCTCCCTTTATCTACAGAAATGTTGGCTAACATCTGCACCAAGTCCATAGTCAAAACATCACTTTCTAATGTCTTTAGATAGTTTTCTAACATTTCAAACCGTTTAACACCAGAAAGTGATTTAAAAATTATTTATTAACATAAAAATTATTTATTCCATCAATAGGTGGGTATTTCTGATTTATTTTTTAAATTATCCTCTAATTATCCTTATTTTTTCTCCTTAAAATCAGATTATTTAAGAAATATATACATCATAAATGTATTTTCTGGTATTCTTCATGTAATATTGAGTTTCAGGGCTAGAAAGGACTTTAAAAGTCCTCCAATTATATCACGATACAATGCAGTTTGCATTCTTAAGAAACCCTTAGCTGGCTAGGCATGGTGGCTCACACCTGTAATCCCAACACTTCGGGAGGCCGAGGCTGGTGGATCACGAGGTCAAGAGATCGAGACCATCCTGACCAACATGGAGAAACCCCAACTTTACTAAAAATACAAAAATTAGCTGGGTATGGTGGCATGCACCTATAATCCCAGCTACTCTGGAGGCCAAGACAGGAGAATCACTTGAACCCAGGAGGTGGAGGTTGTAGTGAGCCGACTGCACTCTAGCCTGGGCGACAGAGCGAGACTCCGTCTCAAAAACAAAAACAAAAACAAAACAAAACAGAAACCCTTAGCCTCAGGCTCCATTCACACACTCACCTCTCATATGATATTGTAATTGCCTCTTAAGTTTTTTCAATTTTCCATGCTGGCATCAGTCAATCTCCCAAATGCAAATGTCATTGTATGGCATTTGTTGAACGTTGTTTATTGTCCTATTTCTACATTTTTCACTCCTTCTGTATCTGCAACTTTAGCTGTACAAATTTACATTTTTCTCTATAGTTCTCTACCCAAAGATAGAATATTTTCATGAAATAACTCTATGATCTTATTGTCAGAGACAAACTTTGAGCTGTTACATCAGTGAAAAAACTCAGGTGGTCAATTCCAATGGTTGGATGTAGAATAATTGCCTATATCACTCTATGTCCAAGTCAGGCATTTGAAAGAAAATAAGAAAAAAGAAGCACAGATCTCTAAAATAGATATGCCATGATTGAAAGCATCCCAACCTATGCATGCATGAAAGGGGAGTGACATAGTAGGGTAGGAAGGAATATAGGAAAAAATGTTTGTTTGGATGTCCAATTTTCAAGCAAGTTCTTCCACTGAACTATTCAGTCTTCTGAATGCTACTTGTTTATTAAATTTTTATGATAAAATACATATAACATAAAATTTATCTTTTTAATATTTATACTTACGTTTTTTCTAATAGCTTTATAGTCATACACCTCATTTTTAGGTATTTGATCCTTTTTTACACAGTTAATTTTTATGCTGTGATATAGGATCCTACTTCTTTCACCATGGATATACAGTTTTCCCAGAACCTTTCTCAAAAAACACTCTTTTCTTCATTGTATGGTCTTGACATCCTTGTTGAAAATCCATTGATCTTAGATATATGGGATTATTTCTGAAAATATTAATTTATATGCCAATCCTTATGACAGTACCACATAGATTACTGTAGCTTTGCATTAAATTTTGAAATTGGGAACTCTAAGTCACCTAACATTGTTCTTTTGTTTGTTTGTTTTGCGTACTTGGGGTTCCTTGCAAATCTACATGAATTTTAGAAACAGCTTTATCATATCTGAAAAACAAAGGCTGGCTTCTGGGTCAAGATGACAGCCTAGAGCTGCTCACGTGCACCACTCCCATGGACAGGAAACAAAAGGGCCAGTGAACACTGACCCTGCAGGCCAGTCCCCTGAGAAACCATGTCAGGACCCAACAAGGTAGCAGGGGACTCAAAGAGCAGAAAGCACAGCATAGAGCCAGGAGAACCTCTGCAATATGAGAAGGAAGGAATGAATGAGAGCCCAGTGGGGGATTCACATTCTCCACAGGGACTTGTGGGAATGTGAGAATCCCCCTGTCACCCCTGTGCCCCCTCACTATGCTTCTAGACTGAGGCAGAGTACTTCCCAGATGTTTTGTGAAGGAAACTTTTGAGTCCAAGGGGACATCTATAAGGCTAGGCCCCAGAGAAACTAGTGCTGGTACCATAGTTGCAACAGAGGCCACAGTTGCAGTACAGTGCAGTGCAGTACCTGTGAGGAGTAAGATTGCTCCATCCCTCTTGCCGGACAAGGCTTAGCACTAGCTTTTGGTCCAGTGTTCCCAATTCTGTCTGAACTGAGCTAGTAGCTACAGCCTCTGTTTTCCTACAAAGCACTTGGATGGCAGGGCAGGTGACCCCACTCACCCCTGTCACTGGAACCCAGACAGGCAACACCTGCTGGAGCTTCCAATCCAGTGGTCCTACTTTTGTGTGGATTCACCTGGAGAGGGGCATGCAGGCTCCTGCTGTTCCAGGAAACACATGGATAGCAGGGAGAGTGACCCAATCTACCCTTACTGGTAGCCAGGTGGTTTCACTTGCTAGGACTTCCAGCCCAGCAGTCCCTCTTCTGCATGAACTCAGCTGGAGAGCACAACCTCCTGTTGTCCTGGAAAACACCCAGATGGGTAACTCCATCCACCCTCGCCTCTCATAGCCAGGCAAGACATGCCTGCTAGAGCTTTTAGTCCAATGGTCCTAATTCTGCCTGTATTTACTGAGGGATGTAGCTTCTTCTTGCCCTGGAAAAACCCAAATGGCAGGGTGGGAAACTCCAGCCATCCACACCTCTTGTAACCAGATAGGCCACATCTGCTAGACCTTTCAGCTCAGAGGTCTTGCTTCTGTCAGAACTCTGTTGGCAGGTGCAACAGTGTGTTCTCCCAGGAAACACTTCAATAGCAGAATAGGACTGAGCTGGCAAGGATATGACCTGTCTGCCAACTGTAGCCCCTGCCTAAGGAAGACCTATGGACCAGAACATCCAGCAAAATAAACATAGGCACAGTATCAGTAATCAGAAGTGCTCCTCCTAGATTCAGGAGTAGATTAGAATCAAGCCAGTTGGCTGAAACCACCTTGTACAACAATCGAACCCCCAAGGGCATCAAACAGGATAAAAGCATGAAATAAAACCCACCCAAAGAACAACACTTCAAAGGCTGAAGGAACATTAGCCCACACAGATGAGAAACACACACACACACACACACACACACACACACACACACACACAGTGTAAGAATTCTGGCAACTCAAAAAGCTAAGTGTCCTCTTACCTCCAAATAACCACACTAGTTCCCCAGCAATGGTACTTAACCAGGCTGAAATGGCTGAAATATCAATAATAGAATTCAGAATATGAATAGGAATGAAAATCACCAATATTCAGGAGAAAGTTGAAACCCAAACCAAGGAATCTAAGTAATACAATAAAATATACATGAGATAACAGACAAAATGACCATTTTAAGAAAGAATGAAACTCTAAACTGATAAAGCTGAAAAGCTCACTTCAAGAATTTTATAATACAATTGCATGTAGTAACAGTAGAATCAAACAAGCCAAGGAAAGAATCTGAGAGCTAAAAAGATAGGTTCTCTGAAATAACTCAGTCAGACAAAAATAAAGAAAAAAGAATAAAGAAGAATAAACAAAAACTGAGAAATATAAGACTATGTAAAGAGAGAACAAATCTTTGATTCATTGGCATCCATGAAACAGAGGGAGAGAAAGCAAGCAACTACAAAAGCGTATTTGAGGATGTTATCCACAAACATTTCTCCAACCTCACTGCAGAGGCCAACATTCAAATCCAGAAAATGCAGAGACACCCTGAGAGATACTATCAAAGAAGACCATCTTGAAGACACATGGTCATCATATTCTCCAAGGTCAAAATGAAAGAAAAAAATGTTAAAGGCAGGTAGAGAGGAGGAGCAAGTCATCTACAAAGGGAACCCCATTAGGCTAATAGTGGCTCTTTCAGAGAAACCCCACAAACCAGACAAGATTGGGGGCCTATATTCAGCATTTTTAAAGAAAATAATCCACCAATACTTTCATGTCTTCCCAAACTAAGTTTCAGAAGCAAAGGAAAAATAAGATCCTTTTTAGATAAGCAAATGCTAAGGGAATTTATTACCACTAGACCTGCCTTGCAAGAGGTCATTAAGGGAGTACTAAATATCGAAAGGAAATACCCTTGCCAGCCACCACAAAAACATAGCCAAGTACATAAACCATTGAAACTGTAAAGCAACCACACAATGAAGACTGCATAATAACTAGCTAACAACAGGATGACAGGATCAAACCTGCACATATTAATATTAACTTTGAATGTAAATGGGCTAAATGCACCAATTAGAAGGCACAGAGTGGCAAGTTGGATGAAGAAGCAAGATCCAACTGTATATTATCCAAAACAGACCCATCTTACATGAAATGACACCCATAGGCTCAAAGTAAAGGGATGGAGATAAATTTATCAAGCAAATGGAAAACAGAAAAAGACAGGGATTCGAATTGTAATTCCAGAGAAAACTGACTTTAAACCAACAATTATGAAAACAGGGAAAGAAGGGTGTTACATAATGGTAAAGAGTTCAAATCAACAAGAATACTTAACTATTTTGAATATGCACCCAACAAAGGAGCACCCATATTTATAAAGCAAGCTCTTAGAGACCTACACAGAGACTTAGATAAGCACTCAGTAATAGTGGGAGATTTCAATATTACACTGATAGTATTAGATCATTGAGGCAGAAAACTAACAAAGATATTTGAAACCTGAACTCAATGTTTAACCAAATGGGTCTAACAAATCACTACAGAAAGATCCACACAAAACCAACAGAATATGTATTATTCTTATCTGTACATGGCGCATATTCTAAAATCAACCACCTAATAGAACATAAAACAATCCTCAGCAAATTGAAAAACAATGAAATCATACCAACCACACTCTTGGACCATAGCACAATCAAAATAGAAATCTATCATAAGAAAATTGCTCAAAACCATAAAATTACATGGAAATTAAACAGTCTGCTCCTGAAAGTTGTTTAAATAAACAATAAAATTAAGGCAGAGATCAAGAAATTCTTTGAAACTAATGAGAATAAAGATACAATATATCAGAATCTCTGGGAAACAGCTAAAGCAGTGTTAAGAGGGAAGTTGACAGCATTAAATGCCTACATAAAAAAATTATAAAGATTCCAAATTAACAACCTAACATCACACTGAGAGAATCTAGAGAAAGAAGAGCAAACCAGAGAATCTAGAGAAAGAAGAGCAAACCAACTTCAAAGCAATCAGGAGGCAACAGATAACCAAAACCAGAGCTGACATGAAGGAAACTGATTTTTAAAAAATACAAAATATAATTGAGGGCAGGAATTTGTTTTTTGAAAGAATAAATAAGATTACCTGACTGCTACCTAGACTAATAAAGAAAAAAGACAGAAGATTGAAATAAAAGCAATCAGAAATAAAAAAGGAGACATTACCACTGAGCCTGCTGAAATACAAGAAAACACTCAGAGACGGCTATGAGGACTTCTATGCACACAAACTAGAAAAGCTAAAAGAAATTAATAAATTCTTGGAAAAGTAGAACTTTGTAATATTAAACAAAGAAGAAACTGAATCCCTAAACAGAATGATAACAGGTTTCAAGTTTGAATCCATAATAAAAAGTCCACCAACCAGAAAAAAAGCCCAGCACCAGATGTATTCACAGCTGAATTCTACTGCATGTATAAAGAAAAGCTGGTACTATTCCAGTGGAAACTATTCCAAAAAACTGAGGAGGAGGGACTTATTTCTAACTCATTGGTATCCAGCATCACTCAGATACCAAAACCTGTCAGAGGCACAACAAAAAAAGAAAACTTCAGGCCAAACAGAAACGCAAAGATCCTCAACAAAATGCTAACAAACTGAATTCACCAGCACATCAAAAGCTAATCCACTATGATCAAGTGGGCTTTATTCCTGGGATACAAGGTTGGTTCGACATATGCAAATCAAATCAATAGACGTGATTTATTACATAAACAGAACTAAAAAGATACCACATAATCATTTCAACAGATGTAGAAAATTATTTTAATAAAATTTAATATCTCTTTATGTTAAAAAAAAAACCCTGAACAAATTAGGCAATTCAGGAGCATGCCTCAAAATAATAAGAGCTGTCTATGACAAACCCACAGTCAACATCATACTGAATGGGCAAAAGCTAGAAGCATTCCTCTTGGAAAGCAGAGTAAGACAAGGACGCCTGCTCTCACCACTCCTATTCAACACCGTAATAGAAGTCCTAGCCATAGCAAGCAGGCAAGAAAAAATAAAAGCCATTCGTATAGGAAGAAAGAAAGTCATGCTATCTTTGCTTGTAGATGATATGATTTTATGCATAGAAACTCCCTCGTCTCTGCCCCAAAGCTCCTAGATGTAATAAAACAACTTCAGCAAAGTTTCAGGATGCAAAACCATTGCATAAAAATCAGTAGCATTTCTGTACATTAACAACTTCCTAGCTAAGAACCAAATCGAGAATGTGATCCCATTCACAATAGTGACAAAAAGAATAAAATGCCTAGGAGTACAGCTCACCAGGGAGGTAAATGATCTCTACAATGACAAGTATATAAAACTACTCAAAGAAATCATAGATGACAAAAACAAATAGAAAAACATTATATGCTTACTATTTGGAAGAATCAATATTGTTAAAATAGCCATACTGTCCAAAGGAATTTACAGATTCAATGCTATTCCTATCAAACTACCAGTGACATTCTTCATAGAATTGGAAAAATCTATTTTAAAATTCCTATGGAACCAAAAGGGAGCTTGAATAGCCACAGCAATCCTAAGCAAAAAGAACGTAGCTAAAAGCATCACGTTATCCAACTTCAAACTATACTGCAAGGCTACAGTAACCAAAACAGCATGGAACTGGCACAAAAACAGACATATAAACCAGTGGAACAGAACAGATAGTCTAGAAATAAAGTTGCACACCTAAAATTGTCTATTATTCAATGAAGATGACAAAAATAACCAGTTGGGAAAGGACTCCCTCTTCAGTAAATGGTACCAGGATAACTAGCTGGCCATATGAAAAAGATGGAAACTGGACCCCTTCCTTACACCATATACAAAAGTCAACTTAAGATGGATTAAAACTTAAAATGTAAGACTTAAAAGTATAAAACCTCTAAAATATAACTTAAAAAATACTATTCTGGATGTAGAGCTGGACAAACATTTCATGATGAAAACTCCAAAAGCAATTTACTACAACAAACAAACAAAAACAAACAAAAAACAAAAAACAAAGTATGAACGAATTAAACTAAAGAGCTTCTGAACAGCAAAACAAACTATCAGCAAAGTAAATAGTCTACAGAGTGAAAGAAAACATTTGCAAACTATGCATCCAACAAAGTGTAATATCAAGAATCTACAAGAAACAAACTAATCAACAAGCAAAAAACCATAACCCCATTTAAAAGTGGGCAAAATAAATGTACAGACACTTTTCAAAAGAAGACATACATGTGGCCAATAAACACATAAAAATTCTCAACATCTCTAATAATTAGAAAAATGGAAATCAAAATCACAATGAGATACCATCTCACACCAAGAATGGTTATTACTGAAAAGTCAAAAAATAACTGATGCTGGCAAGGTTGTTGAGAAAAGAGAACACATACACTGAGGGTGGGAATGTAAATTAGTTTTCACTAACCTATACATTATGGAAAGCAGTATGGCAATTTCTCAAAGAGCTAAAAACAGAAATCCCATTCCATCCAGCAATCCCATTATTGGGTATGTACCCAAAGGAATACACATTGCTCTACCATATAGACACATGCATGCATATGTTCATCACAGCACAATTTACAATAGCAAAGACATGGAATCAACCTAAATGCCCATCAATGATAGACTGGATAAAGAAAATATGGTACATATACACAGTGGAGTACCATGCAGCCATAAAAAAGAATGAGATCATGTCCTCATGGATGGAGCTGGAGGCCATTATTCTAAATGAAGTAATGCAGAAACAGAAAACCAAATACTGTATGTTCTCATTTATAAGTGGGAGCTAAACATGAATGCAAAGAAGGGAGTAGACATGGATGCCAAGAAGGGAGCAACAGACACTAGGGCATTACTGAGGGTAGAGGTTGGGAGGAAGGAGAGGATCAAAAAACTACTTACTGGGCACTGTGCTTATCACCTGGGTAACAAAATAATATGTACTCCAGACCACCGTGACACACAATTTACCTATATAACAAACTTGCACATGTACTCTTGAACCTAAAATACTAATTTTTAAAAGACTTGGAAGAGAAATTCCTCATGATTTTGGGAAAGCAGGGTTTTTCAGTTAAAATGTCAGAGTGACCCTTTGCTCTGGCTGATTCACTGAGCAGCTGCACAATCTCCCATTGACTTATGTGCATATCCAGCCTAGTATGGCTTCACTGTTGTTATAAACAAGCACAGTGCCTTAAACTAACAAATGGCCACATTATTAAATCAATTGTTCTGAACGGGGAAAAAATTGAGAATAAAGAAAAGATTATGCTGCAAAAAAAAAAAAAAAAAAAAAAAAAAAAGAGCCAATTTTGATAGGCACTGAATTAAAAGTGTGTGGTTCAATTTGGAGTATTGCCATCTTAATAATATTAAATTTTCCAATTAATGAATAAGTGATGATGTTCCACTTATTTAAGCCTTCTTTATAGTTACCTAGCAAAATATTAGTTTTCAGTGTAAAAGCCTTATATCTTCTAGTTAAATGTACTCCCAATTATTTTATTCTTTTGATGCTATTATAAAGGGATTTTTAAAATTTTCCATTTTGAATTCTTCATAGCTAGTGTATGCAACCGATTTTTTTCCTTATAAAGGTTTAATTTTAGATATTTTAGTTTTCAAAGAATTTATAATTGACATATAATGATTGTTAATTTTATAGGGTAAAATGTGATGTTTTGGTACATATATACATTATATAATGATCAAATCAAGGTATTTAGTATATTTATATCCCTAAACATTTACCATTTCTTTAGTATGAGAACATTCAAAAAATTTTTTTTTTTTTTTTTTTTTTTTTTGCCATTTTGGAATATACATTATTGTTAAGTCCAGTGATCCTATTATGCAATAGAAACACCAGAGCTTATTTCTCCTATCTAACTGCAGCTTTGTACCTGTTGACCAAGCTGTCCTCATCTCCCTCTCCCAACCACCCTCCCCATTCTCTGATAACCATTATTCTACTCCCTTCTTCTATGAGAACATTTTAGATTCCATATATGAGTGAGAACATGCAGTATTTGTTTCTTGGTTTGGCTTATTTACTTAATATAATGTCCCACAGGTTCACATGTTGCTAACCATGACAGAATTTCATTCTTTTTTATAGAAGAATAGTATTCCATTGTGTATATATAACAAATTTTCTTTAATTGTTCATCTGTTAATGAACATTTAGGATGATTTTATATCATGGCTATTATGAATAGGGCTGCAATAAACATAGGAGTGTAGTTATCTCTTCAAAATACCAATTTCATTTCCTTTGGCTACATACCCAGTAGTGGTATTGCTGAATCATATGGTAATTCTGTTTTTAATTTTTTGAAGAACATCTATACTTTTTCCACAATCGCTGTTCTAATTTACATTCCCATCAGCAGAATGTAAGGGCTCCGCTTTCTCCACATCCTCACCAATCCTTGTTAACTTTTGATTTTTTTCATAGCATTCATTGTGACTAGATCAAGGTGACATCTCATTTTGGTTTTAGTTTGTATTTCCCTGATGATTAGCGATGTCGAGCATTTATTCCTACATCTATTGTCCATTTGCATGTCTTCTTTTGAGAAATGTCTATTCAGGTCTTTGGTCCATTTTAAAATCAGGTTATTTGTACTTTTGTTGTTGGGTTGTTTGAGTTCCTTATATATTTTGGATATCAACTCTTCATCAAATGTATGATTTCTCATAGGAAGAAAGATAAAATGTGGATGGGCCGGGCGCGGTGGCTCAAGCCTGTAATCCCAGCACTTTGGGAGGCCGAGACGGGCGGATCACGAGGTCAGGAGATCGAGACCATCCTGGCTAACACGGTGAAACCCTGTCTCTACTAAAAAAAAATACAAAAAACTAGCCGGGCGAGGTGGCGGGCGCCTGTAGTCCCAGCTACTCGGGAGGCTGAGGCAGGAGAATGGCGTAAACCCGGGAGGCGGAGCTTGCAGTGAGCTGAGATCCGGCCACTGCACTCCAGCCTGGGCAACAGAGCGAGACTCCGTCTCAAAAAAAAAAAAAAAAAAAAAAAAAAAAAAAAAAAAAAATGTGGATGGGGGAGAGGGTTAAAAGAGAATGAAAACAGTGGGGCTGTAACCTTCTCACAACCATAACATACTCATACCTGGCACAGCACAGGGCACAAAGTGGGCTCTCTTTTATAGGTTGTCTCTTTTGTTTATTGGTTGTTTCCTTTGTTGTGCAGAAGCTTTTTAGTTTGAGGTAATCCCATTTGTCTACATTGGATTTTGTTGTTTGTGCTTTTGAAATTTTATCTCAAAACTTCCTGCCTAGAAGATTTTCCCCTATGTTTTTTCCTACTAGTTTTGCAGCTTCAGGTCTGAACGCCTTTAATCCATTTTGAATTGGTTTTTGTATATGGTGAGAGATAAGGATCTATTTTTTTTCCTACTTATGCTTTGTTCAGTTTTTCCAGCACTATTTATTGAAGAGATTGCACTTTTCCCATTTTGTGTACTTGGTACCTTTGTTGAAAATCAATAAACTGTAAATAAGTGGGTTTGTTTCTAGGCTTTCTATTTTGCTCCATTACTCTATGTCTGTTTTTATGACAGCATTTTTGTCCTTTGTTTACTATAGGTTTGTAGTATGTTTTGAAGTTGGATAGTGTGATGTCACCAGCTGCATCTGTGTGTGTCTGTGTGTGTTTCTGAAGACTGCTTTGTGTGGTCTTTTTTTTTTTATGGTTCCATAAAAATTTTAAGATTTTTTTCTATTTCTTTGAAAAATGTCATTGGTACTTCCATAGAGATTGCATTGAATTTGTGGATGACTTTGAGTAATATGTACATTTTAACAATATTTTTACAGTTTATGAACAGGGAATATCCATATTTTTCTATGTCTTCAGTATTTCATCAATGGTTTATAGTTTTTATTATTGAGATCTTTCATCTTCTTGGTTAAATTTGTTCCTATGATTTTTTTTTGTGGCTCCTGTATGATATGGAATTACTTTCTGGATTCATTTTTCAGATAATTTGCTATTGGCATATAGAAATGCAACTGATTTTTGTATGTCGATTTTGTACCCTGTGACTTCAATGAATTTATGTATTAGGTGTAATAGTTTTTGGTGGAATCTTTGAGGTTCTCTGTACATAAGATCACATCGTCTGTAAACAGGGACAACCTGACTTCCTCCATTTAAGGTTGGATGTCTTTCATTTCTTTCTCTTGCCTAATTGCTCTGGCTAGAACTTACAAGTGATTTTTGTCTGTTGGTCTTCTCTCTTGTAACACTGCTGAATTTATTAATTAGCTCTAATAAGTTCTGGTATAAATCCTTTAGAATTTTCTCTATGTAACACAATGTTATCTCCAAAGACAGTTTTACTTTTTCCTTTCTAATTTGGATGCTTTTTATTTCTTTATTTATTCTCTCTGTTCGGCACAAAACTACCATTACATGTTGAAAAGAGGTGAGAACAGAGGATGCTCTTGTCTTGCTTCTGAACTTAGGGTAAAGTTTTTCTCCATTTGATTATAATGTTAACTATGAGTTTTAAAATAAGCAACCTTATAATATTGAGAAATTATCTGTGTATTACTAGTTTTTAAGCGGGTTTTTTCATGAAAGAGTGTTGGATTTTGTCAAGATTTTTTTGCACTAGTTGAGATGATCATATATATATATTTTAAATTTTTCTTTCATTCTAATGATATGGTTTATTATATTGATTTCATTCATTCTTGGAATAAATCCCACTTGGTCATATTATTTTAATATGCGGCTGGATTTCTTTTGCCAGTTTTTATTGAGAATGTTTTGCATCTATATTCATAAGGGATTTTTGTTTGTAATTTTCTTTTCTTATGTCTTTGACTTAGAGTAATGCTGGCCTCCTAGAATGAGTTAAAAAGAGTTTTATTTATTTTTTGGAAGAATTAATTTAGGATTTCTGTTAATTCTTCTTTTAATGTTTGGTAGAATTCACCAGTGAAGCCATCTAGTCCTTAGCTTTCCTTTGTTAGGAGGTTTCTGTTTTCTGTTTTTATTTTAGACCTAGGGGGCACATGTGCAGATTTGTTTCATGGGCATATTGCATGATGCTGAGGTTTGGAGTATAGCTTCTGTCCCTTAGGTTGTGAGAACAGTACCCAATAGGTGCTTTTTCAAACCATACCCCTTTCCCTCCTTCCACCCTCTAGCAGTCCTAGTGTCTATTGTTCCCATATTTACGTTTATTTCTGTTCAATGCTTAACTCCCACATGTAACTGACAATAGGCAGTATTTGGTTTTCTGTTTCTGCATTAATTTCCATAGGATGATGGCCTCCAGCTGCATCCATGTTGCTGCAAAGAACATGATTTCAGTCGTTTTTGTGGCTGCATAGCATTCCATGGTGTACATGCACCACACTTTCTTTATCCAATCCATTTTTGATGGGCACCTATGTTGTTTCCATGTCTTTGCTACTGTAAAGAGCATGGTGATGAACATGCAGAGTGCATGTGCCATTTATTGATTTATTTTCCTTTGGTTATATAATCAGTAATGGGATTAACAGGTTAAATGGTAGCTCTGTTTTAAGTTACTTGAAAAATCTCCATATTGCTTTCCACAGTGACTGAACTAATATACATTCCCACAAAAAATGTATAAGTGTTCCCTTTTCCCATAGCCACCAGCATCTGCTTTTTTTTTTTCTTTTACTTTTTAATAATAGCCATTACAACTGGTGTGAGATGCCATCTTATTGTGGTTTTTATTTGCATTTCTCTGATGATTAGTGATATTAGCAGTTTTTCACGTGTGTCTTGGCTGGGCTGCTTGTATGTCTTCTTTTGAGAAGTGTCGTTTCCCTTCTTTTTTTTTTTTTGAGACGGTGTCTCAGTCTGTTGCCAAGCTGGAGTGCAGTGGCGTGATCTCGACTTATTGCAATCTCCGCCTCCCGGGTTCAAGTGATTCTCCTGCCTCAGCCTCCCAAGTAGCTGGGATTACAGGTATGCACCACCACACCCAGCTAATTTTCGTATTTTTAGTAGAGACAGGGGTCTCACCATGTTGGCCAGGATGGTCTCAATCTCCTGACCTCGTGATCTGCCTGCCGCGGCCTCCCAAAGTGCTGGGATTACAGGTGTGAGCCACCGCGCCTGGCCCTTTCCCATTTTTAAATGAGGTTGTTCATTGCTTGTTGATTAAATTCCATATAGATTCTGCATATTAGCCTTTGTCAGATGCATAGTTTATGAACATTTTCTTCTACTCTTTAGGTTGTCTGTTTACTTTGTTGACAGTTTCTTTTGTATGCAGAATCTCCTCAGTTTAATTAGGTCCTACTTGTCAATTTTTGTTTCTGTTGCAATTACTTTTGTGGGCTTGGCCGAAAATTGTTTGCCAAGGGCAATGTCAAGAAGGGTATTTCCTAGGTTTTCTTCAAGGATTTTTATAGTTTAAGGTCTTACATTTAAATATTTAAACCATCTCAAGTTCATTTTTGTGTGTGGTGAATGGTAGGGTCTAGTTTCGTTTTGCATGTGGCTAGCCAGTTATCCTGGTACCATTCATTGAATAGGGAGTCCTTTGGTAGGTTTCTGATCACTGATTCAATCTCATACTTGTTATAAATCTATGCAGATTTTTTTTTTCCTCTGGAGTTAGTTTGGATAGCTTCTGTGTTTTTAGGAATCTGTCCATTTTACCTAGGTTATCTATCATAGTATTTTGCTATAAAACTTTTTATTTCTGCAAGATCAGCACTAATGCCTTCACTTTTATTTCTGATGGTGGTAATTTGATTATTCACTTGTTTCTAATTCAGTCTAACTTAATATTTGTCAATTTTACTATCTTTCCAAAAGACAACTTCTCATTTCATTGAATTTCGGTGTTGTCCTGAATTCTCTATTTTGTTCCTATCTGCTCCATTTTGTTGGTTTACTTACCCTTTCTTCCCTTCTGCTAGCTTTGGTTTAGTTTGCTCTTTTTTCCTAGTTCTTTGAGAAATAAAGGTAGGTTATTAATTTGGTATCTTTCTTCATTTTTAATGTAGGTATTTACAGGTATAAATTCCCTTCCAAGACATATAAAGCTAATACATTTTGTATGTTGTATTTTGCTTTTGTCTCAAAATAAAATATTCCCAGTTTCTCTGTGATTTATTCTTTGACCATTTTTTGTCTGAGTGTATTGTTTAATTTCCACATACTTGTGAATTTTCTAGTTTTCTTCCTGATATTGATTTCTAGTTTTATTCCAGGTTATTGGAGAATAAACTTCATATGTTTTCAAAATTTTAAATTTTGAGATGTATTTTGTGACCTAATATATAGCTACGTTAAAAATGTTTTATGTAAACTTAACACAAAAAGTATATTTGCTCTGATTTGATAAGGTGTTTTGTACATGTCTGTTAGGTTCTAGTTTGTTTACTGTGTTTTTACAATTCTGTAGTTTCTTATTCATGTTCTTTTACAATTCTTTATATATTGTTAAAAGTAGGATATTGATATTTCTAACTATTATTGTAGAAATGTCTGTTTTCCTCTTTACTTTTATCAATTGAAAGGGCTCTGTTGCTAGGTGTCTATGTGTTTGTAATTATTACATCTTCTTGGTGATTGACCCTTTAACCAACTTGTACATTTTTTTATCGCCTTTTATAATTTTTGATGTAAAATCTATTTTGTTTGATATCATTAAAGCTACCCTAGCAATCTTTTTGTTACTATTTCCATGGTACTTTTTTTTATCATTTTGCCTTCAGCCTATTTGTGTCTTTGAATATAAAATAAGTATTTTAGATAGAATATCGTTGAATGATTGTTTATATTAAATCTACCACTCTTGTCTTTAACTAGAGAGTTTAATCAATTTCCCTTTAATGACTAAGAGTGACTTACTGCTTCCATTTTGCTCTTTGTTTTTATATGTCATGTCTATTTTTTCCTGTTTCCTCCTTATTGCCTTCTTTAGCATTAAATTAATTTTAATTAGTAGATTTTATATTTAGAACCTTTTTAGGTTAGTAGAAAAATTGAGCTGGTAGTGCAGAAAATTCCCACCTTTTCCCTCATTCATAGTTTCTCCAATTTTAAAAACCTTGCATTAGTGTCATACATTTGTTACAGTTGATGAACCAGTATTGATACATTATTATTAACTAAAGTCCATAGTTTATATTAGGGTTCACTCTATGTGTTCTATAATTCTTCTACTTTTGACAAATGCATAATGTCACATAGTCACTATTATAGTTTTATACAAAATACTTTCACTTCCCTAAAACTCCATGTGCTTCAGCTGTCTATCTTCTCTACTTTTCTAATTAAACTTGCAACCAGTGGTCTTTTTACTGTCTCTATAGTTTTTCCTTTTCTAGAATGTCATATAGAACCATATAGAACCAATTTAAAATGGCTTGTTTTAATTAGAAGTATGCATTTAAGCTTCCTCTATGTCTTTTCATGGTTTCATATAGCTCATTTCTTTTTATTATTGAATAATATTTTATTTTATAGCTGTACCAGAGTTTTTTTTATCCATTCAACATTTGAGTAATGTGTTGCATGCTTTCAGTTTTGGCAATTATGAATAAAGTTTTTGTAAGCATCATTGTCTTTTTATTCTCTTAACAGTGTCTTTCACAAAGCAGAAGTGTTTAAATTAATGAAGTCTAACTTACTAATTTTTGTTCATGGATTGTGCTTTTGGTGTCTTACCTAAAACACATTGTAAAACCCAAGGTCATCTAGATTTTCTCCTGTTATCTTCTAGAAGTTTTATAGTTTTGTGTCTTACATGTAGGTCTATGATACAGTTTGAATTAAGTTTTGTAAAAGTTGTAAGGTCTATATCTAGGTTCTTACATTTTGCTTTTTGCCTGTGAATGTCTTGTCACAGCATCATGTGTCAAGGAGGCTTATTTTTCTCCATTGAATTGCCATCACTCCTTCATCAAAGAGCAGTTTACACTATTTGTGTGAGTCAATTTCTGGGCTTATAAATCTGTTTGAAGGCCCTTTATTTTCTCTTCCTTTACAGTTTTCATCTTTCAGTGGTAGTGTTTCCTTTTGTTCAGGTGACAGCGTCATGCTTTTGTTGTTGTTTCCTCATGTTTATCAACTTATTGTAGAGGCAATGGAATGACACAGGAAAGAGTGTGGGCCTAGAGAGAGAGATTCTTTGTTTTAAGTCCTGTCTCTGCCACTTAGTAGCCATGTGAAGATGTGGAGGTGACTTAACTAATTCATGAAAAAGAGAATAGGAAAATGTATTTCAGAAGGCAACTGACATGATTAAGTTGAAGGTAATGGACTGGGATGTTGGGGAACTCCTCTTCTGCAAAGACAAGGGAAAGAGACATGAACGGTTGTGAGAAACTTGACTATTAAGGCTCAGTTTTATAAAACAAAGGTGGAACCTGGGATATCTTTTCAGCTACCTTGGTCTGGCTCTTTTAAGTCAGATTTTTTTTCCTTTTTTTACTTCCTTTATATTAAAATCATGAAAATAATTTTTGTGTGTGAATGCTAGGATTTTATAAAAACATTCGGCTTCATCAACATCTTCTGTTCTGTATCTACATGTTACCTGCTTTGTGCTTGGGGTTCATAAAAGTGAAGGAAACCTGGTCTTTAGGTCTGTGTGATTATTTCAGAAAGTATCTTAGCTGAGGAGGAATTCATTGTATTCAAACAAGGCACTATGCATTTGCCAGAAGTGGAACATTTCTGCCAACTCTTAAATAATCTCACTGTAAGAACAAAAATAAGATTGTTTGTAAAACTGTTGTAGCATGTTTCAAGGGTGGTAAAAATTCCCATGCTTTATGTGCTGTTAATTCAAGATCTTGGGGAGATTCTTTGTTAGAATAGGTAATCATCAATCCTTTAGATTTAGCTAATTGACATTAGCAACTCCCAACGGGCTTACTTTCTGAAGTCCCAATAGATAAACCCAATGCCATGTATCATATTGAACCATTTTATCTGTTGTGCATTTCTGCTTTCAGTGTCATTGGGATGTTGCCCATTTTCGAAGGAAGCCTCCATCTGTAATGAAATGTCATTGTTAACGAAATCAGGAAACCTTTAACGTTATTTAATCTGTGTAAAAGAAAATCAATATTTAGAGTGGAACGTGTCAAAGAATGTATACCTGGGTAATTCTGACAATTTAGAATATTAAAAAATTAATATTGGCAATATTTTTTGAACTCTTAGTAAGTTAAATGCATCACTCTGTCTTTATATATAAAAATAAGCCACTTTCTCGTTGCATTCAGCTTTTTGTTACAGTGTTATACTATGTTACCAGTGTATATTAGATCCAACCCAATATACTACTAGACAGTAAGTGACTCAAAAACAGATATAAAATAGAAGTACCACAGAAAGATTGTGATTTAGAGTCAACATTTCTGTTATAAAATGTAGATAAAACTATCCTTTCAGTATCATTTTTATGAATTATAGAATAAGGTGTGAAATAATTCTGTAAGAAATTGTGCATTAATTAATATATTAATTATAATGTGATAGTCTGGCTATCACTGTAATCTGATTGAAGTTATATCTGAATTTAAATGTGAATCTTGCATTTATTATCCACATACTTTTTTTCTTTTAAACTTTCTTTTAAACAAATGATTTCATTACCCAGGTAGTGAGTATAATATCAGATCTTCACCCTCCTCTCACTTTCTACCCGCAAGTATCCTCTCATGTCTATTATTCTAATCTTTGTGTCTGTTGGTACTCAATATTTAGCTCCCACTTATAAGTGAGAACCTGTGTTATTTGGTTTTCTGTTCCTGCATTAATTTGCTTAAAATAATGGCCTCTCTAGTTGCATCCATATTACTGTAAAGGACAGGATTTCATTCTTTTTGGCTGCATAGTATTTCATGGTGTAAAATACAATATCCCTTCATGTTAAAAACCCTCAGCACACGAGGAATTGAAGGAACATAACCCAAAACAATAAGAGCAATCTATTACTCTCATTCTGAAGCCCACATTGAACATCATACTGAATGGGGAAAAGCCAGAAACATTCCCCTTGAGAACCAGAACAAGATAAGAATGCTCACTCTCACCACTCTGTATCAATATGGTATTGAAAGTCCTGGCCATAGCAATTAGGCAAGAGAAAGAAATAAAGTGCATTTAAATAGGAAGAGAGGAAGTAAAATTATATCTATTCACAGACAGTATGACTCTATAGAAAATCCCATAGTCTGTCCAAAGGCTTCTAGAACTGGTAAACAACTTTAGTAAAGTTTCAGTATAAAAATATTCAATGTACAAAAATCAGTAACATTTCATATACAACTAATGTCCAAGCTGAGAACCAAATCAAGCACACAATCTCAGTCATAGTGGCCACAAAAAGAACAAAATACCTAGGAATACAGCTAATCAGGGAAGTGAATGATCTCTATAATGAGAATTAGAAAACATTGCTCAAAGAAATTAGAGATGACACAAACAAACGAAAAAATCTTCCATACTAATGGATTAGAAGAATCAATATTGTTAAAATGGCCATACTGCCCAAATCAATTCATAGATAAAATCTTATTATATCAAACTGTCATTTTTCACAGAATTAGAAAGAACTATTCTAAAATTACGGAATTTAAACAAGCCAAAGTAGCCAAAGTATCCTAAGCAAAAGGAGCGAAGCTGGAGGCATCACATTACCTGACTTCAAGCTATACTGCAAGGCTACAGTAACCAAAACAGCAGTTTGCTGATACAAAAACAGACATGTAGACCAATGGAACAGGTTAGAGAACTCAGAGGTAAAGACATACACTTTTCTCGTAAATTTGTTTGAGTTCTTTGTAGGTTCTGGATATTAGCCCTTTGTCAGATGAGTAGATTGCAAAATTGTTCTCCCATTCTGTAGGTTGCCTGTTCACTCTGATGGTAGTTTCTTTTGCTGTGCAGAAGTTCTTTAGTTTAATGAGATCCCATTTGTCAATTTTGGCTTTTGCTGCCGTTGCTTTTGGTGTTTTAGACATGAAGTCTTTGCCCATGCCTATGTCCTGAATGGTATTACCTAGGTTTTCCTCTAGGGTTTTTATGGTATTAGGTCTAACATTTAAGACAAATAACCCCATCAAAAAGTGGGCAAAGGATATGAACAGACATTTCTCAAAAGAAGATATTCATACAGCCAACAGACACATGAAAAAATGCTCATCATCACTGGCCATCAGAGAAATGCAATCAAAACCACAATGAGATACCATCTCACACCAGTTAGAATGGTGATCATTAAAAAGTCAGGAAATAACAGGTGCTGGAGAGGATGTGGAGAAATAGGAACACTTTTACACTGTTGGTGGGATTGTAAACTAGTTCAACCATTATGGAAAACAGTATGGTGATTCCTCAAGGATCTAGAACTAGATGTACCATATGACCCAGCCATCCCATTACTGAGTATATACCCAAAGGATTATAAATCATGCTGCTATAAAGACACATGCACACGTATGTTTATTGCGGCACTATTCACAATAGCAAAGACTTGGAATCAACCCAAATGTCCATCAGTGACAGACTGGATTAAGAAAATGTGGCACATATACACCATGGAATACTATGCAGCCATAAAAAAGGATGAGTTTGTGTCCTTTGTAGAGACATGGATGCAGCTGGAAACCATCATTCTTAGCAAACTATCACAAGAACAGAAAACCAAACACCGCATGTTCTCACTCATATGTGGGAACTGAACAATGAGATCACTTGGACTCGGGAAGGGGAATATCACACACCGGGGCCTATCATGGGGACGGGAGAGGGGAGAGGGATTGCATTGGGAGTTATACCTGATGTAAATGACGAGTTGATGGGTGCTGACGAGTTGATGGGTACAGCACAGCAACATGGCACAAGTATACATGTGTAACAAACCTGCACGTTATGCACATGTACCCTAGAACTTAAAGTATAATAATAATAAAAAAAAAAGACATACACTTACAACCATCTGACCTTTGGTAAAGCTGACAATAACAAACACTGTGGGAAGGACTTCCTATCAATAATTGGTACTGGGATAACTGGCCGGCCATATTCAGAACATTGAAACTGGACCCCTTCCTTTTACCATATGTGTTAGTTCATTTTCACACTGCTGATAAAGACATACCTGAGACTGGGCAATTTACAAAAGAAAGAGGTTTATTGGACTTAGAGTTCCACGTAGCTGAGAAGGCCTCACAATCATGGTGGAAGGTGAAAGGCAAGGAGGAGCAAGTCACATCTTACCTGGATGGTGGCAGGCAAGGAGAGATTTTGTGCAAGGAAACTCTGTTTTTAAAACCATCAGATCTTGTGAGGCTCATCCACTATCATGAAAACAGAGCAGGAAAGATCCACCCCCATAATTCAGTCATCTTCCACTTGGTTCCTCCCACTACACATGGGAATTGTGGGAGTTACAATTCAAGATGAGATTTGTGTGGGGACATGCCAAATCATATCACCATACATAAAAATCAATTCAAGATGGATTAAAGGCTTAAATGTAGGACCTCAAACTATAAAAACCCTAGAAGAAAACCTAGGAAATATCATTCTGGACGTAGACCTGGGCAAAAATTTTATGACAGAGTCTCCAAAAGCAATTGCAACAAAAACAACAATAGATAATGGGACCTAATTAAACTAAAGAGCACAGCAAAAGAAACCATCAACAGAGTAAACAGATGGCATTCAGAATGGAAGAAAATATTTGCAAACTTTGCATCTGACAATGGTCTAGTATCCAAAATCTATAAGGAACTTAAACAATTCAACAAGAAAACAACAACAACAACAACAACAACATCCCCATTGAAAAATGGGCAAAGGATATGAACAGAGACATCTCAGAAGACATACATGTGACCAACAAGCATATGAAAAAATGCTCAACATCACTAGTGAGTCATTAGAGAAATGCAAATCAAAACCACAATGAGATACCATCTCACACCTGTTAGAAAATCTATTATTAAAAAGTCAGAAGAAACATACATTTTAAAGACTGCCTAACCTATTTGACCAATGTATACTTTAGTAATAGTCTTTTAAAATAAAGTTATGAAGTTGCTATGGCAATTAAGAGAGAAAGTGTGTGAAACATTCTAATATATCTCATTAAATACATCAGGGGTCAAATAGTTCATTTCTCTGCACATTCTTCACTTATTAATCGTAATAGTTTTAATGTCAATATATACTTAATGAATAAGTAACTGAGCAATTAGCATTTTTTTCTGATAAAAATGAAGATTATCTAATGATCTTCAATGGCAATTATGATAGGCAGAACTTAGAATACAATATAACAAATGTAAAAGGAGACACTGTATTTCAGAATCATAAATATTTTAAATTATTATAAAGCATAATTAATTTTATAAAGAAATCCCTAAAATCCCAAATCAAGATGAAACCAATGAATCTACCTGTGACATAGTTGAAGGTATAAGCACTTTCAGAAGTTTCAAATCTCTGAAATTTTCTATATAGCTGTATTGAGTTATGTTTAAAACAACCAAAAAGAAAAACCTGCAAAAAAATTCAAAATTGTTTGGAATAAACATATTGTTTTATGTTGTTATTGTGAATTCATATTGTTATTCTGATACTATTGTGGGTGTATTATGGCATAAGAGAAATGACTCTGTCAGTTCCGTTGAGAACTAGGATTTTCAGCACAAGAAAAGAAAGAGAAAAAATAATATTTGTTAGGCTTGTAAAACCCTGTATTCCTGAAATCAATTCAGAAGTATAATTATTAATTCATATTAAGTTTATTCCTTAAAAATTTGATTTCCTAGCTCTATCCACTGAAACTACCTAGATACCATGCCTATTTCAGTAGCAAAGAGCATCCCTAGTGCCCATATTGTAAATTCTAAGTACAATTCTTCACTAAGACGAGCTAACACTTCTTACACAAAAAGCTATCTGGGTCAGAGCAAGAAACGTACACGAAAGACCTATGACATTTCATCATACTGCATAGCAAGGATGTACTCAAGGACTTTTACGAACATAGCTAAAAAGATTTAATATCCCATACAAGGAGAATCTCTGTAACCAATGGTGAATCAAGTTTCAGCTTCAGTTAGCAAATGCTGCCATCAATTGCAGCCCCTTTGTTAAACCCCATAATATTATCACAAAGTAATAAAACAATAGACCCATTGATTACCTTTGAGAGATACTAATTGTACAACTCATCAATCAAAAAATGTGTAAATAAAGGGAAAATATCAAGTGTTTAACTTGTGTCTTCTTGTTTTTGCCTGGTTATCCTTCAAGGCAACCAACCAGATGATGAGTACAAATTTATCTTTAAAGAAGCATTCCAGATAATAAATGAAAAAGAAACAGTAAATAAGAACATGACTATTTTTAACACATAATAAAGGATCGGTGAATTATTTAACAGGCACTAATATCACACACATATAAAGAGTGTTATCTGGATTATGTGCACTCTGTTGGAAGAGAACAACCTATAAAGAGTTATTGCAAAAAAAAGCCAGAATCACATAGAGCTTGATATATATGTTTATTACAAATAAGCAAACAGAGGAAAAATGATGAATGACACCTTGGAGATGTATCAGAAAAAGGCAGGCCATGAGATACTCTACAAGACAATTGACCTTTTTGATATCAGAAAATAACAGCTAGAGAAGATGGAATATGGAGTAAGAACCTGTAAATTGAAAGAGACTTAACAGATGTCAAGTAACTGCATCCTATAGACCTTCTTAGATTGTGACTTAAATAAACTGTACAAAAATACTGAGTTTATTTGTATAAGACTAATGTTCCTACCAAAAAACCAAGTATGGAAACGGAAAAAAAAAAAAAAACGCCCGAAACTGTTTAAGGCAATAGAGAGTAACCAATATAGTCATTACTTAAAGGCCTACCATTTTGAAAAGCAGCAATTACATCTAGTACTGGCAAGAATGTAGGCTAAATACAACACTTACGTCCTGATGCCTAGGATAGAACTGATGTAACCACGCTGGAACTTCCAAACTAAACCTATGTATACCCTATTACTGAGTGCTATGTGAAACTATCTAAATGTACATCAACAGGAGGACAGACTAAGAATAGAACTGATGTAACCACACTGGAACTTCCAAACTAAACCTATGTATACCCTATTACTGAGTGCTATGTGAAACTATCTAAATGTACATCAACAGGAGGACAGACTAAGTAAATAGACTATTTTGTAGTTAGAAAACAGAGCAAAGATAAAGAAAGAACTATGGCTTATATGCAATACCATGGATACAACTCAAAGGCAAAATGTTGAGCAAACAAAACCAGGCACAAAAGAGTAAAAACTGTATAATTCTAATCATCAAAAACAAGCAAAACTAACATAGTGGTATTTGAGGTCACAATAGCAGTTCTCTATGAATATACGACATTTTATTGATGGGACATGAGGAAACCATCTGAATAAAGGAAATATTGTAAGGTTTGGTGGTTTCATGGCATTTTGACAAGGGAATGAATAAATTAAAAGAAAATGTAAAATCAAATAAATTATGAATTAATTTGGAAAGTTGAATTCTGATTAGACATTTGATTTAAGAAACTATTGTCAATTTCAAAAGTTGAGATAATGGTGGTGGTGTTATATTAAACAGGTTCTTGCCATTTAACTATACACATTTAGATATGTACAGCTCAAATGGTATGATATCTGGGATTTGCTTAATGATAATCTGAAAACAGAGAGTCCCAAAATATACAAAGCAGACAGTGACAGCATTGAATGGATAATTAAACTGTTCAACAAGAATATTTGGAGATTTTAATATACCAAATTCAGTAGTGTTTAGAACAACTACACAGATCAATAAGAAAAACAAGACCTGAGCAACACTATAAACCAGCTAGACCTATCAGATACTTGGAGAGCACTTCATGCAACAAGATCACAAGAAGCATTCCCAGCTGAACCATATGCTAGGCCATAAAACCGGACTCAACTAACTTAAAATACTTGAAACCATGCAAAGCACATGTTTTCTAATTATTAAGTAGTTAGATAAATATAAGAAGCTGGGAGAGGATGAGAGAAGAGATCAGAAGGGCTGTCACTAAGACAGGTCCTGGCCCACCTAAGTTCAGCGCCAAGATCACCCTAACTCCACCCTAACAGATGGAGTTTGTGGTAAAGTCTGTGGCTAGTGATAGAGGTAGGAGACAGCCAAATGCTGCCCAGGACATTGTACACAGGGGGCTTGCCTAAACGTGCCCATGGTGAAAAATTCTGTCCCTTAACACATGTGTAGTAAGGGAAATAAATCAATGTGGAGTGGCTCAGACTAAGGGCCTGCACGTGCAGTGGGAGAATGGGGTGGAGTCACCCGGAATTTGCACCTTATGCAAGGGAGGAGCAGGGCCTCTTCAGTGCACATGTGGTGGCCTGGTGTCCAATTCTTTAAGTTGGAAAACCTGGGGGCAGGCCCCTCTTTTTGTTGAGAGTGTTCCTTTTTGCTTAATAATTCTGCTCTCTTTGCTTTTCAATGTGTCGACATGCCTAATTTTTCCTGGTTGTGAGACAAGAACCTCGATTTTAGCTGAACTACAGAGCAAAAAGTCCTGCATCACTAGCACATCCTGGAGAAAAAAAGAACTGGAGCATGGATTAACAATCCCCTAAAGTGGCATAGACCCAGTCCATCTGGGCTGGAACCCCAAGTAACCCTATCCTCATTATACAGTGATTATAATAAAATATACATGTGCTTTTGCCCCCTTGAGTGGGCTTTCCTTAATGAATTACAAATAAAAACATGCACAATTTAACTTCTGTTATATAACCACAAACTCCCCATCAAATGACATCATCCTGCTACTCAAACCCAGTCCAAGCCTCACCTTCTCCCCACAAACTGGATAAAAGCACCCTGAACTCTGTAAAGAGGGTCTGGTTTCTGTGAAGTGAAATCAGCCCACTCTCTCTCTGAGAATTTATTACTGTGCTTTAATAAATGTTGCGTTGAGCTTGAATTTTGGTGTTAGTTTGCAATTCTTTGCTCACTACCACAAGAACTGAGATTGCTGATCCAGAACTCTAGCTCTGTTGATCTCCTCGGTTAAAGAATTCATCCTAATGCAGAATCCCCCAGTAACATAACCACAATGCAATGAAATTAGAAATTAATAACAGAAGTAAACCGGGATGTTTGCAAATATGTAGAAATTAATAACCCACTCCTAAATAACCAATCTCAGAAAGAAATCATAAGGGAAATTAAATTAAATGAATAAAAATGGAAAGTAAAATTTACAGGATTAATTAAAAGAGTGCCTACAAGGAAATTTACACCTGCAGACTCCTATTTTATTTTTTTTAAAGAGCTGTATCTCCTCATTTTTCTTACCCCCCTCAGTTCCTGTAACCACCTTTCTACTCTTTGATTTTACGTGTTTGAATTTTTTAGATTCTACATGTAAGTGCGATCATGCAGTAGTTTTCTTTATCTGCCTGACTTATTTCACTTAACATCATGCCCTCTAGTTTCATCCGTGTTACCTTAATGACAGGATCTCCTGTTTAAAGCTGAAAAAATATCTCATTGTATACATATATATTATATATAAGATACAATATGTATACATCTATCCACATTCCATTGTATATACATTACAGTTTCTTTATCCATTCATCTGCCAACAAACACTTAGATTGTTTCCATATTTTAGCTAGTGCCAAAATATTAGTTAACCAGATGAAATGGACAAGTTTCTAGAAGGATACAAATCATAGCAACAGACTCTAGAAGAAACAAAAAAATCTGAATATGTGTAACAAATAAAAAAACTGAGTTAGTAATCAAAACATCACCTGAAATAAAAGCCCAGAGTCAACTTCATTAAGGAATTCCGTGTCCAGAATTTACTCCTTTTGGTGGGTTCTTGGTCTCACTGACTTCAACAATGAAGACGTGGACCTTGTGGTGAGTGTTACAGCTCTTAAAGATGGCACACCTGGAGTTGTTTTTTCCTCCCAGTGGATTCATGGTCTTGCTGACTTCAGGAGTGAAGCTGCAAACCCTCGTGATGAGTGTTACAGCTCTTAAAGGTGGTGCAGACCCAAAGAGTGAGCAGCAAGATTTATGATGAAGAGTGAAAGAACAAAGCTTCCACCACTTGGAAGGCGACCTCAGTCGGTTGCTGCTGCTGGCTGGGGTGGCCAGCTTTTATTCCCTTATTTGGCCCCGCCCATGTCCTGCTGATTGACCCATTTTACAGAGTGCTGATTGCTCCATTTTACAGAGCACTGACTGGTCCATTTTACAGAGTACTGATAGGTGCGTTTTTACAGAGTGCTAATTGGTGCATTTACAATCCTTTAGTTAGACACAGAGTGCTGATTGGTGCATTTACAATCCTTTAGCTAGACACAAAAGTTCTCCAAGTCCCCACCCGACCCAGAAGCCCAGCTGGCTTCACTTCTCAACTCCACCAAATATTTTAAGACAAACTAACACCAATCCTTCCTGAACTCTTCCCAAAAATAGAGGAGGGACACATTTCAACCCATTTTATAAGGCCAGTGTTACCTGACACCAAAATCAGGCAAAAACCTTGAAAAGAAAACTGTAGAACAATAGCTCCTATGAATATAGACACAAAGATCCTCAACAAAATACTTGCAAACTGAATCCAGCAACACATATAAAGGATGATATGCCATGACCAAGTGAGATTTAGAAGACACAAGATTGGTCCTACGTACAAAATAAAGTGATTTAATACACTGAATTCATAGAATAAAGGACAAAAAATCACGTAGACATATAATATAGATCAATGGAATGCAATTTACAGTTCGTAATAAATACATACATAGAACTAGCCAACTGATTTTCAACAAGGATCCTGAGACCATTCAATGGGGGAAAAATAGTTCCTCGAAAATGTAAGGAAAGATTATTCGGCCGGGCGCGGTGGCTCAAGCCTGTAATCCCAGCACTTTGGGAGGCCGAAACGGGCAGATCACGAGGTCAGGAGATCAAAACCATCCTGGCTAACACGGTGAAACCCCGTCTCTACTAAAAAATACAAAAATCTAGCCGGGCGAGGTGGCGGGCGCCTGTAGTCCCAGCTACTCGGGAGGCTGAGGCAGGAGAATGGCGTAAACCCAGGAGGCGGAGCTTGCAGTGAGCTGAGATCCGGCCACTGCACTCCAGCCTGGGCGACAGAGCGAGACTCCGCCTCAAAAAAAAAAAAAAAAAAAAAAAAAGATTATTCATGTAACCCAACCATTCCACTTCCAGGACTAAACCCGAAAAAGTTGAAAATATATGTTCACATGAAAACCTGTACACAAATGTTCTTAGAAAACAAATAAGTGGAAACAACACAAATGCCCTTCAATTGATGAATAGATAAAATATGAAATATCCATTGGAATGATATGAAAAGCATGAAGTACTGAAACATGCTTTAATGTGGATGAACTTTGAAAACATTGTATTAAGTGACACACTCAGAAGCAAAATATCACATGTCATATGATTCTATGTATATGATGTTCAAAGCAGACAATTCATAAACACAAAAATAGGCTAGTGGCTGCCAAGAGTTGGAGGGAGGAGTTAAAGAGAGTCACTGCTAACAGCTATACAGTTTTTTTTTGGGGGGAGTGATGGTGACATCAAACTAGTGAACATACTGAAAACATACGAAATTATATATGTTAAAAGAGTGAAATTTATGATGTATGAATTATGTCTCAATATAACAAAAATAATATGGACTGGGGTGTTAGATTCTGGAGGACCACAAATTAAACAAGATTGATAATGAATTAATCACTTAGGAGACATGATAGTAAGTGTACATGTTTCCATTGTATTATTATTTTAACTTCTGTGTATTTGGAAATTTTATGACAAAAATAAGTATTTAAGTAGCAAAACATTATTTGCAGAGGTGGCATAGAAATGTGTAAATATTTAATTCCCATAATGGTTCCTAATTTTGTAATACTTACACTTATACTAAACATCCAAATAGAATTGAAATGTTGTAGCTAATTCATTGGAAAATGAAAGCTTTACAAATGAACCAGCAGACACCTAGAAATCTTGATTCTGGAATCTGGACCTACATAGTCTATTTATCACTATCATTTCAATTCCTCTTTATGTCATCCCATTATCTATTTCATTACCCGTGAAGATTTTAATCTATGGTATCCTGGCCATTTTACATATGAAATTGCTATATGCTACATTCCACCTATGAGTTTTAAAAATATTTTGACAGAAAGTATATAGTGCATTTTTAAGATGTTTTGAGTTTTGTCTGAGAATCAAAATCTAATAGAAAAAAGTGATAAGCACTCTAAAAATTTTTACATCCAAATAACAAAGTTAATTTGTTGACCATAATTGTAACATAACATAGCAATAAAGTAACTCTGTAATTCTGCTGATCTTTACCTACCCATATTATTTAAATATATGGATGAATGAAACATTTATATCTAACATACTAAGATTTCAGCCAAGTGGCAGGCACATTTTATGAAAAATGAAAAATTTATTTGAGCATCTGCCTGCTTCCAAATAGCCAGATGTTTTTCATTAGACAACAAAACTTCCAACAAATTTAACTTTAATACCTTTATCACCCATCAGGAGATTTTAATCTCTCCTTCTGAATAATCAAAACCAAGCAACATGCATAAACACTAAATTAAATGTCCAGCCCCTCAAAATGTTACGGAGTCTTTGGTGGAGTTATTGTATCACTTCCAAGTTAGGTACATCAAAATAGTATTTGGAGAGTTACTGAAGAATACCTTTACTTAAGCTATTTTGTACCTGGCAGAATAAAACTGGAATTGCATTCCTCATTATATTCTTTATCACATGGTTACCTAAATTATACATAAATGAATTACATAGTGAAAGTATTTTGGAAAGATAAAGTGAACCTTATTAAATACCTCTAATTTTCTAGGTACATTGCTAATCGATATGTTTTAGGATCACCTGCATCATACATACCCGAGGTGGCAATTTTAAAGTGTACCACTGCAGACACAGTGAACCAAGTCTCTAGAGAAAGGCTGCAAAATTGCATCAAAAAGATGGTGAGACTGAAGCACTGTGATATTTCACATTTTTAATAATTAGGTTTTCACCTCTGATAAACATGCAAGTAAGAAAAAATTAGAGATAAAGAAATAAAACCTCAAATTTTATCTTACAATTGGACCTGGTAAATGGCAGATCCAACTAAAAACAGTGTCTTCTGAGTTCTAAAACATGTGAAGTTTAATCTCTACACAGATAAATTTTGTATTATATATTCTCGAGAAATGTTTTATATCTGTTTGTTTATAAGTATATTTTTGCTTTTTGGAACAAAGTGAAGCAGTTTTTATTTTTACATAGTTGGTTATGTTCTTTCTCTTAAAAAATCATCTTTGAATTGCAAATAGAGACATCATTAATGAGGTTAGCAAGTGGCATTTACTTTTAAGTGTGCCACATGATATGACAATTCAAGCGTATATGTTGAATTCTGAGATCTTGAGCTGAAATTTAAAGGGAGAAAATAAATCAAAATTCAAAGCATAATATACATTAGCTTTGAAAAGAAATATTGCCATGAACAAGCCAGAAACTCTGCTACATTTCTAAGACAGTTCAATTATGTTAAAAAAAAAGGCAAGTTAAAAAAGTTTGACACCATTTTACATTAATTTTAAGAACATGCAGCAACACTGTGGTTTTTGAATTCATGCATTTCTGTTAGGTTCATAAAAATGCATGTAAAAAATATGTACCAATTTCAGTGCAGAAAATAGTGGCTTCCCCTAAAGAAGACTGAAAAGTTGTGAAAAAATTTCTATCTTAAAATTCTATTTAAAAAAACAACAACCACCTAGAATTGAATACAGCAGCACATACATTTATTAAATGTGGATAGCAAGTAGGTGGCTATTAACTGCGTTTTCCTTCGCATTGTACTAGATACAGCAGGATCCTTTCCCTAGTAAGCAGTTGGGAAGGCTTTTATGCTGTTTAGAGAGAGAAGGCATTTCACTCTTAGCTGACATGAGAATCATGGAGAAAACTTGCTCACTACAACAGTTAAATTTTTTAATCCATTACCGATTTGGGGTTAGAGCCATCATTTCCTTCTCACAGATATTTGAAGCTCTAGACAAAAAAAAAACCACTGTTAACATTTCAGGGCCCCAACAGAGCCTGGGAAGACCAATGGTCAGTCATCAGGGGTCAAATAGCAACCATAGGAAGGATTTCAGGAGCTGCAGGGACTACTACACTACAGTAGCACTTCATGGGTCATGCCCACATACACTCTTCACTTCTACAGATAATGTGAAATACAGCAGGATATTTGTCAAAGCACAGCGAGCCCAGGATCATTTCTACCAGTGCCAAAAGTGAAGCAGCTAATTTGGGACTGCTGGGATTGTTACAAACTAATTTGGACTTCGTAGCAGAGCAATGTGATTCTTTGCTCAACCAAGTCTCCCTCTCCCTTAGGGAGTCAGTTTAGACACATATCACAGAGCATGAAATAAAATCTGTGAGTGCATCAGGGTGAAAGAAAACTGGTGTCACTGCAGTTGGAAAATGGTCTATCATGAAGCCAGAAGTATAGGCAAGAGACAGATTGTGCAGAGACTTGTGGACAAGAAGTGACTTGTTACTTATTCAAATAGCAAAGGAAAGAACCATAGCAGTTTAAGCAAAGGAAAGATACAGACAAACGGATACACCAAAAGATTAAATTATTCCCTGAAGATCACACAGATAAATGGTAAAGAGATATTCAAATTAAGAAAGTCTGACTCTGGAATCCACTATAACTACCAAGTGAATTAAGAATTTAGACATCCTTAGGAAGAGAATCTTTCTGACTTGATGATTTATATGGGGTGTAAGGAAGAAGGGAATGTCAAGAAGTTGGGAAACATAATTCACATTTCTGGTTCTGTGCAGACTCATTTCACATGTTTTTTGCTAAGATTAGAAAATGTGTACATAATACCAAGCAGTGCATGGGGGACTCATTATCAGAAAATACAATTTATGAATGTAGTTTTCAGATCCTTTCTTCTGTTCCAACATAATTTTTTTATAGGTCACGTAGTCAGTAAGCAAGTGGTTTTTCTGGTTTCCAAAATATGAACAGATGACAGCATTCCTATTTTTAAAATTTCAACTTAATATGAAGATCCCACTGTGAACTCATTTCTCACATTGCCTATCATTTATTTTTAATCTAAGTGAATTAAAAGCCATAAAGCTGAAAATATTCTTAGTTCATTCATGTTCTTTTACAACTCAACTCTACCCGTTCACCAGTCTTGTCACTTCTAACACGTATATTGCTTGGATATCCCTGTCATTTCCATTTCCGCTGCATTTATATTGAGCTTAAAAATAAATAAATAAGAATCTTAACACTTCTCTCATCTAATTATGGTCTTTCAATACACCCACCGCTTTCAGGCAAGAATTACAAAACATTATTATTCTTCCCATCAGGGTTTTCACACTCTGATCCCAGTTTACTGCTGTAACCCAAGTCCCATTGCTCCTTCCTTCATGAAGTGTAGGCTTTGTTTACAAACCAATTTCATGTTTCGTATTACTATGCCACACAAAGCCTTCTACAACATCACATTGATGGTATGAATTAAAATCTTTACCACAGATAGTAAGGAATTTCCATTCTATGGTCCCTGAGTAACTTTATGATGTCTTTTTTTTTTTTTTTTTTTTTTTTGACAGAGTCTTGCTCTGTCGTCCAGGCTGGACTGCAGTGATGTGATCTCGGCTCACTGCAAACTCCACCTCCTGGGTTACAGAGATTCTCCTGCCCCAGCCTCCCAGGTAGCTGGGATTACAGGCGCCAACCACCACACCGACTAATTTTTAAAGTATTTTTAGTAGAGACGGGTTTCACCATGTTGGCCAGGCTGATCTCAAACTCCTGACTTCAGGTAATCCACCTGCCTTGGCCTTCCAAAGTGCTAAGGTGACAGGCGTGAGCCACCGCCCCTGGCCTATGATATCGTTTTATACCACTTTTGATCTCTCTCTTGGTGCTCCAGAAATACCAGAATTCTACCTGTTTCTTGAATACATCTTTATGCAATGGTGAATAAATGACTGGACCCCTTGTTGTTAGTTACTCTTTATGCCTGTAAAATGTCACCTCTACATAGCCCATCCCTTCACTTCAGTTTGCTTTACTCCAGCATGCCTTTTTCTTTTCTCCCTAACTGAAACATCTCCATCCACTTATGTTGCATGCATTACAACTTGATGTACTATCTGCACATGTCAATGGAATGCAAGTTTCATTAGAGAAGAGAATTTTTCTGTTTTTTTTTAACCTCCATATCTCCACTCAAAAGAGTATCTGGCAAAGATGTTCTCATACATTTTTTTGACTAATGAATGTACCACGATGAAAGAACTGGCCAAGAATTGCAAGGGAAAAATAAAATTTTAACCATCTTTTGTCATGGACATAGAAGTTAAATTCCTGAATCAAATATTAGCAAATGAAACACACACACAGTGACTAATTAAAATTTATCTGGAAATGTGGCGATGGGTTAATATCAGAAAACCAATGTATATAACCTACCATATTAATAGATTAAAGGAGAAAGTATGTGCTAATGTAGTGAAAAACAAAGATATTTCAAAATTGAAAATTAAAAGTATTGGGCAATATTTAATAATCAATATGTAAAAAACCTTACTACATTGGATAAAAGAGGATGTCTTTAATCTAATAAAAGGCATTTATCAAAGATTCATAATAAATATTATAGTTTATATTACATATTTAAGTGCATTTCTTATTAAATCGAGAAACGAAATAGAGATATCTGCTATTTCCACACTGATTCAATCAATACAACATTGGAGACCCTTGGCCATTCAGTAAGATTATAAGATATAGAAAGAAGTAGAAATTAAACATGTAAGTACTAAAAAGCCCCAAAGCTTTCCTAGTTATATTGATAGAGTACAGGATTCTTTATATGAAATAGAAAATCTAAAACTCTGGCAAATAAAGAGTTTAGTGTTTCTATGTGTGTGACTGAAAACTAATTTAATATAACACAGTGTAATAGAAAATGTGATCTCATGTGATGCCCATAATATGGTACTTAACAAAAGATCTTTTTGTGTCTACCAAAAACCTCTATGGAGAAAAGTTGAAAATAACTATATTCATAAGTAAGAAGATGCAATACTATAAATATATCCCCAAATTAATTAAAATTTAATGCATTTTCAATTCATATCCTATCTATTTTAAAAAAATGTCTGTAGTTTCTGGGGCACAGGAGGTCTTTGGTTACTTGGCTAAGCTTTTTAGATGTTTGAGATTTTAGTGCACCCATGACCCACACAGGGTACACTGTACCTAATATGTAGTCTTTTATCCCTCACCCCCTCCCAACCTTCCCCCAAATGTCCCCAAAGTCCACTGTCTTAGGCTTATACCCTTTCCTCCTCATAGTTTAGCTCCCACTTGTGAGTGAGAACATAAAAATATCCTATTTTTTTTAAAGAACTAATTTTGTAAATCCTAACGTTTATACGGAACAGTGCAGAGAGAAGAATATTTATAAAATTTTGAAGAAAAGCAAACTACAAGGTCTTGACTTAATGACAGATTTTTATAGTGATAACTCTTGAGACAGTATTTAACCATAGATAAACAGTACAAAGTAGAAATCTCAGAGACAAGTTCATGAATATGTGGGATATTGATGAATTAATAAACAGGCATAACATGTAAAGGCTGTTGAATCCTTTTGAAGGATCTAAAAACAAATTTTATTAGAAAGAAAATGTATTTTTCGATGGGGTTGTTTGTTTTTTTCCGCACGTTATCCACATGTACCCTAGAACTTAAAGTATAAAAAAAAAAAAAAAAGAGGACTAAATAAAGGTAATTAATTCTGAAAAAAAATAACAATTTAATTTTTTAGAGTCAAAGAGTCTAGCAGTATGTATTGTTAAATGTATAATAGTATATCCTTTCTATATTTATATAAACTCACAATATATATAATATTACGCACAATGATATTTAATAAAATGGAACATATTTATGGTTAAAAAAAAAAGAAAGAAAATGTATTTGCTTTTTTTTTTGCTTGTTTGCTTGCTGGTTGATTTGCTTAGCACTGGAATGTCTTGGAAATGTTCACTGCAATTCTTTAAAATAGATGGTGTTTGCTAATTCAATCTCTAATAGTCTGTGGTAACACACACTTACACATTCCCTCCATCCTTAGGAGAAATTCTGAGACAATTCAAGAACAAAATTATTTCTTTGTAGAGTCAGGACTACTGAATCTTAGAATCCCCCCCTTTCAAAGGCTCATTCCCTTTGTTGTTTTGCCTCTGATGCAGTGTGATAGAGTTCAAGAAAATATTGATGTGTGGGAGACCTAAAATCCTTCAGGAAACAGCCTACGAAGAGACAAAGAGGAAAATTTTACAATCTTCTTTCATTCTAAGAGTTAACATAACGGATAAAAATAACGTTCTTCAAACGTCAATCCATTTCATGGATACGGAAAATCTAAATGAAATGCTGAATCAAATATCTATGGTTGATAAAAGTGTATATTTGGCAGTAGTTTTTTGTGCTCTATGTAAAATTGCTGATCCCTCTCATGATAGACAATATCATTTCCAGTTTTGAAACTGGAAAACTGTTGCTATCAAGGTGTATTAAATACCTATGCTCACATATTTACATGAAAAACCTGGAATTTGATTTCGAGTGGCCTGTCTTCAAAGCTTGTACTATTTCCCTCCCAAATACAAATTTATGATGGAAGGATATTCTTCTTTAAGAAAGAACAGCATCTTTGGAAGCACCTAAGTTTAACATAGAACGGAGTGTCATTTCTTTCTGCCAATTAGGTCTATATATATCCCATGAGGAAAGGATGACATCCATAAGCGTATAAAATTAGAAAAAATGACTCAGTCTTGGCAAGAAATATTAAAAACATTTTATTTTGTGTATTAATGTCATCACACCACTTAGAAGTCAGAACAAAACCGTGAGTCCAGGAAATGGATGACTCAGAAATAAAATCCCTATCATCCAGCAGGTGAAGCACTTACCATATGAGGAAAGTGGTACATTTCCCTAACTCTATCCTATAACAATTTCAGATACCTTTTGTTTGACATTTTCACATTTCTCTAAATTGTAAGTTGGGGCATCAATCAAAACATATAAATTGGTGTTTAAAAATTAAATATCTAAAGGATAGATAACATTAAAAGTTTTCTTTTAATGTGGAAATATAAAGAATTTCCAGGAACTATAGAAAACTGAGCAATTGCATCCAAATTTGCTCCTCATATATGGACTTGGAATACTTTATACAGTATGAAAATAGAAATTAAAATCCCAGCACATTGGTAGGCCACAGTGGGAAATGTAGCTTGAACCCAGGAGTTCCAGACCGGCCTGGGCAACATAGTGAAACCTCATCTACACACCTACACCCACACCCACACACACACACACACAAATCTATCCTAGTGCTAGCGATTAGAGAAGGAGGATCTCCAAGTTCTGAAAACCTCATTTAATTTATTTTAATGCAAAGATAATGTCACACTGAAAGAAGAGTCAATACATTGGGTCAAACTGTGTTTTAAGTGAAAGAGAACTTTATAAAAATGCACAAACTTTTGCTGTGACTGGACAGGTCAGCTGTGGGGAAGTTGGGTTAAATATCAGGATAAATATCGGGCAGCATCAATGTTTCTGAAAAGTACCTTAGGTAACAACATATTCCTCCATCTTATGATTGGCACTGAAAGCCGTGTGTGTGTGTGTGTGTGTGTTTTGTTGTTGTTGTTGTTTTCTGTTTTTGTTTAGTCAGTTTACTTGCTGGCTGTCCTGACAAACAAAGAAAGGGCAAAGGCATCCTTGAGCAGAGAGAGAAATTATGAAAGTTATGAAAAGGAAAAGAAATCATTCAGAATATAAGAAATCCCCTTTCAACTCCAAAAATAGATAAGTACAAATTTTTTCTCCAAAGAAAATAAATAGAAAAATTATCTGTCATAGGAAAACCAAGAGAGGATCAAATTAGGAACCAATATATCTACATATGTTCAAAAAAGTAAAAGAGAAGATCACTTTAAACATTTTGGTGTGAAGCTTCCACACCAGAACAAAAAACATTTTGAAAAGAACAATCAAGACTACCTGAATAGACATAAAAGAAATTTAACAATATCAGAAGACAAAAATGAGATGAAGTAATACTACATTAGAAAGGACCTTAAGTGCACATGATAAAAGCAAAGAAGAGAAATAATATACATATGCAAGTCAAAAAACAGGTTTTTAACAATAAGTTAAATGTGAATATGAGAATTCTCAACATATTTTTTCTAATTTAACTTCATTGTGGTCAGAGAATATATATATTCTGCAAAATTTTTAGTTATTAGAAATATATTGGGACTCTATGACAATTTATGGTTAATCTTTACCGGAAAAAATGTATCATATACATTTTAGAAGAATATCTATTCTGTAGCTGTTGGGTATGTGTTCTATATAAGTCAATATCAAAGAAATGAAAACATACATCACAGAAAAACCTGAGCACAAATATTCATAGCAATGTTATTTACTTTAGCCAAAAGGCTAAAAAAAAAGTTTCCATCTATTGATGAATGGATAGATAAATGGTGGCATATCCATATAATGATTTATTACTGGACAATAAAAAGGATTGATACTGACATGAACTACAACATAGATGAACTCTGTGCTAAGTGAAAGAAGCCAATCATAAAAGGTCATATACTGTATAATTCTATTTAAATAAAATACCCAGAATAGGTAAATCTGTAGAGACTGAAAGTAGATTGGTCATTGCTTATGGCTGGGTAAAGATGGGGAAGGGGATTAACTGAAAATGATTATGCAATTTCTTTCTGGGTTGACAAAAAAGTTCAAAAATGACATTGTGATGATGTTTGCACAACTGTGAAATACAACTAAAAATATTGACTTGTACACATTAAATAAATGAAAGGTATGATATGCGCATTATATTTCAACAAAGCTATAAAGAAAAAAGTTAATTAGGTCAATGTATTTGATGTTCACTGAAGTATTCCATATGCCTAATGTAGTCTATTTTATATGAGATACTTAGAAAGGAGGCTTAATATTGCTATGTTTTAGAATTTTTCTAGTTATCCCTTTAGTTTTCTAGTTTATGTTTCACATATTTTGAAGTTTTTTAATTAATTTAAATATAGGGCTATTAGGTGGTTAAATAAAGCTTTGAAATTATCATCAAATGACTAAAAATATATATAATGATATCAAATATATAACATACAATATGCTACATAATTTCCAGTTATATTACTTTGTAAAATGAGGATAAGTAAAATATTTAATACTTAGTTTAATGCTTAGTAAAATAAGAATAAAACTCCATATATTTGTATTAACAAGATTATATACCATTTTCAACATATATGCATTTGATAAGGATATATTAAAACACACAAAGAAGCACATAAAAGGTCTTAACAGACAGCTATGTGATTCATCATGTATAAATATTTGTATGTTTTTCATTTAGAAAAAATAAAAATGTAATTACATTTAAAACCCTCAAATTAACATAATTTTACATATGTGCCCCTATACACATATCCTGGTAAGAAATTGAAATATTAAATTTTGTGTTGAATTTTCTGGTCCCCTTGGCAGTTATATGCCTTATTTAAAAATTAACAATTTCAATTAGTAATATAGTTTTTAAGAGTAAGGAAAGCACGGTAAAGAAATTTGAGATTCAGAACAAATTAAACTCATTCCTTATTCCACTAACATTTCACAAACATCTTTTTATTTGATTTATGATACTCTTTTTATCTGTTTTATTGTTTCGTAAAATATAATTTCATTCAAAAATGTAGGTTTTTACCTTCAATATTACATTGTAATATTTTACCCATATTGTTACTTATTCTTTTCAAATATTAGCAATACATATAAGGTTTAGAAATGATTAAATTTATTTTTTTGATTTTTTTAGTTTTTTGCTCTTTTTTTGTTGTCATGTGTTTTCTGAGACAGAGTCTCACTCTGCTGCCTAGGCCGGAGTGCAGTGGTGTGATCTTGGCTCACTGCAATGGCTGCCTGCCAGGTTCAAGCAACTCTCGTACCTCAGCCTCCTGAGTAGCTGGAATTACAGATGCGTACCACCGCACTCGGCTAATTTTTGTATTTTTAGTAGAGGTGGGGTTTCACCATCAGCATTGGCCAGGCTGGTCTCGAACTCCTGACCTCAAGTGATCTGTCCACCTCGGCCTCCCAGAGTGCTGGAATTACAGGCGTGAGCTACTGCGCCTGGCCGCTTTTTTGTTCTTTAAATAGTACTATGCTGGACGCTTTTTTAAATCCTAAGCATTTTTGTCCTATATTTAGTTTTTTTTTTTTTTCTTTAATCTCAGAACTACTTTTCTTGTCCTCTATTTCTTGGTGAAGTACTGCAGATGCTTAGATGTCTACAGCAGTTTATTAAGGAAGGGTCTACATCGAGTGGACTACAATGAATAAACCTATATTTATACACAAATTAGTTATTTAAAATTTGAGATCAAGAATCAAGTAAGAGTAACGTTTTTAAAAAACGTATTAGCTACTACTTAGATTAAACCCCAAACCTATATATAAATATATGTAAGCACATATATATAATGCAAATACAAATTTTTATGTGTCTGTGTATTATCACTACTAGAATAAAATCAATGTGTCTTCATATATATTTGGGATCAGGAGGGACATTAATATTGTTATACTATTGATAACAATATCAATTTTGGTAATGTAAAAGGTTGGCATTAACTCTGTATTAACACCCTGTATACATTTATTTGTGGATATAAATCCATTACAGGTCAATGAAATACTTTTCTTTTAATAATTAAGTACTGTATTATTTTTATAGGTAGATAATTCCAATATATTTTGGCATTGAAATTTCAGCCAACAAAAAAGATAATTTAGAATATTTTGTAAGACTCAGTATGAGAAATAATTATATTACTAGTAATCATTAATTAAAATTGAGGTCAATTTTATACAAAAGTATTTAAGAACTTCTTTATGCATTTCTTCATAAGAATATGACATGGTTAGTTAAATATGTCATTAACATTTAACTGTTACCAATATTGCACTTACATTTTACTAAGATTTAACTAAAACTTTGTTAAATAAAATAAATGTATCCCTCATTTCACAAATGATTGGCAAAATGTATCAGCCTTTTAGGACTTCATTAAGCCTAAATGACTTATTATAAAATTTATTTTCTTTTGGCTTGGTTTAAAAAGTAAAATTTTAAAGATGACAATAGACAAGATAAGTGTATAGGAAATGGCAATGAATTATTATTTATAGCATAATAATATATATTGGAAATTGTAGTAAAAGACTTCAGTTCTACTCTTACTACACAAAACTATGTGAGTACACAAGAGGAAACAGTTCTGAACATGGAAAAATGTTTATCCTCTGGAGACGTAAAAATGCAGGCTAAATGAACTTAGGTAAACTTTTACAATTATAAGTCAGAAATCAAATAATAACATAATCCAGTGTTAAAAGCGTTTGTTAAAATTGTTACACACTGTTCTGTAACATGAAAATAAACACCAGAAGGCAGAAGTTATTGATAATTTCTCTGAAATTGTGAATGCTCATTTGTGAATCTTGTCCTAGAGTCGATAACAGTAAAGACAACAAAAATGTACACTCATCAAATATAATTAAATGTTTGTAAAACTAATGTATTATTAACCAAATATATATCACAATCTGAAAAAAAGAAACGATTACAAATGTTTAACTAGATGTAGTAGAATCAAATTATTATGAAAGTTGTCTCTCAGACTAATGTAGTGCTTAGCAAGATAATTGCAAACATTATGCTTCATCACAGATAATTTTTACATATTAATATTGGAAATGTAATATAGTATGTTCACTACAAATTCAACCGCATAGATATATCTCTAAGTGATTATATACATAGATGAACATAAAGCAAATTATTAGATCAATGGAGAAATAAGGAAAGAGAGAATTGAAATGACTAATATAATATCAACATAATTATGTTATGGTGATTAAGTTATTGATTCTTGATATGTTTCAGCAGTTTTTAATTACACTTTTGAATTAAAAAATTAAGCTAGGTAATACGATGCACCAACAAAAATTTAAAAGTAATAGAAAGAAAACAGTTAAGTGAATGCCCAGTTTTTTGCAGTTCTCATTACGTTTTTGTTTTGCAATTCAATTAAATATTTTTGTTGGTTTTCACAAATAAAACTGAATGCATTTTTAAAAAGCACACAACTAGCTTGTAGGCAATTACAGAGATTATTTTTTCAACTATATTTCAGACTCTTACTGCATGTTTTCAAGCAATGTGCAGAAAAGGTGTAAACCAAATCTTCAGCAATTATGTGAATTAGCAAAATAAATAAGGTGATTACACACTGTTACTCATAAAATAGTGTGTTCTTTCTACTTTAATTTGAAATATGGAATCAAGTAACTATATCACCTTTAGGAGAGCTATATCTTAACTTTCATATAGACAATTATACATCTCAAACAGTATCTCTCTTGTAAAAAGAAATTCTCCAGTTCAGATTGTTTTTATAAGGACTTATAAATAACTTGAGATCCTCCTACAGAAAAAAATATCAGTTGTATCAACAAAAGGCATATTGAATGCTGATAAGCTAAACTGAATCTACAGAGCTGAGAAAAGTTTAAATCAGTCTATTTTGATAGAATATATATGGAGGAAAATCATTTATTAGAATTGTATTCAAAATGACCAATACTTTTCGTGAAAAACTTAATTTCTGGGAACACTTTTTAGGAACCAAAAAAAAAAAAGATTATTAGTTGAATTACATACTTTAGGTCTTTTATTAAAAATTCTATGTATTTTACAAGAAAATGAAAGTGTTCTGGGACAAATTTTTTAACAATATACCAATTTTTGAAAAGCAGAGGATAATCTCATTTTAGCTAATATATTTTTTAAACAAAGAAAAATAAATCTAGATGTAGGAATTGCACAAGTGATCTTAGGTGTGAATACAATTTTTTTTTTATTTTTGAAAATTTTGTTTTTTGTGTTTTCTAATTTTCTGCAATCACCTTTACAGATTTTCTGATAATAAAGTCATTGATGCATCACAATATAGCACAGGTTTTTGTGCATAAATGAGAATCTTGAAGGATTTTTAAATTTTGTAATATCATGTGTAGGTATTTCTTTACTTTTTACTTTTCTTTAAAAATAAAATTATGGGTCGGGTGTGGTGGCTCACGCCTGTAATGCCAGCACTTTGTGGGGCCGAGGTGGGCAGATCGCCAGGTCAGGTGATGGAGACCATCCTGGCTAGCACAGTGAAACCCCGTCTTTACTAAAAATACAAAAAAAAATTGCCAGGCATGGTGGCAGGAGCCTGTAGCCTATAGTCCCAGCTACTTGGGAGGTTGAGGCAGGAGAATGGCATAAACCCGAGAGGCAGAGCTCACAGTGAGCCAAGATCACACCCACTGCACTCCAGCCTGGGCGACAGAGAGAGACTCCGTCTCAAATCAATCAATCAATAAAATTAAAAAATAATTATGATACAAGAATTTTCTACTCAGCCGAGAACTACTAAATATGAACAAATGAAAAAACTGCCACTCACACAACCTCACTAAAAAAAAAAAAAAAAAAAAAAGAATTGAAAAAAGTCCTTTACCTATGTAAAATCAATTCATAATTTAGGCTTTAATAAAATGGAAGATCTAAAAGAAGTGTCTGTTAGTAATTAAACAAATATATTAAATGTAATGTCAATTAACCATGTTGGTAGAAAAACTCAATATGATAATAAGAGATAAAACAAGAGTAAGAAAATACATTCTCATCTTATAGTTTTAAGTTTTGAGGTTATTACAAATTATGGTGTGTTGGTTTGGGGTTGGAAATAATGGCATGTTAAATTCCTCGTTTTTCAAGGGTACTGTAAATTGATAATGCATTATCCTTGTAATTGTTTTCTTTGCAAAATAAGGGCTTAAATAAACTTTTGGGCTATTTCATATAAATATTTTACAAAATCACGTTAAGAAAAAAATTTAAAATTACTGTGGGTAGGAGAAAAGAAATAAGCAAAAAGTTACAGATTTAAAACATTTTTAAAAGGAAACCACCTTACATTGACTGATTCCCTTTATAAAGGTTGTTTGTTAGAGCAACGGGACCCGAACCAGATTAGTACAGATTGAGGTGGCTGAGAAATACAATCAGTGAGTATAACTGCATCTTTCAAAATTTAACATAGGTATCTGGATGGCACTAATCACTATTTAGAAAAATCATACATTTAGAGCTATATTCAAAATTTTTATGAAAACACATTTCAAAAGTAATAATGATTTAAATATTTAAAAAATTTAAATATAATCTGATCTCAGCCCCATTTGATATATTGAAGATATGGTAGGCCTCCACCAGCTGCTCCAAATTTGACAAAAATGATAAAAATACATTTATAAAAATAGTGAAAAACAAGTAGAGGTGCTCTTAGTTTACCACAGACAAAGCAAAGCCTGAAAGACAGCTGACAAGATCTGAATGAAGCACGGAATCAAGCTCTAAAGAGCTGGGAAAGTACTACCGTAGAACGTAAGACCTTTATTGGCCAATACATGGAATGTTGAGTATGCACCTGGGAGAGGAGCAGAATCATCAACTCTTGTTGGGTTGTTCCAACAAAAGCTGCTAACAGTGTCAGCCCATCACCATTACCACTCAGTCTCCTCCAGCTAGATAAGCAGCATCTGGTAATGGGATTTTGGTGCTATAGTGACCAGAACTTACCCTATATTTCAGCGATAACGAATTACTTAAGATATGTATAAAATCACTGTGCAATCTTTTTATTTAAAACTATAAAATAAATGAAAGATTACAAAACTAGGACTGACAAATAGAGACATTTGCCATGTTTCTAAATGTAAGGATGTAGCAATTATTAGTAATTAGTAGTTAATATAAATATCATATATTTAATATGTTATACTATATAATAATGTAATATGATCCATTAGATTTCTGTCAAAATCCCATCTCGAATTTTCACTTAACCCAACAAATGAATTCTGATAGCAATGTACAGAATTACATATGGAAGACGAGTTCAGTATTAAAATGTTGTTGAAACTATAGCAGGCCTGTATAAGTACTGCATAAATATTTCTTCAGTGAAGGCAAAAGTTAATAAATCTCTGCTTAAAAGTGTTGTTACGAGTGTTAATTGTGATAACATATTTGGAAGTGTTTCATAAGTTCTATTAAACTGTTATTGATATCATTTTTAGCTTAATTGTGGTTAGGATTATTTTTACTACAATTACAGGTTAGCCTGTACAAATAGGAATAGTATTTGTTCTTGGAAACTGCATATATTTCTGAAAAATTCTTACCAACCATGTCTCCTCCTAGATATTGTCCACAGGTTTTTACATAACATCAGTTTGAATAAGGTATAGTTTTAAAACAATGTACTTCCTTTATAGGTAAATATTCAAGACAAAACAAAAAAGAATTATCGTATTAACTTACTTCAAGTTAAATAAAGAAATCATGTCTTTACAAAGTTGATCTAGCTAAGTAAAAAATAACAAACTAACTCATTCACACATTTACTGTTGACATTGATAAATATTCCAGGTTATGATTTACAAGGTAAATTATAATCATGAGGTAATTTACCTTGAGCAGTACAGTCTCAAGTATAAATGGGTATCACGGTTTAGGGGAAAAAATCAGAATATATGACAATGAATCGAGAACAAATGATTTGGTTAGTAAACTTACCTACACTTGGGTGTGATTCTAACGTATTCTTTATTTACTAATAAAAATCTTTACTTTTGATTCTAACAAAAAGTGAAGTGTTTTTTAAATGTAAATGCCTTTTGAAATTTAATGTTGTCCTTTAAAAATTCTTTACACATTTTTTATTTTTAAAATCACACATAAATTCCAGTACTTTACAATTTTTAATCATTATCTCCCAATTCAAATAATATTAGAGAGATTTGTTTAAGTTCATTTATGATTTTACAGATTTATGTCAAGGCCATTTATTGTCTAATTTTTAACATCCTGAAATGTGTCACCTAGATGTTCATTTGTTTAGGCTTAAATGTTTGAAGTGTTTATTCCTATCACTTCTACCTTTATCACTGTGTGGCTTATAAATTCAGATGATAATACTGATTGCTACATCATTTTAAAAGAAAACAACTCTTGTTACCACCTATCTTAAAAGCAGGTCAATAACTCGGCTGTTGTGATGCTGTTGTAGGTTTCATATACCTCTTTATTTATTAATGGACTTGGAACTTCATGTTCGAATTACTTCTATGTTTGAAATACTTGAAAAGGCTTTTCTTATTTCCCTTTGCCATCTGTCAGTATTTTGTTTCTTTTGACCCAATTCACTATAGCGTTCACTAATAGACTCAACTTATTTTAGGAAGCCACTCAATTACTAAAATTTGGAGCCTTTGGTGCTTTATTTTGTGGTTTTGCAAGCTTTTAGAACTCTATCAAAATCATAAACAGCATATGATAGATCCAAGGCAAGAATAAATAAAATGTCAAGTTTCAAAAAATTTATAACACAAATAGATTATATTAATTGAATAAAATTACAATATTGAGTTTGTTACCAGGACAGCAAATTATTTTTAATATTTTAGTGTATTCTCTTTTGGATTTCAGTTAATTTACTTATATAGATGAATTGGTGGTTCCTACATACCTTAATAATTATACTTAAATGTATATGTTCTTAAAAATTTTTTATATGTTCATTTTACATATCAATATATGATGACTATTTTTTATTTAATACAAATGTTTTCATTAGGATGCAAACTACCTGGACACAATGTTCTTCCTTATCTCAAAGGTTTTCCCTTTTGCTATTAGCTGAATCTCTTCCTAAGCTTGCACTTTCTCTACTCTGATGTTACATGCAAAATTCTTACTCTTTGACGCTCAGATCTGATGCCATTTTTACCCAAGAATTATTCTAATATAGTCCAACTGCAATATATCTCCATTTATTTGCTCCCATGACATTTATTTCCTCAATTTTTATCCACTAGCCTATATTGTACTAAAATTTTTATATTTAGTCTATTTGTGGTCTGATTGTATAGAATTTCTTATGCCATGGTTTATCGATATTTGTAGTTATCAGACCAACTAGTACAATGTCTAGAATATAGTGGATAATCAATAAATTCTAAACCATACTGAGTTTTGCAAAGGATTCCAAACAAAATTTTGAAACTTCTGCATATTAAAAATGTATACTATTTTAGAGTTATACAAAATAATTAATGGCTATAATCTATTATTTTTTTAAGGTGTTAGAGTTCATAAGTTTATTTGAGGAAATATTCTCTTTACTACATATTTTATAATATGAAAAAAATGCATAATTAATCTTTCCAAAGCACACAGTTACAGATAATGTCATTGAAGTTGCTAGAGTCATTTTGGGGAAGAAGAAAAAGTGACAACCATCTGGAAAAATTAGACTACAGTGGTTGCATTCTGTAAGGTGGCCTCATTTGGTGTCAAATTAGAGCACTCATCTGTTAGACATCAAGACTGTTTTCAGCCAAATGTGTGACATCACGGGCATATGTAGTTTAATCACGTTGTCAGTCAAATAGCTCATTAATAGGAAGAGAACTATTGGGCTTATGTATAATGAAATGTGACACTGACAGCCAAGCTGCTTCTCAAACAACTTATTCATATCTGCTTCTTAAATTTGCTATGAGGAGGAAAATCCCAAGTTCAGTGACTCAAAAAAAATTCTTCTCCCATTCCTTGGACCCATTTTTGCTATTTCCATTGCACATTTGTAGTTCTAATTATGAATTTGTAGTAATGCTCCTTATACAGAAACTCAACATTGTGATTCCATCATTTTCAGTTGCTGTATTTCCACTCTTTTAAGAAGGCAGAGGGAGATATGGAGGAAAAGAGGGAGAAAGGAACATAAGAGGATTTGGAGATCAGTCCTAACTCTGTCAACTTAAAGCTTCCACAAAGGAAAAAAATTGACATTCATTGGTGACAAAGAAAATGTCTGGCAACTGCTTTAAACACCTTATCTAATTTATTTTTTCTAAATTTTACGGTGTAGATATTGTCACCATTTGATAGACTGAAAAAAGAGGATCTAAAATGATTAATAAATTGCTCAATATTTCAAACATGAACATGGTGAGGAAAAAACTCAAAGTAAATTCTTTAGAGGTTTTGCTATTTCTGCTCTGCGGTCTTGTTTCTAAACTGTTGAAGAATTATGTTCCACACTGAACCAAACTCCCTACTTCTTAAAGTACATCATGGAAAGCTAGAAAGGGAAAGGGAAAGACTCAAGACAAGTAGTCTGGGCAAAAATGAGAAAAAGCCATTGCGAGGTGTTACATTACTGGTGTAATATCCTAACTGACATTTTAGAAAAAGTACCTGACTCAGTTGTACCTATTCTTCCAGATTTGACCAAAAAAAGTGCTCTGACTGTGCATTTAATACATATTCCCATGCAAGTACAAGAGAATGAGAATAAACATTAATTACTTTAAATTATTATTTTATTGAGGATGGTCACATAAGGAAGATGAGTATTTTGGTTTAAATTATGATGGGATGCCACTTTTAAAATGTAGTTTAATAAACATGCAACTTGTTAAAAGATATTGTTCGAACCTATATGCTTAATTCTGTTCATTCATAAATTCCCTTAAAATAAATGTACTAGAAAGTGAAAATAAATCTGTCCTGTCTATTCAAAATGGAAGGTGAGAATGGATATCATCAATAGACGGGTGGTAATGCAGATAGGATTGTACTGAAGGAAGTACTGAAAAGCTGATAATGTGAAACGTAAAAGATATCCTGCATGAAAGTATGTGAACAGAATATCTCAGGAGAAACGCAAAACAAAACAAAAACAGAAACAAAAGCAAGCAAACATAAAGTGGTAAAACAACCAAGTTCAGAACAGAAGGTGCCAGTTCAAACTGTGAAGCTTCAAAAGGAAGAATTGTGTGAGGTATTTGGCCAGCGTGTTAGCCCAAATTTAGTTCAAGTATGGATGGCTGTGCAAAAGGAAGGCACTGCAGCACAGAGTTCTCTGTGAGACCTGTGAAAGTGAGATAGGCCCTAAAAGAATTAGATTTCTACAATTAACATGGAAAACACCACTCCTGAATCAGTGAAGTCCTTTGCAACTGGCTGGCTGGTCTCCTACTTCTTCCTTGCCTCCCAGGCAACAGAATGCCAATACAGAAAAATAAAATAGATAAGTGTAAATATCTTCCTTTCCTTTCCTAATAATTTATTCTAAAACACAGGAATAGAAAGCCACACCAATCTAGAAAGCAATTTATAAATTCATAAATTTTCATGTCTCACTAGTCTAAAAGGAGGACACTATTTTGAAAATTCTGTAATAGTTACCTCCAATAAAGTAGGCTTACTCCAAGTAACAGGAGGAATCCTAAACATGTCTTAATGTATTATGTAAGACAATCAAGAGAATGTTGTAATTGAAAGTGGATATTTGACATCAAAATAAAATTTTTACACACATAGAATGATTTTATGTCATGAAAACCATACACAGCAGGAGCTCAAACAAATAAATTTTAAATCAACTAAAGAAATTCCAAAAACATTTTTATGGGTAAAAAATAAATGTAATGGATGTAATCTGAGGAATGTGAAAATCTGAGATACCAGTAACCCCTGAAGAGAACAGAGCCTGCTGAAAAGTACTAAGTGAAGAATTATGAAAAGAAAAACCCGCAACACTGAAAAACAAAACTCGAGGAAAATGGAATCAAAAGGTGGCCACTTAACAGAGAAATTAGTGAAGATTTGATATATCCAGAAGATAATGGCAAGATTTTGGGATTTCTATAGAGAGTAAATATCTGAAAAGCTGTATATCTAACATTAAATAGGTTGACATAAGATTTCTTATCTTCAGTGTAAGATTTTAGAAAGTAGTACTTCAGAAGTTTCTATGACAATACATTTTAACTTTGTTTTATAATATGATTGTGCTGATTTTGCCTGTCACCATATTAAGCTATTTAGATGTCTTATCCAATTTAATTGGCCAATAACCCTTCTTGATTAGTTGATTTTTAAAATCCCCATTATAAAGATGAGAATATAGAGGCTAAAGAAGATAAAGTAGTTTCATGAATTTATACATATAGTATGGGGAAGAGGCAGGATGCATATCCAAGCCAGATTAAATTTAGAGCCTGTGGAGCTAACCACTACACACTAATACTTCTCAGGCCCATGAAAAATACGTATCTTAGAAGATAATAAATTTAACAATAAAATAATTTATACAATAAAGTATTATTTAAATCAAAATTTTATAACAAGGTAGATGGAATCCACCAAATCTATAAATGGTGTAAAAATAAAACTTAAATTAAAAAAAAAACACAAGTAGAGAGACAGAATTCAAATAATAAAATTGTTTTCTATACTATAAGGATAAACCAAAATGAAATGGCATTAATGTATAAAGAGCTTATATCTATCTGAAACATTATAAATGTATAAATAATTTTGTATATAGAATATTCATATTTGTGTGTGTGCATATATATAAACTCCTAGCTTAAATAATAAAAAACCTACATATGCAAATATAAAAGTTTTTTTAGATTCAATTCCTGAGCATTTGTGTATGCTTTGGGAGAATAGGCTTGCTCATATGTTTATTGGAATTGTAAGTAGGTTCGATCTTTCTGAAGAAAAATTTGGCAATGAGCAAAGTAATGCCCCAAATAGATCCAAATACACGTGGGGTTTTAGTTTAAGGTGGTTCAAAAATAGTTTCCTATGGATATAGAAATTCAGTAGAAAATGAAAGTAACATTTTCAAATCAGTAGAGAAAAGAGAGATAATTCAATAACCATTGCTGGGGAATAGATTAATAAATCAGGATTTCTATCTTACTGCTCAGAAATGTCTTCACTTCTCAATCATCATAAATAATTCACCAGTGCTATTTATGAGCACTCTTATTTTTGAGCACTCTTATGATTCCCTTTTAAAAATTAATAATGATCCATGTGAAAGCAAACATATAATATTTCAGTTGTTAATAAGTTGTAATACAAACAATAAAAAAATAGCCCAACAAGGCAAAGAAAGTGTATTGTTGGGAGAGGTGCTTTACATAGGACAATGAAAGACTGCTGTTTGAAAAGACTGCAGGGAGGGCGGGAGGTACCTGATGTCTGACAGGAGCTTTCCAGGCAGAAGATCCTGAAGGCAGAGGAAGAGACATGTCAAGAGTGTGGCACAAGGAGGCCTGCTAATGGGAGAGGAAGGGGACATGAAGGCAGGATAGCCAGGATGAGATGACTCAATGCCCAAGTAAGGATGTTAGATTTGGCTAAGAATGAGACTTTTTGTGCAGAGGAATATTATTTGGCATATGCTTTAAGAGTGTCTGTTTGGAATAGACAAGTTAGAGGATGTCACAATAGCCCAGATGAGACATAAAAATGGTAGATCATGAAAAAAGGTTTGATTCTGTATATATTTTGAAAGTGGGGCTAACAGAACTGGTTGATGGATTAATTGTGGAGTATGTATAAAAGGGAGTGAATTAATTCATTTTCACACTGCCATAAAGAACTACTTGGGGTTGGGTAATTTATAACGAAAAGAGGTTTAATTGACTTAAAACTGACAGACTTGGGAGGCCTCAGGAAACTTAGAATCATGGTGGAAGGGGAAGCAAACATGTCCTTCTTCACAAGGTTGCAAAACAGAAACAAGTGCAGAGTGAAGGAGAAAGAGTCCCTTATAAAACCTCAGATCTTGTGAGAACTCACTCACTATCACAAGAACAGTATAGGGGAACCACCCCCATGATCCAATCACCTCCAACAAGGTTCCTCACTCAATATGTGGGGATTATAACTCAGATAACTCAGGTGGGTCACAGAGCCAGACCATATCAGGGAGGAAACAAGTTTGACTCTTGACAAGAAAGATCTAATATCATTAATCTTAATTTGCAAAGAGAAGCACACCACACAAATACATACACACACACACCTCACAGTACTAAAAGTGATTTACTTTAAACAACTGACTATACATACCCAATAAACACAAAAATGATGCTCAGCATTTATGTATCAAGGAAATATAAGAATGTAACAAATAATAAATTATTTGATGATACCCATGGCTGGCAAGGCTGTGCAGAAACAAACATTCCCACACATTGTTGATCAACGGTTTATTGTAAAACACTTTTGTGAGAATATTAGATAACTGTTCTCATATTTAATAGATGTTTACTATTTGATCTGATAATCTCAAGACTAGAAATTGTTGCTAAAAAAATCACAATTGGCAAGAATATAGGTTATTAATAAATTTCTGGGAGTATAATTGACAATGTCCTCTAAAACATTTACACTCAGTCATTTTTATTTTTTTTAATTTATTTATTTATTTTATAAGTTTTGGGGTACATGTGCAGGATGTACAGATTTGTTACTTAGGTAAGCAGGTGCCATTATGGTTTGCTGCACCTATTAACCCATCACCTAGGTATTAAGCCCCGCATGCATCAGCTCTTATCCCTTATGCTCTCCCACTGTGCCCTCCCCTGACAGGCCCCAGGAAGTGCTGCTCCCCTCCCTGTGTCCATATATTCTTATTGTTCAGCTTCCACTTATAAGACAGAACATGCAGTGTTTGGTTTTCTGTTCCTGCATTAGTTTGCTGAGAATCATGGCTTCCAGCTTCATCCATGTCCCTGCAAAGGACATGATCTCATTCCTTTTTATGGCTGCATAGTATGCCATGGTATATATGTACCACATTTTCTTTGTCCAGTCTATCATTGATGTGCATTTGGGTTGATTCCGTGTCTTTGCTATTGTGAATAGTACTATAGTGAACATACATGTACATGTATCTTTATGATAGAAAGATTTATATTCCTTTGGGCATATACCCAGTAATGGGATTGATGGGTCAAATGGTTTTTTTGGTTCTACATCTTTGAGGAATTGCCACACCATGCCCATTCAGTATGATATTGACTGTAGGTTTGTCACAAATGGCCCTTGTGTTTTGAGGTATGTTCCTTCAGTACCTATTTTATTGAGAGTTTTTAACATGAAGAGATGTTGACTTTTATACTCTTACATTCTCCTTGGCACAGACAAGACTCAGGGGTGCTCTAAGTTGTGAACTTATTCAGACATGAATTTGTATCTTGATTATAACATTTTGAGGCTGTTTGAACCTTAGCAAAATGCTTACATTTCTCTATCTATGTTTATTTAGTAGTAGCCTTATAAGATTACTGTTGAATTAAATAAAATCATGAATATAAAGTATGACTGGTATACTATCTGATACAATGTTATTATTCAATACACGGTAGCTATTATTGCAGTACCTGTGGTGGCCTGAAGCATGATAACATGGTTTGGCTCTGTGTCCCACCCAAATCTCATTGTAATTATAATTTCCATTGTTGACAGAGGAGCCAGATGGGAGGTGATTGAATCATGAGGGTAAATTTCTCCTTACTATTCTCATGATAGTGAGTGAGTTCTCATGAGACTTAGTAATTTAAAAGTATGTAGCACTTCCCCACCCCTTTTTTTCTACTCTGGCCATGAAGGATGTGTCAGCTTCCTCTTTACCTTCCACCATGATTGCAAGTTTCCTGAGGACTTCCCAGTCATGCTTACTGTACAGCCTGGAGAACCATAAACCAATTAAAACTCCTTTTGTTTATAAATTATGCAATATCAGGTATTTCTTTATACCAATGCAAGAGCAGACTAATACAGAAAATTGGTACCAAGAAGTGGGGCATTGCTATGAAGATACCTGAAACAATGGAAGTGGCTTTGGAATTGGGTAACAGGCAGAGGTTGGAACAGTTTGGAGGGCTCAGAAGAGGACAGGAAGATGTGGGAAAGTTTGGAACTTCCTAGAAAATTGTTAAATTGTTGTGACCAAAATACTGATAGTGATATGGACAACAAAATCCAGGCTGAGGTGGTGTCAGATGGAGTTGAGGAATTTATTTGGAACTGGAGTAAAGGTCACTCTTGCTATGCTTTAGCAAAGAGACTGGCAGCATTTTGTCCCTGCTCTAGGGATCTGTGAAACTTTGTACTTGAGAGTGATGATTTAGGGTATCTGGTTGAAAAAAAATTCTGAAGAGGAAGGTGTTCAAGATGTGGCCTAGCTGCTTCTAACACCATATGGTCATATGTGTGAGCAAAGAGATGATCTGAAAATGGAACTTATATTTAAAAGAAAAGTGAACATAAAAGTTTAGAAAATTTGCAACCCGACCATGTGGTAGAAAAGAAAAATCTATTTTCTTGGGAGGAATTCGAGCCAGCTGCAGAAATTTACATAAGTAACAAGGATTCAAATGTTAATAGCCAAGATAATGGGAGAATGCCCAGAAGGCATTTCAAAGACATTCACGGCAACCCCTCCCATCACAAGACTGGGAGCCTAGGAGGAAAGAATGGTTTTGTGGGCCAGGCCTAGGGCACTGCTATTCTGTGAATCCTTGGGACATGGCACCCTGCATTGCAGCTGCTAAATCTCTAGCCATGGCTAAATGGGCCCAAGGTATACCTTGATCTGTTGCTTCAGAGAGTGCAAGCTATAAAATCCTTGGTATTTTCTATGTGGTGATAAGCCTGCAGGTGCACAGAGTGCAAAAGTTGAGCCTTGGAAACCTCCATCTAAATTTCAGAGGATGTATAAAGATGCCTGGATGTCCAGGCAGAAGTCTGCTGCAGGGGTGGAGCACTTATGGAGGACCTCTACTAGGGCAGTGCAGAGGGGAAATGTGAGGATGGAACCCCCACACAGAGTCCCTACTGGGGCACTGCCTAGTGGAGCTGTGAGGAGAGGACCACCATCCTCCAGACTCCACAATGGTAGATCCACTGACAGCTTGCACTGTGTGCCTGAAAAAGCCACATGCACTCAATGCAAGTTCGTGAAAGCAGCTGCGAGGTATACCTTGCAGAGGTATAGGGGTGGAGCTGCCCAAGATCTTGGGAGTTAACTCCTTGCAACAGTGTGGCATGAATGTGAGACATAGAGGCAATGGAGATTATTTTGAAGCTCTGAGATTTAATGATTGCCCTGCTGAGTTTAGGAATTGCATGAGGCCTTTAGCCCCCTGTTTTTTTGGCCAATTTTTCCCTTTTGGAATAGGATCATTTGCCCAATGCCTGTACCCCCACTGAATCTTGGAAGTAAGTAACTTTTTTTTTTTTTTTTTTTTTTTTTTTTTTAATTTTACAGGCTCCTAGACAGAAGGGACTTGCCTTGTCTCAGATGAGTCTTGGGACTTGGACTTTGAGTTAATGCTTGAATGAGTTAAGACTTTGGGAGATTGTTGGGAAGGCATGATTGTGTTTTGAAATGTGAGAAGGACATGAGATTTGGGAGGAACCAGAGAGGAAATGATATAGTTTGGCTCTGTGGCCCCACCCAAATCTCATGTCAAATTGTAATCCCCAGTGTTGGATTAGGGTCCTGGTGGGAGGTGATTGATTCATGCGAGTGGACATCCCCCTTGCTGTTCTCATGATAGTGAGTGAATTCTCATGATATCTGGTTGGTTAAAAGTGTGTACCACTTTCCCCTATCCTCTCTTCCTCCTTCTCTGGCCATTTAAGATGTACCAGCTTCCCCTCTGCCTTCTGCCATGATTGTAAGTTTTCTGAGGCCTCCTCAGCCATGCTTTCTGTACAGCCTGTAAAATGGTGAGCCAATTAAACCTCTTTTTTAAAAAAATAAATTACCAGGTCTCAGATAGTTCTTTACAGCAATGTGAGAACAGACTCATACACCCATGCAGACTCTAGTGTTTATGAATTTCTTCCTTTGAAAATTTTCTCTGCCCTGAGTACTTGAAATTTCTGGAAACTCTAGGTGAATTGTTTTACTTCTAAGGAGGAATTCAATAGAATGATCACTTAAAAAGAGTAAAAAATGCATTATAGAACATGACACTTTGTCTCTTCCTTGCTTAAAAGATGAATCCATTTTCCCATGTCTCAAAAATTCTTGTTTGTATGTATACAAAAGCACTTGTTCTTTCTGCATAATACATCTTATTACACCAAAGCTACACATTCTAATATTTGTCTGATACTTTTATGTTTCAAATATTCAAGTTGTGAGTTTAGTACAAAAATGTAAGTTTATATGTGATCTTGAAAATAAGAAGGAAATTACTGTAAGCATCTTCAGCTTAAAAGTTTTATATTTTATCTGAACATAAATTGCACTTGGCATGAAATAAGAAGCTGTAATTCTACTCCTTTAGTATTACTCTGAATTTACGCTCAGTCAAATCTTTGTTTAAATTAATCTCCTAAAGAAAAGAACAGGCAATAAATCAGTTAAAAATAAATATAATTATAAAATCGGTGTTTTTCATTTTCAAAGGATTCTTGGCCCCATATCAGAAATCAACAAGCAAAGGCAATCACCTCTATTATACTTCAGCATTTTGATTCAGTGCAGGCATTAGTTATGAAGGGTTGGGGGAATTTAGAAAGAGAATACTTAACTTGGGCTGGGGAAGGATAAGTGAAATCTCAGTAAAGGAAATGATAAAACATAATCTGAAAAGAGAAGGGATCACAGAGATGGCAAGATAACAAGAAGTATGGAAATGTTGATGAGAGGCATAAGGGCTCTTTAAACTGGCCCAGAGAGATGACATGATATGAATTATTTTAAAGAATTAATTTGTATCACCAATACCACATAGATAAATGAGTAACAAATAAGCAGTAGGATTTAAATTAAAATATGTGTGCTCGCTTTAAATTTATTTTTAACCTCTTGGAAAAAATATTTTTCACAGTAAGTGACTTGACTGTTTCTGAAGATGCCATAGAATTGATGAGCAAATGCCAGCCTGTCTCAAGCAAATTGTCAAAGCTAAATGGAGTAAGTGTTTAAAATGGTCACTCAGGCAGAACCATCTGCTTATTAAAGTGTTTGCTTGAGAAGCCAGGTGCTGAAGTGCTAATGCATTTATTGATGACATGCAAATTTGTTAAATATTGAAATCTCCTTTATCAAGATGTCATAGTTGTCGTTCTTCTCCTTCTTCTTTTCCATTCTTTTCTTGCAACAGTGGAGAGAACAAATCACAAAAGCTGGAGTTCAGCTTTGATCTATGAAAAAGCTAAATAAAGCAGAACAAAAGATAAATAATATAGAATGTGATGAAATAAATTAAGCATTCTCCACAAGTAAGCTGTGCTATTTATTCATAAGGGTACCAAGAAGTTGATTTCATTGTCCCCTATGGAGACTCTGTGACAAAATATCTGTTACATCAAACAATAGTTTATTGCAAAATAGGAGTTATTTCAGCTAGAATTTTATGGTTTTAAGATCCTGGTTCAATTATTACACCATATATGAAGTAATTAGGAAAATTGGAGGCTTTAAAAGAAATAAAGGTAGGATAACCACCAAGAGTGTAGGTAGTAATTAAAATAGCTTTAAACCATTAAAAGTGAAATTGTTAATTGAAGAAAATATACCATGTGTTCTTCCTTCTAGTTATAACCAATGCTAATTACTCTCCATAACTCTTTCCTGTTCTGCTCTTCTTGTGTATCACATACCATAATTCATTTTGGAGGGTGAATAGTAAGCCCAGGTGTCTATATCTTGTCCTCTCCTTAAATGGATGGTTACCATCTACCCGTAGGCCCTCTAGTGCAGTATGGAAAGTGCTATGACAGAGGTACAAACAGGTTTAATAAAAGAAAGGTCTGCAAGAAGAGGAGACTCAAGTTGAATTTTAACAGAGGAAAGGTATTCAGTAGTAGAGAGTGTGGAGTAAAGGGCCACGCAGAGGGCAAAATTACTAAGGCAAAGACATGTGATGGAACACAGTAGGGTTGAATACCATTTAGCACTGTGGTTAACAATGAACTATCTATGGTGACCAGAGATATGGCATGTAATAAGGCTGAAATAATGAATGGAAATAAACAATTTTGAAGGGCATGTTTGACATCCCCAGAAAAGGAAAATATATGTTGTCATGATGAAAAATAATAATTTTGGGATTTCAAACAAGGTGTTAATATGATTGGACTTGTATTTAAGATGGGCTACAGTGGCAGGTATGTAATATTTGTATCAGGGATGCAAGTGATATTGAAAATACATTAGAGATAGTAATCTAGGAAGAAAGAATCTTAGAAATCCAAATGAAGATAATTTATAATTGTTCCTTAAAAACACAGTCTCCAGAAAATATATGCAAATATGTGATTATGTAGCAATTTGTTAATTTTAAAAATAACATTAATTTATGAAATCTGGTTACATAAACAAGAATGCAAAGGGATTATTATTGGGCAATCTGGACATATTTATTATATTTAATATTTTAATGATAAAAACAGAAATAACATGCCAATTAAACTGTAATATGGAAGAGAAATATACCTCATAAAAAAGGCTAGATTCTTAAAAAAGCTGTGTAAGTGTGAAATATAAATGTCAAAGGAAAATTCAAGGTGTAAAAGTAGCACTGTTAACTTAAAGATATTGTAAGGACATTTTATGAAGTTTTTGTAGCATGGCTTTCCCAGAAAATCTGTATTTAAAATATCTAGAATGATAAGAAGACGTAAGCTGTCATAGACTATATTTTTTAGTAATCAGACCTGCAAATATGACTGTAGATAGCTTGGCCAATCGTAGCTTTCATTTACATATAATGTACTCTTGTTTAAACTCCAGTTTGCTGATTTTATAAACAATTAAGAATTCTGTTTTCTTGCAGATGATCCTTGAGTGGTTGATTTATTTTCCAAAACAGGAGTAATATTTATTTAGTTGGGAAATACTGTGTGAAAAACAGAGTAATGAAGTACATGTGATTTAATTATGGACTTGTTATTTAATTAAGGACTATTCATATTATTATGATCACTAATGTTTAAAGTTATTAATAATTAAAATGCAACACTCTAGGGTCATTATTGTTTTGTCTCTTTCTCACAAACATGTTTTACACCTGTTAGAAAAGCTTGTTGTCTCCACCTTCAAAATATCCACAGATTCCATTGACTACAATGCTCACCATGCCATGAGCTTCCATCATGTTTTTCTGGATGACTGGCACAATTCTTCTAACTTTGTTTCCCTCACCTCATGAGTCTATAATCTATAGGGCAGCTAACATGATCCCTTAAAATAGCAAATCCTTTCATGTCATTCTGCTAGTTAAAAGCTGGCAATTGCTTCATATTTCAAGCTGTTTTAAAGCCAATGCACTTAAAATTTTCTACAAAGGTCGAGTGCGTTGACTCATGCCTGTAATCCCAGCACATTGGGAGGCCGAGGCAGGCAGATCACTTGAGGTCAGGCATTCAAGACCAGCCAGGCCAATATAGTGAAACCCTGTCTCTACTAACAATACAAAAATTAGCTGGGCATGGTGGTGCACGTCTGTAGTACCAGCTACTCGGGAGGAAGAGGTAGGAAAATCCCTCGAACTTGAGAGGCAGAGGTTGCAGTGAGCCAAGATCATGCCACTGCACTGCAACCTAGGCCAGTGAGACCCTGTCTGGGGAAAAAAAAAAAAAAATTATCTACAAAGCCTCAGTTTTCTTTTCTTTCGAACTTTTTCTTCTACTTTATCCTTTGCTTACTTTGGTCTAGATTCTCTGGCATCCTTAGAGTTCTAACTTTTCAGGCACAGTCTTCCTATCGGATTTTTGCATTCGTTATTTTTTCCGTGTGGATTTTGTACCTCCAGAAATCTGTCTATAAACCTCCTTATTTCCTTGAAGACTTTGCTCAGATACGACTTCTTCCTGATTATTCACCCTACATTAAATTGCACCCTCAGCACTTTCAATCTTTATTTCTCTGTTCTTTTTTCCCTCAAAGCTTTATTATCTTCTAACATACATTAATTATTTACTTTTTAATGTATATACATATTTATCTTCTATTCACAATGGTATGCAATGTTCACAATACAGCAACTTACGACTGTTTTATTCACTAATGTGTATCAAATATTTATAAGAAAACCTGATACATTATACTGATACATAATAGGCGCTCAGTACATATTTGTTGAGTGAATTTAAACAAAACAGCATTATATGATTTTCTGAAGCTCCTAAATTAACCAACCCTGAAACTGCCCTAACTCTGGCCATCTTATAAGGTCATAACTTCCTAATTACTTGAGAAGTTGGTAGGTGCTTTATTTTACCTACAACTGAAAATACTCAAACTGATATAGAAGAATTTTGACTGGGACATATTGTTCTGATATTGGACTAATAATATGATTACAAAAACAAAGTTTTAGAGTCTTTGACTTAGCATAAGGCACAGGGAATGGAGACAAATTCCAAGTACATTTTACATGTAGAATTGACATGACATGTGGAAAGAATTAGGAGTATTGCAAATAGTCATAATAAATGTATGATGATAAGTAAGATTTCAAAGCCTGGAAGTAGATAACTTAGCAAAAGAAGTAATTACACAAACTGGAAAGGGTGGACCTTGGAAAAATCTGAAATTTCTGATTGTTTAAGTAGGAAAAGACATCTGAGAATCTTTCCAGGATATCTCTTTTGTGATTCTACTTAATTCAGAGAAATGAGATAATCTTTCGTTAAAAATATTCTTCAGCCTAGGTCATAGGAGAAAGCAAGGGTAAACAAAAAGTTTAAAATGCACTGATGATTTTGCACTCATGCATTTCTAAAATATATATTAAATCTCCAACATCACAACTCAAAAGTACTAATTACATTAAAACAATAAATCATCATTTTTATGCAATTATACCAGACCAGTGATGTTTCAATCAGATGCCACTTCTGATAACAGATGTCACAGATGATATAATGAATTCTTGTGACTGTTTCTGACAAAATAGTTAAAACAATCTCCAATCAGTTCTAATCACATACAGCTGTTTTTCACAATGCACAAAAGACAATTTTCTTTACTTCACATGACAACAATAGCTATTTTCTTAACTGTTTTGAAACACCTGAGAACCCAGAGCCACTGAAGTCATTTGCTGTATTGATGATCACAGACCAATATTTTGGAAAGATTTGGAACCACATCTTGTTATCCGTGTACCTATACTCATACATATTCTATACTCTTAATAGAACTTTGTGCATTGTTTTATACCTTTTCTGCAAAATACATAACCTGGAATATTTTTCTTTCTTTCTTTCTTTTTCTTAGACAGAGTCTCATTCTGTCACCCAGGCTGGAGTGCAGTGATGCGATCCTGGCTCATTGCAACCTCTGCCTCCAGGGTTAAAGCGATTCTCCCACCTTAGCCTCTCAAGTATCTGGGACTACAGGCACAAAACATCACATCTTGTTACTTTTTGTAATTTTAGTAGAGATGGGGTTTCATCATGTTGGCCAAGCTGTTCTCTAACTCTTGACTTCAAGTGATGCACCCTCCTCGGCCTTCCAAAGTGCTGGAATTACGAGTGTGAGCCACCATGTTCGGCCGATATTTTTCAATACTATGTGCTCCTATGTGCTATTTCCTAGTTAAGTCATGTAATACCTTGCTCCTCTTCTATTAACATAATATTGAGTAACTGTTCAGTCCACATAAAGAGTGAACGACTCCATGAAGTGGTATTTAATTTCACCTGTTACAAATGGTATGATCCAACTAGCTGAAGAATGGAAGAATCAGACAACTAGCATTTAAATTCAGAGCCCAGCACTATGCTAGCTACCACGAAAGATACCAAATATATAAATATCATCTCAGATATTTGAGCTTAATTCAGAAAGTAAAACTCAGCATTATGGAAAGATGTAGTAAGCCTAAAAACCATAGTAGTAAAGAATTGTGATGCAATTGTCCGAAAAATTATCACTGAAGTGATTTTAGACTGATTCTTGACTTAGTTTCTGTTCCTAATTCTAATTTATAAATATATATTTTGTAATTTTGAAGCTTCAGAGCTAAAAGGTAATTATAATGGGTCATTAAGATTAAGGATGTCAGTGCCTAGGATAGGATACATTTTAATAATTAAATTTCTAAAATATTTATGGATAGAATACTTCAAGGAGATTAGAAGCATCAAGATAGACTCTCTGAGGTGTGTGGTCATATGGTATCTGGATTCAAATAACTCTCTGAAGTTTTCTGAGATACTGAGAAAGATGGTGTATTTAAAAAGCACAAAACCAAAAAGCATATTTGGAGAACTTTTACAATGTCAGCAGGAATACAAAATATCTCAGGTTTGCACATACCTGAATGTAGATTATGAGCAGATTATGGAGTTACTTGATAAGAAAATAAATTTATTATTGACATATAAAATAAATCCAAATTTTGTGATGTTGAGCAAGAAAAGTTTAGAAGAAAACTGGTGCTGAATAAATAATAATTATTAGAAAACACAATGAAAGAAAGTGGATGAAAAGGATAAACCTATAACACAAAAATCTCAAATTGAAATGACAAAGGTTTTGACGTAGATGATGAAATGGAATCTAAATACAATAAATTCATTTGTCAATTCAGTGGAAAAATCATTGAATATAACCTGATAAATAAACCAGCCAACAAACAATTCCAGTCACTGCTACATCCCACTTTAAATTATTAAATATAGCAATCATAAAGAAAAACCTAGAAAATAAGATTGTGAACACCTGAATACCAACTACCTAGCTTTACAAATTATTAATCCTTTTTAATATTCTATGTTTTTCAAAATAAAATACTAAATTTAAATTTTTTGTGACCTGTTGTAAATGCAGCTTCAAAAACTCCACTGAGATGGCAAAAAATTAACTATTTTAAAAGACAAATCTACCACAAGTAAAATAAAATTTGGGAAAGTGGGTCAAAAAATGGTACGTAACATATCAGATAAGAAAGGATTGAGTGTTCCAGGAGTAGGCTCCAATAATCAAACTCGATGTAGCTACAGAAAATTTCAAACATTCGAGAACTGAACATAGCGATACCCTAGAGGGAAACTTAGAGCTTTAAGTTTATTTATCAGGAAGACATGCAAATAAATAAGAAAATATGGCCCACATACAGAAAAAATAGCAATCAATAGAAATTCCCCTTAAACAAGCCCAGATGCTGGACTTACTGAATAAGCCCTTAAATCAACTTCTTGAAGTATGTTCAACTTCTTGAAATATGTTCTCTTTAGCCAAAGAGAACCAAGGCTAAAGAACCAAAAGAAAGTACAATAATACATCTCAGTATGTGCGGAACATCAATAAGGAGATAGCAATTATGAGAAGAAACAAAAAACTGGACATTTTAAATACTAACATTTGGCAACCTTGGAAATTAGATTCTCCCTCTTCCTTAAGTTTTGGTGGTGGTGTTTGTTGTTGTTGACAGTTCACTGTGGCTCCTGAAGTCTCTACTAGTTAGCTCAGTGGTCAGCTAATGATTTGATGGAGATTTACGTAAATATCTGGAACAAAAAAGTCCTCATCCATGCTGAGTGACTGTGTGTCTTGGGGCAGAAAAGAGTGGAGAGACAATGAGGCCAAGTATATATTCACCACTGAACTTAAATTGGTATTAATCTGAATCAGATTGTTGTATGTTAAGATGTTAATTTAAATTCTCAGGTCAGCTACTAATTAAAAAAACTTAAAAAATAGAGTATATCAAACAACAATTGTCTTTTTGTATTGATCTTTTGTTCTATGACCTTGCAGAACTCAGTTTTACAAGTTGTTGATTTGTTGGTAATTTGTTGGGATTATGTATCATGTCATCTGCAAAGAGAAAGTTTTATTTCTCATTTCCAAATGTGAATGTCTTTTATTTTGTCTTCTATTTAGTATATATATATATATACACACACACACACACACACACTAAGTAGTATATATATACACATATATGTATACTAAAATATACTGCATATTATATATTTAGTATATACAAATGACATTTGATATGTTTTTAAATACAATATAATATGTAGATTGTATTTTAGCATATATGATATATAGTATATATCCTAAAATACTCTATATATTGTATATCCTAAATATATAATATATAGTATATTTTTGTGTATATATGTACTAAATATACTAAATATATTTAATATATTTATTTAGTAAATGTATATATACTAAATATGTCTAGTGTATTTATATAGTATATATAAACATATGTTAAGTGTATGTATATATACTACATTAATACACATAAACACACACACATACACATACATATTTATATATAGAGAGCGTGAGCAACAAGATCTCATTCTGTCACCCAGACTTGATTGCAGTGGTACAATCATATCTCACTGCAGCCTCCTGGGCTCAAGGGATCCTTTCACCACAACATCCAGAGTTAGCTTATAATTTAAAAAAAAAGTTGACTTTTAAAGTATTCTATTTCTCCTTTCTTAGTTATGATAATTTTCACATTTCCTTCAGGCCTTTAATATTGTTGGCTTATATTGGAGAACTTAAACCAAGTAATCCTCTGTCTCTGGGAGTAGTAGTGTTTCCCACCCACTGCTGCAAACAGGAATCATTTTCGATTCTGTGCTACACAATTTTAGAATGCCTTTGCTTCCTAGTTTTTAAAAATGAATATCACTGAGATCAGTAAAAAGTAAACTGCTTGCTGTAAGAAACACCTGCTTATGGAAAATACGGTGTGAACCAATTAACCAAAGTACCAAACTTATTAAGAGTAATAGCTCTCCCATCAAGACTTGCTCTAGACTCTCACCTCACTGTACACACCAATAGCCAATCCAAAGCTATTACACCAACAATATCACTCAATCCCAAATCATTCCCACCTTATAAGTCATACTTTCAAAATTATTCAGCCCACGATCTAAAACCCTGTAAATTCCTTTCTATGTTTTCTTTTCTAAAATTATTTCATTTCATATATTTAACATCTGCAATGAAGTGATTACTACAGTCAAGTAAATTAACATACTCATTATCGCACATGGTTAAATATTTTGTGATAAGGATATCTAAAATCTACTCTCTTAACAAATTTCAGTATATACTAAAATATTATTAAATATAGTTATCATGTTGTACACTGGATCATTCAGCTTATTCATTACGTCAATGAATTCCTCCAATTCTCCCATCCTCCTTACCCCTGATAATTACCTCTCTGTTCTCTATTTCTATGTATTCAAGATAGTCACATTGGTATATAGTTACAGAAGTATAACAATAGATAGATGTTGTGGCTATCGTAAGACAATCGACCTCTTATATCTATCAATCTGGTATTTAGTACTTAAAAGTTCTCTAATGCTGAAACATCTTTCCTTGTGTGTACATTTTTTCACATTGCTGAATTTGATTTACTATTGCAAGTATTTTACAGGTGAGATGAATCCGTATTTTCCAAATTTGAAATTTCATTTTTCAAATTAGGTATCTAGTTTATATTAACCTCCTAAGTGTTTTAATTAGAATGTTGTTCATTATTCTCTGAAAGAGCTTGCATAACAGTTTATTTGTTTTTTGAAGATTTGCTCAAACTTGTGTATAAAGTCATCTAGTGGCCTTTTAGAAGGGATGATTCTGACACAAATTTGATGTCATTTTTAAATTCATTTACAACTTTTATTTTCTTATGTATTTTAGTACTGTATCACTTTAAAGCATACCAACATATTTTATTTTGCTATTCTTGTGTTATATTAAAAATCTTTACTTTTGACTGTAGTTATGTCCTTTGAATTAGTTCAAACTATCCGTGATGTTTCCCTGATTCTTTATAAATATTGCCAGATATTGATTTGTTGGAGTGAAAGGGAAAAGGGATGAACTAGTCTCAAAGAATAAGCTCTTTTGGCTTTGTTCACCCTTTCTTTTCTTGATTTCATTTTCTACTTTACTAATTTTACACTTATTTTTATATCCTCCCTTTTACTTTTCTTAGGTTTGTTATATTATTCCTTTTATAAAATTGTTTTATTAACACATGTACTTTAAAGTATTAACTTACTTCTAAATGCCACTATGCAGAAGCTTTTTAGTTTGAAGCCCTTGAGTTTTCATGTGTGATAATTTGCTACCAATATGTGTATAATCTGTAGATAACATTGTATGATATACTTTAAAGTATGAGTAAATTGTGAATAACATGTGTTTATTGTATGCCTTTTATTTATATAGTTTTATTGTACACAAAGCGTATGGTATTGAATGAATTATGTGTAATTGCATTCCATTCAGTGCATTAGGTTTTATCATGTCAATTCTCAGAAATTTGTTCCATCGTGACATTTTTTCTAGACAATTTTATTTTTTGAATTCCATTTGATCATGAAATGAATGTGCATGTATATAAATACATATATACATTGTAAACAAATTTATGCATATGCAAAATGGATAAATACATGTATTATGTATAAGCATGTACACGTATATAATTAAGCCTCATTGAAATTATAATTGTTAATTATTTTTAAAATGGTTCCCTTTTAAACCACTTGAGGTATGATTGACATATAAACAATTGTACATATATAATGTATATATCTAGATGAGTTTGGGAATATGTACACAATCGCAAAACCATCCCCGTTATCCAGGCCATAATCATATGAGAGGCTTATAAATGGAGTTTATTACAAGTCTGTGTTAATATCACAGTAGGACCAACAAGTGTAGACTATTGTAAGAAAACCATCCTGATAGCTGAAGTTAGTAAGAATGGATTGTGGGTTAAAATGAGAATTAGTTTGAGAAGAGATAATATTTTTAAAATTTAAATTGTTAAGGAAAATTATCTTTGATTTCCAAGAAATATTTATTGAAAACATATGTCTGGAAGAAGCTATACTTGTTCTGAGGGTATAACTGTAAAACAGATAAATATAATAGCTAATGACCACTCTTCATGGAAATTTAATTGTGAGGGGAAAGTTAAGCATTGAAAAAGTAATCATCAACGGATAAATTAGACAGAGAAATAGAAGGTGCTATGAGACTATATGGCAAAGGAAATTAATTCGTTATTGAATATCAGTAAGAACTTTCCAGAGTAAGTGATAATTGAACTCTCAAGTTAAAAAGTAAATAATGGTACTACCTAGGTTTTCCTCTAGGATTTTTATGGTATTGGGTCTAACATTTAAGTCTCTAATCCATCTTGAATTAATTTTCGTATAAGGAGTAAGAAAAGGATCCAGTTTCAGCTTTCTACTTATGGCTAGCCAATTTTCCCAGCACCATTTATTAAATAGGGAATCCTTTCCCCATTTCTTGTTTCTCTCAGGTTTGTCAAAGATCAGATGGCTGTAGATGTGTGGTATTATTTCTGAGGACTCTGTTCTGTTCCATTGGTCTATATATCTGTTTTGGTACCAGTACCATGCTGTTTTGGTTACTGTAGCCTTGTAGTATAGTTTGAAGTCAGGTAGCGTGATGCCTCCAGCTTTGTTCTTTTGACTTAGGATTGTCTTGGAGATGCGGGCTCTTTTTTGGTTCCATATGAACTTCAAAGAAGTTTTTTCCAATTCTGTGAAGAAGCTCATTGGTAGCTTGATGGGGATGGCATTGAATCTATAAATTACCTTGGGCAGTATGGCCATTTTCACGACATTGATTCTTCCTATCCATGAGCATGGTATGTTCTTCCATGTGTTTGTGTCCTCTTTTATTTCACTGAGCAGTGGTTTGTAGTTCTCCTTGAAGAGGTCCTTTACATCCCTTGTAAGTTGGATTCCTAGGTATTTTATTCTCTTTGAAGCAATTGTGAATGGAAGTTCATTCCTGATTTGGCTCTCTGTTTGTCTGTTACTGGTGTTTAAGAATGCTTGTGATTTTTGCACATTAATTTTGTATCCTGAGACTTTGCTGAAGTTGCTTATCAGCTTAAGGAGATTTTGGGCTGAGACAATGGGGTTTTCTAAATATACAATCATGTCATCTGCAAACAGGGACAATTTGACTTCTTCTTTTCCTAACTGAATCCCCTTGATTTCTTTCTCTTGCCTGATTGCCCTAGCCAGAACTTCAGGACATAGGCATGGGCAAAGACTTCATGTCTAAAACACCAAAAGCAACAGCAGCAAAAGCCAAAATTGACAAATGGGATCTCATTAAACTAAAGAGCTTCTGCACAGCAAAAGAAACTACCATCAGAGTGAACAGGCAACCTACAGAATGGGAGAAAATTTTTGCAATCTACTCATCTGACAAAGGGCTAATATCTAGAACCTACAAAGAACTCAAACAAATTTACAAGAAAAAAACAAACAACCCCATCAAAAAGTGGGCAAAGGATATGAACAGACATTTCTCAAAAGAAGACATTCATACAGCCAACAGACACATGAAAAAATGCTCATCATCACTGGCCATCAGAGAAATGCAAATCAAAACCACAATGAGATACCATCTCACACCAGTTAGAATGGCGATCATTCAAAAGTCAGGAAACAACAGGTGCTGGAGAGGATGTGGAGAAATAGGAACACTTTTACACTGTTGGTGGGATTGTAAACTAGTTCAACCATTATGGAAAACAGTATGGCGATTCCTCAAGGATCTAGAACTAGATGTACCATATGACCCAGCCATCCCATTACTGGGTATATACCCAAAGGATTATAAATTATGCTGCTATAAAGACACATGCACACGTATGTTTATTGCAGCACTATTCACAATAGCAAAGACTTGGAATCAACCCAAATGTCCATCAGTGACAGATTGGATTAAGAAAATGTGGCACATATACACCATGGAATACTATGCAGCCATAAAAAAGGATGAGTTCGTGTCCTTTGTAGGGACATGGATGCAGCTGGAAACCATCATTCTTAGCAAACTATCACAAGAACAGAAAACCAAACACCACATGTTCTCACTCATAGGTGGGAACTGAACAATGAGATCACTTGGACTCGGGAAGGGGAACATCACACACCGGGGCCTATCATGGGGAGGGGGGAGGGGGGAGGGATTGCATTGGGAGTTATACCTGATGTAAATGACGAGTTGATGGGTGCAGCACACCAACATGGCACAAGTATACATATGTAAGAAACCTGCACGTTATGCACATGTACCCTACATCTTAAAGTATAATAATAATAAATAAATTAAAAAAAAAAAAAGTAAATAAATATTAGCTGAAAGTAAAGCTTGGAAGCAGTGTTTGTAGATGAAAGGGGAGTGAATTAGTTTAGGGACACAGATCAGGTTATTAGGTTTTCTTGATGTGGAGGGCCTGGATTTGGATTTTGATCTTAGACTTTTATCAGTACTCATCTTCGATTTCTAGTATTGCCTCCAAAAATTTTTTTTTTTTTTTTGAGATGGAGTTTCACTCTGTTGCCCAGGTTAGAGTGCAATGGCACAATCTCGGTTCACTGTAACTCGCCTCCCAGTTCAAGTGATTCTCCCACCTTCTCTCAGCCTTCCAAGTAGCTGGGATTACAGGCATGTGCCACCATGCCTGGCTAAATTTTTGTATTTCAGTAGAGACGGGGTTTCACCATGTTGGTCAGTCTGGTCTGGAACTCCTGACCTCAGGTGAACCACCGCCCTTGGTCTCCCAAAGTGCTAGGATTATAGGTGTGAGCCTCAGCACCCGGCCTCCAATAATTCTTAAATGGTCAGTTGTGGTTGGAGAGAAGGGTGGTGTGATATTCCTCGAATGTTACCATTCTATGCTCCGAGGAAAGACAATGAAAAAAGTTTAGGGGTTTTTAAAGAAAGGATTGAGATAATTAACCCAAGAGTTTAATCTGTAGAGAAAAAGAAATGAAGACAAGATGGTTATTAATAAGAATATAATGGAGTCAATGAGCAGACGATACCAAGGAGGTAGAAGAAAATATGCAGTTAATTAAAATGATATGTATTGTAGTTAGACAGGATTGTTTTAGTGAGAATTTCTGAGGTGGAAACATTTCATCAGATGTAAATCCGGCCGGGCATGGTGGCTCACGCCTGTAATCCCAGCACTTTGGGAGGCCGAGACGGGTGGGTCATGAGGTCAGGAGCTCCAGACCATCCTGGCTAACACGGTGAAACCCTGTCTCTACTGAAAATACAAAAAAAATTAGCCGGGCGAGGTGGCGGGCGCCTGTAGTCTCAGCTACTTGGGAGGCCCAGGCAGGAGAATGGCGTGAACCGGGGAGGTGGAGCTTGCAGTGAGCCAATATCGCGCCACTGCACTCCAACCTGGGCGACAGAGCGGGACTCCATCTCAAAACAAAACAAAACAAAACAAAAAAACAGATGTAAATCCAGGATGTGGACAGAAGATTTGGTAGCAGGAGTGGAGTGCTTCAGAAGTTAGTGGGAATGAAGAAGTCTGAAATAATAAAAAATAAATGAAGTCCAAATGAGAAAGACGGAAAGTTTTGGCAGTTTATTCTGTTTTCCAGGTTAAGGTTGACCTTACTCTGCTATACGAGGATGTGAGGAGAGAGTATAACAGAAAGCTAGGATGCAAAGTTGATGTATTGCAGAAAAGGCAGACTGAAGAATAATATAATCACCCAGAATTAACCTCAGAGGAATGCAAAGATGTCTTTATAAAAGAAAGATAATTATTTCATTAAACAAATATATCATGTACATCTACAGAGAAATAATATGATTAAACACAAATGAGAAAATATTTTTTGATAGAGACCATGAAGGAAGCTAATACTGTAATGACTTAATATAATACAAGGCCAGGCATAGTGGCTCATGCCTGTGATCCCAGCACTTTGGGAGACCCAGGCGGGCGGATCATGAGGTCAGGAGTCTGAGACCAGCCTGACCAACATGGTGAAACCCCGTCTCTACTAAAAATACAAAAATTTGCCAGGCGTGGTGGCACGTGCCTGTAATCTCAGCTACTTGGGAGTCTAGGGCAGGATAATCGCTTGAACCTGGGAGGCAGAGGTTGCAGTAAGCCAAGATTACGCCACTGCACTCCAGCCTAGGTGAGAGAGTAAGACTCTATCTCAAAAAATATATATATACACACATATATATAATATAATATAATATAATATAATATAATATAATATAATATAAAATGATGTGACTTGTTAAGTCGAATGTAATATAAGAGGAACGATCTTCTAATGGTAACATCAGGCAGGGAAATAAGAAAAGGAAATATAAACCTTTCAGTCTTGTTTTACAGGGCATGAGAAAATACACAAGACACATTTGAGGGGACTGGAGGGAAATGGTGTCATCAAGAGAAACAAACAGGTGATGAAGTCACCAGTAAGTAGGCTAAGAACATAGAGTACTGTGATGATCATTAAAGAGAAACTCTAAACAGAAGGGTTCATGAAGGAGTAAATTAGTGGGAGGTTTGGCTTAGAGAGTGTAGAAGTTTGTGCTGGACATAAAGCATGAAATACAAGGATAAAGAGCTTATCAGATTTAGTTGACAGGTAGGGTTTACAATAATAAATGAGTATTCAATATGAACTCTAAGGATTCTGCTATATTCTGCAAAACATTCTTAGAAGTTGTGTTTTTGATATGAAAATGGCTTTTTCTTTAGGACTTTGGAGTAAGAAAGGGCATAGGACTGTATGGAAGGGAGAAACCTAAGCAGCAGGTCAGGTGGATGTGTCATTTAGTGCCTCTCAATCTGATAGATGCAAAGGGTGAAAGACATAAGCTGTGTTCACTTATTCAGTAGACATTACTGAATACCTACTGCAGGGTAGGCCCTGTATAAGCGTTGAAAATACAACTGTCAGCAAAACCAACAGAAGATCATTATCCTTTCATCCTGGAGAGGAAGGACAGTCAAAATATATTATAAAGATGGAAATATGTGTTATGAAGACGTGTTAAAACACTAAAGGGGAGAGATATTGACAGGGTTGGTAGAAAGTTGTGAGAAAGCTAGGTGGCAGCGGGTCCCCAGAAAAACTCCAACTGGCCTGCGCACTGGGAGAAACGCTACCAGGCTGGAGCCACAGAGGTCCGTGCCCTTGGCAGTGGGGAGGAGCCTGGGCCCTTCTCTTCCTGCGTGGAACCTGAAATTCAAGCTGCAAGGCAGGAAGAACTCTAGCAGGGAACTCTGGTCTTGTGGAGAGTGCATGTTCCCCACTTTTCTTCCCTTTTACCAAATAAAACCCCACTTTACTCACGCTTCAAATTGTCTGTGAGCCTATGTTTTCATGGCCGTGGGACAAGGACCCTGTGTTTAGCTGAACTAAGGAAAAGTCCTTCAACAGTTGGTTTCTTACTATGTGATCCTATAAAGCACTCCACCCCTTCCTGACCACCACCACCACACACATGTTCATAAAGTGACATCTGAACTCAGAAAGACTTAAAGCAGGTGAGAGGGAAATCACAGTGATATCTAGAAGAGTGGCCCAAGCAGGTCAAACATCAAGTGCACATTTCCAGGGGTTAAAGAATGTTTGGAGTGTTCAAAAACCAGAGTCCCACGTCGCTGAAGAGTGTGTGAAAGAGGGAGTGGGAGGAGTCGAGGTCAGAGAAGTAGGAGAATAGTGTGAAATCCTAAGGGGATGTTAGATCCATATAATGACTTTAGCTTTTACACTGAGTAAGGTTGGAAATTGCTGGAGTATTTTGACCAGGTAAGTAACAGCACAGTTTTGTTGTTATTGTTTTTTTTTTTTTTTTTTTTTTTTTTTTGAGATAGAGTCTCACTGTGTCACTCAGGCTGGAGTGCAGTGACTTGATCTTGGCTCACCACAACCTCTGCCTCCTGGGTTCAAGATATTCTTGTATCGCAGCTCCCCCCTGCCCCACTCCCAAGTAGCTGGGATTACAGGTGCCCGTCACCATGTCCAGCTAATTTTTTTTTTTTTTAATTTTAGTAGAGGCAGGGGTTTCACCATTTTGGCCAGGCTGGTTTGAACTCCCTCCTTCAGGTGATACACCTGCCTCAGTCTCCCAAAGTGCTGAGATGACGGGTGTGAGCCACTGCACCTGGCCAGCACCGTTTTGTTTTACTAGGAAGGTTCTGAGTCTGTGGTCAATTTAGGCTCTTGGGGAGCAAAGGGAGGGGCAGGGATTCTAATGACAATAGTAAGCTGGGAGGAGATGATGGAGCTTGGTTGAAGGTGAAGTGGTGAAAGCAGTTTGAAGTGTTTGGAGCCTGAATGTATTGTGAAAGTACAGCCAACAAGATATGCTGATGTTCTGCATGTGAGAAAAAAAAGAATGAATTTAGGAAAGATACCAAGGTTTTGGTGTAAGCAATGGCAAGAATGGCTTACTCTATGTTAGGCTATTCTTGGAATCTCTTTTGTATAATTCTTTTGTATGCCTTGGTGTTCTTTTGGAATGAACACCGTTTTCCATATCTGATCTAAATGTCCTCAGTCCTTATAAGAAGTTGTTAATTGATGTCTAATTATTAATTATAAAGAGATAGTGGTAGATACAAAAACTAATAAGTAGAAATGAAACTCAAACTGAGTAAATATTAATTTTGACCCCATCCCCTAAACATTATAACTTTCTCTACTTAAAAAATCAGATCAAATTCCCACATCTAAACAGTGGGGAACTTGAGAACTATGAAATTAGAGCCATGGATATATTGCAGGATATATTGCTGTTCCTACCAGAACTACATCATTCTGTTTTTTAACCTGGTGACCCTTCCAGTTTACCATGTTGGTTGATTTACTACAGAACATTTTGTTACTCTGAATAAGACTGAAAGTTGCTGGAGTATTTTGACCAGATGAATACCACCATTTTGTTTCAAAAAGACAGCTCTGGCTTTGTCATGCAGTCTCCAAATTCGTATATTTTCATCCACTTTTGTTTGACTTGTTTCTTATGACTTTGACTTGTTTTGTTTGACTTGTTACTTATATTTTTATTTTCAGAAAGCCTAGTGTTTGTAATCTTACAACACAGGAATTTGTAGGATTCTGAAGTTTGTGCAACACAGAACTTAAGCTTTTCTCATCTCTCAAATCAGTCTTAATTTTTCTTAATATTATAAGAATCTTCATAAGCCTGAAAGATGATTTAATAGCTCATATTCTTTAAAATTATCATATAGTGCTTCTGTTAAAGGTTCCTAAGATCATCAAAGACCAAAACACTATCAGTTTTCAATCACCTGTGCTAAAGAACAGGTACTCTGCAAACTGTTTCACAGAAATTCTGTTCCAGCATCAAAGAGACTGTGAATATTGCTGTGAGTAAACCCTGGGTACTTTCAGGTACTGTGGAAACTGCTGTATCTGGGGGACTCTCTGTGACTTACCAAGCAACCTACACCAAGTCCTGGGCAGTTTGTCTCATCTAGCTTGAAACCTGGAGGTCCAGACTTAGGAAAAAATCACCCTTTAGATCAGCTGTTTTGGATCCCCTGGCATAATTGCAGATTAGTTACAGATGCTCTATTCCAGCCACAAATTTGGAGCTCATGGGGAAACGTGAAGAAAATGGAAAGAATCAGAATTTCTGGCTGCTGTGTAGTGCTCAAGCCTCTACCACAGCTGCTATAATTAGGCCAGATGAGAGGGTTTGGACATGAACTTTCCAGTTTTCTACCTGGCATTTCTTCCTTGTTCACAATATTAGCTCGTATGACAATCCTGTGTCTCCAATATTGTACCCAATTCTCTATCTCCAATATATCATATGCCAATCCTGTATCTCCAAATATGTTCCTGTATCTCTAAATATTTTCATAAGAGTTGCTATTATTTAGGCAATTTGACTTTTTCCCAATTTTATTGAGATATAATTGACAAATAGGGCTTGTATTTATTTAGGTGTACAACAAGATGTTTTGGTATGTGTATACAGTGTGAAATGATTACCACTATCAAGCTAATTAACACATATATCACCTCACATAGTTACTATTTGTGTGTGTGAGAGAGGACAAACTTCAGATCTTTCTTTGAAAAGTTCAAGTATAAAATGCACTATTGTTATCATGTTGTACACTAGGTCTCCAGAACTTATGACTGAAATTTTGCTCTCTTTGACCAACATCTCTCCATTTTCCTCACCCCATAGTCCCTGCTAACCATGCCTCTATTCTCTATTGCTACAAGTTTCACCATTTCCACATTTCATTTACATGTGGAATCTATTTATAATAAATGAAATCATACAGTAGTTGTCTTTCTGTGTCCGGCTTATTTCACTTAGCATAATGTCTCCCAGGTTCATCTGTGTTATTGAAAATGACAGGATTTCCTTTCGTAAGGCTGAATAATATTCCATTGTATGTGCCTGTGTATATGTATGTGTGTGTAGAGAGAGAGAGAGAGAGACAGAGACAGAGAGAGAGAGAGAGAGAGAGAGAGAGAGAGAGAGAGAGAGAAGAATTTGAGAAAGATTGGTATTAATTATTTAAATGTTTGGTAGAATTTACCAGTGTTGCCATACATCCTGAGATTTACTTTGTTGGGGAATTTTTGATTACTGATTCAGTCTCCTTACTCATTATTAATCTTTTCAGATTCTCTATTTCCTTATGATTTTGTGTTGCTGGTTGTATCTTGCTAAGAATTTATCCATTTCTTCTACTTTAACCAATTTGTTGGTGTATAGTTGTTCATAATAGTCTTGTATTTGTGTGGTATCAGTTGTAATGTCTTTCATTTATGTTTCATTTATTGGAGTCCTTTCCCTTTTTCTATTAGCCTAGCTAAAGGTAACCATTTTTATGAAAAAAAAAAAAAAAAAAAAAAAACCTATATTTTTCTATTTCTTCACTTTCAGCTGATATGTGCCTTAAAGCTAAAGTGTGTCTCCCACAGGTAGCATATAGTCGGATCTTGCTTTTTCACATATTCAGATCCTTTGACTTTTAATTGGAGAATTTAATTCATTTATAATAAAAGTAATTTTTTTAAAGGTAAAGACTTACTATTGCCATCTTGTTGTTTTCTGCCTTTTTGGTGGGTCTTTTTTTTCTCTCTCTCTTTCTCTTGTTTCTTCCTTTGTGATTTGACAATTTCTTTTGCAGTGGTATGTTTTCATTCCTTTCTTTTTATGTTTTGTTTATCTACTACAGGATTCTTCTTTGTGACCATAATGAGGCTTACATAAGACATATTACTGTTATGAACGTCTATTTTAAGCTGATAACATCTTAATTTCAATCACAAAGAAGTCTCCACTTTTACTTCACGCTCTCCCCATATTTTATGTATTGATGTCAAAATTTGCATCATTTAATATTGTGTATCCATTAACAAATTATTGTAATTGTAGTTATTAACTTTTATTCTAAAGTTCACTGTGATTTACTTAGCACCATTACATATTAGAATATTCAAAACTTGAATATGTACTTAAGTTTATTGTGAGTTTTATACCTTTATATATTCTCATATTGCTACTTAGCATCCTTTTATTTAAACTTGAAGAACATCTCTTAGCATTTCTTATAAGGCAGGTGTAGTGGTGATGAACAACCTCAGTTTTTGTTTTTCAGGGAAAGTCTTTATCTTCCATTCATTTTTGAAGGACAGATTTGTCAGGTATAGTATTCTTGACTGGCACTTTTTCTTTCAGCATTTTCAATATATCATCCCATTCTCATTTTGCCTGCACGGTTTCTCTGAAAAATTCTGATTGCCTGGTAGATATTTCCTTGTATGTAATGAGTCTCTTTTCCCTTGCTGCTTTCAAAATTCTCTTTAGTTCCTGATTTTTGACAATTTTATTATAATGCGTTTGGTAAAATCTGCTTTAGGTTGGACCTGCTTGGAGACCTTTGTGCCTCATGTACCTGAATAACTATACCTTTTGGCTGATTTAGGACATTTTCAGCCATTATTTTTAAAAATAACCTTTCTGCTCTTTTCCATCTTATGTCCCCTTAGTGAAATCCCATAATGTGGGACAGCCTCTCCCAGCCACTCAGTTGCGTTGGTCACTTCAGTAATTGGATGAGGCAAGAAATAATTGGTTCTTCTGGGAAGCATTCCACAAGGCTGGGGAGGTGGTGATCACTCACTATGCTCGCTCTTTCCACTGCGGGTGAAATTTCAGATGGAATGTTCTTTCTTGGCACTGTAACTGTGCCACCTTGGAAAGGGGTGACACAGGTAAGATACTTTTTTTTAACCCTCTTCAGTGTAGCTATTCCAAGAATTTTTGCTTCAACAGTGTGTTGGAACTTTTCCACTGTACCCTCAGATTCCCACAGAAGTACACTTGTCAATAGATAGTTGTCAGAATCTGTGCTTCTGCTGGGGAATGATGGTAGAGAGTGCTTACTCTGACATCTTGCTAATAACATTTCCTCATTTTAGCATTTTGAAGTCAGTAATCCTGCACTAGGATTCAAGCATGTGTATAAATCTGCAGCACTTTTATTTGTAGGTAGACAGGAAATATTTATTTTATCATAATGTTAATTAATATTTAGTTGTTGCCAAGAATACAGTAAGCTGATAATATATCTTTATACTCTGATTATCACAAAAGGGTCTATCACAATAAATCATTTTTCTTATTTAAAAATAGATCTTTGGAGTTTTTCATCTTGTAACTATTCAGTCTCCTAACTGACAAAATCACAGTTTTCAGGTGGACATTAAAATTTAACATAATAAAGTGCTATCACATGCTTCTATCTTTAATTAAAATACTGATAATTAGAAGCATATTCTTTTTTTTTTTTCTCTGTCAGACCCCTTTATTATAAAATGTTTTATTGCTTCTTTTTTTTTTATTATTATTATTATTTTTTTAAATTTATTTATTATTATTAAACTTCAAGTTGTAGGGTACATGTGCACAACGTGCAGGTTTGCTACATATGTATACTTGTGCCATGTTGGTGTGCTGCACCCATCAACTCGTCATTTACATCAGGTATAACTCCCAATGCAATCCCTCCCCCCTCCCCCCTCCCCATGATAGGCCCCGGTGTGTGATGTTCCCCTTCCCGAGTCCAAGTGATCTCATTGTTCAGTTCCCACCTACGAGTGAGAACATGCGGTGTTTGGTTTTCTGTTCTTGTGATAGTTTGCTAAGAATGATGGTTTCCAGCTGCATCCATGTCCCTACAAAGGACACAAACTCATCCTTTTTTATGGCTGCATAGTATTCCATGGTGTATATGTGCCACATTTTCTTAATCCAATCTGTCACTGATGGACATTTGGAAGCATATTCTTAATGAAGTTGGAATGCAACCTTTTAAATGTACAGACAAAACAAAAGTTGTTTGATACACAAGAGTCTATCTCAGTTTTAAATGTTTATTTCTTTCCTCTACATTTAAAAAATGTTAGGATTACATTTCAGAAACTTTGAGTAACTGGTCCAAGATTACACAATAAGTGAGAGATCTGGGATTCAAAATGAAGAACTCTTGGGTGTAAGAAGCCTAGAATGCTTCCTTATCCTACCCTGTCTCTCAGCTGCTTGGTTGGGGATTTGTAGCACATGTGTTACAAACACTTCTTGCCTCTTGCCCAAAACACAGTACAAATCCAAACTGTGCCTTATATCACTCATTCATGCAGCCAATGCCTACATTATTGATTTTTTGACTCAAAAGACATGCAACTGATAATGTTCATCTACCAATTATAATCAAAGAAAGAAATGTCAGGAAGGATAGAGAAGATATGCCTTTGGTACCCCTGCAAAATAAACATGCAAGGAGATTTCCTGGAACTCATTGACACATTAATAGTTACGTTGGATGTGTGGAGAGATTACTGGAATGACTCCCTGCTGCTCCTAGCTGACCTTTGAACAATTGCTGGCATTATGACATGGGAAGAATGAACCTGGAGATACTGGCTGCTGATCTTTCTGGCTATCCTAATCAGTCTAATACCATTAGAAATAAGAACAAATACATTGATAATTTAATACATAATGTGAAATTAAAATATGACCTAATACATTTAAAAATTTTGTATTTTGTATCATGTTAGATGATATTAAAAGGAAAGCACCACATCAACCCCAAACCCTTGAACCAGAAATAGTCATCAATATTATGAGGCAATTATTATTTGAGGCCTATATGTATGCAGATAAGTAGACAGGAAGACAGATGAAGGTAAGTTAGGAAAAGTACAATAAATGTAGCTTTACTCCAATTGAGAGGAACAAATTGCTGATGTAAAACTAATCACTAAACTTAGATGTCACCTAAAGGAAATGTGTCATTAAATGGTGTTCTAAAGGTAATGAAGAAAAAATGATTTTTTAGAACATTGTTATTTTAATCATATGGTTTGACTTTAGAGAATTATCTATTATCTACCTTCTATAAAATATCAAGAAATTAGCACTTATGTTACCTTTCACCTTCTCTAAACTGTCATTCAAAATATTATTATTTTTATATATTTTAAAATATTATAAGTAAGTCATTATCCTTTCATTGCCAAGATTTATAACATATAAATTCTGTTTCACAAACATAATTTCTTGGTTGTTTAGCCTTACTTCTATATTCACATAAACTAAATGCTAATCTTCTATTGATTTACTAATGTCTTGAATCCTGATTTTTAAAAAATTTTCTCATAAAGTATTTTTTCTTCATGCAGTACTCATATGTGGAGTTAGCCTTATTTTACTTATTTTTTGGAATGCTTGAGAACACAGGTCAAAAGAGCGTATACAAAAGAAAACTTTACTGTAATTTTTTTAATTTAAAATTTCATTTTCTATTACCTTTGGGCATATTTTAAAGGTTTCTACAGGTTTTAGAATGCACTTTTATTAACATAGACAAAGTTCATAGTTATTGATGAGTTCCCATAAGTCATTTGGTGTTTTGACTGAATGTATATATTAAAGTTATAAATATATAACTTATTATGTAAAGAATGAAGTCACACTTATTTGCCTCCAAATTTAGAAGGCACACTTCTTTGGGTCACAATTCTTTGCCTGGGTCATACTTCTTTGCCTCCAAATTTTGTGAGCATGGTAACATTTTACAGTTGTTTTCTGGGACTGAATGTTGGTGGAGAACTCACATGCCAGCTTGACTTGGTTCTCTCAGTAAATGACAATTTTTTCTTCATTATTTGCATCTTATGTTAGTATTTGCATTTCAATAACCTAAGTAGGATATATTTTCTTGTTCACGATTCTCAATTTTTTTCCTGAAACAAATAATATTCTTGAATTACAGAGTCAATTCTCATTTCAATAATATACTATTATGTATTTCGTTTTTCTTTTATATGTTTTCTGAACTTTAAAAAATTTTAGGGTTAATTATTCTAAAATTTGATAGTCTTATTCTCCACTTCTTTTGTGTTATCTCTTACTGGTTTCAAATTGTTATTTTTCTCAGCATTCACTATAAGTATCTCGAGTCATTTATTATTGCTGTAATTCAATTTTCAGTAAGATTCCATTTGAATTTTCTTTTTAAAAAATATTCAATGGTTTTTTATTTTTAGTATTTATATTTTCTCAGAGTTGAGATTATGTTTTTACAATTTTTACTCCTTTTACTCAAAATTGTCATATTTTCCATTTTATTCAATATTCTATGCCATTATTAAAAATTTTTAATTTTAAAATATTTCTAGATTTAATAGAAAAATTGAAGAGATAATACGGAGATCCTATATACCTTACACCTATTTTCACTTATTATTATTATTTTTTCCAACTTTTATTTTAAGTTTAGAGCTATATGTGCAGAATGTACAGGTTTGTTACATAGGTAAATGTTTGCCATGGTGGTTTGCTGCACACATCATCCCATCTCTCAAGTGTTAAGCCCAGTATCCACTAGCTATTCTTCCTGATCGTCTCCCTCCTCCAACCGTCCATCCTCCGACAGCCAACAATGTGTGTTGTTCCCCACCATGTGTCCATGTGTTCTCATAATTTAGCTCCCACTTATAAGTAAGAACATGTGGCATTTGGTTTTCTGTTCCTGTGTTAGTTTGCTAGGAATAATGATTTCCAGCTCCATCCATGTCCCTGCAAAGAACATGATCTTGTTCCTTTTTATGGCTGCATAGTATTCCACAGTGTATATGTACCACATTTTTTTATCCAGTCTGTCATTGATGGTATGGCATTACTTTTAATGACTGCATGATATTTCATCATATGCAATGAACCAAGATTTACCCATCCACCCCGAATGTTGATATTTAGATTGCAAAAAGTTATAACTCATTCCCATTAGATTTTCTGTTTGTTCACTTTTTCCAGTCAAATTATTTTCTTTATTTTTTTTAAGAATTGATTTTTCTTTATTTTTTGGTTATTTTTATGGTTTCAGGTCTTAGATCGCCAGATCATCTGTTTGCTTGGGCTGAGGTTGCTTAGTCTTTTCATATCATTTCTCTTTCTTAGTGAAAGTGGAGCATCACTGAGAGAGAACTTTACTACTCTATTTAGAGCTCTCTCCACCCCAAGCACTCTCCATATATTACCCATTTATTTTTCATTTATTTATTTGACAATATCAGTAACTCCTTTTATTTTAGATTATATTATTTTCAGCAAATATGTATTTTTTAATTTCAGTAGATTTTTGGGGAACTGGTGGTGTTGAGTTACATGAATACATTTTTTAGTGGTGATTTCTGAGATATTGGTGCACTCATCACTCAAGCAGTGTACATTGTACCCAATGTGTCGTATTTTATCCCTCACTGCCTCCACCCTTTCCTCCGAGTCCACAAAGTCCATTGTATCATTCTTATGCTTTTGCATCCTGATAGCTTAGCTCCCATTTATAAGTGAGAACATACCATGTTTGGTTTTCCATTCCGGAGTTGCTTCACTTAGAACAGTGTTCTCCAATTCCATTCAGGTTGCTGCAAATGTCATTATTTTGTTCCTTTTTATGGCTGAGTAGTATTCCATGTTAGATATGTATTTTCTTTATCCACTCACTAATTGATGGTCATTTGGGCTGGCTCCATATCAAACCGTGCTACTATACACGTGTGTGTGTGAAGGTATATTTTTCATGTAATGACTTATTTTCCTCTGGGAAGATACCTAGAAGTGAGATTGCTGGATCAAATGGTAAATCTACTTTTAATTCTTTGAGGAATCTCCACGCTGTTTTTCATAGTGGTTATACTAGTTTACAGTTCCACCAACAGTGTAAAATTGTTCCCTCTTAACTGCATCCATGCCAACATCTGTTATTTTTTTTGGTATGACCATTCCTGAAGGAGTAAGGTGGTATCACATTGTGATTTTGATTTGCATTTCCCTGATCATTAGTGATGTTGACTATTTTTTCATATGTTTGTTGACCATTTCTATATCTTCTTTTGATAATTGTCTATTCATATCCTAGCCCACTTTTTGATGGAATTGTTTGGTTTTTCTTGCTGATTCCTTTGAGTTCCTTGTAGATTCAAGATATGTTAGTTCTTTGTCAGATGTATAGATTGTGAAGATTTTCTTCCACTCTGTGGGTTGTCTGTTTACTCTACTGATTATTTCTCTTGCTGTGCAGAGGCTTTGTAGTTTAATTAAGTCCCATCTGTTTATCTTTGTTTTTGTTGTGTTTGCTTTTGGGTTATTGGTCATGAAGTATTTGCCTAAGCCAATGTTTAGAAGGGTTTTCTCCAATGTTGTCTTCTAGAATTTTTATGGTTTTAGGTCTTAGATTTAAGCCTTTGATCCATCTTGAGTTGATTTTTGTATAAGGTGAGAGATGGGGATCCAGTTTCATTCTTCTAAATGTGACATGCCAGTTATCCCAGAGCCATTTGTTGAATGGGGTGTCCTTTCCCCACTTTCTGTTGTTGTTTGCTTTGTTGAAGATCAGTTGACTCTAACTATTTTGATTTGTTTCTGGGATCTCTACTCTGTTTCATTGGTCTATATGCCTTTTTTTATACCAGTACCATGCTGTTTTGGTGACTATGGCATTAGAGTATAGTTTGAAGTTTGGTAATATAATGCCTTAAAATTTGTTCTCTTTGCTTACTCTTGCTTTTGCTATGCAGGCTCTTTTGTGGTTCCATATGAATTTTAGGGTTGTTTTCTAGTTCTGTGAAGAATAGTGGTGGTATTTTGATGGAAATTGCATTGAATTTGTAGATTGATTTTGGCAGTATGGTCATTTTCAAAATATTGATTCTACCCATCCATGAGTATGGGATGTGTTTCCATTAGTTTGCGTCATCTATGATTTCCTTCAGCCATTTTTTGTAGTTTTCCTTGTAGAGGTCTTTTACCTTCTTGGTTAAGTATATTCCTAAGTATTTAAATTTTTGTAGCTATTGTAAAGGAGCTGAGTTCTTGATTTGATTCTCTTCTTGGTTGCTGTTTGTGTATGGCAGGGCTAATGATTTGTGTACGTTAATTGTGTATCCCCAAACTTTGCTGAATTCATTTACCAGTTCTAGGAGTTTTTTCGGTGAGTCTTTACAGTTTTCTAGGTATACAATAATATCATTTGTGAACAGTGACAGTTTGACTTCCTTGTTACTGATTTGGATTCCCTTTTATTTCTTTCTCTTGTCTGATTGCTGTGGCTAAAAGTTCCCCTACTATGTTGAACAGAAGAAGTGAAAGTGGGTATCCTTGTCTTGTTCTAGTTCTCAGGGGGAATGTTTTCAACTTTTTCCCATTCAGTATAATGTTGGCTGTGGATTTGTCATACATGGCTTTTATTATCCTAAGGTATTTCGCTTCTATGCCAATTTTGTTGAGGGTTTTAATCATAAAGGGATGCTGGATTTTGTCAAATTCTTTTTCTGTGTCTATTGAGATGATCATGTGATTTTCATTTTTAATTCTGTTTATGAGATGTGTCACATTTATTGACTTGCATATGTTAAACCAGCCCTGCATTCCTGACATGAAATCCACTTGTTCGTTGTTTACTATCTTTTAAATATGCTGTATAAATTAGCTAGTATTTTGTTGAAGGTTTTTGCATCTATGTACAATTGATCTGTAGTTTTCTTTGTTGCTATTTCCCTTCCTGGTCTTGGTATTAGGGTGCTTTTGGCTTCATAGAATGACTTAGGGAGGATTCCCTCTTTCTCTATCTTTTGGAATAGTGTCAATAGGATTGGTACCAATTCTTCTTCAAATGTCTGATAGAATTCAGCTGTTAATTTGTCTGGTACTGGACGTTTTATTTGGTGGTGACTTTTTAGTTACCATTTCAATCTCACTGCTTGTTATTGGTCTGTTCAGAGTTTCTATTTCTTCCCAGTTTACTCTAGGAGGGTTGTATATTTCCAGGAATTTACCCATCTCCTTTAGGTTTTCTAGTTTATGTGTGTAAAGGTGTTCGTAGTAACCCTGAATTATCTTTTGTATTTCTGTGGTATCAGTCGTAATATCTCCCATTTTGTTTCTAATTGAGCTTTTTAAAATTTTCTCTCTTCTTTTCTTGGTTAATTTCACTAATGGTCTATCAATTTTATGTATCTTTTCTAAGAATAAGCTCTTTGTTTCATTTGTCTTTTGTATTTTTTTGTTTCAGTTTAATTTAGTTCTGCTCTGATCTTGATTATTTATTTTCCTCTGCTGGGTTTGGGTTTGGTTAGTTCTTGTGTCTCTAGCTCTTTGAGGTGTGACCTTAGATTGTCTATTTGTATTCTTTCAGGCTTTTTGATGTAGGCATTTAATGCTACAAACTTTCCTCTTAGCAATATTTTGTTGTATCCCAGAGGTTTTGTTAAGTTTTGATAAGTTCTTTGTTTAGTTCAAAGAATTTTTAAATTTCTGTCTAGATTTTATTGTTCACCCAATGATCATTCAGGAGCAGGTTATTTAGCTTCCATGTATTTGCATGGTTTTGAGGATTCCTTTTAGAGTTGATTTCCAATTTTATTCTACTGTGGTCTGAGAGAGTACGTGCTATAATTTAGATTTTCTTAAATTTGTTGAGACTTGTTTTGTGACCTATCATATGGTCTATCTTGGATGATGTTCCATATACTGATGATTAGAATGTATATTCTTCAGTTGTTGGGTAGAATGTTCTGTAAATACCTGTTAAGTTCATTTGTTCTAGGGATAGTTTAAGTCCATTGTTTCTTTGTTGACTTTCTGTCTACTCCTGCTCACTTTTGTGTCCTTTTACATGGAATATCTTTTTCTGCCCCTTTAGCTTAAGTTTTTGTGAGTCTTTATGTGTTAGGTGAGTCTCTTGAATACAGTAGATACTTGGTTGGTGAATTCTTATCTATTTTGCCATTCTGTATCTTTTAAGTGGAGCATTTACATTCAGCATTAGTATTGAGATGTGAGTTACTATTCCATTCACTGTGCTATTTTTTGCCTGCATACCTTGGTTTTATTCATTGTGTTATTGCTTTATAGGTCCTGTGAGATTTGTGCTTTAAGGTATATTTTGTGCTATTTTGGTATATTTTGAGCATTTATTGCAAGATTTAGAGCTGCTTTTAGCATTTCTCACAGTGCTGGCTTAGTAGTGGCAAATTCTCTCAGCATTTGTCTGAAAAAGACTGTATCTTTCCTTCGTTTTTGAATTTTAGTTTCATGGAATGCTAAGTTGTTAATTGTTTAAGGATGCTGAATATAGAACCCCAATCCTTTCTAGCTTGTAGAGTTTCTGCTGAGAAATCTGCTGTTAATCTGATAGGTTTTCCTTAATAGGTTGCTTGATGCTTTTGGCTCACAGCTCTTAAGACTCTTTCTTTCACCTTGACTTTGGATAACCTGGTGACTGTGTGCCTAGGTGATGATCTTTTTGCGATGAATATCCCAGGTGTACTTTGAGCTTCTTGTATTTGGATGTAAGGGTTTGACTCTTCTCATTGACAGATGTCTAGATCTCTAGCAAGGCTAGGGAAGTTTCCATGATTATTCCCATAAATATGTTTTCCAAACTTTTAGAATTTTCTTCTTCCTCGGGAACAACAGTTATTTTTAGATTTGGTCACTTAACATAATCTCAAATTTCTTGAAGGCTTCGTTCATTTATTAAAAAATTATTAGCCATTTATTCTTGTTATACTTCTCAATACCTCTCAGTACATGAACTGTCATTGAAAAATGAATTAATTAGTACACTTATTACCTTTCTTTTCTCCCCACCCCTGCCACCTTTAATATTTAAAGTTAAATTCCTTAGTGGAATAACTTATTTTACCAGTGCCTTGCACAAAATAGTTGCTTAATAATTTTGGTGTTAGTAAATTGTTGACAGAAATCCTATACAAGTAAAGGAAATGTAGAATCTTCTAGAAATTGAATATTATATTCAAAAGTCTGCTTTTTCATCCAATTCACCAATCTTTACATTTACCTTATATGTCAAATATCATTCTAAACCTGTTAGCTAGAGACTAAAACATTTGTCCAAATTAGTGATTCAAAATAACAACTGTGTAATTCAAAAGTCCTGATTTTTGTTTATCTCACATCAGTAAGCTACCAATATTTATAGATAAGGAGAAAGAATAATAAAATAATATTTTAAGATGACTTTTGCATTTTATATTAAGTCAATTTCTTGTAATTGACCTAAGAAGAAGCTATTGTTCAGAGTCTCTAATTCTACTTTTTATAATTGGATAATGCAATAAGTAAAGCAAAAAAAAAAAAAAAAAAAAAAATTAAAAGATGACTTTTAAAAATAATTAATTATAATTAATATTTACCAAATACATGAACTAGTATATGAGAAACCTTCAGAAACTGGAAAATATAAGCACCTTAAAGAAGACATTTCAAAGAAGTGATATTCAAAGAAGTTTTATAAAAAGAGAAATACAAATGGTCAATTATCATACACAAAGTTTTTTAAGCCCAATGATATGAAAGAGATGAAAACTGAAATAATTTTCCCTACCACATTGAGGATTTTTATAGTTCTAGGTCTTACATTTAGGTATGTAATCCATCTTGAGTTAATTTTTATATGGTGAGAGACAGGAGTCCAGTTTCATTCTTCTGCATATGGCTAGCTAGTTTTTCCAGCACCAATTATTGAATAGAGTGTCATTTCCCTATTGTTTATTTTTGTTAACTTATTAAAAAATCGGTTTGTGGAAAGTATGTGACTTTATTTCTGGTTCTCTATTCTGTTTTGCTGATCTATATGTCTATTTTTGTACCAGTTCCATGTTATTTCAGTTATTATAGTGTTGTAGTGTAATTTGAAGCCAACCAATATGATGCCTCCAGATTTTTGTTTGTTTGTTTGTTTTTGCTTAGGATTGCTTTGTCTATTCAGACTTTTGGGTGTGGGGGTTTTCATATAAACTTTAAGATTGTTTTTTCTAATTTGTGATATTACTAGTTTGATAGGAATTGCGTTGAATCTGTTGATTGCTTTGGTTAATTTGTTCACTTTAATGATAATCGATTCCTTTTATCCATGAGTGTGGGATATTTTTCCATTTACTTGTGTTGTCTACAATTTCTTTCATCAGTGTTTTGTAATTCTCCTTGTAGAGATTGTTCACCTCTTCGGTTAAATGTATTTCTAAGTATTTTTTGTAGCCATTGTAAATGGAGTTATTAATTTGGTTCTCTGCTTGAACTTTATTAGTGTGTAGAAAAGCAACAGATTTTTGTATCTTGATTTTGTATCCTGAGACTTTACCAAAGTCACTAATGAGGTCTAGCAGTCTTCTAGATTAGTCTTTAGGGTTTTCGAGCTATATTATCATGTTATCAGCGATAATTTGAGTACTTCTTTTCCAATTTGGATACCTTTAATTTTTTTTCTCTTACCTGATTTCTCTGTCTAGAACTTCTAGTATTATTTTGAATAGGAGCAGTGAAAGTGGGCATCCTTGTCTTGTTACAGTTCTTAGGGGAAATATTTTCAATTTTTCTTCTTTCAGTACGATGTTGGCTGTTGGTTTTTCATATGTGTCTCTTATTATTTTGAAGTACGTTCCATCTATGGCTAGTTGGTTGAGGATTTTTATCATGAAAGGGTGTTGGGTTTTATTGAGTGATTTTTCTGCATCTATTTAGATGGTCATATGGTTTCAAAACATCTTAAATACATTAAAGTATGAACTCAGGCTTATTTAATTTTAGGAATAATTTTACACTGTTGGTGGGAATGTTAACTGGTTCAGCCATTGTGGAAGACAGTATGACAATTCCTTAAGGATCTAGAACCAGAAATACCATTTGACCAAGCAATCCCATACTGGGTATATATCCAAAGGAGTATAAATTATTCTACTATAAAGACACATACACACATAAGTTTAGTGCAGCACTATTTACAATAGCAAAGGCATAGAACTAACCCAAATGCCCATCAACGATAGACTGGAGAGAGAAAATGTGGTACATATACACCATGGAATACTATGCAACCATAAAAAGGGTGAGTTCATGTGCTTTGCAGGGACATGGATGAAGCGGGAAGCCATTATCCTGAGCAAACTAACACAGGAACAGAAAACCAAACACCACATGTTCTCACTGGTGAGTGGGAGAACACATGGACACAGAGAGGGGAACAGCACATAGCAGGGCCTGTTGGGGGATGGGGGGTGAGGGGAGGGAACTTAGAGTGCAGCAAACCACCATGGCACACATATACGTATGGGACAAACCTCCATGTTCTGCACATGTATCTCATTTTTTTTAGAACAAGTAAAGGAAAAATAATAATAGAATAAAACAAAAAATAGAATGTAGTCTGTTAATGATGTTTTATGTAGCTATTCAATATTGTTTTTTATATTGATCTAGGGAAATATTAATAACTCTATACTATGACATTATTTAAAGAGCATTGGACAAAATTTATAAATTATTAATATTTTTGTCAGAATTGTGATGTTAGCCTTTTTCTTACATCCAGTTTTAAATTTTTCTAGGAAGGCTATTTATTTTGCAATAAGATATGTATATGTTTCAATTTTCTTTCCACTAGTCGAAATCTTAGACTTTCAAATGGTTCTCAAAATTTATTTTAAATTGAATTAATCCTTGCCTCTTACGACATGCATTTACTTATGTGTTTATTTTTACCTTTTTAAGTCACTTACCTTTACATCTTTCATTAGGATAAGTGACTCAGTTTACATGGTTTCTCACCATTCACTAAAGTGTAAATTAAAAAAATAATAATTGTGGCAACAAGGCTCTTTATATAAATTAATAAATGTATATATTATAAGATTTTGATTTTTAAAAATTTATTTTATAGGTTATATTTTTAATATGTTTAATGTGGAGTTTGCTGTTAGCTAACTGTATTTTTGCTACAGTATTCATCAAAATTCAACTAATTTTGCATTGCTTTTCCTTAAGCAGCTGTTTTCTGTCTTCCTCATTCTCCATTAATAATCTTCTGTGTTTCATCAGATGCAAAGCATTTTCCTTTTGTGGCCTAGAAACATTTTCAAATACACACTAACATTATGCCACAAAAGCATTTTATAATAAATAGCCCATGTTTTACAAGGTGTAGCATTTTCTTCTGTTGTGTATTTACAATGGCTACAGTAATGCACAAAGATTTCTCAAAGACATCTGTGAAAACTGCTTTGTTAATGTATATCCACATTTCAAGCAATTTCCTCTCTATCATGTCAGCATTGTTGAAAACATGTGTTAGAGGTTGTCTCACAGGTCATCACTCACTCTGTTGGACTGTGGAGAAGAGAAAGAATGGCAGGACTGTGAGTCCATAATATAAGAGGGACTGTGGTTGGCATCAACCTAAAGTCAGCTTAAAGTGTAATTTTTAAAAATTAAAAAGAAAAACTGTTAAGTTGTTTTCCAGAATGACTGTATCATTTTACAGTCTCATTGATAATGTATGAGTGATCAGTTTCTTTACATTCTCGCCAACATTATGTTTTCTATATTTTATTTTAGCCATTTTGATTGGTGTGTGGTTTGGCAGTTACGTGAATATTTGTTGCAGCTTTATTTGTAAGAGCCAAAACTCAGAAACAAACCAGATGCCCATCAACAGGTAAGTGGTTAAACAAATTTTGATACCTCTACTCTATGGAATGCTACTCAACAATAAAAGGGAGCGTACTATTGCTACGTGTAACCACTTGAATGAATCTCAAGGGAATTAGACCAAGTCAAAAAAGCTATCTACTATATTATTCTATATGACTATATGATTCCATTTAAATACATTCTTGAAATGGCAACATTATAAAAATGGAGAACAGATTAGTGATTGCTAGAGGTTAATAGAGAACATAGGCATGGGAGGAAAGTGAGTGTCATTTAAAAACGGCAGCATAAAGAGTCCTCATGATGATGGAAATATTGGAAATTATGACTATTTTGTTAAATATATAAACATACACATGTGATAAAATTTTATAGAACTAAATACTTGTGCAGATACACACAACAAGAAAAATTGGCAAAATCTGAGCAAGATCAGAGTATAGTACCATTGTATCAATGTCCATATCCTCATTATGGCACTATACTATAGTTTCACAAAATATTATCATTGGATAAAGTATACATGAGATCTCTTTGTATTGTGCCTTATAACTATGTGAATCTACAATAATTGTCATATAATTTATTTAATTATTTTAAAAAGTTCAAAAGAGAGTGACCACTCAATCATACATAAGTAGCTTATAAGAAGATAGTACATCAGTTTTCAGGAGTCCTATATGTGGTGGACTCTACATTTTCCAGGACTCAGTCATGACTTTGGACATCATCTTTCCCAGAATGGTAAATTTTAAATTCTTAGTAAAGCTTAAGGTAAACTATGATATAGACGTTCTGTTCTGCTTACCATTTTCTTTACTTATATAGACTTGTGTTTGCTATTCGATTTTCTGTTCATTCCCTTAACATACAGGATTCAGTTAGAGAAAATAGTGAAATAAAGCTCCTAGTTTTTTTATTTAATAAAGAGAATTAGTTATGTAAAACACATTGGAAGGAGATAAGGGGGAAAAGGATTTTGGAGGAGAAAAAATAAACAAAAGAGCTCTCTAGAGATTAGTAACTTCAGGAAACCACTGCCATTCCTAGAACTGGAAAAGGTGAGTAAAGAAAGGAGATGGTGTTGGTAGGACCCCAGACATTTGGTTCTGCACTACTGGGGTCTGCCCAGCTAGTCCTAGAATGGTAAGGAAGGATCCACCTTCAATCATAGTAGAGCTCCCTATATGATCCGCCAGAAAGGAAGGTCTGGTTGAAATTGTGAACACAGAAGGAGGTAACTACTTTTATAGGTGCCTCTAGAAGCAAATAAAAGGAAGGAGAAACTAGCTTTTCTTCTCTTCCTACTTTCTGGTCCACTGTGTTTTTTCCTACTGGCAAAGTCTGGTAACTAGCTGTCAGGTGAGCATGGACAATGTAGTTTGCAGACTATCAGACTTAGTGTTACAGACAAATCTTAGTTGAGATCAGTGCATGTCAAGCTGAGAAAGAACAGGAGAAAATAGACAAGATTATCTTTTACATTTATTTATATGTAAATAAATATTGATAAAATATTAAAATATTTAACGAATTATACAAAAATCAGAAGGAGGACATGTCGTCTTTTAGGTTCTATGAATTTGAACACTACTAATACCAACATGGGGCTATGTACATATGTGTGTTCATATTGTTGAGCATAACTTACATGTACCTCTTTTACTGAATAAAGATATATCTTCAGCAAATGTCTTCAAACATTGGGATGTTAGCTCTTTGGAAACACTAAGGTGTTGTAAGGGGCATATAAGCATTGGTTGTTTCAACACTTTCAATTTACAAATCTTCAATTTCAATATGTATCTTTTCTTAAAATTGAGATGTTCCAGAGTGCTCATTCTGGAAATGTCTCAGGTTAGCTCTCCCTTATCTCTCTTTTCACCTCATACTTTTAGCAATATACAAAACAAAGGCAAGCCTTATCTAATTTGTATTGTCGTGCATTGCATTTCCCTGGAGGTTATAAATTCATATTCATGCTTGCTTGGATGTAAGTATCCTAGTCTCTTTAAACCTTTGCCAATTTCTTTCTCTATGCTTCCCAAGCCCTTTCTTGATTACTGAGACTATTTTAAAGATATTACTATAAATAATAGCTTTAGCAACCATTAATACACCTTTAATAAGCCCCACACTAACTAAGGACTAAAAGTCTTACCTGCTCTGTGCTATTAACTTACACAAAATAAGTTTCTGTCATAAAAGCAGAATGTATGCACAAAAGCATCTATGGTATCAGAATATTTCTAATATTCCACCTGGAATTTATAGTCCGGAAATTTAGAAAGCAACTACATCTATTTAGGATTAGCTTACATAAGGGTTTATTTTTATTACATATATTATTTTCAACCATGAATTAAAATTATTAACATATATGTAATTATTATTAGGTGTCACATTTGTCATTTCTTGTTACATCTGTTTTAAAAAATTTTAGAGGGCGGAGCAAGATGGCCGAATAGGAACAGATCCAGTCTGCAGCTCCCAGCGCGAGCGACACAGAAGACAGGTGATTTCTGCATTTTCAACTGAGGTACCGGGTTCATCTCACTAGGGAGTGCCAGACAATCGGTGCTGGTAAGCTGCTGCAGCACAGCCAGGGAGAGCTAAAGCAGGGTGAGGCATCGCCTCACCTGGGAAGTGCAAGAGGGAAGGGAATCCCTTTTCCTAGCCAGGGGAACTGAGACACACAACACCTGGAAAATCGGGTAACTCCCACCCCAATACTGCACTTTACCAAGGGTCTTAGCAAACAGTACATCAGGAGATTATATCCCACACCTGGCCTGGAGGGTCCCACACCCACTGAGCCTCGGTCATTGCTAGCACAGCAGTCTGCCATCTAACTGCAAGGCAGTAGCAAGGCTGGAGGAGGGGTGCCCGCAATGGCTGAGGCTTAAGTAGGTAAACAAAACTGCTGGGAAGTTTGAACTGGGTGGAGCCCACAGCAGCTCAAGGAGGCCTGCCTGTCTCCGTAGACTCCACCTTTGGGGACAGGGTACAGCTAAACAAAAAGCAGCAGAAACCTCTGCAGATGCAGACGACCCTGTCTGACAGCTTTGAAGAGAGCAGTGGATCTCCCAACACGGAGGTTGAGATCTGAGAACGGACAGACTGCCTGCTCAAGTGGGTCCCTGACCCCTGAGTAGTCTAACTGGGAGACATACCCCACTAGGGGCAGACCGACACCCCACACCTCACACGGTGGAGTACACCCCTGAGAGGAAGCTTCCAAAGCAAGAATCAGAGAGGTACACTCGCTACTCAGCAATATTCTATCTTCTGCAGCCTCTGCTGCTGACACCCAGGCAAACAGGGTCTGGAGTGGACCTCAAGCAATCTCCAACAGACCTACAGCTGAGGGTCCTGAATGTTAGAAGGAAAATTAACAAACAAGAAGGACACCCACACCAAAACCCCATCAGTATGTCACCATCATCAAAGACCAAAGGCAGATAAAACCACAAAGATGGGGAAAAGGCAGGGCAGAAAAGCTGGAAATTCAAAAAATAAGAGCGCATCTCCCCCTCCAAAGGAATGCAGCTCATCACCAGCAACGGATCAAAGCTGGACAGACAATGACTTTGACGAGATGAGAGAAGAAGCCTTCAGTCCATCAAACTTCTCAGAGCTAAAGGAGGAACTATGTACCCAGTGCAAAGAAACTAAAAATCTTGAAAAAAGAATGGAAGAATGGATAACTAGAATAATCAATGCAGAGAAGGCCATAAATGAACTGACAGAGATAAAAACCATGACACGAGAAATACGTGACAAATGCACAAGCTTCAGTAACTGACTTGATCAACTGGAAGAAAGAGTATCAGCGATTGAGGCTCAAATGAATGAAATGAAGTGAGAAGAGAAGTCTAAAGAAAAAAGAGGAAAAAGAAATGAATAAAGTCTTCAAGAAGTATGGGATTAGGTGAAAAGACCAAATCTACGTCTGATTGGGGTGCCTGAAAGTGAGGGGGAAAATGGAAGCAAGTTGGAAAACACTCTTCAGGATATCATCCAGGAGAACTTCCCCAAACTAGTAAGGCAGGCCAACATTCAAATTCAGGAAATACAGAGAATGCCACAAAGATACTCCTCGAGAAGAGCAACTCCAAGACACATAATTATCAGATTCACCAAAGTTGACATGAAGGAAAAACTCTTAAGGGCAGTCAGAGAGAAAGGTCAGGTTACCCACAAAGGGAAGCCCATCAGACTAATAGCAGATCTCTCGACAGAAACTCTACAAGCCAGAAGAGAGTGGGGGCCAATATTCAACATTCTTAAAGAAAAGAATTTTCAACCCAGAATTTCATATCTAGCCAAACTAAATTTTGTAAGTGAAGGAGAAATAAAATCCTTTACAGACAAGCAAATGCTTAGAGATTTTGTCACCACCAGGTCTACCCTACAAGAGACCTTGAAGGAAGCACTAAGCATGGAAAGGAACAACCGGTACCAGCCATTGCAAAAACATGCCAAAATGTAAAAGACCATCGAGGCTAGGAAGAAACTGCATCAACTAACGAGCAAAATAATCAGCTAATATCATGATGACAGGATCAAGTTCACACATAACAATATTAACCTTAAATGTAAATGGATTAAATGGTCCAATTAAAAGACACAGACTGGCAAATTGGATAAAGAGTCAAGACCCATCAGTTTGCTGTATTCAGGAGGCCCATCTCACATACAGAGACACACATAGGCTCAAAATAAAGGGATGGAGGAAGATCTACAAAGCAAATGGAGGACAAAAGAAAGCAGGGGTTACAATCCTACTCTCTGATAAAATGGACTTTAAACCATCAAAGATCAAAAGAGACAAAGAAGGCCATTACATAATGGTAAAGGGATCAATTCAACAGGAAGAGCTAACTATCCTAAATATATATGCACCCAATACAGGAGCACTCAGATTCATAAAGCAAGTCCTTAGAGACTTACAAAGAGACTTAGACTCCCATACAATAATAATGGGAGACTTCAACACCCCACTGTCAACATTAAACAGATCAACGAGACAGAGAGTTAACAAGGATATCCAGGAATTGAACTCAACTCTGCACCAAGCTGACCTAATAGACATCTACAGAACTCTTCACCCCAAATCAACAGTATATACATTCTTCTTAGCACCACATTGCACTTGTTCCAAAATTGACCACATAATTGGAAATAAAGCACTCCTCAGCAAAAGTGCAAGAATGGGAATTATAACAAACTGTCTCTCAGACCACAGGGCAATCAAACTAGAACTTAGGACTAAGAAACTCAATCAAAACTGCTCAACTACATGGAAACTGAACAACCTGCTCCTGAACGACTACTGGGTACATAATGAAATGAAGGCAGAAATAAAGATATTCTTTGAAACCAATAAGAACAAAGATACAACATACCAGAATCTCTGGGACACCTTTAAAGCAGTGTGTAGAGGGAAATTTATAGCACTAAATGCCCACAAGAGAAAGCTGGAAAGATCTAAAATTGACACTCTAAGATCACAATTAAAAGAACTAGAGAAGCAAGAGCAAACACATTCAAAAGCTAGCAGAAGGCAAGAAATAACTAAGATCAGAGTAGAACTGAAGGAGATAGAGACACAAAAAAACCCTCCAAAAAATCAATGAATCCAGGAGCTGGTTTTTTGAAAAGATCAACAAAATTGATAGACTGCCAGCAAGACTAATAAAGAAGAAAAGAGAGAAAAATCAAATAGACACAATAAAAAATGATAAAGGGGATATCACCACCGACACCACAGAAATACAAACTACCATCAGAGAATACTATAAACACCTCTATGCAAATAAACTAGAAAATCTAGAAGAAATGGATAATTTCTTGGACACTTACACTCTCCCAAGACTAAACCAGGAAAAAGTTGAATCCCTGAATAAACCAATAACAGGCTCTGAAATTGAGGCAATAATTAATAGCCTACCAACCAAAAAAAGTCCAGGACCAGATGGATTCACAGCTGAATTCTACCAGAGTTACAAGGAGGAGCTGGTACCATTCCTTCTGAAAATATTCCAAACTATAGAAAAAGAGGGAATCCTCCCTAACTCATTTCATGAGGCCAACATCATCCTGATACCAAAGCCTGGCAGAGACACACAAAAAAAGAGTATTTTAGACCAATATCCCAGATGAACATCGATGCAAAAATCCTCAATAAAATACTGGGAAACCGAATCCAGGAGCACGTCAAAAAGCTTATCCACCATGATCAAGTGGGCTTCATCCCTGGGATGCAAGAGGTTCAACATACGCAAATCAATAAACATAATCCAGCATATAAACAGAACCAAAGACGAAAACTACATGATTATCTCAATAGATGCAGAAAAGGCCTTTGACAAAATTCAATAGCCCTTCATGCTAAAAACTCTCAATAAATTTGGTACTGATGGAACATATCTCAAAATGATAAGAGCCACTTATGACAAACCCACAGTCAATATCATACTGAATGGGCAAAAACTGGAAGCATGCCCTTTGAAAACTGGCACAAGACAGGGATGCCCTCTCTCACCACTCCTATTCAACATAGTGTTGGAAGTTCTGACTAGGGCAATCAGGCAAGAGAAAGAAATAAAGGGTATACAGTTAGGAAAAGAAGAAGTCAAATTGTCCCTGTTTGCAGATGACATGATTGTATATTTAGAAAACCCCATCATCTCAGCCCAAAGTCTCCTTAAGCTGATAAGCAACTTCAGCAAAGTCTCAGGATACAAAATTAATGTGCAAAAATCACAAGCATTCTTAAACACCAGTAACAGACAAACACAGAGCCAAATCATGAATGAACTTCCATTCACAATTGCTTCAAAGATAATAAAATACCTAGGAATCCAACTTACAGAGGATGTAAAGGACCTCTTCAAGGAGAACTACAAACCACTGCTCAGTGAAATAAAAGAGGACACAAACAAATGGAAGAACATACCACACTCATGGATAGGAAGAATCAATATCGTGAAAATGGCCATACTGCCCAAGGTAATTTATAGATTCAATGCCATCCCCATCAAGCTACCAATGAGTTTCTTCACAGAATTGGAAAAAACTGCTTTAAAGTTCATATGGAACCAAAAAAGAGCCCACATTGCCAAGACAATCCTAAGTCAAAAGAACAAAGCTGGAGGCATCACGCTACCTGACTTCAAACTATACTACAAGGCTACAGTAACCAAAACAGCATGGTACTGGTACCAAAACAGATATATAGACCAATGGAACAGAACAGAGTCCTCAGAAATAATACCACACATCTACAGCCATCTGGTCTTTGACAAACCTGAGAAAAACAAGAAATGGGGAAAGGATTTCCTATTTAATAAATGGTGCTGGGAAAATTGGCTAGTCATAAGTAGAAAGCTGAAACTGGATCTTTTCCTTACTCCTTATATGAAAATTAATTCAAGATGGATTAGAGACTTAAATGTTAGACCTAATACCATAAAAACCCTAGAAGAAAACCTAGGTAATACCATTCAGGGCATAGGCATGGGCAAGAACGTCATGTCTAAAACACCAAAAGCAATGGCCACAATAGCCAAAATTGACAAATGGGATCTAATTAAACTAAAGAGCTTCTTTTGCACAGCAAAAGAAACTACCATCAGAGTGAACAGGCAACCTACAGAATGGGAGAAAATTTTTGCAATCTACTCATCTGACAAAGGGCTAATATCCAGAACCTACAAAGAACTCAAACAAATTTACAAGAAAAAAACAAACAACCCCATCAAAAAGTGGGCAAAGGATATGAACAGATATTTCTCAAAAGAAGACATGCATACAGCCAACGGACACATGAAAAAAATGTTCATTATCACTGGCCATCAGATAAATGCAAATCAAAACCACAATGAGATACCATCTCACACCAGTTAGAATGGTGATCATTAAAAAGTCAGGAGACAACAGGTGCTGGAGAGGATCTGGAGAAATAGGAACACTTTTACACTGTTGGTGGGTTTGTAAACTAGTTCAACCATTATGGAAAACAGTATGGCGATTCCTCAAGGATCTAGAACTAGATGTACCATATGACCCAGACATCCCATTACTGGGTATATACCCAAAGGATTATAAATCATGCTGCTATAAAGACACATGAACACGTATGTTCATTGGGGCACTTTTCACAATAGCAAAGAATCAACCCAAATATCCATCAGTGACAGACTGGATTAAGAAAATTGGCACATATACACCACGGAATACTATGCAGCCATAAAAAAGGATGAGTTTGTGTCCTTTGTAGGGACATGGATGCAGCTGGAAACCATCATTCTCAGCAAACTATCGCAAGAACAGAAAACCAAACACCGCATGTTCTCACTCATAGGTGGGAACTGAACAATGAGATCACTTGGACTCGGGAAGGGGAACATCACACACCGGGGCCTGTTATGGGGAGGGGAGCAGGGGGCGGGATTGCATTGGGAGTTATACCTGATGTAATGAGGAGTTGATGGGTGTTGACGAGTTGATGGGTGCAGCACACCAACATGGCACAAGTATACATATGTAACAAACCTCCACGTTGTGCACCTGTACCCTAGAACTTAAAGTATAATAAAATAAAATTAAAAAAAATAATTTTAGTTTACTTACAAAATCGAAACTGGGCAGAAACTATGATATTTCTAATATCAAATAGTTATTTTGGTCCCAAGTTCACCTAGTTTCAATTCCATTTATAAGATTTCTCTAAGTGAAAAATTACAGTTCTTTGGTAAGTCTCGCTTAATCCACAATGTATTACTTTCTAGAAACTGACAAAAATGATTTATGACTGTGTCACAAACATTTCTGCAAGACCTATAATTTTCAATACTTTGCTTTCAGCAAATTGAGTAGTTGGAGAGCACCTAATTGAGTTATCAGCTGATTAAAATCTTTTTGATGATATACCTTTATGCAATATGTAATTATAACTCAGAAGATCTTTAGAGAACTGAGTAACATTGTATTGTCAAATGCCATCTAATCCAACCATACATATAAATGTTCTCAGTTTTAAAATATATAAAAAAGAAAATAGGAATAATTGTTAATGAACTTTATACCGTTATAGAAGTACTTTTAAATTGTTTTAATATTACACTGACACAGAACAAAATATTTATTGCTCGTGTTCACAGAAAATTATTTAAAATTTTTCAGTTCAAAAAGATTTTGTTGATTTCTATGATGGCCAGATCAACAAAAAAACTTTCAAAAATAAAAATATTTTGTCTTAGAATACAATTTCAATAACTTCAATCTCCACCAAACCTTCAGGCTATGGGTGGTGACATCTCTGCTGAGACTAGTTTCAAGTTCATGAGTTAACACAGAAGGTCTCCCAATACCTCCCATACTTTTATAATTAAAATTTGGTAAATATGCTATCCTTGAATCTGAATGGATTATGTCTTAGGTTTCAAATTTGGGATTCTGATTTAGATGATATGAAACTGACACTATGTGAGAGACTAATACTTTTTCAGTATTCATTAATAATAAATAAAATAGACCAAAACAAAATAAAAAATAATAAAATAGACAAACCAAAACGAAGTTGCTGGAATAAACGCTTTGAAAATAAATACGTAATAGAATAATAGATATGGAAAGGCATTTAGGGAGTACCTACTCTACCAACTGCTACTGCCTCTATAATATTGTATGAAATGTTTTCTTTATTTAAAATTTATATTCAACAGTAACAAGCTGAATTAGGACACATTGTCTAACTGCCATCAATGGAAATTGCACTTTTTGCATAATCAATTCAAGAAAAAAATTCTTTACTTCAATTAAATCTAAGTTGTCAAAATTTAAAACGCAATAAAATTAAAACACTGTATAAAATGACAATATTTAAAGCTTTTAAGATATTATATGCATGTATGTATTAAACTGGACAGAGGAAAGATCAGGTTTCTGCTGAGACTAGATGACCCAGTGCCCTCTCATCCTTTGAATTCTATTCAAAGCATCCCCTGAACCTCTACCCTTCTTTTATGTAAGGAGAGGAATAAAGAGATGGTTTCTGAACTTTTGTTTTTCAATCCTAGTAACGCCTTTAGAAATCTAATGCTCTCTTTAAATTGTGGGAGCCCTTGTCATATATGTATTTCAACTATGAGACTTCAGCTGCATAAAAGTATGATCAAGGAGGAAACATACATTTTGGCATTCTGTTACATGTATGAATTGTACACTGCTGTTTTTGCATAGAGAAACGATTTATAAGCAGGAGCATATGAATCCTACTTTTATTGTTAAATACAAAATCTCAGATTTAAGTGACTTAACTTTCTGAAAAGCTACCCTAACACCTATGAGAGAGAAAGGTGAATAAGCAAAATGGGTCATATGAACAGTATAAATGTTCTATTTTATATTTAAGACAAATGATAAAGAAGTGGAGACTCTATGTAACAGATTTATTGAGATATAATTTATATACATTTGACCCTTGAACAACCCGGGTTTGAACTGCACAGGCCCACTTATACACTGGATTTATTTTTAACCAAATGGAGATTAAAAATACAGCATTTGGCTGACCGGGCGCGGTGGCTTACCCCTGTAATCCCAGCACTTTGGTAGGCCAAGATGGGCGGATCACGAGGTCAGGAGATCGAGACCATCCTGGCTAACACGGTGAAACCCCGTCTCTACTAAAAATACAAAAAAACTAGCCAGGCATAGTGGCGGGTGCCTGTGGTCCCAGCTACTCGGGAGGCTGAGGCAGGAGAATGGCGGGAACTCGGGAGGCGGAGCTTGCAGTGAGCCGAGATCGCGCCACTGCACTCCAGCCTGGGCGACTGAGCAAGACTCCATCTCAAGAAAGAATAAATAAATAAATAAATAAATAAAATAGAACATTTGGGATGGCCATGATGATTTATGCCTGTAATCCCAGCACTTTGCATAGTGGAAGGATCCCATAAGTCCAGTTGTCTGAGCCCAGCCTGGACAACATGGTGAGACAGTATCTCTACAAAATACAAAAAATTAGCTGGATGTGTGGTGTAGTCCTTGCTACTGAGACGGCTGAGGATAGAGGATGGCTTGAGCCCCAGGAGTTCGAGGCTATAGTGTGCTGAGATCATGCCACTGCACTCCAGCCAGGACAACAGAGTGAGACCCTGTCTATGAAAGCAAGCAGGCAGGCAGGTGGGCAGGCGGGCGGGTAGGCGGGCAGGCAGGCAATTACAGCATTTGCAGGAGGTGAAATCTAAGTATAATATGGCAGGCCAACTTTTTGTCTATGCAGGTTGAGGATGCATGGATTTTGGTATACACAGGGTGGGTAGGGTTTCCTTTTAGTGAAAGTAATTTTTCTCTGGTGATATGATTTAGTTTCTTGCTTTATATTTCGTGTGTGTTCGTTATGTTTTTTGGTTTGAGGTTACTATGAGGCTTTCAGATCTTATTTTATAATCTGTTATTTTAAGCTGATAACAACTTACACTGTTTGCACAAACAGGCAAGCAAGCAAAAAGAAAACTTATATTCTAAGCCTTAATTTCATCCCTTTGTGTTTTAACTTTTTGTTGTTTCTTTTCATATCTTATTGTGCTTGTCTATGTCCTGAAAATATGTTGTAGTAGTTATGTTTGATTGGTACATCGTTTAGTCTTTCTACTTAAGAGAAGTTGATACATCACAATTACAGTGTTATAAATTCTGGGTTTTTTTTTTTTTTCTTTTTCTGTGTACCTACTGTTACCGGTAAGTTTTACAGCTTCAGATGATTTCTTGTTGCTCATTAACATCCGTTTCTTTCTGATTGCAGTACTCCCTATATCATTTCTTGTAGGACAGGTCTGGTGTTTATGAAATCCCTCAGCGTTTTTAGTCTGGGAAAATATTTCTCTTTCATGTTTGAAGGATATTTTTGCCACGTGTACTATTCTACAGTAAAAGTGTTTTTTTTTTTTTTTTTTTCCCCATCAGCACTTTCCTCTCTCCTGTTTTGTAAAGTTTCCACCAAAAGTCTGCTACCAGACATATTGGAGCTCCATTGCATGTTATTTGTTTCTTTTCTCTCGTTGCTTTTAGGATCCTTTCTTTATCCTTGACCTTTGGAAGTTTGATTATTAAGTGTCTTAACGTGGTCTTTGTGTTAAATCTTGGTGTTCTTTAATGTTCTTGTTCTTGGACATTGATATCTTTCTCTAAGTTTGGGAAAGTCTGTTGTTATTTCTTAGCATTAACTTTCCACCTCTATCTCTTTCTCTACCTCCTGTTGAAGGCCAATAACTCTTAGATTTGCCCTTTTGAGGCTGTTTTCTAGATCTTGTAGACATGCTTCATTGCTTTTTATTCTTTACGATTTTTTTCTCTCTGACTATATATTTTCAAATAGCCTGCCTTCAAGCTGACTAATTCTTCCTTCTGCTTGATGAATTCTGCTATTAAAAGACTCTGATGTGGCCAGGTGTGGTCACTCACACCTGTAATCCCAGCACTTTGGAAGGCCAAGGCGAGTGGATCACCTGAGGTCAGGAGTTCGAGGCCAGCCTGGCCAACATGGTGAAACCGTGTCTCTACTAAAAATACAAAAAATTAGCTGGGTGTGGTGGCAGGGGCCTGTAATCCCAGCTACTCAGGAAGCTGAGGCAGGAGAATCACTTGAACCCAGGAGGCAGAGGTTGCAGTGAGCTGAGATCATGTCATTGCACTCCAGCCTGCACGACAGAGAGAGACTCTATCTGAAAAAAAAAAAAAAGAAAAGAAAAGAAAAAAGAAAAAACTGATGCATTCTTCAGTATGCCCATTGCATTTTTTCAACTCCAGAATTTCAGCTTATTTTTAATTATTTCAATCTCTGTTAAATTTATCTGATTGAATTCTGAATTTCTTCTGTGTTATGTTGAATTTGACTTTCCCCAAAACAGCTATTTTGAATTCTCTGTCTGAATGGGCATGTATCTCTATGTCTCCAAGATTGGTCCCTGGTGCCTTATTTAGTTCATTTGGTGAACATTATGTTTCCCTGGATGGTCTTGACACTTGCAGATGTTTATCTGTGCCTGGGTATTAAAGAATTAGATATTTATTGTTGTCTTCTCAGTCTGGGCTTTTGTGCAACCCTCCTTCTTGGGAAGACTTTCCAGATATTTGAAAGAATGTGGGTGTTGTGATCTAAGCTGTATCTGCTTTAGGGGGCACCCCAAGTCTAGTAATACTGTGTGTGGTTCTTGCAAACTCATAGAGTCACCTCCTTGATGGTCTTGCACAAGATCCAGAAGAAATATCTGGAATACGAGGCAGAGACTCTTACTCTGTTCCCTTACTTTCTCCCAGATGAATTAATACAATAAGAGACATAATCTGGTAGGTTCTGAGCAAACTGGAGATGGGGGTGGAGTGGCACAAGCACTCCTGTGGCTGCCAGCACTAGGACTATGCTGGGTTGGATCTGAAGCCAGCACAGCACTGAGTCTTGCTCAAGACCTGCTGTAACCACTCCCTGGCTACAGCCTATGTTCACACAAGGTCCTGGGGCTCTACTATTGGCAGGTGGCAAAGCCAGCCAAGCTCGTGTCCCTCCCTTTAGTGTGACAAGTTCTCCCAGGCCCCAGGCATGTTCAGAAGTGCCATCTTGAAACTAGGGACTAGATTCAAAAACCTTAGAAATCTACCTGGTGTTCTATTGTACTGCAGCTGAGCTGGCACTCAAGCAAGACTTAGTCCTTCCCACTCTTCTTTTCCACTTCCAAAGGCAGAGGATCCTCACCCCATGGCCACTGTCACCACACGTCAATAGGGTATAGGGTATACTGCCAGACTATGATGAATATTCCCTTAAGGTCCAAGGGCTGTTCAATCAGCTTGTGGTGAATGCTGCCTGGCCTGGGACTCACTCTTCAGGGCAGTGGGTTCCCCTCTAGCCCAGAAAAGGTCCAGAAATGCCATCCAGGAGCCAAGTCATGGAACTGGGGACCCCAAGAGTCTGCTTGGTGCTCTACCCCCCTATGGCTGAGCTGATACCTAAGGTACAAGACAAAGGCCCCTTTACTTTTCCCTCCACTTTTCTCAAGTAGAAGGAGTCTCACACCATAGCCATCATAGCTGGGAATGTGCTGAGTCTTATCTGAAGCCAGCAAGGGAAATTACCTATAAGTGGAAATAATAACTCTATGTTTGACATTTTGAGAATTTAGAATAATGTTTTCCAAAGCCACTATACGTTACATTCCTACCAGATTATGTGTCTTATTATATTATTGTATTAATATTATTTATTTTATTGTTTGATTTAATATGCTAAATCAACCCCCCCCCCCCCCGTTTTTTTTTTTTTTTAGACAGAGCCTTGCTCTGTTACCCAGGCTAGAGTGCAGTGGTGCGATCTCAGCTCACTGCAACCTCCACCTCCCGGGTTCAAGTGATTCTCCTGTCTCAGCCTCCTGAGTAGCTGGGATTACAGATGCCTGCCACCAGGCCTGGCTAATTTTTGTATTTTCAGTAAAGACAGGGTTTCACCATGTTGGCCAGGCTGGTCTGGAATTCCTGACCTCAGGTGATCCACCGGACTCAGCCTCCCAAAGTGCTGGGATTACAGGTGTGAGCCACTGCCCCCGGCCATCAACTCTTTTTCCCTGGAATAAATCCCACTTTTCCAGCGTGAATAATTCCTTTTACATGTTGCCGGATTCAGCATGTAATATTTTACAATTTAAGAATTTTTGAATTAGTATTTATAAGATAGACTTTTAGACATATGTTTCATGATGGCCTTATCTGATTTGGGTATCAGGGTAATAGTGGTTTCATAGAGTGAATTAAGATTGGCTGCTTCTTTTCCATATTTTTGGAAGAGTTTGTGGACAAACGATATTGATTTATCTTTACATGATTATAAAAGTTCACCAGTGAAGCTTTTTGGACCTTGTTTTATTTGTACAAGAGCTTTCAAATTACTAATATAAATGGTTTACTACTTGTGCATCTATTCAGAGTCTATATTTCTTTTAAACTAAGGTTTAGTAGTTTATTTATGAATTTCTCCATTTCATCTAAGTTGTCTAATTATTGAGATATATTTGTTCATACTACTTTGTTTTTTTCTATTTTATTATTTATTTGGTTTTTGTTTATCTATTTTATTTATTTATTATTAACGGATACTGAAAAATTATTAGTCTCTCACATAGTGTCAGTTTCATATCTAAATCAGGATCCCAAATTTGAAACCTAAGGCATAATCCATTCAGATTTAAGGACAGCATATTTCCCAAATTTTAATTATAAAAGTATGGGTGGTATCGGGAGACCTCCCGTGTTAACTCACGAACTTGGAACTAGTCTCAGCAGAGTTATCACCACCCATAAGCCTGAAGGTTTGGTGGAGATTGAAGTTATTGGAATTGTATACTTAGACAAAATATTTTTATTCTTGAAAAATTTTGTTGATCTAGCCATCATAGAAATCAACAAAATCTTTTCGAACTGAAAATTTTTAAATAATTTTCTGTGAACATGGACAATAAATAACATGGTGGAACCCTCTCTCTCCAAAAAAAAAAAAAAAAAAATCCTTTCCATTTCTCTATGATCAGTAGTGATGGCTTCTTAATTTCAGTAATTCAAGTTTTCTTTCTTTTTAGATTTTTTGTCTTTTCATAGAACTTTTTGGTTTTATATTTGCATTGTTTTTCTCTTGTTTATGACATTGATTTCCACTCTAATCTTTACCATTTCCTCCCTTCTGCTCATTTTAGTTTCAACTTGTTCTTTCAGTGTGTTGAAATAGAAGAGTCCATTATTGATGTGAGATCTACCTTCTTTTTAAATACAGATTTATAGCTCTAAATTTCACTACAGTCACTTAACTGCATGCCATAGATTTGGTGTGATATATTTTATTTTCATTTTTCTTAAAGCAATTTAATGTGATTTACCTTGTGATTTCTTCCTTGACCCATTGGTTATTTAGAAATGTGTTATTTACTTTTCATATATTTTTGAATTTCTGAAAATTCCTTCTGTTAGCGAGTGGTAATTACATTTTAATTTGAGTAGAGAACATATTTCATATTAATTCAATACCTTTAATTTTACTGAGGCTTTTATATAGCCTAGCATGTGGCCTATGCTGGAGAATATTTCATGCGTACTTGAGAAGCATATGTGTTCTGTTTTGTTTGTTTGTATGTTTGTTTTGGTTGTATGCTCAATTCATGCCTGTTTCAGGCCTTTTATTTTCTTATTCATCTTTTGTCTAGTTGTCCTGTCCACTACCTAGAGTGGAGTATGAAGTCTTTATTATTGTTGAATTGTCTATTTCTCCCTTTAGTTTTACTTCGTAGTTGGGAGTCTATTGTTAGGTGCATATTTTTAGAATTGCTGTATATTCTTGATGTATTGAATCTTTTTATCAATATGGAATGTGTTTCTTTAATAATTTTTTATTTAAACATCTATTTTGTCTAATGTTAATTTAGCCACACCATCCTTGTTAATGTTGCAGTTTACATGATGTATATTTTCTATCCATTTATCTTCAACTCATTTGTTTCTTTGAACCTAAATTGTGTCTCCTGAGGACACCAAATAGGTAAATGTTATTTTTTTATGATGAGCTGACAGTCTCTGCATTTTGACTGGACTGATTAATCCATTATTATTTAATGCTATTATTGTACAGTTAGATTTACCTCTGCCATTTTCTTTCTGTATATGTTTTATGTCTATCCCGTCTGTATTTCTTTTTGTTCATTATTTGATTATTTCATTTTAATACATTTAATAATTTTTTTACTCTAGGGTTTTTGGTTATTTTATTAGAGATTTCTCTAAGGCTTACCATATGTATGTACGTGTGTGTGTGTGTGTGTGTTGTGTGTGTGTATATATATACTTATTAGAACCTACTTCAGACTTATACTAACTTAATTCCAATGAGATAGAAACTTTCCTCCTACATACTGTACATATATCCTCCTCACTTTTTTGTGCTATTTTATACATTTTACTTTGCACACTTATATATAATACATATGCAAAACACTGATTTCATACAATTATATGCCTTTTAAAGAAGCTAGGGAAAAAAGAAGAACATGTATGCATTTGCAATATATATTTATAGGCTTATATTGGCCATATCATTGTTTCTGGTTCTCTTTATTTTTTTCTTTGGATTCAAGTTACTATCTGGTGTTATTTCTTTTCCTCCACAGAACATTGCTCACAAATGACTGTTTCTGATGACGTTGTCAAACATATTATATTTCTATATGCAAAAGTGTCAGCAATGCAAATATAGATATATATTTTATACATTTGCTTTTTTAATCAAGTAAGGGAAATAAAGTAGAAATTTGCAATTATACGTTTCTCTATAATTATCCATGTAGGTACCTTTACTGGCACTTCTGGATTTTTATGTGGCTCCAAATTACTTTCTGGGTAACCTTCTCTCAACCTTAGGAACTTTCTTTAGTAGTATCTTGTAAAGTGGCTCTGATAGCAAATAAATTCTCTCAGGTTTTTGTTTTTGCTTGGTTGGGATTGTGTGTGTGTGTGTGTGTGTGTGTGTCTGTAAATGTCTGTATTTTGCCTACTTTTCTGTGAATATAGAATTCTTTGTTGACAGACTTTTTCTTTCAGCCCTTTGCATGTATCATTACCTGTCTTTGGCTTCCAGTGTTTCCAATGAGAAGTTGGTTTTTATTATCATCAGGGGTCCTTATAATGTGATAAGTCATTTTTCTTTTACTACTTTCAAAACTCTTTTGTTTCAGAGATTTTATCATGATGTGTCTGGGTATAAATCTCTTTGCATTTATCCTACTTGGAGTTTTTTTTGGCTTCTTGGATGTGTAGACTCCTTTTTCTTTTATCACATATGAGTAATTCCCAGCCATTATTTCTTCAACTATTTGTTTATGTTACTTTCTGGTACTCCCATTATGCATATTTTGGTGTGCTTAGTGATCCATATTTCTCTGAGTCTCTGCTCATTTTTCTCCATGATTTTTTTCTGTTCTTCAGAATATACCATTTTTATTGAACTATTCTAAAGCTGTTTCTTCTGCCAGCTTAAATCTACTGTTGAGTTCCTCTAGTAAATAAATTGTTTTATCCACTCTAACAATCTCTGTGTTTTAATAGGTGTTTTTAGACTATTCACATTTTAAATGTTATAAAAATGTTATACGGTCATTGAAATGGATTATTATCTACCACTTTTATCACTGTTTTATATTCACTGCAATAGTTCATCATTACTTTTTCCCACATTTTGCCCGTCTTTTGGATCTTAATTGAGCATCTTATATGACTAGTGTGTCTACTCTCTTATCAACAGTGCTTTAAACTTTTTTTCATATTAAGCTTAGACTATGCAATATACATTTTTCAAAACGTGTTATTTGTTAAAAGCAGTTTAGGTTCATAGCAAAATTGAGAGGAAGATAACATTTTCCTACATAATCCTAGCCTTCACACAGGCATTGCCTCCATATAACCAATATCCCCCATTGGGGATATCCCCCATTAGGGTGATACATTCGTTATAATTGATGAACCTACATTGATGTATCATTATCAGCCAAAGTCCAAGGTTTACATTAGGGTTCACTCTTGCTGCTGTACATTCTATGAGTTTGGACAAATGTGTAATGACATGTGCCCATCATTATAATATAATACAGAGTATTTTCACTGCCCTAAAAATCCTGTGTTCTGCCTCTTCATCCCTCCCTCGCCCAACCCTGGGCAACCACTGATCTTTTAACTTTAGCCATAGTTTTGACTTTTTCTGAATGTCATGTAGCGGACTCACACAGTATGTAGCCTTTTAGGTGATCTTACTGCACTTAGTACTAGACATTCAAGTTTCTGCTATGTCTTTTCATGGCTTGATAGTCCCCCCCTTTTTTTTAAGCACTGAATAATGTTCCATTGTTTATATCTACCACAGTTTATTCAGTCACCTTTTGAAGGACATGTTGGTTGCTCCCAAGGTTGGAAAATTATGAATAAAACTGCAATAAAAATCTATGTACAGGTTTTTGTTTAGATGTCAATTTAACTTAATTTTTTTTTTTACTTTTTTGAGACAAAGTCTCACTCTGTCTCCCAGGATAGAGTGCAGTGGTGTGATCTCAGCTCACTGCAACCTCCACCTCCTGAGTTCGAGCGGATTCTCCTGCCTCAGCCTCCTGAGTAGCTTGGATTACAGGCATCTGCCACTAGGCCTAGCTAATATATATTTTTTGTTGTTGTTAAGAAAAGACGGGGTTCTACCATGTTGGTCAGGCTGGTCTCAGACTCCTGATCTCAAATGATCCACCCTCCTCGGCCTCCAAAGTGCTGAGATTACAGGAGTGAGCCACCATGCCCGACTGGACATCAATTTTAAACTCTTTTGGATGAATACCAAGGAGTGTAATTGCTGCACTATATGGTAAGAAAAAATTCAGTTAAAAAAAAAAATCTGTCACATTGTCTTCTAAAGTGGCTGCATCATTTTGTATTCCCACTACCAATAAATGAACATTTTTGTTGCTCCACATTCTAACCAGTATTTGGTGTTATCGTTGTTCCTGGTTATGGTCATTCTACTAGGTGTATAGAAGTATTTCATTGCTATTCTAGTTTGCATTTCCCTTACAACATATGTAGAAATGTTTTAAATATGCTTACATGCCATCTGTATATCTTATTTGAGGAAATGTCTGTTATGTAGCCTATTTTTTATTGCATTACTTCTAGATTCCTATTCCCCATTCCAAATGTCTGTTAAGATATGTAGCCTACTTTTTATTGGGTTACTTCTAGATCCCCATTCGTCTACCTATTCAAATATCTCACTGTTCTGATTACTGCATTTTCTCAAAAAGCCTTAGAATCAGATAGTGTCAGTCCTCCAACTTTGTTCTTTAATATTGTCTTGTCAATTCTGTGTCTTTTGCCTTTCCGTATCAACTTTATAGTTAGTTTGTTGATACTGAAAAAAATAACTTGTTAGGATTTTGAATGGGATTGCATTGAATCTACAGATCATGTCAGGAAGAACTGATATCTTGACAATATTTATTCTTCTTTTTGATAAACATGAAATATTTCTTCATTTTAATTTTTCTTTGACTTTATTAAATAAAGTTTTGTAGTTTTCTGCGTATAGATCCTGTACATGTTTTATTAGATTTTTAACCAAGTATTTCATGTTTTGGGTTCTCATGTAAGTAATATTGTGTTTCTAATTTCAAATTGTCCATTTTCATCACTACTGTACAGGAAAGCAATTGACTTCTGCATATAATCTTGTATCCTGCAGACTTGCTGTAATTCTTTATTAGCTCCAGGAGTTTTCTGTCAGCTCCTTCAGATTTTCTACAAAGATGATCACGATGATGTCATCTGTAAACAATGAGATTTTATTTCTTCCTTCCCAATATGAATACATTTTATTTCCTTTACTTTTTTATTGCATTAGCATGAACTTTAGTATGATGAAGAAGTGCAATGGTGAGAGGAGACGTCCTTGCCTTATTCTTGATCTTAGCAGGAAAGCTTCTACGTTTCATCATTAAAGATGATGTTCGTTACAGGGTTTTGCAGACATTCTTTATCACGTTGTGGAAATCCCCCTCTTACTTGCTTACTGGGAGTTTTATTATAAATAAGTATTGGATTTTGTCAAATTCTTTTTCTCCACGCTATAGTTGATTTAGTTATGTGATACAGTTATGTGATTTTTGATATAGTTATGTGATTTTTCTCCATTAGCCTCTTTATACTTTGATAGATTTAAGTTGCTAATATTTCATTGCAGATTTTTAAACCCATTTTAATATGAGATATCAATCTGTCATTTTCTTTTTTTTGTGATGCGTTCATGTGTTTGAGGTATTTTTGTAATGCTGACTTTCTAGAAGGAATTAGAAAGTATTTTCTCTATTTTTATCTTCTAGAAGAGATCGTAGAAAATTTCTTTTCTAAAGGTTTCGTAGAATTCACAGTGAACCCATTCAGGCCTAGTGCTTTCTGTTTTGGAAGATTATTAATTGTTGATTCCATTAATTTAATATATATAGGCCTATTTAGATTATTTATTTATTTTTGTGTGAGTTTTTGCTGATTGTGTCCTTGAAGGATTTGATCCATTTTACATAACTTATCAAATCTGTTGGCATAGAGATGTTCCCAGTACCTTTTATCATCCTCTTAATGTCTATGAGGTCTTAGGTTATGTCCTCACTTTCATTTCTGATATTAATAATTTGTGTCTTCTGTGTGTTTTTGTTGTTGTTGTTATCTGAACTTGAGGCTTATTGGTTTTATTGATTTTTATTAATCATTTCAAATAAATAGTTTTTTGTTTTGATTTCCCATATTGATTTTCTGTTTTCAATTATATTTATACTCTACTTTCTATTACTTATTTTCTGCTTACATTGGATTTTATTTGCTCTTCTTCTAGTTTCCTAAAGTAAAAGCTTAAGTGATTAATTTTAGATCTTTCTTCTTTTCTATTATATGCATTCAATGTTACAAATTTCTCTCTAAGCACTAAGTTTACTGCATTCCCCAAAAGTTATATTTTTGTTTTACTTAGATCAAAGTTTTAAAAAATCTTGAGATTTCTTCTTTGATCCATGTGTTATTTAGAAGTGTGTTGTTTAATCTTCAGTATTTTAGAACTTTTCATCTCTTTTCTGTTATCAAATGTTAGTACAATTTTATTGTGGTCTGAGAACAGATGTTGTATAATTTCTATTCTTAAAATATTAAAGTATGTCTTATGTTTAGAATGTGGTCTGTCTTGGTAAATGTTCCATGCGAGCTTGAAGAGGCATATTCTTCTGTTGTTGGATAGTATTTTATATCTAGTTGTTTATGAGTTCATTGAGTTCAGCCACGTCCTTAACAGGTTTTCTGCCTGCTGAATCTGTCTGTATCTGTTAGAAGGGTGCTGAGGTCCGCAACTACAATAGTGGATTTATTTATTTCTCTTTGCAGTTCTATCAGTTTTTGCCTGATATATTTTGATGCTTTGTTGTTAGGTGCATATACATTAAGGATTATTATGTCTTCTTGGAGAACTGACTCCTTTATCATTATTATGCACCGCTTAATCTGATAAATTTACTTACTTTGATTATTTTCTGTTTAAAATGTATATAGTGACTTTCACTTTATTTTGATGAGTGGTAGCAGGGTGTATAATTCTCCATCCATTTGCCTTTAATTTGCATGTGTCTTCATATTTAAAGTGGGCTTCTTGTAGACAATAAGTAGTTAGGCTTTTTTCTTTTTGTTTTCTGTTGTTTTTTTTTTAGATGGAGTCTCACTGTGTTGCCCAGGCAGAGGTGCGGTGGCCCAATCACGACTCACTGCAAGCTCCGCCTCCTGGGTTCCGGCCATTCTCCTGCCTCAGCCTCCAGAGTAGCTGGGACTACAGGCACCCGCCACCATGCCCAGATGATTTTTGTATTTTTAGTAGAGGCAGGGTTTCACCTTGTTAGCTAGATGGTCCCTATCTCCTGACCTCGTGATCAGCCGGCCTCGGCCTCCCAAAGTGCTGGGATTATAGGCATGAGCCACCACGCCTGGCTAGGTCTTTTTTTAATTCACTCTGGCAATCTTTCTTTCAACTAGTGAATTTAGACATTTGACATTCAAAATCATTATTGACTTTGTATTAGTGTATTGAAAATGTAGTTGGATTAATATCTACCATATTTATTACTATTTTTTATATATTGGCTTTGTTCATTGTTCTTTGTCTTCCCTCTTTTTCTGCCTTTTCTTGTTTATTGAGCATTTTACATATTTTTTCTCTATTTTCTTATTGTACAGTCATACTTTTTTTCTATTTTCCTTTTTTTGTGTAGTTGCACTAGAGTTTACAATATACATTTACAACTAAGTCCACTTGTCTTGCATCTTATAATGAAGAATATGTAAGAATTTTCCTGTGATTGTTATCCTTGTTTCTCTAGGTAAGGTAACTTCTTTTCTTCTTTTTTTTCCAAGAAATGTTTTAATCATTTTTTTTAAAGTTTGAATATGATATGCTGGTATTTGCAGCTATAATTTTTTATTAGTACTGCTTTTGCTGCATTGCTTAAGTTTTTGTATGTTATGATTTCATTTACATTTGTTTCAAGATATACTAAGTTTTCCTTGTGGTTTCTTCTCTGAACTATTAGTTTTTAAAGAGTATGTGGTTTAATTTCTGGATTTTCTAGTTTTCCTTCTGCTATTGATTTCTGGTTTCATTCCATTGAGATCAGAAAAGATGCTGTGTGAATTCAAGTGTTTTCAAAATTTATTAAGTCTTGGTTTGTGACTAATATATGGTCTATCCTGTAGAATGTTCAATGTGCTTTTGAGAAAATGTAAAATCTGTTGTTGTTGGTTGGAGTGTTCTGTATAACTTTATTGTTCTTTGTCTGATTGTTGAAAGTGGGGTATTGAAGCGGAGTATTAAATGTTTTATAATTATGTGTACTATTATTTTCCAGGTGTCTTATTTCTTCCTATGCACTCTGATTTCTACAAATTAGAAAATGTTTAGCTGTGTTTAATTTAATCTAATTAATATGAGATGTAATATGTACACATGGATATGTGCATACATACCTCTTGAGAAATAGGAGAAGGGTGGTTTTCATCATTAGATAAGATATCTTACAATTATATGAAAAAAAGCATAGGCTAATACTAAAAAATAAACAAGGATAGAGGAAGCCAGACCCAGCACACACTCCAGAGGAAGGCTGTAGGTGATGTGGGACAGTGTTTCCTAGCTGCAGAGAGGTTCCAAGCTCTGTGTCCACAAGTCCAGAAAACAGCAAGTACCACAAGTAAGCAGCTACAGAGATTAATCAAAGGAATATACATGAAACAATTTGGTGGAACCTCCTTTTTCAAGTTCTTTCCCGGCCCTTCAGCCTTCTACACAAAGAAATTAGAATCCAAAACCAGATATTTTTCCTCTGTAGATGATCTTCCTTGGGACATTCAGAACTCCCAGAAGAAGATCTGTCACATGCAAGAAAGCATTTCTTATTTCAACGTGTTATAGAGTCATCTGTTTGTCTATTCCTGGTCATCATATCCCCAAGTAAGAGTGTCAAGACAATGAGCACTCTAGAATATATTCTATTACACAATTTTCAAATCTAAAATATAGAGAAGGTGCTGAAGATGTTTTTCTTTTTTGGAATGAAGTAACAGATTGTCAACAAAGAACCAGACTGATGTTTGACTACTCATCAGTAAAAATTACTGCAACGTGATGGGTCAATGACATCACAATTCTGAGGGAATGTTATTTTAAGCTACATTTTATACTAAATGCCAGACTGTTCAAGTATTTTTTGAAAAACAGGTTTTATGTCATGAAGGGAGTTAACTCCTAATAAGCTCTTTCTGAAATCTGCTACGTATCTTACACCAAACTAAGCAAAGTTAAAGGAAAAAAAGTTGATGATGGACTTCAAGAAATAAAAAAGTGAAACCCAAGAAAGAAACAGCATAAGATCCAAAAAAAAGTGGGAAGAAAATGGAGGAAGGAGCTGACCTAGAAAACAGCTCAGACATCTAGAACAGGGAGCCCAGAGGAATCAATTCAGTTCCAGTAGACAATTGATTTACAATAAGAATAATGTAACTGTTGAATTTGACAAATATTGAGAGATTATTGTGTTGCTGCTCTTGGTTTTTGGTACAGAGCAGTGAACAGGCAGAAAAAACGTTGACTCCTTTGAAAGTATTTTAAGTACGGTATTTTTTTTGACACTCATCCCAACTGGTTTATTGCAATTCAGTTCTGGCGCTAGCCTCCCGAAATTAGCACAGATGCCACAAGTTAAAAGACACAGTCCTCAACAAGTCTTTCCTTAATTTAGATGCCATCCACAAGTGAAGTCCCTAAACCACCCACTCATCTGACCAATTGGCTACAAATCTAGGGTGTTCCCATGTTCCCCTTCAGGTTAGATAATTCACTAAAATGACTCACAAAACTCAGGAAAGTGCTACATTTATTATTACAGTTTTATTATAGAAAATACAAAGTCAAGAATGGCCAAAGAGAAATACATAGGGTGAGGTCTGGGAGGATTCCAAATGCAGAGCTGCCTGACCTCTCCCTGTGGAATGTGGTTATGTTACCCTCCTGGTACATTAATGTATTCATCAACCAGGAAGCTCCACCAAGCTTTGGTGCCCAGAAGTTTTATTGGCATCTCATTGACGTTTTGTCAATCATATCACATAAGGAAAGTTTAACTCATAATTAATACCTAAATACAATGTGACTTTTACTCTGAAAACTTTTACATAGGCATCCATTCATTTAAGATTTTTCTTCCCCTAAAGAATTTATTATAGTGGATGCTGTGTTGTGCTGCCCAGACCCTTACTTTAAGGTTGAGCTACTCATTTTCTTAGATGGTTGCAGTGTTCCCCGCTGACAGCAACAAATACTTCCCTTTAAGAGAATTGTCTTGTGCTTAAGGTTGCTGTCTTGCTCAAGGTTAAAAAGTGTCTCTGTGAAGAACCAGCATTCAATGACTGGCGATGTTTCAATAAAGTGTCTTGGACCTTTGATTTAGTTAGGAACAATTTTAAAGGGACAACCCAGCTCCAGTGATCTCGGAGGGACCAGCTAACATCTCTGTTGCAGCTATAATCATGCATCACTTAACGATAGGGATACATATGTTCCGAGAAATTCATCATTAGGCAATTTCATAATTGTGCAAATGTCAGAGAGTGTACTTACACAAACCTAGATACATAGCCTAGTGCACACATAGACTATGTGGTATGGCCTATTGCTCCTAGGCTAGGTCTTCTACAGAGTACTACCATACTGAATACTGCAGGCAGTTTTAAGATAGTATCTAAACATAGAAAGGGTACAGTAAAAATATGGTATAAAATATTTTTCAAAATAGCACACCTGTATAGGGAATTTACCATTAACAGAGCTTGCTGAGCTAAAAGTTACTTTGGATGACATAGTGAGAGAGTGGTAAGTGAATGTGAAGGCCTAGGACATTGCTGTACACAAACACTACACACTTAGGCTATGCTACATTTATTAAAATACTTTTCTTTAAAAATACGTTAGCTTTCACTTACTGTATGTTTTTACTTTATAGCTTTTAATTTCTTAAACTTTTTGATTTTTTTGTAATAGCACTTAGCTTAAAACCCAAATTGTACAACTGTACAAAAATATTTTCTTTCTTTATACCCTCATTCTATAAGTTTTTTTCTATTTGTAATTTTCTTAAAATTTTTACTTAAAATTCTTTTTTGTTAAAAGCTAAGACACAAATACACACATTAGCCTAGGCGTATAAAGGGTCTGGATCTTCAATATCACTGTCTTCTACCTTTTTATGTCTTGTCCCATTGGAAGGTCTTCGTGTGCAACAACACACGTGGAGCTGTCATCTCTTATGAAAAAATGCATTGACAGCACCTACCAAGAGACAACCCCTTCTGTAGTCCTCATATTGACTACCTATCCTGTAGTTCTCAAATGACTGAGCTATTGCATCAACCAATGCAATCTCTTTAGTAAATAACTCAACCTAATTTACCACCAGATACATTGTAATAATCGTCTTGCTTCAGTTGTGGCAGAGACTATCATTATTCTACCTACCAGAAACCCTGGGGTTTGCTGGAAAGAGATGCCTTAGGTTGATATTTCATAAACAGATTTTGAAGTGCAGATTTTTGTGCAGGAAGATGATTAGGGAGTACAGTCAAGAACAACCCCTGAATGAAAGAAAAAATGAACACAGAGAGAAATTGAACTGTAACGTAAAATCATGTGTTGCGTTAAAACATTTTGGTCAACAATAGACCACATATAGGATGGTGGTCCCTTAACATTACAATGGAACTATAAAATTCCTGTCATCCAGAGGTGTCCTAGCTATTATAATGTCATAGCATATTGCATTACTTACACGTTTGTGGTGATGCTGGCATAAACAAACCCACCGTACTGCCAGTCATATAAAAGTATAGTACATACAATTATATACAGTACGTAATACTTGGTAATGATAAGTGATCATGTTACCGGTTTATGTATGTACTATACATTTTATTCTTATTTTAGGGTATACTCATACTTGTTAAAAAAACATATTAACCGTGAAACAACTTCATGAAGGTCCTTCAGAAGTTATCCGAAAAAAGACTTTTGTTTCTTTCCATTTATCAAACTAGATAAATTGATGAATCTTCAGTTTGCTGATTCTTCTACAAACTCATATCTGCTGCTGAATTCTCTCCAGTGAATTTTTAAATTTCAATTATTGTAGTTTTCAACACCAGAATTTCTATTTGGTTTGTTTTTGCAGTTCTTTATTTTTATTTATGTAGTTATGTGTCACTTAATGATAGGGATACATTCTGAAAAATGTATCGTTAGGTGATTTCATCATTGTGCAAACATCATAGAGTGTATTTACATAAACCTACATGGCATAGCCTATTGTACACTTAGGTTATATGGTATAGTTTATTGCTGTTAGGGTACAGACCTATAGAGTAGGTTACTGTACTGAATACTTCAGGCGATTTTAACACAATGGTGAGGGTATTTTGAGATATAGAAACATACAGTTACAACACAGTGTTATATTCTTATGAGGCCACCATTGTATATGTGGTCTATCATTAACTGAAACTTCAATATGCAGCAGCACATGACTGTATTCTCTATTTGGTGAGACATTCTTCTCATGCTTTCCTTTAGTTTTTGGAACTTTTTTTTTTTTTTTTTTTTTAGAATTTTAAGTATCTTTAAAATAGCTGATTTTAATTATTTGTCTAGCCAGTCCAGTGTCTCCGCTTCCCCAGGGACAGCCTCTACTGACTACTTTATTTTTGTGCGGAGCTTCAAGATCAGCCAAAGGTGAGTGGTTGAGACATTTGAGTGACTCACATGCATTCACGTCACCACTCTAGGCATGTGTGTGGTCTTCTGTATTCCCAGGAATGTATTCAATATTTTCCAAGCTTTTACTCGACAAAGCATTTCATTCATCAGTTCTTCCTCCCAAGCTGATTGGTTAGTCTGTAGCCTGCACCCGGTGCTGGCTATTGCCTTGGACATCAGTAACTAAAACATTTGTCTGTACAAACTTTTGACGCATGCCTCTCAGGCAGCAGCTTCAGCACCGGGTGACTTTCGAGTTAGTAGACGTAAAGGCAAGTGTTCGACCCAGTCTTATAGGGTGCCACCAGACAGATAATTAATAATACAGTAAGTACAATTCTTTGTAAATCACATTAACTTTGTTCACTCCAACACCAGGAGTGTGGGCTGTTATTCAAAGTATGGGTGAACTGGGCTGAGCGGGTAGGCAGGGAGTGAGGCTAGAGTTAAGTCAAAATGCCACAAAACTTGCTACTTTTAGTGAAATTCAGCTAATTTTCTTGACTAAACACTCTGTTGGCTGTTAGCAGCTGGTGTTCGTTTCCAGATTTCTGTAAAAGTTGGTGTTAACAGGTTTGCCACTATTGCTTTTATGAATGAGAAGTTGGTGTTTCTTACTCTACCATTTTTACCAATGTTTTTATAAGCATTTTTACTGGAGGTTCTACAGTTAAACACAATACACAATGTCCACAAGGCAATGAATATTGAACTATTTTCTGAAAAAAAAATGGCATCATGACTCACTTGCATTTTTAAACAATATACACTTGTAAAATTAGACAACAAAATTTGAATAGGCAAAGAAAGATGAAGTGGTTTATAAAATATAGTTTATATTATAATGAGGGTGTTGTATTTCACAATAGTGTGGTTTACACAGTGGTGTGTATTGGAATGAGGATGTTGTAAAGAGGGTGACGAACAGTGTATTGCCTGAGATTTTCATCAAAGACATTTGTCTTTTATAGCACATATATCAGTAAGGACACTGCAGAACCGGTAGTTCCATATGAAGTTTATGTTAGGCATTTATGGTTTTTAAAAATGTTATCTCATTAACATTTGGAATTAATAGTAAATTGATATTGATTCAAAAATATAATCTGTTCATTTAAAATGATAAATTCAAGGCCATGTTTCAAAGAACAATGTTGGGAAGAATAATACCTTGTAGAAAAATAAATAAATGCAATATTAATTCTTAAGTTTAATGCTTCCATTCATCAGGGAGTTACGTTAGGCTTGAGAAAAGCATGTCTAACGGAAAGAGCTTTTTAGCCATCAGCAAGAACAACTTTGAAGGTCCTGAATCACTGTGCGAGACAGACTCCTGGACATCAAGCTTTCTTTCCTCCTGTTTTACGTATTTTATTCTTATAAATGAAACAACATCAATGTAAACTCAAAGGTATGTTTTATTAAGAGAATAAAAGGCTATGCCACCCCTTAGCCTGTCTGTCCTCACAAGTAACCCTGCACTCTATCACGGGGAGCAATATCTTCCAAATCTTTTGCAAGTGGCCTACCATTTATTGATTAAAATTATCTCTATGTTTCCATAGTTACTATTTCAGGTAACTTTTAGAATCATTATTGTCAATTTCTAACGAAATTCCATTTTGGGACTTGATTGCTGTTGAATTTATAGATGCCTTTTTGGAAAATTGATGGCTTTATAATATTAAGTATGCCATTCACATATGTGATTTATCTTCTCATTTCTTTATTTTATTATTTCTCTAGTAGAGTTTTATAATTTTATCCATTCTGTTTTTTCACATATTTCATTTGGTACTTTGTAGTTCCCTTGTTCTCTCTTTCTTTCCCTCTCTCGTCACCTCTCTCTCTCCCCCTCTCTCTCTGCTTTTCTTAATATAACTTTCTTTCTTCCATTTTCTAAATTTATAGATAGTAATTGATTATGCTTTATTATATCTGACAGATTGTAGCTCTTTTATGTTAGTTTTAATAATTTGTCATTTACTTACAGTTTATATGAAGATAATGATATCATCTATAAAAAATTTTTGCCTCTTTCTCATTCCTATTATCCTCTCTTCCTCATTGTCTTATTTCTTTTCAACCTTCAATATGTTATTGAATGAAATAGTGAGATTATGCTGGACATTCTTGTCTTATTTCTGATTTTATAGAGAAAGCATCTAAATTTCAAAACAGTGTAATATTCATTAAAGCGTTCATATGTGTGTGTATATGTATATATACACACACACGTATATATTTCTAATATAAACATATTTTCTTTTTTTTTTTCTTTTTTTGGAGACAGGGTCTCACTGTGTTGCCCAGGCTGGAATGCAGTGGTGCGATCTTGGCTCACGGCAACATCCGCCTCCTGGGTTCAAGCGATTCTCCTGCCTCAGCCTCCCGAGTAGCTGGGATTACAGGCATGAGCCACCATGCCTGGCTAATTTTTGTATTTTTAGTAGAGATAGAGTTTCACTATGTTGACCAGGCTAGTCTCGAACTCCTGACCTCAAGTGATCTGCCTGCCTCGGCATCCCAAAGCGCTGGGATTACAGGCATGAGCCACCGTGTCTGGTCTATAAATATATTTTCAATCAAGATAAACACTTCTACTCTTTTGTGTTTTCAGTAATCTTAAACATGAATTTTAAACCATCTTTAAAATTCCACATAAATTCATTATTCATCACAATTCACAACTAAATATATACATTTTAAAATATATTTCTCACATTCACTGAAATATATTAATAGATATTGCATTCTTGACCTCTTCTTATTCTCTTAAATAAATCTTAATTGGTCATAAAATTATATATTTGAATATATCTGTGTATTTAATCTGCTTATTTTTAATATTTTTGAATCTTTGCTCATAGGTGAAATTGGTCTATCATTTCTTATTCCTGTGTGTCCTTGAGCAATGTGAGCTCAAGGGTTACGTGAGCTGTAGAAAAAGAATTGATGATATACCACAGTTGTAGAGAAGGTTCAGAGGGGCCTGCAGTGACTTTCTCCTCTGGTTGCTTGGGCTGTCCTTCTCTGTGAGCGGCCCTCTTGGTTTCTCTAGAGCTCCTTCTTCCTCATATTTACAACTTGCTTGTAGAAAGCCAGGGTTTTTCTGCTCTCATAGTTTTCAACAGTCCACTGAATGTGCATTTTGTTGAAATTCCTAGAATATATTTGACACATGTATTACTTTGTTTTTCAAGGAACCATCATAATTTCTGGTACATCATGCTTCCTCATTTTTATTTTCAAAGAGTTTTGCAGTCATTCATTCAAAATATGTTCTCCATCATTTATGAGCATTTACTTTTGAATAGATTTCTATCACATTTAAAATAGAACAGAACCCTCAACGGGCTTCAGGGCCCTATGTCATTTGGCTCTGTCTAGATTTCCAACCTCATTTCCAAATCTTTCTCCTTTTCCACTCATTCAGTTCTTCCCACACTGTCCTCATTTCTATTTCTCAGCAGCTAAACAAGGTCCATTTGAGAGCATTTGCACTGTGAATGTCTCCGCTTGGAATGTTCTTTCCCCCTGTCTTTTTTATTGTCTTGCCTTAAAGGTCACCTTCTCCAAGGGTACCACCCCAAAAAAGTCTATCTAAAAAAAATCCCTACTCATCACTCTCTTTTTTCCTACTATTCAATAATTGTTTAATGGACTTAACATCAGCAAACACTTTGAAATAGAAATATATTAATTTTCTTAATTTCTGTCTACTTTACTAAAGGTAAGAATTAAGGCAGGACATTTGTTTGTTCTGTTCATTCACTTACGTTTGCTCTGTTCGCTGTGTACCCATACACAAGCTCAGCTACATTATGGAACCATGAAGGAGCTCAAAATAGACTACATGAATTCAGGGAAGCTAGGGTGAGACAATAATAGAAGATAAAGGAAACAATAAGATAGTATATTGCATATAGCAAGCACTAAATATGTTTGCTAAATAAATAAAGAAAAGCTTTAGTTTGTACCTAGGTTATATCTTACATCAAAACTTTTTATTTTATTTTATTTTATTTTATTTATTTTATTTTTGAAACGGAGTCTTGCTCTGCCACCCAGTTTGGAGTGCAGTGGCACGATCTTGGTTCACTACAAGCTCTGCCTCCCAGGTTCACAGCATTCTCCTGCCTCAGCCTCCCCAGTAGCTGGGACTACAGGCTGTCACCATCATGCCCGGCTAATTTTTTGTATTTTTTGTAGAGACGGTGTTTCACCGTGTTAGCCAGGAAGGTCTCGATCTCCTGACCTCGTGATCCTCCCACCCCGGCCTCCCAAAGTGCTGGGATTACAGGCATGAGCCACCATGCCCAGCCTCTTACAACAACATTTTTAAAATTCAACACTGTGACACTTAACTCAAAGAACAATAATTTACACTTCAGAATTAGTGGGCATAGGAGGCAAAAAATACATTACTATCAACTGACTCTGGAAGTTCAATCATTATCTTAAATACTTAAAGTAGGAAAACTGAGAATGCATCTGTTGTCTAAAAACATTAAAATCACTCATTAAATTATACTCTTTAAACTTTCTGCTGACTCCAATAGTATTTCATTTAGATTGGACCTCTAAGTTGTTAGTCATATCTATTGAACTCCTTTGTGTAGCACTTCTACTATTCATACTATTGTTACCGTTACTTCATTCCCTTTGCTATTACCAATCCTACTATTATTACAAATATTACTGCTACTGCTGTGGCTTGTTTGGCGTAACATAAAGGACATGCAAGAAATAATCACTTTCATGGTTTATTTTCTATCACTTATTCCAATTATTTTAGCTTTCATGACATAATTACATAAACAGACATAGTATAACTTATGAAGACAAATAAAGCTAGTTTATGTGTGTGTAAAGTTTTTAAATGCATATGTACATGCTTATGAAATCATTATTACAAGCAAGATAATGACTATATCCATTACCCACAAATTTTCTCTCATTTTCTGTTTTGATAACTCCCTCCAAAACCTCTTTCTGCCCAGGATCCCAAGGCAAACACTATTTGCTTTCTGTCATTATTGATTAGTTTGTTTTTTCTGGAATTTTATGTAAATGATATGATACCCTCTGCATTCTATTTTTCTTCTAGTTTCTTTCACTTAATATAATTAAATTGATCTCCATCTATGATATCATTTTTATCAATAATTCACTCCTTTTTATTGCTCAGTAGTGTTTCCTTTTATGGAAACACATTTTATTATGCACTAATCTCTTGATATGAATTTGATTTTATTTTGGTTTTTTTTTTTTTTGCAATTGCAAATAAAGCTGCTATGAATGTTTGTGTGAAAAAATCTTTTTGGCCGGGCGCGGTGGCTCACGCCTGTAATCCCAGCACTTTGGGAGGCCGAGGCGGGCGGATCACAAGGTCAGGAGATCGAGACCATGGTGAAACCCCGTCTCTACTAAAAAATAGAAAAAAATTAGCCGGGCGCAGTGGCGGGCGCCTGTAGTCCCAGCTACTGGGGAGGCTGAGGTAGGAGAATGGTGTGAACCCGGGAGGCGGAGCTTGCAGTGAGCCGAGATTGCGCCACTGCACTCCAGCCTGGGCGACAGAGCGAGACTCCGTCTCAAAAAAAAAAAAAAAAAAAAAGAAAAAATCTTTTTGCAAACATAGGCTTTTATCATTCTTGGGTAATACGTAGGAATGAACTGGCTGGATCATATAGTAAATATACATTTAACTTTGTAGAAAACTTTCATACTGGCTTTCTAGGTTATTGTATCTTTTCACTGTTCTGCCAGCAGTTGTGAGAATTCCTGTTTTTCTGCGTCTTTCCCAACCTTTGATTTTTTTTTTAGTCTCTTTAATTTTACTCATTTTAATAGGCATGTCGTGGTAGTTCACTATAGTTTTGTAAGTATTTTTTATTAAAGACTAATGATGTTGACATGTTTTCAAGTACTTATTTGACATTTGTGTGTAACTTCTTTGGTGATGTTTTTTGTCCAAATTGCTCCTTTTAAGAATTGAATTACTTGCTTTCTTGTTATCAAATCCTGAGAATTGAAAAAATATTCTGTAGGTAAGTCTTTTTTTCAGATATGTGGTTGGAAGTATTATCTCCCAGTTATTCTCCTTATTGTGTCTTTTGAAAATTAGATATTCTTAGCTTTGATGAAGGCCAATGTATTATTTTTCCTTGTGTGAATTGTGAGTTGCCTAATTCCAGATCACAAAAGTTTTTTCTTATGCATTCTAGCAATATTCAAATTTTGGACTTTTTATTAGGTCTATTCTCAACGTTTAGTTTTATATATATATACACACACATATATGAATATTCAATTGTTGCAACACTGTTTGTTGAAGAGACTGTCATTTTCCCACTGTAATGCTTTAGCACATTCGTCAAAAATCAATTGATAAAACATTTGTGAGTCTATCTCTGAATTCTCTATTCTGTTTCATTGATCTGTATGTCTATCCTAAAAAGTGCCACATTTTCTGATTAGTGTATCTTTATGGTACTCTGAAATCAGGAAATAAGTCCTCCAACTTAGTTCTTACAAAATTATTTAGAGTATTTTTGGTTCATTAAAGTTTTATATAAGTTTTAGGATCTGTTTTTCCATTTCTCCAAACAACCCGTCAGAGATTTCCTCAAATATTTGTTGACTTTCATGTGGGGGTTCATCCTGGAATTTACAATTAACTCTGAGTGCTAACCCCATTTCAGGGACTGTGGGAGTAAGACAAGACTTCTGCCTGGCTAGTGCCAGTACTCTGGGCATGGCAATTTCAAATGTAGGTCACTGCTCTGCTTCTCTGATTCGCGAGGACAACCTGACATCTCCTGCTTACATGTGTCCATGGAGGAGTTGGGGTCTGGTGTCTCCTTCACATATTGTTAAGCATCAACAGAAAATGTTTTACATACCTGGCTTAACTCCACCATACACTCTGTTGTTTGCCAATATTTACCTCTATGTTTCTGTTTTAGATCTTCATGCAGTTCTTTCTGTAAGTTCATTCTACTGTATTTTGGCATGTGCTGTCTGTCTTTTGGAAACTACTGATATGTTTTCATCCGTGCTTATTTTATATTTCAGTATAATCTGAAATTCATTATTAAATATTTTTCCTTTCATTTCTAGAGAGTTGAGAATGAAGAAAGAGGCTCCACTATGTGATCAAGCTGTCATTTTGGTCTGATTCACCTACACATTATTCTTCACATTAGCACATTCATTAACATGTCAACAGAAAAATGAATGCTTTTAGTTTTACATTAGTTTTGTGTAAATGTGATCATATTCTTTTCTTTGGCTCTTTTTTTCTTGTTTTGTTTGCTCTTTGTATTTAATTGTTAACAATGAGTCTTGAAGACCTTTCCATGTCAGGATATTTATATCTACATTATTTCTAACTGCTAAAGTATTCCATGTTGTGAAAATAATATCATTTATTTAACCAATGCCACATTGTTGATCATTTACATCACTTTATTTCCTTTGCATAGTATGAACAATTTTGTAATTTAAATATGAAGTTGTACATATTTGTGTCCATGAAATAGCATTTATGTAGACTACGTATTAAGGAAATGAAACAACCTGGCCAAATGTTTGTTCATGATCATTTTTACAAATATTTCTAATTTATTTCAAAACTATACTATAGCAATTTTCTTCTTCTGGCAAGACTGTATCAGAGTGTACACTATTCCATATTCTCATCAATAGTTTTTTTAATCCATTCAAACATATATTTAGTGAATATTTTTATAATTCAGACACTATGTTAAGCCCTGGTAAATGTCAGAGAAGGCAGCTATTAATCATAGTATTCCTTACAAATGTAAAATTGCTATTTCAATGATAATGCAATATAAAGACTCAACATTCCATCAGGGCACAAATGAGAAGCAATCAATCCAATAAGAGGATAATGCAGGTTTTCCTAAAATTGCATATTGTCTATACTTTTAAATTGCTAATAAGAATTGTATTTTATTTTTAATTCATATTTTTAGGTGAATAATAAAGTTAACATCCTTTCATAAATTTATAAGCTATTTCTATTTCCCACTGTGACATGCCCATTAATATATTTAGCTGTAATTCTAATGAGCTGTATGTAATTTTAATATATTTTAAAATTTTGTTACAGTAAAGTATACTGTATATCAATGGCTTTTTGTAAGTTGCAAGATTTATCTTGATTAGTTGGAAATCTTTAAACTTTATTTATGGTAGTTATTTTAGAAGGTTAATATTTAACAGAGTAAAGTATGTCTTTTAATGTCATCTTATATATTAGAAATATATATTTTATTTTTCTCTAATATGTTTTATTTTCATGTTTCATTTTGTCTGTTGTGTAAAATAGAGACCTAAACATGCTTTTGCCAAATATACATAATTGTTCCAAAAACTAATTGAATAACGTATTGTTTTACTACTGTATTAATTTTTGCCATCTTTAAAATGGAAAATTAAACTCCCAGGATATTTTACCCAGCTGAGCTCTAGTCATACTCCTCATTAAAAAAAGAAAAAAATCTTCAACTATTTGTTTTTGAAGTCTCTAGAAGTGAATTCTGCAGTAGAGAAAATTTCTAGGAATAGCCCCAAGATTCCACATCTCGAATCCCCGGAACCTGTGAATGTCATGAGATATCACTCCTGTGATTGTGTTATATTATATGCCACAATTGATCTTAAGGCATATGAGCCTAATTTAATACTACAAACCCCTTACAAGTGGAAAATTCTGACTGGTAGCAAGAGGAATGTGAAAAGAAAGGCAGAGAGGGAAGACAGAAGGGGAAGACAGAAGGGAAATTTAGTGATCCTTAACACAAGGAGGACTTGACGCATCATGGCTGATTTGGAGATGGAGATGGCCATAGGAGAAGGAATAGAGGTAACTCACAAGGGCAGAGGACATCCTGTGACCAACAACAAGCATGGGAATCTGAACGTCCGTTCTATCATGATACGGAACTGAATTCTGTCAACAACTGAATAAGCTTGGAGGTGGATTTTCCCACGAAATGAATTCTCTAGCATCGTGAAATCCTGAGCAGAGAACCCAGTTGAGTCGCTTGGAATTCTGACTTTCAGAATTTTTAAACTGTTGGTTTTTTGTTTTGTTTAAATCAGCTTTATGGAGGCATAATACACAAATAGGAATTACATATGTTTAAAGTATACAATTTGATGTTTTAATACATGTACATAATATATATTGCAGAATAATCACCTCAATCAAGCTAATTAACATATCCATCACCTCATAGAGTTACCTTCTTTGTGGTGAGAACACTTAATATCTACCCTCTGTAAATTTCAAGTATACTGTACAGTATTGTTACCTATAGTCACCATGATGTACAGTGGATCTCCATAATTTATTCATTTTACTTAACTGAAACTTTATATCCTCTGACCAACATCTCCCCATTTTCCCCTCTCGCCTGCCCCTGGCAACCACTATTCTATTCACTGTTTCGACAATAAGTTTCACTATCTTAGATTCCACATATCAGTGAGCTCATGTGGTATTTGCTTGTCTGTTTATGGCTTATTTCATTTAGCCTAATGCCCTCCGGGATCATCTATGTCATCACAAATGGAACAATTTCCTTCTTTTATCAACAAACATTTAGTTTGTTTTCATATCTTGGCTTTTGTGAATAATACTACAGTGAATAAGGGAGTGCAGATATTTCTTAGAGCTCCAGATTTTATTTTCTTTGCATATATACTCAGAAATGGATACGTGTTAGTTCTATATTTAATTTAATTTAATTTAATCTAATAGCCATCCTAACATACGTGAGGCGATGTATTACTGTGGTTTTGATTTGAAATTCCCTGATGATTAGTGTTTTCACATACCTGTTGGCCATTTGTATGTCTACTACTGAGAAATGTCTATTCATGTGCCTTGTCCATTTTTTAAATTGGATTGTCTTGTTTTTGTTGTTTTGCTATTGAGTTGTATTATTTTCTTATGTATTCTGTATGTTAACCTCTTATCAGACACACAATTTGCAAAAATTTTTCTCTCATTCCATAGGCTGCCTTTTCACTCTTGATCATTTTCTTTGCTTTGCAGAAGCTTTTTATGGATGGAGTTGTACTTGTCTATATTTACTTGTGCAGTCCGTGCTATTGGTATAATAATAAAAAAATTGTTGACAAGATCAATGCCGAGAAGATTTTCCACACATTAATTAGTGTGTAGTAAATTATTTACTCAGAGTTAGAAAACTAATACGAGGTTGATATTTCTAAATGATGTATTTTATTAGCACCTACTCGCTTATCCATTTCAGATATTTTTGGTTAATATTCTAATATTATGATGATAAGATTAGTATATTTATATCACTATCAACATATTGTCTTCCTGCTTCCCAATGTAGACAAGTATTAGTTTCCTTATCCCTACTGGTCAACTCTTCAAGTGGTTACAGCATGTATAGACATCCATTCTTTGTTCCATCACTCACAGGGAGAGTGGTATTCGTGGAAAATTTTTAGTTTATGTTATTATTTTCTATAGCTTTCTTTCATTTATTATTTCTCTCCAGTTATGTGTTAGGAGGTTAACATTTACTTTCTATTTTACAACCATAATGAAGTTGTTTGCTTCTATTTTTGGTAGATTATGAAATTTGAAAAGCAATAACAATATTGTTTCTCTGCAAAACATATTTACTGCACAGCCAAGAAGTGTATTTGTATATAATTCCTTTTTTTGAGGACCCAAATGTCATGATTTCTGAGTACTAAAGGAAAAATATTCCCATATTCAACTGTGAATCCATACTTCTATTTTGCCATCTACCAGGTTCCCCTCTCTCTCTCCATGTATACATATATGTATTACTATGCCTCAAATTTCTCCCAAGGTCTATTTGGGATGTTCCATTAGTGTCCCTTATTCATGAAAAATTGTTCTCTTTTCTTCTCTGTCTGCCTGAATCAATCTGAACAGCCTGTTCTCTAAGCCTGTTGTGCAGTTATTTCTAGTTACAGACCATCTCTTAACCACTTAAATGAATAGGCTATTTTCTGGATATGTATTTTCATTTGCTGTTCCTCCAGATTCACTGTCCATTAATATCTATCTCATTGCGGGCCGTGGGAGACTAACTTTTGTGGTCAACTTTACAAATTCCTTTGCCCTTGATCTTCCTGCTGAATTGGCCAGGAGGAGGCAGCAGCAGTAGTATTTAGCACTAGCAGACCAATTCTTCAAGCTGGGAGGCAGACTCAAGTGTTTCACCATCTCAGCGTAGGCAAAGCTGTGACTGACAGGGCTTTACAATCCATACGGATGCACTATTTTTTTTTTTCCTAAGGAGAATTGTGCCATGATTTTGAAGTCAGAGGGAAAGTTGTGGGCTTTACTTCTCATCACTCAATTTTGTATCTATATAAAATTTTGAAGATTGTTTAACTATATATATATTAATTGTTAACCAGTGATGGGAAAATCTTCTTTGTATGGCTTCTGTAAAGAGAAAATGAGATCTCACTTTAAACATCTTAGATGATTTCTTGGTACTGTAAATGGCCCAAAAATGTTTGCTAATGTTACTGTTGTTGATAAGTGGCCTCTTATATCACAGTTTCCTTTCTTGTACAATGTGGATAGCAAAAGTTTTTTATTGAGTCTGAATAATGTAAGCAAGGTTTGAGGTAAGATTCAAGGTGTATTACATAAAACAATAATTAAATAAATGTATTACCCATCTGTCTTCCATGAAGGCCACCAAAAAAGTATCTTTCTCCAATCTACAACTACCTAAACATGATTGCTAAATACTGTCCTTATCCCTGGAATATGTTCAACTCAGTCAAAACATGAATAAATGGTGATTAAAGGTGAGAAATAAAATTAATTTAGAGGAGCTTAGAAATGACAGCTCTACTACGTTGTTACTGCTTTCGTCACCCTGTCGTGAAACAGAACACCAGAACTGACCCTTCTTGTCCCACTGTAACTTTGCATGCATTGACCAACTTCTCCCATTCTCCTCTAACCACTATTTTCCCCAGCCTCTCAAAACCACAATTCTACTCTCTATTTCTATGAAATCCACTTTTTATATTAGTGAGACTTTTTATATTAGTGAGCTTATGAAATGTTTTGTTCTTCTTTGCCTGGTTTATTTCACTTTATGTAATATCCTCCAGATTCATCACTGTTGCCACAAATGACAGGATTTCATTCTATGTTATGGCTGAATAATATTCCATTGTGTGTATATATACATTTTCTTCATCCATTCATCTGTAGATGGGCATTTAGATTGATCCCATATCTTGGCTATTGTGAATAGTGCTACAATAAACATGGGAGTACAGATATCTCTTCAACATACTGATACAATTTTTTTTTGGCTATATACCCAGTCATGAGATTGCTGGATTATATGGTAGTTTTATTTTTAATTGTTTGAGGAAGCTTCTTACTGTTTTTCAAAGTGGCTGTACTCATTTACATTCCTACCAACAGTGTATGAAGAAGGTTCTCTTTTCCACATCATCTCCAGAAATTTTTTTGGTCTTTTTTGATGAAAGCCATTCTAAGTGGGGTGAGGTGATAGCTCACTATGCTTTAGATTGGTATTTCCCTGCAAAGATAATGTAGTGCATATTTCAAGATAACTAGGAGAGAAAATTTTGTATGTTATTACTGCGAAAAAATGTTTAAAGTGATGCATATGCCGGTCACCCTAATTTGGTCATGATACAATCTATACATGCATTGAAACACACTATACCCTACAAATAGCCACTAATATGTGTCAATTATAAATTTAAAAAATTAGTTATTTTAACTTTTTCTTGTTATTCTTTATATGCAGTCAAGAATTATTAACTTTCCCTTTCCAGCTTTCTAAACATATAATCCAAAAGATGGATGCCTATGATTCTTTTACAATGAAGGTGGCACCTTTGTGGTTGATACCTTCTTCAGGAAGCCACTGTCCAAATGTTTAACAAAGATAACATAAAGACATTACTTTTCTTTTCCCGTTATGAACATTTTCAACATCACTGAAATACATCAGATATGACTTTCAATTGTGTCTGCTAGTAACCATCCCAATTAGTAATACAATTCATTTACTATGGTAAAAAATATAACATGAAATTGCAGATTTTGTATATGAGAAAAATTCAGGATGTTGCAGTTTATCTTTTCTTGTAAGGTACTAAGGTTTTGAGGATTTTGCATATTTAGTTCTATCCATTAACCTTTCTCTCAGCCTTTGTCTTCTTACAGTGTTCTGATTCCCAGAAAACAAATTAAATCTTTAGAAGACTGAGAAAATAAGCATTAGTTTAATATTAGATGAACAGACATAGTGGAAGAAAATGAAAAGGCAAAATAGATTTACAACTAAAATAGTTCAGGGATTTAAAAAAGCAACATGAAGTGGGGATATTACCATTGATTAGTGAGCCAGACAACACCAGACTTAATCATAATTTTGTTAGTAAAGAGTTGTATGATTTTGATTTTTAAAAACTTCTCCATACTTTTCTCATCTAGTAAGAGAAGGAAGGGAAGGATGATATATAACATCCTTTTTAGGTCTGAAATTAATTTATTATTTTTTTCACAAGTATTTTTTATCATTACTATGTTCTTCACAACCTTCCAAATACTAGGAATTTGGAAGTTATAATCCTGCTGCAAAGAGGATTACAGTCTAATGAGAAAGTCAACCATGTCAAAGAAAGTGATATAGCATGAAAACCAATTAAAATATGCACATTGTTATATGGGAAGGACAGAAGATAATGGATTAGGAACAGAGTTGGGAAGGGCTTCACATGTAAGGTAAAATGTAAGCCCCTATTAAACAGAGAAGGAGAGAAGGCTTTTCAAGCAGACGAAGCAGCAAGCTGTGGTCCATGGGGCTGGGAGAAAAATGAGGTGCTTGGTAGTGCAGACCCTTAGTAGACACTCAATAAAAATCTATGTAGCAAATTCTGGAAAATACAGCCGGAATGCGAGAATGGCAGGCAATGAGTCTGTACAGAGAGGACTAGAACTAATCATGAATCCCCCATATACCAGGCTATATATTTTTAGCTTCATCTCATGGGCAGTTGAGTAAACATAATGGATTTGAGTTTCAGACATTTTACTTGGCAGTTATATGAAGTCTGTTTTGGAATCAAGTAATACTGAGTCAGATAAGAGAGCATTCAAAAATTGTCAAGCAAAAATTAAGGGTATATTTTGGGGGGACTTAAATGTGGTTTCATGAACAAAAATACACAAAATAATTATATTAATCAATATAGAAACATATTTTTCTCTCGTGGTCATCAATGTTTCCTAGCATTATTATCCAACATGTCCATCTACACAGGCACAATGCAGCCCAGACATTCAATGACACATTTAGAGTCTCCCTTATTGTGATTGCTAACACGAACCATGGTCATCTTGCTGATATCATCTGTGAAAAATTACGTCTGATTTTAAAATATAGGCCAATTTTTCACATATTCTAAATTTTATTTTTGTTTAATGGAAATCATTAATTTTTGTTGGACAGTAGAGGGACAAAATGGCTCTTCACATTGTCAAGGCCACAGGCTTTGTCTCTTTGGCTGCCCAACTACCATTCCCAATCATCTCTTGTGCTATAGTGCTAGTTGCAGCTCTTGCTATTTGGGTCACACTTCAACCAGTAAGAAAAGTAAAAGGAAGGAAAATAGCACTCTCTCCTAAAAGTCGGTCTTCTGTGTCATCATACAACTACCCCAGGAGCCAGAATTTTATCACCAGAAGCTACCATGAGGGTAGAAGGTATATAAAGATTTTATTCTCAAGGCCATAGATAATAGCGAATATGGACGATTCTAGCATTTTAGAGGAAAATAAGCATTCACTACCATAAAGTTTGAAGTAAAAAAACATCGCAGTGAGAGTAGAGACAGGGCAACACACTCAAAGATTAATTTGAAGAAATGATTGGCAAGACTTGGTAAATTAAATGTGAAAAGTGAGCATGAAGAATAAAAAGTTTGCTTATGATCGCATCTTGCCTCATTGTGTCGTGAGAGGTGCTGTTAACTGAGCTGAGTTTAGAACGAAGAATATAAAGTGGGAGGACTGGCTTTACACTTTGGGTGAGAATACAGTAATATATAGTTGTCACACAGTCATCCAATGAAATAAGAAAGTAAAATAATTTGAAATGGATATTAGTAAGAAGACAAATAAGTAGGCATAGTGTTTATTGAAGGTAGAAGGCTCAGAAGAAAGTTTTTACTTACCCCGACCCAAAACAGTACAATATTTTGGGAGAGCTGTTTTTGTTCCCTAGCATTCTAATACAACCGTTTCATCTACACAGGTAAAATGCACCCCAGATATTCCGTGACACATTTAGAGTCTCTCTTATTGTAATTGCTAACAAGAATAAGGATTATTTTGCTGATATCATCTGTGAATAATTATGTCTTATTTTAAAATGTAAACCAATCTTCCATGTATTCTAAACATTACTTTTGTTTAACAGAAATCATTAATTTTTCAATAAAACCCTCTGCTTGTAGCACAGTTAACATTGTTATTTGTTTTACAATCAAACCATCCACCATCTTAGTCCTATTTTTATTGCAAATACAACATTCTGTTTAATTCTTTGAGTGTGTATGTGTGTGTGTGTGTGTGTGTGTGTGTGTGTGTGTGTTTCTTTATGGAATCAACTATAAAATATGCCCTGACTCTTTTAGAAGATTGAAACACTAAGATAAATAGGGTTTAAATGCACCAATTAAAGAAGCTATTATAGAGTTCACTTACATCAGAATCTTCACAATTATGCTTGGGGGTCCTTTTTTTAAAATCAATTTTTGAAATGACTAGTGTGAGAACTCACAATTGGTACCTCAAGTCAGAAAACACTCCCTCAGGACAACAAATGAGTTTTTGGAACCTCGTGTTTTTATATGACGTATTACCATAAGTTGTTGTGCTGGTATTTGAATGTGTTGTGTTCATTTCCAGTAAACATACTATGTGTAATTTTACATGGCATTCAACACTTTTAGTTGTAGGGGTATAGGAGATAAGGAAAGTATTATATATGCTTGTTAATTTTTTTAGACTACGCAATATTTACCCACTGAATGTATTTTGATCCCATGTGGTTACAAACACAAGAAAATTTTGAATGTGTAGGAGGAAAGTTTATAGCACAGGCAGAATTTAACTTAAGACATAAACCTCAGTTAAATTAAAAGTCATGAAAAGATATATCAGTGAACAGAAATTGGAAGGAAGATGTTAACTCTTTAATGAGTACAATCTGATCAATTATCACATTCTTCATGAGATAGAATAGGTTAGTATTTTGTAAGTCTGGAAAACATTTTGAGAAATCATCAGGCATTGATCTATATATGACTATGGATCTCAAACTTTAGTGTGCACCAGAATAACCCTGTTAAAATCTTGTTAATATACAGATTGCTATGGCCTACACTCGGATTTTCTGATTTAGTATGTCTAGGGTGGGGCCTGATAATATGCATTTTTAACAAGTTCCCAGGTGATACTGATGCTGCTGGTCCAGGAATCACTTTGAGTAGTACTGTTCTTTCATGGGCTGTACATAAAATGGACAAAATGTAAGCTAGTGCCCCTGAGAGAGGGCTAGCTTGCTTTGGTTCTATGAATATCAATTTGAGATACTATGTCATATTTGATGTTGCATTAACCTTCTTGTTAAATTTTTTAATGAAAAATATCTCAATAAATTCTTAGATTTTTCTAAGAGAGAGGGCCACTGGAGATATTTTATTTAAACTTGGATGATTTAATTTATATAGTCTATTCTGTGATTAAATTAAGTTGATGACATTATTTCCTCTAAATACTCCATAGGATCATAAAAATGTTAAGCATTGTTTTAATTTTTAAATAAATAGATGATAAATTTTTACAGAAATATCTGATTTATCTTATTGGATAAATTTAGAATTAAAAATTTTTTTGATGGAACTGTAATGCTTAAATGCAATGTCTACTTCCTGCCTCTTATGATAATAGTTCTCACTATTATAAAAAAAAAAAAAAAGAGTTGTTCATAGTAGTAGAATCAGAACTGCCAGGAATTACAGAAAGTGTTATATTTCAGAGAAAGGATTCTGACCTATATAAGACTGAAACATGAACCTCCTGCCATGAATTCTGGAACAGTGCTTTCTGAGGGCTATTTGGACTTTGAAGAAATATAGGGATAAGCAAGTATTCTCATTTTCCCTCGTTCTTAACTCCAGTACTTTAAAATAAGTAAGCAAACAACACCACACACAAGAAAAACACCTATATTGATACTAGGATAAGCCTACATTACATATTTCAAATTATACTGCTTGGTGCAATATAATTTAAATCAAATTAGAAGAGGGCTTGAAATATATTAAATTTTGTCATTGGTTGCATACTACCTTGGTATACATATTGAATTATAAAATCACAAAAGTCCCATGTTAGGATAATTAATGTAAACAGTCCCTTTTCAAAATAAGGATAAACATAATGAATTTAATATCAAGGGCTGAAGTTGCATTCATATAATATTAAAGAGAGGTAATAATTTAGAGTCCATTTTCTTGCCAATCTTATAAGCATAGCAGCACTGGGAAAACAGTTTTCGCTCATTCAAACAAAACATTTAATGAGCACCTACTATAGTCCATCATTCTGGAGATAAAGAACAAAAGTTTTAAGTCACCGTCTTCATAGAATGTACGTTCTGGCAAAGGTAGTTAAGGAACACATGTATGAAAATAAGAATGAGCACATCACAAGGCTGACCTATAACAAAAATTGAGTAATAAGATAGAAAATGCTATTTTAGATAGGACGCCATTGATATGTCATTCCTGATGAGACCTGAACCATAAAAGAGAGCAATGCAAAGATAAGTGAAAAGCGTTCCAGATCAATGGAACAACTGGTTCAATAGTTTCCCAGCTTGGGGTCTTTATACTCACAAAGAAGTCCAGCAAGCCTGGACCATGACGAATAACACAGTGTGGGGGATGGAACTGTGGTGAATCACAGGTACCACATCACATAGGACATTATAGATCGACCATGAGAAGGGTTTTGGACTTCATTGGAAATAAAATGGAAATCTACTAGATTTATATTTTAATCAGAAAGATATGATAAGATTCAAATTGTTAAAAAGTTTATTCTGTCGACTGTAGGAGGAACAAGACAAGAATCATTCAGCCTGGTAAGGAGGCATAAATTATTAAGATACAGTAGAACAAAAGAAGAAATATATAATATGTTTAAAAATGGGGAGTCATTCAAAAGCAAAGTAGTACTAACTGATTTTAATAAGCTTAAATTAAATTTAGGTACTATTTTAGTAATTATCCTTACAACAATATTAATTATACTTATGGCTTTCTGCCAATATCTCATTTGGCTTTGGTAGTGGAAGCTAATTGCAGGTTGATAAGAAAAGAGCATTCTGACCTTGTAAATGAATTCTTATTTTAATCGATCTCTGTATAACCAATAATCAATGCAAGGTAATACAATTATACAGACGTTGACTTTTTTTATTTTTATAATTGATTAAAGACATCTTTCGTAGGGGATACCATGAACTTTGAGTAATTTAACAGCAATTTTTTCCAATATGTGGAATTAATTATTTAATAATTCACTAGCTGATTAATGATCAATAAGCTAATCTCAGTTTAAACCCATCTGTAACACTTAATGATCCTTAACCATATTTCACTAAAACTCCAAAATGAAATAAAGACCTCTATTATGAAGTTGATTTAGGCCTTGTCTATTCTACACTCTCCAATGAAAAATGATGGTGATACACAGTGTTCTCCCAGTGTATCTTAGAACCAAGAATAAAATTACTTCCTAAACAAGAATGAGTTATGGGATTTAGTTCTAGCTTTGGCAATGATTCATTGGATAACCTTGGGAAAGTTAGTTCAACATTCTCATGTGGTTTCCTAGTTGTAAATGGGGATATTAACCGTTTGCCACTGAAGTTCTAAGCCTGACTTATGGGATAGTAGTTGCTTACTAAGAATTTTAAAATAAAATGGCGAAGCTTGTGATAAGCTAGATATTCTATTACAAATACAAATAAACAAACTGAAATATATAAGATAAATGAAAACAGGTTTAAAAGAGTTTATGTTCCAGGTACTAGGTAGGTTGCGTGCAGAATAGCAAGAGGAACAAAACACAGTTGATCTCAAGGACACCATTTTCAAGCCAAAGAGATAGGTTCACATAAAAAATAAATTTATAAACATTGTACATACTACTGAGAATGACTGACCATTAGAGTATGAGTCATGAGAGGGTGGACTTCATGTGTCCCATTCAGTATTTTTAACCCACCACTTGGAATGGTGCCTTGTTTTTTTGGTGATTCAATATTTATTTATTAAGGGAATATTTACAGGATCTCTACTATGTATCAGGCACAGTTCCAGAGCTGGGGATATTAGCATTGACAAGTTAACACCCCCGACCTCAAACCCTTATTTATATCATAGTAAGGGAGACAGGCAACAACAAATAAATGAAATATGAGATATAATATCAGGTAAGTGCTTTAAAGAAATGTTGTCACAGGATGAAACTGAGTGTAAAAGCCTACTATTTGAGCTACATGGAATACAGACTTTTTTTGAAGAGGTCACAATTGAAGAGTGGCTTAAAAAATATCAGTGACTGAAACCTGAAACTATATGAGGAAAAGGTACTCTATGTACATCGTAAGTACAATGTATGGTATGTACTATGATATAAAGTGCACTTTGCCTAGAAAGTACAAAGGCCCTGAGGTGGGAAAGACTTTGGCATACTTGAGGAATGGGATATTCTTGTAGTTTATGGTAAGAGCCACATTTTGTCAAAGTGCAATCAGAAAATGTTGGAGGACTATGAGCAAGGGAGTGACATGATCTGATTCAGGTGCTTAAAATATCACTCTGACTTCTCTGTAGCAGACAGACCCTAGGTAAGCAGTAGTAGAACAGTGAAACCTGTTAAAATGTTGTTACAGGGATCCAGGTAAGGGACCCTAGCAGTTCCTGTGGAAACCACTGATGTGATAAAAAGTGCTCAGGCATGCCATTTATATTTGACATATACCTTGAAGTTAGAGCTAATGGGATTTGTTATGGATTGGATGTGAGGTATCCCAGAGAATGAGGACTCAGATGCCTACTTTCATGTTCTGAGCAATTGGATAGGGGGTTGCCATTTTGGAAGGATCAGATTATAAAGAGAAATAAATAAAAGATCAATTTGTGAAATATTAGAATCGAAAAGCCTTTGAAATATCCAAGTGGAGATTTGGAATATATTAGTCTGAGGCTCTAGGGTAATATTAGGCTAGAAATGTAAATTTCATAGTCATTGTCATATAGCTGGTATTAAAAGTCACAGAACTGGGTGAGGTTACCATAGAGGAGCTTAGAAAGAGAAAGAAATGTAAATTGCAGGGAAATTCAACAAAGTAGACTGAGAATGGCCAATATAATAGGAGGAAATCAATTGGTGAATTGCACCCTGGAAGCCCAATGTTGCAAATACTCTAGGAAAACGGCACCCATGTGAACTAGACACAGGAGAAATATAGACTATTTACATTTATTCCTTGTTTTTCAGAAACTCTTCTTTAATGGGAGCAGAGGCATCAAAATAGACACAAAATTTCAAGGATGAAACAATATCAGAGGAAAGAAATATAACAAACTATTAGGAGATAGAAAGCAGAAAGGTAAAAGACAACCTAGCATGTCAGAAGGAGAGATGTAATGTATTGGAGAAACCTACAATCCACGTGTATTAGGCCATTCTTGCATTGCTCTACAAACATACCTGAGACTAGGGACTTTATAAAGAAAAAAAAAGTTTTAATTGGTTCACAATTCTGCAGGCTTCACAGGAAAGATGGTGCTGGCATCTGCTCAGCTTCTAGTGAGGTCTCAGCAAGCTTTTAATTATGGCAGATCATGAAGGAGAAGCAGGCATGTCACATGACGGAAGCAGGAGCAAGACAGAATGGGAGGGAGATGTCACACACTTTTAAACAGCCAGGTCTCACAGGAATTCACTGTTGTGAGGATAATACCAAAAGGATGGTGCGGAACCATTCATGAGAAATCCACTCCCATGATCCAATTACTTTCCAATAGACTGCATCTCCAATACTGGGGATTACAAAGCAACAAGAGATTTGGGCAGGGACAAATATACTAACTCTATCATTCCATCCCTGGCCTCTCCCAAATCTCATGTCCTCACATTTCAAAATATAATCATCCCTTCTCAATAGTCCCACCAAAGTCTTAACTCATCCCAACATTAACTGAAAAAAATCCCAATTCCTAAATCCAAAGTCTTGTCTGAAAATTGTCAGGTCCCTGAGCCCATGCTAAGTAGTCATATCCCCTGTGACCTGCACGTATACATCCAGATGGCCTGAAGCAACTGAAGAACCACAAAAGAAGAGAAAATAGGCAGTTCCTGCCTTAACTGATGACATTCCACCATTGTGATTTGTTCCTGCCTCACCCTAGCTGATCAATTGACCTTGTGACATTCCTTCTCCTGGACAATGAGTCTCAGGAGCTCCCCACTGAGAACCTTGTGACCCCAGCCCCTGCCTAGAGAGAAAAACCTTTAACTGTAATTTTCCACTACCTACCCAAATCCTATAAAACTGCCCCACACCTATCTCCCTTTGCTGACTCCTTTTTCAGACTCAGTCCGCCTGCACCCAGGTGAGTAAAAAGCTTTATTGCTCACACAAAGCCTGTTTGGTGGTCTCTTCACATGGATGTGTGTAACAAAAATGAGTTCTGTCCATCTATGAGCCTGTAAATTCAAAACAAGTTATTTACGCCGAAGATACAATGGGGGTGTAGGCATTAGGTAAACATTCCTATCCCAAAAGGGAGAAATCAGCCAATCGGCCAAAAGAAAGGAACTACAGGCCTCAAGCATGTTAGAAATGCAGTAAGGCAGTCGTTAAATCTTAAAGCTCCAAAATAATCTTCTTTGACTCCATGTTGCACACCCAGGGCACAGTGGTGAAAGCAGTGCACTCCTAAGGCCTTGGGCAGCTCTGCCTTTGTGGCTATTCATGGTTCAGCCCTGAGGCTGCTCTCGTAGGATGGTGTTGAGTACCTGCAACTTTTCCAAGTGCAGGTTGCAAGCTTCCAGTGGATCTACGATTCTGTGGTCTGGAGGATGGTGGCCACTTCCCACAGCTCCTATAGGCAGTGCCCCATTGGAGACTGTGTAGGCCTTCCAATCCCACATTTCCCTTCTGCACTGCCATAGTAGAGGTGCTCTGTGAGGGCCCAATCTGCCTTTGAACCCAGGCTATTCCATACATTTTCTGAAATCTAGGTGGAGGAGCCAAGTCTCCACCACTCTAGCATTCTGTGCACCTACAGGGCTTAACACTATGTGGGAGCCAACAAGGCGTATAGTGACTTGAGCTCTCCAAAGTGGCAACATGAGCAGTATCTCGGGCCCTTAGAGTGGAGGCTGGAATCAGAGTGACTAGTATGTGGGGAACAGTGTCTTGAGGTTGCACAGGGCAGCTGTGGTCCTGGGACTAGCTCACAAAATGATTCTTCCCTTCTAGGCCTGTGATGGGAGGGACTGCCATGAAGGTCTCTGAAATATCTTCCAGGCCTTTTCCCATTGTCTTGGATATTAACACTTGACTCCTCTTTAGTTATGCAAATGTGTCTTGCTTGGATTCCTCTGCCAGAAGTTTTCTTTCTTTGCCACATGGCCTGACTGCAAATTTTCCAAACTTACAAACTCTGCTTCCTGTTTCACTATAAATTCCAACTTTCAGTCATTTATTTGCTCCCACATCTGAGTGTAGGTTGTTAGAAGATCTCTTGAACATTTTGCTGCTTAGAAATTTCTTCTGCCACATACCCTAAACATCGTTCTGAAGTTCAAACTTCCACAGAGCCCTAGGGCAGGGGTAAAATGCAGCCAAGTTCTTTGCTAAGGCATAACAAAAGTGACTTTGGTCTGGTTCCCAATAAGTTCCTCATTTCCATTTGAGACCTACACAGCGTAGACTTCAATGTTCATGTTGCTATCAGCTTTTTGGTTACAACCATTTAACCAGTTTCTAAGATGTTCCAAACTCTCCCTCATCTTTTCTTCTGAGCACTCCAAACTCTTCCAACCTCTACCGGTTACCCAGTACCAAAGCCGCTTTCACATTTTCAGAATTTTCAGGTATCTTTATGGCAATGCCCCACTCCTCAGTACCAATTTCCTATATTAGGCCATTCTGGCATTGCTATAAAGAAATACCTGAGACTGGGTAATTTGTAAAGAAAAGAGGTTTAATTGGCTCACGGTTCTGCAGGCATTACGGGAAGGATAGTTCTAACACGTGCTCAGCTTCTCGCAAGACCTCAGAAAGCTTACAATCATGGTGGAAGGTAAAGGGGGAGCAGGTATATCTCATGGTTAAAGCAGGACCGAGAGAGAGAGGGAAGTGCCACACACTTTTAAACAGCCAGATTTCATGAGAACTCACTATCATGAGAATGTCACTAACAGGAGAGTGGTAAAGCATTCATGAGAAATCCATCCCCACAATCCAATTATTTCCCACTAGGCTCTACCTCTAATACTAGGGATTACAATTCAACATAAGATTTTGGTGGGAACAAATATACAAACTTTATTACCATTGAAGCAGAGAAGAAGACCAGAAGCAAGCTGTTTAGCACCACAGAATTCAAAATAGCTCAGGAATTATAGCCAAAAGGCACCTGTGAGAATATGGATGGCTGGTATAATAAATGGGGAAAAAATTAAAGAAAATTGAATTATAGATTAAGAAAGCATTGCATAGTGATTAAGTACACAAAAAATACACAAGTTAAAAAAATCACAATAGGCCATGCGCGGTGGTGGCTCCCGTCTGTAATCCCAGCACTTTGGGGTTCAAGACCAGCCTGGCCAACATGGTGAAATCCTGTCTCTACAAAAATACAAAAATTAGCCAGGCATGATGGCAGATGCCTGTAATCCCAGCTACTTCAGAATCATTTGAACTTGGAAGGCAGAGGTTGCAGTGAGCCAAGATTGTGCCATTGCACTCCAGCCTGGGTGACAAAGCGAGACACTGTCTCAAAAAAAAAAAAAAAAAAAAAATTTAAAGACATTGGGGAGAAATATATTATGTTAGGCTTACAAAAATATGAATTCACAAATCGGAAAAATTATCGGAATTCTCACATGGTCATTGGTTCAGGCTTTAGAAAATCTGTTTGAGATTTTCAACCTAGAATTCTCCTACTAGGAATTCCACACTAGAATCCAGTCAAGCTATGAATTTGTATGTGAGTATGTTTGATCAAGGAAGTAGAACCACTTGAGTGACATAAATAAAGTGATACACCATAAAGATTATATTGTACACAATTGTGGGAGCTAGTACAGAAATTCATGGAGTTCTGTTGCTCCTGTGTTTATGGTGGGCCTGAAGCTACAGTAGATCTGCAGGACTGACAGGAAAAAAAAAAACTGGATAGGAAGCACAGAAGAGCACGAGAGAAATTAGAACCCTCATTGTCTCCCACTGTGTCCAATGATGATGTAGGTAATCTGCAAAAGACGCTGGTACTCAATACATCAAAGCTGCATTTGCATCTGGCCCAGGAGTCCAAGAAGCTGAAGGAAGGGATCAGGTGGGAACTGGCAAAGCTGGAGGCCCAACTGCAAGGTAAGGCAGGGGATGAGTTACAAGATGCACGAGCTGCAGTGGTGTTCAATGTTCTGCACTACCCACAGACTGAAATAACTGCTTTTTCACTACCACTTCCAAATCTCACGCAAGATTTTTTTTCTCAGCTTGTTCTAATCTAGTATGTGAGAGATGGGAGGAAAATGTTATTCCAGTTGTATTAATCCATTTTCACACTGCTGATAAACACACACTCGAGACTGGGTAATCTATAAAGAAAAAGGGATTTAATGGGGATGGGGACGCCTCACAATCATGGCAGAAGATAAAGGAAGAGCAAAGGGATGTTTTATGTGGTGGCTGGCAAAGAGAAAGAATGAGAACCAAGCAAAAGGGATTTCCCTTTATAAAACCACCAGATCTCCTGAGACTTATTCACTACCATGAAAATAATATGGAGAAAATCGCCCCCATGAATCAGTGATCTCCCACCAGGTCCTTCCTGCAACATGTAAGAATTATGGGAGCTACAATTCAAGATGAGATTTGAGTGCGGACACAGCCAAACCATATCACCAGGTTAGCCAAGTTCTGATTAGCAATAACCCACAAAGGATGTATCATAAGCCTTGTCAGACATTCCAGGTCTTAAAAAAACAAAACAAAACAAAACAAAAAACCATGCACTCTGTTTCTGTAAACTTCTGGACAATATACTCCATTGAAGCTAGAGTGTAAACCACCATTAAGGAAGATACAGAATTCTGAACACAGAAGATCCATACATCAGAGAGGTTATAGAAATCCTTGGGAAGATGTGGAGGAATGCTCAAGAACAGTATCATGTTTCAGAGTACCTAATCCAGATTAGGGCCAAAAGGACTCTAGGACAGTATCCAGGAAAAAATATTAGAAATGGCAGATTTTCCCAATATGTTTTAATCATGTTGAGAGAAAATTTAATACACTGGCAGAAATCTTAGGAATGAATTAATAATAGATATGTGGAAAACTGATCAAACAAAGAAAAGAGAAAAACAGACAATATAAAGGACACCAGAAAAAATAGAAAGTGACTCCGGTGCGATTAAGTTTTTAAATCCCAAACTAATGTCAGTAAATATTACTTAAACAAAACATATGATGATATTGGGAAGATAGCATAGAAGAAATTCGGCTTTTGTGAGTGTGGCCTGGATAATTGTTACCAAAATGCCAGGGTTTTGCTCCAGGAACTGTTGCTTGCCACAGAGAAAGCCAGTCACTGAGACAACAATTCTTGCTAGAGAAGAAAGTGTTTCATTAGTGTTATAGCAACCAAGAGAACAGAAGATAAGTCTCAAATTCCTCTCCTCTGCCAAATAAAGTTGAAAGTTTATACAGTGCGGAAGGAGGGTGCCATGCAGGAAAATAGAAACTAGGAAGGGGTAAGGAAGGCAAATAAAGGATCTGGCCTCTCATTGTCTGGATGTGACGATCTGGTGAGTTTCAGTCCCTTGGCTGAGGGTCAGTTTCCTGAGGAAAGAATTCACATGAGACAAGTGTTTCAAGTCTTAAGACAGAGAGGGTCAAGTTCTATGTTTATTTTAAAAACATGTAAATACCAGTTGGATGGGCCCATTGGACCAGTTTCATAGCCAAGACATAGGAAAAGATCATGGCATTTAGAAACAGATGGAAAAATAGAAGAAATAGCTAAAAGCATTGAAAGTGATCATCAGGGTGTGACAGTGAATTGTTAATTATTGTTGAAAACGTTGTTAAAAATATTGAGCTTTAAAATTATATACTTAAGATTTTTTAAAAATGGGGGAAAAAGGCAGCATGGAAGAACTCAGCTGCTGAGAGGTCTCCCACTGGGATTGGCAACACGGAGGTTTCAAAGTTCGTGACTGTAGTTTCTTCAGAAAAATGTGAAAAAAAGCCAGAGTTATTCGTGTGCAGGGGCCACAAAAACAAAGTGGAAATAGAAGGGCCTCTTTTCAGGGAGTTTTACATAAAAGGGAGAGGAGAGATGACAATCTCTCTCTGATAAAAAGTGCTTTGATTTATTTTTATTGGTAGAATTATTTGATTAAGAAGAGGATACTGCAACTTGTTTATATGCTGCTGGGAATAAACCTGAAAAGAGGGAGAGAGGAGGAGAGGGGCAATGACCACAGGAAGTTCTATAGATTGACAAGACAAGATAAAGTCGGATTGTGTTCACTGAGTGATGAAAGTGTTGGCCCATCTCTCTCAGCCTGTTCTAATTCATCAGTCTTTCACCTACACTCTGCAATAATCTCCGAATTTGTCCCTCTATTTCTTCTCTTGTTTACAGCAGTCTTATCCCAACACAGCAGCCAGAGTGGTTTACATTTAAAATGTAAATTCAGATCATGTCAGTCTTCTGTCTTCAACCCCACAACCACTTCTCACTGGGATTAAATTCAAAACTCTAATATTTGCTTATATATGTTTCTGGAATCTGGTTCCCAATCACCTTGCTGATCATTTCTCCTCTTATTACCATCAAATCTCCTCTCACTCCCTCAACTTCAGCGTCTCTAGTCTTCTTGTGAAATTTTGAACTTGCCAGGAGATAGCCTACCCCTTGGCCCTGCACTTGTTCTGTCTTTGTTCTTTACTCTCTCTCCTAGTGTCCATATTGGTCACTTCGGAGCTTTGCTCAGATGTCACCTTCTCAGTGAGGCTTTGTAGGATTATCTTCTCTAAATCAGCAGCACTGCTATCCCCTTCCCCACAAACCTTCAATCCCGTGTCCCTATCCTGTAAACATTGAATTGCCTTTTGAAAGTTGAACGTAAACACTGCAGATTCATTTAAAACTTGGGTCATACATTTTAGGTGTGATTAGTCAATGTGTTTGGGTGTTTTTCTCCAGCTACATCCAGGAATGGAGAAACAAGAATGGATTTAGGCAGGATTGGGGTTTGCAAGAAAATAAACACGGATATAAAAATGGCAAAGGAGCAAGACTGAAAATGATGGTTGTGATAGTGGACCATCTAACCCAAACTATGTTGTGGGGGGGTGAGCATTACATAGAAAAATTGTGATAGGGTCAATGGTGGTCCTGGTGGAAGTTAGTATTGGAGACTGAATGAAATAAAGAGACACTAGTAGGAGTTTGGGATGTTTTACACTGGAGTGCTATAATTATTGATAATGGTGAGCTCCAGGGTTATATTCAACTGGTAATGAAAGAATGCCTCATGTAAGCATGCGTACAACTGTAGTAAACAGATTGTGCATGCTCCCCTCCCAAGTGCTAGCAGGCCACTGTGCATGGGACAGCCCACCCCCAGGGAAGAATCAGGGGAGAAGGGACGCAAGACCCCAGAACCATGCCAACATATAAAATCCCAAGTCAAGAAGTCAAACCGTGCACTTGTCTTTCAAGTCAACCATTTGACCCTCTTCCGAGTGTACTTTCCTTCCTTTTGTTCCTGCTATAAAGCTTTTGAATAAACTTTTATTCCTGCTGTAAAACTTGCCTCTGTCTCTGCTTCGACCTATGCCTCATTGGTCAAATTCTTTCTACTAAAGGGCAAGAATTGAGGTTGTTGCACACCCATGTGGATTCACTGCCAGTAAAAGAGGTGAAAAAGAAAATAAAGAGTGGAAAAAAAAAAGAAGTATATTTAAATAACAAAATATTCAGTCACAGTGGTTTTCAAATATTCACAATATTCACTACACAGGTAAGATACAATGGCCACTATTAAAACCCAGCTCTTCTGGCTCCTGTCTAGTTTGATTACTAGTATCCTCCTGGCTAAATCATCCAATTTAATTGGCATGAGAAAGGGTTAAACATCAGTTGGCAAATGTAAAACGTTTCAAAGCTTCCTCAAAAGAGACATCTATAAACACTGAAATTATATTGAAATGACTTACTTACAGGTATTATTTTCAAAGAGCATGATTATTTATATAGCAATATTCTGGCAGAGAACCACATGCCACCTGTTTTCCTCTCTCTACGAACAGGGACAAAATACTGAAGTTAGTTTGCAATTAACCACTTTGATCTACTTCTGGCAATGCATTCTTCATCATCTTCATATTATAATACAAGTAGCACCTCTGAATTGAAGGCATTTAACTAAAGAAGAAAGCATAAACACTCACACACAGAAGGAGCAGTAGCAAATTAGAGCAAATTAGCAAGCAAACTATAAGAGGCTGCTTTAGAGCACTGAAATACAACTCGGCTTAAATTAGTTCAACTAAATTTATTTTATAAAACAACTTAACTCATACTTGCTTTAGTCTTAATTTCTAACTAATGTTAAGAGATTCTGCTGATGCCACTGATGAATAACAAAAGCACAAGTTGATGGGTAAACATAATTAATAACCATATTCAGTATCTTTGTAAACTAAAAGGAAAATAAAATTTGCAAAGGAATACAATACGAAATTAGCCATTTTATTAAGGCAAGTATAGAGGCAAAAGTAAAACTGAAATAAAAATCTCTTCTGTTGACAAATCAGGTTTGTTCGGATAAAATAATTGAAGCCAAGAAACAAGGTACTTATTATTTCTACGGTACTGTTATTAAAATGTGGTTTTGTGATACCAGATAATATAAGAAAATGGAATCTAAAATCTAGCCTTTCCACTTCATGTTACTATTATTAAGAATATAAATAATGAATAAAAGCATATATATAAATAAAAACATATATATACATTTCATATATATATATATATATAAAATAGTACAGGCAAACAATAAACAAGAGAAAACTCATCACAAGACATGTTTCATTGTGACCAAAAATTGATGAGTCCATTTCTAAATAACAGTGTCCTTTGTTGATCTTGAACTCTTGAACTCTATCAAGAAATGGGAGAATTTAAATGCTGACATCAATTCTCATAAATTGTAGACACCATGATAGAAAATCTCTTGGTGATCAGAAAGGAATTATGTAGAAATGCCTAGTGAGGGTTTGGAAAACCTGAATGATACCAGGAGCTTCCTGAGATTTGTTTATGGTTGTGTTGGTGATACAGGTTCAGATGTGGGTAGCAGTTATAGCTTTTTAAAAATGTTCATAAAATATACATTTCTATGAACCATTCTGTTTTGTCATAAGAAAAAGCATAATTATGAAAGTCTAACCTTCCCCTTTTTCTCCAATTAAAAATGTAATCGCAAATGTAATGTGGAAAATGAAATCCATTTAGAAACTTCAAGTGAAAGAATAGATAAGTAATATAAATTATATATTACTAAAGTTAAGGAAAGACTTGTATCGGCTGAGTTAAAGCACGGTTAACAAAAAGAAAAATCTAGACATAGTAGTGATATTTCAGAACTTAAAGGATAAAAAATAAGCAGAGAGAGGGCAAAAATTTCATGAGTAAAGATAAAATTGGCATCAGATACTTATCTCATTGACAACAATAGTGGTTAAAATATAATAGTTTCAAAATTCTTTAAAATCCATAAACAACCTCAGTAGCATTCAAGGACAAGTGAAAAACAAAAACGTTTTTGGTTGTTCAGAAAAACAAAGCACTACAACAGGTTTTTGCTTCAGCCTTGACTCATCAAATAAAGGAGAATTCAAGAAAATGATGTAGGAGCAGGTGGTTTATTGTGGGGAAAAATGACAAGGAGCAGAGTAGGAGACAGGAATGAAGGCAGAAATTAGAGAAAGACAATCTAGGGATGCATTTTTTATTTTGCATTGAGTAAATTCTTATTTCAGTAACATAATGAGTTCCAGTATTTTAACTGCAGAGTTCAATACATTTTAATTTATGTCTGCACCCATGTAACTAACACCCAGTTAAGATAAAAATTATTTCTAGTATTGCTTGTGGGGATGTTTTCCTCGTGGCTGAAATTTTCCATATTCCAATTATTTCTATATATTTCCCCTGGAGTTTAAATTCTATGTACATCCCAGCATTCTAATTTGCATTATTATTGATGGGGTTTGAATATTTCAGTTTGAATATTCAGTTTGAATATTTTCTGGTGGCCTATATTCAATATCATTATTTCTATTTTCTGCTGTTAAATCCATCCACTAAGTTCTTAACACTGTGGATTTGAATTTTTGAATGTTGATTTCATACTTTTTTGTAGATTATAATTTTTCTATCAAAATGTCTACTTTCTTCCATTTTGTCTATCTTTTCTTATGTTTTCTTTAACCTATTTAAGATCGTTATTTTAATATCCTTCTCTGCAAATTCCAATATCAAAGTTAACTGTTGGTCTCTTTCACTTGTTGATTTCCAATCAATTTACACTGTTTTTTTTTTTTTATTAAGTCTTATAATTTCTTATTGAATGTCAGTCACGCAAAATTATGAATGAAGAATTATAGAAACTGTGAAAGATCTTATCCTCCAAGAGGTTAAATCTTCTTTAGTCAGGAGGATCACCTTGACCCTATAGAGAGTTACATTCAGGCTTCATTACAACCGATTTGTTTAGTTTTGCCCTTATGCCTAGGTTTCGGTCTTTCAGGATTTCCAATAAAAACCTGATGTTTTTACCAAGCCCCTCTAACTTGGAGGAATTTGTACTTCAAAACACTTGCTTTCCAGTGGTGGCAGTTCCTGAAATCTTTGCTGTGCTTTCCAAAGGATTTCTTGAAGCTGCAGCTTATTGCTTCCCTTTGGATTTCTTGAAGCTGCACTTGGCAAGTGCATAGTTTATGAGTTAGATAACAATTTATGGGGAATTTTCATGTAAATTTGGGATTTCTGTGACTCTCTTGGGAATTTAAACATATCCCCCAACTCCCACCCTCAGTTCCCTTATTACCCCAATTTCCAGCCATTCTTGCATGCCTAACATCTTACCTCCTTCTTCAGTCTAGTAAGATTGTCAATGTCTGCCTAGATTTCATCTTTCTGAGCACAAAGGAGAAAGTCCAGGTACATCTGGAATACACCATGCAAAGTTTTCTTTTTTTAAAGATCAGATTATCCCTAGTTTTTGTATTCTTATATTGGTCTCCAATGCCTTCATTTTGGGTTCGTAATTTTTTCCCCATAATTTGTTCAGTTTTTGTAGGTATTGCCAGCATTAGGGTTTGTCTAAAGTCCTTCATTTCTTATCAGTCACCAAATCCAATTTCTTTGCTCATTAAATATCTTCTAAGAATCTTAGGATTGACTGGGCGTGGTGGGTCATGTTTGTAATCCCAGCACTTTGGGAAGTGGAGACGGGCAGATCACAAGGTCAGGGGTTCAAGACCAGCCTGGCCAACACTGTGAAACTCCATCTCTACTAAAGATTAGCTTTAGTAGAGGCATGGTAGTGCACAGCTGTAATCCCAGCTATTCAGGAGGCTGAGGCAGGAGAATCGCTTGAACCCAGGAGGTGGAGGTTGCAGTGAGCTGAGATCGCATCATTGCACTCCAGCCTGGGTGACAGGGCGAGACTCCATCTCCAAAAAAAAAAAAAACAACACACCTTAGGATTCTCTTCCTTCCCACTCCACTCCACTGTCACACTACCCCTGTGAAAGCTTCCCTAAGCTCCTGCCTACATTTTTACTAGGCATCCTGCCTTCTCTTTTTTGCCTCCTACACCCTACCTTTCTTTGCATTGCACTCAGAGTGTGTCCTTCAAGTTGAATTCTAATCTCTTAACTCCTGTCTCTCCACTATTATAGGTAAGTTGATAATTGATTTGAAATGATTTTTTTGTCCATGGTGTAAATTGTGACACTTTTTCAAATTTTAGGATATATCAAATGTCCTCGAAATGTCAGACTTTTCTGGAATAAATTATATTGAAAAGATCTGATTGGGGGATGTAGTTATCAGGCAAAGATTTAATTCATGCTGAAGAGTCCTCCTGTGTAGGAACTAAGTAAATGTTCCAATGAGGTAACACCAACTACCCCTCAGCTGGAAGTAGCAGCAGTTTAGAAGAAAGATGGAAAGTAAACTGGGGAAAAGAAAAATATTTGGAAAACTATGCCCCGTATGTGGCAGCTGGGGATAGGAATGGTGTCTGAAGATAAACATAAGCATTGGTGTAGTAACCTTCCCATAATGGTTCTCACTGAACCTCTGCAGCAGAGTTGCAGAGCTCCTATAGTTTTAGTTCCTTCAAAGAAGTTTCAGAAAAAGTTATGCCAAAGGGTCCACCTTCAGATGGGTTCTTCCTTTCTCCCCAAAACATGTATAACAGACACAGCTTAACTTTCATAATGACCAGGGTGGCAAGACTGTGTGGCCCAGGGAATAGCTGCTGGTGAAAAATAATGATTAACTTACTTTGGAAATTACATTCTCTGGACCCTACACTCTGAATGGTTGAAGTGCTACTACTAGGCAAAACATCAAACTTCCCTTACTTTGTATTGAATTAACAAAACGTGATTCCTTAAGGTCAACTACACCTTATTAAGTATTTAAAATCTCAGAATATATTAGTGTTCTTTTTATATTCATTGTCTTGAAAAACACAAAATCTTTGATGAATTCATCTGATGTAACTGTAACAAAAAGGCATTTTAAAATGAGTACCAGAGAACTATACTGCATGCATAGAGCATTGAAATATTACTTTTTCTTCAAATAGTTGTACATATTTACCACCTGATTTTCATCAAATATTTGGTGTTTTCCTTTACCTTAAAATAACTGTGACATATTTTAATATCTTGCTTTTCAAACCAAATAATTTGCTGACTCCGCAGAACACATTTGTAGATAATACTATATTGAAATTGAAAAGTTGTCAATATCTGATCATGGACACCAAGGTGATTTTTAAAAATATATTTATGTTTAGAGTAATTTTTGGTTCACAGCAAAATTGAGCAGAAGGTACAGAGATGTTTCACATGTTCCTGGCTCCCACATATGTACAACCTCCCCTACTATCAACATATTGCATCAAAGTGGTGTAGTTATTACAATTGATGAACTTACATTGATGCATCATTATCACTCCAAGTCCGTAGTTTACGTCAGGGTTCACTCTTGATGTTATTCATTCATGGATTTGGTCAAATGTGTAATGACTTGTCTTCAGCATACAGAATACTTTCACTTCCTTAAAACTCCTGTGATCCCCTTCTTCATCCCTTTCTCCTTCCAATATCTGGTTCCACTAACCCTTGTACTATTTCCATAGTTTCGCCTTTTCCAGAATGTCATATAGCTGGAATCATATGGTATGTAGCCTTTTTAGATTGGCTTACTTCACTATAGTATTTGATGTTCATGTATGTCTTTTTATGACTTGATGGCTCTTTTATTGTTAGGGAATAATATCCCTTTGTCTCGATGTACCATGGTTTACTTATCCATTTATTACCGAAGGACATTTTCATTGCTTCAGGTTTGAACAATTATGAAGAAAGCTGTTATAAACATCTGTGAGCAGATTTTCGTGTGGACATAAGTTTTCAGCTCTTTTGACTAAATGACAAAGAGTAAGATTGCTGGATTTCATGGTTAGAGTAGTTTTAGTTTTGTAAAAATGCCAAACGTGTTGCTGAAGAGAAGATCTTCAGCATCTTCTTGGATGTACCACAGTCTGTTAAATCGTTCACCTGTTGAAGGATATGTGGACTCTTTCTAGCTTTTAGCTATTAGAAATAAAGCCCCTATAAAAGGTTTAGGTTTGCATGTGAACATGAATTTTCATTTTTCTGGGATAATTACTGAAGGGTTCAATCCCTAAGTTGTATGACAATTATATGTTTAGTTTTGCAACAAACTGCCAAACTGTTTTCCAGGGCAGGAGTACCATTTTCCATTCCCAGCAGTAATGTCTGAGGGATGCAGTTCTCTGCATCTTTACTGGTATTTTGTGCTGCCACTTTTTTTTAGTCATTTTGATCTGAATGTTGCGATATCTAATGGTGGCTTCAATTTGTTTTTCCCTAATCAGTCATGATCTGAACATCTTTTCATATGCTTACTTGCCATCTATATATCCTCCTCAGTGAAACGTCCATTCATGTCCTTTACCATTTTACAAATTGGATTGATTCTTTTACTGTTGAGTTTTGAGAATTCTTTATACATTTGCTATGGTCCTTCTATCAACCTCCTACCATGCACACCACCTCCACTCAAATGCTGCCCTTTTGAACACAGAGAATTCTCATATATCTGCGGGATTCAGTAAGAGTCTTCTGATCTTCACATTCCTTTCTCCTCTATCAGTTTGAAGTTTAGAAACTACCCATTACTGATATACAGAGTTTAAACTATATTTTTCGTAGATCTCAAATCTTCATAGTGTCATTTATAGGCTAAATTTGTAGGAACTATTAGTATATGTTTCTTCTTTGGATTCGTTTTTAACCCTGATTAATTTGGGAAACAGTCACATGTGTTTTGTATAGGTACGTGAAGAATCTCTACACATCCAGGGATATCAGGACTAAGGTAAAAGTAATTTTAATCTCATTTGTGTCTGGTGAGATTCTTTTACTTTTCTTTCTCAATATTTCATCTCTAGTTGCTCAGTGTCTTCAGTTTCCTTGAAACCTGGAGTCCTACCTGAATATATTTATTTCCCTTTCTCACATAAAAAATAGACATATTTGTTATCCAGAAAATGCTGTATATGTTTAATTAAAAATACATAGCATATATGTTTAAACATGTTCATTCATATATTTAACTATATGAGTTTTTCTATATGAGTACATATTTGTATATTTTACCTACCCTTTATTCTAAGTAATACGTTCGCATCAATTCATAACAATAGTTAATAATACTTTTCCCACATCCCTATCTACACACATACAAATATATCTCTAAAATTCTCTAGAGCAGAAATAAGGACTTGTAGGAGCCTGGTGTTTGCCTCTACAGTCCTTTTTCTATGCAAATTATACCTGTACTCATATACATCTAATCTTATCTTTATTTTTTCACATAAATGGAATTAAACATTTTTCTATACTCTTCTTTCTAGTCCATAGCAAGCTCTGGAGGATAACTTCTTCGTTCCTGTTGGTACTTATTCAAAATATAGTTTGTCTCTCAATTACTTTACATTGTATTTTATGTCCTTTAGCAAAGTTGTCAAGTTTTCTACTTATGCATTTCTTATTGCTATGTTGCTAGCTACTATGGTATCGGTTGTTCTTTTGGAAAGAAATGACTATGTTTTGCTGTATTTTCTTATTAATTATTGTGATTACAATGATCTTTTATTCTAATTGGCTTACAAATATTCTTTATACATTAAGTAATAAAGTGTTCCAAGAATATTGCAACTAGTTTGCTTAATTAAGACATTTAATTTTAACTTTGAGTATGATTTCTATTTTATACAAAGAATGTAAACTTATTGAATATTTTAATTTTCATTTCACGTTTACTTTATATTTTCACTATATTAAAGTATTAGTGCATAAGCAAAGTGAACAAATCATAGTGATGCAGCTTTATGAATTTTCACAGTGAGCCCACTTATATAACCAAGAAATAGAGTGAGAAATAAAACATTACTATTTGAGAAGTTGAGAAGATCCCTTCATGGAACCTCCTAGATATTCCTTTTCCTCAAAACTAAATGCTATTCAAAGTTATAAACTAATAAATTAGTCATATCTGTGTTTGAACATTATATAAGTAAACCTTTGTTACATAATATATACTGTGTAGTGATAACAACCACACCATGGAACACTACTCATTAAGGAAAAGGAATGACCTATTGATATGAGCAACAAGTTGGGTGATCTATTTGGAATCGTACTGAGCAAAGAAAGCAAATTTCAAAAAGTTATTTATTGCATGAGGCCATTTATACAACATTCTGAAATGATAAAATTTTAGAATTGAAGAAAGAATAGTGATTGCTACATGTTTGGGATAAAGTGGGAAAAGGCAGGAAGAATTGGTGTATGGTTATAAAATGGTGACAATGGGATCCTTGTGGCGATGGAACTCTACAGTGTCTTAGCTGTGATGGGGAATACACAAAGTTGCACGAGTGATACAATTCAATAGAGCTAAACATCCATGGAGACACACACAATGAATAAACTAAAACTGGGGAACTGAATAAGATTAGTTTAATATATTGAAGTCAGCATTCTGTTTGTGATGTTGCCCTATACTTTTACAAAATGTCACCATTGGTGTAATTGTGTAACCATGTAAAATATACACTGCTCTTTCTGTGTAGTTGTTCTTAAGTTTGCACATTAATCTGCAGTTATCTCAATACATTTTTCTAAATTAAAATAATGTATTTTTTTACATTTAAAAAATCAAATGAGTGTTCTTTCATTGTTACCTCTTGAACAATTCAATCCTAAATCCATTAATTGGGAGTGATCGAGGTAGGTATCTCCAGTTGACAGTTGGTGAAAACAATGGCCCAAAGCAAGATGTCAGAGCTTGATCATAGTGAGAAGTATACCCTTGGTAGGCAGCCTGATATAAGGTGTCAGAGAGTGAGCAGGATGAGGAGGGCTTCCACATGTCTACTGTGGTGTGTCAAAGTCCAAGAAAGTAAGGAGAGTGTTCACATCGAAGGGCTGACCTGGTGCATGGTGCCAGAGCCCCAACAGGGTAAGAAATTGTCCATGTTGAGGAGTGGCCCAACATGGTGAATTAGAGGTCACAAGGAAATATAATTGAATAGGTACATATTGGGGAATTTCACATATGTTATAAGGATAACAGCAGCTTTATTTTTCAGCTGTCATCAAAAACAAGGTACAACTACCAACAAGAAAATGTAGAAAAGGCAAAAGCTAAATTACATGCTAAGGTATGGGATAGGAATTGAAGTTATTATTTTGAACTCATGTATATAGGTAGAGAAATAAATAGAGATGAAAATGACTCTGTGTTGACCTTGGAGTAGTGACATGTTAGTAGCAATGAGCACACATGCCATCTAAATCTTGGTTTCTAAACAACATTCATCATTAAAAGGAAACATGGCCCTGGAAAAGTATCTGATTTCAAGACAGCCGAAGAGAAATTACAAAATGCACTTACGACACGTTTTACACCAGAAAGTAAGAATGTGTTCAGTGAGTAATAGAGGCATTTCAAAAAGACACAAGAATCACTTTAAATAACCTTCCCCTAAACAAATTATAGACAATATGTTTATCAAAATAATAATAGTAATGAATTATAGTCTACTGAAGAAAATAAATCCATGAATCCTGGCAGATATTAGTGATCCAAGTAGAAATCATTCATAACAGGACAAATTTAAGTCTTTGTTACCAGACAGGATACAATGAGAAGAATACCACATCACACTTGCTGAATTTCTGCCAAATTATATTTATTAGTCTGTTCTCACGCTGCTAATAAAGACATCCACCAGACGGGGTAATTTATAAAAGAAGGAGGTTTAATGGACTCACAGTTCCACATGGCTGGGGAGGCCTCACAATTGTGGTGGAAGATTAAAGAACAGCAAGGGGAATCCCTATATGGTGGCAGGCAAGAGAGAATGAGAGCCAAGTGAGAGGGGAAATCCCTTATAAAACCTTCAAATCTCATGAGACTGATTCACTTCCATGAGAACAGTATGGGGGAAACTGCCCCCATGATTCAATTACCTCTCACCAGATCTCTCCCACAACACATGGGAATTATGGGCGCCACAATTGAAGATGAGATTTGGGTGGGGACACAGCCATACCACATCAATATAGAACTTGAGTTTCATCATAAGGCAACCCATAATTAGAAACCAAAATTGGGCAACATTCTTAAAAAGCAACTGGCCTGTAATTTCCAAAAGTGTTAAAGCATAGGAAAACAAGGAAAGACTGAGGAATTGTTCCAGTTTGAAGAGAACTAAAGAGACATATTAAGTAAAACGAGTAATCATGAATTATAAAGAAATTATTACTTTACATAAATTAATGGACAATGAGTAAAACTTGAGTGGGGCATGAAGCTTAGATGGAACATATGGTTAATGTCCATTTATGATACCAATTCTTTTTATTTTCGCTATGTAGGAGGATATTCTTGTTTGTGAAAAATATACAATAAAGTTTTGAGGATAATGGGGAATCAGGTCATTACCACATACTCAGATAGTTCAGGAAAAATGTTCTTTGACTGGAATTACAACTTTTGTGTAAGTTTCTGATTTCAAAAATTCTGAAGGAAAATACAAAAACTAATATCTAAACACAAAACCACAAGTGAGATCACAGAAGTGTGGGCCTGAGTTTGTAAGTAAGAGAGAATGCAGCAAGTTCAAAATGGTTCAATCTCCTGTAACATGAATAATTAGCATATATAAGTAATGAAGTTTATCCATCCACTATGCCTTACTTGGTCTGCCTGAGACACTGATGCTTGGAAGAAAATCCCAGGTCTGGAAGAAAGGGAAGCTCCTCCTGGTTGGGTGCTATTTTAAGCTAATTTGAATTTCTGGCAATCATGATAGCCTGAAGCTTTGATTGATCTCCATGGACCCTGCTGCTATCAAGATGGGTAAGAGACCACCAAAATATTTTACTCAAAGACAAGAAGTCATCAGAGATAATGTCTGCAAATGCTCACACTGGCAATAGGTGAGGCTGAATGAATATTTGATGTTATAATATCATCCTGCCTTTTCTGGGTTGTTCAAACTATTGTTTGCAAAATTTTATACGTAGTGAAAATATAAGTATTTACAATAATATATCACAAGCATTTCTATTATCCTGGTAACTTTAACACATATGGATTTGTGTTTATAGTTTCTCAGTATGTAGAGGCAGTCAAGATCTATGTCATCTACCCAAACCAAAAACAAACAGCTTTGGCCAGGCACGGTGGCTTATGCCTGTAATCCCAGCACTTTGGGAGGCCGAAGCCGGTGGATCACGAGGTCAGGAGATCGAGACCATTCTGGCTAACACAGTGAAAACCTGTCTCTACTAAAAATACAAAAAATTAGCCAGGCGTGGTGGCGGGCACCTTTAGTCCCAGCTACTCGGGAGGCTGAAGCAGGAGAATGTCCTGAACCTGGGAGGCAGAGCTTGCAGTGAGCCGAGATTGTGCCACTGCACTCCAGCCTGGGCAACACAGCAAGACTCCATCTCAATAAAATAAAATAAAATAAAATAAGATAAAATAAAATAAAATAAAATAACAGCTTTATCACATTTGAATTTTCTTTCTCTTGCACATTTATCAACAGAAAATGAATATATTTTCATATTCTCATGAGGATATTAATCATTGATTTTGTAAATCTTCTGTGTGTTGAACTAAATGTTTATTTGGAAGTTATTGGATGTTATCATGATTAATGATGTATTTTAGTGTATTTCTAACATTGTAATTTTTGCTTTGTGTATGTTCACTCTTTCACGGTGAAGTAATTACCCTTATTTTCTAGGTTCTTTGTCAAAAATTATTGAACCAACTAAAATCAATGGTATTGATTTTTTTCCACTACTGATTTTATGTCTCATCTATTTGTATTTCCAAACACATTTTCTATTTTGCAATTTTTTCTTTTTTTTTTACTAAACATAGCACAGAGGACCTCTAGATACAAAAATAGTTTCTAAATATCCTCAAAGTATCTTTATTTCAATGCTGACTTAAATGTGTACAATGATAGATCTAAAGTGATTTTACTTTGGAACGTTGAATGTTTCTTCCAGTGTCTTCTATAATTTTTTCTAATTTTCTAAACATGTCTTATAAGAGGTCTAATGCCAATGTGATTTTAACTTTTTTTCTAAATAGTAATTTTTTTTTGTCTTTTGGAGATATTAGAAATTTCTCTTTAACTTTGGAATTCTAAAATGTCATTAAGTTTTTTTCAGTTTTTTTTTTTTTACTTTAAACTCAGAAAAACGTTGGTGCTTCTATGTGCTTTATGTCTCTTCATTTCTATACTTTATTTTAATTGATACATAATCATTGTACATATTTATCAGGTACATGTAATATTTTGATACATGCATACAATGTATAAAGATCAAATCAGTGTAATAGGTATATCCATCATCTCAGACATTTATCATTTCTTTGTTTTGGGAACTTTCCAAATCTTTTCTTTAGCTATTTTGAAACATACAATTATTGTCCCCTTTCCATTTTGACACCTTAGTTCATATTTCCTGCTCTATAACTTCCTCTTCAATTAAATTCATTATAATTTGATCTAATATTGTGGCTTTAAACTAAGTAACAATCATTTTAATTTATAAAATTATATATATATATATATAAAATTTCTTTTTCTATATCCACAAGTTCCTTTTATGGTTATGACTTCCTTTCTCTTTTCTATATCAGTCATCCCTGTTTTAAATTCTCCTTGTGTGCCTCTACTAATTCTGGTTCCTTGGTGTTACTCAGATTATGACATGCACTGTCTTGTTTTTCTTTAACTTTTTACTTTCAAATAATTTTACATGAAAAAGTAACAATGTTAAAAAGAATTACTATTATTCTTTGTACACTAATGTTAATATCTGACATAGCTATAGTACACTTATCAATAATATAAACTTATTACAACATTGAAATAATGCTATTAATTAATCACAGACTTTATTCAAATTTTGCTAATTTTCCTACTACTACTCTTTTCCTTTCTGGTACCCAATTTGGTATAGCACTTTACATTTAGTTTTATGTATCCTTCAGTCTTCTACGGACTCAGGCACTTCCTCAGTCTGTTTTTGTCTTCCAGAACCTTACTAATTTTGAAGAGTTATTTTGTAAACTGTCTCTCAATTTATATTTATCTGAAGTTTTCTTGTAATTACATTAAAGTTATTCAGTTGGCAATATTACAACAAAAGTGATGATGTTTCCTTCCCAGTAGAACAGAGTGTACATGATATCCACATCTCATAATTGGTGGTATAAACTTTGATCACTTGTTTGAGGTGACATCCTGTGTAAAGTTGCAACTTTTTCCTTATATCACTGTATTGGTTTTTTATGGCTGTGAAACAAATTACCATGAGTATAGAGACTTAAAACAACATCCATTATGTCTCACAGTTGTGAGACATCAGGAGACTTTTCTCTGCTTAGCTGGCTCCTCTGCCCATGGTTGCATAAAGCTGTAGTCAAAGTGCAGGCTACATCTCATCTGTGGGTTTGATTGCAGAATAATCCACTTGAAAGCTCATTCCAGTTGTTGGAAGACTTCATTTACACTTTATTTGCATGTATGACTCAGGCTCTGAACTTTTCTTTGTGAATACACAGTGATATCCAGTAGACTGTAGGACCTAAAGATGGCTTCCAGTCAGTAGCCATCCTTAGTATAAGTTTAATACTAAAATACTACTTTTAACATGATCCTTAATATTAGTTCAAACAGTTCTCATTTTTTTTACAACTGCAGAGTATTTCAATGTATAAACTAATCATATTTTATTAAATTGCTATCTTATCTATGGACATTTAGGTTACTCCCATTGTTTTGCAATTACAAGCCTGTGCTGCTATGAACATTGTGCATATACAGTTCATATTATCAGAAGTCTATCCCCAGAGAAGTTTCTTGTAAATGGAATTGGAGGACCAAAATAAAGTAGTATATGTAGTTTTGTTAGGTTTTTCCCAATTTCTTTCCAGAAGGATTATACAAGTTTAAATTCCCACCAGGATTCTATGAAAGGATATGCTTGCTCATAACTTTGGCAGCAGAATATGATGATATACATTTATTAAATGTCAATCTGATACGTGAGATATGATGTAAGTATTTTAGCTTGCATTCATTTCACTGTAAGAGTTGGAACATTTTTCATATGTTTTAGTAGTCATTTTTATACTTTTCTGAGGTAATTTTTATTATTTTTCTCTCTTTTTCTATTGGATATTTGAATCCCTTTTTCTCAACTTAAAAAGTATTTTTTAACATATTGGGGATATTAGCCCTTTGTCTGTAGAATATTTTATCCCAGTTTGTCAATTGTCTTTTACTTTGTTTTACTTTTTTCATAAAGTATTTTTGCCATGAATTTTTGGAAATTTTATGAATATAAAATCAGCAGTTTTTTTGAAAAATTGCCCCAGATTTTGAGCCACGATTAGAGAGTCTTTCCCTATACTAAGTTTAGAAAGTAGTTAAGACAGGTATACTTCTAATACTTGTAGAAATTGATGTTTTACATTTAGATCATTGATTCATTTGAAATTTATTTTTGAAAAGGGTGTAAAGTATAAATCTAATTTTATCTTATTTCCAAATGTATACACTCTTGTCTTTGTATTTTTATTAACTAAAATAGTCTATCTTTGCTACAGTGATTTATGATACCACTCTATTCATATACTAAATTTCATATGCACACAGTTGTGTTTCTGTTTTTTTTTTTCTCTTCTATTTCAATAATATATCTTTTATTCATGAACCAGTATCACACTTTTTTTTTTTTTTTGAGATGGAATCTTGCTCTGTTGCCCAGGCTGGAGGTTAGTCGTACAATCTCGGCTCACTGCAATCTCAGACTCCCGTGTTCAAGCAATTCTCCTGCCTCAGCCACCTGAGTAGCTGGGATTACAGGCATGCGCTACCACACCTAGGAAATTTTTTTATTTTTAGTAGAGATGGGGTTTCACCATTTTGATCAGGCTGGTCTCCATTGCCCGACCTCATGATTCATCTGCCTTGGCCTCCCAAAGTGCTGGGATTACAGGCATCAGCCACCATACCTGGCCTCACAGGTTTTTAATTACAGAGGCTTTAGAGTATATTTGACTATCTTGCAAAATTAGTCTGCCCCCATGATTTTTAAAGGTTTTATTGGATATACTTAGATGTTTTTCATATGAATTATGACATCAACTTGTTTCATTTCATAATAAATCATTTTGATATTTTAAATGATATTGTATAATAGTTATTAATTAATTTAGGGAGAAGTTATATCTTAATAATATTGAATTATCCTATCCAAGAACAGGAGTTACCTTTCATTTGTTGAAGCCTAGCTGTATATTTAAAAAAAATATTTCAAAATGTTATGATTAGTTTATAAAAAATTTTCTTGAGATAATTGCTCAGTATTTAATATTTTATGATACATTCCTTCCATACCCAGTTTTTTGAGGATTTTTCTTCCAAAGCAATGTTGAATATAATCAAATGCTTTTTCAGCATCAATTGAAATGATCATATGGTTTTTGTCCTTCATTCTGTTAATATGATGTATCATAATGATTGATTTGCATATGTTGAAAACGCAAGACATTTGTAGGTATTATAAACAGTGTTCTCTAATTTATTATTTTGTGTTTCTATATATGTCATTTTAATTTTTTATTTCAATTTTTGTGGATCTGTTTATGGGATACATGAGTTGTTTAACACAGGCATGCAATGCATAGTAATCATATCATGTAACATGGGGTATCCACCACTCAAGTATTTATCCTTTGTGTTACAGACAATCCAGTTATACTCTTTTAGTTATTTTAAAATGTAAAATTAAATTATTATTGAGTATAGTCACCTTGTTGTGCTAATAAATATTAGGTCTTATTCATTCCTCTATTCTTTTTTTAAAGCATTAACCATTCCTACCACCACCATACCACTCCTCCAACCTCCAACCCACACTACCTTCTCTTCCCAGTTTCTGGTAACTATGCTTCTACTCCTATCTCCATGAGTTCAGTTATTTTGACTTTTTAGATCCCACAAACAAGTGAGAGCATGTGATGCTTGACTTCTGTGCCTGGCTTATTTCCCTTAGCATAGTGACCTTTGGTTCCATACATGTTGCAAATGACAGGATTTCATTTGTTTTTATGGCTGGATAGTACTCCATTGTGTATAAGCACCATATTTTCTTTATCCATTCTTCTGTTACGGTCACTTAGATTGCGTCCACCTTTTGCTATTGCAAACAGTGCTGCAACAAACAGCAGTGCAGTTGTCTCTTTGATATACTGATTTCTTTTATTTTGGGTATATACCCAGCAGTGGGATTGCTAAATCATATAACAGTCCTAGTTTTAGTTTTTCAAGGAATCTCCAAACTGTTCTTCATGTTGGTAGTACTAATTTACACTCCCATCAACAGTGTAAAAGGCTTCCCTTTTTGCCACATCCTCGCCAACATTTGTTATTGCTTATCTTTTGGATATAAGCCATTTTAACTGCGTAAGATGATATTGCATTGTAGTTTTGATTTGCATACCTCTGATGATCAATGAGATCAAGCACCTTTTCATATGACTGTTTGCCAGTAGTATGTGTTCTTTTGAAAAATGTCTATTCAAATCGTTTGTCCATTTTTAATCGGATTATTAAATTTTTTTCCATACAGTTGTTTAGCTCTGTATGTATCCTGGTTATTAATTCCTTGTCAGATGGGTAGTTTTCAAATATTTTCTCTCATTTTGTGTGTTGTGTCTTCACTTTGTTGATTGTTTTCTTTGCTTGTGCAGAAGCTTTTTAACTTGATGTTGATAGACGCAGGAGGCAGATACGGGAGGATCCCCAGAGAATCTCTGATCCACCCTACAAGTGCTTATATCAGTTGACTTTGTGCAGATGAGGGAACCCGCCAAGGGCTTTGTCTGGACATGCCCACAATAGACTGGGGGCCTGCCAGTGCACTGGGAGAATGTCATGGAGCTCCCAGAAATACACGCTTTATACAGATGGGGAGGAGCCTGACCTCTTCCCCACTGGTAAGTTGGTTTGTGTGGTGGCCTGGTACTCAATCTGTGAGGTGGGAGCTTGTTGACCCGCCTTTTTTTTTTGCTGAGAGTTTTCTTTTAATACATTCTGCTCTTCTCACATTTCCATGTGTCCGTATGCCTAATTTTTCCTGGTCATGTGACAAGAACCTGGATTTTAGCTAAACTAAGGGACAAAAAATCCTGCATCAATGTGATCCTATTTGTTCATTTTTCCTTTTGTTGCCTTTGCTTGTCTTTCTGTGCCTGGGTTATTTCACTTAGCATAATGATCTTCAGTTCCACCCATATCACAAATGACAGGATTTCATTTGTTTTTATGGCTGAATAATAAGTACCACATTTACTTATACACTCAGGAAATTTTTGCCCTGACTAATGTCCTGGGATTTTCCCCAGTGTTTCGTTAGAGTAATTTCATAGTTTGAAGTCTTAGATTTAAGTCGTTAATCCATTTAGATTTTATTTTTGTTAATGGCAAGAGATTGGAATCTAGTTTCACTCTTCTGCAAATGGATATCCAGTTTTCTTAGCACCATTTATTGAAAAGATTCTCTTTTCCTCAGTGTATGCTTTTGGCACCTTTATTAAAAAATCAGTTCACTGTAGGTGTGTGGATTTGTTTCTGGGTTCTCTCTTCTGTTCCATTGATCTCTATGTCTGTTTCTATGCCAATACTATGCTATTTTGGTCACTATCGTTCTGTAGTATATATGAAGTCAGGTAATGGGATTCCTCCAATTTTACTCTTTTGGCTTAGGATAGTTTTAGCTATTTTGGGCCTTTTATGGTTCCATATAAATATTGGGGTTATTTTTTCTATTTCTGTGAAAATTGTCATTGATATATTGATAGGGATTGCATTGAATCTGTAGCTTGCTTTGGGTAGTATGGATATTCTAACAAGATTGATTCTTCCAATCCATAAACATGGAATAATATATTTCCATTTCTTTGAATCCTCTTCAATTTTGTCGATCACTGTTTTATAGTTTTAATTATAGAGAACTTTCAACTTATCTTGGAATTAACTCCATGATATTTAATTTTATTTGTGGCTACTGTAAATGAGATTAATTTTTTATTTCTTTTTCAGATTGTTCACTTTTGACATACAGAAATACTACTGTGTCCTGTATGTTGATTTTGTATTTTGCTACTTTACTGAATTATTTATCATTCTTAATAGTTTTTTGATGGAGTCTTTAGTTTTCACAAATATAAGATCATATCGCCTGCCAACAAGGAGAATTTGAATTCTTCCTTTCTAATTTGGATGCAACTTATTTCTTTCTCTTTTATGATTGCTCTAGCTAGGACTTTCAAATTCTGCTGAGTAACAGTGGTAATATTAGGCATCCTTGTTGTGTTACAGATCTTAGAGGAAAGGCTTTCCATTTTTCCTCATTCAGTATGAAACAAGCTTTTGGTCTGTCATATCTGGATGTTGTTATGCTGAGGTATGTTTCTTCTATAACCAGTTTTTTGAAGATTCTTATTATAAAGTGATAATTGAATTTAATCAAATACCTTTTCAGCATGAATTGAAATTATCATGTTTTTTGTCCTTCATTCTGTTGCTATGATGTACCACACTGATTGATTTCCCTATGTTGAACCATCTTTGCATCCCAGAGAGAAATCCCACTTGGTCATGATGAGTAATCTTCTTTTTTTTTTTTTTTTTTTTTTTAATTTTTATTTATTTATTTATTATTATTATACTTTAAGTTGTAGGCTACATGTGCACAACGTGCAGGTTTGTTACATATGTATACTTGTGCCATGTTGGTGTGCTGCACCCATCAACTCGTCATTTACATCAGGTATAACTCCCAATGCAATCCCTCCCCCCTCCCCCCTCCCCATGATAGGCCCCGGTGTGTGATGTTCCCCTTCCCGAGTCCAAGTGATCTCATTGTTCAGTTCCCACCTATGAGTGAGAACATGCGGTGTTTGGTTTTCTGTTCTTGTGATAGTTTGCTAAGAATGATGGTTTCCAGCTGCATCCATGTCCCTACAAAGGACACAAACTCATCCTTTTTTATGGCTGCATAGTATTCCATGGTGTATATGTGCCACATTTTCTTAATCCAATCTGTCACTGATGGACATTTGGGTTGATTCCAAGGCTTTGCTATTGTGAATAGTGCTGCAATAAACATACGTGTGCATGTATCTTTATAGCAGCATAATTTATAATCCTTTGGGTATATACCCAGTAATGGGATGGCTGGGTCATATGGTACATCTAGTTCTAGATCCTTGAGGAATCGCCATACTGTTTTCCATAATGGTTGAACTAGTTTACAATCCCACCAACAGTGTAAAAGTGTTCCTATTTCTCCACATCCTCTCCAGCACCTGTTGTTTCCTGACTTTTGAATGATCGCCATTCTAACTGGTGTGAGATGGTATCTCATTGTGGTTTTGATTTGCATTTCTCTGATGGCCAGTGATGATGAGCATTTTTTCATGTGTCTGTTGGCTGTATGAATGTCTTCTTTTGAGAAATGTCTGTTCATATCCTTTGCCCACTTTTTGATGGGGTTGTTTGTTTTTTTCTTGTAAATTTGTTTGAGTTCTTTGTAGGTTCTGGATATTAGCCCTTTGTCAGATGAGTAGATTGCAAAAATTTTCTCCCATTCTGTAGGTTGCCTGTTCACTCTGATGGTAGTTTCTTTTGCTGTGCAGAAGCTCTTTAGTTTAATGAGATCCCATTTGTCAATTTTGGCTTTTGCTGCCGTTGCTTTTGGTGTTTTAGACATGAAGTCTTTGCCCATGCCTATGTCCTGAATGGTACTACCTAGGTTTTCCTCTAGGATTTTTATGGTATTAGGTCTAACATTTAAGTCTCTAATCCATCTTGAATTAATTTTCGTATAAGGAGTAAGGAAAGGATCCAGTTTCAGCTTTCTACTTATGGCTAGCCAATTTTCCCAGCACCATTTATTAAATAGGGAATCCTTTCCCCATTTCTTGTTTCTCTCAGGTTTGTCAAAGATCAGATGGCTGTAGATGTGTGGTATTATTTCTGAGGACTCTGTTCTGTTCCATTGGTCTATATCTCTGTTTTGGTACCAGTACCATGCTGTTTTGGTTACTGTAGCCTTGTAGTATAGTTTGAAGTCAGGTAGCGTGATGCCTCCAGCTTTGTTCTTTTGACTTAGGATTGTGTTGGAGATGCGGGCTCTTTTTTGGTTCCATATGAACTTTAAAGCAGTTTTTTCCAATTCTGTGAAGAAGCTCATTGGTAGCTTGATGGGGATGGCATTGAATCTATAAATTACCTTGGGCAGTATGGCCATTTTCACGATATTGATTCTTCCTATCCATGAGCATGGTATGTTCTTCCATTTGTTTGTGTCCTCTTTGATTTCACTGAGCAGTGGTTTGTAGTTCTCCTTGAAGAGGTCCTTTACATCCCTTGTAAGTTGGATTCCTAGGTATTTTATTCCCTTTGAAGCAATTGTGAATGGAAGTTCATTCCTGATTTGGCTCTCTGTTTGTCTGTTACTGGTGTATAAGAATGCTTGTGATTTTTGCACATTAATTTTGTATCCTGAGACTTTGCTGAAGTTGCTTATCAGCTTAAGGAGATTTTGGGCTGAGACAATGGGGTTTTCTAAATATACAATCATGTCATCTGCAAACAGGGACAATTTGACTTCTTCTTTTCCTAACTGAATCCCCTTGATTTCTTTCTCTTGCCTGATTGCCCTAGCCAGAACTTCCAACACTATGTTGAATAGGAGTGGTGAGAGAGGGCATCCCTGTCTTGTGCCAGTTTTCAAAGGGAATTTTTGCAGTTTTTGCCCATTCAGTATGATATTGGCTGTGGGTTTGTCATAAATAGCTCTTATTATTTTGAGGTAAGTTCCATCAATACCGAATTTATTGAGCGTTTTTAGCATGAAGGGCTGTTGAATTTTGTCAAAAGCCTTTTCTGCATCTATTGAGATAATCATGTGGTTCTTGTCTTTGGTTCTGTTTATATGCTGGATTATGTTTATTGATTTGCGAATGTTGAACCAGCCTTGCATCCCAGGGATGAAGCCCACTTGATCATGGTGGATAAGCTTTTTGATGTGCTGCTGAATCCGGTTTGCCAGTATTTTATTGAGGATTTTTGCATCGATGTTCATCAGGGATATTGGTCTAAAATTCTCTTTTTTTGTTGTGTCTCTGCCAGGCTTTGGTATCAGGATGATGTTGGCCTCATAAAATGAGTTAGGGAGGATTCCCTCTTTTTCTATTGATTGGAATAGTTTCAGAAGGAATGGTACCAACTCCTCCTTGTACCTCTGGTAGAATTCAGCTGTGAATCCATCTGGTCCTGGACTTTTTTTGGTTGGTAGGCTATTAATTATTGCCTCAATTTCAGAGCCTGCTATTGGTCTATTCAGGGATTCAACTTCTTCCTGGTTTAGTCTTGGAAGAGTGTAAGTGTCCAGGAAATTATCCATTTCTTCTAGATTTTCCAGTTTATTTGCGTAGAGGTGTTCATAGTATTCTCTGATGGTAGTTTGTATTTCTGTGGGATCGGTGGTGATATCCCCTTTATCATTTTTAATTGTGTCGATTTGATTCTTCTCTCTTTTTTTCTTTATTAGTCTTGCTAGTGGTCTGTCAATTTTGTTGATCTTTTCAAAAAACCAACTCCTGGATTCATTGATTTTTTGGAGGGTTTTTTGTGTCTCTATCTCCTTCAGTTCTGCTCTGATCTTAGTTATTTCTTGCCTTCTGCTAGCTTTCGAATGTGTTTGCTCTTGCTTCTCTAGTTCTTTTAATTGCGATGTTAGAGTGTCAATTTTAGATCTTTCCTGCTTTCTCTTGTGGGCATTTAGTGCTATCAATTTCCCTCTACACACTGCTTTAAGTGTGTCCCAGAGATTCTGGTATGTTGTATCTTTGTTCTCATTGGTTTCAAAGAACATCTTTATTTCTGCCTTCATTTCGTTATGTACCCAGTAGTCATTCAGGAGCAGGTTGTTCAGTTTCCATGTAGTTGAGCGGTTTTGATTGAGTTTCTTAGTCCTGAGTTCTAGTTTGATTGCACTGTGGTCTGAGAGACAGTTTGTTATAATTTCTGTTCTTGTACATTTGCTGAGGAGTGCTTTACTTCCAATTACGTGGTCAATTTTGGAGTAAGTACGATGTGGTGCTGAGAAGAATGTATATTCTGTTGATTTGGGGTGGAGAGTTCTATAGATGTCTATTAGGTCTGCTTGCTGCAGAGATGAGTTCAATTCCTGGATATCCTTGTTAACTTTCTGTCTCGTTGATCTGTCTAATGTTGACAGTGGAGTGTTGAAGTCTCCCATTATTATTGTATGGGAGTCTAAGTCTCTTTGTAAGTCTCTAAGGACTTGCTTTATGAATCTGGGTGCTCCTGTATTGGGTGCATATATATTTAGGATAGTTAGCTCTTCCTGTTGAATTGATCCCTTTACCATTATGTAATGGCCTTCTTTGTCTCTTTTGATCTTTGATGGTTTAAAGTCTGTTTTATCAGAGACTAGTATTGCAACCCCCGCTTTTTTGTGTTCTCCATTTGCTTGGTAAATCTTCCTCCATCCCTTTATTTTGAGCCTATGTATGTCTCTGTGTGTGAGATGGGTCTCCTGAATACAGCAGACTGATGGGTCTTGACTCTTTATCCAGTTTGCCAGTCTGTGTCTTTTAATTGGAGCATTTAGTCCATTTACATTTAAGGTTAAGATTGTTATGTGTGAACTTGATCCTGCCATTATGATATTAACTGGTTATTTTGCTCGTTAGTTGATGCAGTTTCTTCCTAGCCTTGATGGTCTTTACATTTTGGCATGTTTTTGCAATGGCTGGTACCGGTTGTTCCTTTCCATGTTTAGTGCTTCCTTCAGGGTCTCTTGTAAGGCAGGCCTAGTGGTGACAAAATCTCTAAGCATTTGCTTATCTGTAAAGGATTTTATTTCTCCTTCACTTATGAAACTTAGTTTGGCTGGATATAAAATTCTGGGTTTAAAATTCTTTTCTTTAAGAATGTTGAATATTGGCCCCCACTCTCTTCTGGCTTGAAGAGTTTCTGCCGAGAGATCTGCTGTTAGTCTGATGGGCTTCCCTTTGTGGGTAACCCGACCTTTCTCTCTGGCTGCCCTTAAGATTTTTTCCTTCATTTCAACTTTGGTGAATCTGGCAATTATGTGTCTTGGAGTTGCTCTTCTCGAGGAGTATCTTTGTGGCGTTCTCTGTATTTCCTGGATTTGAATGTTGGCCTGCCCTACTAGGTTGGGGAAGTTCTCCTGGATGATATCCTGAAGAGTGTTTTCCAACTTGGTTCCATTTTCCCCCTCACTTTCAGGCACCCCAATCAGACGTAGATTTGGTCTTTTTACATAATCCCATACTTCTTGCAGGCTTTGTTCATTTCTTTTTCTTCTTTTTTCTTTTGGTTTCTCTTCTCGCTTCATTTTATTCATTTGATCCTCAGTCGCTGACATTCTTTCTTCCAGTTGATCGAGTCGGTTACTGAAGCTTGTGCATTTGTCACGTATTTCTCGTGCCATGGTTTTCATCTCTTTCATTTCGTTTATGAGCTTCTCTGCATTAATTACTCTAGCCATCAATTCTTCCACTTTTTTTTCAAGATTTTTAGTTTCTTTGCGCTGGGTACGTAATTCCTCCTTTAGCTCTGAGAAATTTGATGGACTGAAGCCTTCTTCTCTCATCTCGTCGAAGTCATTCTCCGTCCAGCTTTGATCCGTTGCTGGCGATGAGCTGCGCTCCTTTGCCGGGGGAGATGCGCTCTTATTTTTTGAATTTCCAGCTTTTCTGCCCTGCTTTTTCCCCATCTTTGTGGTTTTATCTGCCTCTGGTCTTTGATGATGGTGATGTACTGATGGGGTTTTGGTGTAGGTGTCCTTCCTGTTTGATAGCTTTCCTTCTAACAGTCAGGATCCTCAGCTGTAGGTTGTAGCTGTAGGAGATTGCTTGAGGTCCACTCCAGACCCTGTTTGCCTGGGTATCAGCAGCAGAGGCTGCAGAAGATAGAATATTTCTGAACAGCGAGTGTACCTGTCTGATTCTTGCTTTGGAAGCTTCCTCTCAGGGGTGTACTCCACCCTGTGAGGTGTGGGGTGTCAGACTGCCCCTAGTGGGGGATGTCTCCCAGTTAGGCTACTCAGGGGTCAGGGACCCACTTGAGCAGGGAGTCTGTCCCTTCTCAGATCTCAACCTCCGTGTTGGGAGATCCACTGCTCTCTTCAAAGCTGTCAGACAGAGTCGTTTGCATCTGCAGAGCTTTCTGTTGTTATTGTTTACTGTGCCCTGTCCCCAGAGGTGGAGTCTACAGAGACAGGCAGGTTTCCTTGAGCTGCTGTGAGCTCCACCCAGTTCGAGCTTCCCAGCAGCTTTGTTTACCTACTTAAGCCTCAGCAATGGCGGGCGCCCCTCCCCCAGCCTCGCTGCTGCCTTGCCGGTAGATCACAGACTGCTGTGCTAGCAATGAGGGAGGCTCTGTGGGTGTGGGACCCTCCTGGCCAGGTGTGGGATATGATCTCCTGGTGTGCCTGTTTGCTTAAAGTGCAGTATTGGGGTGGGAGTTACCCAATTTTCCAGGTGTTGTGTGTCTCAGTTCCCCTGGCTAGGAAAAGGGATTCCCTTCCCCCTTGCGCTTTCCAGGTGAGGCAATGCCTCGCCCTGCTTCAGCTCTCGCTGGTCGGGCTGCAGCAGCTGACCAGCACCAATCGTCTGGCACTCCCCAGTGAGATGAACCCAGTACCTCAGTTGAAAATGCAGAAATCACCGGTCTTCTGTGTCGCTCGCGCTGGGAGTTGGAGACTGGAGCTGTTCCTATTCGGCCATCTTGCTCCGCCCCATGAGTAATCTTCTTAATGCATTGTTGAATTTTGTTTCCTAGTATTTCATTGATGATTTTACATCAATATCCATCAGAAATATTGGCTTGTAGTCCTTTCTTTTCTTCCTTCCTTCCTTCCTTCCTTCCTTCCTTCCTCCCTCCCTCCCTCCCTCCCTCCCTCCATCCCTCCCTTCTTTCTCTTCTTTCTTTCTTTCTTTCTTTCTTTCTTTCTTTCTTTCTTTCTTTCTTTCTTTCTTTCTTTCTTTCTTACTTTCTTTCTTCCTTCCTTCCTTCCTTTCTCTCTCTCTCTCTCTCTCTCTCTTCTTTCTTTCTTTCTTTCTTTCTTCCTTTCTTTCTTTCTTTCTTTCTTTCTTTCTTCTTCTCTTCCTCCTCCTCCTCCTCTTCGTTTTTTTTCTTCTTCTTCTTCCATTGATGTGTCTTTGTCTGGTTTTAGTATAGGATAATACTAGCCTTGTAGAATGATTTTGGAGGCATTCCCTCTTCCTGTTTTTTGAAACAATTTGAATAGAATTGGTATTTGTTTTTCCCTAAATGTTTCTTAGAAGTCAGCAGTGAAGCCATCAGGCCCCAGACTTTATTTTACTGGGAGACTTTTTATCATGGCTTCGATCTTGTTATGTATTATTGGTCTGTTCAGGTTTTAAATTTCTGTATTGTTCAATCTTGGCAGGTTATATATATCCAGGAATTTGTCCATTTCTTCTAGAGTTTCAAATTTATTGGCATAAAGTTTCTCATAGTAGCAACTAATGATTATTTAAATTTCTTCGCTATTATTTGTAATATTAATTGTAATTACTAGTTGTGATGTCTCCTTTTTTATCTGTGATTTTTATTTATTTGGGTTTTCTGTTTTTCTTAATTAGTCTGGCTAAAATTTTCTCAGTTTTTCTAATCTTTTCAAAAAGCCAAATTTTCATTTCATTAATCTTTTCTATTGCTTTCTTTATTTCAAATGTGTTTATTTCTCCACTGATCTGTATTATTTCTTTTCTTCCGCTAATGGGGGTTTAGTTTGCTCTTGCTTCACTAGTTCATTAAGATGGAACACTAGGTTGTTTATTTGAAATTTTTCTTCTTTTTTGATATAGGCTCTTACAGCTATTAACTTTCCTATTAGTACTACTTTCACTGTATCCCATAAGTTTTGGTATGTTGTGTTCCAATTTTTATTTGTTTCAAGAAACTTTTCAATTTCCTTCTTAATTTTGTCATTAACCTACTGGTCACTAAAGACTGTCTTGCTTTGTTTTCATGTGTTTGTGTAGTTTCTCAAATTCTTCTTGATATTGTTTTATAGTTTTATGCCATTGTGGTCAGAGAAGATGCTTGATATTATTTCAATTTTTTTGAAAGTTTTAAGGCATTTTGTGAACTAAAATGTGGTCTATCTTTGAGAATGATCCATGTGCTGAGGAAAAGAGTATGTTTTCTTCTACCATTAGATGAAATGTTCTGTAAATATATATTTGGTCCATTTGGCCTAGAGTGCAGAGTAAGTCCATTGTTTCTTTGTTGATTTTATGTCTGCAAGATCTATCCAATGCTGAAAGTGAGATATTGAAATCTCCAGCTATTATTGTATGACGGCTGATCTCTCTCTTTAACTCTAACAATATTTGCTTATATATCTGGGTGATCTAGTGTTGGATGCAATTACATGTAAAATTGTTAAATCCTTTTGCTGAATTAACCCCTTTATTGTTATGTAGTGACCTTCATCTCTTCTTATAGTTTTTGTCTTGAAATCAATTTTGTCTAATATAGGTATAGCTACTCCTGCTGTTCTTTGTTTTTCATTGGCATAGAATATCTTTTCCAACCTTTTGTTTTTAGTCTATGTGTTTTTATAGGTAAATTGTGCTTTTGTTTGTTTGCTTTTTGAGACAGTTTTGCTCTGTCACCCAGGCTGGAGTGCAGTAGCGTGATCCCTGCTAACTCCAACTTCTGCCTCTGGGTTCAAGTGATTCTTCTACCTCAGCCTCCTAAGTAGCTGGGATTACAGGCAAATGCCACTATGCCCAGCTAATTTTGTATTTTTAGTATAGATAGGCTTTCACCATATTGGCCATAGTTGGTCTTGAACTCCTGACCTCAGGAGATCCACCCACCTCAGCCTCCCAAAGAACTGAGATTACAGGTGACAGCCGCCATGCCAGCCTAAAGTGTGTTTCTTGTAGGCAACAGTTCATTGGGTCATTTTTATAAAATCCAGTTAGCCATTCTATGCCTTTTTATTGAAAAATTTAATCAATTTACATTCAATATTATATTGTTAAGTAAGGGCTTACTTCTGCCATGTTGTTCTTTGTTCTCTACTTGTTTTTTTGGTCTCTTCTTCTTTCTTTCCTTCTTGCCTTCCTTTTAGTAAAGGTGACTTTCTCTGGTGATGTGGTTTAGTTTCTTGTTTTTTATTTTTTGTGTATTTGTTGTATGTTTTTTGGTTTGAGGTTACCATGAGTCTTTGAGTTGAGGTTACCCTAACCTTTTTTTACTTGAATATTTATAACTTTCTCTAGGCAAGGAAAATTCTCTGTTATTATCCCTTTGAATAAACCTTCCACCCCTATCTCTTTCTCTACCTCCTTGATAAGGCTAATAACTCAGATTTGCCCTTTTGAGGCTATTTTCTAGATCCCGTAGGTGTGTTTTATTGATTTTATTCTTATCTATTTTTCTTCTCTGACTGTGTATTTTCAAATAGTCTGTCTTCACGCTCATTAATTCTTTCTTCTGCATGATGAGTTCTGCTATTAAAAGACTGATGCATTCTTCAGTATGTCAATTGCATTTTTCAGCTTGAGTATCTGCTTGATTCTTTTCATTTATTTCCATGTCTTTTAAAAATTTTTCTGATAAAATTCTGACTTTCTTCTCTGTGTTATCTTGCATTTCTTTGATTTTCCTCAAAACAGTGATTTTTTAAGTTCTCTACCTGAAAGGTCACATATCTCTGTTTCTCCAGGATTGGTCCCTGGTACCTAATTTCATTTGCTGATACTACCAGTTCATTTGCTGAATGTTCATTTAGTTCATTTCCTAAATGACCTTTAGCTTGCTGATATTCACCTGTGCCTGTGAATTGAGAAGTGAGGTATTTATTGTTGTCTTCTCAGCTTGGGCTTATTTGTACCTGTCCTTCTTGGGAAGGTTTTCCAGATATTCAACATGATTTGGGTGTTGTGATTTAAGCTACGTCTGCTTTAAGGGGCACCCAAGCCCAGTAATTCTGTGGTTCTTGCAGACTCATACAGGCACCTTCTTGATGGTCTTGGAAAAGATTCAGAAGAGTACTCTAGATTACCAGGCAGAGACTCTTTGTTCTCTTTTCTTATTCTTATTTTTTTCCCAAACAAATGAAATGTCTCTCTCTTTAATTTCTTTCTTATTTTTTTTTTTTTTTGAGAAGGAGTTTTGCTCTTTTTGCCCAGGCTGGAGTGCAACGGCACAATCTCAGCTCACCACAACCTCCACCTTCTGGGTTCAAGCAATTCTCCTACCTCAGCCTCCCAAGTAGCTGGGATTACAGGCATGTGCCACCACCCTTGGCTAATTTTGTATATTTAGTAGAGATGGTGTTTCTCCATGTTGGTCTTGAACTCCTGACCTCCGGTGATCCACCCACCTCAGCTCCCAAAGTGCTGGGATTACAGGCATAAGCCACCATGCCTGGCGGAGTTTCTCTCTCTTTCTTAACCACTAGAGCTGTGGTGGAGTGACATAAGCATTCCTGTGAACACCACAACTCAGACTGTGCTGAGTCAGCCCTGACGTCTGCACAGCACTGTGTTTTACCCAAAGCCTGATTTAACAACTCCCTAGCTATCACCTATGTTTGCTGCAGGCCCTAGGGCTCTGCAATCAGTAGATGGTGAAGGCAGTCAGGCCTGTGTCCTTCTCTTCAGGGCCATGTATACCCCCAGGGTATGGCCACATCCAGAGGTGCCATCTGGGAGCTAGGGATTAAAGTCAAAAACCTAAAAACTCTACCTGGCGTTCTGTTGTACTGCAGCTGAGCTGGCACTCACACTGCAAGGTGCAATCCTTCTCATCCTTCCCTCCTTTTTTGAAGGCAGAGGAGGCTCACCCTGTGGCCACCACCACCACAGGCCCTTGAAGAGTACTACCAGTCTCCCGCCAATATTCCGTTAAGACTTAATGACTCTTCAGTGAGCTTGTGGTGAATACCGCCTGGGCTGGGTCTCACCTTTCAGGTTTGGGGCCTCCTGTCTGGCTCAGAGCAGATCCAGAAATGTCATCAAAGAACCAAATCCTGGAATTGGGGATCCCAGGAGCACACTTAATGTTTTACAACCCTATGGCCAAGCTGGTATCTAAGGTACAAGACAGAGTACTCTTTACTTTTTCCTTCATTTTTTTCAAGTGGAAGGAGTCTTGCCTCATTGACACCACAGTTGGGAAATTGCTGAGTCTTATGTGAAGCCAGCAAGTCTCTTAGAGTCTCACTTAAGGCCCTTGAGGTATTAGGTGGGTATTACTGCTAGTGATTCAGGGCTCAAGGGCTCTTCAGTTAGCTGGTGATGAATCCTGCCAGAACTGGGTTTTTCTCTTCAAGGCAGCAGGTTCTCTTCTGGTCCAGAGCATGTCCCGAAATGTTGCCCAGGAGCTAGGGCTTGGACAGGGGTACTCATGACTTTGACTGGTGCCCTATCTTGCTGTGGCTGAGCTGGTATTCAGATGCAAGACAAAGTCCTCCCCACCCTTTCCTCTCATCTCCTCAAGAGGAGCTACCAGCTGTGAAGCCTGGGGCTATGAAAGGATGATGCCAGCATTGCCTTAGCTGCTCCAGCTGGTGTCTCAGTGAGCTGTTTGCCTTCCCAGTTTACTGGCTCTCGGCCCAGTTTAGCACTAGGACTTGCCTAGGCGTTGCAGTCTTGTGGCCTAGACTGTCTTCCAAGTTAACTTAGAGTCCCAGAGCACTTTAGAAAATAGTGGGGAGTCTTGGTGTAACTGAAGCTTGAACCACTATGATGACTATTCCCCTCTGGCTAGGGATGATTTAAATTGTTCCTCCATGGCCAGACATCAGCTAAGTGTGGTTTAGTTTTGTTTTCTGCTATAACAGAGCAGTCCTGAGTTCACTGCCTCACATTTGCTGCGCTCTTCCTCTCCCCAGCACACTGTCTGCACCGTGCTGCTGGAGTATGAGGAAGGGTTAGCACTGGCAATTCAAGACTGTTTATTTTTCTACCTATAACTGCCCATTTCAGTGGTATAAAATTAAAACCAGGTACTGTGAGCATTTACCTGGTTTTTGGTTCTAATGAGGTACTTTTTTGTGTAGATAGTTGTTGAATTGGTGTGCTTGCCAGGGGAAAAATCAGTGGGGAGCCTTCTATTCCTCCATCTTATTCCACCCTTCCTCCCATGAATGTAATTTTGAAACAGATATATTGAGCTATACTTTATATAACATAAAATTTTGCCCTTTAAAATGCATAATTCTGTGTTTTTTGTATATTGACAGATACATGTGACTATCACCACAATTTTAAAATACTTTCATCATCTCCAGAAAAAATGTATATTTTTAAACTATTTCCCCTAACCCTTAGGTCTCCTACTCAGCTCTAAGAAATTATTAATCTACTTTCTATTTCTATACATTTCTCTGTTGTGAACTTTCAAATTAATAAAATCATATATGTGAAATTTTGTAACTGTATACTTTCACTTAGCATGATGCCTTCAAAATGCATTCATGTTATAGCATGTATCAGTATTTCATTTTTATGGCCAAATGATATTCCATTGTATGGATATGCCATGGTTTGTTTATCCATTTTTCCAGTGATGAACAATTGAATTTTTTCCACTGTTAGGCTATCATGAATTATACTACTATCAACATTTGTGGACAAGTTTTTGTGTGGACATATATTTTCAGTTATCTTGGTCATTTGTATGTTTTCTTTGGAAAAATTACATTAAGAGCTTTTGTGTATTTTTAAATTAGTTTATTTATATTTTTAATCATTGAGTTGTAAGTGTTCTTTATGTATTCTAGAAACAAGTCCTTCACCAGATACATAATTGCAAAGATATTTCATTCTGTGAGTTGTCTTTTCACTTTCTTTTTGGTTTGTTTTGTTTTGTGTTCAGAGACAGGGTCTTCCTCTGTCACCCAGGTTGGAATGCAGTGGCTGGATCATGGCTCACTGCAGCCTTAAACTCCTGGCCTCAACTAAGCCTCCCACCTCTGACATCTGAGTCACTTGGATTTCAAGCATGAGACACAGTGCCCATCTCTCTTTTCACTATCTTGATGGTGTGCTTTGAAGCACAGAAGTTTATAGTTTTTAAAAAAATCCAATTAGGCTACTTTTTATTTTATTGTTTGGGCATATTGGATTACATTGAATAATTCTTTGCCAAATACAAGGTTAGGGAGGTTTACACATATGCGTTTTAAAAATAGTTTTAGCTTTGATATTTGGCTATTTAAACAATCTTGAGTTAATTTTTGTATATGGCATAAGGTATGGGTTTATATTCATTTTTTTTTTGTATGTAAGCATCCAGTTGTCCTAGCACTATTTTTTGGAAAAACAAAAAAACAGATTTCTTATGGTCTTGACTTATATTTATATGAATATGGTTTATATAATCTGTATATATATTAATATATTAAATACAAATTAATTAATTTGTATTTTCTATTCTGTTTCTGTGGAGAACACTGACTAAATTTCTATTCCTAGTTTTTTTGTAGTTTTATCATGAAAAAGTAAGGGTGTTGGATTTTATGAGACTTTTTTTTCTTTACCTATTGATACTATCATGCAATTTTGATTTTTTAATCTGCTGATAAGATGTATTACATTAATTAATTTTCAGATGTTACGCCAAGCTTGCATGCCCAGATTAGATCCTACTTGTCTATGCTATATTGTTCTTTTTATATGTTACTGGATTTGGTTTGGTAGTGCTTTATGGTTTTTTTTTGAGGATTTTTGCATATATATTTATAAGAGATATTGGCCTATAGTTTGTTTTTCTTATATGATGCATATGATGCCTTTGTCTAGTTTTGGTATCAAATTAATATTGGCCTTATAGAATGAATTGAGAAGTGTCTTCTTCAATTTTTCTGGAAAAGTTGGTAAAGAATTGGTATTACTTTCTCTTTGAATGTTTGGTAGAATTAAGCAAGGAAGGCTTTTGTGTTTGAAATTTTATTCATAGTCATTGGATGACTGATTCAATTTCTTCTTTTGTTATGGATTTATTAGATTGTCTGTCTACTTCAATCAATTTGGGTAGAGTGTGTCTTTTAGAAATTTATCTATTTCATCTAAGTTATCTAATGTGTTGGTAAATAGTTGTTCATAGTATTTATAAACCTTTCTATTTCTATAAAGTCTGTAGTACTGTCTCCTTTTTCATTTTTTGTTGTATTAATTTACATCTTCTATCTTGTTTTCCTTGGTCACTTAGGTAAAGGCTCGTTAATTTGGTCAACCTTTTCCAAAAACCACCTTTCGGTTTTATATATTTTATCTATTCTTTTTCTATTCTCTAGTTCATTAATATCCACTTTAATGTTTATTTATTTTCTTCATTCTTTCTGCTTAAGGTTTAGTTTTCCATCTTTTACTATTGTCTAAGGTGGAAAGTTAGCTTATTGATTTGAGATTTTTTTTCTTTTTTAGCTCTTTTTACCTTTGTAAGGCTATCGAAGCTATACACTTAACCCTCAGCACTGCTTTAGCAATATCCCATAAATTCCGATGTCATGTCTTTTTACTCTTTCAAAAAATTTTTTTATTTTCCTTTTTATTTTTTATTTTATTTTATTTTAGTTAATTATTTTATTTTATTTTATTTTATTTTATTTTATTTTATTTTGAGATGGAGTCTCGCATTGCTGCCCAGGGTAGAGTGCAATGATGTGATCTTGGCTCACTGAAACCAACGCCTCCCAGGTTCAAGTGGTTTTCCTGCCTCAGTCTCCTAAGTAGCTGGGATTACAGGTGCCTGCCAACATGCCCGGCTAATTTTTTGTATTTTTAGTAAAGACAGGATTTCACTGTCAGGCTGGTCTCGAACTCCTAACTTCATGATCCTCCTGCCTTGGCCTCCCAAAGTTCTGGGATTACAGGCATGAGCCACTGCACCTTTCCTTGGTTTTGTTTTTTGATCTGTTGGTTATCCAGGAGTGTTTTGCTTAATTCCCACATATTTGTAAACTTCCCAAATTTGTCTTGCTATTGATTTCTAACTTTATGCTACTGTAGTTGAAGTACATATTTGAACTATTTCAATTCTTTAACTTTATTAAGATTTATTTTATGTCCTAGCATATGATCTATCATAAAGAATGTTCTCTGTGTATAGGGGGAAGAGTTTATATTCTGTTGTTTATTTATGATGGAGTGTTCTTTTGATGTCTATTAGGTCTAGATAGTTTATAGTGCTGCTTAAGTCTATTTTGTTGTTAATCTCCTGTCTAGTTGTTTTTTTTTATCATTGAAAGGAGCATATTGATGCATCAACCTGTTATTGTTGAATTGCCTGTTTCTTCCTTCATTTCTGTCTTCTTTGTTGCATAAATTTTGGTGTTACATTATTGATTGCATACATATTTATAGTTATTATATTTTCCTAATGAATTAAACTTTTAATTGTTGTAAAATATCTCTCTTTATCTCTAGTAAACATCTTTTGTCCAAGTTTACTTTATCAGATGTTAGTAGAGCTAATCTACGTTTACTGTGATCTGTGATTACTATTGCCTGGAATATCTTTTTTCATTCTTTTATTTTCAACCTATTTGTGTCTTTGAATCTAAGTTTGTCTCCTGTAGACAACATTTAGTTAAGTCCTGTTTTTAACCAACCTGATAATCCATGTTTTTTTTTTTTTGCTTGTTTATTCACATTTAATATGCTACTATTGATGTGGCTAATTTGCATCTCCCATTTTTTCTCTTTGTTTTCCATATGTCTATGTCTGTTTTTCTTCTTTTCTTCATTTACTGCTTTCTTTTTGATTGAGTAAATGTTTTATAACATGCAATTTTATTTTATTAGTAAACTTTTCACAGTTTACTAATAAACTGTGAAATAATTTTTAAATTATTTTGTGAGTAGGTTCTCTAGGGTTTACCACACAGTTATCAAAATTAGCTTCAGATCATGCTATCCTAATTCCAGTAATATATAGGAACATTATTTCTATGTAGCTCCATTTCTTTTTACCCTCCTTTTGGGGTATTATCGTTCCACTTATTACATCTATTAATTTTACAAACCAAACAACACATTTTCATAATTATCATATTATAATCTGTCATTATTACCTTAGCCCATTACAGCTTTGCTCCGGCCCACCTTCTTTATGCTATTATTCACAAATATATACATATGCATTGCATTTGTATGTGTTATGAGCCTAAAATGCTTATAAACATGATTCTATTCAATTGCTTATTCTGTTAGTCAATAAAAGAAAGAAAAGGATCTGTATTAATAGTATATATTATAGTTATGTAAGTATCTTTATCAATGCTTTTGCTGTTTATATGAATTCAAGTGACCATTTATAGTTACTTGCTTTCAGCCTGAAGAACTTCCTTTACTACTTATTGTAAGGTATGTCTATTAGCAACATATTCTCTCAGATTTATTTAGTTGGGAACACTTTTATCTTACCTGTATTTTTGAACAATAACTTTGCTTGATAAAGGGCTCTTTATTGACACTTTTTTCTTTGAGAATTTTGAATAGATTATCTCATTCTTTTTGGACATCCACTGTTTTTACTGAGAAGACAACCATTAGTTTTATTGGGGATCTCTTGGGAGAAACATTTTCTCTTGTTGTTTTAGATTGCTGTCTGTAAAATTTTGAGTATTTTAATATGGTGTGTCTGTGGGACTCTATGTGCTTATCATACTTGGAGTTTGTTGAAATACCTACCTTTGTTTATATTATTTATTTACATTATTTATTGAATATTTAAATTTATTGTTTTTCAATAAATTGGGAAACTTTTCACTTAGCATTTCTTTGAATAACTTTTTTTTCTTTCCAGTCCTCTGATATTCATAGTATGTATATGTTGATGTGCTGTCTTTATTTTCTCCCTTATTTTTTCTCTTTGTTCTTCAACTCACATAACCTTTATCGATCTATCTTCAAGTGTGCCAATTTTTACTTTTGCTAGTTCTTATCTATTGTTGAGCCACTCTAACGTATTTTTATAATTTCAGTTATTGTAATTTTTCTTTTTGAGAGATTGTTTATTCTTGTGTATTTTTTAATTTTTATTTTTAATTGTAAATTGACAGAGTATAGTTGTATTTTTTTCTGGGGTAAAAAAGAATTTTATGATTTATAAATATAATATGCAATAATTACTTCAAGCTAATTAAAATATCCACCTCTTTTAAATACTTCTTTTTTGTGGTAAAAACATTTAAAATTTATTCTCTTAGATATTTTGAAATGTACAATACATCATTATTTACTATACTCACCATACTATGTAATAGATTTTGGAGTAAAAAATAATAATAAAATTTATTCCCTCTGTTTAATTGAGATCTTATACACTTTGACCATCATCTCCATACCCCTGGCTTCTGGTTATCACCATTCTATTCTCTCCTTCTTATAGTTTGATGCTCGAGATTTCACATATCAGTGAGAATATGATTATTTGTCTTTCTGTGCCTGTCTTATTTCATTTAGCACAATATTCTTCAATTCCATCAAGGTTGTCACAAAAGAAAACATTTCTTTCTTTTCTAAGGCTAAATAATACCTCATTGTGTATCTTTACCATCTTTTCTTTATCCATTTATCTGTTGATGGACGCTTCAGTTTATTCCATAACTTGGCTGTTGTGATGTTCAGTATATATTTATGTGTGTGTGTGTGTGTGTGTGTGTGTGTTTGCTGCAGTGTATATGCTGCAGTGAACATGGGAGTGCAGACTACTCTTTGACATACTGATTTTAAATTTGTGAGGTAAATATCCAGAGGGGGGATTGCTGAATCATATGGTAATTCTACTTTTAGTTTTATGAGCAGACTCCAAACTGTTTACTGTTTTCCACAATGGCTGTACTGATTTATATTTCCACCAACAGTGTACAAGGGTTCCCTTTATTCCACATCCTTGCTAATACTTGCTAACATTTGTCTTTTTGATAATAGCCATTCTGACAGGTGTGTTGTGATTCCTCATTGTGGTTTTAATTTGTATTTTCCTAGTGATTTGTGAGGTTAGGCAGTTTTTTCATGTATTTGATTGTCATTTTTATGTCTTCTTTTGACACATTTATTTACATCCCTTGCCTATTTTTTAATTGGATTATTTATTTTCCTTCCATAGAGTTGTTTGATTGCTTATATATTGTATTTTTCTGTCTCTTTAGTGAAATTCTCTATTTGATGTGACATCGTAATTATACCTTCCTTTACTCCTTTAATCAAGATTTCCTGTACTTCTGTGAACATAATTATAATGGCTACTTTGAAATCTTTTCCTTTTAAATCCCAAATCTGAATGTTCTCACAAGCATTATTTGTTGTTTTACTATTTATATGCCTGATAATATCTTCTTGGATACAGGGCATTTTTAATAACATATCGTAAAATCTTTGGGTATATTCCTCCCACACTAAGCTTGTCTTTGTTATTAGTTTTCTCATTTTTCAGTGACTACCAAATTATTTTAGTAAAACTAATTCCCTCGCATAGTCATATCCAGCTGTTAAACTCTACTCATTATAGGCCAATTGCTGTATTATTATTATTATTATAATTATTATTATTATTATTGTTTTTGAGACGGAGTCTCACTCTCACCCAGGCTGGAGTGCAGTGGCGTGATCTTGGCTCACTGCAAGCTCCGCCTCCTGGGTTCGCACCATTCTCCTGCCTCAGCTTCCCGAGTAGCTGGGACCACAGGCGCCCGCCACCACGCCCAGCTAATTTTTTTGTATTTGTAGTAGAGATGGGGTTTCGCCGTGTTAGCCAGGATGGTCTCGATCTCCTGACCTCGTGATCCGCCCGCCTCAGCCTCCCAAAGTGCTGGGATTACAGGCGTGAGCCACCGCGCCCGGCCAATTGCTGTATTATTTACAACACTGTGCTGCAGCAAAAAGTTCTGTGTGAACTAACCTGTTCAAATTGGAGGCTCTTTCCAACATATAGTTTCTGAGTCACTGTTTGATATTTTGTTCTCATTTCAGAAGAGCTCTTCTAGATGTCTAATTTTTTTTTTTTTTTTTTTTTTTGCGAATTTCGTAACCTACAGTCTAGGCTGCATCTTTATTAGATCCTCAAATTTCCTCCCAGTTTTCTTCACCATAACCTTCACTGTTTTGAGAAATTTCACAGATTTAAAATTTTCATACTCGTTGCAAATGAAATATGTTATTTAAAAGATAAATTAGGAGTTACTGTTTTACTGCTTGGTTCTCCCTCCACCCCAGCCAAAATCTCTGAACCAGGGCTTTGTAGCAGGGAGTGGGAGTAGAGGCAATGGCAAGCTTCTTTTTGAGTGTCATGCTCTTGTAGTAGCTGCACATTTAGCAACAGGATCCTTTCGGTTTGCTTCTTTGGGGATGGAACCACTGTCTACAGAGCTAAGGGAAGGCAATTGTGTTCCCAGTATTTTCTGTGAGACAAGCCCAAGGCAGAGCTTCTGTTCCATGAGTATGGGCTAGGCAGAAGGGAGCCACCACCTCTTGACTACACTCACCCAGGACTTAGTTTCAGCAATAGAAAACAAGGGGCAAGATGAAAAATGTGAAGTCCTGTCCTTAGCAAGGTAACCTTTTGGCTGAGAGCTGAGGGTAGAAGGAGCCCTGTTTTTTGGGTTGCAGAAGTCTAGAGTTGATTACCTCTCTCCACTAGCTAGGATGTGGGAGGGAAGAAAAGCATAGGGGAGAGAAGCAGAGGATGTAGGAGAGGAGAGGGCAGACCCTCACATATTCTACCAAATTTTCATACAGTTTCTTGAATATGTTTGTTCATTTGTTATTTGCCCTCAGGACTATTTCAAGTGACTATTTTGAGACAGAGTGGAGATTCTTTCTTAGGGGTCTGTACTTCTGCCCCAAGGCATGGAAATAAACGAAAATCTTCAGTGTTTTCCAGAGAAATTCCAGGCACCTAGTTAGCCATGAAAAGTAAATAAGTGACTTGATAAGCAAGAAAGCAATAATAGCCTAAAACAATAGCAAAGTTAGAGTCAGGAGATGTGCTAATGATAACATCTTAACATATACCTCTGAGCTGTTTTTCAGAAAGCTGGACTCCCACTAATGGATCTGTCAACAAATAAACTTCAGATAAGAAAGAAGGGAGGATTGAACTCTGAACTATTCTTTGTTCTGAATTTCTTCCTGAGAGTCCTAGAGGGAGTCACACCCATGAGCCAGAGCTAATATTCTTTTCTGCTGATTCTAAATTTTTAAACCATGTTTCTCTTCCTTTACCAATTACAAATAAGAAAATGTTTGAAACTACTTATAACCAATAAGCACCTGCTGAAAGATATCCCACCTTTTTAGGTCCAAGTCAATTTGTAACCTCCCTGTATTGACTTACCATTTTGTCTGTAACTTTTGCTTTCCTGAAATTTACTCCTGCATTTGAAAACTTTTACCTGCAACCCACTGGGAGGTCAGAATTTGAGCATTAGCTTCCGGGTCCTCCTTGCTTGGTGGCTTACAAATAAGTGTGTCCTTCCTACTCTGCAAATTCTCACTGTGGATATCTGGTCTTACTGTGCTTGGAGAGTAGACACCAGTTCAGCCGTATAATAATTTTAAAGTAAATGTTTCCAAAATTTCCAAAATTCACTGGGGAGTGAATCAGCAGAGCTCACACTGTCATGCAGGAAGTTGATCTATGGTCATTGATTTTTACTTTTTGTTTTTTGTTTTGTTTTGTTTTGATTTGGAGATTGAGAGATGGGACTGGCTGGATTTCCTATGCCGACTAAGAATCCCTAAGCCTAGCTGGGAAGGTAACTGCATCCACCTTTAAACACGGGGTTTGCAACTTAGCTCACACTCGACCAATCAGGTAGTAAAGACAACTCACTAAAATGCTAATTAGGCAAAGACAGGAAGTAAAGAAATAGCCAATCATCTATCCCCTGAGAGCACAGTGAGAGGGACAATGATCGGGATATAAACCCAGGCATTCGAGCCGGCAGTGGCTACCTTCTTTGGGTCCCCTCCCTTTGTGTGGGAGCTCTGTTTTCACTTTATCTTGTAACTGCACTCTCTTCTGGTCCATGTTTGTTACAGCTGGAGCTGAGCTTTTGCTGGCTGTCCACCATTGCTGTTTGCTGCCGTGCAAACCCATTGCTGACTTCCATTCCTCCGGATATGGCAGGGTGTCCACTGAGCTTCTGATCCAGGGAGGTGCCTGTTGCCGCTCCCAATTGGATTAAAGGCTTGCCATTATTCCTGCATGGCTAAGTGCCCGAATTCGTCCTAATTGAGCTGAACACTAGTCACTGGGTTCCACGGTTCTCTTCTGTGACCCACAGCTTCTAACAGAGCTATAACACTCACTGCATGGCCCAATATTCCATTCTTTGAAATCCATGAGGCCAAGAACCCCAGGTCAGAGAACACAAGGCTTGCCACCATCTTGGAAGCAGCCTGCCATCATTTTGGAAATGGCCTGCCACCATCTTGGGACCTCTGGGAGCAAGGACCCCCTGGTAACAAGATGGGGTCTCATTCTGTCACCCAGGTTGGAGTGAAGTAGTGCAATCTCAGCTAATTGCAACTTCTACCTCCCAGGCACAAGCGATCCTCCCATCTCAGCCTCCCAGGTAGCTGGGACCACAGGTGGGTCCCACTACGCTCAGCTAATTTTTTGTATTTTTGGTAGAGACAAGGTTTTGCCATGTTGCCCAGTCTGGTCTTGAACTTCTGAGCTCAGTCAGTCCCTGCACCTTGACTTCCCAAAGTGTGATATTTTTATATCTTGTCATTTTACATCATCCTTATATCATAAGCTATTTTTTAAATTGTTGATGTAGAGTTTCCCAAGAAGACGATTATACTCTTGTAAAAGAGCTAGCTTTATGCACTCTTTATCATTCTTATGTGTCCAATTTATTTTGTCTAATTGCATTGGCTAATAAGTCTATTACAATGCTGAAGAGCAGCTAAGCTAGTAGGCATCCTTGCAATGTTTCTCAGGATGATGGAAATGACTCTAATGTTTTTCCATTAAGTAATATACTGTGCTTATGATAATGGTATATATAGCTTACCAAGTTTTGTAATATACAATTTCCCATTGAATTCCCAAAATGTTAGAAACAATTGTGATAATAATGATGTTGGTGATGATGACAATAATGTTAATGATGACTATTGACTGACTAAATTTTCATTTAATTCTATCGTGGTCAGATAATATATTCTGTGTGATTTGAATGCATTGGCATTTATTGACATGTGTTTGATAGACTTTCTTTATGGTGCATCTTGGTAAAGGTTCAGTGTCTACTTGAAGAGAATATGTTTTCTGCTGCTATTAGATAAAATGTTTTATAAATATCAGTTTGTCAGGTTGATTGATTGTGTTGAAGTTTTCTATATTCTCACTTATTTTCAGTCTAACCCTGTCTATGAAGTATTGAGATAGTTAAGGGTGTTTACATTTCATATTACAATACTGAATTTTTCTCCTTTATATTTAACATGCAGATGGTGTTTAGACTCATAAGAATTTTGGATTGTTATATCTTGTATTGAATTGGCTTTTTAGATAAAATAACTTTCTTTATTTCCTGACAACACTCTTGCTCTGCAATTTACTTTGTCTTATAGTAATATAGCTACTTCAACTTTCTTTTTATTTGTGTTATCATGGTACATATTATTTTATATCCATTTGCTTTTAATCTGTGTCTTCACATTGTCTTATACATAGCATATAGTAGTGGTTGCTTTCTTATACAATCTGACAACTTCTGCCTTTTAAATTAGGTGTTTAGATCATTAACATTTAATGTGGTTATTGATGTTTGGATTTAAATCTACCACATTGCTATTTCTTTTCAACTTTATGATCTGCCTTTGTTCCTTTTTTTCCTATTATTTTCTGCTAAATTATATTATCTTTATTTTCAAAATATATTCTTTGTATTATCACCATTGCCACTGCCTCCACCCTAGACACAAGCAGGGTCATCTTTGTCCTATAATCTTTATTAGCCTTCTAACATGTTTAGAGCCTCTCTTCTAACATCTTTGCTTCTACTCTTGCCTATCAAAACTTTTGCCCTATGTACAACTGTAAATTTCATCACATTACCTACTCAGACAAATGATTACATGGTCTTTCATTATAATTCAGTTGGAAGTGCTTATGTAGCCTAAAGGCCATATATGCTCTTGCTCTTGGCTTACTCTACAACCTCATTTCCTTCAAATGCATTTCCAGGATCTGCCATGGATACCAAAACTCATGGATGCTCCAGTTCCTGATATAAAATGGTTTATTATTTGCAAATAGCTTATGTACATCTTCCTGTATATTTAAAATCATCTTTAGATTACTTATATCTAATACAATGTAGCTGCTATATAAATAGTTGAGATGATGTATTGTTTAGGGTACAATAACAAGAAAACAGCCTGCGTATGTTCAGTACAGATACAATTTCTTTTTTAAATATATGGCTGGTCGAATCCATGGCTGTGGAACCCATGAATATGGACGGCCAACTGTATTATTATTCATTCTGCTTCAACCACACTCTCTGTCATTCTTCTCATCAAATACTGTAAAAATGCAAATGCTTCCATTTCAAGTTTTACACTCACAATTCCTTCAGCTTTCTCCTAGATGTTTTCCTTGCTTGCTGTCTTATTTTGTTTCTTTAGTTCTTCAGATGCCCCTTCTTCAGGAAGTCTTTTCCTGACAATGCTATCCAACCCATGTTCCCTCAGTTTATACTTGACACCTCAGCTATATTTTAGTTTATAAAACAACATTTATCTCAAACTGGCTTCACATTATGTACTTGTTATTTATTTAAATCTCCCTGCCTTGCTAGAAAGTTAGCTTTTAAAGGGGCCTGGATTTAATCTGTTTTGTCTATTGTGCCATCTCCTGGAACTAGATTAGTGTCCTTGAATATAGCCAACATTCAAAAAACAAAATTAAATGAATGCAGGCTTTCTCTATGTGACTGTCAAGATGGCTTCCTTCAGGTCTATAGTCAAATGGTTCTAAATCAACAACCCTTATGGAAATGTGATGTCTGTTTCTTAACATCCAAAGGCTCTGATAGGCCATTTTGCATCAGACATCTCTTCCCTGAACTCATTATTCTGAGTTATGACTGACATTCTGTATCAGTTCTCCACTTCCTAATCAAAAGGATTGAGCACATGTGACACAGAATGGGAGCATGGAGAGCCTCACACTGTAGGCAGATCACACTTCCTTCACACATAAAAGATCTTCTCTTTTTATATGTCACATTTTTTCTGTGATTCCTTTTTTTTCTCATACATTTCATTGAATAGAGATTTATATACAGGTATTTTTCCCCAAACTCGGTTAATATATACTTTTTTTATTTTCTCACTCTAAAGACGGAATCTGTCAGGATATTTTTCTCAGATTTTCAGTTACAAGGCTGTTTGCTATAAATTTCAATCACTCATTTGGTGTGATCCAGCAGGCTGGAATCTAAGCAGTGCCTACAGGTGAACTATATCTCAGCTTAGTTACTTATTTTATTCAGGAAAGCCTCTACATGAAATATGAGATTTCAGTGTCTAATATTCTGCTTACTCTGGCTACCACTCCATGGGAAGCATGGATACAGTGTGAAGCCTTTCTACAATTACCTGAATTTCTGTATAATATACCGCTCATTAATGTTGAGCTTCCAAAGGCAACTGATTCTATAATCTGGTTGAGATACAGAGAAGAAAATATTTTTAATTTAAGTGAAATTTTCTACATCTGTGGGACTTCTTTCCTTTTTCCAGTGAAAGACAGTTGTAGCGTGGTATCAAAGACCTGAACTTGGGAGTCAGATTATCTAGGTCTATATATGTTTTATTATTTACTATCTCTGCAAATATAATCAACTTAACCTCTCTATATCCTAATTTTCCTCATCTACAAAAGAAAATTGTAAAATAACCGTCCAGTCATATGTTGCTTAATGATGGAGATACATTCTGAGAAATGCATCCTTAGGGGATTTTGTCTTTATGTGAACAACATGGAGTATACTTACACAAATCTAGATGGTACAACCTACTACACACCTACTACCTATCCTATGCAGACGCTATACCTACTATACACATATTATTATATTGTATAGCCTCTTTCTCCTAGGCTACAATCCTATACAATATGTTACTGTATGGAATACGATAGGCAATTGTAACACAATGGCTATGTATCTGTATATTAAACATATATAAACATAGAAAAGGAGAGTAAAAATTGATATAGGAGATTAAAAATAGTATAACTACGTACCGTGCATACTGTGAATAGAGGTTGCAGGACTGAAAGTTACGCTGGGTGAGTCAGTGCGTGAGTGGTGAGTGAATATAAAGGCCCAGTGCATTACTGTACACTACTATAGACTTTATAAACACTATATATATAGGACACACTAAATTTATAAAAATATTTTCTTTCTTCAATAATAAATAAACCTGAGCTTACAGTAATATTTTTACTTTATAGAAATTTTAATTTTGAAAAATTTGTGACTTGTATGTCACTAAAACACAAATCCATTTTACAGCTGTATAAAATATTTTAATATACTTATTCTATACACTTTTTCTGTTTTTAATCTGTTTCTACTTTTTAAACATTTTTGTTAAAAACTAAGACATAAATACATACATTAGCTTAGGCCTATATCATCAATATTCCTGTCTTCTACCTCCACATCTTGTCCTACCGAAATCTCTTCAGAAGCAATAGCACTTCTGTAATATCAATGCCTTCTTCGGAATAACTCCTGAAGACCCTGCCTGAGGCTGCTTTACCGTTAACTTTTTTTTTTAATAAGTAAGAGTACACTCCAAAATAATGATAAAAAGTATAATAAATACCTAAACCAATAGCATAGTCATTTATTATTATTACCGATTATTGTATATGGAGGCTAACTGAATGTGCTGCACTTTTATAGGTCTGGCAGCACAACAGGTTTGTCTACAGCAACATCACCACATATATGTGAATAATGAATGTGCTACAACATTACAGTGGCTATGATATTACTAGGCAATAGGAATTTTTCAGCTCTGTTTTAACTTTATAGGACCACCGTTGTATAACTGTTCATTGTTGAGGGAAATGCTATTATGTGGTGCATGATGGTCCTTATATCATACAAAAGAAAAAATAATGGGAAGAAAAAAACATTATTTTTAACCAAACATACTGAGATCGCACCTTGTACCAGTTACTGTCCTAAATGCTTTATAAGCAAAACAATTAATCTTCTTACCAATCCTATGAGATAGTAAGTTCTAAGGCTTTAGATCAGTGATTTAACATTCTGTTCACGTGAGAGAGTATTGCAAAAATAATTCAAAAAACAAATTTTGCTATATGAATACTAGAAAGGCTTGTGTCACATTTATCATCTAATGCCAGCGGACTGAGGTGCTTTGTCTCACACAGCCATGCAAACCAAGATGCCATCGTTTCAGAAAAGGGTTTCTCAACCTTGGTACCATTGACATTTGATTGGATAATTTTAGAGGGCATGAGGATGGGGGGATGGGAGAGGACTTTCTTTGCGATGATGAAAATGTTTTAAAATGAGATTATGGTAATGGTTTCACAGCTCTGTACATATACTAATAACCATGGAATTGTTCACTGTATGTTTTTATTATTTATTTATTTTATTATACTTTAAGTTCTAGGGTACATGTGCACAACGTGCAGGTTTGTTACATATGTATACATGTAACATGCTGGAGTGCTGCACCCATTAACTCGTCATTTACATTAGGTATTTCTCCTAATGCTATCGTGGCAATTGTCCTGTACATTGCATGATGTTTATGAGGGTCCCAAGCTTTTATCCATTAGAGTCCAGTAGTATCATCCCAGGTTTCATAAACACAAATTTCTCCACATGCAGTCAGGTGATCCCTGGGTGGAAAAGGGAAATTATGTCATTGGGAATCATTGATTTAGAAATTATAGCATTCACTACAGACTCAAAGACTTCACTGGATTTTTTGGGAGGTGAGAGGTTTGGCTGGCAGATAAGTTATATTTTCCCATTCCTCCAGGAAATCTAGTAATTATATTTTTTCAAAGAGAAGAATGAAATGAAGTTCAGTAAACAAATGGCTGTGGATTTTTGGGTTTTTTTGTTTGCTTTTTTTGTTTGTTTTTGTTTTGTTTTGTTTTTTGCCAAAATCTGCCTTTCTGGTGATCAACTATCAATTTCACTCTTTTTTCCTCTCACACATTGAACATACTCTGTTTACAAAGAAGGCACTTAAAATTTTGTTACTAACAGCATCCAGCTCAGGTCCTGGTTCTGTGAATAATACACATTATTCTGCATCAGGCATAAAAGTGCCTTCACAGTTCAGTAAACTTTGAATTCAAAAGACATTTCTTGCTCTGCCCACCCTCCCCCAACTAATATACAGTAGCAGAACAGAGACAGCTTAACCAATAAATAATTCATTTGAAAAGGAGAAGAATGGGAAACACAGATCACAGATTATTGAAAATAACAGTGAATGATATGAGGAAAACTTTTTGATTAGACTTTGTTTTGCTTTTTGGTTTTCTAAAACATTTATTTTGGGTTCAGGGATACATGTGCAGGTTTTTTATATAAGTAAAGTAGTGTCATGGGTGTCATGTACTTAGCCTGGTACCCCCATAGTTATTTTCTTTATGATCCTCCCCCTCTTCCCATCATGCAGCCTCAGGTAAGCCCCTTGTGTCTATTCCCCTCTTTGTGTTCACATGATCTCATCATTTAGCTCCCACTTAAAGGTGAGAACATCTGGTGTTTGATTTTCTTTTCCTGAATTAGTTTGTTATGAACAATGGCCTCCAGTTCCATCCATGTTCCTGAAAAGGACATGATTTCATGTGCTTTTATGCCTGGGTAGTATTCCACGGTGTATATATACCACGTTTTCTTTATCCATTCTGTCATTGATGAGCATTTATGTTGATTCCCTGCCTTTGCTATCGTGAATAGTGCTGCAGTGAACATCCGTGTGCATGTGTCTTTATGACAGAACAATTTATATTTGTGTGGGTATATATTCAATAATGGGATTACTGGGTCGAATGGTAGTTCCGGTTTTAGCTCTTTGAGGAATTGTCACACTGTCTTCCAGAATGATTAAACTAATTTATACTTCCCCCAACAGTGTATAAGCATTCTCTTTTCTCAGTAACCTCTCCAGTATATTATTTTTTAACTTTTTAGTAACAGACATACTGAATGGTGTGAGATGGTATCTCATTGAGGTTTTGATTTGCATGTCACTAATGATCAGTGTTACTGAGCTTTTTTTCATATGCTTGTTGGTCACATGTATGACTTCTTTTGAAAAGTGGCTATCCATGTCCTTTGGCTACTTTTTAAAGAGGTTATTTTGTGTGTGTGTAAATTTGTATATGTTCCTTATAGATGCTAGATATTGACTTTTGTTAGATGCATAGTTTACAAATATTTTCTCCTAATTTGTAGGTTTTTTGTTTACTCTGATGATAGTTTCTTTTGCTATGTAGCAGATCTTTAGTTTAATTAGATCCCATTTGACAATTTTTGCTTTTGTTGCAGTTGCTTTTGGCATTTTCAACATAAAATCTTTGCCATAAAATCTTTGCCAGTTTCTATATTCAGAATGCTATTGCCTAAGTTGTCTTCCAGGGTTCTTATAGTTTTGGGTTTTGCATTTATGTCTTTAATCCATTTTGAGTTGATTTTTGTGTATGGTGTAAGGAAGAGGTCCAGTTTCGATCTTCTGCATTTGGTAAGGCAGTTATCTCAGCACCATTTAACCATTTATTGAATAGGCAGTACTTTCCCCATTGTTTTTGTTTACTTTTTCAAAGATCAGATAGTTCTATGTGTGCAGTCTTATTTTTGAACTCTCTATTCTGTTCTATTGGTCTATGTGTCTGATTTTTTTTCACCAGTGCCATGCTGTTTTGGTTACTGTAGCACTGTAGTATACCATGAATTCAGGTAGCATGGTGGCTCCTGGTCTATTTTTTTGCTTAGGATTGCCTTAACTATTTAGGTTCTTTTTTGGTTCCATATACATTTTTAAATAATTTTTTTCTAGTTTTATAAAGAATGTCATTGGCAGTTTGATAGGAATAGAGGAATAGCACTGATTCTATAAATTGCTTTGGGCAGTATGGCCATTTTAATGTTGATTCTTCCTATCCATGAGCATAGGATAGTTTTCTATTTGTTTGTGTCACCTCTGGTTTCTTTGAGCAATGTTTTGGAATTCTTATGGTAGAGATATTTCACCTCCCTGGTTAAATGTATTCCTAGGCATTTTTTTCTCTTTGTGGCAATTGTGAGTGAGATTGCCTTCCTAATTTGGCTGTTGGCTTGAATGTGTCATATACAGGAATGTTAGTGGCATTTGTACATTGAGTTTGTATCCTGAAACTTTGCTGAACTTGTGCACCAACTTAAGGAGCTTTTGGGCTGAGACTATGGGATTTTCTAGATATAGAATCATGTCATCTGCAAACAGGGATAGTTTTACTTCCTCTTTTCCTATTTGGATGCCCTTTGTTTATTTCTCTTGCCTGATTGCGCTGGCCAGGACTTCCAATATGATGCTGAGCAAGATAGATGAGATCCTTGTCTTCTGTGGGTTTTCAGCAGGAATGCTTCTGGCTTTTGCCTGTTCAGTATGATGTTGGCTGTGGATTTATCAGAGATAGCTCTTATTATTTGGAGGTACTTTTCTCCAATTGACAGTTTTAACACAAAGTGTGTTAAATTTTATTGAAAGCCTTTTCTGCATCTATTTCTGCATCTATTGAAATAATCATGTGGTTTTTGTCTTTAGTTCTGTTTATGTGATGGATCACATTTATCAATTTGCATATGTTGGACCACCTTGCATCGCAGGGATAAAGCCAATGATCATGGTGGGTAAACTTTTTGATATGATGCTGGATTCAGTTTGCTAGTACTTTGTTGAGGATTTTTGCATCCATGTTCGTCAAGAATATTGGCCTGAAGTTTTTTTTGTTTTGTTTTTGTTGTTGTGTCTCTGACAGATTTTGTTATGAAGATGATGCTGGCCTCATAGAATGAGTTAGAAATAAATCCCTACTCCTCAATTTTTTGGAATATTATCACTAGGAATGGCACTAGCTCTTCTTTGGACATCAGTTAGAATTCAGCTACAAATCCATCTGGTACAGAACTTTTTTTTTTAGTTTAATAGGCTATTTATTACTGATTCAATTTCAAAGCTTGTTATTAATCTGTTCAGGAATTCAATTTTTTTCTGTTTCAGTCTTGTGGTGGTGTATGTGTCCAGGAATCATCTATATCTTTTAGGTTTTCCAGTGTGTATAACATAGAGGTGTGCATCATAGTCACTGATGGTTATTTTTATTTCTGTGGGGTCAGTGGTAACATCCTCTTTGTTATTTCTAATCGTATTTGGATCTTCTTTCTTGGCTTCATGATTATTCTAACTAGTGTTCTTTTTTATTAATTTTTTTCAAAAAAGCAAACTCCTGAATTCATAGACCTTTTGAATGGTTTTTCATGTCTCCATCTCCTTCCATTCAGTTTTGATTTTGCTTATTTCTTGTCTTTTGCCAGCTTTCTGGTTGATTTACTCTTATTTCTCCAGTCATTTTTGTTTTTATGTTAGTTCGTTAGCTTGATACCATTCTAACCTTTTAATGTATGTGTTTAGTTTCCCTCTTAAAACTCCCTTAGCTGTGTCCCAGAAATTCTGATACATTGTATATTTGCTGTCATTAGTTTCAAAAACTTCTTGATTTCTGCTTTAATTTCATTGTTTACTCAAAAGTCATTTAGGAGCAAGTTTAATTTCCATGTAATTGTATGTTTTGGAGCAATTTTTAGTTGGGAATTCTATTTTTATTCCACTGTGGTCCAAGGGAGTGGCTGGTATGATTTTGGCTCTTTTGCATTTGCTGAGGATTATTTTATGTCTGAGCGTGTAGTCGATTTTAGAGTATGTGGCAGTGAGAAGAACGTATATGCTGTTGTTTTGGGGTGAAGAGTTCTGTAGGTATTTATGAGATTCATTTGGTCCAATATGAGTTCACATCCTAAATATATTTGTTAATTTCCTGCCTTAATCATCTGTTTAATACTGTCCGTGGGGTGTTGAAGTCTCTCACTATTATTGTGTGGGAGTCTAAATCTCTTTGAAGGTCTCTAAGAACTTGCTTTATGCATCTGGGTGCTCCCATGTTGGATGCACATCTGTTTAGGATAACTGGGTCTTCTTGTTGAATTGAACCCTTTACCATTACAGCATATCCTTCTTTTTCTTTTTTGATCTTTGTTTGTTTAATACTTGGATTCTTTTTCTTCTTGTACATTATTCTTTATGGCTATGGCTTCAACTTCTGGGATACTCTTCCAGGTCTATCATCTTCGTCAGTCACATCTAAATTGTCATGCCTGGCTATGCCATCCTTACAGTTTGCTCAGTTTTTCTATATTGCTTTTCTTTTGAAGCTCATGAAATAGTCAGAAGCTTGTTAGACAAGGTTTATTGTTTCTTTGGCACTGAAATTCCCTCAAAATCTCAACAGGCTTCTTACCTATTTACTCCCTATCAATTCTATGTACCATTAATCGTACTCACTATTCTTTTCTAGAAAAGTTCTCAATTCTGCTTAATATTTCTGATTACGTGCCTCTATGCCTCCCTGTTTACTGCATGTTTTAAAACTTTTCTAAATTGGAAGTTGTTTGGCTTACAGATGCTATACTCTTATTTTAATCTCTCATAAGTATAAAAATTCAGAAGGCAATGAAAAAATCAATAATTGTCAATGATTACACACACACACACACACACAAGCATTAGAAAATTATAGGTGGAGTTAGTGAGATGGTAGCAGAAGCATCAAATATTCACATTTCAGGCTTACAATTAAAAACTACTAAAGTTAAATAAAAAGAAAGCATCACTGCTAGTATTTGCAAAGATTGTCAATGACCTAGACACCAATATGAGGAAAATTTGGTAGATGCAGAAATGATGTAATATGGCTGAAAGAAGAGAAAAATGGTTAAACTGAAGCTCAGTTCCTAAAAATCAATAGGCAAACGTCACAGAGACCTCATGATCTGCTTAGCAATACAAAGATATGTTTAGACAGGAATGAATATATTTGGAGTACACCTCTATAAGAAAGAAAAAATATTTTGAATAAATTATAGATACTGAGAGATAGCATTTCCATTATGACTATGGACATGACTCCCTAGCAGAGGAATAGACAGGAAAATTTTCAGTGTTTTTTTAAAAGAAAGACAGTGATACATTGGTGGACAATTTCTCTGGAGTGGTTATCTCAAAGAATATATATTGAAAGATAGTTTTATTTTTATGAAACATGTTTTGCATTAAACAGATATTTTTGTAAAATACTTAAAAATTACTAAAAATATAAAAAGGCATTTAAAGTATAACCTAATTTTATTATTTATTTAAAATACATAAAATTACCATTATATTGCTATAATCGCTTTCCAAATGCTCATTCCTACCTTCTGTCCTGACCTTCTTGTGTACCAGTGACAGTTTTACAACTGGCACTGGTTTGTACCCTACACTATTAGAAAAAAATATTTAGGTTTGGTAATATTCATTGCCCCCAAAGTCTGGTTTATAGCATTTGGCTGTATTCTGTTTCATTCTTGCAGGGTGAAGTTGTATTGTATACTACCAAAATGTTCTATATTGATTCTCTTACAAAATGCAGGAAGATTATAACCTAGGGATGTTGTAAATTAGCTGCCATTAAAAGCAGTCCCAAAATTGATAAACAAATATTAGTGTTAAAGGAGAGGATACACTACATACTTTGGAAACATTAAAGAGTAAAAAGACAATACAACAGACAAACTTAAGCATATACTTCATCAACTTAGATGAAAGGAGCCATTTGTTAAAAACCAAAACTAGCATAACTCATCAATAATAAAATTAAAAACCTGAACCATTCTGTAACTATTAAGGAAATTACATTTGTAGTAGAAACATCCAAAAAGAGAAATCTCTTTGCCTATTGAAAAAACAAACTTTATAAAATCTCGTCCAGAAAATAGAAGACAAAAATACTTCTCTCAACTCATTTATGAGTCTTTTATTGCCTTGATACCAAAATGACATAGTACTAGAGAGAACTCAATTCCAGAAATATATCTTTAAAAGACAAATAGAGATTATTCTGGGAATGTAAGGCTGGTTCTATATTTGAAGATCGACTAATTCTATCTGCCATATTAAAAGTCTAAAAATTAAAAAAAAAAGATTATGTTAATTGATCAGAAAAATAACTTGCCAAAATTCAACATACATTTCTGATAAAACTGGGAAATATCCAACTGGGAATGGAAGACAACCTGATCAACTTGAAAAACAATGTTCAAAGAAAACGTCTACAGCTAGTGATGCAGCAGTGGCCCATCTGGAGCTGCTGCTGCAGGGAGACAAGGCGTGGGTTGCTGCATGTTCCTTGGAGCCAGAGGGAACCAGGAACAGGTGGATGCCCTGCCCCCTTCTAAGTTGGTGGGGCGGGAGCCCATACTCCCAGGCACAGCTGCAGCCACCCAGAGGTGGGTGTGGACCCATGGGTGTACCCCTGCAAGCTTGAAAGTGCCTGCTCCGGCTGCCTGGTCTCCCCATGCTCCCAGTGCACGTTTGAATCTCAGAGCATTGTTGAAGCTGAACCCAGGCACTGTCACACCCAGCTGGGTGTGCATGCACTCTGGGTGGCACTGACACACCAAGACTCTGCTGCCTCAGCTCCCTCTGGACTTTGGGCACTGATGAGCATGGGATGGAGGCCACGGAGGGGCTGAGGGCAGCTCAGCATGGACCTGTAGGTGTCCCTTGGCACAAACAACCTAGGGACCATGGATGACATTTAAAGGAGAGAAGGAGGCAGACAGGTTCTGGGCAGAAAGGGGCGTGTCCATAGTAAAGCCCCACCTTCAAACCAGGGAAGGCGGAATCCTGTTGGCCAGACTGCCAGTTCTGTGGCCTGGAGATAGAACTTAGATGCTTTATTTCCAGGCCTACCCATGGCTGCTCATGGACCAATCAGCCTACACTTCTTATCTTCTGAAGTCCATTAAAAACCCAGACTCAGCCAGATTCGGGGAGATGGGATGACCTGCCTGCAGAGAGGATCTACCCACTTCTTGTCTCCTGAGAACTGTGCTGTCTATCACTCAATAAAGCACCTCTTTGCCTTGCGCACCCTCCAGTTGTCTGCCTACCTAATTCTTCCTGGATGTGGGACAAGAACTCAGGACCCACCAAATGGTGAGACTGAAAGTGCTGTAACACAAACAGGACTGCAACGTGCCCCCATGCTAACTACATTGAGGGTGACAAGAAGGAGAGAAGAGCTGTGTCCCTTTGAGGACTTAGGAGCTCCCCAAGCTGTGACACCCTCTCTGGGTCTCTGTAGTTCCTGGCATCATCAAGCTTACAGGTGGCCCTGTGTTCTCTGGTGCCCACAGTAGAAATTGCTCGCAGTATACCTGGTCCATTTGCAGACTCACAAGGAGCTCACACCCATGTCAGCGCCTGGAACTTCCTGCCCCACCGCAGCTGGTGTACCTGGCTGTGCATGGTGGTCAGACCCTGTGCTTGCTCACTCACCCACCCCTCACTGCTCTGCATCTGGCTCCCCCTTGACAGCCATAAAATCAGGGCTGGTAGCTTCAGCCCAGTGAAGCCTGCCAGGCTGAGTGGGTGGAACAAGCCTAGCGGGTCCAAGCGAAACTTGGGCAAAGGCACCACTGGTCACAGAGGTTTCTGGCTGCTGAAGCAACATCCCGAGGATCTTATGTCACTAGTATTGTACTTAGTGGTGAAAGACTGAATGTTTTCCCCCTAAGATAGGGAGCAAAACAAGGATGTCATTGTCACCACTCCTATTTAACTTTGTAGAGGAAAGTTTATCCAGTGGATTAAAGAAAGGAAAATAACTACAAAATACATAGATCAGAAAAAAAGAAAACCACATTTATTTGCAGATGGCATGATTACCTATTGAGAAATTCTCCAGGAATCCTTAAATTACTTGAACTAATGAGTGGGTTTAGGAATGTAAAGACAACACATGAAAATCAATTATGTTTCTATATATTAGCAACTCAAGTGCCCACGAACAGAAGAATAAATAAAACAAATGTAGTGTATATACACAAATGAGTACTATTCAGCCATAAAAAAGAGTGAGAGCCTGTCATTTGCAGCAACATGGATAAAACTGGGGGTCATTATGTTAAGTGAAATAAGTCAGGCACAGAAAGACAAATTTTGCATGTTCTCACTTATTTGTGGAAGCTAAAAATTAAAATAGTTGAAATCATTGAGATAGAGAATGAAGGAAGATTACCAGAGGCTGAAAGGAGTGTGGGATGAGTAGTGGTCATGGTTAGTGGGTACAAAAAATTGCAAGAATGAATAAAACCTAGCATTTGCTAGCCCAACAGAGTGACTATAGTTAAAAATAGTTTAATTGTACATTTTAAAATAACTAAAACAGTATAATTGGATTGTTTGTAACACAAAGAATAAATGCTTGAGGCGAAGGATACCCCATTTACCCTCATTATGCATTGCATGCCTGTATCAAAATATCTCATGTAACCCATATATATATATATGCACGTTTATTTGTAATACCCACAAAAGTTAGAAATTAAAAAAAATTACATACTGTGTGATTCCATTTGTATGACATTTTCAAATAGACAAAATATAGTGTGAACATATCAGTGATTGCTAAGGGTTGGGGAATTTGTGATTACAAAATGTTCTCATAACATAGATTTTTGGGGGTGATGGAAAATTTTTATGCTAATTGTGGTGGTGAATGGTGGTAATCTGTAACTGCGTTAAAACTTACAGGAGTGGTATCATCCCCATCAATCTGAAAAAAAAGAGAGAAAAGTCAGTCAGAGTGTAAATCTCACACAATTGTGAGGTTTTATAGGTTTTTTTAGAGACAAAGAAGATCTTTGGGCAAATATCTGCTATTTAATGTCAACGGATGGGGCAGTTGCAAGGTTGGTACTGCCCTGCACAGTAATTAAAAGACCTTGCATTTTTGTATTAGCTAATGCTCATAAGTGTCACATAGATAATTTTCAATTCAGTCCACATCATTGATTCATGCTTTGCCTGAAGGCATCTCATCGGGGGGAGAAAGTCTTAATTCTTCAGAGAGACTCTCATGTTAGGGATTTAAGGTTTTGACTGGTAAATAGATTCTTGGTCAGGTTGGCCTTTGGCTTGCTTGAACCACATCACATATTTCTCTTACATAATAAATACTGACCTTCTTGACAGTTTACAATTGAGCTCATCTAGAAGCATCTTATTAAAAAGGATCAGAATTTAATACAGCAGGATTTCACTTCCAAATTACGTACTGCCTGATTGCTAAAAGGTCCCAAATGTTAGCCAGAGTGTTTTTGAAATTGAAGTCTATGCCAGCTTAAAACTACAATGCATTCAACATTTTTAAAGTCCTTATTTTAGAATATTTAGTTTTAAAAGTTCTGACCATATATCATTTCGAGGTAATAAAAATTCCTATTGTTTTTAATAAACATTATTACTGTTGTGAAATTAACACGTGTTCATTATACAGTCATTCAAATACAACAAAAAATTTCAAAGGAAAAATAAGAACCCTATTCAAGCTAGCAGCATAAACACACAAACACACACACACACGCACACATACATATATAACATATTTTCAGTCAGATAGGATACAAAACTATATAGAACCATCCTCATAGAAGGCTAAAATCCTGTTTTAGGTGATCTTAACAGGCACACTAACTGGTTGCTTGTATCAGATAGGGCTCCTTATAAAATCTAGAAAAATCATTAAGGATGAAAAAAGAGATATAACTCAACAATGTGAGGAATATCCAAACAGAGCCTGCAACCATCACAAAGTTACTAAAGAAATACTACATGAAAATAACATTTTCATATTCAACAACTTAGAATTCTTTGAAAAAATATATCAAAACTCACCCAAGGTAATATAATGTGAGTAGCTCTATAACCATTTAAAAATTGAATTTTTAATTAAACAGTTCCAAAAAAGGAAATCTTTATGCCCAGATGGTTTTAGTAGCTCAATTTAGCAAACATTTAGGGAAGAAATTAACACAAATGCCTACAACCTTTTCTAGAATATAGAAAAAGAGAAAACTTCCAATCCATTTTATGAGGCCAGTGTTTCTCTAATAAAAAAACCAACCTCAGCATAAAAAGCAAGCAAACAAAATCATTCATGAACATGCATACACAAAGCCTTAACAAAATTTTAGCAAACTGAATCCAACAATGTATAAAAACAATAATATACCATAACTATATTGTGTTATTTATTCCCAATATGCAAAGCTGGTTCTATATTCAAAAATCAATCATTGCAATCCACCATTACAACAGGTGAAAGTAGAAAAGTCACATGATCATATCAACTGAAACCAAAAAGGCATTTCACAAAGTTCGGCACTCTTTTATGATTAAAAATTTTCATTATACTGGAATAGAGAGGAATTTAATGGTGAAAGACTGAATACATTTCTTGAAAATCAGGAACAAGGCATGGTTATTCTCTCTCTCCACTCTTTTTGGCATAGTACTGGCATTTCAGGCACTACAATAAGACAGAAAAAAAAAATAAAATGCATGCCAGATTTGAAAGAAACAAATAAAATGGTCTCTCTTGGCAGACAAGATGATTTTCTATGTAGGAAACCCCGAGGAATCTACACAAGTAGAAACCAAATGGATTTATGTGAGTTAAATAAAGTCACAAGACATATGATCAACAAAAATCAATCATATTTTTAGATAGCAAATATGAACAAGTGTAAACAGAAATTAAACCCACAATACCATTTATAGTTTTTCCCAAAAATGTTATATTAGATATAAGCCTAACATGGCATGTACAGATTCTGTATGATAAAAATAATAAAATGCTGATGGAAGAAATTAAAGAACTACTTGAAGTGACATGATGGATGTGATTTGGAACACTCAACATAGTAAAGTTGTCAATTTTCCCTAAATTAATTTATGAATTACACAAGTACAATATCTCAGCATATTTATTGTATACATAGAAAAACTTATCCTAAAATTTATATAGAAAGGCAAAACTCAAAAATAGCCAAAACAATTTTAATTTTAATAAATGGTGCTAAGCAAAAATGAATTGTAGATTAAAGTGTAAAACTATAAAACTTCTAAGAAAATAATATAGTAGAAAATATTTGGGAACTAGAACTTAGCAAGGAGTTCTTAGACTCAGCATCAAAAGCAAGTACCATAAGAGGAATGATTGATAAATTGGAACTTATCAAAATTAAAACCTTTTACCTTGAGAAAAAGATGAAAAGATAAGTTGCATGGTGGAAGAAATATTTTCGAGTCACATATCTGACAATAGATATAAAATATGAAAGACTCCTAAAACTCAGTGAAACAAACAAAATAATCCAGGCAGAAAGTGGGTAAAATACATGCACAGACACTTTACTGAAGATTATATGGCAAATAAAAATATGAGAGATGTTTAACTTCCTTAGCAATTAAAGAAAGGCAAATTAAAACCATAATGAAATATTACTAAAACTTTTTCAGAGTGGCAAAAATAAAAAATATCAAATAGTGGTGAGGATTTGGAGCAAGTGGGTCACTCATACATTGCTTTGGGGAATATAAATAGCACAGTCACTTTGGGAAACAGACGGTCAGTTTTTTTTGAAACTAAACATGGACTTACCGTACAACCTGGCAATTGCATTCTTGGGCATTCGTCACAGAGAAATGGCAAATAATTTTCACCCAGGGCCTTGTAAACAAATGTTCTTAGTAGCTTAATTTATAATATCTGTAAACAGGAAACTACCCAAATGTCCTTCAGTGGATGAACAGCTAAACAATGATACATTCATACATACCATGAAACACTACTCAGTAATAAACCAGGAATGAGCTATTCACACACCTAAGAACTTGTGTAAACCTAAAGGAAATTATGCTTAGAGAATAAAAGAAGTCAGTCTTAAAAACATGCATACTGCAGGGATCCATTTTTGTAATATTTGTGAAATATAATAACATAATTATAAAGAAGAAAAACTGATCAGTGACTGCCAAGTGAAAGGAGTGAGGTGGGAGGGGATAGGTGTGTCTACAAAGGGGTAAAACAAGAAAGCCTCGTGGCAATGTACAGTTGAGTATCTTGATTTTGTTGGTGGGACACAAGGCTGCACATATGATAAATTGTACACACCCCTAAACACAGGGATGCCTGTGTACTGGCAAAATCTGAATAAGTACTATGGATTGCACTAATATTGTCTTATTGGCTTTGATATTGTACGGTTGTATAGTTGTAGAAAATATTAACTTTGGGGAAGACTAAATGAAGTCGACATGGGACTTCCCTATACATTTTCTGCAATGTCTTATGGATAAATAATTATTTCAAAATAAAAATTAAACATTACTTTCCTGGGGAGCATGTAAAATAATTTAAGAAAAATGAATGAATTTTCCTGTAGAAAGTGTCAGGTATTAGGTGTCAGAACCTTAGTTTTTACTTAACGTAGTGCACCTGAGTCTATCAATGGCCTTAATATGTATTTATAGTGCTATAGTAATGGCAGATTACATAACATGAAATGTTCCTGACCCTAGTAATTTTCATTCAACACTCATTTAACAAATGTGGCAGACACTAAAATGGTCTGTTAGGTCTGTATGTACCAGGTTTGCCCACTAAGAGAGTGGTAGCCAAGAGCACATGGCCTCCAGAATGTCCCATTATCCAGATATACTGCTTTGCTTTCCTCTTTAACCTAGGCATCTTGAAATCTCGAAAGTATCTGTAGCGTAGTTTTAAGGTTCAGAGTTATATTGAGGAAGACGTGGTGTGAATCCATGTGACCTTCCTGTATATTCAATTACATCTTGCCGTATATCCCTGTACAATGTCCTGTGACTCAATAATTATTTCAAAATAAAAATCTAATAGGAAAACAAAAGTGCACTTTCCTGAATAAAGTATCTTATGTGATGATGTTAAGAGTTTTAATCAGACAAAGTTAGATTCTAATTTGGGGCAGGGGATGCGAAAGCTGCTACTTAGACCACAATCTAGTTATTCAAGACTAGATTTCAAAAACTTCAAGAACAATTTTTGACACATGAAAACAAGCTCATCATCACTAGCCATCAGAGAAATGCAAATCAAAACCACAATGATATACCATCTCACACCAGTGAGAATGGCGATCATTAAAAAGTCAGGAAACAACAGGTGCTGGAGAGGATGTGGAGAAATAGGACCACTTTTACACTGTTGGTGGGACTGTAAACTAGTTCAACCATTGTGGAAGACAGTGTGGCGATTCCTCAAGGATCTAGAACTAGAAATACCATTTGACCCAGCCATTCCATTATTGGGCATATACCCAAAGGATTATAAATCATGTTGCTATAGACACATGCACATGTATGTTTATTGCGGCACTATTCACAATAGCAAAGACTTGGAATCAACCCAAATGTCCATCAATGACAGACTGGATTAAGAAAATGTGGCACATATACACCATGGAATACTATGCAGCCATAAAAAGGGATGAGTTTGTGTCCTTTGTAGGGACCTGGATGCAACTGGAAACCATCATTCTCAGCCAACTATCGCAAGAACAGAAAACCAAACACCGCATGTTCTCACTCATAGGTGGGAATTGAACAGTGAGATCACTTGGACACAGGAAGCAGAACATCACACACCAGGGCCTGTTGTGGGGTTGGGGGCGGGGGGAGGGATGGCATTAGGAGATATACCTAATGTAAATGATGAGTTAATGGGTGCAGCACACCAACATGGCACATGTACATATAGGGTAACAAACCTGCATGTTGTGCACATGTACCCTAGAACATAAAGTATAATTAAAAAAAAAAAGATTTAGAATTCTTAATCTTTAGTTCACTAAAACAAAAACCTTTCTAAAACTCAGTTACCTAATTTCTAAAATAAAAATAATTATATTTAACCAAGAGGGTTGCTATCTCAGTTAAATGAAAAAAATGCATGTGCAACATTTACAAGATGCCTGTGATATATGCAATAAGTGCTATTATTGCTAAATAAATTTGCTATAATTTATGTTATGTGCTAACTTGGCTGTGAGGGCCCTTGTATCTAAACTGAAGCAGATATCAATAAATTTGTCTGCCAAGGGCCAGACAGTAAATAGTTTAGGCTTTGGGAACCATACAGTCGCTGCAACAACTACTCGACTCTGTTGTTGTATTGCAAAAGCAGTCATAGATAATAGTAAGTAAATGAGCTTGTCTGCTGTCCCAATAAAACTTTTTTTGTGTGGATATTTAGCTTGCCAGCCTTACAAAAACAGGCACTGAACAATAGAATGATGGGGCATTGGGAGGAAGGTGGGACAAGGCTGCGGGTGAAAGTATGAAGTAAAAGTTTCTATATCATCCATAACCAACAGCACAAAACACAGAGTGGTAAAACATAGAAGTTGCCTTTGGTATTATGCTGAATTTAGAATTTGTCCTGTAATAAGTGATGGGGAGCCATTGGAAGGGTTTTGAAATTACTGAGCCCTGATCTAAAAAGATCATTAAGGAGATCTTCAGAACATGAACGTATCCTCTTTAGGTTCTGCTTCTATTGTAGGATGACATTTGAATAAAAGAGGGAAAAAATCATTAGGTTATCTATAAAACAAATAGTGATTGCCAAATGTCTGGGGTAGAAAATTTCTTTGTGTGATTATGGGAGAGCAGGCTCATCTGCTTAAAAGGAACAAGTCAAGGCGTTATGACACTTACAGGTACTGTGGTGTGGTCCATAATGAGATCAACGAGGATCAATTTGGAGGACCTCATAAGTTATGTAAAGGTCTTTATGTTTTTTCTAAGTATGGTAGGATACTCTTAAAGTATTGAATAAGGAAGTGATCTGCTCTGATGTACAGTTTTTAAAAATCATGTTGGCTACTGTGGGGCAAAAATACAGGAAAAGCAGACTAATTAGAAAGCCATTTTAATACTCTAGGTGAGAGATGATGATAACTTAGAAGCATAAGAAGTTATAAGAAAGTAGAGTAGTAGTTTTTCATTGATGTAACTTTTAAAAATAATTTGTTAGAGATGTGATTGGTTTCAGAAATCCACTTGGATTCTCATATATGCTGACTACTTGTTTTAACTTTAAGTGTTATTTTCCCTTTTTGACAATTTCCATTGGCATTTTCATAGAAAATTTACTGTTTTAATGTTAGCACTTGATCTTGTCTTTACTTCATTGTTTCCCTATCCCATATACATATTATCTTCCCTTTACACCATTATTTTTCTACTCTCCCTCTCTCTTTCTCTCTCTGTCTTTCACTCTCTCTCTATATATATGTACTATATATTCACATATATATACACACACATATATATATACTATGTTCATGTCTCTATATATACACACACACATATATATACTATGTGCATGTCTCTACATATACACATGTATACACATCAAATTATATTTGCTGTAAGTTAGGTAGCTGGAGTTCTTGTGTCTCCACCAAATGTAGATCCTCCTTTGGAAATTACCACTGAGAATTAGTATTATTAAAATAGTAATTATACCTACATTTGGCTAATTTGAGAAGTAATTGCCCAATTTCAGCCACAATTAGTCACTTGGCTATATTTTTCAGGCACGATTTCATTATGATGAGAAACAAACAAACAAAAAATGTGTGTTAGCTGCTCCTTTAACGATCTGCCTACTAATGAGCCTTTCTTCTGCACATACTTTCTTCACTTGAGTACTTCCACAAAGCATTTAGCATCCCCTAGGGAATTTCTTGGACTAGCACAATGGAAATAGTTTCCCCATGTTTGAAGATTTTTAGATGTTTTATGAATAGCTATAGTTCATTGAAAAACAACTTCTTTGGGCTATCACCTTGTGGTAGAAAAAATAGTGAATCTTTTGATTATGAAAATGTAAAAATGGGTTGTTTGTAATTAATCATCAGGTTTGTCTATGTCTCTACCTCAACAAAACAAGTGATTACAGAATTCAGCAGTCAAAAATTAAAAGCATCTGTTACACACATGACATTATATAGTAACTGCCTGAGTTCCATGTTCTTGGAAAACAGAAACAGTTAAAAATAATTGCCCTTCACCCAATCCTTTTGTGCTTAGAAACCAACTAGTCACTGCAAAGGACCATTATGCCTTAATATTGTCCAAGATAAAACCTGTTTCCATCTTGTCTCATGCCTTCTATAAGATTGGTGAATGCTTCCCTTATATACCTACCTCGATTAATCTCCAGGCTCCCCTTTCTTTTCTCTCAGATATTGTCATTAATGAACATTTACCTTATTGCAATAGCTTGAATAAAATCTATTTGTTTGGTGCATTTGTTTTTCACACAAAGTGGCATCTGTTTCTAAACCTAGATAACTAAGTAGAGAATAAAAATGTATTTTACTATTATGATAGAAACATTGGGGCTTATAGACTTATAATATGGGTGGTTAAATCTGTAACAGACAATATTGAATAGTGAAATTTAAAAAATATCTACCATTAGAAATATTGTCAGAGGTGTTTTCTGAAACTACCAAAGTCAGATTGGGTGACAGTATTTCCATTCTTATGATAAAAAGCTTGTTTTTAATAGGTTGGAAGAGAAGTCAGAAATATTTGTCTCGGTCTAAAATTTTTTAATGAATGAAGTGTAAAATTTTTAATGTTTCTATACAAACACAGTAAAGCATGAATACTTAATAATGGAAAACATGGAATAAATACATAATACAAATTTAGTAGAATTGGCTACCTAAAAATGGACAATATCCATAAATACAAATAAACATAATAAGGTACAATAAAAAGACAAACTTACCGGTAAGAAATATTTGCAAATATCTCATAATTAGTAGTGTCAATATTTTTTATAAAATAAGTCCTTTTACCTATAATGGGAAATAATCAATGGTCAAAAGAAAAAAAGAGAGAAAACAAGAACTGAGAGAAAAATTTAAATAGCTAATAAATATATTGAGTATACTGAATGGAAATGTACATTCAAATAATGAGATATCTCCTCTCTTTTAAATTGTGAATTCTGCACCCCTCCCCACAATTTAGAAGACTAGATTTCAGAAACTTCTTCAAGAACAATTTTTAGTATATATTATAACATTTTAGAATTATTAATCTTTAGTTCATTAAAACAATGCTGAAATTCCCCTCTGAAGGAATAATCAAAGCTAGAGAAAAATTCTACATAAAATTAAATCTTAGTGTAATTAATAATAGAGAAAAATTGGAAACAAATTGAATGCATAGTAAGGGGGGAAAGTGTCTAAACAAATTTTACAATGTTTATACAGATATAATATGAAACTTTAAACAACAGGTTGTTGATGAATAATTAATATGAAAAAATACTTCAAAATGTAAATTATGGTAAATTTATTATATGTTTTTGTTTTCTGCATTTCCAAAAACATATATCTATATGTATATTCAAAGCTTAACAACTAAAATCGAACTGTCACATAATAGAGTCCCCAAATTCATTGTTGCTAGAAACATGAACTCAGGAACGGATAGAAATGCTTAAGTCACTTACAGAAGGGATACTTTGGCCCAGTGAAAATTGAAAATGTGTAAGATTGGATATAACCAAATTATTATTTCCTAAAAGTAAGCAAGCTATGTTACGGAGTAGATTTTTGGGTTTCCTTTGGGAAAAAGATATCAAACTAGGCATGAGTCAGAATGTTCAGATTAAGTTCCTTCATTCCATTTTTACAAAACTGAATCCTAATTGCATTTTATAGAGTGATCATACAGCTCACCTTTTAGCCATGAAATGTTAAGAAACATATTAGGTAGAATGTTTTTCTTTGGTTTTGGAGGAAATGAGGAACTTAGCTTGAATATGCCTCTGTAGGCTTTCTTTAAGCAATTCTGATTAAACGCTGCATAATAGACAAGAGAGGACATAATTGTGCTTGTTAAATGCAGTCTCCATTTAACTGTCAAACAAGAGAGTAGAAAAAGGAAAAAAAATAACTATTGTCAGCCATGGAGATAATTTCAGACAATCACAATAATCTGCATTACAATATTCTTTCCTATGAAAAAGACGACCATAACACCATCACAAACAGCAGTTCAATGATAACCACTCAGATTTGATGCCTTAAATGTGAACATCTGTTTCTATCATTAAAACTCTCAGAGTGCTGTTAATTACTTGTCTTCATCTACTTTCAGTATCTGTAAATATATATTCAAAATCTAAAAAAGCAATTCCCATTATTTAAACAATTGATAGTAACATCCGATGATACTACGGGTATCATACCTGCACACAAGTGGCTGCTTCATTCTTGAGGAATTATGCACATACCTAATATATAAAATCTGTTTCTTATTTAACATTCCCCTATTTCTCACATTCATTGTTGGATTATATATACATCATGTGTGTATACACACACATAAACACAAACTGTGACACTTACACGCAGGCAAACATACAGAGAGACAGGGATAGAGAGCTAATGAAATAGATATAGATATATGGTAAAAGACAGGTACATATTTGAGTATGTATCAATTGGAAGTTACTATAATTTAACTCATTCAAAAAATTCACCCAATTCAAAAACAGAGCCCAAAACCCTTTAAAATATGCCATTTTTCTTTATAAAGTAATGTATTTACAGGGATAATGTAAAATCAGATGTTTTAATATCCTAGGCAGTGTTCATAAGTTTCTGTGTCCTAAGTCTATGAAAAAGTTATATATGATACACTGTGGTTGGTACAGCATGCTTTACATCATAGGTGAAAACAATATTAGATATAAAACTTTCCAATATTTCTACATTATTGGCTGTTAACCTGAGCTAGCCTGGGGAAAAAGGGGGAGAGAGGAATGAATGCCTTAGAAAGAATATCATAATACAAATAAAAATGGGAAAGAATGTCTGAAAGAATATTAGAACAATGATCACCAACATTTAGAACTAGGTCATTTTCCTTCTAGAATTTTTGCTGACTTAACTCAGCTCTCAAAAACTAACAGTTGCTCTGTCCTTTCATCATTCAAAATTTTGTGGGGAGGTAAAGGCTGTGGTCTCCTTGAAGTATTATGCAGGAGTAACATGACCGAGACGAGCCGTCTATATAGGAGAAACAAGCAGTGTGAAAAAATAAGAGGTATGATTCACCTGGGTTTGACAGGATAACCACTATTCTTTCCATAGAAGTGATGTCTAAATCTAACAAGATGCAATAGCACCATGGAGCATTGACACCACCTCAATAAAACTTAAATTCACAGCTGCTCTTCCTGAGGAAGAGTCAAAGAGTCACTGTTATCAGACATCCAAATTGCAGTGGAATTCTTTCTACCTTCTTTGCTTTTCTTCTGAAATCTGGATTCAATGGCTCATATGAAGATCACAGTAAATTCAGTCTTTATGGAAATGTCTGTCTCTCAGTATCATTAGTCTTCCCAATCTGGATTGCACATAATTTGAAACATTTTTTAAATGAGTCAAAACTATGAACTTTGTTACTGACAAAATGTAAGCTGGAAGACAAGGTTAAATATTCTTGTTAATAATATCTTAACACAGAAATCTATTATTCAATTTGCTCTTCAAAGAATTCCACCAGTGACTGGGCAGGGCTTCCCCATCAGGAAAGAAGAGGCTCCTAGACAAATAAAAGTCTGGAGAACAAGACGAGAACTTGTGTTTACTCAAGTTCTATACTTTCTAAATATACTGTATATTCAGAAAGAGCCATGACAGATAAATCAGGCTGGAAAATTATTCCTCCAGATGTAACAATCAGATAGGGAAAGGTGAGCATATACAACTTCCCAGGGAAGACTGAGTATAGGGTTAATATATATGCGTTAATATATGGTTAATATATGAGATGGGGGACACTGAGCAAAACAAATTAGTAAATCAAGAGGCCAATAGAAGGGATAAATGGAAATGACTGTACTTAACTTATCTAATCAAAGGCAAGAAAAGAAGCATAGAACATGTAAGAAAATATGGAATGCATGATAAACTGTTAGATTTTTTAAAACAAATTTATCAATAATTGCATCTGATATGGATAAACTAAATACTACAATTAAGAATGAGTATAGTCAGACTGGAGATATATATATGTGTGTGTGTGTGTATATATATATATATATATATATATAGGGGAGGTGGGGTGGGTATCTGTGTGTTTGTGTAAAATAAATTTATGTGTTCCCAAGTAGACACACTTTAAATATAAGGTAATAGACTGGTTGAAAATAAGGCATAGAAAACATTTTTCATGAAAATGCAGCCCAAAGTAAAATCAGTTGTATTTTGCCATTCCTGTTGTTATAAAGAAATGCCTGAGACTGGGAAATTTATAAAGAAAACATGCTTAATTGGCTCATAGATCTGCAGGCTGTACAGAAAACAGCAGCTTCTGCTTCTAGGAGGCCTCAGGAAGCTTCCAATAATGGTGGAAGGCAAAGCAAGAGCACACATTACACATGGCCAGAGCAGGAGGAAGAAAGAGGGAAGAGGGAGGTGCTACACACTTTTAAATGACCAGATCGCACCAGAACTTATTCACCATTACAAGAATAGCACCAAGGGGATGGTGCTAAACAATTCATGAGAAACTGCCCCCGTGATCCAATCACCTACCACCAAGCCCCACCTCCAGCATTGGGGATTACAATTCCATATGAGATTTGGTGGGAACACAAATCCAAACCGTATCACCAGTATAGGCATACCTCATTTTATTGTACTTCACAGATACTTCACTTTACTGTACTTCACAGATACTGCATTTTAAAATTTTTATTATATTATATTATGGTTTTTGTTTGTTTGTGTTTTTACAAATTGAAGATTTATAGTAACTCAGAGCCCAGCAAATCTATCGGTGTTATTTTTCCAACAACATATACTAACTTCATGTCTCTGTATCACATTTTGGTGATTCTCACAATATTTCAAGTCTTTTCATTATTTTACATCTGTTATGGTGATCTATGATCAGCGATCTTTGATGTTGCCTATTGGAATTGTTCTGGGGTACCATAAACCATGACCATGTAAGATGGTAAACTTAATCTATAATGTTATATGTGTTCTGACTGCTCCACCCACCAACCATTCCACATCTCTGTCTCTCACCCTCTCCGCTTAGACTTCCCTATTCCCTGACACACTACAATGTTAAAATTAGGCGAATTAACAGCCCTCCAATGGGCTCTACCTGTCTAAGTAAAAGGAAGAGTTGCATGTCTCCCACTTTAAATCAAAAGCTAGAAATGATAAAGCTTGTGAGGAAGGCATGTTGAAAGGCAAGATAGGCCCAAAGCCAGGCCTCTTTTGCCAACTAATTACCGAAGCATGAATACAAAGGAAAAGTTTTTAAAGGAAATTAAAAGTGCTACTCCAGTGAAAAGAAAACAAAACAGCCTTATTGCTAATATGGAGAAAGTTTCAGTGGTCTGGATAGAAAGAACGTCAAACTAGGCACAATATTTTCTTAGGCCAAAACATAATCCAGAGCAAGCCTTCAAATTTCTTCAGTTCTATGAAGGTTGAGACAGCCGAGAAAGCAGCAGAATAAAAGTTTGAAGCCAGCAGGCAGAGAGGCAGAGGTTGGTTCAGGAGGTTTAAATAAAGAAGCCGTCACCATAACATAAAAGTGTAAGGTAAAGCAGCCAGTGCTTTTGTAGAATTTGTAGCAAGCTATTCAGAAGATCTTGCTAAGATAATTGATGAAATCTAAACAACAGATTTGCAATGTAGATGAAACAGCCTTCTGTTGGAAGGGGAGCTCATCTTGGACTTGGCGTAGCTGGAGAGGAAAAGCCAATGTCTGTCTTCAAAACATCAAAGCTTAACCTTACTCTCTTGTTAGGGGCTAATGCAGTAGGTGACTTTATATCTAAAACATTGCTTATTTGCCATAAAATCTTGGAGCTGTTAAGATTTATGCAAAATCTACTTTGCCTGTGCTCTATAAATAGAATAACAAAGTCTGAATGATGATATGTCTGTTTATAGCATGGCTTACTGAATATTTTAAACCCACTGTTGAGAGATCTACAGCTCAGAAAAACAAGATTTATTCTGACGTATTACTGCTCATTGATAATGCACTTGGTCCTCCAAAAGCTCTGATGGAGACGTACAGGAAAGTTACTGTTTTCATGCCTGCTAACATCCATTCTATGGCCGGTGAATCAAGGGGCAATTTGAACTGTCAAGACTTAGTATTTAAGAAATACATTTCATAAGGCTATAGCTACCATATGTAATAATTCCTCTTGTGGATCTGGGTAAAGCAAATTAAAAATCTTCTGAAAATGACTTACCATTCCAGATGCTGTTAAGAACCTGTATGGTTCAGGGAAAGAGATCAAAATATCAACATTAACACACATTTGGAAGAAGTTGATTCCAACTCTCATGGATGACTTTGAGAAGTTCAAGGCTTCAATGGAGGAATTAACTGCAGATGCGGTGGAAATAACAAGAGAACTACAAGTGGAGCCTGAACATGTGACTGAATTGCTACAATATCATAATAAAACTCAAATGGATGAGGAGTTACTTTTTATGAATGAGCAAAGAAAGTGGTTTCTTGAGAAGGAATCTACTTCTAACAAAGATGCTGTGAACATTGCTGAAATGATAAAAAAAAAATACGGTAATACATATACTTAGATAAAGGAGCAGCAGAATTTGAGGGGATTGAATCCAATTTTGCAACAAAATTTACTGTGGGTAAAATGCTACCACAGAACATCATGTGCAACAGAAAAATCTTCTGTGAAAAGAAAAGTCAACTGATGTGGCAGTCTTCATTTTTGTTCTATTTTAAGAAATTGCTACAGCCACCACCACCTTCAGCAACCACCACCCTAATCAGTCAGCAGTCATCAACATCTTAAAGTAAGACTTTCCACTAGCAAAACATATTATTACTCTCCTAAGGCTCAGATGATTATTAGCATTTTTTAGCAATGAAATATTTTTAAAATTAAGGTATGTGGATTGTTGTTTCAGACATAGTGCTATTGCACACTGAATATATTATTCTTTAATTATTACTTTTATATGCACTGGGAAAAGAAAATGTGTGACTTCCTTTAGTGCAATAATCACTTTATTGCAGTGGTCTAGAACTGAACTGACAATAATCTCAGAGGTATGTCTGCATGAAATGCAAAACATATTACAAGAGGTAAAGAGGAACATTTCATAATGATAAAATGGTCAGTACACAAGAAATTTATAACAATTTTAAATTTGTTTGTGCCTAATAAACTCTAATAGGATAACTAATGAATTAAATGATGAAATAGACAATCTAATTTTGATGGAAGAAGCGCGTACATCTCTTAACAACTGATAAAACAAGCAGCAAAACATGTGGTAAGGATGTTAAGGATTTGAACAAGACAGTTAACAAAATTGACCTAAATGGCAAGTGTGGAACAATTAGAGCCAACTCATGGCTGTGTGATCTGTGCATTCATAAGCCCCATTCCTAGAAGGGCTGCACACTTGTTTTAATGCTCTAGCACCACTGTGTTGAAATTCTTAGTTTTTGAGCAAGTGGCTCCACATTTAATTTTTCACTTGGCCCACAAGTCAAATAGTCAGTCCTGCCAACAATTATGAAAAACACATTATTATTATTTTTTATTTAAATAGAGTTTTGTGGAACAGGTGGTGTTTGATTACATGAATAAGTTCTTTAGTGGTGATTTCTGAGATTTGGGTGCACCCATCACCCAAGCAGTGTACACTGTACCCATTGTGTAGTTTTTTTATCCCTCACCCCCTTCCCACCCTTTCCCCCAAGTCCCCAAAGTACATTGTATTGAGACGTGAAGCCAGCTGGACTTCCTGGTTCAAGTGGGGACTTGGAGAACTTTTCTGTCTAGCTAGAAGATTGTAAATGCACCAATCAACACTCTGTAAAAATGTACCAATCAGTGCTCTGTGTCTAGCTAAAGGATTGTAAATGCACCAATCAGCACTCTGTAAAATGGACCAATCAGTACTCTGTAAAATGGACCAATCAGCAGGATATGGGTGAGGACAAATAAGGGAATAAAAGCTGGCCACCCCAGCCAGCAGTAGCAACCTGCTTGGGTCCCCTTCCATGCTGTGGAAGCTTTGTTCTTTCGTTCTTCACAATAAATCTTGCTGCTGCCCACTCTTTGGGTCTGTGCCACCTTTAAGAGCTGCAACACTCACCACAAAGGTCCATGGCTTTATTCTTGAAGTCAGTGAGACCAAGAATCCACCAGAAGGAACCAACTCTGGACACAGTATCATTCTTATGCCTTTGCATCCTCACAGCTTAACTCCCAATTATAGGTGAGAATATACAATGTTTAGTTTTCATTCCTGAGTTACTTCACTTAGAAAAATAGTCTCCAATCCCATCCCGGTTGCTGTGAATGCTATTATTTTGTTCCTTTTTATGACTAAGTAGTATTCCATGGTGTGTGTATATATATATATGCACACCACATTATCTTTATGCACTCATCAACTGATAGGCATTTGGGATGGTTCCATAGTTTTGCAATTGTGAATTCTGCTGCTATAAACATGCATGTGCAAGTATTTTTTTGTATAATGACTTATTTTCCTCTGGGTAGACGCCTAGTAGTGGGATTGCTGGATCAAATGGAGATTCCTTAGTTCTTTAAGGAATCGCCACACTGTTTTCCATAGTGGTTTTACTAGTTTACATTCCTTCCAGCAGTGTGAAAGTGTTCCCTTTCACCACATCCATACCAACATCTATTATTTTTTTGATTACGGCCATTCTCGCAGGAGTAAAGTGGTATTGCATTGTGGTTTTGATTTGCATTTCCCTGATCATTAGTGATGTAGAGTATTTTTCCATATGCTTGTTGGCCATTTGTATATATTATTTTGAGAATTGTCTTTTGATGTCATTAGCCCACTTTTTTATTTTATTTTATTTTATTTTTTTGAGATGGAGTCTTGCTCTCTTACCTAGACTGGAGTGCAGTGGTGCCATCTCAACTCACTGAAACCTCCCCCTCCTGGGGTTAAGTGATTCTCCTGCCTCAGCCTCTTGAGTAGCTGGGATTACAGGCACCCACTATCATGCCCAGTTAACTTTTGTGTTTTTGTAGAGACACGGTTTTGTCATTTTGGCCAGGCTCATCTTGAACTCCTGGCCTCAAAAGATCCACCCTCCTCGGCCTCCTACAGTGCTAGGATTACATGTATGAATCACCACACCTGGCCCTTAGTTCACTTTTTGAAGGGATTTTTTTTTTTTCTTGCTGATTGTTTGAAATCTTTGTACATTATGGATATTAGTTCTTTTCCGGATGTGTAGATTGTGCAGATTTTCCCCCGCAAAATTTCTTTTGCACAGAAGTTTTTTGGTTTAATTAAGTCCCATCTATTTATCTTTGTTTTAGTTCCATCTGCTTTTGAGTTCTTGGTCATTAAGTCTTTGTCCAAGTCAATGTCTAGAAGGGTTTTTCGAATGCTATCTTCTAGAATTTTTATGGTTTCAGGTCTTAAATTTAAGTCTTTTCTCCATATTGAGTTGAGTTTTGTATAAGGTGAAATATGAAGATCCAGTTTCATTCTTCTAAATGTGGCTAGCCAATTATCCCAGCACCATTTGTTGAATAGGGTATCTTTTCCCCACTTTATGTTTTTGTTTGCTTTGCAGATCAGTTGACAGTATGTATTTGGCTTTATTTCTGGGCTATTTATGCTGTTCTATTGGTCTATGTGCCTATTTTTATTCGAGTACCATGCTGTTTTGGTGACTATGGTCTTATACTGTAGTTTGAAGTCAGGTAATGTGATGCCTCCAGATTTGTTCCTTTTGCTTAGTCTTGTTATGGCTATGTGGGCTCTTTTTTGGTTCCATACGAATTTTAGGATTTTTTTTTATAGTTCTGTGCAGAATGATGGTGGTATTTTGGTGGGAATTGCATTGAATTTGTAGATTGAAAAAGCACATTATTTTCAAGCACATTTACCTGTATGTGTACTTATACTCTGCTGTCTCATTTGTCTGTTTCCTTAGTTCAGTGAAGTTCAGATTTATGTGCATTAGAATTCATACAGGTGGAGAATCTTAGCCTCTATCCCCAGGTATTCCAATTTGTCTGAATTTTGGGCCCAATAATCTGCATTTTTAGGAGGCAGGGATTTAAAGAGCATTATTGAATTTCCTGATAAGGGCATTCCTCCTTAAGAAACAAAATATGTAAGCCAACATAGGATGGAATTGCAAAATAAATTATTAGACACTTAGCAGGATATACTGCCCAAAGCTTGACTCTCTGAGAATTTAACATGACGAGTATAGGGGCTTTCAAGGAGTAAAATGAGGACACTTAAATTTGCTCCCTACCCCTTCCCTTCCACTGGGGTAGAAATGGGAAATGGGTAGTTCGAGTGTCTCAGATGATCTAGGACATATCCACCATAAGATTCTGTTATTGAAGAAAAGAAATGAAGGGATCATTTTATATTTTCCATGTTGAGGAGAGCATGCTAGGGTCCTAAAGAGAAAATAAGAAGGAAGAACTGAGAAGTTTTACATCTGTGGTTACCTATCATAGCCTCACTAGGTTTCAGTGGAGTGGAATACATTGGCGGCAAGAGAGGCCCCATGCAGGAGCAGAACTCACTACCTCACACAGAGTGAATCTTCACCTGAGGGATTTCATCCCCTATATGGCTTCCAGATGAGTAGGGCCATTGCCTTTCCCAGCTTTGGCATAGTGCCCATACTATGCCAAATATATCTTTCAGTATCCATGGAAAAATGTGATCTTCTCTGTCCTTGCCCACTAGTCATCTAGCCGTAGCCTGAGATGTCAGCTTCATTAAAATTCTAAGCCAGGTTGTAAGCTTTCCACTGAGCGCTTTACCTGGTGTGAAAGAGAACCTTAATTGCTACTGTTTTGGAGAGAGATTAGAGCATATGGAATCACTCTAAGCTTGTTAGAAAGGTCAGAGATTGTTTAAATATCATTTCTGTATAAGCCAGATGTTTCATGAATGTAATAAAATTTCTGGGGTATACCCAATCATATCTCTATTGCCACCTAGCAACCTTGTTAGAAAACTGATAATGGAAAATCTGTACAAGGGAATGGAGATCAACCCATCTTTTGTGAGTAGTACAGAAAAATATTAGCTGTTTTGAGGGAGAGAGAAAATGGTAGGCAATGGATTCCAACACTAACTTCATATTAGGAGCTCCAGTGGAGCTTTGAAAAGTTAGTGGAGGAACCTGGAAGGCATAATATTAATTGAAATAAGCCAGACATAGACAAATACTGCATGATCTTACTTACATGTGGAATATAAAAAGTTGATATTATAGAAGTAGAGAATAGAACAGTAGTTACCAGGGACTGGGGAGGAGAACACAGGGGACAAAGAGGAGAGATTAGTCAATTGATACAAAATTATACTTAGATAGGAGGAATAAATCCTGTTGTCCTATTGCATCCTAGGCTGACTATTGTTAAAAATAATGCAATGAATATTTCAAAATAGCTAGAAAAGAGGATTTTGAATGTTTTCACTACAAATAAATGATGAATGTTTTAGGTTATGGCTATGCTAATTACTGGATTTGTTCATTATACAATGTACACAAGCATCAAAAGATTACACTGTATGCCATAAATATGTACAATTGTTACGTGTCAACTAAGATAAAAATTTTTTAAACTCTTAAAAGCTTACAAATAGCCAGTTCCTACCCTAGAGATTTGGTTTCAGTTGGTATAAGGTGGTTCTAGGTTTTTGTAATTTTGTCAGATATTCCTATGTGATTATGTTGTACATTCAGGGTAAAGATTACTATGGTAAATATTCTAAAAGCAAACCTAGAGGCATTGGAAAAACATGAAGTTTAGGGTTTTATGCACTAAAACCTCAGTGTGGTTTATGTGATTGCCCATGAGAGACTCAAGATAATTTAATAGGAAAATATAATTCCTAAAGAACTGAGGTAAGAGAGATGACTGTTTGCAATCCAGTCTTTCTTGAAATAGACTTCTTAAAACAAGCAAAGTTATTTTATTTCTGGAAGGAGAGATTAGCCCCTTTGCAGATCCAATGGTTTTAGTTAGGAATGCCTCTGTGGTCAGAGGCTCTTTCTCACTAGCCTTCATTTCTTTATTCTACAGATAATTTTTGAGCAGCAGTGGTGCATGATGGAGGGTTCTGATGGTGGAGTAAAAAAAATGGTAAACAGGCCACAAAAGGCTCTGCTTTCTTTTGGGGAAGACAGACAATATGCAAGTAAACAAATACAAATTTTGCATGTTAGAAAGTGATGGGAAAAACAAATAAGCAGCTTCAGACTTGAGTCCAGGTTTATGAAGGAGTTTGGGAAGGCCACACAGGTGAGATGATCTTGGAGCTCATATCTGAAGGAAGTGAAGATGTCACAGGGTCCACAGGGTTTCTATAGCATATTTTTAGTTTCTCCTTATTTCTAATCCTTAAAGGTTTAGAATTTGAAATCACATTTTTGGTCTGTAAGGTTTCTTTGCTGATATTGTCATACTTGTGCTTAAAAATGCCAAGTATGTGTCAATCTTAATAAAAATACAATTAGAGTTGTTTATGTTTTATTCTGTTCTTCAGACTAAAACCATTTTACAATGGGATATTTCCTTTAAATCCTCATAAGATTCTCCCCTTTTCTCCTAAATTGCCTAATATATTTGATGCCTTTACTCAGCTTGCCCCATTGTAAATGGACACAGGAAAATCTGGTATTTATCGTAGTTTTATTTGGCTAGTCTGTGGTTATTCTAGGTGGCTGTGAAGAACACAGAAGTTGGTACATACAACTGGGAAGTAACTGCTTTGCTAACCATGCCTGAGTTAGTTGAGGACCTGCTCCTGATTCTTGAAGCCTTCCTTCAGCGTGGATTACAGCAATCTTCAAGGTTTATTACCTAGTTATCTGTGTTAAAAAGAAAATGATTGGTACATGTGTCAAGGTAAATGGGTTTTCTGTTGATATGGCACAGCCAGAAACTATTCGAGGTACTCAAGTTACTCTCAGGTCATCACTCCTGTTTCCCTTGATTCTCAATCCCTGCTACTTCTGATGTCCTGCTTTATGGATGTTCCTGTGAATACAGACCCATGGAGACTTGTTAGTTTCCTATCTACATGATCTTGTTCTGTTATGCAGTGTAGTGGGATAACACTTAACACTTAATTCTGGAGTTCGGATTATATTTTTTGATGTCTGAAACCCTTTATTATTAGAAGTACATCTGTCTCCATGTTTATTTAATATATTTTTTACTCATTTCACAAGAAACTTGGGGGAAAAAAACCAGTTAAATAAATGAGCTCAAATTCCTTTACTGAAAGGAAGTAAATGTCCTATCTATACCCAAACTTTAGATCCCTGTCGCTAGGAGAGCAAGAAGACCCATGGTTGCTTATGTCTTCACCCCACCAAAGTCTCCAAGTTCTTTGTTCTGTGGTACTAACTCTAGTGTCAGCATCTTACTTAAGGGGAGCTCCTAGAGATTTACAGTAAGAGATACTGGATACCCCCATCATTACATATTTCTTGTAAAATAAAAAGATAACAAAAAATACTGACTGCCCAGACCCATATTGCCAATAACATGCATGTTGACAGAGCTGGCATAATAATGAAAATAAGCACATCATTATTGAAACAGTTATGGCATTGGAAGTGTTCTTGCTGCCTTTGCATACATCTTACATCCTCACAGCTCATGTGTAAAATACACAGATGAGAAATTACTTTTTGAGTTAGGATCGTGGCTGACTTTTGTCATGTATCTTAAGCACCGTTTCAGGGATTATGCAAAATGAGTAACATTCAGTTATGTTGTGGATTTTAAATTTAGCTAATCAATTTTTTATACATCAAGAGAGAGCAAATGTATAACACTTCATCATTGCCCAGTGAAACATTTAATTTAATACCTGGATTTATGCACCATTTATCTGAGTCTGCAGCCTTACATTACTCTTTCTTATTTAATTTACTCTACTGTATATGTGTGCAACAAATTTCCATTTTCAACAGAGAATTTTAATGTCTGCAGCAGAATAGGAGTTGGTAGATATGGATTTTGTCAAGTTGAGGTATTGATAGTTTAGTTATATTCCTGATTCAGCAAATACCATGGCTCTGGTGTGTTTAACCCCACCCAAGAATATAACTTCAAAATAGTGCTTTAGAATAAATTATATCTATAAGCCAAATCCAAGTGTTAACATTTCGTCGAAAAATGTTGATGTATGACTTCTCAGTCACTTTTTCAATCAAGTTTGAATGATGCTTTTCCCTACACCAAAAAGTTCATGAGTCAAGAAACTACAACTCTAGAATGAAAATAAATGATGTAAGTTTAAGACTACTAATCACTTCCTATTGCCCACTGAATAAAATGGAAATTCCACTATCCATAATCAGCGCCCAAACTGTCTTTGCAGACTCATCCTTATTCTGTTACACACACACACACACACACACACACACACACACACAAATCCAACCCCCCAATCAAAAAAAAAAAAAAAAAAAAAAAAAAACCTTTCTATTTTTTAGCCACTCCTGATTTTGTTTTTGGTTTTTTCTTCTAAATATATTGTTTATTACTAACTAGGTGTCTTTTCCTAATTGTCCAGGTGTAAACTCCTCCTTTTCTTTAAGATCTAGTTTCAAGCATCATCTTTCCTGTGAGTTGCCCTTAGCTTCTTCAACATTATAGCAAATGTTATTTCCTTCTCTGTGTTCCTGCACCACTTTCTGCGTTCCTGAATTCTTGGAATTAATTCATGTGCACATCACTGTAGGTAGACTGTGAGCTCCTTAAGGAAAGAAAATGTAATTATCTCATCTTTCAATCTTCAGAAACTAAAGCCATGCTTGACTCTGAGTGGGCATTCAACTGAATAACAACATTAAAATGCATTGGTTAAATTTAGAATTTTTACATATGGGGATAGTGGTAAAAATATTTACTTGTAGTTTCATAGACATTATTAGTTTATTGAAAATGAGGAATGTCAGCATTTCTCTGTAATGTCAACCAAGGATCTTATGTTGAATTTTCTGAAAATAAATTATAAAGAAATGAAATAGCACTTCTGAAATCGTAACCAGGAGACATTCATCTACTTGCTTACTTTATAAATGTGTATGGAGCACCAACTAGATCCTCCACTTTGTGTGAAACACTCATGAAACCACAACAGTCAACACAAACTAGATGTTTGTCCTCAAGCAATAAAGAAATGAGCAATTTTTAAAAGTGCAATTGGTATTATTGTTATAGCCTGATGGTTTAGTCTTGCCCACTGCCCAGAAAGGCTAATGCACAGAGAACAGCAGGCATTGCAGCAAAGAAAGTTTTATAATTGCAGGGCCAACCCAGTGGAAGGACAGGAGGTATTTGTCAACACTGCCTCGCAGGGAATTTCAGGTTCTTTAAGGGTACTTTGGTGGTCAGGAGGCTGTGGAACTGAAGCAATTGATTGGCTGGAAATGAAATCATGTAGCTGAGTCAGTTCATGGGCATGGGGTCTCAGGACCAGGTAGCATCTCACAGTTTAAAAAAATGCTAAGTCTGAAAAATATCTCAAAGAACAGTTCTTTAGGTTTCACAATAGTGATGGTATCTTTAGGAATAGTTGGGGAAGTTATAAATCTTGCAATCTTTGTTTACATGACTCTGGGGCAGTAAGCAACTTATAGAAAAGCAAACTAAACAAGAGTGGGGTATTACTTAACTATGCCTATTCTTTAGCAAAGCTCAAGCCCCTAACATAATTCTATCGTTTTCTTATGAATGAGCCTTATTTTTTTTTTTTTTTTCAAAAAAAGAGGGAGGTTAGTTTTTCTTTCCTCAAAGTTTAACTATAAGTTGGTTCTAGTAGTTAACTTGACCTCCAGCTAGAATAAGCGAACATCAAGTTAGCCTGTGGAGTTAGAAGCAAAATGGTGTCGGTCATGTTAGATTTCTCTGATGAATTACCATTCTGCTAAGGTGGTTTCAGCTCCCTGCCCCCTCTTTGGGCTTGAGCACATCTCATTCCTGAAGTATGGGCTAATGAGATGAAACAGGGTTGATGATCTCTCTGGCATCTTCTTGCTGACAGCACAGTTGAAGTTGCGATTGTACCCATTTGAGGAATGAAACATCAGTTGTCTGCATGTACTCACAGGTATCTGGTTGAGTTCCCAAGGTTTGCATAACAAGATTACTACTTTCATCCACAGTTTTAGTATAACACCTAAGAGAATAGCAGACTCTAAGGTAAATAATAAGCCCTAATGAAAGGAATGAAAATCTGAGTTTCAGAAATCCCTGTAAAAATGATCTATAGCTTGAGGAATCCAGGTTAACAACCCCCAAAAAATCAGACATGGGGCTATCAGTGGTGATAGTCATGTAACTTGTTGGGATATTTTTTCTACTCAGGTTTAAACTTTTCCTGAGGTAAACAGGTGAAGCAAGTGGTGTTAACACTGCACAGACTCCCTCCTGTTTAGCCAAGAGGAAATTTAGCATGTCCCAATTGTCTAGGACTAGCTGGGCTAACAAGTTAAGGGAACTTTGCTGAGCCCTAAAACAATTATCCCTAAGGTAGAAGACAGGTTTCTAATAATGTCTCTGATGGCATATACTCCATAACTATATAATAATGTCTCTGAGGGCATATACTCCATAACTATAACATAATGTCTCTGATGGCATATACTCCATGACTCTGTAACTCCATAACTCCATAAAAGACTGTTGAGACAAGAATGAGCCCATTCTTGTTAAGGAGGATTTGACCCTATGCCACAAAAAGGTATACCCCTTGGGTGCACAGGTAATACCCTCCCGGGATAAGTCCACTGATGGACTCCTTCATGGATAGCATAGACAAAATGGAACTGAGCCATTAATCCTTTTTACAGGCTCTCTGGAAGCCACGTATGTGATATCCAAGCTGTAGATCTTGTTGGCATAGTAGAGAGAGATTTAGATTAGAGGTTGTTGGAAAGACAAATTGAGGTAAACAGAAAAAGGCAAACGTAAAATGTTATCCCATACCTCTTCTTTAGTCAGCTTCTTAGTACTGAGAATAGAGTGGTTCACTTAAACAGCTGTGTCACATTCCAAGAAGTGGCATTGCAGATGGCCTAGGCCTCTATATACAATGAAGACAAACATGTTTTTAATAAGAGGCATTTATATGGACACAGAAGAAAAACGAAGATTAAGATTAGGAACAATCTTTAAATCAGTTCCCTTGAAGTCTGGATGGTAGTCATTTGAAGTATTCAGAAGTTAGACTCAAAGCATCTTTAGTCAAAGAGGAAAAAGGCAATAATAATCTGACAGGCCTTTTAAAAAATTTTTCCTTATTTGTATCATAAGGGGAAAGTTTCAACTTTCAGAGAGTCAGAAAAAAGGTAGTAGCAATTTCATTGAGTCCAAGTCAGAAAAATGGGAGAAAATTTTGAAAATGTTAGTTTGGAAATTTATAGCAAGAAAAGAATTTAAGATTCAGTTCAAATTGTAGAAAATAATAAAAATTTAAGAACAATGAGCAACGCTAGAATCTAATAACAGGTGTACTCTAGTTTTCTTCTTTTTTTAAATTTTTTTATGGTTATACTTTACGTTCTAGGGTACATGTGCATAATGTGCAGGTTTGTTACATATGTATACTTGTGCCATGTTGGTGTGCTGCACCCATCAACTCGTCAGCACCCATCAACTCGTCATTTACATCAGGTATAACTCCCAATGCAATCCCTCCCCCATTCCCCCTCCCCATAATAGGTCCCAGTGTGTGATGTTCCCCTTCCCGAGTCCAAGTGATCTCATTGTTCAGTTCCCACCTATGAGTGAGAACATGCGGTGTTTGGTTTTCTGTTCTTGCGATAGTTTGCTGAGAATGATGGTTTCCAGCTGCATCCATGTCCCTACAAAGGACACAAACTCATCCTTTTTTATGGCTGCGTAGTATTCCATGGTGTATATGTGCCACATTTTCTTAATCCAATCTGTCACTGATGGACATTTGGGTTGATTCCAAGTCTTTGTTATTGTGAATAGTGCCGCAATGAACATACATGTGCATGTGTCTTTATAGCAGCATGATTTATAATCCTTTGGGTATATACCCAGGAATGGAATGGCTGGGTCATATGGTACTTCTAGTTCTAGATCCTTGAGGAATCGCCATACTGTTTTCCATAAGGTTGAACTAGTTTACAATCCCCAAACAGTGTAAAAGTGTTTCTATTTCTCCACATCCTCTCCAGCACCTGTTGTTTCCTGACTTTTTAATGATTGCCATTCTAACTGGTGTGAGATGGTGTCTCATTGTGGTTTTGATTTGCATTTCTCTGATGGCCAATGATGACAAGCATTTTTTCATGTGTCTGTTGGCTGTATGCATGTCTTCTTTTGAGAAATGTCTGTTCATATCCTTTGCCCACTTTTTGATGGGGTTGTTTGTTTTTTTCTTGTAACTATGTTTGAGTTCTTTGTAGGTTCTGGATATTAGCCCTTTGTCAGATGAGTAGATTGCAAAAATTTTCTCCCATTCTGTAGGTTGCCTGTTCACTCTGATGGTAGTTTCTTTTGCTGTGCAGAAGCTCTTTAGTTTAACTAGATCCCATTTGTCAATTTTGGCTTTTGTTGCCGCTGCTTTTGGTGTTTTAGACGTGAAGTCCTTGCCCATGCCTATGTCCTGAATGGTATTACCTAGGTTTTCTTCTAGAGTTTTTATGGTATTAGATCTAACATTTAAGTCTCTAATCCATCTTGAATTAATTTTCGTATAAGGAGTAAGGAAAGGATCCAGTTTCAGCTTTCTACTTATGGCTAGCCAATTTTCCCAGCACCGTTTATTAAATGGGGAATCTTTACCCCATTTCTTGTTTTTCTCAGGTTTGTCAAAGATCAGATGGCTGTAGATGTGTGGTATTGTTTCTGAGGACTCTGTTCTGTTTCATTGGTCTATATCTCTGTTTTGGTACCAGTACCATGCTGTTTTGGTTACTGTAGCCTTGTAGTATAGTTTGAAGTCAGGTAGCGTGATGCCTCCAGCTTTGTTCTTTTGACTTAGGATTATCTTGACAATGCGGGCTCTTTTTTGGTTCCATATGAACTTTAAAGCAGTTTTTTCCAATTCTGTGAAGAAACTCATTGGTAGCTTAATGGGGATGGCATTGAATCTATAAATTACCTTGAGCAGTATGGTCATTTTCACGATATTGATTCTTCCTATCCATGAGCATGGTATGTTTTCCCATTTGTTTGTGTGCTTTTTTATTTCACTGAGCAGTGGTTTGTAGTTCTCCTTGAAGAGGTCTTTTACATCCTTTGTAAGTTGGATTCCTAGGTATTTTATTCTTTTTGAAGCAATTGTGAATGGAAGTTCATTCCTGATTTGGCTCTCTGTTTGTCTGTTACTGGTGTATAAGAATGCTTGTGATTTTGTACATATATTTTGTATCGTGAAACTTTGCTGAAGTTGCTTATCAGCTTAAGGAGATTTTGGGCTGAGATGATGGGGTTTTCTAAATATACAATCATATCGTCTTCAAACAGAGACAACTTGACTTCTTCTCTTCCTATTTGAATACCTTTTTTTCTTTCTCTTGCCTGATTGCCCTGGCCAGAACTTCCAACACTATGTTGAATAGGAGTGGTGAGAGAGGGCATCCCTGTCTTGTGCCAGTTTTCAAAGGGAATTTTTTTGTTTTTGCCCATTCAGTGTGATATTGGCTGTGGATTTGTCATAAATAGCTCTTATTATTTTGAGATACGTTCCATCAATACCTAGCTTATTGAGAATTTTTAGCATGAAGGGCTGTTGAATTTTGTCAAAGGCCTTTTCTGCATCTATTGAGATAATCATGTGGTATTTGTCTTTGGTTCTGTTTATATGCTGGATTACATTTATTGATTTGTGTATGTTGAACCAGCCTTGCATCCCAGGGATGAAGCCCACTTGATCATGGTGGATAAGCTTTTTGATGTGCTGCTGGATCCAGTTTGCCAGTAATTTATTGAGGATTTTTGCATCGATGTTCATCAGGGATATTGGTCTAAAATTCTCTTTTTTTGTTGTGTCTCTGCCAAGCTTTGGTATCAGGATGATGTTGGCCTCATAAAATGAGTTAGGGAGGATTCCCTCTTTTTCTATTGATTGGAATAATTTCAGAAGGAATGGTACCAGCTACTCCTTGTACCTCTGGTAGAATTCAGCTGTGAATCCATCTGGTCCTGGACTTTTTCTGGTTGGTAGGCTATTAATTATTGCCTCAATTTCAGAACCTGCTATTGGTCTATTCAGAGATTCAACTTCTTCCTGGTTTAGTCTTGGGAGAGTGTAAGTGTCCAGGAAATTATCCATTTCTTCTAGATTTTCTAGTTTATTTGCATAGAGGTGTTTATAGTATTCTCTGATGGTAGTTTGTATTTCTGTGGGGTCGGTAGTGATATCCCCTTTATCATTTTTTATTGCATCTATTTGATTCTTCTGTCTTTTCTTCTTTATTAGTCTTGCTAGCGGTCTATTAATTTTGTTGATCTTTTCAAAAAACCAACTCCTGGATTCATTGATTTTTTGGAGGGTTTTTTTGTGTCTCTATCTCCTTCAGTTCTGCTCTGATCTTAGTTATTTCTTGCCTTCTGCTAGCTTTTGAATGTGTTTGCTCTTGCTTCTCTAGTTCTTTTAATTGTGATGTTAGAGTGTCAATTTTAGATCTTTCCTGCTTTCTCTTGTGGGCATTTAGTGCTATAAATTTCCCTCTACACACTGCTTTAAATGTGTCCCAGGGGTTCTGGTATGTTGTATCTTTGTTCTCATTGGTTTCAAAGAACATCTTTATTTCTGTCGTCATTTTGTTTTGTACCCAGTAGTCACTCAGGAGCAGGTTGTTCAGTTTCCATGTAGTTGAGCAGTTTTGATTGAGTTTCTTAGTCCTGAGTTCTAGTTTGATTGCACTGTGGTCTGAGAGACAGTTTGTTATAATTTCTGTTCTTGTACATTTGCTGAGGAGTGCTTTACTTCCAATTATGTTGCCAATTTTGGAACAAGTGCGATGTGGTGCTGAGAAGAATGTATATTCTGTTGATTTGGGGTGGAGAGTTCTGTAGATGTCTATTAGGTCCACTTGGTGCAGAGTTGAGTTCAATTCCTGGATATCCTTGTTAACTTTCTGTCTTGTTGATCTGTCTAATGTTGACATTGGGGTGTTGAAGTCTCCCATTATTATTGTATGGGAGTCTATATCTCTTTGTAAGTCTCTAAGGACTTGCTTTATGAATCTGGGTGCTCCTGTATTGGGTGCATATATATTTAGGATAGTTAGCTCTTCCTGTTGAATTGATCCCTTTACCATTATGTAATGGCCTTCTTTGTCTCTTTTGATCTTTGATGATTTAAAGCTTGTGTTATCAGAGACTAGGACTGCAATCCCTGCTTTCTTTGGTTCTCCATTTGATTGGTAGATCTTCCTCCATCCCTTTATTTTGAACCTATGTGTGTCTCTGCATGTAAGATGGGTCTCCTGAATACAGCAAACTGGTGGGTCTTGACTCTTTATCCAGTTTTCCAATCTGTGTCTTTTAATTGGATCATTTAGTCCATTTACATTTAAGGTTAATATTGTTATGTGTGAACTTGATCCTGCCATTATGATATTAACTGGTTATTTTGCTCGTTAGTTGATGCAGTTTCTTCCTAGCCTCGATGGTCTTTACATTTTGGCATATTTTTGCAATGGCTGGTACCGGTTGTTCCTTTCCATGTTTAGTGCTTCCTTCAGGGTCTCTTGTAGGGCAGGCCTGGTGGTGACAAAATCTCTAAGTATTTGCTTGTCTGTAAAGGATTTTATTTCTCCTTCACTTATGAAACTTAGTTTGGCTGGATATGAAATTCTGGGTTGAAAATTCTTTTCTTTAAGAATGTTGAATATTGGCCCCCACTCTCTTCTGGCTTGTAGAGTTTCTGTCGAGAGATCTGCTGTTAGTCTGATGGGCTTCCCTTTGTGGGTAACCTGACCTTCCTCTCTGGCTGCCCTTAAGAGTTTTTCCTTCATTTTAACTTTGGTGAATCTGACAATTATGTCTTGGAGTTGCTCTTCTCGAGGAGTATCTTTGTGACATTCTCTGTATTTCCTGAATTTGAATGTTGGTCTGCCTTACTAGGTTGGGTAAGTTCTCCTGGATGATATCTTGAAGAGTGTTTTCCAAGTTGGTTCCATTTACCCCCTCACTTTCATGCACCCCAATCAGACATAGATTTGGTCTTTTCACATAATACCGTACTTGAAGGCTTTGTTCATTTCTTTTTCCTCTTTTTTCTTTAGACTTCTCTTCTTGCTTCATTTCATTCATTTGATCCTCAATCACTGATACTCTTTCTTCCAGTTGATCGAGTCAGTTACCGAAGCTTGTGCATTTGTCATGTATTTCTTCTGTCATGGTTTTTATCTCTGTCAGTTCATTTATGGCCTTCTCTGCATTGCTTATTCTAGTTATCCATTCTTCCATTCTTTTTTTCAAGAGTTTTAGTTTCATTGTGCTGGGTATGTAGTTCCTCCTTTAGCTCTGAGAAGTTTGATGGACTGAAGCCTTCTTCTCTCAACTTGTAAAAGTCATTCTGCATCCAGCTTTGATCTGTTGCTGGTGATGAGCTGTGTTCCTTTAGAGGGGGAGATGTGTTCTTATTTTTTGAATTTTCAGCTTTTCTGCCCTGCCTTTTCCCCATCTTTGTGGTTTTATCTGCCTTTGGTCTTTGATGATGGTGATGTACTGATGGGGTTTTGGTGTAGGTGTCCTTCCTGTTTGATAGCTTTCCTTCTAACAGTCAGGATCCTCAGCTGTAGGTTGTAGCTGTAGGAGATTGCTTGAGGTCCACTCCAGACCCTGTTTGCCTGGGTATCAGCAGCAGAGGCTGCAGAAGATAGAATATTGCTGAACAGTGAGTGTACCTGTCTGATTCTTGCTTTGGAAGCTTCGTCTCAGGAGTGTACCCTGCCGTGTGAGGTGTGGGGTGTCGGTCTGCACATCAGTTGAAAATGCAGAAATCACCCGTCTTCTATGTAACTCGCGCTGGGAGCTGGAGACTGCAACTGTTCTTATTCAGCCATCTTGCTCCGCCCTCCCTTCTAGTTTTCTTCTTAAACATATTTTTTCTCTCTCCAGTCCCTTATTTTTACCAAAGACAAATGGTACTACAATTTATTTGCAAAATAACTTTTAGTCTTATTGTCCATGTCCTGCTTATTTGTATAATGTGTAGCAAGAATAATTATTTACCATATAAGCTCTTTTTAAAGCTTAGCTCTTTTTAACGTTTAGTTTAGCTGGAACTTTTCTATAAGGAATCTCAGATTAGACCTTTACAAAAACCTGTGTACCCAGGCAAGGATTTTTCTGTGCCTGCAGATACTTGTATGGAATGGGTGAATTCTTCTCTTTCCAAGATCCCAGAATAACTTAAGTTCCCTGGGCCTGACATTCTTTACTTATCACAGGTCAAGAATCCTATACAGCAACTGCACTGATAAGGTATGAGTTTTTCCAGGGGGCTTTTTGTTGACTCTATTATACATATAAATTTCTTAAAGCAGTATGCTCATATCAGAAAATATGCCATTCCAGTCAAAGCCTTGGTAAAATAACCAGTGTCTCCAATTGTGTCCTATTATAAAAGAAAACAGTTTTTATTGAATTTATGCAAATAACCAGATTGCTATAAATTAAGAGTATTCACAAATACTTCCCAAATTCTAGAGAAATCAGGTACAAAGAAAGAAATATGTTTCAAATTTTGCTCACAGGAATATAATTTACTCAATTGTTAAAACCTGTAAATAACTCAAAAGAAATATGTTTTCTTGACTCTGAAAAGCAAAACAAAAAGAATCAGCAGTGTTCAAGACAAAAAGTCATAAAAAATCATTTCAAACTTCTATTATCTCAGTCCATTCAATTAACTAAAGTTCTGCTTGATATTGGGCCAGCAATCCTCATGAACACAGTATCTCTTTAATGAGAGCTCTGGAAGATTTTGTCCAATGGCACAATCTCTAAGGTTATAAGAAGTCTAAATTTAAAAACTGTCAGAGTCCTCCTCACTAACTGTCCTGAAGAAGTAAGTTCTGGGCCAGGTGTGGTGGCTCACACTGGTAATTCCAGCACTTTGGGGGTTGAGGCAGGCAGATCACTAAAGGCCAGAAGTTTGAGACCAACCTGGCTAACATGGTAAAACCTGTCTCTACTAAAAATACAAAAAAAACAAAAAATTACCTGGGTATGGCGGTGCACACCTATAATCCCAGCTACTCGGGAGACCGAGGTACAATAATGACTTGAACCTGGAAGGCAGAGGCTTCAGTCCAGCCTGGGTGACAGAGCAAGACTATGTCAAAAATAAATAAATAAATAGATAAATAAACACACAAAACAAGTTCTGAATTGTAGCTTTTGATAAATCACTTTCTAAGAAGACTCAAAATAAAACAATAATTATGGATGACAAAAGTCTCAGAACAGCTATGGTTAAACACAAATACAATCCAAAGAAAGTCAAACACTATTTAATATCTGACAGCGCTTTCTGTATAATTTTCATGTAACAGATCAGTCAAATATATGTCTCTTGTAGCCCTCTCTGAAAGGTAAAGATCAAAAGGCTGAATTTAGAATTTTATTTTGAAAAGTTTGTCAAATATCAAAGGTTTAAAACACTTGATATTACAAATTAGGATCACAGGTTATGCATTTAGCCAAAGTGACAACTGAAAAATTTCAAAAAGGCATTCTTTGATAGAGTGAAGACTTCACTTTCCAAACAGCAAGACTCAGTTAAGACATCTTGAGGTCAACTGAATTTGAGTCTGTTCTCTCTCCCTCCATCCCCACTCCGGGTTTTTTGCACTTTACTTAAAAGACAAACACAATGTTTTTCATTATCTGTCAATATTACATAAAAATCTTGTCCAAAAGAGAAAATTAAATTTTACCTCTGCATGTAAAACTGTTTCTCAAGTAGTTATAATTACATATACTACAATGTTAACTCTTAGTAACTTTTAATTTTAGTGAAAAACCTAGGAGATAGGCAGTTTTAATTATGTATTGGTGCAGAGCCAGAGCAAAAAACAGAGCTTCAGATAATGTTTGACTCTTCCCAGCATAACCAGGGGCATGGCTAACTCCACATGTCCCCTGACTTTACCTAGAATCGAATGGCTCTAAAACAGAAAAGTTGAACAATAATCAGAAATGTTATAAAAGCAGTTATGACTTTAAATCATCTAGGAGACAGTATCAGATGTGCCCAATTCAGACCAAATGTCTAAATTCTGAAAATGTTTCTGTTTTATTTTACCAATAATTTAAAACTATCTTTATTTACCAAAGAATACCAAAATCATTCAAACTAAAAAACATTTAAGTTGAAGTTGTGATTTTCTGAACAAGTCTTATTTAATCTAAATGCTTGCTCTTCTTTAAGCCAATTGATTAGAGCTCTTCTATACATTTTGGTAGTGAAATATCACACACATGACACATGTAAGCATATAGAAATAGACATAAGACAGAAGCAGATCTTATAGATTGATAAGATTCTTCATTTTCCAATTTTTAAAGTTTCTCATAATGCAAAGTAATTTCTGGTACCCTCAAAAGTCAAATGATCAGGTAACACAACATAACACAAAAGAGAGCAAAGCTTTAGATTTGAGAGGAACATGTCCCCTTATAATTCTTGGGGTTTCATGAGAAAAACAAAAGTTCCTCTCAAAACAGTCTGTGACACCTCTTCTGTTTTTCCCAAGGGTTCCAAATGCAAAGCTCCTATTGTCCTCAGGCAAATAATAAATCATTACATGGAGGTTGTGCATTGGTTTGGACTAAAAAGGTAGAATATCTTGAAGTGGGGGCTTACAGGTCGTAGGTGGATTCAAAGACTCTCTGACTTGTGATTGGTTAAGGAAGTAAGCTTTGTCTAAAAACAGGGTCAGAGAAAGGAATGTGAAGGTCTGGGCTGTTAAGGTGACTTTCTCTAGGCCCTTTCGGAAGAAATTTAGAACAAAGAATGGCAACTAGAGATCAGCCCTTAGTTATCCCTTATCTGAGGTCTATGGGCCAGCATATGACATTTTCCATTTGGTTGTGGGGGTGGGGTGAAGATTTCTGCAAACAACTCAGGGGCATATGTTAAGATGTTATTTTTAGTTTATATAAGGAATCAAACATCCTGTGACTCTAATTTTCTTGGTTATTGTTTTAAGCTGTTACTACCTTCTTGCTTATCAAGTTGTTCATTTACTTCTCAAGGCTAGCCAGATGCTTGAAATTTCTCTTGAAGGAACTCAAGATTTTCCTTTATTGTCATGCTAGAAGGGGGCTTGGAAGACCCCTAAAATGGGTCCCTGCTCCATCTCAGCCACAGGAGTGAAAACAACAGATCCCTAGCACAGGAACAGACACCTAGACTTACGGAAAAAGATTAAAAACTTAGAGAAAGCAATATATGTTGTAAACTTATATACAATAAAGTTTCCATCAGAAATTCATGTGTGATAAGAGGACTCTTTGGAGGGTAGTTTTCAATAAAATAACTCATTACATGAAGAATAATAAAGTGAAAAACAGCAGAAACAAAGGTGGATTAAACATCAAAATATAAAATACACAACTATAAATTGAATACAACTCATGCAGGATAATATTTTTATGACTTTGTGGTGGAAAAGAACTTTGCAAATGAGGCCTCTCTTAGTTTTTTTTAATATATCAAAATTGAGTATTTCTTTTCAACCAAGGCCAACATAGACAAAGCTAATGGGAGATGGCAGACGAATAATATATAGAATTTATTTTAAAAAAAGTCTTACAAAAGATGAAAAAAAAAAAAAGAACAGAAAACCTAGTAAAAGTAGCTTGAGAATAGACAGCACAATGGTTTAAAAAAAAACCAAAAATCACTTCTGCAAGCATTTGAAGAAGATATATTATTTTATACAAAAATAAATCCACAATGGAATATCTGACTGACAAGATTATAAAATATGTCAAAATTATAATGCCAATGTACGTGGTGTTAGGCCAGATTACACAGGTGAAGGGTCAACAGTCCTCCACCAGTGTGTTCTCACTTCAGACACGAGTCACAAGTTCAGGAGTCCCCATGGCCACCCTAACTTCTGTCCAACTGGCTATGGTTTTGTCACTCTTGACTAAACTAGTTAGATATTCATTAATCTATTTCTTTTTCTTAGGCACACAATAATTATTTTGCAGATTATATTATTCACCTAACCTACCTTATAACAGGGCTTTGTATCCAGAGGTTGTGGCCAATGTAATATATTTATCTCTTCCTGGACTAACCATAAAATGCTCCCTGCAGTCTTCTACTCTGTCTTCTCTGCTGCATGTCTTTACGCAAATAATCTGAGAGAAAGACTCTGAGAAATTTTTTACAGGCTGGGCGTGGTGGCTCATGCCTGTAATCCCAGAACTTTGGGAGGCTGAGTTGGGCAGATCACCTGAGGTCAGGAGTTCGAGACCAGACTAGAGGAGAAACCCCATCTCTACTAGAAATACAAAATAAACTGGATGTGGCGGTGCATGCCTGTATTTCCAGCTACTCGGGAGGCTGAGGCAGGAGAATCACTTGAACCTGGGAGGCGGATGGTGAGCGGAGATCGTGCCATTGCACTCCAGCCTGGGCAACAAGAGCGAAACTCCATGTCAAAAAACAAAAGAAAGTCTTTCCAGTCAGGGTCCTGGAATCACAAGGTGAGAGAATTCTGGATCTCTGATAGGATCTAGGCATTAGAATAATCACTCAGGAGAACTGCCTAACTTGCATTATTGTGTGATATGAGCAACAGACTTTTGTTAGGCCCTTGGAATTTGGGGATATCTGATTACCAGATAGCTTAAAAAACCCTGATTTAAAGCACTTAATATAGTATTTGTTACATATTTTAAAAATGTAACACAAATTAAATTTGGTATTTCATTTTATATTAGCTAGCTAAAATTATTATCATAAACATCTGATAAATTTTGTCATGCTTTTTGGATCTAAGGAGATAAACATAATATTTTTTCTTCTTAGACTTTTCTAAATATTGTAAATTAGATTCATAGATTTTCTGATGTTGACTGATCATCCTTGCATTCAGAGGATAATCCTAGATGAGAAGGATAGTTTTTTAATACACTGAGGAATTTGCAGACACACACACAGATAGAGTTTTGTATTCTACCTTTGGACCTCCTATCATCTAGTAGCCAAGAACACCCAGGATAATCCTTTTAAAATATAAAACATAAACCAGCTGCTTACCTCTACACCTTCCAGTGTTTCCCTATATCATTTCCAAATACCTGTAAGGCCATTTTTTAAAATCCTCCCATTTTCCACGTTACTAACTCTGCTGTAGCCACACTATCTTTCTGCTGTTCTTTGAAGCACAAGTTCTGCTACCCATTGTCATTGTTTTTGTGCCTGATATACTTTATACACACAAAATTGTTTTTTAAATTTTTACTTTATTCACATCATTACTCAAATAGCATCTTTTTTATGCCAGTTCTTAGAAGTGGCAGCCAAGACAACCTTACTTGTGTTATCTACTGGGGGTATCCTTCAGAAAAAGGGAAGTGAAGGAAGGCAGAAAAGCAAGGCAAAAGCTAAAAAATATATATGGTATAAGTCTGAGATTAGCTTCAGTTTGGTCTCAGAGTGTTTTGGTTTCTTGGAAGCAGACTTGGAGCTAAAAAGTTGAAGAAGATTTATCAGACATACTCTCAGGAAATAGACTTCTATGAAAGTGGGAAATTCAGGTTTGGGCAGACAGAGAAAAGGTGACCTACACTGTGAATTCAGTAACCCTCAGGCCAATCCTGTGTGGCACTATCCCTTCAGATCTGTCCTAAATTGAGGCAGAACCCTACAGTATTCAGTTCTCACCAAAAAGCTCTGTCCCACAAATTACCCCACAGATTTAACCCCACCTTCAAAAGTAAATCTCTCCACTACAGTTAGTCAATGGTGAAGTTTTTTTTTTTTTTTTTTGGCGGGATTGGTGGGGACGGGGTAAGGGTTGCTTCGCAGACTAAGACTTGTTTGTCCAAGAACAATTTTCTAGAAAATAGGGAAGCTATGATTTTTTAATATACAACACTGACAACATCTGGGGGAGGTATGCGCCAGTTAAAAAAAGGAATCTTTGGAAGTTTCTGACAGTATCCAGTCCAGTCCGCTCTTTGCACTGCTCTTTTATACTTCCTATTCACATCAAAGAATGTCGGGAAGGAGTGAAATCACATGGCTGGTCAAATCTTCTAGGAAGACATACAAAAGCAGGGTTAGTGGGATGAGCTACAGCCCTTATTGCAGGCCATAACCTATATTTATCATCTTTTTTCTCCTTCCTATTTATTTACTAGAATGAGGATTAGTGTGTAGCACTGATAGCACTGACTTCATCATCTAATCAGATAGGCCTTTCCTTATCATCTCATGAAAAAAACAGAAAAACCCTGTATGCTTATTTTGATGTATTTTCACTATAAAATTTTAATTCCTACAGATGCATACATAATGATGGTTTTATTATCCGTTTTCTCTCATTAGATTGCAAGATCCATGTTAACCATAATTTGACATTTTTAAGTTCAGTACTCTATACCCAGATCCTAGAACATTTTCTCTCATATAATAGATATTCAATGCTTACATTAAGATCTTTATATTTTTGTTGATAAATTAAATGTAACTTTTATTTTATGTTTTATAGCAGTTTTAGTTTCACAACAAATTCAATGGAAAGTGCAGAGTTCTCAAATAACCTCTGCTCAGATGTATGGACATTTGCCTCTATAAACATCCTAACCAGAGTGGTATATTTGTTACAATCAATAAGTCTACACTGACATATTATTATCACCGAATGTTCATAGTTTACATTAGGGTTCACTCATGGTGTTGTGCATTCTGAGTATGGACAAATGTATAATAAAATGTACCCATTCTTATAGTATCACACAGAGTATTTTCACTGCCCTAAAAATCCTCTGTGTTCCACCTATTATTAGGTTGGTGCAAAAGTAATGGCAATACTGCCAAAAGTTATGGCAACACTGAAAAGGCAATAAGCTGCCGTTCAGATCAGCTCATTTCACTACCTAACATGCATTTATGATTCCTCCATGGCTTTTTGTGGCTTGATAGCTCATTTCTTATTGCTGAATAACATTCCTTTTTCTGGAGTACCAAAATATATTTATCTTTTCACGTACTGAAGGACACCTTGGTGGCTTTTAAGTTTTAGGAATTATGTAAAAAGGTGCTGTAAACATCCATGTTTAGGGTTTGTGTGGACATATGCTTTAAAATCACCTTAGGTAAATACTAAGGTATGCAATTGCTGGATCATATTGAAGCAGACCCAGTTATCCTATAGAGCTGATGTTTATTATTATTATTATTATTATTTAAGACAGAATCTCACTCTGTTGCCCAGGCTGGAGTACAGTGGCCCGATCTCAGATCAGTGCAAGCTCCGCCTCCCAGGTTCATGCCATTCTCTCACCTCAGCCTCCTGAGTAGCTGGGACTATAGAAGCCTGCCACCATGCCTGGCTAATTTTGTTTCTGTATCTTTAGTAGAGATGGAGTTTCACAGTGTTAGCCAGGATGGTCTCGATCTCCTGACCTTGTGATCCTCCTGCCTCGGCCTCCCAAAGTGCTGGGATTACAGGAACGAGCCACTGTGCCTGGCCAATTTCTTTGAATAAACACAGAAATGGATCCTCCCGGTCTTAAAACTTGAGAACTTGAGAAAGTTAGTCTTACCTGAGTTCCTTTCTCAGGAAACCAACTGTTAGGCCTCCTAGAAAGTAACAAGGAACAAAAACTCCCTAGATCACTGCTTCCTGTTGACCAACTCCTCTTTCTTACAGGTCCCTAATTCTTGTTTTCCCACACCTGGTTACATTTGTTCCCTGTTGCATAAACTGCTAATTGTAGTTTGTTCAGGGATATGGATTTGAGACTCCCAGCTTCAGCTGCAGCACCCAAATAAAGACTTCTTCTCTGGCAGTACTCCTTGTCTCAGTAATTGGCTTTCTGTGCAGTGAGCAGCAGGACCTAGACCAAACCCCTGGTGTTTCAGTAACAATATGGTAAAATTACGTTTCATTTTATAAGAAACTACCAAACTGTCTTCCAAGGTGTCTATATAATTTTGCATTCCCGACAGCAATGAATGAGAGTTCATTTTCTTTTTTATGCTATCTTCACCTAATCTTGAAAGTAAACTTATGTTAGTATTATTTAGTCAGTTGGACAACATTTTGGTGTGTTTCTTTTTAGAATAAGTTGAAAGGAATTCATCTACGGAATCATCATTGTCCAAAACTTTAGGAAAACTGTTGTTACCACTAAACCATCTTTAAAATTCATAGGCAAATGTAGAAGAGAATGTAAGTTTACAGTGTCAACTTGGGCATTTTTTTACTCTCTCTATATAATATATATATGGCATATATATGGTCATTAGCATTATATAGTATAATCATCATAATATTCCTTTATCAGTATGCCTTTTAATGATATAATCTATCTTTTTTCTTTCATATTAAAATTTTATTTTTTCTGCTAGAGTCAATCTTACTAATATTAAAAATAAAAAGTTTGTAGTTAAATTTTCTTGTTTTGTTTTTTCCTTTGTGTCGGAAATTTATATTTTTTGAATTTTATTGAACTTTTTTTCTGTGCTAGATTTAAATTCTCATCTAGTTTGCAATTAATCCTTCACATTTCTTGATTGTGTATTCCATTTTCTCTGTAAATACTGTTTTAATGTATGTATCTTACAAATTTAAATATATGTGCATTTATATAATTTTCATTCACGGTGAATATTTTAAAATTTTAAGATATTTATTGTTTATTCTGTTATTTAAGTGTAATTTAGTGGATCATTGTTTACTTTCCAAATATATAGAATTGTAAAAGACATTCCTTTACATGTGATATTTTTATTTTATTATCAGCTTAGAACATAGTTTTATGGTGTTAATTCCTTGGAATTTATTCAGGCATAGTTTGTTAGCTAATATATGGTCAAATTCTGTGATTGACCATTTGTGCTTTTAGAGAATATTTGCTTTTTTCCTCTGTTTAGGTAATTTTTTTTTTTTTTTTTTTTTTTAGTGCAACAGATAGTCCTTTTGCTCACGAATGCAGTCATATATAGGAAACTATTCACCAAGTTTTAAATCTCAGTTTCATGAATGATTAATGGGTAATTTCCTCATTTACCAGCAGAGATAAAAAGCATTATGATTTTAGAGGGCTGTCACAGGGAGTAAATTAGCAGTGTTAACTTATTACGATGTAATCTATTACTACGGTTTAATAGATATTAGCTTTTAGTATATTGAAAGTATGCAAGTCATCTACTTTCTTTACTTTCTTAATAACACAAGGTGAAAAAATTTATTTTTTTCATTATGGTGGACAGGATTAGATAATTAAAATGTGTATTAATCATTGAGTCCTTTTTTTACTATTACCCATGCGTTTCTCATTTTATTAGTTTGTATCTATGGAAATTAAAATATATTTTGTATTGGAATTCTATATCTGTACCTATAAATCATTTAATCTCTCTTCTTGGTAAACATTTACAAGTTTCATTCTATTGTTTTTGTATTATATACCATTTCCTATTACACCAAATTGTTGCACATATTTTTTATTAGTCCCTTAGGGTAACTTTTTCTAAGTAAAATGGCATGAACATTTTCAGAGCTTCTGATAAATATTTCTAAATTGAACTAAAGTAAGTTTCTAGTAATTAACATGCCTGTCAGCAGTGATTGAATGTGCTCATTTTTTCTCACCTTCCACCTAGTGAATTAGATTTTAGAAATTCTTTTCAAATTCAATAGGCAAAAAATTGGTTTGCATTCATGCTAAAATTGCATTTTTTGATTGCTAGTGAGTTTGAATATTTATGCCTATGTCCACTTGCCATTTCTATTTATTTTAGTAAATGGCTTATTACAGGCTTTGTTAATAATTCCAGTTGTGTTTTCACCTTCTGATTAGTCATTTTAAGAGTACCTTATAAATACCCCATCATCTGCTTTATTTATTTAGGTTTTTTTTTCATTTTAAATGTGTCCAAGGTAAGTTTTGAAATACAGATTATTTTAAAAAGTAAAGCAGTAAGATTGATCATTGTTATCTTAATAGTTTTTATTTTTCCTCTAATATTTAGTTGTGCCTGTTGTGATGTGATGAATTAAGTATGTGCTACTTCATTTTTTGCAAGACTTTAAAAAATCTTTTAAAATAGTTTTCTTCTTATAGTTTCCATATATTTCTTATTACATTGTAACTATATAGCATATATTTTTGTTTTAAATAAAATCTTGCTTTTAGCAAAAGCATCTTCCAGAATAATCTTAAATGCTTTTATAGCAGATTATATAAAACCTATTGACTTTCCAATGTATTTTAAAACGAGAATTGCATAACAATTTCTACAGGAATCTCAACTTATTATATTTTTGTATTTCATATATATGACATTATATATAATGTTATATACATAATATATGCAATTATGTTTTATATATACATATATAATTGTATCATATATATAATAAGCACTGAGTCACTGCATTTAAAAATTATAATTTTAAACATATCTTAGTTTCATTTTTGAACAGTAGAATAAGAGATCTACAGTTAATGTATTAAAATTTTCTTTTATCCTTAACAAAAATAGTGATATACAAACCACAACCCCAGAGACTCTGATTCATTGGTTCCTATATGATGCCCCAAATTCTTAAGTTCTAATGCACCACTAGTAAAGTCACTCAGCTAAATATAATATAACTTTTCTTATTCCTGAATTAAATTAGATTATTTCTTTTATTACACTTATTCCTGAATTAAATTAGATTATTTCTTTTCTTTCAACATTAACAGAATGCTAGGGAATGCCTTATTTAATGTGTTTGATTATTTATATAAAACTGACAGTCTTTTTAAAATTGTTTCACTCCAATAGAAATATTTATGGTTAAATATGTCGTTAGAAGTATCTTGTATAACCTTTCCCATCTTTCAACTAAAATATTTATTATCAAAAAATAGAAGACACAAATAAAACAAGACATATCAATCAATACATGACTATAAGAATCTTTATGAAATCAACCACTTTAAAAATAAAACACTACTGAATTTTTTTCTTTTGAAGTTTCACTAAGTTAAATAGAAACTACGTCATACAGAAAACAAGAGAAAAATTAATCAAGATAAAGAATTGATATCTATCTTTCTTCCTACACCCAATCCCTAAAAACTATATTTAAAAAGAGTTAATAGGAAAATATTGCTGCAATATTAAAATTTATCAGTTAAGTCCACTGATCTTGAAGAAAATTTATGAATTTTTATCTACTCCCTGATCAAGATAATTCTCTTTGTTTTCAGTAATGAAAAATGTAACAGACATCTTTTCCTATTCATATTTACTCATTTCATTCCTCTGATAGTGAAAAGGCTTAACACTAAGATATTTTTCTCCCAAATATTTCTAAGATAAAACATCTTAATTACTTTCATTAAAACCCATTCACTGGACGGTTTTTCGATCTCTCTACATTTGCACATAAAAACATTTTTAACACATAAAATTAAATGTCTCTTGTGCTTAAATGTAGTTATGTTCCAAATAATGACTAAATATTCAGTCTAACTTGATGCTTTTGAGATTTGCTAAAACTCTCACAGCAGGGAGACATTAAGAGGCAAGGTGATGTTTTTTGTTTTAGTTTCTGAAGGTTTCCTTTCTATACTTTGCCAGTATTATTTTGGGGAATATGATTTCTGCCTTTTAAATATCAGATGGAGAGTTTACATTCTATTATGCTTTTAAAGATATAGTGGCTTCTCATCTTGCAAATGCTTTTTCTCCTTTGACAATCAAACAATCTGTTAGTTGGCATATTATGATAATACGATTACTTCCAATGATAAAAAATAGATATATAGGAGGGTTTGGTGATGTCATCAGGTCAAACAAAATTGTGAATTTAAAAGGGCTTTAGAAGTCATCTTGTTCAACTTCTTAAATTAAAAATTGAAGAGCTAGTGACTCAGAGAGCAGAAATGTTTGTCTGGGTCACTCCAACAAAACAAAACATGGAGGCAAAGAACAGAACTTGGGTCTTTCAATACCTAAACCATTCATTGCTCTTTTTACTCTTGAACTGTGCCTGTTTTATGGAAGCAGACCACAAAAATGGGAGCAAATACCATGTTCTAGGTGTGGTAACCATTATGTGTAGCATAGTATAGAATGGGGTAATGCATACCATTCAAACAAAACAATGGACTCATTCATACTTCTTCAAATGTATCCCTTGATACTGAACTCCTCCATCCCCACCCAGCCTTGTGTTTTTCTGACTTGACTTCTTAGTGAGGAAAACCAAGCCTCTGCATTTGTACAACGCTTTTACTGATCACGTACTATCAAGTAACTAGCTCTTTAGATTAAGCATACCATTTGGATAATGCAGAGATAGAAATTGGGTATGGGGAGTGCAAAGATAGTAGACATTTAATAAACAGATAAGGGTTCTGACATGAGCTGAATATTTACTGCTTGTGTGACTTTGAATAAGGGTCTTTTCTTCTCTAAAACAGTTAAATTTTTAAGAATCTGAGGCAGTCAAATGAGCTAGTGTGTGAGAAATGATTTCCATAAAACATATGCTTTCTGGTGCATCTAAATTTGATGTAATATTTGTATCACGTTGTTTAGTGATAAATATGTAGTTTTGTTAATAAGAGGGCTACAAGGTCATTATCTTTATTATTTAATTGATAAGAGTAGGAACTATTATTTTTCTGAATCTTTACTAAATTCAGGTTCTTTATATGAACTAAATTAACAATCACCCTTTAAAAACTTGTATGATGTAGACATTGTCTAACTTACAGATGTGGAAATGGCAGTTCAAATCTAAAATGTATATGAATGGAAGAAATATCTAGACATATATAGCTTACTTAAATATAATACAGAAAAATTAGAAACAGGAATAGCTCATTGTGATTTTAATGGATTTAATTAGTATTTCAAACACAATGCACACACACAAACACATAGGGACTGGAAAGTTTAACTGAAGATTCCTACCAAATATTTAAGGAAAATTCTGCTTTATACAGTTTATACCAGAATAGAATAATTCTTAGTAATCATAACAAACCCACTAAAGGTATTACTCATATCTTAGGAAATCTATACATAACATAACAACAATTAGATAATTTCATATTATGAAAATGTCATAAAACTGAATGGAATAAAACCTAAGATTAATTTCTATTATATTATGTTGTCTTTTCATGTTTTATTTTCCTGTTTCATTTCACGTTTTGTGTTCTAAGTGACTGTAGCTATATAATGTCCATGAAAAAAGATAGAAATGTGATATTTACTGAGAGCCTTTTATGCTGAGTGCTGAGCTTTTTAAATTCAGTAATTCATTTTTTAACACAATATTCTATTCTAGTGTGAATACCATTGTATCCTTTAACAATATGTGTATTTATGGGTTTTTAAAAAATTTGTGAATTGTCATAAAATGTTAAAATATTACTAACAATCTATAGGAATTTTATAAGCATTAATACAATTTTTATTTTATGGAAAAATTATCTTAAGTGCTTATTCAAAATGGAAAATTGAAAATAATTATTTGCAGAAATTACACATATCCTAGTACAAGGAGAAATTTAACTGGGAGAGAAAGTAGATCTAGATTCTTTAAACAGTAGGCTGCTGCTTCCTGCATTGGTGAATTAACCTGAATGCTATTTAATCAATGCTAGCAACATATTTAGAAAGAAGGTAAAGCGTGTTACCCATTAGGTAGCGCCCACCCATTAAAAATAAAACAACAGCAAAAATCAAGCACTTACTGCATCCACATAAATTTTCCACCCTGCTTATCTAACAAGCATTGTGATTTTCTATTAAATTATACTAAAATCATAAAAGCAGAACTGAAGTTTTGTACAGAAATATATATATTACTTATTTTTTGAATTGGTTAAGCAGTTTGATGTATTAAAGCAAGATAAAGACTTGACAGTTATATTTGTCTCATATCTTCTTTCTTCAATTTCATAATCACTTGGTCCACAAAAGCTGACTGTCATTAAGCATTGCAGTGAGCATGAGATCTACGGCTTTCAAATCCCATGGAAAACAAGCAACTACTTCAATATTTTAAATACTGCAAATGGTATAGAGACTTTCAAATGCATGTGAAGTAGAATTTTGTAGAAGTAGCTTATTAGCAGATGGTAGAATCAGCTTTCTTTATTTGTATTTTTAGATAAATAAACAGAAGACATAAAATGTGAAAAGAAAAAGAAAAGATTGTTCATCTCGTTTTACATCATGGATTCTTAGATAAAACCAATCCTAACATTAGAATGGATTTTGTTTCTGGGTGGGAGAATGAGATCGAGTTCTATTATTTTCTCTAGTTTTTGGTTGTTAAATTGGATAATTAAACCTAATAATAAAAATTTCTAAAAAATCATTTGGGTTAGAATTGACTCTGTTGGAACCTTGTTAGAGGTGCAGTCTTGAAACTCTGGGTTAGAGTTCACGCTGTTGGAAATCTGTTCAGCCATTTAAGACTTTCCCTCTTAATTTTTAAAAAATGTAGTATTCAAATCTTCACTTACACATTTTTCTTTAAAAAAGAATATTTTCATTGCCTCATTTTGTAGGAGGAAGCTCAAACTTTTTTAGATTCCTTTCTAAAAAGAAATGAAAACTGCAAGAATTTACAACTGTTTGGAAAAATTTACGGGTAGGCATTTAATTCAGACATCTAAGATTACAGATAGATATTCTAAGGTTTTGACCTTTGTAAAAGAGATTACTAGCAGAGTATAAGAGAGAAAAAAAAAGTAATTTAAACATTTTTCTATATTGAAAAATATTCTATAGTAGTACTATATTTTATTAGAGGCCAAAGTAGTATTAATGTTTTAATTCAAAAATATTACTATTTTCTACTAAATTGTTCTGTTATACATTTCAAGGAATAGTGTTAAGTAAAAGTAAAAACACTTTGTAGTTCTTAAATTATATTGATAAATCATTTTTCAAATTGCTTACTGCAGTTTACAATTAAAAATATGTGAAATTGCATCACTTTCCCTAAGACTGTGTTATTCTGTCGAGTTTTTTTTTATCTTTCCTTTTATTAGATTAATGTTTTATCATAATATTTTCACTTGTATTTTCTGATGGCTAGAAAAGGTCAATATCTTTCCATTTGTTTGGTCTTGCATTTAATTTTCAGATACTAGTGGTATATTTATTATTACCAAATTAGAACATTTCATCAATTCCTCTTAGGCTTCTTTCTTTAGACTATGCATACTGAATGTATATGTCTATATATGCCTATACACTCATGAAATCAACAACAGTATTTGCATGACTTTGGGAGTTATTGATAGATCCAAGCCTTATTAGTCCATAAATTCGATGGTGGCAAAAAAATTTATGTGTTTACTACTATATCTGAAATACTTTGAATAAAATTCAGTATATTAAGAGGTGCTCAAAAAACAAACCCTCTTTCTATTTGTTGAAGTGACAAATGAATTAAAGAAATAGACAAGTCAGAATATCATGGCTTTACCCTTCTCATGCTGGAAGTCGTTTTATTTTATTTTTTTTAAGTGAATCACTTCTTTGCATATTTGTTGAATTTTCATTCAACAAATATGAAAATTTTCATATTTGAAATAGATTAGGTTATCTATTACGTATCCTAATCATATGCCTTATCAAATTAAGTTCAATTTACCTATTAAAACAAAAACAAAACAAAAAAGCAAAGTATAATTTAACTTATATATTTACTCTTTTATTCTATTATAACTTAGGTACAAATATTTAAAGGAGAAAAATCATTCAAGATTGTCAAGCTTAGCATAATCCACCAAAAACTTGCTAGATGTGAGGGAATTTTAATTTCTGATGGAGTTTCCAATAAGAGATAAAAGAATAATTAGTCCAGATGGGAAGAGAGGCAAGTAGGAATTAAGAGGAAAATAAAAATTCAGAAAGAGTGAAAGATATATGGAAAAGAGACAATATAGATGTTTGTAGGGCTTTAAAATAGTGGGTCAAAATCAAAAGTTTCAGCATTCCTCTGGGTAGATTCCCAGAGGAATCTATATGTGTGTGTGTGTGTATCTATGTGTATATATATGCACATACATATACAATGGAATACTACTCAGCCATAAAAATAAATGAATTAATGGCATTCACAGCAACATGGATGTGATTGGAGACTATTATTCTGAATGAAGTAACTCAGGAATGGAAAACCAAATATCATATGTTCTCACTCGTAACGGCGAGCTAAGCTACGAGAATGCAGACATAAGAATGATACAATGGACTTTGGGGCCTAGGAGGGAAAAGGTGGGGGTGGGGTGAGGGATAAAAGGCTACAAACTGGTTTCAGTGCATACTGGTCAGGTGATGGGTGCACCAAAATCTTACAAATCATCACTAAAGAACTTACTCATATAACCAAATACCACCTGGTCCCCAAAAACCTATAGAAAAAAAAAAAGATTCAGTCTTCATTTAGTCATCTAACTTGGTTTAAACTGTTGTGATACCAGCCTAATAAGCATGACTTAAATGTTTGCTACTTACAAAGAGAAGATATCTAAACCTTTTTGGAATTAGATCAGATATGCCCTAATAAAATACAGGGAACCACATCCTTGGGGAGAAATGGATGTGAGACAGCACTTTCTGCTGTATAAAGTTATATTCAAAATAATAAATGAAAAACAATGAGCAAAAGTTTCAACTCAAAAAGTTTGATGGATTTCTGCTTCCACATAGGATGTAAAACGTAGCAAGGAAACAGCACTCCCAGCCTAATTATGAAACCAAGTGGATCATCCTAAAAGTTACTGTTATTTCACACTTATCAGAGAGCCATGGTCACAGAATAGCCTAAAATCCAAGAGAGGATGAGACTAATAGAGAGAGTCAGGCAGGCTGCACAGCTGCTTCCATCTTTGGCAGAGCAGCAGGAAGAGGAGACAGATGCCACAGACTCAGGCAAGTAAAAAAAACTGCTGAAATTATGACAGATTTTTAAAGGCTGGATGTGGGCATGGGAGTTTAGAAGTTACAGGAGTTCCAGGCAAAAGGAATCCTTGTATCCATCCATTGACTCTTTCTCTTGAACTTTCATCTAGTACTCATGAGAAAGATTGGATTTAGGAAAGGAGAGCTGAGAAAGATCCCCTTGAGGCACAAGTGCACAGCTGGAGACCCAGAGAAAAGTCTCCTACACACGGGGACTTCCACGGAGGAGGAGGCAGTGGTCATCTGCTTCTCGGGGAGCAGCAGGAGGTCTGATAGAGGCCCTTCTGATACAGAAGGGGTATTATGGACTTAAGTTTCCTGTCTCCCCAGATTTGTATGTTGAAATTCTAACCCCAAAGTGATGGTATTAGGAGTTGGGGTTTTGGGAGGTGATTTAGTTCACAAGGGTGGAGCCCTCATACATGTCATTAGCGTGCTTATAAGAAGAGGCCAGAGAACTAGCAAGCCCTCTTTCTTCCATGTCAGAACACAATGATAAATCAACAGTTTGCAACCTGGAAGAAGGCCTTTAACAGAACCAATCATATTGGCACCTTGATTTTGAACTTGAACCTCTGGAATTAGTGAGAAATTACTGTCTGCTGTTTATAAGCCATCCAGTCTATGGTACTTTGTTAGGGCAGTCCAAACTGACTAAGATTCCAGGCCTTCCATAGCCTGAGGGGAGAGTGAGAGAACAGAGAGAAACCAGCTACTGTTTGGCTTTACATCAAGTTTCAGGCAGCAGATACCTTGAGAGTGGAGAGGGAAAGAAAGAACTGTGCGGGAATGGTTCTGAGGCCAAGCTGCTCCTGGCCTGCTGTGGTTTTAGGATGCAAAGGAGAACTATGGGATGCTTCCAAGCACACCACACTGGATGAGGCAGTGCCCATTTGCTTCTGGGAGAAAAGAGCTGAGACTTCCCTAAGGCACAGGTGAATGGGAGACTGAAGTGTGAGGGTAGGCTAGAGAGCTAAAACTCACCCTTTAGACACTCAGATGCCAAGCTTTCCTAAGGGAAGTGTCAAGTAATTAGAAGGCTCTGATGAACTGAATATAGTTGAATCAACAGCAAAGCCCAAGTTCACCTTAACTGCATATTAAATTTTTCTTACTCCCCCATGCAAGCCACACACTATTGTCTCATAGAAAAAGAAGCATGCTTTTTTTTTTTCCTGAGCATAAGTATTATTTACCTCAATCTCCGCTACTTTTTAATATACAATATTTAGCAATTCAATAAATACATTAAGACACATAAAAAAGTAATCCAAGAAAATATGTTATCATTAAGAAAAGAATAAGTCAGTGGAATCAGATAGAGATGGCCCAGGTATTGATTTACTAACACACAGGGAAATTAAAATAATGATGAACATATGATAAGACAGAGTGGAGACAGTAGAAAACATTCCTGGACAAATGGGGGGAATTTTAGCAGAGATACAAAAAGATACAAAAAACAATGGAAATACCAGAAATGAAAATACAAGGAAATAGAGGTATTTTTTGTTTGTTTGTTTTGCTTTCTGATAGGCTAATCAGTAGATTGGATATAGCAAAGGAAAGAACTATAAACCTGAAAAACAGGTCAGTAGTGGAAAAAAATGGAACAAAGTATCAGAGATCTGTGGAACAATACTTTTCACATACATATGTGTATTTAAATGTGTGTGTTTCCCAAAGAAGTGACAGAAAATGAGGAAGAGGAAATCCTTTGAAAAAATAACCTGTACTAATTTTCCAAAATTATTGAATGATATCAAACCACAAAACCAAGAAGCTCAGAGACCCCTTAGAAGGATAAATACAAATAAAACCGTCAGAAATAATATATTCAAACAAAATATGATTTTAAAAATAAAATATCTAGAAATCAGAGGAAAAAGACCATATTGTTTCATACTTATAACATTGCTTACTAACAGGTGTGTTGTAGATAATTTACTGTAAAACGATAATTCTGCCTTGATAGTTATGATATGAATCAAGTATACATCAGTATGTTTTAGATTAAGTTGGTTTAGAATACAAATATTTTTCTTTAGAACAAGACTTAAACTCTTTACTAATAGTTTGTGTGAAATAGCTCTGAAAAGAGTAGTTACATTGTAACTAATGAAGTCACTATAATGTTTTCATTTTCCAAATTTTTTATGACCAACATACGTGTATTGGACCATAGTTCAAGCACATAAAGAGGAAAATTTAAATCCTAACTTTTTTTTTTCAGATACAAAAAACCTGAGTCATTTAGCTTATTTTTAATGAAAAGGACCATAAGCCTCTTAAGGTTTGCAAAAGTCTCAGCCTTTCATGAGTGATTATTTAACTTCTCTCAGTTATTTAGCTTTATGTTCAGAAATGTTCCAGCACAGAGTGGTGAGTTCAGTGATTCGTCCATTCTTTCTCTGGCACACCACAGTTGTATTGTCTATAAGTCAGAAACAGAGCTAAATACTGGTTTATAAAGATGGGTGAACTATTTTCTGATTTTACTTACTTGGTTCATATTTAGCTGCTCAAGAAATATTTGCCAAATGAATGACTGTATGCAGGCATTGGGGTTGGCAAAATAATTAAAAATTAGACAAAACACTTTCCTAAACCAATATTTTCCATGCACACAAAATGTACTAAATAGGCTTGTGACTAATATCCCCATTGTACACAGGAGGGAGTTAATTGTTTTGACAGGGGCTGTGAAGGGGTAGAGAAAAACAAATAAAAGACTGTACTATAGAGAGAATTATTCTGCTGAATTTTGAAAACTGAAACATTTTAATATACATGCACCCTTTTAACAAACACAACTAAGGATACAAACAGAGGCACATGGCACTGTTGTCAGGGAGTATAACGTATGATGAATATAATTGAGGAGCAATACAGACACGTTACCCAACCTCCTGGAACTTAGAATATAATAAGAGAGATCAGGAATATCACCCTATTTACACAGACACATAGTATAAAATATGAAATAAAGTTAGGGAAAAGAGACAAGAAAGAGAGAAGATTCAGTGTGTCTTTTTTAACAAAAGGACTCATCATCCCATTTACAAGGTAAAGAAAATGCATTGTGAGTTCTGGATTCACTATCAAGCATCAGGTTCATGGAGAGGAGTGGTGGAGAAGATGTTGGAGAGACTAGCAGAAGTTGAATCCTAATTTGTCATATATTCCATTTTAAAACATTTAATTTGGAAATTAGAATGAGTTGAAATATATCAAACTTTAAACAAGTTAAGAATTTTTTGAAGAAACCAACAGATCATGAGCAATATTTAGACATTTGGACCAAGCAACCTTAAAACTTTTTTCCCTTACACAGATTCTATGACTTATGTAAACTAAATTTGCAGCCAAGAAGGGAAGAGTAAGATAGACTTTATTTAGGGTTGTCAGTGGTAAAAAAAAAAATACAAAGCAGCAAATTTCATGGGGTAGGTCTCATATAAAGAGAGCTGAAATGTTCTCACTGGGTATGATTCCAAGTATGATGTATAGCCCATACTGGGAAACATTAACTAGAATATGTTTGTAAAGAAGAAAGAACATGGAAAAAATTTAAAGGTTCTCTGCAGTAAATGTAAGCAGCTTTGGTTGCTTTTTTTTTATTTTTCAGGATCCTCCAGCTTTCACCACTGGCCTTTGGTGTATACTTTATATTTTTGCAATAGAGAAATAGTTTCTGGCCTGGAAGATGTCTTTGTGGGTAACTTTGGTACAAGTGACTGGATTGTTATTTCTCTTTCCCTCTGGCTTGACTTCTGAAAGGAATTCCTAGTTTGACCTACATTGTAAGGGTCCTGGTTTGGGGGACAACTTGATATTAGGGAAGGATTAGAGAATCTCCACTTGCAGAAGTTCTGGTTCTGTCTGGTTTCCGGTTTCTGAGATCTGGTTCTAGCTGCAGCATAGACAATATAAATATATTCTGACTGATCATGTTTAGAGTTTGAAACAATAGGAAATGCTAATTCTATCCCCACCTGCAGCCCATTAGGTTGTGTTCTCTAAAATTGGGCAACTTTCAGCTATGAATCTACGAGAAAAGAAAAGATGGTGTTTTTCTGTAACACTGTGTGGCCACAGTGTCCTTTAGATTTCAGAGAGAAATGGCTGAAATGGGCTTCTCAATCATTAAGGAATGCCAGGTTTTCTGGGACTGCAGCCGGCTACATATTATTGTTCATTCTAGCACACATTTTAAAACTGATGGCCTAATTACATCAAAGAAAATTCAGAGCTCAAATAATTATTATTCAAAAACCTGTAACTAATGAATTAAGATGTAGTCTTCTAAAGTTATCTATCTCCTTATCTTTTTTGTGTATTTTGAACCTGCTGACTTTTCTACTGGTATAGAGATAAAGCTTACTGTTAGTGCTACTACAAAATCATGGTCACTTGGCTAAAAGATTTTAAAAAGATGAAAGAGGTCTTTTAAAATCAAACTGACATGGAAAGTGCATTTTTTTTTTTTTTTACCTACTGGGGCATATAAAGCTTAGCCATGTGAACAGGTTCCAGTTTTGTCAGAAAAATAAGTTGGATTCAACTGTCTTGTTTATGTATACACATGCATTATGTTATCTGTTGTGTTTACATGGTACCAAATTGGATTATAAATAAATAAATACTCATAAATTAAATAAATAAGCCCAAGTGATTTTTAAGTTCATGAGACTTCAAGAATCTTTGGCAAAAAAAATTTTTTTAATTATTGAAAAAAATGAAATAAAAGCATCTTCAACATTTAGATATTTTAAGGTCATAAATCTGTTGCTTCTTTAATATTTTTGATATTTGCTTAATATGTCTGTAAGCTTATGTCTTTGGAAGAAAAATGAGATTAATTACTATCAGTTCATTATTTTATGTTGCTATATCAGAATAAGCCTGTATGAAAAACAAATTGTATGATTATAGTTCAACAGGAGAGACAAAGAAACCTAGTTTGTCTAATTGAATGAAAAGGAGTACCCCCTTATAGTGGCACTATCCCATTACTACTATTACCTGAGCCACGGTCCCAGATTTCAGCTCCTTCTGTCCCCAAGGGCCAGGAGATAAAATCGTGTCTCTTTCTCACACCCATCAGAGTACTCAATTAATCAGGGGACTACCCAAATCCAGGTAGGGGAATACTCACTAAGACAAGTTCCTACTGGAGACATGGACATGTCCACTGGACAGCCAGTGAGACTGACTTGAGTCTAGTCTCTCATTTCTACATGGGATCTGTTTAATTGGAAGAACAACATGCCCACTTATAAGGATGATCTCAAGAGAATAGAAAATCATTTTTCATCAATTTTTGCTACTCATAATGTCACTAGAACTGATGCAGCAAATTTATTAAATACCTTTCTCACTGCTGAGGAATACTGTACTGTTTGGATTTAGAAAAGGCTAGAAAAAAGCCAATCACGTATATGCATAGACCCCATAAAATTCTGGAAGGGCTGATGCAGCTGTGGCCATCCCCACAGCTGACCCTCATTGGAAAATACTTGCAGGAGATAGCGTTAGACTTGAATATTCCTGAAATTGCACTTCAGGGGGGCTCCACAAAGTGGTCTCAAAAGAAAGGAGTCTAAATAAACTAAATAAAGTATAGGAGATAAAACATAAACTTCAGAGTTTCTGGAAGGATTTTTGAAGCATATAGGCAATACACAGACATAGACCTAAATGTCCCTGAAAAATTTACAATGGTTAGTATGACCTATGTCAGCCAAAGTGCTCCAGACATTCAGAAGAAACTACAGAAAACAGAGGTGTGCCAATGTCTCAACTGGTTGAGATTGCCTGTAAGGTTTCCAATGGCAGGGAGGATGTCCAAGAAGAAAAGAAGCAACAGAAAATAAAACAACCCACACTGCTGGTGGCAGCACTGACCCATATCAAACCTGTAGTCCTGTAGTCCATAATCCAGGAAGACCTTGATTAAAGGTAAGGAGCCCCAATCCCAGAATTCAAACTCTAAAGGACACTGCACAGTGGGACCCCACCAATGTATCTACTGAAAGCAAGAGGACTATTGGAAGAAAGAGTACCCAGACTAAAATGAGACTCTTGAAGAAGATAGCAAGCAGGCAGTGCAACAAATGCCTAAAATCACCAGTGGTGAACAGAATGACAAGGCCAAGGGCTTCCTTTCACTTTACTGATCCTGATGATTTCCCACATCCCACATGGACCTCAGGGTGACCATATGGTGGGAAATAGACTTCTGGATTTTCTGATTGACACTGGGGCTACTGACTTAGTCCTAAACATTCAACTTTTCAAGTTATCTGAGAAAACAATGCTATGCTGATGACAAGGGTCTCTGGAGAAACCTTGAAAAAGTTGTTTCTCCAATATCCAGACTGCCAAATGGGCAAATCACACCTAAAACAAAGTTTCCTATATATGCCTCAATGCCCCATCCTGCTGCTGCAATGGGACCTACTAACCAAGCTGAATGCTAGTGACATATCCCCCCTCTGGATGGACGTGAATGTACCACCAGAACAAGCATGTGCCCTTCAAGTGGCACTATAAAAAAAAGTCAAGGGACCCCCAACAAAGGTCCTTGAAGAGATCTTTAAAAAGCTAAGACTGGATTTTTGGGAGGATGAGAGGCCAGGACAGATAAAAAGATCAGCACCTATATCTGTTAAAGTTCCTACTGGTTGAGAGTTCCAAATTTGAGATAGTATCCACTAAAAGAACATGCTAGACAAGGTTTTCAATCTATCTGTAGCTGCCTTTCTTGAATATGACCTCATCTGTCCATGTAAGTCCCCATATAACACTCCAATTTTGCTGGTATGGAAACCAGGCACACAGGAACATCTTTTTGTGCAGCACTTAAGAGACATTAACCAGATTGTGGAAGATATCCACCCAATGATGCCTAACCCTTAAACTTTGCCACTGTGTCTGAAGACTTTGGTTGATTTACTGCTTTGAAACTTATGGATTATTTTTGCATACCTCTGAGCCCCAACTCACAGGAACTCTTTACTTTTGAATAAGAAGATCTTGAGACTAGGATCAAGCAACAATATTGTTAGATTGTACTCCCTCAAGGTTTTGAAAACTCTTCCAGCCCTTTTGGTGAAATCTTAGCCCCAGATTTAAAGGATCTCCAGTTAAAAGAAGGAGAACTTCTCTAGTATGTAGATGACATCTTGATTACCAGCAAGACTAAAGAAGCCTCAGACCAAAACATTTTAACCTTAAATTTCCTAGTTGAACAAGGCTATAAAAATCTCAAAAAAAAGGGCCCAGCTTTCCGAACCTTTTAAATACCTAAGCTTTGAGTTGTCACAGAGACAGAGGAGCTTGCTCCCTGAAAGGAAAGAGGCTCTAGCAAAGTTAGCAGTACCCACCACCAGGAGACAGTTGTATGGATTCCTAGCTATGGCAGAGTTTTGTCATATTTGGATCCTCAATTTTGGACTGATAGCCAAGCCCTTCTATGAAGCTCTTTAAGTCTCCTGGACATTAGGAAGTTTTTTTGACCTGTTTGTCCATGAAAGACAAAAGATTAGTCTTTTAACATTAACCCAAAATCTAGGTAATATGAGAGAACCCATTGTCTATTTCTCAAAACAGCTAGACATAATGACTAAGAAACATCCTGTATGCCAGTGTGCAGTAGCAGCCACCTGTAATTTACTACACCAACCAGAAACGTTTACCTTTGGCCAGTCCACCACTGTACACACTCTTCACTGTGTACTTCCTCCCTCTGTCAGAACAAAGAAGATATTGGCTTACTTCCAAGAGGAGGCAATTACCAAGAAGTGTAATTAGGCAATCCAAACAAGACCTCCACCAATAATAAAAGGGGGCCCTATACAGAGGCACCATACCCAGGGGAAACAGGCAGATTGACTTTTACCATGATGCTGAGATCCACCAGGTATGTCAGGTACTTATTAATATTTCCAGACACTTTTACTGTGTGGATGGAGGTCTCTCCCTGGTGGTGTGAAAAGGCTCCTTAGGATGTAAAAACTCCATTAAAAAATAAGTCAAATAAGTCCTCAGTTTGGGCTACCCATGTCTATCCAAAGCAACCATGGAGGAGCCTTTATAGCAAAAATAGCTCAAGAAATTTCTGGTACCTTAGACATTTGCTGGAAATTACACACTTCTTGGCGGCTACAATCTACTGGCAAGATAGAAAAGATGAATCATACTCTTTAAAAGACTTTGGATAAGATTTGTCAAGAGACTGATTTATCTTGGGATAAGGCCTTACCAGTTGCCCTGCTTCTAGAAAGAGTGGTCCCTAGAAGCAAGTTCCAGTGGAGTCCCTATAAAATGTTATATGGGAGACCATTCCTATGCCCAAAGGGTGGGAGGTACTGGGGTACCCGGAGGGAAGCTGAAAATAATTAATGACTGCCAGGTATGTACAATCATTGGGAATCACTTTAATTGCTATATGTGAATTCACTTCTTAGAGGTTAAATGTTTCCGACAGATGTTGCTTTCTACCACCTGTGTCCTGAGACTGGATTTTATTAAAATCTTGGAAGAATAAACATCCAGAAGACCAGCTTTATTCTTATTAAACTGGCCTTATGATGTGCTACTGTTGACCCATTCTTCATAGTCAAGTTAAAAGGAGTCAAACCATGGGTTCATCATACCCAAGTGAAGCTGGTCCCAGAGTCGTTGGATTCACTGTGCCCTCTGTACAGAAATGCCTCCGGGAATGGAAACCCTGTGACAGAGAAACAAAACCGCTGAGATCACCTGAGTCTGGATCAGCAGTACACATCAGACACGGACTTTTCCAAATGGACCTGCAAACCTCTGACCTCAAGCAGACTACTGTATAAGAGACAGCCCCCTAGAGACAAATAATGAACAACTCTCAGGTTCTTGCTTTACTTTTTGGTTTACTTGTTTTTGTCTACTTCTTTACCTACCTGTGATTTGCTGTGTATTGCATGAACAAAGGCTTTGTCCACTTCCTTGGCAAGCAGGACTAATAAGCCCTTCCTTCAGTCATACACATAATCACCTTCTTCCTTTTCTGTTGTCCCTCCTTATTGATCTTTAGCACCCAAGCTGGGAGAAACAACTCAATAAAAAGGATTTCTAAGATTCTGGCAAAGGCAGATAATCTCTCTAAATGTCAGATATGTCATCCAAAGCCCTGTTGTACACATGATAACCGTGATCCCATTATTCTGCCTGTTTACAATTTTTCCAATGTCCCCAACTTCACTCTTGACCATACTAGGTCCCCCCCCCCCCGTGTCACTTATTGAGTTCAGATTTATCAATCTGTACCTTCATCCCCTATTCCTTATTTTTTCTTGACCACCCACATGTCCACAGCTACCCTCTGCCATACCCCAGGGTGTCCAACTATATCCAGCTACTCAGCAGGTCCAACTTAGAAAATGATGGGCTACATTGCTTAAAAGAACTCCACATCCTCTGTGACCCTGCCTCTTCAGGCTACCTTCTAATGCTCTGTAATGGACAAAATAAGACACTTTCCCTTTATAAACCTGTTTGGGCTTTGCTTCCTTGGATGATCAGGACCCTCATTCCCTCTTGTATGCCCCTTTAAAATTATGCTTACAAAATACCACTTTAGTTTCCTATCTCGGCCCACAAGAATGGACACAGGCTCCTGACCCACAGAAGATGCCCAAGACAGAGCCTTGGTTTGACCTTATTTCTACAGTTATCCTACATAAATCCTTTCCAGATGATGACCACAACCTATCTGTCATTTCGTGTCCCTCCCCCTAGAATGCCTATTTGTTTGTGGAGGACATCAAGGAACCCCATGGGTTTATGAATATATCAATAATTAGGGGACACATATGTATCAGGGTAGTTGATTACTCCTTTTTCAGTCCATAACTCCAGTGAGACCCAGCATTGGACTATATTTCTAAATTTGTTCTCCAGAATAAAAAGAACCATTTATCTGCCTACATATAAAGAAGATGGATGCTGATTGATGTATGTTTGGTAGAATACTCTTCTTATAATGGGGAACTAGATCATATGAACGTATTATCAAAAACTCTAAGAATAATGGCAAATGAAACAACCTTATCCATTGCTACCCAACAAAAGAGATCTCTTTTTTTATCCTTTTATGTAATATTTACTTGTATACTTTCAAATGTTGTACTTAAACTGCTAAAGTACCAAAGTTCTGACAATGCAAAATGTTAAACTAAAACCAGAGACAAGAAAATATTTTCAAATGCGTGCCAGACAATTGCATTCCTTTAATCCAGATCTATGCCCCAATTCAGTAGGAAACAGCTAGAATGAGTGTCACCTCAGTTTCTTTAAGAATGAAGAATGAGGCCGGGCATGGTGACTCAAGTCTGTAATTTCAGCATTTTGAGAGGCCAAGGCGAGCAGATCACGAGGTCAGGAGATTGGGACCATCCTGGCCAACATGGTGAAACCCCGTCTCTACTAAAAATACAAAAATTAGCTGGGCGTGGTGGTGCAAGCTTGTAGTCCCAGCTACTCTGGAGGCTAAGGCAGGAGAACTGCTTGAGCCCAGGAGGTAGAGGTTGCAGTGAGCTGAGATCGCACCACTGCACTCCAGTCTGACAACAGAGCGAGACTCCGTCTCAAAAAAAAAAAAAAAAAAAAAAAAAAAGAGAATGACGAATGGGAAAAAATGAGGAGGGCTGAAACTGAGGGGTTAATTAGGTCAGGGCTGCCTGCACTGCTTGCTTTTAGTTACTTGCTTTTTGTTACAGTTTTTTCCTCCTTTTTCAATGAAGCTGAAAGCCCAAGTAGCTGAAGTCCTTACTGCAGAACACTGAAACTTAACCTTCACTGGCTACCGTATAGATAGCATAGGTCATCCATGGTAATAGCTTCAGTTGTTTCTCAGAATCTTGGACCAGCTTCTGTTCATTTCAAACTGGTTGAAACCTTGGACCCTTCAAATGGGTCTGTGCCAATGCCCAAGAGGTAGCCTTCTGACATTAGAAAACCAAAAACTCCACCCTCACATTATGCAACTGTAGCCATTTTCTGTACATATGACCTATGAAATGCCATGAATGACATCCACACTTGTGTGGAATGAACCTGTAACTATATTTTTTTCCCCACTACCGATTACCTTTTCCCATGCCTTATACCACCCAATTTTCATAACTCATTAACAACCCTAAGCCTTATCTTTGGATAGGTAGATTTGAGAGCTGTTTTGCTTTCTCGCTCAGTGCCTTTGTGAATAAATCTTTTCTTTTTTGCAAAATCCATGTCACGATGATTGACTTACTGTGTGCGAGTGACCTAGGCCTGGCCAATTACCGTAACATTAAATCATGAAAAAAGCCAAACCAAACCAAAACACACAAACAAAAAAACACATATTATCCCTATTGCAACAGCATATGTGTAAAGTTCAACTCCCAAGGAACATAGTTAAGGAGAAATATTGCTTCTAAAGAAGTGACTTGGTTAATGGAGAGGTTTTGGTTCAAGAACCACAACATCTTCAGTCTTTCCTTGCCTCAGTCAGTTTATCCGTGTAATACGAGGTAAACACTTTTGCATGAGTCCCAGTGCAGTCTCTAAATTATGGGTATGAACTGTTAAGAATAAATAATATTTATTCTATACAGGCTTCATGCTACATGTCATGTTTAGGGTGCTTATATCCACTTAACCATGTATCCATTTATATCCATTTAACTTTCACAAAATATCCTGGCAAATGAGATGGATGCAATTCCAATGAAAGCCTTTAAGTTGAGGAGTGCCATGATCTCACTGAAGATTAAAAGCATCCTGTAATGCAGTGTGTTGATGATAGGGTCTGTGTGTGTTGGGGTGGGAGCTGGCAAAGGTGGCAACAAAGGAATAAGAGATCAATACAACAACCCAACAGAAAAAGAATGTTTCTTAGATCAGTATGGTGAAGTGGAAGTCATAGAAAATTGTTGAGGGTTTGGAGTTTTGATGCTTTGAAAACAGTGCTGTCAAGGTCCACTGATGGATTGGCACATATCCTTGTAGAAAATATCTCGTTTCTATGCCCCCTGGTAGCTGTGGGAGAATATGAAGTTTGTAGTGTTGGAGCCAAATTGTCTTGCTTCAAGGCCAGGCTCCACCACTCTCTCTGTGGAAGCAAGGTACTTAGTATCTCCAGTATTCAGTTACCTTATATGTAAAATTCAAAAGGCAATTCCTGTATCATAGAGCAGTTTGTGAATCAAATACGATTATGTATAAACAAGTGCTTTAAGCCTTTTTAAATATGTAACAAATCATAGATAATATTTATTAAGTGGTTAGCATGCACCAGGCTGTATATAGGTGCTTTACATAGATTAAATTCTCAAACTCTTTAAGAAAGTTTTGTAATTATCTCTTATTTTATTCACGAAGAACGTAAGGCTTCAAGATTTTAATTAACTTGTCTAAAACCCTATAAATTATATATGGTGTAACTACAACATGTAACACTGTGCTCATGGTGCACAGAGATAAAGAATCAATGCCTTAAATATATTATAGAGGTTTTCCTTTGCTATGAGTCTTACTTAAAAATTCTATGTGGCACACTCAATATTCTGAACTAAATGTAAACAACTGTCAACATAAGGTGAATACTCTAAATTGAGGGCTTCAGATCTTGGATAAACACACCAATCAATAGGTTTACTTTTCTTTTTTTCCATCAGCACATAACAATGGAAAGCTTGAGAAAATGGTAAAGAATAAATACTGGTAAATTTGGAATGTATAATTGTGTGTATATGTATATTGTATATATTATACAGTTAGGTGTATGTATATAATTTTTTATATATATATATGCTTGAATACCTAATCAAGTTGGGTATTTTTGAGTTTATCTCAGTTGTGGCATTTATTCATAATTTATAGCATATTTTGTGTGCAAATATGTCATGTTTCACTAAACAATTATATGCATTTCAAGAAAAGTCACTTTGTTTTAATCTAAGGATAAACGTCTGCTTTCTTATAGCAAAGGTAATGAAAACCTTTGCTGGAAACAAGTGTTTTCTTATTAATGGCTATTATCTTACACTATGTGGGCTTTCTGATAGTGGTGACAAATGGGAAAACATAGATAAAGGAGAGAGAAACAAAGTACCTCCAGACATCACAGAAATACTCATAACAAAAAAAAAATAATAACAATAAAAAACTTCCAATATTTCTAGTGTAAATAAAATGGTGTGGTAAATTGAACAGAAATTACAATTTAATTATTTCTGACATTAAAAGTGTGAGGAATATTGCATAAATTTTGTGCATTTTATTTATAAACAATGTGGAACTAGAAATTGAAACCACGTTTTGGCATCTTATAATATGGACAATTGTAATAAGTGTATAAAAATGGAAAGAAACACTTGCCTCTACATCCTATTTTACATTATGAGTGTAGATGCTATTGGAAGTACTCATTTGTACATTGATCTAACAGCCACCTAGCAAATACCCACAGAGGAGTCAAATTATTGTTAGATGCCTCATTGCCTGTTGACTCTTCAAGTGCAGTTCTGTCTGCTGCACACACAAGTGCAGCCCTGAGCTGCAGTATTGACAAGAGCTCTCTCAGGCACCAGGGAGTAAGAAAAACTGAGTGACAGAGGAATGCCTTCTCCCTCTCACCAAGTCCTCAGGGCAGTTGAAAGCCTCAGGCATGGCCAAAAAAGAACATGGAGAAAATATCAAAGAAACACTTATATGTCATGTTTTCTTGTTTGAGTTTTTTCCTCCACATATGTGTGTGTGTGTGTGTGTGTGTGTGTGGCAGGGGGTGGGGGAGGTGTAGGTGTTTGTGTATATAGACATATATACACACACACACACATACATGTGTGTATGTTTTTAAATTGGGATATTTTTAAAATACAAACAGACTAACAGATGCAGTTATCCTTGTTGACACATGATATGTGATATTTGTTACACAATTGTTCCCTTTTCTCCCACAAATAAAAACTTAAAATATTCTCAAGTTTGCAATAAATATTATAATTAAGATACATCACCTTTCTCTCCTGATTACTGCTGAAATGATTAAAGGACATATAAAATATGAAACTTTTTATTATCCAAAGTTCTGGGCATCCCATACATGTTGGAAATGGTAAGGTATTTTTGCCTGATAGGCAAATAAGCACTGATGAAGAACGGAAGTCTTGGCTATTTCAATGTAGGTGAAAGAGTAGGCTTTCTTGAGAAGCAGAAAGAGACTGTCTTCCACAGATAAACCCCTGAGAGTGCCTAAGTTTGAATGTTAAGGACTAAAAATAAAGGTGGGCACTGGAGATAACATAAAGATTTTCAGATGCCTCTGGCAACAGGATATGGGGTGCCAGCAGAGGTTCTCTTCTCAGCTTACCTTGACACAAAATACACTTGCAGTGGATTAACCGTTATAGTAGCCTCTATGATGCTCACATCCTCATGTCCACATCCCTGTGTGATCTCTTCTTCCTGAGTGTGGTTGGAACCTGTGATATACAAAGGTTAACAGATGTATGAGATTCTGTGTATGTGATCACATGATTGCGTTTCAAAAGGTTGCAGCTCCCTCTCCCTCCCTTGTTGATAAGCAGCCATGTTAGGGAACTCCACAGGACAAGGAACTGTAGATGGCTCCTAGGAGCTGAGGGTGACCTACAGCTGACAGCTAGGGAAAAACAGAAGCTCTTAGACCTGCAGGTGTTAGGAGTTGAATATTGCCAATACTTCTTATTGGTCTGTTCAGGTTTTGGATTTCTTCATGGTTCAATCTTGGTTGTGTGCTTCCATGAATTATTCAGTTATTCTAGGTCTTCCAATTTGTTGGTGTATAGTTGCACAATTCAATGGATCTCTAATGATTCACTGAATTTGTGCATTATTGGTTGTAATGTTTTCTTTTTTCATCTCTGATTTGTCTTATCTCTTTTTTTTTCTTAGTCTGGCTAAAGGTTTGTCGAATTTGTTTCTCTTTTCAAAAATCCAACTTTTCATTTTGTTGATCATTTGTTTTTTATTTCAATTTTATTTGTCTCTGCTCTGATTTTTATTATTTTCTTTTTCCTACTAATTTTGGGTTTGGTTTGCTTTTGGTTTTCTAGCTCTTTAAGATGCCTCATTAGATTGTTTATTTAAAACTTTTCTACTTTTTTATGTAGACACTTATTGCTATAGACTTTCCTGTTAGTACAACTTTTGCTGTATTCCATAGGTTGCTATATTGTGTTTCCATTTTCATTTGTTTCAAGAAACTTTTAAATTACCTCCTTAATTTCTTCATTGACCCACTGGTCATTCAAGAGCATATTGTATAATTTCCATGTGTTTGTGTAGTTTTCAACTTTCCTCTTTATATGGATTTCTCATTATATTCCATTGTGGTTAGAAGAGATACTTGATATAATTTCAATTTTTTTGAATGTTTGAAGACTTAGTTTGTGGCCTAAAATATGGTCTTTTCTTGAAAAAGGCCCATGTGCTGAGAAAGATGTGTATTCTAAAGTCATTAGGTGAAATGTTCTGTAAATATCTATTAAGTCTATTTGGTCTATAGTGCAAATTAAGTCCAATATTTCTTTGCTAATTTTCTGTCTGGATGATTTGTCCAGTACTGAATCTGTGATTCTAAGGTCTCCAACTATTATTGTATTGGGATCTGTCTCTTCCTTTAGTGCTAGTAATATTTGCTTTATTTTTCTGAGTGTTTCAATGTTGGGTGTATATATATTTACAATTATTATATCCTCCTGCTGATTTCTTTATTATCATATTGATCTTTTTCTCTTTTTATAGGATTTATCTTGAAATCTGTTGTCTGATATAAATATAGCTACTGCTGCTCCATTTTGATTTCCATTGGCATTGGATATCTTTTCCATCTCTTTATTTGCAGTCTGTAAGAGTCTTTATCCATGAAATATGTTTCTTGTAGGCAACAGATCACTAGGTCTTGGTTTTGATAAATTCAAATTGATAATTTCAGCCATTGAGCAACTGATAAAGTCAGTCATTCTGTGTCTTTTGATTGCATGGTTTAGTCTATTTACATTAAATGTTATGATTGATAAGTAAGAACTCACTCCTGCCATGTTATTTGTTTTCTGCGTATTTTATGGTGTTCTCTTCATTTTTTTTTTCTGTCTTCCTTTTAGCAAAGGTGATTTTCTCCAGTGGTATGTTTCAATTTCTTACTTTTTTTTTGTATCTGTTGTAGGCTTTTAGATTTGATTTAGGTTAGATTACCATGAGGCTTGTAAATCCCTGGTTATAATACATTATTTTAAACTGATGACAGCTTAACACTGATTGCATAAACAAACTAACCAAGAAACAAAGAAAAAACTAACAACAACTCTCCACTTTACCTTCAGCCCCTCACTTCTTAAATTTTCATTATTATGATTTATATCTCATTGTACTGTCTATCTCTTGAAAAGTTATTGTAGTTATTTTCGTAGGTTCATCTTTTAGCCTTTCTGGTCAAGATATTAGTATTTTACACACCACAATGTCAGTGTTATAACATTTTTTATGAAATTGACAAGAATGTGCATTCTACTGTTTTTAGATGCAGTGTTCTATAAATGTTCATTTGGTCAAATTTATTTATAGTATTGCTTACATATTTACATCTTTACTGATTATCATATGACTTGTTTTATCAGATTTTTAAAAAGTCATGTTGAAGTCTCTAACTACAACTGGGAACTTGTCTATATCTTCTTTTAGTTCTATGAGTTCTTGTTGCAGATATGTTTACATTCTATTGTTAAGTACATATACTTGTTATATTGCTATGTCTTCTTGGCAAATTGATCACATTATTGCATAATGTGCATCTTTAACAATAATACTATTTCTTCTTCTGAAGTCTATTTTATATGATTTTAATAAAGCTACAGTAGTTTCTTTTTAGTGTTTTCATAAAATACCTTTCTCCATCATTTTGCTCACTCAGTGTCTTTATATTTTAATTGAGGTTCCTTTTCCTTAGACAGTTTGTAATTAGGTCTTGATTTTTCCATCCAATCTGACAATCTCTGTTTTATAACATATTTTTTAAAAACCCATGCAAAAATGACAATTCTCTCAGGATTGATTCATAGACTCAATATAACAGGAGTCAAAATCTCATCAAACTCTTTTTTGGAAAAAAAAATTGATGAAAGGTTTTACATTTTCTAGACAAAAGGAAAGACATAGTATAGTCAAGGCAATTTGAAAAGGTAAAAATTAGCAGACTTACACTACTAGATATTAGGATGATTGACAAGCTACCAAAATATAAGTCAATATGTTTTTGGTAAAAAAATAGACAACTACAAAAATGTAATAGGATAGAGACTCCAAACACAAATCCACATGTATAAATACTTTATGACATTATCTTCACTACAATTCATTGAGAGATTGGAAATAATCTTTTCAGCATATATCAATGGTTAAGTTTGATTTCAATATGGAGAAAAAACAAAAACTTGAACCCTATCTTATCTACTACCACATTTAAAAAATTGATTCTAGGCATGCAGTAGACATAAATATTTGATGTAAAATGTTATATAATGTCCCTCTTTGACTTTTTAAACTGCTGTTGCTTTAAAATTTGTTTTGTCTGATACAAGATTAGCTACTTCTGCTCAGTTTTGATGTCCATTTGCATGGAATATCTTTACCACCCCTTAACATTAAGTTTATGAGAGTCCTTATGTGTTAGGTGAGTCTCCTGAAAACAATAGACACTGGGTTGGTGAACTCTTATCTATTCTGCCTTTCTGTATCTTTTAAGTAGAGCACTTAGAGCAGGAAAATATCACAATTCTAAATATATATGCACTTAACACTGCAGCTTCAAAATTTATAAGACAATTACTACTAGATCTAAGAAATGAGATAAACAGCAACACAGTAATAGTGGGGGACTTTAATACTCCACTGACAGTGCTAGAGAGGTCATCAAGACAGAAAGTCATCAAAGAAACAATGGATTTAATTATACCCCACAAGAAATAGAGTTGGGCATCCAAATTGGTAATGAGGAAGTCAAATGTTGCTATTTGCTAATGATATGATTGTATACCTAGAAAACCCTAAATACTCATCCAAAAAGCTCTTAGAAAAGGTAAATGAATTCAGCAAAGTTTCAGTATAAAAAATTAATGTACAAAATGTACAAAAATCAGTAGCTCCGCTATACACCAACAGTGACCAAGCTGAGAATCAAATCAAGAACTCAACCCCTTTTACGATAGCTGTAAAAATAAAATAAAATACTTAGGAATATGCCTAACCAAGGACGTGAAAGACCTCTACAAAGAAAACTACAAAACCTGCTGGAAGAAATTACAGATGATACAAACAAATGGAAACACATCCCATGCTCATGGACGGGTAGAGTCAATATTATGAACATTACCATACTGCCAAAAACAATCTACAAATTCCATGCAATTCCAATCAAAACACCATCATCATACCTTACCAAACAAGAAAAAACAATTCTAAAATTCATATGGAACCAAAAAAAGAGCCTGCATAGCCAAAACAAGACTAAGGAAAAGGAAGAAATCTACGGCATCACCCTTATGTGACTTCAAACTATACTAAAGGTCATAGTCACCAAAACAGCTTGGTAGTGGTGTAAAAATAGGCATGTAGACCAATGCATCAGAATAAAGAACCCAGAAATACAGTCAAATACTTATAGCCAACTGATATTTGACAAATAAACAAATACATAAAATAGAGAAAGGACACCCTATTCAATAAATGGTGCTTGGATAATTGGCAAACCACATTTGAGAATGAAACTGGATCCTCATCTCTCACCTTATACAAAAATCAACTCAAGATGGATCAAAGACTTAAATGTAAGATGTGAAATCACAAAAATTCTAGAAGATAACTTTGGAAAAACACTTCTAAGTCTTTGGCTTAGGCAAAGACTTCATGACCAAGAATCCAAAAGCAAAGGCAATATAAACAAAGATAAATAGATGGGATTTAACTAAACTGAACAGATTCTGCATAGTAAAAGAGATAATCAGCAGAGTTAACAGAAAACCCACAGAGTGGGAGAAAATTGTCACAATCTACACAACCAACAAAGGACTAATATCCAGAATCTACAAAGAACTCAAACAAATCAGCAAGAAAAAAACCCAGTTCCATCAAAACGTTGGCTAATGACATGAACTGACATTTCTCAAAGAAGATATATAAATGAGCAACAAACATATGGAAAGATTCTCAACATCACTAATTATCAGGGAAATGCAAATAAAATCCACAATGTGATAATACCTCACTCCTGCAAGAATGACCATAATCAAAATATCAAAAAATAATAGATTATCGTGTAGATGTAGTGAAAACTGAAAACTTTTACACTGTTGGTAAAAATGTTAACTAAAACAACCACCATGGAAAACAGTGTGGAAATTCCTCAAAGAACTAAAAGTAGATCTAGCATTTGATCCAACAGTCTCACTCCTGGGTATCTACCCAGAGGAAGAGAAGTCATTATACAAAAGAGATACTTGCACACCCATGTTTATAGCAGTACAATTCGCAATAGAAAAAATATGAAACTAGCCCAATGTCCATCAATCAATGAATGGATAAGTAAAATATGATATGTGTGTGTGTGTGTGTATGTATATATGTATATATATATTCCTTGGTATATTATATATATATTTATATTCCATGGTATATTAGATATATACATACATATATATGTGTATGTATATTCTATGATATATTTTATATAAATATATATACACACACATATATACACACACACATATATATATAATATACCATGGAATGCTACTCAGCCATAAAAAAGAATGAAATTATAGCATTTACATAACCTGGGTGGAATTGGAGACCACTATTCTGAATGAAACAACTCAGGAATCAAAAACTAAACATTGTATGTTCTCACTCATATGTGGGATCTAAGCTATGAGGACCCAAATGCGTAAGAATGATACATTGAACATTAGGGACTTGGGGGAAAAGATGGCGAAGGATAAAAGACTACACATTGGGTAAAGCGTACACTGCTTGGGTGTTGGATGCACCAAAATCTCATAAATCACCACTAAAGAACTTATCCATGTAACCAAACACCACCAGTTTCCCCAAAACCTATTGAGACAAACATAAATAAATAAATAAATAAGTTCCGGTAGACAACATAAGAGAGTATATTTATGAGCTCGGAGTAGTCAAGGAATATTTAAATATTAAAAACCACAACATCTAAATGACACAATATACTGTATTAGAGTTAAATCATATAGTCATGAGAAAAATAAAACACTAGAGAATTAAAAAGTAATCCGCAGAATTAGAAAAATGATTTCCAAAACAAATCTAAGACAACTTAGTCCAAAATACAAGTATATAAAATTTCCTGCAAATAAATATGAAAAAGGTTGACAATCCAGTATAAAAATGGGCAAGAAAATTGGAGGTACTTTAAATAATGTTATGCTGATGAAAGTGCATTCAATCTATTAGTCGACAGAAATTTACAAATTAAATCCACAATGATGTACTATAAATCACTCATAAAAATTGCTAGGTTTAAAAGTACTGAAAATACAGACTCTCAAACACTACCAGTGATAGTATACCTTGATTAAAACACTTTGGTTATAATTTACATAATCAAATATATGCATACCTTTTGACAGAAATTCCGATCCTATGTATATATCTAGCAGATATAAGAATATTTGCATAAGAAATCACATGTCCAAGATTGATTACAGCAGCATTACGTGTAACAATTAAGAAGTAGACACAACCCTAATGTCCATAAACAATAGAATGGATGGGTAAATCATGATATATTCCTATAATGGACTACTTGAAAGCAGTGTGTTTGTTTGTTTTGAGACTGAGTTTCACTCTTGTTGCCCAGTCTAGAGTGCCATGGCACAGTCTCAGCTCACTGCAACCTCCACCTCCCAGGTTCAAGTGATTCTCTTGTCTCAGCCTCCCGAGTAGCTGAGATTACAGGCATGTGCCACCACGCCCAGCTAATTTTTGTATTTCTAGTATGCTACAGTAATCAAATACATGTAATGCTCACATAAGGATAGTCATATAGATTAGTGGAATAGAAGTGAGAGTTTGGAAATAAACTTGTGGGGGGTGTGTGTGTGTATTAAATGTTTAGTATTCAAAATATACAAATAACAGTTAAAACTGAACAACAAAATACAAATAACCCAATTTAGAAATGGACAAAGGACTTAAATAGACATTTCACCAAAGAAGATATATAAATGTCCTTTAAGCACATGGAAAGATGCTTAACATTATTAGTCATTAGGGAAGTACAAATCAATATTCAATTAAATATCACTTCATATCCACTAGGATGCTTAGAATCAAAAGTCAGCTATCAGTAAGTGTTGGTGAGGATGTGAAGAAGTTGGAATCTGCATTCACTGCTGGTCAGAATGTAAAACAGACTAACTCCTGTGGAAAGCACTTTAATACTGCATCAGAAATTTAGTCATAAAATTACCATATAATTCAGCAAGTCCACTTCTAGGTATGTATTCAACAGAGTGGATAACAGGTGTCTAAACAAAAAAATTGTACCCAAATGTCCATAGCAAAATTATTCACAACAGCTGAAAAGTGGAAACAACCTGAATGTCCATTCATAGAGAAATGAGTAGACAGAATGTGACATCGCCATATGACAGAATATTATTCAGCCATAAATACAAATTTAAAAAATTAAGTACTGATAAATGCTACAACAGGGATAAACTGTGAAAACATGCTATTTTTAAAATGTCATATACAAACAGTCACATATGGTATAATTACATTTATATTAAATTTCAAGAATAGGAAAATACATACAGAGAGAAAGCAGATTCCCGGATTGCCATGGGGTGGGGATAGGGAGATTGCAGAGTGACTCCTAATGGTTATGGGTTTCTTGTTGGAGTGATGAAAATATTCTGAAATTAATGGTGATGGTGGCGAAATATAGTAAATCTACAAAACTGCTAAATAAACTCTATAAAATGACTAAAATGGTAAATTTTATGTCAGGTGAATTTCACCTTAATTAAGAAAAAACAAGAATAAAAGAATGCATGGATGACTGAACAAAAAGTGTAACACTATAAAAGTGCACTTAATCTCTTAAACAATTGTGCAAAAATTCCTCAGAGACTCAAAAGGGGTGCTCGTCTTTCACATTTGAGAATAAAGAGATTCAATTCACAACAGCAGAAGACTCCCAGTTTTTGAAGAATATTCTGAGACTCCATTCACTAACTCTAATAAGAAAAATGTATTATATTCTGTTCTATTGCTAACACTGTGGTAGGCAATTTGTAATAGAACTAAGAAAGAGTTCTTATTCCTAAAAATTTTTGCAAATAGTTCAAGAGAAAAGATCTGTTGAAAAGAAAATATTTAGGGCACAATAAAGGAATTTTGTCAAAATGAAAACTGTATTTGTAATTTCAATGGCTGAAAGTTTAATTGGATAGCATGTATGTTAGAATCAAAATTGAAACCAATCAAGCAAAATTGAGCAAGGTTCATAGGATAGATAGGAATTGATATACATCTTGGTGAAAAATGATTTCAATATGAAAAAATAAAAATGTGTCTATAATAACACAGAAAGGATTTAAGATATTTAAAATAGAGGACAGGAACTGAGTGAGCACTAACTCTTTTCCAAGGCACTGAGATGTAATTCGCAATTAGATACTAAAGCAAAAATAGTAGCATACCCCAAACACTGAGGTAAGCATTATTATTATTATACAAAAAGCAAGCAAGCAAGCAAACTTTCTGAGTTATTCAGTAACTTGCCCTAAGATCATAAGACCAAATAGCAGAAAAGTCGGGGTTTTAACTTAGTTTAGTCATAAAGCTCATATCATTATCAGACTGCCTTTAAATGGATACAATTAATTCATTTCTTATTTCTATAATGAAAAGAGGAGGTATAGTTATGTCTACGTTACCCTCCAACTGAGAGACATCTCAAGGTTATATGCATACAGGCTCAAGTTAGCACAGTGACTGTCACAATGACACCTTGCTACGTCACATGTATGCATTCATCTTTATTTGTGTCATGTTTGTGCTCTGATGCCAAAAACATTTCAAGTCCTTTATGTCAGGTAAGACAACCGTTACATTCCAAACTGGTCACATTGTGTTTCTAACATACTTTCTTTGCCATAAGCCAAAGGAACAATGTATTTTAGATAGATTTTTTAAAGATTTTCAGTTTTGTGAGAATATGTTTCAGGAGTGTTGCCTTGATTGCCCAGATGACAAAGCTTATGAAGAATATTCAGGATTTGAGGACTGAAATATAGGATAGTTAGTCACTGCTAAAATAATCAAAAATATTCTAAAAATGGAAAATGTTACTTCTCTGATTCAGTTGAAATCCTTTCTGTAGCTGTCGAAATCACCTGGTGCTTTCATTCGTGGTGTGTAACACTGGCTAAGGAGAGTGGACGTGCACAGTAAGTACAGCTCATCAAGTCTAGAGATACGTTTCAGAGAGAAGTCCATATAGTGTCCCAAGAATGCACATCCTGGGACATCAAGCACCTTAAAAGGAATCATGTAGTGTCCCCTCACTTCTCATTTTTCATACCAAAGCAAGCTTTAATTTCACATTTTTTAGTTCCTGAGATGTATGTCTAGAACTAGGGTAATGAATGAAGAATTCTGAAATGGAGTTGTCCAGATTGACTTGTATGTTTTTAGACTCTTATCAATGCTTTCATAGACTTAAGAGAAATGGTGGCACAAAAGAATGATCAGACTCTTATTATATTTGCATTCCATAACTTCTTGAAATTTTTACTTTCTTAGAACTAATTTTCATATCATTTATTTATTGTCACAATAATCCTCAGTAAAAGTCACCAAATCTCAGTTTCATGCATTAATAACCGTTTCTTTTTGCTCATCAGATATGGGACATTATGCTGATCTGAACTGGTGTCAGCTTAGCTTAATCATATCTCAGGGTCAGCTGTGGCTCAGTTGCAGCTTGGCTTTGATGCTCTTGTCTGGGTACTCTCAGAAGTTCAGGGTCTTTAAAAAATGTTATAAAAAAGAAAAAGAAAAAGAAGTTTGAGGCCTCAGGTGAGACCACAGAGCTTACTCATTTGGCTCCGCTCCATGGTCTTTTCTCTTTCAGCAATAGACTCTAGGCATGTTCTGTTGTTAAAGGGATCTAAGAGACAGTGGGAATGTGTGAGGCCCTTTGAGAACTAATCTCAGAATTAGCACAGTGTCACTTTCACCATATTCTATAAACCAAAGTAAGTTACAAGTTTAGCCCAAGTTCAAGGTGTAGTGAAACAGACTCTACAGCTCCTCAGGAGGCTCTGCAAAGCCATCTTACGAAGCTCTTGGAAATACAAATAAATATATTGTTTAGACCATTTTTATAATTAAGCTATTATCCCAAGAATAATGACAGAAACAGTAGTGAAGAGTATGAGCTAGGCCAGGATGGCAGACTACAAGCACTGGTGTTCAGAGGCTCCCATCGGAAAAAAACATAATAAGCGTGTGAATCCTACACCAGCAACCAAGGCGTCCAGGTTTTCCCATCAAAATTGGCTAGAAAGCTGGTGTGACCCACAGAGCAAAGGAAGAACAGTGTGGTGCAGCAGCCCATCTAAGAGCAACACAGGGAAAGGGAACCCCCGCCCCCCAGCCAAGGGAGGCAACGAGTGAGCGTGCTACCCAGCCAGGGAAACTGTGCTTTTTCCACAGAACTGTGCATGCCACAGATCAGAAGATCCCACTTGCAAACCCATGCCACTAGAGCCTGGTGTCCCAAACCCAGATTCTTACAGTCATAGGCAGATTCTTACAGTCTCTCAACTGGAATCTGCTTAAGTCTACCAAATTCCCAGAGGGAGGGGTGACCAGCACCAGCTGCACCTAAGACAGCAGGCACCTTTTGCCTGCTGTCTAAGTCACTTGAGCTCTCTTGGGGAGGGACAGCAGCCAGCACTAGGACTCACAACTGCGTAACACACTAACCTCCCTGAGTGGGGGAAGGGTGGCACCCACTTCTATAGCTCCAGGCTGCACTTTTCCCCTGCTGGAGTCAGAGAGGCTGGATGGCTTGGTCCCAAGACGTGTCCCCACAGCCCAACACACCTGTGGCCAGAGGGCCTCTTCAGGCCCAACCCTGACCTATCCTTCCTCAGTGGGCAGGGCTCCCCTGCAGGATCTCCAATAACTCCAGCCAGAGGCTCAGGGACAGAATTCGGACCTCCCTGATCCAAAGCCCCTAGGGGGAGGGGTCGTTGCAGTCTTTGCAGACAGCACACTTAGCCTTTCCACCTGCTTGTTCTGAGGAATCCAGGAAGCCTAGATGAGTGGGTGTGCCACAGAGAAACACACCCTCTCCACCAAGGGACAAAGTGCTTCATTAAACTGGTCCTGCTCCCCATGCCACTCAACTGGGTGACAACCTTCAGCAGGGGTTGTCAGACACCTATACAGGAGCGATCCTACTGGCATCAGGTTGGTGCTCCTCAAGGTCAGAGGTCTTAGAAGAAGAAGTAGGCATCCATCTTTGCTGATCTCCAGCCCCCTTGAGTGACATCTCCAGGCACGGGAGGCAATCAGATAAATAGGGCCTGAAGTGAACCCCCAGCAAACTGCAGCAGCCCTACAGAAGAGGGACCTGACTATCGAAAGAAAAACACACAAGCAGAAAGTGACAATGACATCATCAGCAACAACGAAAAACACCCCCACAAAAACCCTATCCTAGGCTCACCAGCCTCAAGGACCAAAACAAGACAAACTCACAAAGATGAGAAAGAATCAATGAAAAAATGCTGAAAATCCAAAAGGCCAAAGTGACTCCTCTCCTCCAAATGATTGCGATGTCTTTTCATCAAGGACGCAGAACTGGATGGAGGATCAGATGGACAAATTGACAAAAGTAGGTTTCAGAAGATGGGTAATAAACCACACTGAGCTAAAGGAGCATGCTCTAACTGAATGCAAATAAGCTAAGAACCTTGATAAAAGGTTAGAGAAACTGCTAACTAGAATAACCAGTTTAGAGAGAAGCATAAATAACCTGATGGGAGCTGAAAAACACAGCACAAGAACTTTGTGAAGCATACACAAGTATCAACAGCTGATTTCACCAAGGGGAAGAAAGGATATCAGATTTTGAAGACCACCTTACTGAAATAAGACATGCAGACAAGAATAGAGAAAATATAGTGAAAAGGAATGAACAAAGCCTCCAAGAAATATGGGACTTCATAAAAAGACCAAATCTACGATTGATGGGAGTACCAGAAGGAGATGGGGAGAACTGAAACAAGCTAGAAAAAACACTTCACGATATTATCTGGAAGAACTTAACCTAGCAAGACAGGCAAACATGCAAATTCAGGAAATACAGAGAACACCATTAAGATACTCTGTAAGATCAACCCCAAGACACATAATAAACAGATTCTCCAAGATCGAAATGAAGGAAAACCTGTTAAGGGCAGCAAAAGGGAAAGGCCAGGTCACCTACAAGGGGAAGCCCATCAGACTAACAATGGACCTCTCAGCAGAAACTCTACAAGCCAGAACAGATTGGTTGCCAATATTCAACATTCTTAGAGAAAAGAATTTTCAAGCCAGAATTTCACATCCAGCCAAACTAAGCTTCATATATGAAGGAGAAATAAAATCCTTTCCAGACAAGCAAATGTTGAGAGATTTTGTAACCCCCAGTCCTGCCCTGCAAGAGCTCCTGAAAGAAGCACTAAATATGGGAAGGAAAAACCGGTACCAGCCACTGCAAAAAACACACAAAAATAGAAAGACCAATGAGACTGTTAAGAAACTGCATCAACCAATATGAAGAATAACTAAATAACATCATGATGACAAGATCAAATTCACATACAACAATACTAGCCTTAAATGTAAATGGGCTAAATTTCCCAATTAAAAGACATAGACTGGCAAATTGGATAAGGAGTCAAGATCCATCAGTGTACTATTTTCAGGAGACTCAACTTATGTGCAAAGACACACACAGGCTCAAAATAAAGGCTGGAGGAAAATTTACCAAGCAAATGGAAAGCAAAAAAGAAGCAGGGGTTGCAGTCCTAGTCTCTGACAAAACAGGCTTTAAACCAACAAAGATCAAAAAAGACAAAGAAGGCCATTCACAGTGGTAAAGGGAACAATTCAACGAGAAGAGCTAACTATTCTAAATATATATTCATCCAATACAGGAGCACTCAGACTCATAGAACACACTCTTAGAGACCTAAAAAGAGACTTAGACTTCCACACAATAATAGTAGAATTTAACACCACACTGTCAGTATAAGACAGAGCAATGAGACAGAAAATTAACAAGGATATTCAGGACGTGAACTCAGTTCTGCATCAAGTGGACCTAGTAGACATCTACAAAACTCTCCACCTGAAATAAACAGAATATACATTCTTCTCAGTGACACGTGGTACTTATTCTAAAATCAACCACATAATTGGAAAACATTCCTCAGCAAATGCAAAAGAACTGAAATCGTAGCAAACAGTCTCTCAGATCACAGTGGAATCAAATTAGAACTCAGGATTAAGAAATTCATTCAAAACCACACAATTTCACAGAAATTGAACAAACTGCTTCTGAATGAATACTGGGTAATAAGGAAATTAAGACAGAAATTAAGAAGTTCTTTGAAATCAATGAGAACAAAAAGACAACATACCAGAATCTCTGGGATACAGCTAAAGCAGTGTTAAGAGAGAAACTTATATACTAAATGCCCACATCAGAAAGCTAGAAAGATCTCAAACACTTAACATCACAATTAAAAGAGCTAGAGAGGTAAGAGAAAACTAATCCAAAAGTTATCAGAAAACAAGAAATAACAAAAATCAGAGGAGAATTTAAGGAGATAGAGATATGATAAACCCTCCAAAAAGTCAATGAATCCTGGAGCTGAATTTCTGAAAAAGATAGCAAAATAGATAGATCACTAGCTGGCTAATAAAGAGGAAGGAACAGAGAGAAGAATCAATAGATACAATAAAAAATGATAAACAGGATATCACCATTGACCCCACAGAAATACAGACTACCATAAGAGAATACTATAAAAACATCTACACAAATAAACTAGAAAATCTAGAAGAAATGGATAAAATCCTGGATGCATACACCCTACCAAGACTACACCAGGAAGAGGTCGAATCCCTGAATAGAACAATAACAAGCACTGAAATTGAGGCATTAACTAACAGCCTACTAACCAAAAATCCCTAGGACCAAATGGATTCACAGTTGAATTCCACCAGAAATACAAAGAGAAGCTGGTACCATTCCTCCTTAAACTATTCCAAACAATTGAAAAGTAGGGACTCCTCCCTAACTTATTTTATGAAGCCAGTATCATCCTGATACCCAAACTGGGAAGAGACATAACAAAACGAGAAAACTTCAGGCCAATATCCTTGGTGAACATCGATGTGAAAATCCTCAATAAAATACTGAAAAACCATATCCAGCATCACATCAAAAAATTGATCCACCAAGGTCTACTCGGCTTCATCCCTGGGATGCAAGGTTGGTTCAACATATGCAAATCAATAAAAGTAATCCATCACATAAACAGAACCAAAGTCAAAAATCACATGATTATCTTTATAGATGCAGAAAAGGTGTTAGATAAAATTCAACATCCATTCATGTTAAAAACTCTCAATAAGCTAGGTATTGATGGAACATATCTCAAAATAATAAGAGCTATTTATGACAAACCCACTGCCAATAGCATATTGAATGGGCAAAATCTGGAAGCATTCCCTCTGAAAACCAGTACAAGACAAGGATGCCCTCTCTCACCACTCCTATTCAACATAGTATTAAGTATTAGAAGTTCTAGACAGGGCAATCAGGCCAGAAAAACCAATAAAAGGTATTCAAATAGGAAGAAAGGAAGCCAAATTGTATCTGTTTGCAGATGACGTGATTTTATATTTAGAAAATTCCATCATCTCATCCCAGAAACTTCTTGAACTGATAAGCAACTTCAGCAAAGTCTCAGGATGCAAAATCAATGGTCAAAAATCACAAGCATTCCTTTATATCAACAATAGGCAAGCAGAGAGCCAAATCGTGAATGAATTCCCACTAGTAATTGCTTCAAAGAGAATAAAATACCTAGGAATACAGCTAACAAGGGATGTGAAGGACATCTTCAAGGAGAACTACAAACCACTGCTCAAGGAAATAAGAGAGGACACAAACAAATGGAAAAACATTCCATCCTCACGGATAGGAAGAATCAATATAGTGAAAATGGTCATACTGGCCAAAGTAATTTATAGATTCAATGCTATTCACATCAAACTACCATTGACATTCACAGAGTTGGAAAATACTTCTTTGAATTTCATATGGAATCAAACAAGACCCAAGACAAGCCTAAGCAAAAATAACAAAGCTGGAAGCATCACACTACCCAACTTCAAACTATACTACAAGGTTACAGTAACCAAAATAGCATGGTACTGGTATCAAAACAGACTTATAGACCAATGGAGAAGAACAGAGACCTCAGAAATATCTACAATCACCTGACCTTCAACAAACCTGACAAAAACAAGCAATGGGGAAAGGATTCCCTATTTAAAAATGGTGCTGGGAAAATTGGCTAGCCATATGCAGAAAACTGAAACTGGACCCCTTCCTTACACTTTATACAAACATTAACTCAAGATGGATTTAAGACTTATATGTAAAACCCAAAACCATAACAATCCTAGAAGAAAACCTAAGCAATACCATTCAGGACATAAGCATGGGCAAAGTCTTCATGACCAAAAAGCCCAAAGCAATGGCAACAAAAGCCAAAATTGACAAATGGAATCTAAATAAACTAAAGAGCTCTGCACAGCAAAAGAAACTATCATCAGGGTGAACAGGCAACCTACAGAATGGGAGAAGATTTTTGCAATCTACCCATCTGACAAAGGTCTAATATCCATAATTTACAAGGAACTTAAACATATTTACAAGAAAAATACAATCCCATCAAAAAGTGGGCAAAGTATATGAACAGATGCGTCTCAAAAGAAGACATTTACACAGTCAACAAAAGTATGAAAAAAAGCTTGACATCAATGATCGCCAGAGAAATGCAAATCAAAAACACAATGAGATACCATCTCATGCCAGTTAGAATGGTGATCATTAAAAAGTCACTGTTGGTGGGAGTGTAAATTAGTTCAACCATTGTGGAAGACAGTGTGGTGATTCCTCACAGAAATATCATTTGACTCAGCAATCCCATTACTGGGTATATACCCAAAGGAATATAAATCATTCTACTATAAAGACACATGTACATGTATGTTTATTGCAGCACTATTCACAATAGCAAAGACTTGGAAACAACCAAAATGCCCATCAATGATAGACTGGATAAAGAAAATGTGGTACATATACACCATAGAATATTATACAGCTGTAGAAAGGAATGAGATTATGTCCTTTGCAGGGACATGGCTGAAGCTGGAAGCCATCATACTCAGCAAACTTACACAGGAACAGAACACCAAATCCCACATGTTATCACTCATAATTGAGAATTGAACATTGAGAACACGTGGACACAGAGGAGAAGAACACACACCAGGGCCCATTGTGGGGTGGGGAATCAGGGGAGGGAACTTAGAGCATGGGTACATGCAAACTACCATGGCATACTTATACCTATGTAACAAACCTGCATGTTCTGCACTTGTATCCCCTCACTTTTTTTTTTTAGAAGAAATAAAAAAAAATATATGTAGTACATTCAGGACTCCAGAAGACCTTGTCAAGTCTCTTCTCTGAAGATAGTTTCACAAAACATTTAGTGGGCACTCTAATGGGCAGATTCTAGGGCAATACAGCATGCTTCCTGAGCCTCATAGAAGGAGCAGCATATTCCAGGGGCTGGGCATTGTATGGCCATCTGAAATCGAGACGGAAGGAGCTCAGTCGAGAATGGGACACAAAGTCAGGAGGAAAGAGGTAAAAATGGAACCTGTGTTGCAGACAACAGCAGATTGGAGAAGACAGCTTGGATCTCTAGCCCCAGTCCACCTCCTAGTACCTGTGGCTATGAGTTTAGTTCACACATTCATAAACCCTACTCCCTGCAGAGACAGCACCCTTGTCAGGAAGCCCTTCATTGCATCAGCGACAGAGGCCTGCAGTTTCAGGGCATGTCCCTTCCAGAGATAGGGAACCTCGCTGCTGAGCGCTCAGTGCTTCTCTCAATCTCACCAAGCAGATAAGGCACCAAGTGAAGGTGGATGAGAGAAGGGCAGAAGTTATCCTCCTAATGTTTCTAATCTTCCCTTTAAGAAACTGAAATGGATATATTTAAACATGAAGATTCAGAAATGGTCCCAGGTCAGGTGCGGTGGCCCACACCTGTAATCCCAGCACTTTCAGAGGCCAGGGCAGGAGGATTCCTTCAGCCCAGGAGTTCAAGACAAGCCTGGACAACATAGTGAGACCCTGTCTCTACAAAAAATAAAAAAGTAAGCCAGGCACAGTGGTACATGCCCATAGTCCCAGCTACTCAGATAGCTGAGGTGGGAGGATCACTTGGGCTCCAGAGGTCAAGTCTGCAGTAAGCTCTAATTGCACCACTGAACTCCAGCTTGGGCAACAGGGCAAGTCCCTGTCTCAAAAAAAAAGAAGAAAAGAAAAAGGAAAGGAAAGAGAAAGAGAGAGAAAGAGAAAAAAGAAAGAGAGAGAGGAAGAGAAAGAAAAGAAAAGGAAGAGAAAAGAAAAGAAAAAAGAAAAAAAAAAAGAGTTCCTCCAACACTCTGGAGGCATGGGTAGAGTTAGCTAAATGATTCTTAAGGTTTCCATAAATTTAAACTGTGTAATTCCAGAAGAAAGGAACTTGGCCTTTTTTTCCTATCTTCACCATAGGATTTCTTAAGGTATATTTATAAATAAATAAACAAGAAAACAAATTTTAAAAAGAGTATGAGCTAAATTTTGATGTTTTAAATGAATAGAAGGAGTGAGAAGTAGACTGGTTTAGACCGACATGAAGAGAACAGTTTTGAGGGACAAGAAAGAGCAATATTATAGATGAAACAATGTAAAGCAAGAAGAAAACTTATTCTATCTCTAGGCCATTTCATAGTCCAGATGTTGAAAAACACTGTCATCACTTGGTTACCTCTGTGTTTATTAATGTCCTTAAGGGATGGTCAGAATTCAGTTCAAACAAAAAAATTCAGAGACGACACACAGAAGCCTTGAATAATAGAGAAATAAATCTTATTCCTAAATTAAAGGAAAAATATTAATGTAAAAATCATGTGAAATTGTAAATCTCAAATGAAGGGGATTGTTTTGAAATCTGATAAATAAATTATCAACTTCATATAGACCATAAATATAAGAGAATTGACAAAATTCTTGAAAACAGTTTTGAGTCACAACTTGAATTATATATTACTATCCTTATTTCATAGTGCAGAAAGTTTGATTTAGAGATGTTAAGCTGCCAAATTTAATATACTTAGGAAATCACAAAGTAAGAAGTTGCATCTATAAAACTCTAAAATCTATGCTCCTTTTACTATCTCATAGCTTCTTCTGATGGCATTCAATGAGATTTAATAATACGTAGTAATTTTCTTTCTTGGAAGCTTAGATTAACTAGCATAGGTAAACACAGTAGTGTAAAATTAGGGATGCTCTTCTTGGAAAATAAAATGCATGTTACTTATTTTCAAGTATAGGAAGCATAAGGAATAAAATATGTAGAGCTTCTTATGTGACAGTTGTTGAGTGTCTAGCTAGTGAACGGTGGGGTGTAGGGTAATCTCTTTGTGAAGGAGATCTTTGTGATGGTATCCTCTGCATTTAAAGGTAGGGAAGAGTGGTGGTTTTAGGATTGACTCTGAGTCGCAATATAAAGTAATTGCCAAAGGGACGGAATTAAAAGGGCTCTGAAGACAAAGACAAAGCTTTTACACATTTAAGAAATAGTTAGAGGTATGAAATTGTGCAGTGTGTGGTTAAAATATTTTGTGAGAGTATGCAATTTATTAACAAACAATCTAAAGGAAAAATAGCAGGTTGATGATTTGCTTTTAAGGGAAGATTACAGGCATAGTGAAAGTTTTGGAAGAAGGTACTATATGTTGGTGAAACAACAGCTTTTTTATTTTTTATTTTTATTTATTTATTTTTGCTTCTTTCACTTTAATTATTTTGAAATTCATCCATGTTATTTTATACACACACACACACACACACACACACACACAGAGGTGCAGAATGTGCCCCTTTGTTACACAGATATACATGTGCCATGGTGGTTGGCTGCACCCATCAACCCGTCATCTACATTAGGTATTTCTCCTAATGCCATCCCTCCCCCTTGCTCCCCACCCCCTGACAGGCCCAGTGTGTGATATTCCCCTCCCTGTACCCATATGTTCTCATTGTTCAACTCCCAGTCATGAATGGGAACGTGTGGTGTTTGGTGTTCTGTTTCTGTATTAGTATACTGAGAATGATGGTTTCCAGATTTATCTATGTCCCTGCAAAGGACATGAACTCATTCTTTTTTGTGACTGTATAGTATTACATGCTGCATATGTGCCACGTTTTCTTTATCCAGTCTATCACTGATGGGCATTTGGGTTGGTTCCACATCTTTACTATTGTGCATAGTGCTGCAATAAACATACGTGTCCATGTGTCTTTATAGTAGAATGATTTATATTCCTTTGAGTATATATCCAGTAATAGGATTGCTGGATCAAATGGTATTTCTGGTTGTAGATTCTTGAGGAATCACCACACTGTCTTCCACAATGGTTGAACTAATTTACACTCCCACCAACAGTGTAAAAGCATTCCTATTTCTCCACATCCTCTTCACGATCTGTTGTTTCCTGACTTTTTAATGATCACCATTCTAACTGGTGTGAGATGGTATCTCATTGTGGCTTTAATTTGCACTTCTCTAATGACAAGTGATGATGAGCTTTTTTTCATATGTTTGTTGGCCACATAAATGTCTTCTTTTGAAAAGTGTCTGCTCATATCTTTCACCCACATGTTGATGAATTTTTTTTTTCCTGTAAATTTGTTTAAGTTCCTTGTAGATTCTGAATATTAGCCCTTTGTCAGATGGATATATTGCAAAAATCTTCTCCCATTCTGTAGGTTGCCCGTTCACCCTGATGACAGTTTCTTTTGCTGTGCAGAAGCTCTAGATCCCATTTGTCAATTTTGGCTTTTGTTTTTATTGCTTTTGGTGTTTTAGTAATAAAGTCTTTGCCCATGCCTATGTCCTGAATTGTATTGCCTAGGTTTTCTTCTAAAGTTTTTATGGTTTTAGGTCTTACATTTAATTCTTTAATCCAGCTTGAGTTAATGTTTGTATAAGGTGTAAGGAAGGAGTCCAGTTTCAGTTTTCTGCTTATGGCTAGCCAGTTTTCCCAACACCATCTATTAAAAAGGGAAACCTTTCCCCATTGCTTGTTTTTGTCAGTTTTGTCAAAGATCAGATGGTTGTAGATGTGTAGTATTATTTCTGAGGCCTCTGTTTTGTTCCATTGTTCTATGTATCTGTTTTGGTACCACAACCATGCTGTTTTGGTTACTGTAGCCTTGTAGTATAGTTTGAAGTCAGGTAGAGTGATGCCTCCTGCTTTGTTCTTTTTGCTTACTATTATCTTGACTATACAAACTCTTTTTTGGTTCCATATGAAATTTAAAGTAGTTTTTTCTAATTCTGTGAAGAAAGACAATGGTAGCTTGATGGTAATAGCATTGAATCTAAATTACTTTGGGCAGTATGGCCATTTTTATGATATTGATTATTCCTTTCCATGAGGATGGAATGTTTTTCCATTTGTTTGTGTCCTCTTTTATTTCCTTGAGCAGTGGTTTGTAGTTATCCTTGAAGAGCTCCTTCATTCACATCCCTCGTAAGTTGTATTCCTAGGTATTTTATTCTCTTTGTGGCAATTGTCAATGGGAGTTCACTCATGATTTGGTTCTCTATTATTGGTGTATAGGAATGCTTGTGATTTTTGCCCATTGATTTTGTATCCTGAGAATTTGCTGAAGGTGCTTATCTGTTCAAGAAGTTTTGGTGATGAGATGATGGGGTTTTCTAAATATACAATCATGTCATCTGCAAACAGAGACAATTTGACTTCCTCTCTTCCTGTTTGAATATCCTTAATTTCTTGTTCTTGCCAGATTGCCCTGGCCAGAACTTCCAATACTATGTTGAATAGCAGTGGTGAGAGAGGGCATCCTTGTCTTTTGCCGTTTCTCTAATGGAATGCTTCCAGCCTTTGCCCATTCAGTATGCTATTGGCTGTGGGTTTGTCATAAATAGCTCTTATTATTTTGAGATATGACCCATCAATATCTAGGTTATTGAGTGTTTTTAGTATGACAGGGTGTTGAATTTCTTTATTATAAGCTGATAACTCTAATAACTAGTAGCCAAGAATTTTCTGTGATATTAAAAAGCCTAGGAAAACACTGATGCAATTAGAGACCAAGGCATTGGACTCCTGTATATTAAAGTGAGTTTACTTGTGATGGATGCAGTGAAGTCTGGAAGGGAGTAACTTGTTCTGTCTTAAGACCATAGAATTTTGTGGATTACAATGAAAGCCTGTGTTGCCATGAAACCAGACAGGATTACTTTATGTTTACTGACAATATATATTCATGACATATCCATAGAAATAACAAATACCATTAGGGAGTGATGAAAATATCAACGGAAATTGATAAACAGGAATCAAGATAAAAATAATAGCAATATAATTACATGTCTCGTAATAAAATTTTACTGTATTATGCTAGCCTTAAAGTTCTGCTATGTGACCAGTTCCTACAAAAATGACTGGCATATAATAAGGAAAAAAAATTCATCAAATTTATATTGAGTGAATGACTTGTGTCCTATCAAGGGAAAAACTAGAGTGGATAAGTGAAGAGTATTACTGGTACAAATGTAAAATACTTGCAATATTATCTGTGTATCACCAAGATCATGAAAGAGTTTCTGTATACATGGTAGACATTTGTAGAGTAAATCATATTTGGGAACGATGTCTATTTTTCACTAAATACAACAGTTTAACTAGTTTTTTGGACTCTAACTGTACTCCTTGCAGTCCATTCTCTAAAAATTGGTCACTTTCCAACATGTAGAATAGTCTTTCTAACACGTAACACTCACCTTACTACTTGCTTCTTAAAATCAACTCATTTTCTGCCCCCACTTCCCAGTTGGCCTCGGAGTAATACCGAGACTATGTGGCTTGTCACAAGGTAGCTCTGATTTTGTCTCTGCTTGCATCTCTCACCTTAATTATAATCCTGGAGGCTGGAGAAAGACAAATTACTTGCAGTCCACTACTACCAGTTCTTTAATCCCTCCAAGGACACTATTTTCTCTGTGCACACTTTCTCTGTCTCCTCTGTCTAGTTCTTTTATCACCTTTGACTTTCCTAACACTGTTGGATTCCTTTCATAGATTCACTAAACTAAGCTTGGTTTAATGGCCTAGATCTGTCCTTCCAAAGGACCCTAAGTTTACCTCTGTGACAGCTGTTGCTCCAACAATACCTGGTTCCCAATGTAGCTCAGCCCTTGCTCAACATCTCATTTATGGAAACAAAGTCCAGCAACTTTATTAAGGTTTCAACTCAAAAGTCACCTAACCAGAGAACCTTTACCAGATTACCCCACATGAAAGACAACTCCTCCCCTCTCTCATTGTTTCTTTACAGTGTTTTACTTCCATGTAACACTCATATGATCTACAGTGTTATTTAATTATCCATTTATTTTTAAATTGCTTTTTGATATTTTGTAAACACAAGGAGAGTGAGGTCCTTGCCTCTTTCATTTACTGCTATATCCTCCTTAACCTGAAAGGTGCCAACCGTAAATCACGCACTTGGTCAATAGTTGATAAACATATCAGTAAAGTTGTAAGTAGACTCTTGTGAATATCTAGGAACATAAATTGGTTCCAATTTATAACTCAGAGGAAATAGTTTGTACAAGTCCCTTTCCTCTAGATAGCATCTTAGTGCTGCTGCTTTCCAGCTGTCATTCTACCAGACTTCTGCTCCTCTCCTTCTATCAACTCTTTCAGTATCCAGTAGTCATGACCCTTGCCATTTGTTCTCACCCTATTTCTTCTTGTAGACAATTTTCTCTATATGTATTATCCTTTCTTACGTACATTGCATCTAGTGAAGGGATAGGAAAAAAAGATACATTTTCTTAAAAGAAAGGGCAGGTAGCTGTGTGGAAAAAACAGAGGGTTAAAACAACAGCAACAAAAACAATAAAATACAAGCTCCCAAAAGCATGAAGAATGGTGGAGCGAATCATGAAGATATCTGCAGCCATAAATATGACACTAACATTGTTTAATGCAATTGTTGCTTTACCAGTCCTTGCTGTGTATTCTAACCAGAAACTTAGTCATGGTTGCATTTCTAACTTCTATTCACTATTGTAAGTTGTAAATTAAAGTGTCATTAAGTAAAATTCAATTGTCTCTGATAGGACAAATCCTCAAAACAGGCTGGCAGGATTTCCACAGATTAAGTTTCACCAAGGATGAGTGTGCAATATAAAGGAAAGTAATAAATAACAAATTGTAAAACACCAAAGCAAACCAAACCAAAATATACCAATTAGCAAGAAATAGCAAAATCAAGAAACAGAGTTAACAAGAATTTAGGTTAACAAGAATTTTAGATAGCCCAGGCAATGAAATGACTGGATATAGAATATAAAATATGTACTTTAAATTAAAAATGGTTGAAAGGAATAGTTGTATCAAAAATAGTAAGTAATAAAATGTTAAAATGAAGAAAATAGATTGAAAATAAACAGGTATAAATGTGAAAAATACAATCAGTGAAGTGTTAACTGCCACACTAAATGCAGATAAATAGAAATTTACTAAACAAAAGATAGAGTTAACAAAAAAATCTTAGAGTCTAGAGCAAATTTTAAAAGATAGAAAAACAAAAGGGAAATAAATAGATCTGGAAGACAAAATGAGAAGGTCTAATATAACTGAAGTTCCAAAAAATGAAAAAGAAAAGAAAATAGACAGAATAAATAAAGACATTGGCTTGGGATCTTCCAGAACACTGAAATACATGTTCAGTGTTTTAAATATATGAGGCATAAATTAAAAATTTTTGTGCTTAGCACAACTTCAGACACATAAGAGAAAAATATTTCCAAAAAAGTAACCAAAATAAAAGACAAATTATTTACAAAGAAATAGCATATAGATGAATTGCAGACTGGTAAGCAGAAAAATTTATAAAAGATGAACATAAAGGTAAATAAACATTTATAAGTATTCATTATAAAACAATGTTGCAATATGTTCATTGAAGACAGAGTTAAATAAAACAAAAGCATGTAATAATACTGAATACTGGTAATACTGGAGCACCGTATTTGGGCTATATATGTACTAACATCACCATATTTACATATATTTTTTCAACTTTTAAAGTTCAGAGGTACATGTGCAAGGTATGCAGGTTTGTTAGATAGTAAAACGTGTGCCATGGTGGTTTACTGCACAGATCATCCCATCACCTATGTATTAAGCTCAGCATCCATTTAGCTATTCTTCTTGAAGGTCTCCCTTCCCTCACCCCTTCCACACATGCTTAGTATGTGTTGTTTCCCCCCATGTGTCCATGTGCTCTCATCGTTCAGCTCCTGCTTATAAGAGAGAACATGCAGATCACCATATTTTTAATGAGAAAAAGTCACCCTTTATGATTCAGTTTAGATTTTATTAATTGTGCAGATCCATGTTCTATAGAGAAACACAACATAATATAAATACAATGCTTTATACTGAAAATGATGGAGAATAAAATTTTAATAAAACACCAAGCAATCCAATAATAGGTGAGAATTTTTCTAAATATAGACATACAGTTTATATAGGAAGTGCAAAATAATATGGAACTAATCAAGTTAAATATCATTGCATTGTACTGGATCTTCAAAAGACACAGATTTACTTTTTGGACCAAAAAGAAGTGGAAAATATTTGCCAACTCTTCACCCAACAGGGGACTTGCTTCCAGAATATACATGGAACTCAAAGAAAAAAACTCATTAAAAATTGGGTAAAAGACATTAATAGACATTTCTCAAGGGTGGGGGGGGAATATAAAGACTTAACATCACTAATCATCAGAGAAATGGAAATCAAAATTTCAGTGAGATACCATTTTACCTCAGTCAGAATGGCATTATTAAAAAGAGATTAAATAACAGGTGCTGATGAAGATTTGGAGGAAAGGGATCACTTACACACTGTTGTGGGGATGTCAACTAGTAACGAGAGAGGAGGCAGTTGGGGGCTGGTTAGGCAGATAGAGAGGGAGAGTCTTGGGAGTAGGACAGAGACAGGCAATATTCACAGGAACAACCACAGTACAGCACCTATACTGCCTCTGCAGATAATGGGAAGAAATGTGGTTAAGAACTTCCCCTTGTGCCAGGATGTTGCTCAGAAGGGACTGTCTCAATTTAGGCATTGTCACAATAAATCAAGCTAAATATACTTAACTTGACCCAGCTCATTATAACATCATTAACATGACATTAGCATTGTGGTTATAGTCCCCTGCCCCCAACAACTGTGGGTTTCGCTTAGGCACTCATGAGTAATAACCAAGATGGGAGTCACTCTGGCCAACCCTAGGCGTGCACAGATACAACACCCCTAAGAGGGGAACTTCACCCCTCCCATTTGACCAAAGACTTCCTGGTCTTCACGGAAGACTTCCTGGTTTTTGCCACATAAAAGTTCTAGAATTCAGCCCATATTTGGCAGCCTGCTTTCAGTATCCCTCCTAATAAATTCTGCTCTACTCACTCTCTGGTTTCCTCATGCCTAATTCTTTGTGGCTATAGGACAAGAATACAGACCTAGCTGAACTAGGGACTAAGCAGACTGAAACGGTAAAGCCACTATGGAAAATCATATGGAGATTTCTCAGAAAACTATAAATAGAATTACCATTTGATCCAGCAATCTCAATAGCAGGTATAGAACCAAAGGAATAAAATCAGTATATCCAAGTGATATTTGCACTTGCATGTTTGTTGTGGCACTATTCACAAAGCAAAGATATGGAATCAACCTAAATGTTCATCAGCGGATGAATGGGTAATGGATATGTACACAATGGAATACTATTCACCATAAAGAAACAATGAAATCGTGTCATTTGCAGCAACATGGATGGAACTGAGGTCATTATCTTAAGTGAAATAAACCAGTCACAAAAAGACATATAATGCATGCTCTCACTTACAGGTGGGAGCTAAAAATTTGAACACATGGAAGTAGAGAATGATGAAAAAATAGTTAACAGAGACTGCAAAGGGTGATTAGGTGGAAGTGGGGGGTAGTGAAGAGAAGTAGATTAAAGAATATAAACATATAGTAAGATAGAAGTAGTAACTAAATGTTTAATAGCAAAGTAGAATGACTATACTTAAAAAAATGTATTGTATTCAGGTGATGGACACCCTAAATGCTCTGACTTGATCACTGTGCATTATATATACGTAAAACGTTTCTCATGTACCCCATAAATTTGCACAAATTAAAAAATATGCAGAATAAAAATTAGACAGAATTATAAGGAGATGTCAATAAACTACATGTACAAATTCATACTTTCAAAACTTCTTACTAAATGATAGACACAGCAAGTAAAAATACTAATACAAATATAGACGGTATTAAAACCACAAGTTTTAATGTGGTGAAGTACAGAAAATTTTGTATCTACAATGAGAGAGTCCATGTTGTCTAGTATACATGAAACATTTATGAAAATGGCACACATTCTGAGCTAGAAAGATAATATCAAACATGTCAAAGAGTTGGTATCACGTTCTCTTATGAAAATTAAGAAAGAAATCAACAAAAACTTTAAATAAGCTTAGAAATTTTAAAAGGTTCATCCAAGTAAGCATAGTTATAAGGAAAAACCATAAGGAAAATGTTTATATAGAAAAATAAATGATAAAATGTAGTAAAAATATATAAAGCAGTACTCAGCAAAATTTGTAAACTTAAATACTTGTATTCAAATCAATTAAACCAACAATTGGTAAGGAAAGGTTCCATCTCAAAATTAAAAGGAAGAAATGCTAAATGAAGTCCAAAAGAATAGAATAAAGGAAATAATAAAAACAATGTTAGTAATTTTAAAACAGAAAACAAATATGCAATTAAAAGCATCAATAATGTTAAAACTACTTCAGTGAAAATTGTAAAAAATGGACAAACCTCTGTCAAAACAAATTGTAAAACACATAAACAGTCTACGAGTATTTGTATGAAGCTAGAATAAACTTCATGTCAACATTTTACTCAAAATGTTTTTCGAAATCTATTAGGATGATAAAATGATTGTTCTTTTTTAAACCCTTGACGTGTATGTTAAATTACATTATTTTTAAATTTTAACTCAAATTTGTAGTCCTGAAATACAGTCAAATTGATCATATGCATTATCTTTTTTATACATCCTGAATTCAATTTGTCAATAATTGTATTGGGATTTTTCATCTATTTTTGTAAGTGAGATTGGCTTATAATTTTGTTTCTTGTTTGTTCTGAATATTAAAGAACATGTGCAGGTTTGAATAGAAAAATGGCTTTCATAAATGTTGTTGCATAAATAAATAAATAGAAGCCAACCTTGCACTATGCATGAAATTCAATTCCAAGCTTATGAATACTTAAATGCTAACTGGCATAACTATAATACTGTTCAAAAATACGTACAATAATATCTTTATGATCTCGGAGATAGGAAAATACTTCTTAGCTAACAAAGTCAAATCATAAAAGAAAAGGCTGATAAATTCACCTCATTAAAATAAAGAATTTCTATGTATTTCTTTTTAAATCATGATAAATAGAACTGGAAGTTAAGGGACAGACTTGAAAACAATTTGCAAAATATTAAACAGATTACTACCTCATCATTTTAGGGACACTGTAAAGTCAATAGAGAAAAGTAACCTACCCATTCCAAAAATGCACAAAGAAATAAGCAGGGACTTCCACCCATGAATATGTATAGGATTATTGTTTGTAATAGCAAGAAACAAAACAAAATCAGAACATGGAAACTACCCTAATACCCATTAAGAATAAAATAAATTTAAAAATTGTGCAATACAAAATGTAATGAAGAAGAATGTACCATAGTTACACATATTAATGTATTTATATCTAAAAAATCATATGGAGAAAAAGAAGCAAACCACAGAAGAATATGTACACTATAATTCATATAAACATTACAAAAAAAAGGCAAAAATCAATTAATGTACTTTTGGGTGTTATAAATCTCTATGGAAATCAGATGCTTAATTAACTTTAAACAGTAGTTAGCTGTGGCAGGAATAAAGGAGGATAAAATTGGAGAAGTTTATATTATAATGTTTTCTTCAATGACCTAAGGAAAAGATACATATATCTATCTAAAAGGCAAGTATATATTATGTGTTATGTTTTGTATTAAATTAAATACAGTACTACTTTCTAAAATACAGTCCTTAAATATTATTTATATTCCATAACCCATATTAAAAAGTAAGTTTTATGTAAATAGGTACTTTTAGATTTTCTTCACTGCTGTGTTTCAAACACCTAGGTGGAGTCTAGCACAGCTAATCTAGGCCAAATGAATGAACAAAAGATAAGCAGAGTGAATGGAGAAGTGCCTTTGTTAGATAATAAAATCCAATATTTTTCCTAAAACATAATCATACATTATTTAAGCAGTTCTTATTATTCAACTGAAATTGAAAAATTAAAGATATTGACAGGAGGCAAACCAATTTGTTACAGAATACTCTGGAAAGGCTCAGAAATTTGAGGCATAGTACAAGACATCATAAAAGATGTGGGACATACATGGAATAGAAAATGAAAGAATTGTGTAAAACTGTGAAGAACTTTGGCTATTAGACTCCTAGATCCTTACTGCTGATGTATACACAATCTTGTGTCTTCCTCTCCTCAGCTTCTATAGGGAACAGATGGTTATTTTTCTTTAGAGAAAGAAGACCAAAGGAGTTCTGGAATTAGGGACAATAATCACAGTGGAAAGCAGTACAAAAGCAAATCAATCCAAAAGCTAGCAGAAGACAAGAAATAATCAAAATCAGAATTGAACTGAATGAAAATGAGATACCAAAAAATACGAAAGATCAACAAAAAATAAGATGGTGTTTTGAAAGTACAATAAGATTGAAAGATTACTGACTAGACTAATAAAGGAAAAAAAGAGAGAGGTGATTCAAATAAACACAATCAGAAATAGCAAAGGGGACATTACCACCAATCCCATAACAATACAAAAAACCCTCAGAGACTATTCCAAACACCTCTATGAACACAAATTAGAAAACCTACAAGAAATGGATAAATTCTTGGAAACATAAGTTTCCAACATTGAAGCAGGAAGAAATAAAATCCTTAACAGACTGGAAAGAAGTTCCAAAATTGAATCAGTAATAAAAGACCTACCAATTACAAAAAGCCTGGCGCCAGAGAGATTCACACCGGAATTCTACCAAACCTATTTAGAAGAGCTGGCACCATTCCTACTAAAGCTATTCCAAAAAATTGATGAGGAGGGACTGCCTCTTAACTCATTATATGAGGCCAACAACATTCTGATACCAAAACCCAGCAGAGTCACAATGAGAAAAGAAAACATTAGACCAATATTTTTGATGAACACAGATCCAAAAAATCCTCAGCAAAATACTAGCAAACCGAGTCCAGCAGCACATCGAAAAGCTAACGCAGTACAATCACGTAGGCTTTATCCAAGGGATGCAAGGTTGGTTCAACAAATGCAAATCAACAAATGTAATTCATCACATAAATGAAACTAAAAACAAAAAGCACATGACCATCTCAATATATGCAGAAAAGGTTTTTGGCAAAATGTAACATCCCTTCATGTTAAAAACCCTCAACAAACTAGGCATTGAAAAAACATACCTCAAAATAATAAGAGCTATCTATGAAAAACCCACAGAAAAAATCATACTGAATGGGCAAAAGCTGGAAGCACTCCCCTTGAGAACCAGAGCAACATAAGATTTCCCACTTCCACCACTCTTATTCAGCATAGTACTGGAAGTCCTAACTCGAGCAATTAGGTAAGAGAAATAAATCCAAATAAGAGACGAAGTCAAACTATTTTTGTCCATAGATAATATAATTTTATACCACAGATTCTGCCAAAAAGCTCCTAGATCTGATAAACAACTTCAGCAAAGTTTTAAATTACAAAATCAGTGTACAAAACTTAGTAACATTTCTATACTCCAACAACATCCAAGCTGAGTGCCAAATCAAGGATGAAATCCCATTCGCTATAGCCACACTCACAAAAATATCTAGGACTACAACTAACCAGGGAGGTAAAGAGACAATGAGAATTATAAAACACTGCTGAAAGAAATCAGAGCTAACACAAACAAATGGAAAACCACTCCATGCTCATGGATAGAAAGAATAAATATTGTTAAAATTGCTACACAGCCCAAAGCAATTTAGATTCAAGGCCATTCCTATGAAACTACCAATTGTTGCAGGATCTTTGGGGTGTTACTTTTCTAGCAGAAAAACTGTGGCTTGTGGCATTTTTGCCTGGGTTTTGCTCATGGCCACTGGGTTTGTTCTACCCACTTGGCCTGGTAAACTGGGTTTGGCTCAAGCTACCAGCCTGGATCCCATGCCTCCAAGGGAGACTGCAAGTCAGGTGTGTAATGGCATGGGGTCTGGTCACTATACAGTCAGACATGCCAGCTGCTACTGCATGGCAGGCAGCTCTAGATGCCAGATCTCTGTGAGGTTGCAGCTGGACCAGGCACATGGCAAGCAACTTCCTTGGCTGGCATCAGGTAATGCAGTGGTGCCCAGAAGCTTGGAAATGCCAGGAACTGCAGGGACCCAAAGAAGGAGTTACACCCTTGGCTTGGAAGCTCCCAGGTCTGGTCTCTCGAATGGCTGCAGCTTTTCTCTTCTTCTCTTTGCCCACAACATGGTGAGCAAGGGGTATGTTTCATCCCTGTTTGTGTAACAACTCTCTTAGCCTTGCCATTTGGGAGGTCCTGAGTTTTTGCATTGTGACCAGGAAGAATGAGGTATACAGACAAGTGGAGAGTGAGCAAGGTGAAGAGGAGCTTTGAGTGATAGAATAGCTCAGAGGGGACCCACAGTGGGTAGCTCATTTTCACAGCCAGTTTATCCTAATGAGTGTTCAGCTGCTAGCAGAGAGCAGACACTGGAGTGGAAAGCTTATCTCTGCAGGCAGGTCGTCCTGTTATCTCTGCAGCTCTCAGCGGAGAGGGTAGTTCCTTTCAGCAGCGGGTCATCCCATCGTCTCTCTGTCCTCTGCTCTGGCTGAGCCTGAGGATATTATGGGCCTCAGAGGGGAGGAAGTTCCCAATGATTGGTCCATGGGTGGCCATGGGTGGGCCCTGAAAAGGCACCATAAGTTCTGACTCTGGTCCTTGGGATTGGCAGCCCGGACACCAGCCTTCAGGGCCTCCTTGGCCTGAAGGTGGGCCTCACTGGGGATCTGCCCCCTTCCACCCAGGTGCCTGTCCGTCTTCTGCTGCTGTCCATGGTGCCCAGGCTGCTCCTGCCAAGAGCAACCTGCAGGCCAGCACTGAGCTGCCCTTCCCCTCACTTCATCCTCCCTCCCAAAGCTTCTCAGTGCCCAAAGTCTGGGAGGGGCCATAGCAGCAGGGGGCTGGCGTGTAGCACTGCCCTGAGTGTGTGCACACACCAGGCCAGGCTGTGACTGCTCCTGGGCTTGGCCACAACCCTTCTCTGAGATCAAAACAGGCAGTGGTAGTGAAGAGAGGCCAGGCAGCAACAGCAAATACTCCTGAGCCTGTGGGGACAAAGGAACCTTCCTGGGCCCCTGAGAGTGCAAGGATACCAGATCTGTGGTGAGGCAGGGCAGTTGCAGCTGCACCCAGGGAGCTCCTGCCATGCAAACTCAGAAGGGGTGAGGCTTCTGCTTGTCCCTGGTTCCCACTGGCTCTGTGGATCATGCAGCCCTGGCCACAACCTATGCAGCCTGGGGTGGGGGCTCCAGGTCCTCACTGGGCCTAGGCCAGTGTCTGGGGGCAAGAGCAACATGATTGAGAGCTTCCCCATGGCCCCAGCCTTCAGGGTCAGCCCAGGGCTCCCCCTCACCCGGCTCGTGGCCCTGCCTAGGGGCATGCCTCTGGAAGTGGATTGCGGACCCTGGGCCCAGCCATTGGGAGTGTCAGGCTCAATTGTCAGACTGATGCGAGGCAGACCCCAGGGACATGCACTGGGGCAGCCCCATACAAAGCCTCCTCCCTAGGTGAAAAACTCAGCATTCTCCGCAAAGTGGGAGTGGTGGCTGCACCACTGGCCAGGTTCTGGAAGCAGGCCCACTCCCACTTTCTTTCCTGGCTCCCAAAGCATGGCCCCAACTTCGCACCCCAGGCCCAGTCCTCACGCTCCATATGCAAGCCCAGCACCAACCTGGGCCCCTTTCTGCCCAAAGGTGCTGTTCCCCCAATAGCAGAAGTTGTGGCCCGGCCCCTCACTGTAGCCCTCAGGTCAGTGGGTTTCAGGGGACTCCCTGGGGCCGCCTGGGAACTGTCTTTCCCCTGCCCACACCCTCCCCGTAGTGCTGGCCAGCAAGAGCAGCAATGCATAGCCAGGGTTCAGAGCCATGGAGGATCCACGCCTGAGAGGGGGTCCTACCTGGTCACATCAGGATGGAGGTGGCACAGTTGGCCACCTTGTGGACACGGTGCACAGGTGACCCACCACCACCACTGCCACTCCTGCTGCCACTCCTGCTACCACTGCCTGTGTTTTCCCACTGTGGATGGCCTGTCACTGCCATCACAATGACATTGTTTCTATTTCTGTGAAATGGAGACAACTATCCTAAAGTTCATATGGAACCAAACCAGAGCATGAATAGCCAAAGCAATACTAAGCAAAAAGATCAAAGCTGAAGCAATCACATTACCTTTCTTCAAGCTATACTACAAGGCTGCAGTAACAAAAACAACATTGTAGTAGTAGAAAAATAGACACACAGATCAATGGAACAGAATAGATATCCTAGAAATAAAGTCACATCCCTACAACCAACTGATCATCGACAAAAATAAGCAATGGGAAAAGGACTCCCTGTTCAGTAAATGGTGCTGGGAAAACTGGCTAGCCATATGCAGAAGACTGAAACTGGACCCCTTTCTTACACCACATACAAAAATCAACTCCAGATGGATTAAAGACTTAAATGAACAACGTAAAACTATAAAAACCCTGGAAGATAATCTAGGAAATATCATTCTGAACATAAGTCCTTACAAAGATATGATGAAGACACCAAAAGTAACTGCAAAAAAAAAAAAAAAAAAAAAAAAAAAAAAAAGAAAGAAAGAAAAAATTGGCAAATGGGACCTGATTAAACTAAAGAGCTTCTGCATAGCAAAAGAAACTATCAACAGAGAAACTAGTCAACCTAAAGAATTGGAGAAAACATTTGCAAACTATATATCTTATAAAGTCATAATATCTAGAATCTGTAAGGAACTTAAAACAACAACAATAAAAAACCCTTTAAAAAATGGACAAAGGGAATGAACAGACATTTTTCTAAAGAAGACAAACATGCAACCAACAAGTATGTGAAGAAAATGCTTAACATCACTAATCATAAAAGAAATGAAAATCAAAATCACAATGAGATGCCATTTCACAACCGTCAGAATGGCTATTATTAAAAAGTAAAAAAAATAACAGATGCTGGTGAGTTTACAGAGAAAAGGGAGAACTTATACACTGCTGGTGGGAATGTAAGTTAGTTTGGCCACTGTGGAAAGCAGTTTTGTGATTTCTCAATGAACTCAAAACAGAACCACCAGCTGCCCCAGCAATCCCGTTATTGGGTATATTCCCCCCAAAATATAAATTGTTTTACCATAAAGACACATGCACATGTATGTCCATTGCAGCACTATTTACAATAGCAAAGACATGGAGTTAACCTGGAAGCCCATCAATGGTATACTTCATAAAGAAAATGTGGTACATATTCACCATGGAATACTATGCAGGCATAAAAAAGAACAAGATAATGTCCTTTGAAGCAACATGAATGGAGCCTGAGGCTATTATACTAAGAAAACTAACCAAGGGACAGATAACTAAATACTGCATGTTCTCACCTTTAAGTGGGAGCTAAATGTTGAGTACATGTGGACACAATGAAGGGAATCATAGACACAAGGGTCTGCTTGAGGGTGAAGGGTAAGAGGATAAAGATCAAAATACTACCTATTCGATACTATGCTTATTACCTGGGTGATAAAATAATATGTACACCAAACTTCCATAACATGCAATTTATGAATACCTATCTAACAAACCTGTGCATATACCTCCAAAACAAAAATAAAAGTTTTTTAAAAAAACTGTATCTCATCATCAAGTCAAACACACAAACAGCTTCAAATCAACATTTAAGCAAATCTCTCTTAAAGCTGTACAATTAAATGCAATGGAATATCTGAGGAAAGCCTATAAATGGAATGAGTCTAAAACAGATAAGCAAAAAAGTCAAAAATCGGGGAAGGATTCAGAAAAATAGAGAGAAAGGAATTTTCACAGTATTTTATATAAATTTGCAAACCTATATTAGGAGGGTTTTGAAGATGGAAATACTAAGATAGTATGCATCTATATTTGACATAAGACTCCAGTACATTAAACCTAACATTGATTACTCAAGAAATATTAGTATAAGCATGTTAATCATGTATACAAGAAAATATCAGAAAGAAATCACAAACAAATAAAAGTGTTTGTTTCAAGGTAATTGGAATGTGGTGTTAGGAAAAGTGTATTTCTGTCTTCACTATGAGTCTTTTAATAAGATTCAACATTTAAAAAATATTTGTATTTTTTTCTGAAGTACATACATATAGGTCTGTGTATATATGTATATACACACATATATATGTGTGTGTATGTGATATATATACACACACACTTTTTATATATATATATATATACACACACACACACACACATACACATCTCACAAATTCAGATAGAGGCTGATAATATTTTGCACAAAACTTCATTTTCCCAGGAGAAAAATTATTCCATATAGAGTAATGCAGGGCATGTAGTGATGAATAACAGGATAAATAACCATGTTAAGGGAACAATAGTTACAGAGAGTACCAAAACAGAGATATAGTCCCAGACTAACACATTTTAGTGAAATTTAAGAACATTCAAGCAAAGGGATTATTTGACATCTAGTGTCAGCTACAAATCTCAGCTACCTCCTGACTGGGGCATGTTTTTTAATTGTAGCATAGTAAAAAAATTATTCATAGCTGAGTCCAGAGACTAAATCACCGCTTCTAGTAGCTGTAAGAAAAATGACCTGAAACCAATAAAGAAACTGTAATTTGGAATCACCACGGAGGTTCTCAGACGATTGGCATAGTAGGACCTGTAGTGAGTCATCCAGCTTCCTCCTTCAGAATCTCTCATTATTATTTCTTCTTATTCCCAAAGCTGCTGGGAAGGTTGTCACCTGACCCTTGAAAGCTATCAGTGCTCTTTGGAAGTTGCCCACAATTGAAGAAATCTGCTTCTCCTGGGCCGCTGCCATTTCCTCAGGCAGTCTGCACACGATGGCCAATCAACATAAGAGTTCAAAAGTCCAGCTCCCTCTCCACAATGATGGTGGACCATGAAGATATATCCAGGCTTCAGAGCACCTTGTGGGGTTTAAGGGAACTTTTGATGATTGCAGCTCAATTTTTCCCTCTGCCCAATCACTCTTTCTTCCCTTCCCTTACACAGAAGTTGACCTCAAGGGTACTCCCTAATAAACATCCTGTACCCCATCTCAGAATCTGCTTCCTGGGAAACCCAATCTGCAGTAGCTGAAGTTTCTTCTCCAAACAGGAACAGACGGTTGTTCCAAGGTGATCATTATTATCTTAATGGCTGATCAGTATAATACATTTCAAAGACATCTCATGCACTTATTGTCTGTGTTGTCTGTGGTTGTCACCAGAATTCAATTACCTAGCTTAAGCTTTGACTAAGCTGATATTTGCTACAGTATCATTTTAAGCACTGCCTCCCTGAGCAAGTCGGCCAATGGAGAGTTAAGAGCTGGTCATATTCAGCTCAACATGCATCAGAAATGATTATAATTTTGAACCCCTGTTAAAACTAAGTGTCCTCCAAATGAACTGGATGCAGGAACGTTGACAATTACAGAAAACGTTTGCTACCAAACAGAGTTCCTCTCAGCTCTTTTCTTCAGAAAGTCTGTCAAAGGAATTAAACTGCCTACAAGTTTGAAACCTTCAAGCAGGTACTGACAGGAACTAGTGAGTTAGAAACATAGTTGCCAGGGGAACACCATCTGCTGCCAGGTTCCTCACTGTTAATACTTACTCAGAAAGACCAAAGCATCTGGTTTATGAGCCAAGATCTTGATGGTTTTAGAGTGCACATTGCGTGTAATTATAGAGCACCAACAGGGTAACAAAAATCTGTGTTTTTCAACTGTTAGGAATTCAAAGAGTATGAGAAAAAAAATTACTAAAATTTCCAGGTTCTGCATAAATTTGGTGAAAGGATTTGGTCAATTAGGTTACTATAAATTACTAAGCAGGTGACTACACTCAATACTATAGTGGTAGAAAAGAAACTGAAGACAGAGTGGGAAAGATATTCATCTTAATATACAACTTTCTAGTTGCTATGACAAAGAGACCCCAACAATTATTACTTAAATAATAGAGCAGATATTTTACTCTCATGTAACTGTATGACAAGTAGGATAGCAAGGCTACACCTTTTTGGTCATGCGGGGATTTAGAATTCTTCTATATTATTTCTCTGCTTTTCTGTGTCTATTTTCATTTATATGGTCAAAGATATATAATTCTAGTCCATAGAAAAGAATAAAATTAGCTAGGATGCAGGAAAAGTGGTTTATTTATATTTAGAAATGACCTGGTACACATATCACTTTTCACATTACATGTAGACACCTAGCTGCAAGAGAGGCAGACACATTTAATTGGTAGCTAAAAGGTCACATGGACAGAAAGGAGAAATTGATTTTGTGGGAATAACTAGCAAGGCAGTCTGTAACAGATAGAAATACAGTAGATGAAGGAATTTCAGTATAATGTAAAATAATGACGATACAAAAGAGGGAAAGGAAGGTAACAGCCCACACTATCATACAAGTCAACCTGTGGAAAACTGAAACTTAATACTGTCCCATTTAGGGGTGAGATAAATGTTTCTTGGTTTTGGGGTTTTTTTTGTTTGTGTGTGTTTGTTTTCTAAGCTGGAGTCTCACTCTATTGCCCAGGCTGTAGTGAAATGGTACAATCTTGGCTCACTGCAAACTCTGCCTCCTGGGTTCAAGCAATACTCCTGCCATAGCCTCCCGAGTAGCTGGTATTACAGATATGCACCACAATGCCTGCCTAATATTGTATTTTTAGTAGAGATGGGGTTTCACCATGTTGGCCAGGCGGGTCTTGAACTCCTGACCTCAGGTGATCTGCCTGCCTCAGCCTCTCAAAGTGCTGGGATTACAGGTGTGAGCCTCTGTGCCTGGCCACACATGAGGTTTTCTTCCATGAGTTTCTGCCAGTTATTGATCAAGGTTTGCACCCATGAGTCGTTGATACCCAAAGTACTTTCTATCTGCCATGTGCAGGCATAGCAAGATCCAATGGCCAGATAAAGCTCTCAGAAAAAGGTTGCAAATGCTGACAGCTGGAAGTTAGGCAGCATGCCAAGAAGTGGCAAAACCATGAACATGTGGATGGGAGGATGGAAAACATCTGATATAGTAAGGGTTATTAATTATTCTTCCAAAATGAGCAACACTGAGCTCGGTGCTCATTTTTTTTGTCACAACTTTATTGAAGTATAATTTATACACCATAAAGTTACCCATTATATATGAAAAATTTAATGATATTTAGATAAATTTAAGGGTGGTACAATCACAATCCACATTTGAATATTTTAATCACCCCAAAGATATTCATTGTACCCATTCTGAGTCAATCCCAGTTCTCCTTCCAAGACTTAGGGAACTATGAGTGTATTTTTTATTTACAGGTTGGCCTGTTCTACACAGTTTATATAAGTGAAATTATATAACATATGGCCTGTTGCAACAAGCTTCTTCTGTTTAGCATAATGTTGTAGTGGTTTATCCATTTTATGGCACATAATAGGACTGCAAATTTATTTTTACTGGTAAATAGTATCTAATTGTATGATTATATAACATTTTGTTTAACTGTTCACTAATTGATGGATATTTGGTGATATGGTTGGGCTGTGTCCCTACCCAAATCTCATCTTGAATTGTAGTTCCCATAATCCCCAGGTGTCGTGGAAGGAACCCCTTGGAAGGTAATTTAATCATGGGGTGGTTATCCTCATGCTTTTCTCATGATACTGAGTGAGTTCTTGTGAGATCTGATGGTTTTATAAGGGGCTGTTCCTCCTTTTACTCAGCACTTCTCCTTGTTGCCATATGAAGAAGGACATATTTGCTTCCCCTTCTGCCATGATTGTAAGTTTCCTGAGGCCTCCCCATCCATGCTTAACTGTGAGTCAATTAAACCTCTTTCCTTTGTAAATTACCCAGTCTTGGGTATGTCTATTAGCAGCACGAGAACTGACTAATACAGTCAGTTGATACCTTGTGGTGGGGTGCTGCTGTAAAGATACCTGAAAATGTGGAAGTGACTTTGGAACTAGATAACAGGCAGAGGTTGGAACAGTTTGGAGGGCTCGGAAAAAGACAGGAAAATGTGGGAAAGTTTGGAACTTCCTAGAGACTTGGAGGGCTCAGAAGACAGGAAGATGTAGGAAAGTTTGAAACTTCTAGAGACTTGTCAAATGGCTTAGACCAAAATGCTGATAGTGATATGGACCATAAATTATAGGCTGAGGTGGTCTCAGATGGACATGAGGAAATTGGGAACTGGAATAAAGGTGACTTGCTAGTTATGCAAAGAGACTGATGGCATTTTACCCCCACCCTAGAAATCTGGGGAACTTTGAACTTGAGAGAGATGATTTAGGGTGTCTGGCATAAAAAATTTCTAAGCAGCAAAGCTTTCAAGAGGAAACACAACATAAAAATTTGGAAAATTTGCAGCCTGATGATGCAATAGAAAAGAAAATCCCATTTTCCGGGAGAAATTAAAGCTAGCTGTAGAAATTTGCATGAGTAAGAAGGAGCCAAATGTTAATCACCAAGACAATGGGGAAAATGTCTTCAGGGCACATCAGATACCTTCACATAAGCCCCTCCCATCACAGGCCTGGGAGCCTAGGAGGGAAAAATGATTTCATGGTCCAGGTCCAGGGTCCACCTACTCTATGCAGCCTTGGGACATGGTGCCCTGCATTCCAACTGCTTCAGCCCCAGCCATGGATAAAAGGCACCAATGTATAGCTCAGGCTGTTGCTTCAGAGGGTGCAAGCTCCTAGCCTTGGTGGCTTACACATGGTGTTGGGCCTGCAGGTGCACAGAGCTCAAGAATTAAGGTTTGGGAACCTCCATCTAGATTTCAGAGGGTGTATGGAAATGCCTGGATGTCCAGGATGTCCAGGGAGGGACATGTGGGGTCAGAGCCCCCACACAGAGTCCCCACTGGGACACTGCCTAGTGGAGCTCTGTTCATCCTCCAGACCCCAGAATGGTAGATCCACTGACAGCTTGCACCATACGCCTGGAAGAACTGCAATGACAGCCCATTAAAGTAGCCAGAAGGGGAGCTGTACCCTGCAAAGCCACAGGGGTGGAGCTGCCCAAGACCATGGAAGCCCACCTCTTGCATCAACAAGCCTTGGATATGAGACATGGAGTCAAAGGAGACCATTTTGGAACTTTAAGGTTTAATGACTGCCCTATTGGATTTTGGACTTGCATGGGGCCTGTAGCCCCTTTGTTTGAGCAAATTTCCCCCATTTGGAATGGGTGTATTCACCCAATTCCTTTACCTCCATTATATCTAGGAATTAACTAACTTGCTTTTAATTTTATAGGCTCATAGGTAAAAGGGATTTGGCTTGTCTTAGATGAGACTTTGGACTTGGACTTTTGTGTTAATGCTGGAATGAGTTTAAGACTGTGGGGACTGTTGGAAGGCAATGATTGTGTTTTGAAATGTGAAGACATGAGATTTTGGAGGGGCTGGGGGTAGAATGATATGGTTTGGCTGTGTCCCCACCCAAATCTTATCTTGAATTGTAGTTCCCATAATCCCACGTGTCACGGGAGAGACCCAGTGGGAGGTAATTGAATCATACGGGCTGTTACCCTCATGCTGCTCTTGTGATAATGAATGAGTTCTCATGAGTTCTGGTGGTTTTATAAGGACCTTTTCTCAGCACTTCTCCTTGCCGCCACCATGTGAAGAAATATGTACTTGCATCTTCTTCCACCATGATTGTAAGTTTCCTGAGGCCAACCCAGCCATGCTGCACTGTGAGTCAATTAATCCTCTTTCATTTGTAAATTACCTAGTCTCAGGTATGTCTTCATTAGCAGTGTGAGAACAGACTAATACATCTGGCTACTATTAATAAAACTGCTATGAACATACATGTCCACACCTTTGTGTGTATCTTTTCCTTTTTCTTGGATGGATATGAAGAAGTAGAATTTGGGGGTTATATAGGAAATTTATCATTAACATTTGAAGATTCTGCCACTCCATTTCCAAAGTGGCTGCACTATTTTATATTCTCACCAGCAATAGATAAGGGTTTCAGTTTCTCCACCTCCTCACCAACACTTGATATTGTGTCTTTTTTATTATAGTTAGTCTAGTATATGTGAAATGGAAGTTAATTGTGGCTTACATTCACACTTCCCTAATAACTAATAATGTTGAGCATCTCCTTAGGTTATTATTGGACATTCATGTGTCTTCTTTGGTAAAACATCTGTGCCCAGTTTTTCATTTCAGCTGTTTTTCACCTTCTTATTGGTTTTTAGGAGTGCTTTATAGAATCTGAATACAATTCAGATATAATCAGATGTGTGATTTGAAAATATTGTCTCTCATTTGCTCTCTTGTTTTGTCTTTTTTCATTTTATTAATGGTGTCTTTTGAAGTGCAGAATATTTCAATTTTGTAGAGTTCAATTTGTTTTTGTCAGCAGTATTTTTAGTGCTGTATCTAAAAGTCTTTGAAAAACATATGACCCTAGAAATGTTTTCCTGTTTTCTTCTAGAAGTAACATAAGTATAAATGTTACATTTAAGTCTGCAATGCTTTCTTAGTTAAGATTTGTGTAGGCTTGTGAAGTAGGAGTCTAAAGTCATCTTTCTATGTGTGGATGCCCAATTGTCTCAGTACTACTGTTGAAAACCAATTGACCATAAATACGAGTTTGGTTTTGGACTTACATTTCTATTCCATTGAACTATATTATCTGTCCTTATGCCAATAACACACTCCCTTGATTACTATAGCTCTATAGTAAGCTGAAATCAAGAAGCCTAAGCCCTGTAACATGTTCTTATTTTTCCAGATTATTTTGCTTATGCTGGGATTTGCTTTTCTGTATAACATTTAGAATCATCTTTTCCTTTTCAGGTGTGAAAAGCCTATTGGAAATTTAATAGAGATAGTGTTGAATCTATAGATCAATTTGGGAAGATTGCCATCTTAATGATGTTACGTCTTTCATTCCATGAACATAGGCTGTCTCTTCCTTTATTTAGATCAAAGTTTCTCACTATTGACACTGTTAAAATTCTGGACCAGTTAATTATTTTTAGGAAACTGTCCTGTGCACTACAGAATGCTTTTCATCATCCCTGGGCTAGTAGCACCCCTCCAGTAATGAAAGATAAAATTATCTGTTGACATATGTTCCCAGGAGTGAACTTACCCTGGAGTGGGAACCACTTATTTAGACCTTCTCTAATTTCTTTAATATCTTTCAATGATATTTTCTTCTAAATTTCAGTATACAAATTTACACTTACTTAATTTATCCCTAAGTATTTGATTTTTGAAATACCAGTGTTAATAGACTTATTCTTTATTTTTGGACTGTTTGTTGGTGGTAAACAAAGATACTCTTACTTTTTCTATATTAAACTTGATTTTGGGTCTTGTGGCCTTGCTGAATTTGGTTTACTTATTCTAGAAGTTTTGTTGTAGACTTCTTAGGATTTCCTACATACAAGATTATGTCATCTGTGATTAAAAACAATTTTACTTTTCTTGACTGGAGGACTTTTATTTATTTGTTTATTTTTGTCTGACTTCAATGACTAGATTTTGCAGTTCAATGTTGAATAGAAGGGGTAAGGACCAGCAACTTTGCCTTATTCCTGATCCTAGCAGAAAGCACTCAGTCTTTCACTGTTAAATATGATGTTAGTTTTAGTTTTCTAGCAGATGTCCTCTATCTTGTTAAGAAAGCTCCCTTCTATTATTAATTCGTCGAGTTTTTGTATATTTTGTAACATAAATGGTTCTTTACTTTTTCAAATACATCCTATACATGTATCACAATAATCATGTGTTTTCTGATCTTCTATTAATATGAGTACCTAATAATTGATTTTTAAATGTTAAATTAATCTTGTATTCCTGGGATAAATCAAACTTAGTTGTGGTATATAATCTTTTTGTCTTATTTTCTTTGTTTTTTTAAATTTTTTATTTCATTGATTACCAGTCTCATTTTTATTGTTTCCTCTGTTTGCTTTAGATTTAACTTGCTTTTCCCTCCCTCCCTCTTTTTTCTTTCTTTCTCTCTCTCTTTCTTTTTCTTTCTTTCTTTCTTTCTTTCTTTCTTTCTTTCTTTCTTTCTTTCTTTCTTTCTTTCTTTCTTTCTTTCTTTCTTTCTCTTTCTTTCTTTCTTTCTTTTTCTTTCTTTCTTTCTTTCTTTTTTCTTTCTTTCTTCCTTCCTTCCTTCCTTCCTTCCTTCCTTCCTTCCTTCCTTCCTTCCTTCCTTCCTTCCTTTTTTCCTTCTTTCTTTCTTTCTCTTTCCTCTCTCTCTCTCTTTTTGTACACACGAGGTCTCACTATGTTCCCCAAGCTGGTCTCAAACTCCTAGGCTAAAACAATTCGCCTACCTTGACCTCCCAGTACTGGGATTACAGGTGTGAACAACCACGCCTGATCTTACTTTTCTTTTTGTAGTTACTTAAGATGGAAGCTTAGAAAACTTATTAGAGGTCTTAGAGGTCTTTCTTTCTTTCTTTCTTTTCTAACAGGGTCTAGTTCCATCACCTAGGCTGGACTACAGTGGTGAGATCACAGCTCACTGCAACTTCAGCCTCCCAGGCTCAAGCAATATCCCCACCTCAACCTCCTCAATAGCTGGGATCTCAGGTGTGGGCCAAGATGCCTGGCTAATTAAAAAAAATTTTTTTTAGAGACAGGGTCTCACTCTGCTGTCCAGGCTGTCCTCATACAGCTGGAATCAAGCAGTCCTCCCTCCTCAGCTTCACAGGGTGCTAGGATTATGGACATGAACCACTGCACCTGGCCTTTCTTCTCTTTTAATGTAATTATTTATAGATCTAAGCATTGCTTCAGTTACATTCTATAAATTTTCATATGTTGCATTTTTGTATTCATTCAGATCAAAATATTGCCTAACTTCCTTCCCCGCAGTTTCCTATCTGCTCACATAAATTTTTTATTTTTAAATACTTGTGGATTTCTCAGTGTTCATTTTGGTTACAATTATATTCTTAGTCTGATGTACAAACCTAAAGAAGCTGTGCTTTATTAAATGTGGCTCTTGCAAAACACAGTAGGTACAGTGTTTATTTCATACTTACATAAGAGTGTATAATTTAAAAATGAATTTAGTACCTTTTTGTTTTCTGGCTTCAGATAGGACTTTAATTTTGTTATAACATGAGTACCTATCATATTGTAGACAAAAACATCTATTATGTATCATTCCCTTTGTTAGTCACTGCTCATTATTTATTTTAAATATTCCATATATTTAAGTAAGAAACCACATTATTACCAACAAAGCTGGTCCCTCAAAAGGGAGACTTACCTATGAAACCCACAACTGTGATTTCTTAAAAGTGAGCTAATATTCAGCCTCGGAGAAGATTGTTGGTATAAAAGAGCCCACATTCAGATTTACGTGGCTTCACATTTTTCCTCTATTTCTTTCTCTGTTACCCTTTCTTTCTTTTGCTCTTCTGTGCTTGCCATTGTTTGTAGTCTTTCACATATATTCTTGTTCCATCTTTTTTCTCTCTGTGTCTTTTGGGTATCTGTCTGTCTTTATCTCTCTCTTTCTTTTTCTAAATTTTTTTAAGATCTCATGCAAAGTTCATGATACTTTATTGTGGAAACATAACTCTCTGGGGAAGGTTACTATAATCACTTTGTTTATCCTACTCCAAACATACAATTAAAAGTTATAAATTTTATTCATTGTGCTAGATGGCAAACATTGCCCAAGTGTTTTCAACACCATAGGGTAACTATTATTAGTCAGAAGCAATGACAGTCCAGGAAATGAAGATAATGAAGATGAACAGAACATAACATTGAGGGTGAAGCCAGCTGGACTCCTGGGTTGGGTGGGGACTTGGAGAACTTTTCTGTCTTGCAAGAGGATTGTAAAATGTGTCAATCAGCACTCTAGCTAGAATTGTAAAACACACCAATCAGTGTTCTGTGACTAGCTAGAAATTTGTAAAATGTGCCAATCAGTGCTCTGTAAAAACGCACCAATCAGCACTCTGGGTTAGCTAGAGGTCTGTAAAATGGAGCAATCAGCACTCTGTAAAATGGACCAATCAGTGGGATGTAGGCGGGAACAAATAAGGGAACAAATGCTGGCCAACCTAGCCAGCAGCGCAACCTGGTGGGGTAGTCTTCCACGCTGTGAAAGCTTTGTTCTTTCACTTTTCACAATAAATCTTGCTTTTGCTCACCTTTGGGTCTGTGCCACCTTTAAGAGCTGTAACACTCACCCCAAAGGTCTGCGGCTTCATTCTTGATGTCAGCGAGACCATGAACGCACAGGAAGGAACCAAGTCCCGACATAACACTACAGTAGTGTTTCCAAACCTTCCACCATTCTCCAGACACCTACTTTTTTTTTTTTCCAAATTGGAGTGTCATATAAATTGCATATTGCCTAGTATTTTATCTAAATAAATACATTTTATATAAATGTTTTCTAAGATAATCTAATCTGTTGTGCTAATTATCTTTTACAAATGCATATTGAAATATATATTTAAGTAAATGTATTCCTTAAAGGAATATATGAAATTATCTTCTATAACACAAATGATTCTCACATCACACAGTGTAAACCACTGTCCTATGACATATCAATAATAAATAGGGAGGCAGTGGAGATATCTGAAGGAAAGTAACAATGGAGGAATGAGGGAGAGTTAAGATGAAAATTATGGCAGGTAGAATTACAGATGTTAAAGAATTAGATTCTTAACTCTTTGAAAAATCCTATATTAATGATTTGTGAAGACATGGAAGTTTAGGCATTTTGCAAAGTTCTTTCAGATTTTAGAAATATGTATCATTCATCTCAGAAATCCCAACTGAATGCATTTACCTTGTGGATATTGTTTATATGTAAGAGATTTAAGTACCATTTTCTACAGTAACAAAAACAAAACAAATGAGATGAAACTCAGCAATAACCTAACGGCCCCCAACAGAGCATTTAATTATTAGATTATGAATCTTCACAATAGGATCTTATGCAGTAGTTAGGGGAAATGAGATAGTTTAGAATAAGCTCATATCTGAATTCTCAAAGATGAAGTAAAAAAGATGATTAAAAAAAACAGTATGTATAGGATACTTGGTTTTGTGGGAATACATCCATGTATATACATACACAAACGCACCTACACATATATGCGTTTATGCACAGGAAATTTCCAGAAATTTCATAAAAATTGTTCAAAGTGCCTATCTCTAAGAGTCAGTTATGTGAAGAATACTCCTTTTTCATTTTGTGACTTTTTTAACACTTGGTTTTACACTTCCCCACAAAATCATTCAATACCAGAAGACAATGGAAAAAAAGGAATCTACAATGTGTAAAACATTGTGAAATAAAGAATAACAAAATGCATACCTCAACACTACGCTGTTAATTATAAGGTCATGGTCTCTGGCATAGCTGTTTCATTGCTTTATTCTTGAAGAGCATAGTGCATGTGATGATTCATCTATGGAATATTCTCAAACTTTCTTGTGGAGTAGTTCAGAAATGAATTTCGATATTAAATATTCCCTTTCAAAAAATATGTGCACTGCAGGTTGAGCCTAAATTACTCAATTAATGATATTTGATCTATTAATGTTCCAAAGGATTGCATTAAATCTCCAAATGAATTGTGAATTTATGTATTTTTCCTGTTTTCCTGAAACTACAGACACTGTCTTGCATTTTAAGTTTGTATTTTTGTTATACCTAATTTTGTGATTTTTCTTGATTTTGTTTTATGAATATTAATACAACATTCTTCCTTGTTGCTTATTATTGTATCAAGTTGGTTCCTATTTGTGTAGTGTATGTTTTCCTCACTTATGCTCAACCCTTTGTAAACTAATTCTCTTGTACAAAAATATCATTTCACATTTTATGTATTTTAACGTTATCTATTTGTAATTTGTAATTTACTTTATATAAATTACTGTTTTAAAATAATTTTTTTCCATCTCATGTCATTTTGCCATTTACCATGTTTTGGTTTGTTTAGTTTGCCTTTTTCTCTACTTCCCTAATAGATAGCTTTTTTCATAGTTTTTTCCCTTTGGATAATTGAAATGTATATATTATATTTTAATTTTTATTTTGGTTACTACCAACTTAAGCTTAGGAAAATATTTGCTCTTTCAACCTTCATAACCAACTAATGGAAGCTCATTGCTGAAGAATATAGGGTTCTTGAATGTCTTTCAGTCCCTTGCATTCTTACCTTCACCACCACCACTGGAAAAGTTGCAATTAATTTTATATTTTCCTTACAGATAGTTATTACCATCTCCTATTGCTATTGTTTTTGTTGCTTTTTATTGTTAAAACAATACAATTTACCAGGTTATTTACTCACTCTAACTTCTACATTTCTTTAATTTAGTTTCTGGCTAGTGTAAAATTGATACATTTCTGAAGATGTGTTTGCTTAAAATTACATTCATTTCACCTTACTACTTAAAATAAATGCTATAACAATTTTAATTTCTTCAGTTTTATTTAATAGTTTAAAAATATGACTGAAAATTTTTCTCAGGTATCCCGAGTGCCTGATTTTCTTATTTGGAATGAGTGAGGTACAGAGGCATTAGGTCATCAAAATAATCCTTTTATTGTATACCTAAAAAATGACAATTTGTCCATTGTTCCAAGAAAGATATACACAATTTAAAGAGAAACGATAAGAGTTATTTTAGGAGGAAAGCATATCAAAAACAGTCCTGATAAATTGAGTTCATATAGAATGATCATTGCTTCATTTGCAGTACTCAACAGAAATCAAATATCCATCTATAATAGAATGGATAAATAAATTGTGATCTATTCTTACAAAAAATATACAGCAATGGCACTGAATAAACTACTGCTATATTAAACTATAGTGCCCTGTTAATGAGATCATGGCTTTCTTTATCAGCATACTTTTGTTACTGTTTTTTAAGTCAAGTTTGGTAGTTTGTATGTTGCTAAAAAAAACAATCATACAATGATCTTAGTATTAATGTTTTTCTTATTGTTTTATATAAAAATATAAGTGTTTTAAACTGGCCAATAATTATGATTATAAATTGTTATTTTAATATTTTATAAGTTTTGCAGTGTCTCCCTTGAAAATATTATTACTTGAACATCTCAAAACTTTGCTTACTTTATTAATTCATGTTTTAGAAAATCAGTTTTGACCTTTTTTTAGTGTTTTACAGTTTTTATTTTTATAGATTTTAACTTTAATATTTATAACTTTTCTTTCTTAATTTATATATTTTCTTATTTTTATCTCACTTTCCTAATTTCTGGTTCACTTTTCCAGTATTTGTTCTATAATAGCAAAATAAATCCAAATGTATAATATTAAGTACAGCATTAACTATGTCCTCAATGTATTCTTATGAATTGTCTTCCTTTTCAGTATGTGACATACATTTTTTAATATCTATTTAAAGTGTTTTCTTTGATCTTGATAGCAGCTAAGCATTTATTAATTTTCATGTAGAATTTCTTTTGTTTTTTTAATTATTCATTCTATTTTTATTAGTTAAGCCAAAGTTTATGGCTAATTAAATATAATTTAAAATATATTAAGATTTTCTCCATAAATGTAGAAATTAAAAGAAAACCATTTCCATGAATAAGAAAAAAAATGTGATTATTTCTTCATAGGAATTAAGTGGTGCAAATGGTTCGATATATCTATGTAATTTATGTAATTTAGCTAGATGATTGTGTTTCTCAAATTCTCTGCTTATTTTTGTGTTTTTGAACTGTCAAATTTTAAATTTATTTCCGAATCTTATGTATTCTCACAATGAGATAATTTAAAACTTTGGTGATAGATTATTACTAAGGTTTTCTTTGCCATTCAATCTATTATAAAAAGAATTCTTATCAAACACAAATTCCCAATCACATTGTCATCTTCTCTATATATTTAACTAAAGATTCATTGATTTTATTATTAGATAAATGAGTGATCTCTGAAACTTTATATTTCAAAATGTTCTTATATACCTCCACAGAAGTAGTATTTTGGCTCATCATTATATTAATAAATATCTATTCGGTTTATTTAATTATCTATAGATGGTATAGTTTAACTTTGCAGGTCTTGTTTCAAATGAAATCCTAATGTTATTGATTTATTTTATCTCTGGAACCTTGTCTTGAACCTTTTGTGATAAATTTACCCTAATATATTTCAAAGAGTATATTTTTTCATTGATCCTGAATGTATCTCAGTAAGTCCAGTCTACACTTTAAAATGTTTTAAATCTTTTCGTATCTTTAATAAAGGGTTTAATTTTATTTTGAAATAGTTTACACATAGAAACAAGAACACATAATTATATAATGATAACCTTTAGTGGATTAAAGACTAACATGTACAGTTCTAAATCTATAAAAATCCTGGAAGAAAACCTAGAAAATGCCCTTCTCAACACTGACCTTGGCAAAATATTTATGACTAAGTCCTCAAAAGCAATTGCAACACAAACTAAAATTGACATGTAAGACCTAATTAAACTAGAGCTTCTGCACAGCAAAAGAAACTATCAACAGAGTAAATAGACAACCTACAAAATGAGAGAAAATATTCACAAACTATGCATCTAAAAATGGTCTAATATCCAGAATCTATAAGGAACTTAAACAAATCAACAAACTGAAAACAAATAACCTCATTAAAAAGTGGGCAAAGGATGTAAACAAACACTTCTGAAAAGAAGATCTGCAAGTGGAAAACAAACAAGAAAAAATGCTCAACATTACTAATCATCAGAGAAGTGCAAATCAAAACCACTATGAGATACATTCTTACACCAGTCAGAATGGCTATTATTAAAAAGTAAAAAATAACAGACGTTGTTGAGGCTGCAGGAAAAAATGAATGCTTATACACTCTTAGTAAAAATGTGTATTAGTTTAGCCACTGTAGAAAGTAGTTTGGAGATTTTTCAAAGAACTAAAAAATAGAACTACCATTTGACCCAGCAATTATATTACTGGGTATATACCCAAAGAAAAATAAATCATTCTACCAAAAAAACACATGCACTTGTATATTTATTGCAGTACTCTTCACAATAGCAAAGACATGAAATCATCCTAGGTGCCTATCACTGGTGGATAGAATAAAGAAAATGTGGGACATCTACAGCATGGGATACTATGCAGCCATAAAAATCAATGAAATCTTGTCCTTTGCAGCAATATAGATGCAGCTGGGGGCCGTTAGCCTAAGAAAATTAATTCAGGAACAACAACAACAACAAAAAAACAAATCCTAAATGTTCTCACTTATGATTGGGAGCTAACACTGGGTACTCCTGGATATAAAGACAGAAACGGTAGACACTGGGGACTACAAGTGCAGGGAGAGAAGGAGGGAGTCAAGGGTTAAGAAACTCCCTATTGGGTACTATGCTCACTACCTGAGTAACAGGTTCAATCATATCCCAATCTTCAACATCATACAATATACGCTTATAACAAACCTGTACATGTACCTCGTGAAACTAAAAGTTGAAGTTTAAACAATAATGATAATAATAATGATCGTCTTTATATCACAACCCACTTTTATTTAATATTCCATATCTGGAATATTTTGTATCCAAAATTTACTTTAAATATATAATTTACTTTATATATCACAAATTTACTTTAAAAATATCATCAGTTAAAATTAAGGAATCGTTTTCTTCAACTATAGAAATTTCCAGGAACCCTGACTGGTATGAGAATATCTGAGTTTATGACCTGCTTTCCCATTTCTTTATTGGTTATCTACATTCTTGTTAATTACCCCAACAGAACTTTTGTTTTCTTAATTGTAAAATGAAGATAATCGTTCCTCATTGGGCTGTGGTGAAAAATCAGCAGAAATAACTTAAACGAAGCGTTGAGCACTGTGATGATACATTATGTCAATAAATGTTAATTTCATTTGCCCTTATATATATCTAAAAGCAGATGCAAACTTCTGTAAAATTTTCCCAGAACTATCTAGCTGTGGTTTTTGGGATCCTTCTGATTTTCCATAGCAGTTGGCACAGAATTCTTTTGTAAAGTTTTCATATCTATAGCTGTGTAAGGCTATGATTTCCTGGAAAGTCAATTGAGTGCATCAGGATTCTGGCCATCCTAGGAAAATCTATAGTAAGAATAATGTTAATATTTATCAATAAGTCACATAGGACTTATCAAAAGTCCCATAAGTTTGAATAAATAAGTGAGCTACAAAAGCTAAAATGAATTCAGTCTGAATCATCTTAATTACCGCCAGACATTGCATAATGATGTTTCAGTCAATAGACCACATGTATGATGGTGGTCCCATAAGATTATAATACCGTATTTTTACTGTACCTCTTCTTTGTTTAGATATATTTAGATACACAAATATTTGTCATTGTGCTACAATTACCTACAGTGTTCAGTACAGTAACATGTTGTACAAGTTTTTAGCTTAGGAGAAATAGGCTATAATATATAGCTTAGATACATCGTAGGCTATGCCATCTAGTTTGTGTAAGTGAAGTACATTGAATGTTATTCACAGAAAGATGAAATAACCTAAAGATATGTTTCTCAGAACACATCCCTGTGGTGAATTAATACATGACTGACATAGCCATAAGGGAAAAAAGGGCATGAATTGTTGTTACCAAGGTCTCCAAAGGTTTGCAAAATCTTGGTTGTTGGCAATGTACAAACAGCCAAATGTTCACTTTTGACACAATGTAGTGAGAGGAAATTTGCTAAATGGAAATGTTTATTCCCTAGAGTGCAAATGGATCTCACTAGGAGGCAACCTGCACATTTAGAGATTGGCCCTCTGTGGCCTTAGATGCTTTGTCAATTGCTGTTTAAGGGGCAGGAGGCCTTTACAAACCAAATATGCCAGGTAGTTTTATTTCTTTTTGGACTGAGCAGTTATCACAGCTTCTGCAGGAGCAACAAATGTTAAAACTTGTGCATTTCCATGATTCTTGATTATTTTCAGTTTTATTTGGCTGAGTTTCTCTTATCTCTCTGATCCACAGGAAGGTTTCCCTGGTCTGTAATCTTTGCTAAGAGAGCACTGTCAAGTGAAAAATATTCCTCATGCCCATTCAAAAGGAGCTTCCACTCAATAGCAGTGTATTGCTAAAGTCATTCGCTTATAGTGACAGTATGACTTTTCTCAAAGTGTACTGCATTGTTTTATTACAAAGTCAGATGTCTTCTTTGAATATTTTAAACAAAAACAAGAAATGAATGCCATTTATTAGCATGAGTTATTTATTCTACTGATGTTCAGATGGACCATTTGTTATTTTCAGAAATAAGGAATTTCCTTGCATTTTTTTTCCCAAGGTATTTCATTCTGGGCAAGTGGAAAAAACAACACCTAAGGTGAGTTTGGATGAAACAGCCAACTGCAGCTTTTCCTTCCAGTCACAAGTATTTCTATTTATTATTAAGGCTTAATGTTTTATAATTATTATAAGTACACGAAAACAATCTAAGAAGAGTTCTGCATGCCATGTAAGTTACACTTCCATTATTTCTCAGTAATATTGCTTAATGTCCCAAGATGTTTTGGTATCTCTTCTAATTGGGTGTGGAAAATAAACTCTCTTTTAGTCTTAAAGGAATTGAAATGAATAATCCTTTGAGAATTTTAAAACAGATTTTTCAAAGATCAAATAAATTGAGTGGATGATTTATCTGGTTCCAGAGAAACAGCATGTCACCCAGTGGAATACATCATTCTTACTAATATTACAATATCATTAATAGTCCATCGTCTGACAGAGAAAGAGACATTAATTTTAAATTTTTATTAATCAAACATATTTCATCAAATTAGATAATATATATATTAGATAAATAAGTACTTATTGACCAGGCTTTATAGTCAGGAAAGACGGACTCCACTTTCAGTAATATTATTAGCCAGAATTAATGTGTTTTTCTTATCTAAAATGCGTAAATAGTAACAACTACTTTATGGTGCTTGGGACACAATAGGAGATTCATAAATGTTAATTTGATTGACCCTTCTTCCCTACAGTCTGTTAGTTACCATTGAAACCAAGAGGTATGAAGCATGACACACTTCTTCAATGTCCATCTTTTGTGACAATACGATAATAAGTCATGGTATAAAGTATAAACAAAATATAACGTGACATATCACTATATATAATTTATCAATGAAGGACATAATCAATAAAATCTAACACAGTGCCAAGGTTTAAGGCTGGTACCAAGCACAATGTGAGCACTCACTAACTACTCAATATTTAGAGAAAGCCAAATTTAGAGACTAAGAGTTTAAATAAAGTAATAAAATATAATATGAACTGAAGCCATAGGACTTTAGGCTCCTCATGTTAGGTGGGGACAGTCACAGAAGTTTTCTGCCTTGATAGCTTGAATATCATTTACCAAAATAGGTAACTGCTTAACACCAACTGCAAGCAAGCAAAATATCACTCATCTTACTTTAATGCCTAGTGAAAACTATGCCAGATATTAGATAAAACCACTACGGGAGGTTGAATTGCATGGATTGGGGTGTGTGTGGGTTTGTGTGCGTATGTGTAAAGTCATAGGTTTGAAAATCATATTTTTCCAGAAATATTGTACTCTCTCAGACTAGTTCTCCAATTTTTACGTCTTTGCTCCACTCTTTGCAGTCTTTGTCCATTCATGTTCTGGATGATTTGCTCAAGTTTATCTCTAGGGCTTCTACTGAATATTTCATTCCATCTACTGTTTTTAAACTTTAAGGTATCTTTTCTTCTTTCCTTCCTTTCTTATTTTTTTCCTCCCCCACTCCAATCTCGCCCTTTCTCCATTTTTTTAATTTTCCTGAAGCTCCCTCATTAGAGTAAAAATATATACTTGATGCACAGAATCAACATCTTGGATCCCTGAGGTCAGTTCATTTTTTTTTTTTTTTTTTCCTTTGGAGCTTTCTTCTACATGGAGATTGTTTCCACTCTGTTTTCTGTCTGTCTCCATGATGGTTTGGTTGTTTAACTCTGCCTTTATCTTCCACATTACAGTCTTTCCTCAGCTGTTTTATAATATTCAGCTATTCACAGTTAAGGGTTTATTGGAAACTCAGATAGTTTTCAGGCCTGCTAATAAACTGGGCAACTGTATAATTTATGGTGCAAACCAGGACTATTTTGATAGCAGAAAATAACTCTATTAAAATTACTACAGTAAGTCAATAGATGTAAGCCAGGACCACCAGCAAACAAGGACACATGGTGATCAAGAAAGTCCATTTGTAAGATAACTTCCTTGTCAGAAGCTTTGAATCTTCTATCTTGTGCTCATCAAGTATTCCAGAGTGTTTTTCTAATGTTCTTGGTATATGAAGTTTCTACTGGCAACATTCCAGAAGCTGAGGGAAAACAGAAGACTGGGGGTGGTAATCTTACCTTCACAGTTTAGTGACTCCAGGTCACTAATCTTCTGTCCCCATTTTTTTCTAAGAAACTCATTTCTACCTGCTTCTCAAATATATTTTACTCAGTCATCCTTATTTTAATCCCACTTTCCCTTTACTTCCCAATTTAAAACTACATGAATGTTGTGAATTGTAATAATTCTGTTGGGGTAAATTGAGTTGTTTCTTACCTTTCCTCACTTCAAGTTTGGGACTAGACTTTCTCAGATCAGGGTCTACTTCATTGTTTACGATATTTCTTCAAATTTTAGATATCTGCTTGTAAAATCTACCTTTAATTTTCATACCACTAAAGGAAGAAAAGCCTACCATTTAACATATGACATACCACCAATTGCAAAATGCACTTCAAAATTTAGAGATATTAAAAGGTAATTTTTTTAACTAATTTTTTTTTTGACAGAGTCTTGCTCTGTCACCCAGGCTGAAGTGCAGTGGCGCCATCTCGGCTCACTGCGAGCTCCACTTCCTGGGTTCATGCCGTTCTCCTACCTCAGCCTCCCGAGTAGCTGGGACTACAGGCTTAAAATGTACATTTTTTAAAATGTGCAACTCAGAACCAATAAAATATGGTACTATTCTGACACCAATCCCAATTGTGTACACTGCAATTCAATTCTGACATTACGACATAGAACTGGTACAGAGCTCGTGAATTAAAGGACATGGTTCACAACAAGATTGCCCTCACTTCACAAGCTAGCCACGAGTTCAAGAGGTCTCTAGGATACACATGCTTCTGACCAACTAGATACAATTTGATGGATTCCTGCAATTTTTACCAGTTTTATAATTCACTAGTGACTCACAGAATTAAGGAAGTGCTATACTTCTTATTGCAATTTTATTACAAAAGATAAACTCAAGAACAGTCAAATAAAGAAAAGTCAAATAAACACAGAAAAGATCTTGCAGGGTCCTGAGCTCAGAGCTTCTGAGCCCTTTCCCTGTGGAATCAGGGACCATCCCCCTTCATGCATGTAGATGTTTTCACCAATCATCAGTCTCCAGTGAGCTCAGTGTCTGGAGTTTTACTGAAGTTTCAAAGGTCAGGATGGCTCAAAATCTAAAACCTATAATCATATAGTCGGCTTTTCTAGTGACAAGCACCCATGTTAAAGCTATCTAGGAGCCCACCATGAGTCACTTCATTAGCATAAACTCAGTTGTAACCAAAGGGCTTCTGAATATCAAAGACAACCCTATTACATGGGAAGCTCTAAGGGTTTGAGAATCATCTTTCCAGCAACCAGGAAAAAGCCACACAACAGGTACTGTTGTCCATATGCTTTCCAATTTCCAAAATTTTACTTTTTTCTCCTCTCTTCTCTTATTTAATTTATTCTTGTGAGGTCTTGCTTTTAAAAAGAATCACTTTACTGTGTTGTCAGGTGGTTTTTCTGGAGGAAGCAAAATTGGATGCAGGTATTCATTCTACTATCTTAAAACCTTAACTGACATGATAGACCTGAAAACACACTACAAAACTTTTATAATGCAATAGCAAGTATTAATAGCACAATAGACCAAGCAGGGGAAGGAATCTCAGAACTTGAAGCCTATCTTTCTGAAATAAGACAGGCAGACAAGAATGAAGAAAAAAGAAAGAAAAGGAATAAGTAAAACCTCCAAGAAATATGGGATTGTGTAAAGAGACCAAATCTATGACTGATTGGTATACCTGAAAGAGCTGGGGAGAATGTAACCAATTTGGAAAACATATTTCAGGATATCATCCATGAGGACTACCCCAACCTAGCTAGACAGGCCAACATTCAAATTCTGGAAACACAGAAAAGCCCAGTAAGATACTCAACAAAATCATCCCCAAGATACATAATAATAATCATATTATCCAGGGTTGAAATGAAATAAAAAATGTTAAGGGCAGCCAGAGAGAAAGGCCAGGTCCCTTACTAAGGGAAGCTCATCAGACTAACAGCAGACCTCTCATGGGAAACCCTACAAGCCAGAAGAGAACAGAGACCAATATTCAACATTCTAAAGAAAAGAAATTTCAACCCAGAATATCATTTCTGGCCAAACCAAACTTCATAAGCTTTTCAGGCAAGCAAATACTGGTGGAATTCATCACCTCCAGACCTGCCTTGCAAGAGCTCCTGAAGGAAGCACTAAATATGGACAGGTAAAACCATTATCAGCCTCTACAAAAACAGACTAAATTACACAGACCAGTGACACTATAAAGCAGCCACATAAACACGTCTGCAAAATAACTAGCTAGTATCACGATGACAGAATCGGTCAAATCCATGTATTACAATACTAACCTTAAATGCAAATGAGCTAAATGCCCCAATTAAAAGACACAAAGTGGCAATCTGGATAAAGAACCAGGGCCTATTGGTATACTATCTTCAAGAGACCCATCTCACATGCAATAACACATATGGGCTTAACATAAAAGGGGTGGGATTCTGGGAAAGATGGCAGATAGAAGAGAGTGCTGATCTGAAGCTCCCACTGAGACAGACAGAACAGTGTGTGGAGACTCACATCATGGACTTTTGCTTGAGGAACCACTACAGGAGAGTATCAGGAAAACGGAAAGAAATAAAAGATTCTTTGAAAGAACTGGAAGGCTGCTGCAAATTCCACAAGACAGGAAAAACTCTGATGTTCTCTCAGAAGTGCCACCTTCTGGATAAGGACCAACCAACTCAGGACATTACAGCAACTCATGACAGAATAACTCTGCTCCAAGGAAGGAGAATGCTACAGCCAGTTCCACCACCTGCAACATCTTGGATAACCAGTGGTCCTGTGTCTGTCTACATGAAAACTTCACTGCTAGCATAATCAGCATTCAAGAAAGTCAGAACACTAAATACTGAAATACTAAATACTTCACTCCCCTGCCACCTCCATCACAGAAGGTGCTGGTATCCACAGCTGGAGACCCAAAGATGGATCACATTACAGGACTCTTTGCAGACATTTCCTAGCACCAGCTCAGAGCCTGATAGCCCCGCTGCGTGGCTATACCCAGAAAAGCAATAAGAATCATTGCGTTTTGACTTGCAGGAAGCCCCATCCCTCTGGAAAGTGGGAGTGCGGCACATCAAGTGATCACTCTGTTGGACCAAAATATCTGAACAGCAGCCCTTGAGTTCCAGAAGTTTCTACTGAAATATTCTACCCAAATGATAAGGAAGCATAAATGTAATTGTGGTGATATAGCAAAACAAGGTTTTATAACATCCCAAAAAGACCACACTAGCTCCGCAGCTATGGATCTAAAACAAGAAGAAATCTCTGAATTGCCAGATAAATAATTCAGGAGGTTGATTATTAAGCCACTCAAGGAAAAACCAGAGAAAGATGAAAACCAACTTAAAGAAATTTAAAAAACAATACAAAATATGAATTTAAAAGCTCCAAATAGATATTATAAAAGATATTATAAGAAAAAAACAATCACAACTTCTGGGAATAAAAGACACACTTAAATAAACCTCAAAATACATCAAAATGGAACTTTCTTAAAGCATAACTATCACAGAGCCTATAAAATAATAAAATAATGAGAAAAAAGGTATTTAGGCAACAATGAGCATAATAAATAAAACAGTAGCTTGCATCTCAATACTTACATTGAATGTAAATGGCCTAAATGCTCCACTTAAGAGATACAGAATGGCAGAATGGATAAAAATCCACCCACCAAGTATCTGCTGTCTTCAAGGGACTCATCTAATGCATAAGGATGCACATAAACAAAGAAAAAGAGGGAAACAAACATTCCATGCAAATGGAAACCAAAAATGAGCAAGGGTATCTATTCTTATATTAAACAAAATAAACTTTAAAGCAATGACAATTAAAAAAGACAAAGAGGGACACTGTATAAAGATAAAAGGGTCAGTCCAAGAGGAAAATATCACAATCCTTAATATATATGCACTTAACATGGAAGCTCCCAAATTTATAAACGATTATTACTAGACATAAGAAACGAGATAGCAACATGATAGTAGTGGGAGACTTCAATACTTCACTAGACAGGTCATCAAGATAGAAACTCAATAAAGAAACAATGGATTAAAACTATACCTTAGAACAAATGAACTTAATGAATATATATACACACACAACGTTCTACCCCCAAAACTGCAGAATATACATGGAAGTCTACATGTATATTTCCATCAGCACATGGAACATTTTCCAAGATAGACCATATCATAGGCCACAAAAAAGCCTCAGTAAATTTAGAGAAAATTGTAGTTATATCAAGTACCCTCTCAGATGACAGTGGAATAAAACTGGAAATCAACTCAAAAGTGAACTCTCAAAACCATGCAAATACAAGGAAATTAAATAACCTGCTCCTGAGTAATCTCTGGGTCAACAATGAAATCAAGATGGAAATTTAAAAATTCTTTGAATTGAACAATAACAGTTACACAACTTATCAAAACCTCTGGGATACAGCAGCAGGGATGCTAAGAGGAAAGTTCATAGCACTAAATGTCCAAAAGAGCACAAATAGACAATCTAAGATCACACCTCACAGAACTGGAGAAACAAAAGCAATCCAAACCCAAACCCAGCAGAAAAAAAGAAATAACCAAGTTCAGAGCAGAACTAAATGAAATTGAAACAAAAACAAAAAGACAAATAAAACAAAAAGCTGGTTCTTTGACAAGATAAATAAAATCAATAGACCATTAGCAAGGTTAACCAAGAAAAGAAGAGAGATAATCCCAATAAGCTCAATTAGAAATGAAACTGGAAATATTACAACAGATACCACAGAAATATAAAAGATTACTCAAGGCTACTATGAACACCTTTATGTACATAAACTGGAAAACTTTGAGGAGACGGAGAAATTCCTGAAAGTACACAGTCCTCCTGGATTAAAGCAGAAAGATATAGAATCTCCAAACAGACCAATAACAAGCAGTGAAAATGAAATGGTAATAAAAAATTACCAACAACAAAGTCCAGAACAGACAAATTCACAGCTGAATTCTATCAGATATTCAAAGAAGAATTGGTACCAGTCCTGTTGACACTATTCCAGAAGATAGAGAAAAATGGAATCCTCCCTAAATCATTCTGTGAAGTTGCTATCACAATAATACCAAATACTTAAAGTAAAGGAATGGAAAAACATATTCCATGCAAACGGACACCAAAAGCAAGCAGAAGTAGCTATTCTTATATCAGACAAAAGAAACTTTAAAGCAACAGCAGTTAAAAAAAAAAAAAAAGAGGGACATTATATAATGATAAAAGTTCTTGGCCAACAGGAAAATATCACAATCCTAAATATGTGTGTGTGTGTGTGTGTGTGTGTGTGTGTATGAAATGAGATAGACAGCAGCACAGTAATAGTGAGTGACTTCAATACTCCACTGACAGCACTAGGCAGGTCATCCATCAAACAGAAAGTCAACAAAGAAACAATGGACTTAAACTATACCATAGGACAAATGGACTTAACAGATATTTACAGAACACTCTAGCCAACAACCTCAGAATATACATTCTATTCATCAGCACATGGAACATTCTCCAAGATAGACCATATGATAAGCCACAAAATGAGTCTCAATAAATTTAAGAATATTTATTTAAGAAAATTATATCAAGCACTCTATCAGACCACAGTGTAATGAAATTGGAAATCGACTGCAAAGGGAAGCCTCAAAACCGTGCAAATACATGGAAATTAAATAACCTGCTCCTGAATGATCGTTAGGTCAACAATGAAATCAAGATGGATATTTAAAAATTCTTTGAACTGAATAATAGTGATACAACCTATCAAAACCTCTAGGGTACAGCAAAGGCAGTGCTAAGAGGAAAGTTCATAGCATTAAATACCTACATCTTTGAACTAAATGATAATAGTGACACAACTTATCAAAACCTCTGGGAGACAGCAAAATCAGTGCTTACAGGAAAGTTTATAGCATCAAATGACTACATCAAAAAGTCTGAAAGAGCACAAATACACAATCTAAGGTCATACATCAAAGAACTAAAGAAACAGGAACAAACCAAACTCAAACCCAGCAGGAGAAAAGAGATAATGAAGATCAGAGCAGAACTAAGTGGAATTGAAACAAACAAACACAATATAGGAAAGGCTAATGAAACAAAAAGCTGGTTCTTTGAAAAGATAAAAAATTGATAGACCATTAGCCACATTAACTAAGAAGAGAAGAGAGAAGATCCAAATAAGCTCAATTAGAAACAAAACAGGAGATATTATAACTGATACGACATAAATATAAAAGATTATTTAAGATTACTCTGAACACCTCTATGCACACACACTAAAAAATCTAGAGGAGATGGACAAATTACTGAAATATACAACCCTCCTAGATTAAATAAGGAAGAAAGAGAAACTCTGAACAGACCAATAACAAGTAGCAAGATTGAAAAAGTCATTCTTAAAATGCCAACCAAAAAGTTCAGGACCAGATAGATTCACAGCTGAATTCTATCAGGCATCCAAAAAATTGGTAGCAATCTTAGTGAAACTATTCCAAAAGATAAAGAGGGAATCCTTCTTAAGTTATTCTATAAAGCCAGTATCACCCTAATACGAAAACCAGGAAGGACGTAACAACAACAAAAAAGAAAACTACAGACCAATATCCCTGATGAACATACATGCAAAAATCCTCAACGAAATACTAGCCAACCAAATACAGTCGCATATCAAAAAGATAATTTGCCGTCATCTTTCAGCAGTGTTTTGTAGTTTTCCTTGTAGAGATCTTTACCTTATAGGCAAACCTTATAGTCCCAAGGTGTTTTGTTTGTTTGTTTGGGTTTTTTTTTTTTTAAGCTGTTGTAAAAGGGGTTGAGTTCTTGATTTGATTCACAGCTTGGTCATACTTGGTGTATAACAGTGCTATTGTTTTGTGTACATGACTTTTGTATATCATAGAGTACTACTCAGCCATAAAGGAATGAAATAATGGCATTTGCAGAAAACTGGATGGAGTTGGAGACCATTATTCTAAGAGAAGTAACTCAGGAATGGAAAACCAAACATCATATTTTCTTACATATAGGCGGGAGCTAAGCTACAAGGTCTCAAAGTCTTAAGAATGATAACATGGACTTTGGGGATTTGGGAGGAAAGGTGGGAGAGAGATGAAGGATAAAAGACTACTTATTGGATACTACTTATTGGATACTGAGCAGTGTACACTGCTCAGGTGATGGGTGCACCAAAATCTCAGAAATCACCAATAAAGAACTATTCCATGCAACTGAACACCACCTATTCCCCCAAAACTAATAAAATAACAAATTAACAAATACACTTAAAAAATAAGAATAAAAAATAAATAAAAATTAAAGGAATGGAAGAAAATTTACAAAGCAAATGGAAAACAGAAAAATTCAGGGATTGCAATCCTAGTTTCTGTTATAAGAGACTTTAATCCAACAGAAAGCAAAAAAGACAAAGAAGGGAGTTACCTAATGGTAAAGGAGTCAATTCAACAAGAAGAGCTAACTGTCTTAAATATATATGCACCCAACACAGGAGCACACATATTCATAAAGCAAGTTCTTAGATACCTTCAGAGAGATTTAGACCCCCCACAAAATAATAGTGGGAGACTTTAACATCCCACTGACAACATTGGGCGTATCATTGAGACAGAAAATTAACAAAAATATTCAGGACCTGAACTCAGCTCAGATCAAATGGTCCTAATAGCCATATATACAGAACTCCTCACCCAAAAATAACAGAATATATATTCTTCTCATTGCCACATGGCACTTACTCTAAAATTGATTACAAAATCGGAAGTAAAATACTCCTCAGCAAATGCAAAAGAACTGAAATCATAATATACAGAATACCTAGTCTCTCAGACCACAGTGCAATCAAATTAGAACTCAGGACTAAGAAATTCACTCAAAACCATACAATTACATGGAAATTGAATAACCTGCTCCTGAATGACTTTTGGGTAAATAGTGAAATTAAGGCAGAAATCAAAAAGTACTTTGAAACTAATGAGAACAAAGATACAACATACCAGAATCTCTGGGAAATAGCTAAGGCAGTGTTTAGAGGGAAATTTCTAGCACTAAATACCCACATAAAAAGTGATAAAGATCTGAAGTTAACAACCTAACGTTACAACTAAAAGAAATAGAGAACCAAAAGTAGACAAATCCCAAAGCTAGCAGAAAACAAGAAATAACCAAAATCAGAGCTGAACTGTAGGTGATAGAGACATGGAAAACCATTCAAAAGATCAAGGAGTTCAGGAACTCGTTTTCTGAAAAAAAAAAAAATAGAATAAAATAGTTAAACTTCTAGCTAGACTGATAAAGAAGAAAGAAGATTCAAATGAACACAATCAAAAATAATAAGGGGGATATTACCTCTGACCCTACAGAAATACAAACAACCATCAGAGAACAGTATAAACACCTCTATGCACATAAACTAGAAAATCTAGAAGAAATGGGTAAATTCCTGGACACATATACCCTCCCAAGACTGAACCAGGAAGAAACTGAATTCCCAAACAGAACAATAGCGAGTTCTGAAATGAGGCAGTAATAAATAGCCTACCAACCAAAAAAAGAAAGCCCAGGACCAGATGGATTCACAGCTGAATTCCATCAGCAGTACAAAGAGCTGGTACCATTCCTACTGAAAATATTCCAAAAAATTTAGGAGGAGGGACTCCTCTTCAACTCATTCTATGAGGCCAGCATCATCATGATAACAAATCCTGGCAGAGACACAACAAAAAAGATAAACTTCAGGCCAAATATCCTTGATGAACATTGATGCAAAAGCCCTCAACAAAATGCTAGCAAATCAACTCCAGTAGCACATTAAAAATCTTATCCACCATGATCAAGTAGGCTTCATCCCTGGGATACAAGATCAATTCAACATACACAAATCAATCAATGTGATTTATCACATAAACAGAACTGAATACAAACTTACATGATTATCGCAATAGATGCAGAAAAGGCTTTTGATAAAATTTAACATCCCTTCATGTTAAAAACTCTCAATAAACTAGGTATTGAAGGAACATACCTCAAAATAACAAAAGCCATATATTGCAAACCCACAGTCAACATCATACTGAATGGGCAAAAGCTGGAAGCATTCCCCTTGAAAACTGGCATAAACCAGGTCTTCCCTCTCTCACTGCTCTTATTCAACATAGTATTGGAAGTTCTGACCACAGCAACTAGGCAAGAGAAAGAAATAATGAGCATTTAAATAGGATGAGAGGAAGTCAAGTTATCCCTGTTTGCAGACAACATGGTTCTATATGTAGAAAACCCCATCACCTCAGCCCATAAGCTTCTTAGGCTTGTAAAAAACTACAGCAAGTTCTCAGGACACAAAATCAATGGCAAAAATTGCTGGCACTTCTATATACCAACAGGAGTCAAGTCAGGAACCAAATCACAAATAAATTCCAATTCACAATTGCCAGAAAAAAAAATAAAATACCTAGGAAAACAGTTCATAAGAGAAGTGAAACACATCTACAAGGAGAGCTACAAACCACTACTCAAAGGAATCAGAGATGAAACAAACAAATGGAAAAACATTCCATACTCATGGATAGGAAGAATCAATATAGTTAAAATTCTCTTTTATAGATTCGATGCTATTCCCATTAAACTACCACTGACACTCTTCATAGAGCTAGAACAAAATGATTTAAAAATTCATATGGAACCAAAAAAGAGCCTGAAAAACCAAGGCAATCCTAAGCAAAAAGAACAAAGCTGGAGGCATTATGCTAACTGACTTCAAACTATACTACAGAGCTTTAAAATATACTGCAGTAACAAAAACAGCATGTTAGTGGTAACAGGAACAGACACCTAGACCAGTGGAACAGAACAGAGAATGCAGAAATACGACTACACACCTACAACTCTCTGATCATCAACCTGACAAAAGCGATGGGAAGAGGATTCCCTATTCAATAAATGGTGCTGGGAGAACTGGCTAGCTAAATGCAGAAAAGTGAAACCGGACCCCCTTCTTTACACCATATACAAAAATTAACTTAAGATGGATTAAAGAACTCAAACAAATTTACAAGAAAAAAACAAACAACCCCATCAAAAAGTGGGCAAAGGATATGAACAGACATTTCTCAAAAGAAGACATTCATACAGCCAACAGACACATGAAAAAATGCTCATCATCACTGGCCATCAGAGAAATGCAAATCAAAACCACAATGAGATACCATCTCACACCAGTTAGAATGGCGATCATTCAAAAGTCAGGAAACAACAGGTGCTGGAGAGGATGTGGAGAAATAGGAACACTTTTACACTGTTGGTGGGATTGTAAACTAGTTCAACCATTATGGAAAACAGTATGGCGATTCCTCAAGGATCTAGAACTAGATGTACCATATGACCCAGCCATCCCATTACTGGGTATATACCCAAAGGATTATAAATTATGCTGCTATAAAGACACATGCACACGTATGTTTATTGCAGCACTATTCACAATAGCAAAGACTTGGAATCAAGCCAAATGTCCATCAGTGACAGATTGGATTAAGAAAATGTGGCACATATACACCATGGAATACTATGCAGCCATAAAAAAGGATGAGTTTGTGTCCTTTGTAGGGACATGGATGCAGCTGGAAACCATCATTCTTAGCAAACTATCACAAGAACAGAAAACCAAACACTGCATGTTCTCACTCATAGGCGGGAACTGAACATTGAGATCACTTGGACTCGGGAAGGGGAACATCACACACCAGGGCCTATCATGGGGAGGGGGGAGGGGGGAGGGATTGCATTGGGAGTTATACCTGATGTAAATGACGAGTTGATGGGTGCAGCACACCAACATGGCACAAGTATACATATGTAGCAAACCTGCACGTTGTGCACATGTACCCTACAACTTAAAGTTTAATAATAATAAATTAATTTAAAAAAAAAAAAAAGACTTAAATGTAAAACCACAAGCTATGAAAACCCTGGAAGACAACCAAGGCAATACCATTCAGGACATAGTCATGGGCAAATATTTCAAAACGAAGACACCGAAAGCAATTGCAACACGGATAAAAATTGACAAATGAGATCAAATTAAACTGAAGAGCTTCTACAGACAAAATAAACTATCAACAGAGTAAGCACACAACCTACAGAATGGGAGAGAATTTTTTCAAGCTATGCATCTGAGAAAGGTCTAATATCCAGCACCTATAAAGAACTTAAACAAATTTAGAAGAAAAAACAAACAATCTCATTAAAAAGTGGGTTGGGCGCGGTGGCTCACACTTGTAATCCTAGCACTTTGGGAGGCTGAGGCGGGTGGATCGCCTGAGGTTGGGAGTTCGAGACCAGCTTGGCCAGCATGGTGAAACCCCGTCTCTACTAAAAATACAAAAATTAACCGGGCGTGGTGGCACATGCCTGTAATCCCAGCTACTCAGGAAGTTGAGGCAGGAGAATCGCTTGAACCTGGGAGGCAGAGGTTGCGGTGAGCGGAGATCGTGCCACTGTACTCCAGCAGCCTGGGCAACAGAGCGAGATTCTGTCTCAAAAAATAAAAAAAACAACACTGGGCAAAGGATATGATAGACGCTTCTCAAAAGAGGACATACATGTGACCAACAATTGTGAAAAAAAGCACATCACTGATCATTAGAGAAATGCAAATCAAAACCACAATGAGATACATCTCAAACCAGTCAGAATGGCTAGAACTAAAAAGTAAAAAATTAACAGTTGCTGACATGGTTGTGGAGAAAAAGGAATGCTGTTACACTGTTGGTGGGAGTGTAAATTAGTTCAACCATTATGGAAGACAGCGTGGCAATTCCTCAAAGATCTAAACACAGAAATATTATTTTGACCCAGCAATCCCATTACTGGGTATATAACCAAAGAAATATAAATTATTCTATTATAAATACACATGCACTTGTATATTCCTTACAGTACTATTTACAACAGCAAAGACATGGAATCAACCTAAATACCCATCAATAATAGACTGGATACAGAAAATGCAGTACATATACACCATGAAATTCTATACAGCCATAAAAAAGAATAAGATCATGTCCTTTGCAGGAACATGGCCCGAGCTGGAGGCCATTATCCTTAGCAAACTAACACAGCAACAGAAAACCAAATACCACTTGTTCTCACTTATACGTGGGAACTAAATGATGAGAACACATGGACACATAGAGGGGATCAACACTCACTGGGGCCTATTGGAGGGTGGAGGGTAGAAGGAGGGAGAAAATCAGGAAAAATAATGAATACTAGGCTTAATACCTGGGTAATGAAATAATGTGTACAACAAAGGTAAGAGTTTTGGGTTTTGCTAGGGATGGTGAGTCTGTAAGGAAATACATAGCCAAGCAATTTACTCACAGAGTAATTAATTGGAAATGCAAGTTGCTCATTCACGAAGATAGCGTATATATTAATCTACCGAAGCAGAATGCAAAAACTAGAAGAGAACAAGAAGAAAAGCTGAGAGGTTTTAAATATTTGCAATGAAAAATTAAGGAAGAAAGTTGTTTTCAGGGAATATTTAGGAGCTGAGTTCTACCAAGGCAAATTTCAGAATGTTTTCTCAATGTAAAGGGGTAATAAAGGTTGCTCTCTGAGGAGGCTAGCTACTGAAGGAAGTCAAGAGACAGAATTTTTCATATTGTTGCTATGTAAATATTACTCATCTCAATTACTCATAGATGACAACTTTCACCTGATAGACTGTTTAAACATTTTGATATTACTTTTAATGTTTTTATTTCACTTTATTACCTAAACAACACATGACCACTTTAAATAATTTTTGAAACGGAAAACACAACAGTAATCTTAAATTCTTTTTTTTTTTTTTTTTTTTTTTTTGAGACGGAGTCTCACTCTGTCTCCCAGGCTGGAGTGCAGGGGCACAATCTCAGCTCAATGCAACCTCCGCCTCCCGGGTTCAAATGATTCTCCTGCCTCAGCCTCCCAAGTAGCTGGGATGACAGGCAGGCACCACCATGCCTGGCTAATTTTTTGTATTTTTAGTAGAGACGGATTTTCACCGTGTTAGCCAGGATGGTCTTGCTCTCCTGACCTTGTGATCTGCCCACCTCAGCCTCCCAAAGTGCTGGGAGTACAGGCGTGAGCCACCATGCCTGGCCAGTAATCTTAAATTCTATAGATCTTTGTTATGAATTACTGCAGATCTGCTTCTCTAGACATACACATACTCAAAACACATACTCATACCCTTACACAAACACATGCACATACACAATCACACATCTATATTCACATATACATACCCATACACAATCACATACACACAACACAAGAATATACAATTACACACCTATACACGCACATGTTAAAGTACACATGCAATACACACATATTTCTACACGTACCTGTGTACACAGACTCAGTGTGAGACTTTCCTGCGTGTGACTAGCAGGTGGGGTGATGGCTGAAGGTCAGTATTGCAGAAAATTGCAGCTTAAAAGTTTCTGCTAATATCTTCCTTTTATATCAAAACGGAATTTTACCTCCCTATCAGAATGTCCCTTTGTTCTGGGAAGATGCAATTTAGTGAGTCCTTTTATTATGCAAATATAAAGAAAGGACTTTGTGTTCCAGTAGAAGACCTGAGTGCAATAAAACTACAAGAATCAGCCTGCCTCACAGTGAGACGTTGTATTGTGTCTATGAGTTTAAACTGAATGTATCTTTCAGTTGATTTGTGTCATGGGAGATTATATTTTCATTAGAGACTTTTATTTCCTAAATTTGGATTTAGATGTTTTTCTACCTATTAATAAAAATAGTAGTGGTAGTGATTATTATTACTATTTGTTTTTAAAACTTATGTTTTTTATTCTTAAAGTAGCTAGTTATAGGACATGCTGGTCTTAGAAGCATAAGAGAAGACAAATAAATAGATAGGATCTATTGTTTCACGCATTTATTTAACAAATCACTATAGAGGACCCACTGTATTTAAGGTACTGTGTTAAACATAGAACCCACAGTGAGTTGAGTAGATGTGGTCCCTTAACTCAGAGAATGTACCTTCTAGTGGGGGAATATTAGTAAATTATGTTTTCAATTATTTAAATAAAATTTGCATAAGTTCTATAAACAAATTTTAAAGGCATAATAAGAGGGTTTATACAAGAGGAGAATAACTCACTCTGGGAACTTAAAGAGATCGCCTCTGAAAATGTATGATTCTATTTAAAGAATCAGTTCAATGCTAGAAGTGTCAAATGGCTTTCCAGCTACAGAGAACAAAAAGTGAAATGCTTAACATGGGCAGTAGAACAGTTCATTAAAGAGTCTGAAAACCGGTTTGTTGTAGCTAAGTCAGAGAGTAAGATGTAGAGTGGTGTAAGTTAAAGCTAGTGATGTGATTAGAATCTAGGCCGGGGATGTGTTTAGATCATATGCGTAGACTATGCTAATTTCTGAGATTTATTTTCTTTCTAAAAGCAGTGGGAATCCAATGAAGGATTTTAAAATGAGAAGGGACAGCACAGATTTTGGATTGGTATAGTTCTTTTTTACTTCAGTGCAGAGAATAAATTTGAAAGACAGTTAAGAGATAGCACCGGCCGGGCACGGTGGCTCACGCCTGTAATCCCAGCACTTTGGGAGGCTGAGGCGGGGAGATCACGAGGTTAAGAGATCAAGACCATCCTGGAGAGCATGGTGAAACTTTGACTCTACTAAAAATACAAAAATGTAGCTGGGTGTAGTGGTGCGTGCCTGTAGTCTCAGCTACTCCGGAGGTTGAGGCTGGAGAATCGCTCAGACCCGGGAGGCGGAGGTTGCAGTAAGCCGAGATCAGGCCACTGCACTCTAGCCTGATGAGGAGGCAAGACTTCGTCTCAAAAAAAAAAAAAAAAAAAAAAGATAGCATCAATGGTGACTTTAGAATTTTGATATTAGAGACACTCAAGAGAAGTAATTTAATTGTAAGGGAATTCAGTGAAGATTTAACTTGAAGGTAAATTTATAGTACCAAGTACCATTGTACTTAGAAGATATGTTTATTTAGGTCAGGATGAACTTGTTGCTTAAGATTATTGGAAGGGGTAATTTTAAAAACTGAAACTCTCCTTTTGGTGCTACCTTTAACTAGCATTGACAGAACTTGATCACATAATTCTGGAAAACAAGGAAGAGAGAGGATCAAGTATGAGTCCTAAGGACCTAGTTTATAAGACTTTGCTACTTACCTGAGGCAAGAAAATCTGAATGAGGATCAGATTTGTGGGAAAATAGATGATGAGGTTGAGTTTAGACATGTTGGTTTTGACGTGCCAGTAAGACATCCAAGCAAATACATTGAATTAAGAGTAATGCAGTGGTCTAGAGCTCAGAGTAAAAATCTTACCTGAAAATACACATTTGAAAGTTTCAGCAAATTGACAGTAACTGACGCCATGGGAGCAGATGAGCTTTGGTAGCAACAAAGAATGTAAGGTGTGAAAAGGACTCATAACTCAGCTCTGAGGAACATAGGCCTCTAGACTTCAGAAAGAGAAGAATCGGTTCGATTGAGAAAGTGCAAAGAGGGAGACCAGAAAAAACCAGGAAAATATGAAGTCATATAATACTTGAGAACATTCAAAGAAGGGTTAGTAACTTAAGGTCAGATAAGATGAGAATAATAAAATGCCCATTAGCTTACGTCACATGATGATCATTGGTAATTTGAATTTGTTAAATTTTTATGTGTCAAGTAGTAAGTGGCCTCTGAGGAGATGGAGAGAGTGCAAAGGCACACATCTTTGAAAAGTTTTATTTGGATTGTGCTTTCTCGTTGTTATGCTTTTTCTGTTTCTTACTTGCTTTTGGGTGAGTTTTTTTTTTTTTTTTTTTTTCTTTTTCTCATGCTACTTTCTCCTACTATTTATTTTTTAGAGTAATACCTTGAAGATATTGCCAGTTTGGTTCCAGACTACCACAGTAAACTAAATACTGCAATAATGGAAGTCACTTAAATTTTTTGGTTTCCGTGTACATATAAAAGTTATGTATATATTACACTGTAGTCTATTAAGTGTGCAATAACATTATGCCTTAAAAATATGTACAAACCTTAACTAAAAACACTTTATTGCTAAAAAATGCTGACACAGACAACAAAAAAATAGTATATGCTATTGGAAAAATGGCATTGATAGATTTGTTCAGAGCAGGGTTGCCAAAAACCTTCAATTTGCAAAAAATAAAAATAAAATAAGCAGTATCTGCAAAGTACAATAAAACAAAGCACAATGAAGCAAAGTGAGCCTGTATTTGTCATCGTTAACTATTTTACCTTGTATGGCTAATAGTGTTTAAATCTATTCAATTTCTTTAGTTTCCTTTGAAAACATGAGAAAGACTTGAATGCTTTAAAATGAATTACAACCAATTCTTGTTATTTTTGCCTAACACTTTTTACTGGTGATATCATTAGGCACCTAGAAGAAGCAAATAACTAACTTGTTTTCCTCTCATAAATTAAATGTAGTATGTGTTGATTGTGGTTTATCTGTGTATTTTCCAATGATAGTTAGTTAATATTCCTTTTTGTATCAACAAATTTACCATCCTAGATGTTTCTTTTACCCCCTAGACAAGGGTTTCTCAGTCTCAGCACTATTGACATTTGGAGCCAGATAACTCTTTGCTGGGGAGGGTCATCCTGTGCATAGGAGTATGTTTAGCAGTATCTTTGGCCTCTACTCACTAGATGCCAATAGAACCTTTCCCTCAGTATTGACAACCAAAAATGTATCTAGATATTTGTGCATGTCCTCTCTGTGGCAAACTTTCTGCTGGTTGAGATCCACTGCCCTCAAGCATAACCTCTGGAATTTTCTTTAGAGAGTTTTATTTTGCTTATCTAGGGAGGAAGGTAATAAACTTTCTTAGATTTTGCTTGTTTAAAAATGCATTTATTTTCCTCCCATTCACAAAATATTATTTTCTGAGTATATTCATCATTTTCTTCTCAATGTATTTTTTAGAAAAAATATTATAGATTTATTTAAAACAATTCACATCTTGAATATGCAGCATAGAAACTACACAAAGTTTTCATTTTACTTTGTAGTTTACAACTATACAAATAAAAGTTTGCTGAAATTCGTATTACATATTCATAAAACAAGAAATTGTATAGAAAAAAAAACATGTGTTCTGCTTAAGGCATACTTGGGAATAAACCACTGTACAAATTATTGCACATCTGAAACCATAGCGCATAACAGAGTATCTGCATAAAAATGTTAAAGAAGTAAACCAGGTGTATTTACCTGACTTGGGTCATTAATGTGAATTGGAAGACAAAAACAGATTTTCCTTGTCAAAGCATGCAGCAGTTTCAGAACTTTGGCTTTCTTACTTGGTACCTTTAGAGCCAAGACTCACCAAGTACCATCATTTAGGCTATTAAAACATATTTTTTGTACCTAAATTAATTTCTTCCTCTTCTTCTAACATCATAACAATGGCTTTTAGAGAGCAAAGAAGAATCCAACGTGATCTTTTATGCTTACATTGCATCAAAACACTATTCAAGGGAATTCTGGTCTTCCCTCCCTCAACTCATGAATCTCATTTATGCCCTGATATTCACAACTTCCAGTCACACCCTTGTAGGAATATTCAAGCTGGATTTAGAATTGCGATCCAGTCATAGGCTCTATCTTTGATTTTTTTTTTTTAATTATACTTTAAGTTCTAGGGTAAATGTGGATAATGTGCAGGTTTGTTACATATGTATACTTGTGCCATGTTGGTGTGCTGCACCCATCAACTCGTCAGCACCCATCAACTCGTCATTTACATCAGGTTTAACTCCCAGTGCAATCCTTCTCCCCTCCCCACTCCCCGTGATAGGCCCCGGTGTGTGATGTTCCCCTTCCCCAGTCCAAGTGATCTCATTGTTCAGTTCCCACCTATGAGTGAGAACATGCGGTGTTTGGTTTTCTGTTCTTGTGATAGTTTGCTGAGAATGATGGTTTCCAGCTGCATCCATGTCCCTACAAAGGACACAAACTCATCCTATTTTATGGCTGCATAGTATTCCATGGTGTATATGTGCCACATATTCTTAATCCAGTCTGTCACTGATGGACATTTGGGTTGATTCCAAGTCTTTGCTATTGTGAAGAGTGCCGCAATAAACATACGTGTGCATGTGTCTTTATAGCAGCATGATTTATAATCCTTTGGGTATATACCCAGTAATGGGATGGCTGGGTCATATGGTACTTCTAGTTCTAGATCCTTGAGGAATCGCCATACTGTTTTCCATAATGGTTGAACTAGTTTACAATCCCACCAACAGTGTAAAAGTGTTCCTATTTCTCCACATCCTCTCCAGCACCTGTTGTTTCCTGACTTTTTAATGATTGCCATTGTAACTGGTGTGAGATGGTATCTCATTGTGGCTTTGATTTGCATTTCTCTGAGGGCCAGTGATGATGAGCATTTTTTCATGTGTCTGTTGGCTGTATGCGTGTCTTCTTTTGAGAAATGTCTGTTCATATCCTTTGCCCACTTTTTGATGGGGTTGTTTGTTTTATTCTTGTAAATTTGTTTGAGTTCTTTGTAGGTTCTGGATATTAGCCCTTTGTCAGATGAGTAGATTGCAAAAATTTTCTCCCATTCTGTAGGTTGCCTGTTCACTCTGATGGCAGTTTCTTTTGCTGTGCAGAAGCTCTTTAGTTTAATGAGATCCCATTTGTCAATTTTGGCTTTTGTTGCCGTTGCTTTTGGTGTTTTAGACGTGAAGTCCTTGCCCATGCCTATGTCCTGAATGGTATTACCTAGGTTTTCTTCTAGGGTTTTTATGGTATTAGGTCTAACATTTAAGTCTCTAATCCATCTTGAATTAATTTTCGTATAAGGAGTAAGGAAAGGATCCAGTTTCAGCTTTCTACTTATGGCCAGCCAATTTTCCCAGCACCGTTTATTAAATAGGGAATCCTTTCCCCATTTCTTGTTTTTCTCAGGGTTGTCGAAGATCAGATGGCTGTAGATGTGTGGTATTATTTCTGAGGACTCTGTTCTGTTCCATTGGTCTATATCTCTGTTTTGGTTACTGTAGCCTTGTAGTATAGTTTGAAGTCAGGTAGCGTGATGCCTCCAGCTTTGTTCTTTTAACTTAGGATTGTCTTGGCAATGCGGGCTCTTTTTTGGTTCCATATGAACTTTAAAGCAGTTTTTTCCAATTCTGTGAAGAAACTCATTGGTAGCTTAATGGGGATGGCATTGAATCTATAAATTACCTTGGGCAGTATGGCCATTTTCACGATATTGATTCTTCCTATCCATGAGCATGGTATGTTCTTCCATTTGTTTGTGTCCTCTTTTATTTCACTGAGCAGTGGTTTAATCCAACTTACTAGGGATGCAAAGGACCTCTTCTATCTTTGATTTTTGTCTTTCGCCTTCCTCATTTTTCATGACTAGCCATTCACAAGTTGACTCAGTCGGAAACTTGGCCACAATTGTAGTGCTTTACAGCTGGGCTCCTCCGCTCGCTGGGAAGGCAGTGTGAAAGGTAAAAAATACTGCATTATCTTCTGGCAGTGTGGGTCTTCTCGATATATTAATGACATTATTCTATTTTCTTCTGGCTTTTGTGATTGCTGACATGAGGTCAGTTTTCAGTTTAATTGCTGTTTCTTTTGGTTATCTGCCTTATCTCTCTGTTTACTTTTAAGATTTTCTCTTTTTCTCTGGGGTTTTTCTTCTTCACTCTTCTATGTCTGTGTGCTGATTACTTTCCTATTTATCTTGTTTGGGCTTTGTTAGGTTTCTTAGATCTCAAGATTTGTGTCTAAAATTTTCTTTAAAATTTTTAGTCATTAACTCATCAAAGCTTATTTTTGTTCCTAATTGTTTTCATTATTTATCACTAGAACTCCCAAAATTTTTATTCTAGATTGCCCACAGCATCTTTCTTTAATCTCAATACCTCTTCAACATTTTGCAAATTTTCATCTTCTTAACCTTCAAACTTGGATCTACATTCTAGTCACCAATATCCTTTTTCATCTAATCTTTTGATGTTGCATTTCTAAATTTTTAATTTATTTAACTTATTCCTTATCCTGTTCATATTACTAAGCATCTCTTTCACATTTGTAAACATACTATACAGTTATGGTAAATTGTGTCTTATAATTCTAATACTTGAAATTTTGTTGGTTTGTCCGTGGGTTGTTTAGCTAATTCGTACTCATGGTGTCTTGTTAACTTGTGTGTTTTGTGATTTTTGCCTATAGATTCTTATTTTGTTTATGAAAATATTTTGAGTTCTGAGATCAAGTTGGATTCTTCATTTACTTCGCTTGTCAACTAAAGGGCATTGCCAACACAAGACTGCTTCACATGAGGTTTTGAGGCACAGACAGTTAGTTTACATGGGACTTTGAACCCTATAAAGGGATGACTTCTAAATTTTCTTGGTAGATTTTCCACATTCACTTATCAATAAGTTTTGCTTCTACCTTTTGCAATTTTTGCTTCTACCTTTCCCATTTGTCCTTACATTTTGGGTCTTTCTTTTTACACTATTGTATTAGCTCTTTGGGATTTCAACATTAAATGAGGTAAGTTCTGTTTCATTTCTCAAGTTGGTGGGTGCTAGCTTTTTATCTCTTATCCTCTGACTTCCATGCAGTTATTGAGAAAGTAGTCACAATTGCCAAGGGACCAAGAGCAACCCTGAGAGAGAAAAATCATCTTTGCTACCAAAAGTTTCTCATCCTTGTGTTATATTTGCTATAGGTTAAAAACACTTAAGAATATATATTTTGTATCATGTTAATATTTTTTCAAGAAAAGTCAGTGAAGGCATTTAATCTTCTCTATTCTGGGACATGGAACTAACTTCAGGTTTTGAAGAACGAGGTAAAATGACTGAGACACAAGTAGACCATAGAGATAAGGCGAAATCTTTTAAACTTAGGCTTCTGTTAGCTCACATGTCCTCCATTCCAATTAATCTTGATGATAGTATTCAAAGAAAGCTGGGACCAGTGTACTGGGAATAAATAGTGTTCCTCTGATTTCTCTAATATACATTTATTAATATGTACTCCTGTGAATTCTACCTTTCTGTGAGCAAGACAAGCCACCTCTCTGAATGTAAGCGTCTTCAGTGATAAAGCGAAGATAGGTGAAAATTGCAACATCATAATAAGTTGTGGTTAGGTTAGAACTGCAGAAGCACTGAACGCAGTGACTGACCCATGGAAGATATTCAATGAATGCCGATTGATTCTATACTGGAATTATCTATCAGCATTGGGAGAAAGAATGTAAATGACTGACAAAAGAATGTAGAGTATGAAATACAAAGATTGGGAAGAGGATCTCACAGTCTTACGGTTACAGAAATCTTAGTGCTTATTTGATCTAATTTGTGTCTTTTCATTGCATTCCTTTGTCCATTAGCTGATTTACAAATGTTTATTCATCCTTTATAAAACCTTCTCTTCCTTTCTTTGATTGATATTGATCGATAGAATCAATGTATGGATGAAATTGAGTTACTGACAATTTCTTAAGGTAAATAGAAGATTTAAATTGATGTTTTATATAATAGCACACACACTCAGAAATTACCACAGATGTAATATTAGCGTTACTCTCTTTTTTGTGTGTTGATAGAAAAATCTTCAATTTAAAATATTCAAACCTTTAATTACCTACCTTTTAAAAAGAATTCACCCTTTCTCTCCCTACCCACTTCCTATCCCGTGTACGTGCAAGTATGTATGTATTTCTAAAGTATTACTAGTCTTATTTCAAATCTAGTTCAATTCCTTAGACTGGCACAAAACATCATAGTTTGAAAGAGCTTACACATTGAGGCTTTGATGCTTGCTGTGTATGAAATCCTGAGACCATCATGTAAACAAACTGCAGTTAGCCTACTGGAAAGGCCTTGTGGTGGGCATTTAGGTGTCCTCTTGACAAAATGTCAAACACCTGACATGTAAGAAGATTATTCTAAATCATTCAGGGTCCAGTGAACCCTCTACCTGACCTTAGACAGATAAGTCAAGAGCACTTAGACAAGAAAGAGCATTAAGTTTATCCACAGAACCAAGAGCTAAATGAAATGATAATTGTTTTATATTTTGGTATGTTTTGCTATACAGCCAAAGCTATCTGAAACATTATTGGAGATTTTAGGTTTTGTTTGTTTCCTTGCATCTGAGAATCTTTCTATTTTGTTCAGGAAAGTATGAAGACTGAATGTGATAAATAGGTGAAATAGCACATAGGCTGTTTTATAAGTATGTTTTTAATAGCTAATACTTATTCATATTAATATTACTGGAAAAAAGTTAATAGCAGATTTGTGTTTATTTCTCTAATGTCAGAAATACCTGAGGATTGACCCTTTATTGGATCCTATATATAACATTAACTCAAGGAATTTATAAGATTATACCATAACCGAGCCAAATGATATTAAAGCCAAAGTTAGCACACTGAACTCAGCATTTACACTGCGTTGAAAATTTCTACCGAATGGAGAGATGCACCTACATTGGAGAATGAGAGCAAGTTACGTATTATGAAAATCACTATATGATTAGAATGCAAAATACCTGAAAAAAAAAATTCTAGAGAATATTATTCCTTGAGCTGAGATAAACCATGACCTCTGGCCTCACCTCTTGACCACATATATCCTAACTGTGTAGTTATTTGGAAACACTGGAAAATTTTTCTAGAAGTCACAAGATCTCTCTATGCTATTAACACTTACAATATGTGGTCTGTTCTAGTTACTATTGCATCATAATGAGTTACCTTAATAGAAATCCAAACTTTAAATGTTCAAAACAAAATGATTGATTTCCTCCAACCTGAAGTCTGATTTTTTTTTTTTCTCAGATTTCTCTATTTTGGTTAATATATTCCACCTCTTTTTTTTTTTTTTTAACCTGTTTCTGGGCATGTCTAAAGGAGTGAGTTGAGATAAACATGAGCCAGGGCGGAGCAAGATGGCCGAATAGGAACACCTCCAGTCTCCAGCTCCCAGCGTGAGCGACACAGAAGACAGGTGATTTCTGCATTTTCAACTGAGGTACTGGGTTCATCTCACTAGGGAGTGCCGGACAAACAGTGCTGGTCAGCTGCTGCAGCCCGACCAGCGAGAGCTGAAGGAGGGTGAGGCATTGCCTCACCTGGGAAGTACAAGGGGGAAGGGAATCCCTTTTCCTAGCCAGGGGAACTGAGACACACAACACCTGGAAAATCAGGTAACTCCCACCCCAACACTGCACTTTACCAAGGGTCTTAGCAAATGGGCACACCAGGAGATTATATCCCACACCTGGCCAGGAGGGTCCCACACCCACGGAGCCTCCCTCATTGCTAGCACAGCAGTCTGCGATCTAACCACAAGGCAGCAGCGAGGCTGGGGGAGGGGTGCCCACCATTGCTGAGGCTTAAGTAGGTAAACAAAGCCGCTGGGAAACTCAAACTGGGTGGAGCTCACAGCAGCTCAAGGAGGACTGCCTGTCTCTGTACACTTACCTCTGGGGACAGGGCACAGCTAAACAACAACAAGAACAACAACAAAAAAGCAGCAGAAACCTCTGCAGACGCAAACAACTCTGTCTGACAGCTTTGAAGAGAGCCGTGGATCTCCCAACACGGAGGTTGAGATCTGAGAATAGACAGACTGCCTGCTCAAGTGGGTACCTGACCCCTAAGTAGCCTAACTGGGAGACATCCCCATCTAGGGGCAGACCGACACCCCACACCTCACACGGTGGAGTACACCCCTGAAAGGAAGCTTCCAAAGCAAGAATCAGACAGGTACACTCGCTGTTCAGAAATATTCTATCTTCTGCAGCCTCTGCTGCTGATACCCAGACAAACAGGGTCTGGAGTGGACCTCAAGCAATCTCCAACAGACCTACAGCTGAGGGTCCTGACTGTTAGAAGGAAAACTAACAAACAGGAAGGACATCCACACCAAAACCCCATCAGTACGTCACCATCATCAAAGACCAGAGGCAGATAAAACCACAAAGATGGGGAAAAAGCAGGGCAGAAAAGCTGGAAATTCAAAAAATAAGAGTGAATCTCCCCCTCCAAAGAAATGCAGCTCATCACCAGCAATGGATCAAAGCTCGACGGACAATGACTTTGACGAGATGAGAGAAGAAGGCTTCAGTCCATCAACCTTCTCAGAGCTAAAGGAGGAATTAGGTACCCAGCACAAAGAAACTAAAAATCTTGAAAAAAGAGTGGAAGAATTGATAACTAGAATAATTAATGCAGAGAAGGCCATAAACGAACTGACAGAGATGAAAACCATGACATGAGAAATACGTGACAAATGCACAAGTTTCAGTAACTGACTTGATCAACTGGAAGAAAGAGTATCAGTGATTGAGGATCAAATGAATGAAATGAAGTGAGAAGAGAAATCTAAAGAAAAAAGAGGAAAAAGAAATGAACAAAGCCTTCAAGAACTATGAGATTATGTGAAAAGACCAAATCTACGTCTGATTGGGGTGCCTGAAAGTGAGGGGGTAAATGGAACCAACTTGGAAAACACTCTTCAGGATATCATCCAGGAGAACTTCCCCAACCTAGTAGGGCAGGCCAACATTCAATATCAGGAAACACAGAGAACCCCACAAGGATACTCCTCAAGAAGAGCAACTCCAAGACACATAACTGCCAGATTCACCAAAGTTGAAATGAAGGAAAAAATCATAAGGGCAGCCAGAGAGAAAGGTCGGGTTACCCACAAAAGGAAGCCCATCAGGCTAACAGCAGATCTCTCAGCAGAAACTCTACAAGCCAGAAGAGAGTGGGGGCCAATATTCAATATTCTTAAAGAAAAGAATTTTCAACCCAGAATTTCATATCCAGTCAAACTAAATTTCATAAGTGAAGGAGAAATAAAATCCTTTACAGATAAGCAAATGCTTAGAGATTTTGTCACCACCAGGCCTGCCTTACAAGAGACCCTGAAGGAAGCACTAAACATGGAAAGGAACAAATAGTACCAGTCATTGCAAAAACATGCCAAAATGTAAAGACCATTGCTGCGAGGAAGAAACTGCATCAACTAAGGAGCAAAATAACCAGTTAATATCATAATGGCAGGATCAAGTTCACAAATAACAATATTTACCTTAAAAGAAAATAGACTAAATGGTCCAATTAAAAGACACAGACTGGCAAACTGGATAAAGAGTCAAGACCCATCAGTCTGCTGTATTCAGGAGACCCATCTCACATGCCGATACATACATAGGCTCAAAATAAAGAGATGGAGGAAGATCTACCAAGCAAATGGAGAACAAAAAAAAAAAAAAAGCAGGGGTTGCAATACTAGTCTCTGATAACACAGGCTTTAAACCATCAAAGATCAAAAGAGATAAAGAAGGCCATTACATAATGGTAAAGGGATCAATTCAACAGGAAGAGCTAACTATCCTAAATATATATGCACCCAATACAAGAGCACCCAGATTCATAAAGCAAGTCCTTAAGAGACTTGCAAAGAGACTTAGACTCCCATACAATAATAATGGGAGACTTCAACACCCCACTGTCAACATTGGACAGATCAACGAGACAGAAAGTTAACAAGGATATCTAGGAATTGAACTCATCTCTGCAGCAAGCAGACCTAATAGACATCTACAGAACTCTCCACCCCAAATGAACAGAATATACATTCTTCTCAGCACCACATCACACTTACTCCAAAATTGACCACATAATTGGAAGTAATGCACTCCTCAGCAAATGTACAAGAACAGAAATTATAACAAACTGTCTCTCAGACCACAGTGCAATCAAACTAGAACTCAGGACTAAGAAACTCAATCAAAACCGCTCAACTACATGGAAACTGAATAACCTGCTCCTGAATGACTACTGGGTACACAACAAGATTAAGGCAGAAATAAAGATGTTCTTTGAAACCAATGAGAGCAAAGATACAACATACCAGAATCTCTGGGACACATTTAAAGCAGTGTGTAGAGGGAAATTTATAGCACTAAATGCCCACAAGAGAAAGCAGGAAAGATCTAAAATTGACACTCTAACATCACAATTAAAAGAACTAGAGAAGCAAGAGCAAACACATTCAAAAGCTAGCAGAAGGCAAGAAATAACTAAGATCAGAGCAGAACTGAAGGAGATAGAGACACAAAAAAACCCTCCAAAAAATCAATGAATCCAGGAGTTGGTTTTTTGAAAAGATCAACAAAATTGATAGACCACTAGCAAGACTAATAAAGAAGAAAAGAGAGAAGAATCAAATAGATGCAATAAAAAATGATAAAGGGGATATCACCACCGACACCACAGAAATACAAACTACCATCAGAGAATACTATAAACACCTCTACGCGAATAAACTAGAAAATCTAGAAGAAATGAATAATTTCCTGGACACTTACACTCTCCCAAGACTAAACCAAGAAGAAGCTGAATCCCTGAATAGACCAATAGCAGGCTATGAAATTGAGGCAATAATTAATAGCCTACCAACCAAAAAAAGTCCAGGACCAGATGGATTCACAGCTGAATTCTACCAGAAGTACAAGGAGGAGCTGGTACCATTCCTTCTGAAATTATTCCAATCAATAGAAAAAGAGGGAATCCTCCCTAACTCATTTTATGAGGCCAACGTCATCCTGATACCAAAGCCTGGCAGAGACACAACAAAAAAGAGAGAATTTTAGACCAATATCCCTGATGAAGATTGATGCAAAAATCCTCAATAAAATACTGGCAAACCGGATCCAGCAGCACATCAAAAAGCTTATCCACCATGATCAAGTGGGCTTCATCCCTGGGATACAAGGCTGGTTCAACATTCGCAAATCAATAAACATAATCCAGCATATAAACAGAACCAAAGACAAAAACCACATGATTATCTCAATAGATGCAGAAAAGGCCTTTGACAAAATTCAACAGCCCTCGTGCTGAAAACTCTCAATAAGCTAGGTATTGTTGGAATGTATCTCAAAATAATAAGAGCTATTTATGACAAACCCACAGCCAATATCATAGTGAATGGGCAAAAACTGAAAAAATTCCCTTTGAAAACTGGCACACGACAGGGATGCCCTCTCTCACCACTCCTATTCAACATAGTGTTGGAAGTTCTGGCAAGGGCAATCAGGCAAGAGAAAGAAATCAAGGGGATTCAGTTAGGAAAAGAAGAAGTCAAATTTTCCCTGTTTACAGATGATATGATTGTACATTTAGAAAACCTCATTGTCTCAGCCCAAAATCTCCTTAAACTGATAAGCAACTTCAGCAAAGTCTCAGGATACAAAATTAATGTGCAAAAATCACAAGCATTCTTATACACCAGTAACAGACAAACAGAGAGCCAAATCAGGAATGAACTTCCATTCACAATTGCTTCAAAGAGAATAAAATACCTAGGAATCCAACTTACAAGGGATGTAAAGGACCTCTTCAAGGAGAACTACAAACCACTGCTCAGTGAAATAAAAGAGGACACAAACAAATGGAAGAACATACCATGCTCATGGATAGGAAGAATCAATATCGTGAAAATGACCATACTGCCCAAGGTAATTTATAGATTCAATGCCATCCCCATTAAGCTACCAATGAGTTTCTTCATAGAATTGGAAAAAACTGCTTTAAAGTTCATATGGAACCAAAAAAGAGCCCGCATTGCCAAGACAATCCTAAGTCAAAAGAACAAAGCTGGAGGCATCACACTACCTGACTTCAAACTATACTACAAGGCTACAGTAACCAAAACAGCATGGCACTGGTACCAAAACAGAGATATAGACCAATGGAACAGAACAGAGTCCTCAGAAATAATACCACACATCTATAGCCATCTGATCTTCGACAACCCTGAGAAAAACAAGAAATGGGGAAAGGATTCCCTATTTAATAAATGGTGCTGAGAAAATTGGCTAGCCATAAGTAGAAAGCTGAAACTGGATCCTTTCCTTACTCCTTATACGAAAATTAATTCAAGATGGATTAGAGACTTAAATGTTAGACCTAATACCATAAAAACCCTAGAAGAAAACCTAGGTAATACCATTCAGGACATAGGCATGGGCAAGGACTTCACGTCTAAAACACCAAAAGCAATGGCAACAAAAGCCAAAATTGACAAATGGGATCTCATTAAACTAAAGAGCTTCTGCACAGCAAAAGAAACTACCATCAGAGTGAACAGGCAACCTACAGAAAGGGAGAAAATTTTTGCAATCTACTCATCTGACAAAGGGCTAATATCCAGAACCTACAAAGAACTCAAACAAATTTACAAGAATAAAACAAACAACCCCATCAAAAAGTGGGCAAAGGATATGAACAGACATTTCTCAAAAGAAGACACGCATACAGCCAACAGACACATGAAAAAATGCTCATCATCACTGACCCTCAGAGAAATGCAAATCAAAGCCACAATGAGATACCATCTCATACCAGTTAGAATGGCAATCATTAAAAAGTCAGGAAACAACAGGTGCTGGAGAGGATGTGGAGAAATAGGAACACTTTTACACTGTTGGTGGGATTGTAAACTAGTTCAACCATTATGGAAAACAGTATGGCGATTCCTTAAGGATCTAGAACTAGAAGTATCATATGACCCAGCCATCCCATTACTGGTTATATACCCAAAGGATTAAAAATCATGCTGCTATAAAGACACATGCACACGTAGGTTTATTGCGGCACTCTTCACAATAGCAAAGACTTGGAATCAACCCAAATGTCCATCAGTGACAGACTGGATTAAGAAAATGTAGCACATATACACCATGGAATACTATGCAGCCATAAAATAGGATGAGTTTGTGTCCTTTGTAGGGACATGGATGCAGCTGGAAACCATCATTCTTAGCAAACTATCACAAGAACAGAAAACCAAACACCGCATGTTCTCACTCATAGGTGGGAACTGAACAATGAGATCACTTGGACTGGGGAAGGGGAACATCACACACCGGGGCCTATCACGGGGAGTGGGGAGGGGAGAAGGATTGCACTGGCAGTTATACCTGATGTAAATGACGAGTTGATGGGTGCTGACGAGTTGATGGGTGCAGCACACCAACATGGCACAAGTATACATATGTAACAAACTTGCACGTTATGCACATGTACCCTGGAACTTATAAAGTATAATAATAATAATAATAATAATAATAATAATAAAAGAAACATGAGGGAATGAAAAAACTTTCACGGAAGAATGAACTCCAGCAGAAGACTAATCATAACCTTGACTCAAGTCATTTTGTAAGAGTGAGCGAGGGACAGTGATTTTTAGCACAGTCTAGCATTTCTCACTAAAATTGTCTTCTGGAACCACCTTATGGATTCATGCCTTATTCCTTTGATCACAGCATGCTGCCACAAAGTAGTTGTTACAAAACAAAACAGCTGTTTATCTTCCAGCTCTATGGGACATAAAACGCTTAAGATATGCTCAATGTTAGAGTCTTCTGCTGTGTACCTGTCAAGAGATGCTGCATGAAAGAAGATTGGAGTGCTCTGGGGCAAACATGAGGAGAAATTAACAGCAGCATGCATACCTTTTGTGAGCATTAATGTGTAATATTTAGTGGGCATTAATGGTATAACTGCCACTTTAGGTGTTGGTATAAGTAGAAGAGGTTGAGAAGATAAAAATGGAGGCTGAGACGAGTGGATCACGAGGTCAGGAGATTGAGACCATCCTGGCTAACACGGTGAAACCCCGTCTGTACTAAAAAATACTAAAAATTTAGCCTGGTGTAATGGTGGGTGCCTGTAGTCCCAGCTGCTGGGGAGGCTGAGGCAGGAGAATGGCGTGAACCCAGGAGGTAGAGCTTGCAGTGAGCCAAGATCGCACCACTGCACTCCAGCCTGGGCAACAGAATGAGATTCCATCTTAAAATAAATAAATAAATAAAACAAAATAAATCTTAAAAAGTGGCAAGTGCCAAATATATGACTTTCCGAAGAATTCTACCACTACATTAGAAGAATCTAAAGAGAAGCAAGTGGGGGTAGAGCGGAAGATATGTTGGTCTACTACAGTCAACATGGCTCCATCCTTACTCTCAAGGTACTGTGACACACCAAATATCACGTACAATGACTACCTTTCTAAACCAAAAGGTTTCCCCAGGGATATTTTTCGTCAGTATTGTCTTGATTAAGATCACATTGATCAAATTGTATAAAAGGTCACATTTATGTGTGTCATCGCCCCAGGAGATGGTTAATTTCTGCTCTATCATACAAAAGCATTACTATTCAGAAAAATATGCACAGCTGGCTGTGTTAGTATTCCGCATGTATCAGAGTGAATTTAGAGTTCTGATAAAAGCTTCCAAAAATCTTTTCTCTGCACCATAAAATGAAACTCACTTTGAACCATTCATTCAAATTGTCTGCTTTATAGATTAATATTGGGGAAGTGACTGTTTTTGTATATACCTATACAATTTAATTTTTTATATGTGAGAACAGGTATAATGTTTTCAAATGTCAGCTGATTTATGCTTTTTTATTAATTCAAACTTACTTCTAAGCCCCATTCACTTGTAATTGAGGTAAAACCATGAAGCTAGAGTCAGAAAGAATGATATGACCTAGAAAAAGTAAAAGACCAAAAGTTCACTCTTGAAAGTCTTGCAGCCAGGTGCAGTGGCTCACGCCTGTAATCCTTGCACTTTGGGAGGCTGAGACAGGCGGATCACTTGTGGCCAGGAGTTTGAGACCAGCCTGGCCAAACTTGTGAAACCCTGTCTCTACTAAAAATACAAAAAATCAGTCAGGCATGGTGGCACGCACCTGTAATCCCAGGTACGTGGGAGGCTGACTCAGAAGAATCACTTGAATCTGGGAGGCAGAGGTTGCAGTGAGCCGAGGTCGCACCACTGCACTCCAGCCTGAGTAAGAGGAGAGAAATTCTGTCTCAAAATAAAATAAAATAATAATAGTAAGTCTAGCTAGTCTGAAAAAGGAAGAGTAATCAATTTTCTCTAATACCCTACCAAGGGGTTTTGTGAAGAAGAAAAGTGCATAAAAGATGACTGAAGCATGTATTTCTATCTCTCATCTCCAAGCTAAAATCCTAGAGTATATATGTATCATATAGATGGATAAGAAATGTAAACACAGAAAAAAACATTACTACTCTGTCTCTTGTTTAAAATATTTCCAGCCTTGTAGCAACTTGGGGCTGAGCTTCTTCAAAATAAACTTGATGGCACAAGATGCCTTGGCCAAGGAAGGAACCAAGTTTAATTTATCTAAAAGCAATCTCTGTTTTTTTTTTTTTTTTTTTTTTCCTTTTTTTGAGACAGGGTCTGGCTCTGGTCACCCAGGCTGAGGGCAGTGACACAATCTTGGCTCACCGCAGCCTTGACCTCCTGGGCTCATGTAATCCTCCCACTTCAGTCTCCAGGCTAATTTTTATAATTTTTATAGAGGGAGTTTTGCCATGCTACCCAGGTTAGTCTCAAACTTCTGGGCTTAAAGGATCTGCCTCTCTCAGACTCCCGAAGTGCTGGGATTATAGGTATGAGCCACTACACCTCACCTCTCTAAGCAATCTTTAGTTCCCAAGTGACAAAGAGAGGAATACCAGAAATTCAGAGTTTTGCATGCTTCCCTGAAGCAAGTCAATGAAAGTAACTTCATGGGTAACTGCTTTTCTTTATGAAAGTACACTTAGAATCACAATTAAATAATCTTACACACCTATAGGAAATTAAAGGAACTCACAATAACAATTATTGATGAGATGATAATCAGAATTCTCATGCACGCCTTGTGGGAATATACATGTTACAAATATTTCCATAATTGTTTAGAAGTTTCTTCATTGTAAATATTCACTTATATCGCGCAGTCATTCTACTCCCTCCTTGACATTTACCCAATAGGAATGAAAGTGTGTATCCATACAAATACTTGAACTTTAAAAGTCTTAACAACTTTATTTATATATAGAAAAATATGGAAACTCAAATTTGAATGAATGAACAGTTGGCAGCACATCCATAACATGGAATACCGTTTAGTAATCCAAAGCAATAAACTGTTAATTTAATGAGAATGAACATCAAAGTCATTATATTAAAAGCAAGAAGTCAGACAAGCAGTAAATACTGTATTATTTTATTTATGGTAAATTCTAGAAAATGAATTCTATAGTGGTAAAGCAGATTAATGCTTACCTGAAAAGTGGTGGATGGAGAGGGAGGAAAGGGAAGAAATTTTAGAAGGGAAAACTCTTGAGGATTTATGCATATATTGATTATTTTGAACGTGCTGCTAGTTTTATTAGTTTATGTCAAAACACATCAAATTGTACACTACAGCAGAGGCAGTTTAGTGCATATCAATATTACCTTATTTAAGCGGTTAAAAAACAAAGTATGTAGTTTGATGATTTGACAAATGTTTACAGCCATATAACCAATGCTGCAATCATGACATAGAAACTTTCCATCAACCCCAAAATTAACCCTATGCTAATTTTGCAATGAGTCATTTTCTCTCTCATGATCCCTTGACAACCACTGATCTGCTTCTTTTTCCTGTATTTTGCCTTTTCTATAATGTCATACAGATTAAATCATTTAGTATCTAATTTTGCTGTTGTTGTTTTGGCTTTTTAATGTTATGCTTTTGAAATTCATTTATTATCTGTCATGGATCAGTAGTTTGTTATTTTTTATGACTGAGAAAAATCCATTTTAGGGATAGATGATAATTTGATTATTCATTTGCTAGTTGTTTGATATTTTGGTTTTTTGCAATAAAGTGGTCTTAGAAATAAATCTTTTTTGAACATTCATGTACATGACTTTGGGTGGATGCATACATGTTTAGATCCTAGATAAATTAAGTATGAGTGGATTGTTGTGGCGTATGGTAAGGGTTTGTTTAACTTTATTTTTTAAAGCCTTTTCCAAAATGGTTGCACCAATTTGCATTCTTATTATCAGTTTGTAAGAGTTTCAGTTGCTCTGCATCATCACCAGTTTATCAGAGTTCTAGTTGTTCTACATCATCATCAATATTTGGTATTGTCAGTTCTGTGAACATTGGCTATTTGAATGAGAATGCAGTGATATCACATTGTGGCTTTAGTCTGCATTTTTCTGGTTATTAATTATTTTGGTCGTATTTTATACAGTCATTGAACATTTATGTATCTTCTTTGGCAGAGTGTCTTTTAAATCATTTCCACATTTTTACTGGATTGTGGCTTCATATTATTGAGTTTTAGAAATTCTGGAGAGTTTTTTTTCCCCAAAATGGTTGACTAGAGGCATTTTAGGCAGCCCTCATCCACTTAGAGGAACCAAAATAGTGTGTAGATGATCACATTTTGAATACATTATCTAAGAGGGAGCATGGAGAATGAACAGGTGAGTAATAGGAAATGCTAAAATGTAGGAAGAAGAAGAGAAACAGACAGACGGTGTGGCCAGCACTAGCCAGGAACCGGAAGCGAATCCCCAAAATGGTAGAAGGTAATTGAGTGTCTTCCTGCAGTTCTCTTTTCCTCTGGGTGATCATAAAATCTAGGCCATGGAAGAGCACTTTGACTGTCTGATTCTGACTTGGAGAGCAGTCCGGAAACTATAAGAGCAAACTGCTTTAGCGGGGAAATATGCCTTGGGTTTCATGTCCTTTCTGAGACCTGTGCAGCTAAAGCAAGATTTCATTCTTGATCTGGCTTTTGTTTGTTTGCTTGTTTTTGACGAAGTCTCGTTCTGTCGCCCAGACTGGAGTGCAGTGGTGCGATCTCAAGCTCCGCCTCCCGGTTCACGCCATTCTCCTGCGTCAGTCTCCCGAGTAGCTGGGACTACCGGTGCACGCCGCCACGCCTGGCTAATTTTTTTGTATTTTTAGTACAGATGGGGTTTCGCCTTGTTATCCATGATGGTTTCGATCCCCTGACCTCGTGATCCACCCACCTTGGCCTCCCAAAGTGCTGGGATTACAGGCGTGGGCCACCGCACCTGGCCGAGCTGGCTTTTAACTGACTGCGCATGGTTCTGGGAACCAGTGATGCAAGTCCCAGGCATTAGGAAAACTTGGGCTGCTGTTTGCAGAGCTGGATCGTGAGTGTGGCATGGGCTTCCACAAACAGGACTGAGAATTGAGTGAGTGAGGCGTGGACTGCAGCAGCTGCTGCTGCTGGAGCAGTCAATGCCCCGGGACCTAAGCAAGATGAGCATTGCCACAGTTATTACAGAAACTTGGTCTTGAGGTGGGCATGGGAGTGGGGGGTGGGGGGTGGAGGGCTTCTACGGGTGCTGATTCGGGACTAGGCACAAATTGCTATATCTAACTGAACAGTCAGGTCAGCTGTGACAGCTGGAGTGAAGTAGAAAACCCCACCAGGGGCCGGGCATGGTGGCTCACGCCTGTAATCCCAGCACTTTGGGAGGCCGAGGTGGGCGGATCACCTGAGTTCCAGAGTTCCAGACCAGCCTGACCCACAGGGAGAAACCCCATCTCTACTAAAAATACAAAATTAGCCGAACTTGGTTGCACATGCCTATAATCCCAGCTACTTGGGAAGGCTAAGGCAAGAGAATCGCTTGAACCTGGGAAGTGGAGGTTACAGTGAGCAGAAATTGTGCTGTTGCACTCCAGCCTGGGCAACAAGAGCAAAACTCTGTTTTTTTAAAAAAAACAAAAACAAAAACAAAAACCTCCAGCCTGGGCAACAAGAGCAAAACTCTTTAAAAAAAAAAGAAAAAAAGGAAGAAACAAAGCAAAGAAAACCCAACCAGGACTGGGGCAAGAGAATGATGTAAGTGACCCATACACTGGCCAAGGCTGTGACCAGTAGGACTGCTCTCACCTTCCCCATGGTAGGGCCTCAGTATAGCAATGGTGACTCCTCATCCGTGCATTTCACCAGCGGCCTCAGGATCTCTCCAGGCCTTCATCCTGGCTAATGAATGCACTCATCACTGGGGGCCTGAGCACAAGCTTGCCTGGCTTGACTCCACTTGGCATTCCCCCATCTACTAGCCTACAGCAGTCTGCACAGTCCATTGCAACCACTGCCAGCACAAACACACAGTGTTTGGGAATCAGAAGAGTGTTTCACCACCACTGCTATTGACATTGCCTATACCATACTGGCTGCCCAGGTGTTAGAAGATTCCATTCACCCATCTGCTATACTGCCACTACAAGTGGCATCTGAGAAAGCCACCCAGAGGCCAAAGAATTGACGTGCTTGGAACCACCAACATAGGTGCCACCATATGCTTCCCCAGGATGCAAGGATAGACATGCTTAGCCCATCACCATTACCACTGAAACATAAAGATGGACCCATCTGGCTTTTCAGTTCCTGCACAACTTAAACACAGCCTCCACCAATAAGTGCAACATAACACACCAAAGATAGCACAGATATCACTAATGCTACTTGTAGTCAACAAAATTCTAGAGTCTTCACTACTGCACATGCCTCAAAGTAAAGTCAAAGCTCCCTACCCAATCAATATCATAGTCAGATCTTAAGGAAAATGTTCTACTCCCCAGTGAAAGTCAATTCAAAAATCATAAGAAACAAATATTACACCAGATGCTCAGAAATCAATGTAATGATACATGAAACATTAAAAGCAAATATGACACCCTCAAAAAAACACAATAATTCTCCAGCAATAGAATTTAACCAAAAAATTCTCAAAATAAGAGATAATTAATTCAGAATATTAATTGTAAAGAAGCTCAATGAGATGCAAGAGAATTTGAAAACCAGTACAAAGAACTCAGAAAAATCCATTCAAGATATGAGTGAGAAATTGACCAAAGAGATAAATGTCTTCAAACATACACAAACAGAGCTTCTGGAAATGAAAGAAAATCATTGAAGGAATTACAAAATACATTCGAAAGCTTTAGCGATGAACTACACCAAGCAGAGTAAAGAATTTCAAAACTTGAAGACATGTCTTTTGAAACAATTCAGACAAAACAAAGAAACAAGATTAAGGAAAAATAAACAAAGCCTTTGAGAAATTGGAGATGTCATAGAGCAACCAAATGTACAAATTATTGATATTGCCAAGAGTGAAGGGAGATCAAAAGGCTAAGAAAACCTATTTAGCAAAATTACATATGAAAACTTCCTAAGACCTAGGCATTCAGACACAGGAGGCTCAGAGATCCCCAGGAAAATACAATGCAAAAAGGACTTTGCCGTGACATATCATAATCTGACTGTCTACATTTAATGTAAAAGAACAAATTTTAAAATTAGCAAGACCAAAATGTCTAGTCACTATAAAGGAAACTCCATCAGAGTAACAGCAGACTTCTCAGTAGAAACCTTACAAGCCAGAAGAGAGTGGGATAACATATTCAAAGTGCTGAAAGAAAAAACCTGCTTTTCAAAAATATGATATCTAGCAAGATTAACATTTATAAAGGACAAATAATGTCTTTTCTAGACAAGCAAATCTGAGGGAAGTCATGACCACTAGACTGGATCTACAAGAAATGTTCAAAGGAGTCCTAAATTTGGAAGCAAAAGGACTACATTCATCACCATGAAGAGAAAGGAAAGTATAAAACTCACTGGTAAAACAATCACACAAAGGAGGAGACAAAAAAGAATCAAATGACACTACTATTGAATTCCGTAGAATCACAGAGAAAAAAAGAGAAACAAAGAATTTATAAAACAACTAGAAAAATAATTAACAATATGACAAAAAATCCTCACATATTAATAGTAATCTTAAACATAAGTAGATGAAATGCTTCACTTAAGAGATATAAATTGGCCAAATGGATAAACAAAAGGATCCAACTGTATACTGCTTATGATAAACACCTTATTTGTGAAGACTCATATAGGCTGAAAGTAAAAGGAGAGAAAAGATATTCCATTACGCCATGCAAACTGGAACCAGAGGTGAGCAGGAAGAATTATATGTATATCAGATAAAGCAGACTAAATAAAAAACAGTAAAAAAACCAAGATTATTATAGAGATGATAAAATGATAAATTCAATGAGATAATATAACAATTCTAAATGTATATATATTCAACAGTGGAGCACCTAGGTCTGTAAAACAAACATTACTAGATCTAAAAAGAGAGAGAAATCAATACAGTAATAATGAGGGTCTTCAACACCCCACGTACAGCCTTAAATAGATCATCTAGACAGAAAATCAAGAAAGAAACATTGAACTTAAACTGGCCTTTTGCCCAAATAGACCTAACAGACATTTACAGAACATTCTACTCAACGATAGCAGAATACACATTATTTTCATGAACACAGGAAACATTCTTCAAGATAGACCATATGTTAGGCCACAAAACAAGTCTCAATACATTTTTAAAAATAAAAAATATATCAAGTTTCTGCAGAAACCACATGGGAATAAAACTAGAATTCAATACCAACAAAAACTTCATAAATTATACACATATATGCAAATTAAACAATATGCTCCTGAAGGACCTTTAGTCAACAAATAAAATAAGATGGAAACTTAAAAAAAATGAAACAAATGAAAATAGAAGCACAATATATAAAAACCTGTGGGATACAGCAAAAGCCATGCTAAGAGGGAAGTTTACAACATTAAATGCCTATATCAAAAAAGTAGAAAGACTACAATTAAAAATCTAATGATGCATGTCAAAGAACTAGAAATACAATAACAAACCACCAAAAATTAGCAAGAGAAAAGAAGTAACAGAGCAGAATTAGATGAAATAGAGACCAAAAAACAACATATAGTGTCAATGAAATGAAAAGTTGGTTCTTCAAAAGATAAAATTGATACACTGATAGCTTTAGTAAAAAAGAAAAGAGAGAAGACCCAAATAAATTCAGAAATGAAAAATAAGACATTAGAAGGGCTACTACAGAAATATAAAAGATGATGAGAGATTATTATGAACAACTGTAAACTCATGAACCAGAAAACTTAGAGGAAACAGATACATTCCTGGAAATATACAACCTCCCAAGACTGAGCAAGAAAGAAATTGAAAACCTGGACAGACTAATAGTAAGTAGTCCAGGACCAGATGGATTCACAGTCAAATTCTACAAAACATGCAAAGAAGAACTAATACCAACCTGCCTAAAACTGTTACAAAAAATAGAGGAGGAGAGACATCTTCCTAATTCATTCTACAAGGCCAGTATCATTCTGTTACCCAAACAAGACACACACAAAAAAGCAAACTACAGACCAGTATCACTGATGAACATAAATGCAAATATTCTCAACAAAATACTAGCAAACTGAATCCAACAGCACATTAAAAAGATAATCCTATGATCAAGTGGGTTTTATACCAGGGATACAAGGATAGTTCAACACACATGAATCAGTAAATGTGATATATCACATCAACGAAATGAAAAACAAAAACCATATCATGTGTCAAAAGATACAGAAAAACATTTGATACAACTCAGAATCTTTCATGATAAAGAGCCTCAATGAACTATGTAAAAGAGGAACACACCTCAAAATAATAATTGCCATATATGACAGACCCACAGCCAACATCATATAGAATGGGGAAAAGTTGAAAGCATTTACTCTAAGAACTAGACCAAGATAAGGATGCCCACTTTCAATACCTCTGTTCAACTTAATCCCAGAGATCCTAGCCAGAGCAATCAGGCAAGAGAAGGAAAGAAAAGTCTTAAAATTGGAAATGAGAAAGTCAAATTATTCCTGTTCTGTGATGACATAATCTTATATCTGGAAAAACCTAAAGGCCTCATCCCATCAAAAAACTCAGAGATTTGATAAATGAATTTATTAAAGCTGCAGGATATGAAATCAATGTATAACCATCAGTAGCATTTCTATAGACCAATAATGATCTAACTAAAACAAATTCAAGGCTGGCAATCCCATTTACAATATCTTCAAAAAAGTAAATTCCTAAGAATGAATTTAACCAAAGAAGTGAAAGATCTCTACGATAAAAATTAGAAAAATCTACAAGAAAAACTACAAAAAAATCTACAAGGAAAAAGTACAAAAATCTATGAAAGAAATTACAGGCAACATAAAAAATTGGAAAAAAATCCAATGTCCATGGATTAGATGAATTAATATGGTTAACAGGCCATACTGCCCAAAGTAATCTACAGATTCAATATAATCCCTATCAAAATGCCAACATGACTTTTTATAGAATTGGAAGATAAAATTATAAAATTTATATGCAACCAAAGAACAGCCCAATAACCAAAGCAATCCTAATCAAAAGAACCAAAGATGGAAGTAACACATCACCTGACTTTAACTTATATCACAAGGTTATAGCAAGCAAAATAACATGGTACTGGTATAAAAATAGACAAATATATCAATTGAACAGAATATAAAACCTAGAACAAATCCACATATTTATAGCCAATGGGTCTTTGACAAAGCCAGCAAGAATATACTTTGGGGAATGGATAAACTTTTCAACAAATGCTGCTGGGAAAACTGGATTGCCACTTGCAGAAGAATGAAAGATGACCCCTATCTCTTACCATATTAAAAAGTCAACTCAGATGAATTAAAGACTTAAACGTAAGACCTGAAACTATAAAACTACTAGAAGAACCCCTACAGAAAATTTTTCTAGAGGTTGATCTAGGCAAAAAAATATATATGATTAAAACCTCAAAAGCATAGACAACAAAGGCAAAAACAGACAAATGGGACTTAATTAAACTAATAAAGCTTCTGTATAACAAAATAAATATCAACAAAGTGAACAGGCAACCGGCAGAATATGATACAATATTTGCAGTCTATTCATCCAAAAGAGGACTAATATCCAAAATGTAAAAGAAACTCAAACAACTCAACAACGACAAATACGGATTTCACCAATAATCCCATTAAAACGTGAGTAAAAGACATGAATAGACATTTTTCAAAAGAAGATATATCAAGGTGAACTGTTACATTTAGGAAATGATCAACATCATTAATTATCAAATAAATTCAAATAAAAACTTCAATGAGATATCATCTTACTCAAATCAGAATGGCTATTTTTTAATATTTAAAGTATCATTCTTTCTAATTTTGTGGGTACCTAGTAGATGTATATATTTATGGGGCACAAGAGATGTTTGGGTAAAGGCATGCAATGTGAAATAGAGCATCATGGAGAATGGAGTATTCATCCCCTCAAGCATTTATCCTTTGAGTTACAAACAATCCAATTATTCTTTATTTTAAAATATAATATTAAGCTATTGTTAACTAGACTCACCTCAGTGGGCCATCAAATAATAGGTCTTATTCACTCTTTCCATTTATTTGTACCCATTAACCATCCCTGTCTGCCCCTAATCCTCCACTACCCTTCACCCCTTCACAGCTTCTGGTAACCATGCTTCTACTCTATTTGTCCATGAGTTCAATTTATCTGATTTTTATAATTTGATTGTTATATCCCACAAATAAGTGAGAACGTGTGATGTTTGTCTTTCTTTGCATAGCTTATTTCACCTAACAAAATGATCTCCAGTTCCATCTAAGTTGTTGCAAATGATTCGATCTCATTATTTTTTATGACTGTATAGTACTCCATTACACATGCACTCCTCAGGCATGGTGTACCATTATGTACCACTATTTTTTTTACTCATTTATTTGTTGATGGATACTTAGGTTACTTCTAAATCTTAGCTATGGTAAGCAGTGCTGCAGCAAATATAGGAGTGTAGATATCTCTTTGATATATGGAGTTTTTTTCTTTTGGGTATATATCCAGCAGTGGGATTTCTGGATCATATGGTAGCTCAACTTTTAGTTTTTTGAGGAACCTCCAAATGGTTCTCAGTAGTCGTCGTAATAATTTACATTCTCACCAACAGTGGACAAGAGTTCCTTTTTCTCCACATACTCACCAGTGTTTGTTATTGCTTGTCTTTTGGGTATAAGCCATTGTAACTGGGGTGAGATGGTATCTCATTGTAGTTTTGATTCACATTTCTCTGATGATCAGTGATGTTGAACACCTCGTCTTCTTTAGAGAGATGCCTTTTCAAACCTTTTACTCTTTTTTATTAGATTATTAGATTTTTTTTTCCTATAGAGTTGTTTGAGCTCCCTATATATTCTGGTCACTAATCCCTTTTCTGAGTGGTAGTTTGCAAATATTTTCTCTTATTCTGTGGGCTGTCTCTTCACTTTGTTGATTGTCTTATTTGTTGTGTAGAAGCTTTTTAACTTGGGGTGATCCCATTTATCCACATTTGCTTTGGTAGCCTGTGCTTGTGGGGCATTGCTCAATAAATCTTTGCCCAGAAAAATGTTCTGGAGACTTTTCCCAATGTTTTCTTATAGTAGTTTTATAGGTTTAGGTCTTGGATTTAAGTCTTTCATCCATTTATATTTGATTTTTGTATATGGCAAGACAGAGGAGTCTGGTTTCATTTTTTTTGTATATGAATATCCAGTTTTCCCAGCACCATTTATTGAAGAGACTGTCTTTTTCTCCAGTGTATGTTCTTGGCATCTTTATCAAAAATAACTTTACTGTATGTATGTGTGGATTTGTTTCTAGGTTTTCTTTTCTGTTTCATTGGTCTATTTGTCTGTTTTTATGCCAGTGCCATGCTGTTTTGGTTGCTATAGCTCTGCAGTATAATTTGAAGACAGATAATGTGATTCCTCCAGTTTTGTTCTTTTTGCCTAGGATAGCATTGACTCTTCTGGGTCTTTTCTGGTTTCCTATGAATTTTGGGATTTATTTCTATTTATATGAAGAATGTCATTGGGATTTTGATAGGGATTGGATGGAATCTGTATTTTGCTTTGGGTAGGAAGGACTTTTTAACAATATTGATTCTTCTAATCCATGAACATGAAATAATGAAATATTTTTCCATTTTCTAGTATATTCTTCAATTTTCTTCTTCAGCGTTTTATAGTTTTCATTATAGAAATATTTCACTTCTTTGGTTAATTCCTGGGTATTTAATTTTATGTGTGGTTATTGTAAATGGTATTACTTTTTAATTTCTTTTTCACATTGTTCACTCTTGGTATATAGAAATGAGACTGCTTTTTGTATGTTGATTTTGTGTCCTGAAACTTTACTGAATTTGTTTATCAGTTGTAATAGTTTTCCTGTGGAGTCTTTAGGTTTTTTCACATATAAGACAGTATCATCAGCAAACAAGAATATTTTGATTTCTTCCTTTCCAGTTTGGATGTCCCTTATATGTTTCTCTTGTCTGAGTGCTCTAGTTAGTATTTTCAGTGCTATATTGAATAACAGTAGTGACAATAGGCATCCTATTGTTCATATCTTAGAGGAAAGTTTTTCATTTTTTCCCCATACAGTATGATACTAGCTGTGTGTCTGTCACATATGGCTTTTATGATGATAATTATTATTATGTTCCTTCTATACACAATTTTTGAGGGGTTTTATTGTGAAGGGACTTTGAACTTTATAAAATGCTTTTTCTAGCATTAATTGAAATTATCAATTTTGTTTTTACCTAATTCTTGTGGTATGATGTATCACATTGATTGGCATATGTTGAACCATCCGTGCATCACAGGAATAAATCCCATTTGATCATGACGAATGATCTTTCTAATGTATTGTTGAATTCAGTTTGCTAGTATTTTGTTGAGACAATATTCATCAGAGATACAAGCTTGTCATTTTCTTCTTCTTCTTCATTCTTATTTTTCTTTCTTTGTTTGTTTGTTTTTTTATGTGTCTTTGTTTTATTTTGGTAGCATGATAATACTTCCCTCACAGAATGAGTTTGAAAGTATTTCAGCCCCCTCTATTTTTCAGAATAGTTTGAGTAAGATTGATATTACCTCTTTAAATGTTTGGTAGAATTCAGCAATGAAGCCATAGGATCTGGGCTTTTCTTTACTGCAAGAATTTTTATTATGGCTTTGATCTTGTTACTTGTTATTGGTCTTTTCAGGTTTGGGGTTTCTTCCTGGTTCACTCTTGGTAGGTTGTATGTATCTAGGAATTTGTCCTTTTCTTCTATATTTTTCAATTTATTTGCATATAGTTGCTCATAGTAATCACTAATGATCCTACGAATTTCTACAGTATCTGTTGTAATGTTTCCTTTTTCATTTCTGATTTTATTTGTTTGGCTCTTCTCTCTTTTTTTTCCTTAGTCTGGCTAAAGGTTTGCCAATTTTGTATAAATTTTCAAAAAAAATTATTTGATTTTTGTTTTTTGTTTATTTCTATTTCATTTATTTCTGCTTTGATATTTATCATTTCTTTTATTCTACTTATTTGGGGTTTGGTTTGCTCTTCCTTTTCTAGGTTTTTTTTGTTTGTTTTTGTTTATTTATTTATTTTTTGAGATGGAGTCTTGCTCTGTAGCCCAGGCTGGAGTGCAGTGGCGTGATCTCGGCTCACTGCAAGCTCCACCTCCCGGGTTCACGCCATTCTCCTGCCTCAGCCTCCGGGTGGCTGTGAATACAGGCGCCCGCCACTATGCCCAGCTAATTTTTTGTATATTTAGTAGAGACTGGGTTTCACCGTGTTAGCCAGGGTGGTCTCAATCTCCTGACCTCATGATCCACCCACCTAGGACTTGGAAAGTGCTGGGATTACAGGCGTGAGCCACCGCGCCCAGCCCCTTTTCTAGTTTTTGTTCGATGCATCATGGGATTGTTTATTTGAAGTTTTTCCTCTTTTCTGATGTAGGCATTTATAACTATAAATTCCCCTGAGTACTGCCTTTGGTATTCCATATGTTTTGGTATGTGGTGTTTCTATTATCACTTGTTTCAAGGAATTTTTCAATTTCCTTCTTAACTTCTTTATTGATCCACTGGTCACTCAGGAGCGTATTGTTTAATTTCCATGTATTTGAACAGCTTCTAAAATTCTTCTTGTTATTAATTTCCAGTTTTATTCTTTTGTGTTCAGAGAATATGCTTGATATTATTTTCGTGTTTTTGAATGCTTTAAGTTCTGTTTTGTGACCTACCATCTATATGAATCATCTATATGATATGAACAGACAGTTCTCAAAAGAAGACATTCATACAGCCAACAGACACATGAAAAAATGCTCATCATCACTGGCCATCAGAGAAATGCAAATCAAAACCACAATGAGATACCATCTCACACCAGTCAGAATGGCGATCATTAAAAAGTCAGGAAACAACAGGTGCTGGAGAGGATGTGGAGAAATAGGAACACTTTTACACTGTTGGTGGGATTGTAAACTAGTTCAACCATTATGGAAAACAGTATGGCGATTCCTCAAGGATCTAGAACTAGAAGTACCATATGACCCAGCCATCCCATTACTGGGTATATACCCAAAGGATTATAAATTATGCTGCTATAAAGACACATGCACACGTATGTTTATTGCGGCACTATTCACAATAGCAAAGACTTGGAATCAATCCAAATGTCCATCAGTGACAGATTGGATTAAGAAAATGTGGCACATATACACCATGGAATACTATGCAGCCATAAAAAAGGATGAGTTTGTGTCCTTTGTAGGGACATGGATGCAGCGGGAAACCATCATTCTCAGCAAACTATCACAAGAACAGAAAACCAAACACCGCATGTTCTCACTCATAGGTGGGAACTGAACAATGAGATCACTTGGACTCGGGAAGGGGAACATCACACACCGGGGCCTATCATGGGGAGGGGGGAGGGGGGAGGGATTGCATTGGGAGTTATACCTGATGTAAATGACAAGTTGATGGGTGCAGCACACCAACATGGCACAAGTATACATATGTAACAAACCTGCACGTTATGCACATGTACCCTACAACTTAAAGTATAATAATAATAAATAAATTTTAAAAAAAAAGAATCATCTATATGAAAGAAAAAGATTGTATATTCTGTAGCTCTTGGATGAAATCTTCTGTAAATCTCTATCAGATTCATTTGGTCTGTAGTGCAGATTAAGTCAGGTATTTCTGAGTTGATTTTTTTGTCTGGAAGATCTGTCCAAAGATGAGAGTGAGGCATTAAAGTCTCCAGCTATTATTGTACAGGGGCCTACCTCTCTCTAGCTCTAATAAGTAGTGGAACTTTTTATTCTGCCATCTTTATCTGCCTTCTCCAAAACAGTTATTTTTAAAGAGACAGAAAATAGAAAATAAGATGTTGGCAAGGACGCAGAAAAAAGGGTGTTCTTATTCACTATTGGTGGGAAGATAAATTAGTACAACCTCTTTGGAAAACAGTATGGAGATTTCTCAAAGAGCTAAAAGTAGAACTATTATTTCATCCAGCACTCCCACTACTAAGTATCTACCCAATGAAAAAAAAATCAGCATATCAAAAAGATAGCTGCACCCATATATTTATCACAGCATTATTCACAATAGTGAAGATACGGAATCAGTCTTATTGTCTATCAATGGATGATTGGATAAAGAATATGTGCTATGTGTATGCCATGGAATACTACTCAGCTATAAAAAAGAGTAAAATCATGTCTTCTGCAGTATCATGAATGGAACTGGAGGCCATTATCTGAGTGAAACAAGCCAGGCACAGAAAGTGAAATATCACATTTTCTCACTAACAAGTGTGTGCTAAAAAATGTGTACATGTGAGTTTAGACAGTAGAACAATAGAAAATGGAGATAAAGAAGGGTCAGGAGGTGGAAGGGGGAATGGATGATGAGAAATTACCTAATAGGTACAATGTACATTATTCGGGTGATGAACACTTAAAAGCCCTGACTTAACCACTTCACAATATTTGCATGCAACAAAATTGTACTTATACTCCATCAATTTATACAAAAAATAAATAAAAACATGTTTTCAAAAATATAGAAGTCTAGGTACAAAGTCCTATCGCGGATATATTTTTCAAGTACTTTCTCCCACAGTGTCTTATCTTTTAATTTCTTTAGCTTCTTTTGAAGAGATCATTTTTAACTTTGATAAAGTCTAATTTATCATTTTTTTCCTTTGATGCTTTATGACTTTCATGTCTTGTCTAAGAAATCTTTGCCAAACCTATAGTCACAAATAATCTGTTCTGTAATTTCTTGTAGTCCTTTGTTTAGCACTACAGTTCTTTCTCAGTAAATTTTTAAAATATATGTTGTAAAGTTTGAGTTTATTTACATATAGATATCTACTACTCAGCACTGTATATGAAAAGATTTTTCTTTACCCTTTGAATTACCTTGGAATATTTGTTTAAACCCAATTGGATACATAAAAGGAGGGAGAAGTAGAGAAAGAGAGAAAGACCATTATGTCTCACTGATCTAAATTTTCTTTTTATTCCAATATCATAGTGTCTTGTTGACTGTAGCTTATTTAACTATAGCTTTGAAATTAGACATTTTGAGTCCTCTAGCTTTATACATTTTAATTAATTAATTTAAATTGACAATAAATAACATGTACTTATTGTGTACCACATGACGTTTTGAAATATGTATACATATGGAAAGCCTCTGGCTTTATTTTTCTTGAAAAATTGTCCCGCCAATTCTAGAACCTTTTGTATTTATCATATCAATTAAATTTTGTATTTATAATGTAATTATAAAAGTCAGTTTCTACCAGGAAAATAGATTGCTGAAACTTAGACTGGGGAATGCACTGAACCAGTAGATAACTTTGAAGAGAACTGATATCTTAACAATTCTGAGTTTTCTGATCCATAAACAAGGTGAATGGTTGAAGTTATTTAGGTCTTTAATTTTTCAGCAATAACTGTTTGTATATCAATATAAAATAATTGTATGTACATTTACCTTAAAATCTCTACACAATTGCTAAGCTTGCTTATCTTAGACTAACCATAAATCTATCAGTTTCATTGATACCTTCAAAATCAACTTTTTGATTGAATTGTTCTCTTTTTTTTTCTGCTTTTCATTTTATTGATTGATTTCTGCTTTTGGATTACCTTAAAACGACAACTTAGACCATTCTTTGGAGAACATTTCTTCTTTTCTATTAAAAACATTTAAATCTGTAAATTTCTGTGAAGCACTGTTTTAACTGTATTACACATAACTTGATATATTTTCATTTTCATTTAGTTGTGACTTCTTTATCCAATACAAAGAATAATGTAAAATAATTTCAAAATATTTGGGGTCTTCCTCCTATCTGACATTGATTCTTAATTTAATTTTGGTTTAGTTAGAGCACATATCATGATTTACTTCAATACTTTACACTTTTTGAAATGTGTTTTATTATTCATCATATGCTCTCTTTTAATGAATGGTCCAAGCACATATGAAAATAATATGCATTTTGCTGTTGTTGTGTGAGTGCTTTATAAATATGAATTAGGTCAAGTCGGTTTATAAAATTAAACCTTCTATATCCTTATTGATTTCCTATATTTTCTGTGTGTGCATACAGTCTTCTTTCCCCACCAGGTCACACTCCAGTGACAGATCACCACATTGTTCATATGCAATACCTGTTTCTTAGACAGGAGTTTCCAGGTTCTCTCATTATTTATCCCTCTAAAATTTTCACCCTTCAAACCTGCGCTACTGTTGGTTTATGGTAAGTGACAGGTGCCTTCTCAGGTCTTCTGCTCTGCCCTGAATTGTTCTTACAAATATCTGGTGGTGGCCCATGGAAAAGACCCTTCTGGGACACATAGATTTTTTTCATTGTCACACTGCCTTCATTTGACCTTTAAGAATTTGTAAACTTTTCATTTGTTCTGTTTCTATTGCTTTAAAGGCTGCCACATCTCCTTCCATACTCTCTCTGAAATAAAAGAATTTGTCCTTTTAATCCTTGAAGGGACTTCTTACACTTTGGGATTCAGTCTACCCAGTTGCCTTAGAACATCAGCTCTCTGATAGGCTCGAAGTTATCATGTCCAACGGCTGGCTTTTCTTGTTGATAGGCTTGAGAGTAATATTCTTGAGGTTTTCTTCATCTTAAGTGGAAGTGGAAATTGAATCAAATTTAAAAGTACCTATTATGACTTCTTTGCAGATGAAGAATCTCTAATCGAGAAAGACTGAATGACTTGATTAAGGTCACACAGCTGAGAGGTGGCAGAACCTGGAGTCAAAGTTCCAAAGTTCATATTAGACAATATTTATGGATAAAATACTAAAATATAAATAGCACTAATAAAACCATGACATTTTAGGCTGTTATAGCTATTGATAAAATCAATCATAATTGATAGCAATTTATAATATCTAAATTAATGTAAAACTCACCATATGATTATTCACAATGATACATAAAAGTTGGATATTATTATCATCACTACTAACAAAAGGAAGAAAGAGGCTCAAAATGTTCAACATAGTCTCCACAAATATACACCAAATTTATAGTAGTTCTAAGACTCAAACATGCCTTTTTAAAAGCTACCTCCTACTTGAAGGATCAAATACGCCTTTTTGACTTGCGAGCACATGCTGTATTACATTAGGAATAATGTTAAATACATGTAAATGATGGTAATTGATTCTTTCCATTCTCTAGGTTCCTAGATCCTTCCCAACTGGACTCCAGATGAACAGAGATTCAAAATATCTCTGCTCGTACATTATTTATGGAGTAGAAATTCTATCTTCCTACATTTCCAACACAATGTTGTTGTAACTTCTTATGGCACATTCACTTAAACTTGGTATCCCTGAATTAAGCTGACTCTTTAAAATGTATTTATTCTCTTGTCAAATGTGTTGACAAAGTAATATATTGCAATGACTAAAAGAATGACTGTAGGGGAAAATCTTGATTCAAGACCTTCCTAAATGTGCAACTTTAAATGTTCCTTTACATTTCTGATATTCTGTTTTATTATCTTGTAAACTTCTTATAAGATGAACTGCTTCATAGGATTTTTGCTATTTTTGGATGAGCTTTATAAAACAAAACATGCTGTATTAGTGCTAATAAGTTAATATCTTTGTCTTTCTGTAACCATCTTCAAATGATAGGGTGGCAATTGCTGAGGTCAAAGAGGAGCTTAATTGATGTTGTCTTCATTCTCTCTAAATGATGATAAGCCTGAAAAGAGTTCTGTGAGTATCTGTGATTAAAACATTTTACTTCTATTTAAAATGGCATCTGGATTTCTATTTTATATCTCTTCTTTCTTTTCTTTCTTGAAATACTCCCAATATTTTAGAATCTTTTATTCTTTATGTCTATTTTATTCAGAATAAAGTGGGTACAGATTAGGTTAAAAATATAATGTCTACTAAAAATATAGATTTTGCAAATGTCTAGGTATGCAAGTCTCTCCTAAGAAAGCCAAGTTATTTAAAATGAAAGGAAGATTTCTTAGACTTGATGTTGAAATGAACAAGAAAACTTTTTATGCCAGTTAGAAAATGCCCTAAGGCTTTCTCCTAGCCTGTTAGGTTCATTCTACTATGAAAATATTCTCATTCTTTATGGTTTCTGCTTACAGAATAAAGAAAACATACAGTGAAATAACAGAAGTAAATTGATTCAGGATTGGTTTAATTTTGACCTTAAAGAAGGTCAATGAGCTGATTCCTTTGCAGGCATGCCCACTCCATTGGGTGAGAAGACACCAAGTCTTTGGATGTAATATATGCCTGACATCTGGAAAGCATGTTCAAACGAATAATAGTATGCCAAGGAAAAATGGCGAGTAATTTAATTAGTTAAAACCTGGTTCCTGACCGGGTAAGGTGGTACATGCCTGTAATCCCAGCACTTTGGGAGGCTGAGGCGGGTGCATCACGAGGTCAGGAGATTGAGACCATCCTGGTTAACACAGTGAAACCACATCTCTACTAAAAAAAAATACAAAAATAATTACCCTGGTGTGGTGCTGATCACCTATAGTCCCAGCTACTTGGGAGGCTAAGGCAGGAGAATGGCGTGAACCTGGGAGGCGGAGCTTGCAGTGAGCCAAGATCGTGCCACTGCACTCCAGCCTGGGCGACAGAGCGAGACTCTGCCTCAAAAAAATAAAAAATAACAAACAAACAAACACTGTTGCTTAAGTTAAAGAGTTATGGGAATGTCAGTTACAGCTTTGGCATATCCTAAAGTTCTTCATCTGCATTCCTAAAAAGTGTTCTGCAGAAAAATTATTTGGGAGATGCTGGCTTTTGTGTTATAAAACAGTGGTCAAATAAGACAGGTAAAGAAGACATACTTGATCTCTATCAAAGGCTCTGAGTAATCCTAGAGTTAATGAAAATTAAATTATTTTAATATCAGCATTTTATAACTGATATTAAGCAGTACACAAATTTTAAGTACTATACATATTCATACCAAAAGCATAAGGCCTTTTGATTGAAGTTTACACATTTTTGTCTTTTTAAAATAGAATAACAAAAAAAAATCATGATCTAATTCTTTGAAGTTTACTTTATCAAGGTTGAATCTGAATCATCATTACACACTTTAATTATCATAAGGGAGCATGCTCTAGATACAGGTAGAAGAAATTGATAAAGCCATAACTGCAGAGTTCATAAATCTGCAATCAACGATGTCATAGCCTTTCACTTTCCCTGCTCTGTGAAGGTAGTTTTCCCACAGCCTATTAAAACATCAGCTTTTGTATGGCAGCATAGGACTCCTAAATTCTTTAGAAATTGTATATCTTTTCGATAATAAACATTCTCATATCTTTAGAAGACTAAATGATGACCATATGCCTTTATATTAAACATAATAGATTTATCTCAGTTTAAGCAAAATAACAAGTGTCCAAATAAAAATATAAACACAACATACACGAAGCTTTGCTTGTTTTCTTCAATTCATAAAGTATTTCACAACACGCAAATTCAGGAAGCAAGAATAGCCATTGCATGAAATATTATTTTGCTTTCTTTTTTCTAGGCAAAAAGGCAAAAGGAGTATAGAAAACTAACCCCTCAGCTTGATGTCCCACTTAAATGATGCATTAATAAAAAAGAAAATTAAGTTATTCCTGAAAATTGTCGTAGGGTAAATAAAGACAGTTCTAAATATTTTATTAACTATAGAACTTTTTTTTTTTTGCAAAGAATAAGCTAGCGCTGAAGTCTCTAAGCTGTGGAAGAACTGTTATGTAGAAAAGTTAAAGCACAGACACCAGTGAAGTGCAACTAACACAATTATACATAATATGAAAGCATTGGGAATAACAGATTCTGGAAGTTGGGGATGAGTAGCTTCATATCTTTCCATTATCCATGGAAAGTATCTCCTTATGTGGAGTCCTCATGGAAACAGCCCCTACAGAGGTAAGAGGTTCTCCTTACAAGTACAAAGGAAACTCAAGGTAACATTTGTTCTGAGCATATACACTACCCACATGGACATGTAACTCACATATAGAAAGTGACAAGTTTCTAATTAGGCAGTACAACACTATATGGAATAAAGTATGCTGCCAGATATTCTCCCCCAAGCCAAAATGTTTCCTCTTTCTGGGAACACAGATAGACAGTATTTCCCAGGCTCCCTTTCAGTCAGCTGCAGTTTATGTAGTATGAGCAGATGTTGCTATATGACACTTCCAGACCTGGCCAAAAAAACTGTCCTGAACTGCCCCCACATTATTGCTGTCCTTCTTGACTGACAGCAATCCATGGAATCTAAGAATCCATGTGTTAAAGACAACAGAGCTACTCCCAGCATGAATTCTCAAATGACTGTGTTGAATATAGTTTCCTCATCCTTCCCACTCTCCTGGCCAAAAAACTGCAACTACAATAGACCTTGCTGTGGGAAATCAAAACATTTCTATTATGTTGACAGATTATATATTTGGATCTATTTATTACTGCAGCCTATCCTTGCCCAACTAGCCCATCTCCTGCTATCTTCGTCTGGAATAGCAAAATTTAAACAGTAACTTTCACCAGTTTAATGTATTTCAATGTATTAAAAACAATATATAACAGAAAAATGTCACTTGAAAACTAGGGGACAGTATTGGTATTATCTCCTTCATGCTCTACTGTTAGGGAAAAAATTGAGTACAATCTAATTATGCTCTTCATAAGCACTAAGAGGACATGAAACTTTGACTTTAGGAAAACAGCGGGGACAGAAAAACAAATGTCTTAGCCAGTCATATGAAATCTTACTAAAATTACCAAATAGAAACAATAACAGGGTAGAAAGCACATTATAACTGCAACTAGAAATTGGTGACATCTACAGAAATTATATAGTTTTTGGATTAACTATGGGAAATCCTTTGAACTGTAACAGCATTGTAAGAAAAGAAGTAAAAACCGGGCAAACACAGCAAATACAGAATTAATTTTTGTTGTGAGCTCTGGAAAGCATAGACAAGCCATGAGAGAAATGGGAGTTCCCTCCCCATGAAGCCCTGAGTTATATAGCAAATTCTCCACAGAGGATAATGGACTAAGTATAGTACCAAAGGAACAGGGTAATGATGACGATGATAATGACAACAATGATGATGATGATTCAGAGAAAAAAGTGTGAGAAAACATGGGCTTTCTACCCTTGATGAAGTAATATAAAATAAGTAGAATTGTTAAAGTAAGGAAAAATATGAATTCATCAAAGAAAATGAAACTGCAGAACATTCAGAATATTGAATTTGTGATGTAAAAGAAAAATTTAAGATGCTCTGTAACGATGTAGAAGAAAAGTACAAAGACTTTAAACATATTTCAGACAAGCTGAAAAATGAGAAAGACTGAGACAAAAAAGACAGACCTTTGTGTCTTTAAATTGGCAAATTAAAGAGCACTAGAAGATCTAGGCTCAAATTGACTTCTGTCTCAATTACCTACATTTTCACACACAAAGCAGCAATACTGAGCAACATACTTATCCTCTCCATACTTATCATCTCCTTTCAGATGAAGCCCCAGTGTCATCATCTGAAAAATAGGTATAATATGAATCTCATTTGCATATAATTGCTGTGAGTATTCAATATAATAATACATATAAAGTGGTTAAAGCACTCTATCTGTTGGTGCAGGCTCAATGCCTACTCAATTTTATATATTATATATTAAATGCATATTTGAAATTAAAATATTTAAAAATTCAGATGTTTTATCAAAGGATAATCTTATTACCTTTTGAATCTGAGGTTTGAAGAAGCTTTTGTTGTAAAGGACAACATTAACAAAATGTGACCAGTGACTGTATCGATTGTATTCAAATTTTTGGACATCAAGAAGCAAAGTGAATTTGAATTATCTAACACTAAATCAATAAACAGTAAACACTGCCATCTCTATAAAGCATCATCATTTTTCTTCCCAACCGTATCACAGGTAATAAACAGAGTAATATATGAGTTTCAGAGTCTTCTATACCCTGTCCCAATTTTGTTTGATGATATTGTTATCAAATCTTTGTTAATTAAGAAGTAATAGAAGTGAGGTGGATATGCAAGAACTATGTATGCATGCAAATGCACACACACACACGCATGCACACACACACGCACAGAAAGAGACACACACAGACACTATGCCCACCATGTCATAGAGGCAGATGTCCAGTTTTCAAGTTTGTATAATTGCTTGGCTCTTAAATCCTTCGGGATTAGAAGAGGGATTAAACCTCTTTCATCAGAGCGTTCATTTGGTAGATTTTCTCTGTCTGTAAATATTTTGTATCTTACATTTACTTATGTAAGATTTTAGTGTTTTTTTTTTTATTTTTACAAAATCTTGCAAAAGGTGTCCTGTCTCAGTGTTTGTTAGAAGTGCTTTCTTTCCAAAACTTGTGATATATAGCTAAGGGGAAATTTCAAAAGAATGACTCATAAAGTATTAACTCAATACATTTTATTTATTTTTGATTTGTCTGATACTCATATATTAGTAATTTGGTAAAACAAATGTTTAAAGTGAAAATTCCTAATAAAGATTGAAGGAATTATTCTGATCAAGCATTAGGTGTATGGGAACTATACTCTCTCAGTATTCTCCTGTAAATGATGGGTTGATTTTTAGAAGATGGAAAAGGTTAAACTAATGAATGGTTCAGACAGTCTTTCGTCTTTCATTAGGAGTAAATTAAGTTCTTTAAAAAATGAACGATCTTCAGTTGTTAAATGTGTAAATTTCATTTCAACGTGCACAGTTCTCAATCTATTTAAAGACTGATATGTCAATGATGAAATATAAATTGCAGAAACTAATCAGGTTTAGAAATTCTGCGCTCTTGGCTGTGGTTACTGCTGTGATACACTAGCAACAGCACATCTCAGCCTGATTAAAAGATCAGAGGAAGAAGAAGCATTTGGAGCAAATAGTTGCCACATAAATGGGAGATGTGATTTTGTTATGAATTATGGAAAACAAGGTGAGAACGCTGAAAGATAACTCTTTGAACAGACTACTCGCTATCTTAAATAGAATGTCACGTTTATCATATTTTGAAAGGGCTGACTATAGAATTGCAAAAATGGTAGGATTTAACTTACTATCTTACTCTTTTTTAAAAAATTTACAGATTTTATAATGTAGTATGCATTCTTAAATATTTATTTCAGAGAAAACACAAGTGCTTTTATTAGTTCTGTTTTTGTGTTTTTTTATAGCTTATTCCCTTAGGGTTTTTCAACTTGGTTGTATATAAAAAAAGCAAGCATGTTAATGTTTAGTAAATTTTTGTTAAGTGTCTTTTCACAGGTCTCCAAAGTCATAGGAACTGGAAATAATAATCATAATAATAAAAGTGAAAAAAGCCTGTACGTTTATATTGCACTATATAATTGAAAAGTTATTTTCACTATTGTTATGACATTTAGTCATAGTTACTCCTTAAGATGACACTATAAGGAAAATATTTCCCCTTCCGCAATTGAAGAAACTGAGACCCAGGACAACTGAATAACACTCATTGGAGAGGGCCAAAGCCAGGGAAAGAATCCCAACCTTTCTGAGGCTAAGAATCGAATTAATAAAATTCTACAATAGCTGTGCAATTAAGATAAAATATCAACAACAAGCAACAAAGGCATTTTGGTGAAAGTAGATAAATTAATTCTTCATTGCCTTTTAATCCCTATTTACCCCACCATGTTTAGTTTCAAGTTCTACCAAAAGAAATAAGAATATAGAGGTCACCTACCATCAGTCAGACTTTGGAATGGACTGTTTCAGAGTAACATTTTAAGAATATTACCATTCCCAAATCTGTATTATTAGAGACATTTCTTTACTTATTCAAGTGCACAAAGCAATTAATAACAGAGCCAGTAAAACCTAGATCTATCTGATTATATTAGAACTTGTAATTGCCCTCATTCCAAGTAACATGTAGTTTTCTGGCATCTACCACATGCCAAAAATAAGTGCTGTGTAGAAATGCCCATATGATAATTCTCACTATCCCAACAGATAGCATCTTTTGAAAATATAGATAATATAGATAAATATAAACAATATAGATACTAAACCAAATCTGGTGGAGATTCTTCTTGAGTTTAAGAATTTAGATGGAGGATGCCAGTCTGGATGGTCAGGCTCTTTAATCCTCTTTAGTTCATTTTTTTAATAGTAAGAACTAAATAGGTTAGTTTTGAGCAAATGTTTGACAGTTTTGACAACTACTAAAAATTTCTTTGGTCTCCATCCAGTACAATATAATCACCATATATATAAAGTATAAGACTTAAAATGAAGAAAAAATGAACCATGAAGCACAATCCACCCTGCAAATATATTACGTTCTTGACTTCTACATTTACAGAACATCCCCAAAATAGTAAATGTTTAAATTCAGAAAACTAATTTTTGAATTCTAGCTTCAGCTAGATATGACCTTAAGAAAGCTATTTAATCTCTCTGTGAAGTAGTTTCTACATTTTCAAAAGGGGATTAAAATTTCAGATATAAAAATCAAATGAAATATTCTATGGATGGAGTATTAGAAATAACTAAATGTAATAATTCCAATTTCCAGTGACCTCTTCAAGAAAGACCAGCTATTGGTTAATTCTGTAAAACTAATAATAAAAAAAAATTCAAACTATATAAGACAAGAGGAAATAAGTCAACTCAGAATTCTCATTCTAATAATAGAAATAACTTTGGGATAATTAACTTGCTGTAATACTATCAAACTGTCGAAACACATCTAGATATAGCTTATCAAATCTTACTCACTTATGATCTGGAGAAGGTAAATTCTTTCAACTATGTACAGTCTACCCCCTGTAAAATGAAGCAGATATAAAATGAGGGAATTGGTGAGTTATATGGTTTTTTCCAAAATATAATAAATTTTTAAACAAAGATCCGAATTTGCCCTTTATCAATTTATCTAAATCCCTTAGAGAGATTTATCGACATTTACATCCTATTCTAAGTTGTTATTTTCTTTCTTTAGAGATGGGAATCTCCTTCTGTTTCCCAGGCTACAGTACAGTGGCACAAGCACAAAAAACTGCAGCCTCAGACCCCTAGGTTCAAGCCACCCACCCACCCCAGCCTCCCAAGTAGCTGAGACTACAGATGTACATCACCACACTAAACTAAGATTTTTAATTTCCAGTAAAAATGAGGGTTTACTATGTTGCCCAGGCTGGATTAAACTCTTGGCCTCAAGCAATTCTCACACCTCAGCCTCCTAAAGCATTGGGATTACAGACGTGAGCCACTGTGTCCAGCTCCCACCCAAAGTTAATAGTAGCTTACTTGATGTTATATAAACTATCCTGATGAGTTTAGAGTTAATGTGAAATAATTCATTACAGAATTTCCTTGTGATAAGTGCCTGAAAAGATTTTTATTAAATGATGAAATGCAATTAATTATTAAATGAGTATTTGATCTCACTAGTTATCATAGAGATAGAGATAATCAATATGCAAAAGAAAAATAAAATTACTACAGCTACCTTCTTATCAGAATAAACCATTTTTATTACCCCTAACTATATTCTCCAATTAGCTCAACACTCTCAAGAAATAGAATAATTTTCTCCCATTGTATAACCGGAAAATTAGATCTATTATTGTTTCATTACTGGACCATTAGCGACAGTCAGAATTTTTAGTTTAGCATAAAATAGTGTGAATATAAATTCACTACTGAAGTTCCCAACTGCAGAGTAGATTCCTGTAACAGAAGAGTATTTAGAAAAGTGGGCAGAATTTCAATAAAGAAATAAAGCATAGGAAATATACAAATTCTCACTTTTTTTTCCCAAAAAAAGGAGAGTTCTTGATTGATCTCCAAAGAAATGGACAAATGTATGAACAATAAATGTATGTGAACTAGAAATTGTCTTTGATTTAAGGGGAGCAATGTAACACTTACATAATAAATTATAAACTCTCTAATCTTGACAGCCTACAGTTAGGTTCTAGAATATAGGCTTTATCAGGTGGAGGTGATACAACATATTTTTTTAAATCAACAGTTCTTAAGCTCAGCCAACAGTACAGACAAGTAATAAGACATGAATTTTTATCTATTGGTTTAGATTCTTTATTAGGTAGAGACTTAAATGATAACTGAATAAATGACTGAATGCGTATCCCACCCAAACTGACCAGGTTCCTTCACAGATTCAGATGCTGAAGTGTCCATATTAAGATACATGGAAGAGAGTTTAAGGCCTCCTTCTGTTAGTGTTATGAGATTCTTACTCCTACCCACAAGAGTTAGAGTCACCCTCCAAGAGTCACAGTAACTTTTCCTTTCTTCTGTTTTCTGTAAAGGATGCAATGAGATTCCCTTTACTTGTTTTGGATTTCTCTTGGTTAATTCAGTCCTGGGTTTTCTTGTTCTCCCCACACACTCCCCCGCAAATGGGCAAAAGTAGAAAGAAGATGACCCCATGCATCAGCTTAAATTACTCACCCTTGAATATCTGGTGTACAAGTATACTTCATACACAAGGATAGTAATGATTCCAATTTTTTTCTTTATGACTATTATTTTGTGTAGAGACAGGGTCTTGCCCTATTGACCAGGCTGGAGTGCAGTGGCTATTCACTGACATGATTATAGCACACGGCAGCATCAAACTCCTGGCCTCAGGCAATCCTCCCACCTCAGTCTCTCAGGTAGTTAGGACTACAGGTATGTGCCACCGTGCTTAGCTGGTTCCACATTCAAATATGAAACTACTTTTAAAATAATTGTTAGTTTATGTTCCTATGAAACTACCAAATTCTGTGTCTCATGAGTGTCATGAAGATATTTTTCTAATTTACATGAGTAACAAGAGTTCCCACTAAGTTAGCCTTTCAAACGTCCTCTAGAAAGCAGCCATTTGCTGCTATAATAGTCAGATGACCAATTTAATTGTTGAATCTAACATCAAAATAACACATTATAGCTTAAATAAGTGGAAGTTTATTTCTTCCCCATACGTCAGTACAAGCCTAAGAATCCAGGGCTGTCACTGCAGATCCAGGCTACTCTGCCATCTTAAACATGTGGATTTCATCTCACAGTCTATAATGGTTGCATCAGTTCATATCATCATACCATTCTTCCTAAACAGGGAACGGAGAGCAAGGAAAGTGAAGTTTATATCTATGTTCTTTAAAGGCAGGGCCAAGAAATGGTGCTCACTGTGTATGCTCAAAGCCTATTGGTAGAAACTTAACCATATAGCCATATGTAACATCAGGAAATGGAGGGTAATGAAATCTTCAGTGGAATGGTCATGTTCTATTGAAGGTTCTATTAACAAAGGAAGAAGGGGCAGAGAAAGTGAGTACTAATTGGCATTATCTGTCATAATCACCTTTTAATCTTTTAAGTAGATTACCTTTTAATCTACCCCAGAGCAGGAAAAATGGGCAACTAGGGTCTTTGCCCTTTTATTATGATGAAGGTACAGAAAGCAATGCTGGAGTTTCTAATGCCATAGGCCAGTAATACAGCTTCCATACATTTCCACCCTTAGTAAGCAGTTTAGTACCCATAACCATATTAGGCAATTATAAGATCACACCTGAATAAGTACATAAGTACATAATATACCACCACCTAAACTGTATCACTAAAAGTCATATTAAGTAAATAGCATCATAGTTTATGAATGGGGCATCTGGTCTCCCTGTCAAGGAGACTGAGTAATGAACATCACAGATTTCCCTATCACATCTGATAGAATGCACTTCCCAGGTCTTCCGAGACCCCACATTAGCAGTAAATTATAGATTCTTGGAGGTTTTTCCCTATCACATCCTGAACAAGGTAAAAGACAACTGGCTTTAGCTCTGTTTCAGCATCCATGGTTCCTTATGCTACTTGCTTGTTGACAGTTTGTCCTAGTGTTACTCTGATCCTGACAAGTCAAAGTGATGGGTAGTTTAGATATCTAGGCATAGTTTTATCAAAATTATTGTAAGTGATCATTTAGCCTGAAATAAATATTTAATTATCTTTCATGGGACAGGGCATGCGAATGAGAGAAGGCAGAAAATTAGGAAGAATCTGTTGCCATATTCTATCAGAAATTTATGTCCTACCTGTTTCAGAGGTGTGTTGGAAGTGACACTTAAATGTGATTGGAGCTATGTATTTCTTCCAGATGATATAACACCTTAAGTATTCTCTCTTGTATTTTCAAAACTCATCGCAAACAAGATTATCTAAAGCAGCTATTTTCTTAGGCTGTCTGAGGTTCCTGAAAAGCTTATATCCCAATCTGAGTAAAAAAATAAAGGGTGTGATTTGAAATGGATGCACCACCCAGTTTAAATTAAACTACTAAATCCATAGGATATTCTATCCAGGAATCATACTATTAGTTTTAGGCTTCAGTACATTCTCTTTCTTTTTATCTTACTTCTAGTTCTATTCCTGGGACCCAGAATAAACTGCAGGCATTGTCAGAAAACATAAGCTGGCTTAATGAATGTCAATTCAGGAGATTTCCTGAATGGCCATCAAGCAAAGAAAGGGTAACCCAGAAGCAGAGGCTATAAAATAAACCACTTCCCCGGGATAGCAACAAAGGTTTATAAGCATCTGTAGAATCATCCATATGCCAGGAAGGCATAGGAGTCCCAGAGAGCCAAGCCAGATACACATTCTGCCTGTGCTATTATTTTTTCTAATAATATGTCTATATTAATAATTTTCTGTTTTGACATATATAGAGAGAATTCTTCTAATATTCTAGTCTTCCAGTGATTTGATGTGCCCTCCTCTAATGATATTGGCTTTCACCCTATCTCTGGCACTAATTCCTTTAGTTACCTCAATAACCAGCAACAGTTGTCACCAATGCTGGAAACCATGACATGCCCTATTCTCTTTCAACACCTTTCTCTGGTGACATGCAAATTCCACATGGGTGTTAGAAAACCAGAAGGAAGGGAAAAGGCAACACAGAAATAGTGACTTAGAACTGGGTAGTAACTGAGAAAATAGTACTTAATTTTTTTATTATACTTTAAGTTCTAGGGTTCATGTGCACAATGTGCAGATTTGTTACATAGGTATACATGTGCCATATTGGTTTGCTGAACCCATCAACATGTCATTTACCTTAGGTATTTCTCCTAATACTATCCCTCCCCTAGCCCCCCGGACCCAGACTGGCCCCTGTGTGTGATGTTTCCCACCCTGTATCCATGTGTTCTCATTGTTCAACTCCCACCTATGAGTGAGAACATGCAGTGTTTGGTTTTCTGTCCTTGTGATAGTTTGCTGAGAATGATGATTTCCAGCTTTATCCATGTCCTTGCAAAGGACATGAACTCATCCTTTTTTATGGCTGCATAGTATTCCATGCTGTATATGTGCCATACTTTCTTAATCTAGTCTATCATTGATGGACATTTAGGTTGATTCCAAGTCTTTGCTACTGTGAATAGTGCCACAATAAACATACATGTGTGTGTGTGTCTTTATAGTAGCACGATTTATAATCCTTTGGTTATATACCCAGTAATGGGATCACTGGGTGAAATGGTATTTCTAGTTCTAGATTCTTGAGGAATCACCACACTGTCTTCCACAATGGTTGAACTAATTTACACTCCCACCAACAGTGTGAAAGCATTCCTATTTCTCCACATCCTCTCCAGCTTCTGTTGTTTCCTGACTTTTTAATGATCGCCATTCTAACTGGTGTGAGATGGTATATTATTGTGGTTTTGATTTGCATTTCTCTCATGATCAGTGATAATGAACATTTTTTCATGTGTCTATTGGCTGCATAAGTGTCTTCTTTTGAGAAGTGTCTGTTCATATCCTTTGCCCAGTTTTTGATGGGGTTGTTTCTTCTTGTACATTTGTTTAAGTTCTTTGTAGAGTCTGGATATTAGCCCTTTATCAGATGGGTAGATTGCAAAAATTTTCTCCCATTCTGTTGGTTGCCTGTTCACTCATGATAGTTTCTTTTGTGGTGCAGAAGCTCTTTGGTTTAATTAGATCTCATTTGTCTATGGCTTTTATTGCAATTGCTTCTGGTGTTTTAGACATGAAGTCTTTGCCCATGCCTATGTCCTGAATGGAATTGCCTAGGTTTCCTTCTAGGGTTTTTATGGTTTTAGGTCTTACATTTAAGTATTTAATCCATCGTGAGTTAATTTTTGTATAAGGTGTAAGGAAGGGACCCAGTTTCAGCTTTCTACATATGGCTGGCCAGTTTTCTTTATTAAACAGGGAATCTTCCCCCTATTTTTTGTTTTGTCAGGTTTGTCAAAGATCAGATGGTTGTAGATGTGTGGTATTATTTCTGAGGGCTCTGTTCTGTTCCATTGGTCTATATCTTTGTTTTGGTACCAGTACCATGCTGTTTTGGTTACTGTAGCCTTGTAGTATAGTTTGAAGTCAGGTAGCGTGATGCCTCCAGCTTTGTTCTTTTTGCTTAGGATTGTCTTGACAATGCAGGCTCTTTTTTGGTTCCATATGAACTTTAAAGTAGTTTTTTCCAATTCTGTGAGGATGGTCACTGGTAGCTTGATGGGGATCCCACTGAATCTATAAATTACCTTGGGCAGTATGGCCATTTTCACGATATTGATTCTTCCTATCCATGAGTGTGGAATGTTCTTCCATTTGTTTGGTCCTCTTTTATTTCATTGAGCAGTGGTTTGTAGTTCTCCTTGAAGAGGTCCTTCACATCCCTTGTAAGTTGGATTCCCAGGTATTTTATTCCCTTTGTAGCAATTGTGAATGGGAATTCACTCATTATACGGCTCTCTGTTTGTCTGCTATTTGATGTATAGGAATTCTTGTGACTTTTTGCACATTGACTTTGTATCCTGAGACTTTGCTGAAGTTGCTTATCAGTTTAAGGAGATTTTGGCCTGCAATGATGGGGTTTTCTAAATATACAATCATGTCATCTGAAAACAGGGAAAATTTAACTTCCTCTTTTCCTAATCAAATACCTTTTATTTCTTTCTGTTGCCTGATTGCCCTGGCCAGAACTTCCAACACTATGTTGAATAGGTGTGATGAGAGAGGGCATCCTTATCTTGCACCAGTTTTCAAAGGGAATGCTTCCAGCTTTTGCCCGTTCAGTATAATATTGGCTGTGGGTTTGTCATAAGTAGCTCTTATTATTTTGAGATGAGTTCCATCAATACCTAGTTTCTTGAGAGTTTTTAGCATGAAAGGGCTGTTGAATTTTGTCAAAGGCCTTTTCTGCACCTATTGAGATAATCATGTGGCTTTTGTCGGTGGTTCTGTTTATGTGGTGGATTACATTTATTGATTTGCGTAAGTTGAACCAGCCTTGCATCCCAGGGATGAAGCCAGCTTGATTGTGGTAGATAAGCTTTTTGATGTACTGCTGGATTCGGTTTGCCAGTATTTTAATGGGGATTTTCACATCGATGTTGTCAGGGATATTGGTCTAAAATTTTCTCTTTTTTTGTTGTGTCTCTGCTAGATTTTGGTATCAGGATGATGCTGGCCCCATAAAATGAGTTAGGGAGGACATTCCCTCTTTATGTATTGATTGAAATAGTTTCAGAAGGAATGGTACCAACTCTTCTTTGTACCTGTGGTAGAAATGGGCTGTGAATCCATCTGGTACTGGACTTTTTTTGGTTGGTAGGCTATTAATTATTGCCTCAATTTCAGAACCAGTTATTGGTCTATTCAGAGATTCAACTTCATCCTGGTTTACTCTTTGGAGGGTGTATGTGTACAGGAATTTATCCATTTCTTCTAGATTTCCTACTTTATTTGCATAGAGGTGTTTATAGTATTCTCTGATGGTAGTTCCTATTTCTGTGGGATCAGTGGTGATATTCCCCTTTATCATTTTTTATTGCATCTATTTGATTCTTCTCTCTCTTCTTCATTAGTCTTGCTAGTGGTCTATCTCTTTTGTTGATCTTTTCAAAACACCAGCTCCTGGATTCATTGATTTTTTTAAGGGTTTTTTTTGTGTCTCTATCTCCTTCAGTTCTGCTCTGATCTTAGTTATTTCTTACCTTCTGCTAGCTGTTGAATGTGTTTGCTCTTGCTTCTCTAGTTCTTTTAATTGTGATATTAGAGTGTCAATTTTAGACCTTTCCTGCTTTCTGTTGAGGTCATTTAGTACTATAAATTTCCCTCTACACACTGCTTTAAATATGTCCCAGAGATTCTGGTATGTTGTGTCTTTGTTCTCACCAGTTTTAAAGAACATCTTTATTTCTGTCTTCATTTTGTTATTTACCCAGTAGTCATTCAGGATCAGGTTGTTCAGTTTCCATGTAGTTGTGTGGTTTTGAGTGAGTTTCTTAATCCTGAGCTCTAATTTGACTGCACTGTGGTCTGAGAGGCAGTTTGTTGTGATTTCTGTTCTTGTACATTTGCTGAGGAGTGTTTTACTTCCAATTATGTGGTATATTTTAGAATAAGTGCGATGTGGTGCTGAGAAGAATGTATATTTGTTGATTTGAGGTAGAGAGTTCTGTAAATGTCTATTAGGCTGCTTGGTGCAGAGCTGAATTCAATTCCTGGGTATCCTTGTTAACTTTCTGTCTCATTGATCTGTCTAATGTTGACAGTGGGGTATTAAAGTCTCCCATTATTATTGTGTGGAAGTCTAAGTCTCTTTGTAGGTCTCTAATGACTTGCTTTATGAATCTGGGTGCTCCTGTATTGGGTACATGTATATTTAGGATAGTTAGCTCTTCTTGTTGAATTGATCCCTTTACCATTATGTAATGGCCTTCTTTGTCTCTTTTGATCTTGATCTTTGCTGGTTTAAAGTCTGTTTTGTCAGAGACTAGGATTGCATACCCTGGTTTTTGTTTTGTTTTGTTTTGTTTTGTTTTGTTTTTGGCTTTCCATTTGCTTGGTAGATCTTCTTCCATCCCTTTATTTTGAGCCTATGTGCGTCTCTGCACGTGAGCTGAGTCTCTTGAATACAGCACACTGATGGGGCTTGACTCTTTATCCAATTTGTCAGTGCATGTCTTTTAATGGGGGCATTAGGCCATTTACATTTAAGGTTAATATTGTTATTTGTGAGTTTGATCCTGCCATTGTGATGTTAACTGGTTATTTTGCCCATTAATTGATGCAGTTTCTTCATGGTATCAATGATCTTTGCAATTTGGCTGCTTTTGTAGTGGCTGGTACTGGTTGTTCCTTTCCATGTTTAGTGCTTCCTTCAGGAGCTTTTGTAAGGCAGGCCTGGTAGTAACAAAATCTCTCAGCATTTGCTTGTCTGTAAATGATTTTATTTCTCCTTCACTTATGAAGCTTAGTTTGGCTGGATATGAAATTATGGGTTGAAAATTCTTTTCTTCAGTAATATTGAATACTGGCCTCCACACTCTTCTGGCTTGTAGGGTTTCTGCCGAGAGATCCACTGTTAGTCTGATGTGCTTCCCTTTGTGGGTAACCCGACCTTTCACTCTGGCTGCTCTTGACATTTTTTCCTTCATTTCAACCTTGGTGAATGTGACAATTATGTGTCTTGGGGTTGCTCTTCTTGAAGAGTATCTTTGAGGTATTTTCTGTATGTCCTGAATTTGAATGTTGGCCTGCCTTGCTAGGTTGGGAAAGTTCTCCTGGATAATATCCTGAAAAGCGTTTTCTAACTTGGTTTCATTCTCCCCATCACTTTCAGGTACACCAATCAAACGTAGATTTGACTTTTCACATAGTGCCATATTTCTTGGAGGCTTTCTTTGTTTCTTTTTACTGTTTTTTCTCTAATCTTGTCCTCTTGCCTTATTTCATTAATTTGATCTTCAGTCACTGATACCCTTTCTTCCACTTGATCGAATCAGCTATTGAAGCTTATACATGCATCACATAGTTCTCGTGCCATGGTTTTCAGCTCCATCAGGTCATTTAAGGTCTTCTCTACACTGTTTGCTCTAGTTAGCCATTTGTCTAACCTTTTATCAAGGTTTTAACTTCCTTGCGATGGGCTGGAACAAGCTTCTTTAGCTCAGAGAAATTTGTTATTACTTACCTTCTGAAGTCTACTTTTGTCAACTCATCAGACTCATTATCCGTCCAGTTTTGTTCCCTGGCTGGCAAGCATCTGTGATCCTTTGAAAAAGAAGAGGCGCACTGGTTTTTGGAATTTTCACCTTTTCTGCTCTGATTTCTCCCCATCTTTGTGGTTTTATCTACCTTTGGTCTTTGATGTTGGTGACTTACTGATGGGGTTTTGGTGTTGATGTCCTTTTTGTTTATGTTGATGCTATTCCTTTCTGTTTGTTAGTTTTCCTTCTAACAGTCAGGGCCCTCAGCTGCAGGTCTGCTGGAGGTCCACTCCAGACCCTGTTTGCCTGGGTATCACCAGTGGAGGCTGCAGAGCAGCAAATATTGCAGAACAGAAAATATTGCTGCCTGATTGTTCCTCTGGAAGCTTCATCCCAGAGGGGCACCCACCTCTATGAGGTGTCATTCATCCCCTACTGGGATGTATAGCCCAGTCAGGCTACATGGGGGTCAGGGACCCACTTGATGAGGCAGTCTGTCTGTTCTCAGAGCTCAAATGTCGTGTTGGGAGAACCACTGCTCTTTTCACAGCTGTCAGACAGGGACATTTAAGTCTGCAGAAGTTTTCTGCTGCCTTTTGTTCAGCTATGTCCTGCCCACAGAAGTGTAGTCTATAGAGGCAGTAGACCCTGCTGACCTGCAGTGGGCTCCGCCCAGTTTGAGCTTCCCAGCCACTTTGTTTACCTACTCAAGCCTCAGCAATGGCAGATGCCCTGCTCCCCCACCAGGCTGCAGCCTCGCAGGTCATTTCAGACTGCTGCACTACCAGTGAGCAAGGCTCCGTGGGTGTGTGACTGGCTGAGCCAGGCATGGGAGGGAATCTTCTGGTCTGCTGGTTGCTAAGACCATGGGAAAAGTGCAGTATTGGGGCAGGAGTTTATCATTTTTTCAGATACAATCTGTCATGGCTTCCCTTGGCTAGGAAAGGGAAATACCCGGATCCCTTGCATTTCCCGGGCGAGGTGATACCCTGCCCTGCTTTGGCTCAGTCTCCATGGGCTGTATCCACTGTCCAACCAGTCCCAATGAGATGGAACCAGCTACCTCATTTGAAATGCAGAAATCACCTGTCTTCTGCGTTAATCTCACTGAGAGCTGCAGACCGGAGCTGTTCCTATTCAGCCTTCTTGGAAGCGACTCAGTCGTACTGAATTTTTTAGGAAAAAAGCAACTGACTCAGACTAATATAACTGAAGGTGTTGACATTAAGGTTTTCACTGCCATGTAGACATGAAAACTCATGGAAAAAACTAAACTCTGTTAGAAAAATAGAGTTTTTCTTGATTACACACCTGTTTTGTGATTATTTTTCATGTTATAAATTGTATCATCTAAATTAGCTAATTGGACCAAACAATCCATATTCCTAACTATTCCTGTCAGCTCGTGATGAGTAGCATTAGGTGGCATTCTCTCAAACTGGAAAAAAAGAGGAAGAAGGACAAAATAAAAGAAATCCTAATGGACAAATGCAGGCATTATTCATCATTAGTCATCAGTATGTACAACAATTCAGTCCTTGACCCTGACACAATATCATCAAGTCCCTACAAACTACACAGGGAACCCTGAAATCAGGGCAGAAATTGTGGGTTCAATATGTGTCCAGTCCAATTATCCACAGATAATTGAATTTTTTCCAAATTAATTTATCCAAATCTAGAATCTGCATAGACTCTGAGACTCAGATATAATGTCATTTAGTAATTGTTCTTTATCCCATAAATCATTGTTCTCCGATAGAGCATTTCTCACAGATGGTCCCAGAGATTTGGGGACCTTTGGAACTACGCAGTATTCTCCTTCATGATACTCATTTCCCCTTGTTTCAATGATTTCAGCTTCTCACTTCTTGTCATTCTGGCTATTATTACTTGTTCCTTAATTCTTTGGAATTTCAAAGTACATAGAAATGATACTTTCAGTATCTTCACCTGCCACTTCCTTAACATCATTTCCTCCAATGCTATTGCCTCCCACCACAGCTCAGTCACTCATTCCTATGGTCATACATCTTAGGCCTTACAACCATCAATACCTGATACCCTTCCATTATCTTCAACACATGTGTTGTCCTCTGAGTGCTCTTAGAAAGCACTGTCTCTCCTTTTTCTAACTCAGTCACTCTAGTTATTGACTTATAACTATCCTTGACCTACCAGTTGCCCCCAATTCCTTAATCCTATAAAATTTAACTCTTCTTTATCCTTTCACATCTTTTCCCCTCTCCTTTCCTAAATAAATTGAATGGTCAATTATAATTACTGTATTGCATATACATAATTCTCTGCCCCTGTCTCACTTTATGGTATTTATCTGGTAAAATTATAATCCTGATCTATCTATGCCTATGTTCATAAAGAGATATGTAGTTGGAACAAAACACAATACCTAGCTAATGCGCTTATTAAATGCATGACCATGGGTCTCAAATCAACACCTAATAATACTCAACAACTGTACTCCACTTAGACTACCTATTAGCTCTCTCTTCTTTCTTAAGTGACTTTTAATAATCCTCCTCTCTCCCAGAAAATCCCAATACTTCCTCTCTTCCCACATTTTTATTCTCAGTTAACCTTGTCACCTAATTCATTGAAAATACTGAGGCCTTTATAGACTCCCATCCCCACATCTACCTACTTATTTGAATCTAGACTCACTTACTCTGCTTTTTCACCTTTTACCGACAATTAATTATCCATGTTCCCATATAAAGTAAACTCTTCAACTTTTGTAATAGGGCCATCTCTTCTCACTCATAATCAAGGCCATCACTCCAACATTTCTTTGCCTTCTTTCTCTCTTATATCATCAGTAGTCCTTTTCTCTATCAGGTCGTTCCATCAGAAACATATAGGATATATATTCCCGTATATATTTATATGGAAAATTCAAAAAGAAAAGAAAACAAACAAACAAACAAACAAAAATCACCCAACCTTCTCTTGACTTGTCAGCTATTACTGCATGCCTTTGCTCCCTTTGCAGGAAACTACCTAAATCTGTTATCTGAATCATTGTTTCAAATGCCTCTGCTCCCTTTCTTTGCCACTACCATGATTATGTTCTTGCCATTCCCTGCCCCATATGCTACAAAAATACTTTTATCAAGGTCACCAGATGACAACTGCATTATTAAATCTAATGCTTCATTTTCAATTCTCAATTTACTTGATTTCTCATCAGTTTTTGACTGTGTTCATCCTTCCCTTCTCCTTAATACACTTTCTCCATGTGACTTCTCAGATATAATGGATATAATGCATATTTTGCAGCTTTTCTAGCTCGGTGGTCACTTTTCATTTTCCTTTGTTAGGCCCCTCTCTTCTGCCTTAACTCTTGATGTGGAATACCCCAGGCTCAGTCCTTGGTCCTCTTCACTTACCCATCGATGTTAACTCCTTGGAGATCTTAGCCAGTCTCATGACGTAAAACCCATCTGTGGCTGGGTACGGTGGCTCATGCCTATGATCCGAGCACTTTGGGAGGCCGAGCGGGGCAGATCACAAGGTCAGGAGTTTGAGACCAGCCTGGCCAACATGGAGAAACCCTGTCTCTACTAAAATTACAAAATTTTGCCAGGCATGGTGGCAGGTGCCTATAATCCCAGCTACTCAGGAGGCTGAGGCAGGAGAATCGCTTGAACCCAGGAGGCGGAGGTTGCAGTGAGCCGAGATCATGCCATTGCACTCCAGCCTGAGTGACAAGAGCCAGACTCCGTCAAAAACAAACAAACGAAAAAAAAAAAAAAAAAAACCCATCTGTAATTCAACACTTCCTTTTATGTTTTCAGATCTATCTCCTGAAACCCAGACTCTCATATTAAAGTGTGTCTACTGAACATCTCCACTTGTGAGTCTGTTGGGCATGTCAAACGTAACACATCCAAAATTGAGCTAAAATTAAACTCTATCTTTTACCCAAAATTCCTTCTGCAGCCTTTTTCATCCTAGCAGTAGTCTTGGCATCATTCTTATCTCCTCTCTGTCTCTCACACTCCATGTCAGATCTGGAAGAAAATACTGTAAGCTCTACATTCAAAATATGCATTCTAATTAGTGATCATATACTACCTTCACCACTTTCACTTTGGACAACTTACCAATATCTCTCACCTGGACCCTTGCAATATCTTTCTACCTTGCCTCCCTCGTTCTGTTTTTGCCCCTTCATGTGCCCAAGAACTAGTCTCAAAGGGCAGCAGAATACACTTTCAAATAGGAAGTCATATGATGCCACTTCTCAACTCAAAACTCTCAATGAATTCTCATTTCATTTAGAACAGAATTAAAATGAACCTCAGAGTCTTCTGAGAGATGATCCTGCATCACTTTGTTGGCAGCTTCTCCCTATTTTCCTTCATGCTGGTTCTACTAGAGTTGCCTTGGACTCCCTTTGTTTCTTAGATATTCCAGGTATGCTTTCACCCTGGGGTCCTTACACTGGCTGTCCTACAACTGGAGATCTCTTCACCTTCACTTCCTTCAAAGAGCTGCTCAAGTCCCATATTCTCAAATAGGCCTAACTTGACCACTTTATGCAAAATTTCTTCCTTAACCTCTGCAATACATACATATCCTATCCTGTCCTACTTTTTCCTTCCCATATCAATTTACTCACATCCTGCCAGAGGTATGACTTTTAAACAACCTACATAATAATTATGCTTTTTTATCTTCCCATTGGAATGTAAGTCCTATAAACGCAAGGATCTTTGCCTATTTGGTATATTGATCCCTTCTAACCAATTAGGAAAAACTGTCCAGTAAGTGCTCAATAAATATTTTATAAATGTACGAGTAGTTAAAAAACAAGAAAATATCTTAATTCTAGTTCATGGATTCCCTTTTAATTTTTTATTTCCTTTTCTTGGACACTAGGAAATGATTAAAATCAAAGTTATCTCAATTTTTTCTGTAGCTAAATTAATCAGGACACATGCTGTAGAAAAGTGACAAAAATACAACTCAAATAAACTTGAACTTAAAAAATACATATATTGGCCACTGTAAGTGGGAAGCTTCTGGAGGAGGTGTAGGAAGTGGTTTCAAACAAATCTCCATCCAGTGTTTCAAATAAAGTTACTAAGTTTCTCTTTTACTCTCAATTGCTTGGATCTGTTTCCTTCTAAAGGCTGACCTGCTTCTTTCCTAGGACATATGGGCTTCCTTCATGTGTCCAGAGAAGTTGGCTCTGAAAGCCCCAAATTCACATCCTGCCAGCATTATGTCTCCCAAGCAGGAAATAGCCTTCCCATTAGCACTTTCAGAAATGTCCTGCAAAGGGCTCTGGCTCACCAAATGAGAATTGCTCTTACCTGTGGGGTGGTGGTAGTACACCACAACTCATAACTGTGCTAGGAATATAGATTTAGAGAGAATGGATGCCAAATAAATAACATATTACTTTACATCATATGTCTTTCCCTTTTCTTCCTACTCTGTTGACTAGAATACTTCAGAGCCCAATTTCTATCTGATGGTCAAATCTGTTCAGAAGACATGTGTAGGGGCAAAGAACAAGAAAGGAGGATTCTCATTGGAATTCATAACTTTCAGGACAATGTCTGGGAACAGCGGACCTTCTATGACTAATGTTTATAAATTCCAGGTTAAGTATACTTTATTCCATTTTAATCTTAATAAACATTTTTAAAATAACAGTTTTCTAGAGATTAATGAATAAAATATTTTCAAGGCAATTGGGGTTTTAGCTATTTACATTATAATTTCAATTAGCTGTTCATATGTTTTTATGTATCCATTAAATCATTAATTTATGTGCTCATCAGATGAAGAACATTTTTCATGCCTACTATATACGATACTAGGAACTATGCAAGTACTGGGAATGCAAATATTAATAAGGTATGAATAATATAACTGAACATAAATACTTGAATACATTTGAAAAATCCACTTATGTAACCAGTGTGCTAAAGTCGTGATGATAGTAGATAGGCCACATATTTAGAAATCTCATTTATGCTTCCTAAAAATTATCATAAGTTACATTTATAGACAGCTAACTCTGCACCAGTCACTCTGTTTAGTATGTTATAAATTATTTCATTTAATCCTTACAGTCCTATGTGGAAGGTACTATTATTACCTCTGTGTTATAGTTGGAAACTGATAAAAACCTAGGAAACTAAGGTATAGGTCTTAAGGTTAGGAAGAAGAGAAGTTAGGACTCGAATACAGCAACATTATATCAGAGGTGAAATTTTTCAACAACTCGGCATTATCTTAGCAATATTCTTTTATTTTTTTGAGACAAGTCTCTCTCTGTAGTCCAAGCTGGAGTGCAGTGGCAAGATCTTGGCCCACTGCAACCTCTGTCTTCCAGGCTCAAGTGATCCTGCTACCTCAGCCTCCAGAGCAGCTGGGACCACAGGAGCACACCACCACACCTGGCTAATTTTTGTATTTTTAGTAGAGATGGGGTTTTGTTATGTTGGCCTTGAACTCCTGACCTCAAGATAACTGCTGGCCTCAGCCTCCCAAAGTGTTGGGGTCACAGGCATAAGCCACTGTGCCCGGCCAATTTTTTCTTTTTTAATAAACAAATAAAAATTGTACATATTTATCATATATATCATGATGTCTTAACATGTGTATAAATGTGGAATGGCTAAATAAAGCTATGTAACATAAGTATTATCTCACAACTTATCAATTTTTGTGGTAAGAACACTTAAAACATACTGTCAGAGCAGCTTTTAATAATACATTGTTTTAACTATAATCACTGTATTCTATGATAGATCCCTTGAACTTTTTCCTCTTATTTGAAATTTTGTATCCTTTGACCAACATCTCTCTAACCCCACAACTCTCGCCACTGTTAACCACCATTCTATGAGTTCAAGTTTTTAAAATTCTATGTATGCACGAGATCATGCAGTATTTGTTTTTCGGTGCCAGGCCTATTTCACTTAACATGATGTATTCCAGGCTTATCCACATTGTTGCAAATGACAAAGTTTTCTTCCTTTGTAAAGCTGAGTAGTATTTCACTGTGTATGCATACCACAGTTTCTTTATCCACTGACAGTTAAGTTGATTCCAGATCTTGGCTATTCTAAATAGTGCTGCAACAATCATGGGGGTGCAGTTGTCTCTTTAGTACACTGATTTTATTTCCTTTGGATATATACCCGGTATTGACATTGCTAGATCATATGGTAGTTCTATTTTTGATTTTTTGAGGAAGTTCCCATACTTTTTTCCCCATAGTGTCTCTACTAATTTTCATTCCCACCAACAGTGTGCAAGAGTTCCCTTTACTCCACATTTTAACCTACACTTTTTGTCTTTTTGATAATAGCTACGCATGTAAGGTGATATCTCATTGTGATTTTAACTTGCATTTCTCTGACAATTAGTGATATTGAGCACTTTTTATATGCCTCTTGGACAATTGCATGCCTTCTTTTGAGAAATGTTCATTCAGCTCCTCTGTACATTTTTTAAAAGGGCCGTTTTCTTGCTATTGAGTTGCTTAAGTTCTTTACATCTTTTAAATATGAACTTTTTATAAGATGCATGGCTTACAAATATTTTCTCCCATTCTGTAGGTTGTCTCTTCAATCTGTTGATTATTTCCTTTCCTATACAGAAGCCTTTTAGTTTGATGTAAGCCCATTTGTCTATTTTTGCTTTGGGTCTCTCTGCTTTTGAGGTCATATTTAAAAGAAAAAAATCATTGCCCAGACCAATGTCCTAGATTATTTTCTGAATGTTTCCTTCTAAAAGTTTTACATTTATATTTTTAGGTATTACATTAGGTCTTTAATGCGTTTTTAGTTCATTTTATAATACAGTATGAGGTAAGGATCTAATTTTATTCTTCTGTGGGGTGAAATTCAACAGTTTATTGAAGAGACTATCCTATCCCCATTATGTGTTATTGGCACATTTGTTGAATGTTAAAAATCAGTTGACCATAAATGTGAGAATTTATTTGAGGCATCACTATTCTGTTCCACTTGTCTCTGTTTCTGTTTTTATGCCAGTACTGTGCTATTTTGATTACTATAGTTTTGTAGTATATTTTAAAGTCAGGTAGATACTTCCAGCTTTATTCTTTTTTGTTCAAGATTGTTTTGGCTGTCCAGGATCTTTTGTGATTCCATGTGAATTTTAGGATTGTTTCTTCTATACCTGCAAAAAATGTTATTGGAACTTTGATGAGGATTGCATTGAAAATGTAGGTGACTTTGGATAGTTTGAACACTTGAACAATATTAATTCTCCCAATCCTTGATCATAGGATATCTTTTGATTCATTTCTGTCTTCTTAAAATTTTTAATCATTGTTTTATAGTTTTCCATGTACAGGTCTTTTACTTTATTTGTTAAATTTATTCCTAAATATTTTATTTTTATATAGTTATTGTAAATTGAATTGTTTTCTTTATTTTTAAAATAGTTCATTGTTAGTGTATTTAAAATATTGATTTTTATGTAAATATTGTATATTGTTATATACTTTACAGAATTAGTTTATTAGTTCTAACACTTTTAGTGGAGTATTTACAGTTTTCTATAAATATGATAATGTCATCTGCAAACAGAGACAATTTAACTTCTTCCTTTCCAATCTGGATGAATTTTCTTTCTTTCTTTGTGCTAACTGCTTTAGCCAAAATTTCTAGTACTATGTTGAATAAAAGTAGGAGAATAGGCATCTTTGTCTTGTTTCTAATCTTAGAGGAAAAGCTTTCAACTTTTGCTTAGGTTTTCAACATAGCTGTAGGTTTTTCATACATAATATTTATTGTATTGAGGTACATTTCTTCTAAATTGAACTTATTGGAAGTTTTTATCATGAAAGTATTTTGTATTTTGTCAAATGTTTTTGCCACATATATTGAGATGATCACATTTTTTTCTTTATTCTCATAATGTGGTACATCACATTTATAGATTTGTGTATGTTGGATGGAAGTTTCCATATATGTCTCTTAGTTCTGCTATTCTAAAGTGTAGTTTAAGTCCCATATTTCTTTTTCATTTTCTGTCTGGATGAATTGTCTATCATTGGAAGTCAAGTATTGAAATATTCTACTGTCATTGTATTGCAATCTATATCTCTCTTCATATCATTTAACATTTGCTTTACATATTTTGGTGTTCCAATATTGGGTACATATGTATTTACAATTGTTATATCCTTTTGATGAATCAACCCCTTTATTATTATATCATGACCATCTTTTTCTCCTTTTAGAGCTTTTGACTTAAAGTCTTTTTATATGGTATAATATAGCTACCCCTGCTCTCTTTTGATTTCCATTTGTAGGAATGTCTTTTTTCTTCCCTTCATTTTGAATCTATGTGTTTCCTTAAAAGTCCATGGATACCAGCCTAGAATCTGGGGTTCTGGGCTTTTCCTGGGGTAGGTCTAGTGTTGAGGCCCAATGCAAAGTTCAGTGCTTACTTCCCTGTTTCTGCCCCCTGCAAAGGGTATCTCTCTTGACTCTTTACTGCCAGGGGCTCAGGGGGAGGTGACATGGTTAATGTAATACTGTCCTTCCTATCCATTTCAATGTGTCTTTTCTTATTTCTGTGCTATTTATAGGTGCTGTAATCTTTCACCTGATTTCCTTCGCTCTTGTGAAGGTAATTTTGAATATAGACACGAGTTCAAAGTGATGTTTTTGCAGATTAATGAGCTCTTGGAAGTCCTATTCTTTTCTCTTGCTGATGTTCTTCCAGGTCTTAACACATTTTCTAATGACATTTAGTGCAAGGTGACTCTTGGCCCATATAGGACCAATAGCCACAGACTATTACACCGATATTTAGTGACTGAATAAGTAGTGCTCACAAGAAAATTTAATCTCAATACAGAGTTCTGGTTTTTTTTAAGTGGTTTCCAATGGCTTATATAAAAAGCAAGTTTCTAAGTGTTGAGCATGACTTATGAAGTGGCCAACTTTTTACTGAAGACACTGTGGTCAGAAGCAATTGCAATATTGTAGATTCTTTTACAAACATTGCTGTACTAAAAACCTTAATTATAGCCTACCTGGAGGATAAAACAGAGAGTGAGCGTAATGACAGAGCAGAAACCCCAGGTTAGAGCAAATGGTCACTGCGAAGAAGTTATGCTTTTAAAGTTCTATCCTAGAATAATGTGGACATTTTAAGTATGCACAGATTATTGTAATTCTTGGAATTGCTGCCTTAGAAAGAATTCCAATAGAACTTGTCTAAAAGGAAAATCATCTTCGAGCATAGCCTTTGGAATGAGTGATGGTTACATAGATGAGAAGAAAAATACATGAAAGAAGGAATGTGACAAGGATAAAAGATGATTCTTCCTATATTGGCACTTTGAACACAAGTGATTGGAACCTGCTATGAAAGCAAACGTGTTAGATTGAGAACAAAATGGTGTGTATTGTGTCACACTTGGTGACATTTGGAAGATGATCTACTTGTGCAGATGTGTGCGTGTGTATGTACATGTGTGTATTTACAATGAAAAATGAATGGGGAGGTCAGAGCTAACATTATCAAAAAGTAGAAGAGTGAAGTAGTCACAGACACAAAAGATGCTGTGTCCCACATGTTTTTCTATCATTCACTTCATTTAATTATTTGGTTTTTAAAGTCATAAAATGTGTTTTCATTAGACTGATCTGATAGATAGTACACTATTTATTTAATAATACTAATACTATTTTCAGAGAATCAAAATATTATACTTCTCTTATTTAATATTTTATTTCATACAATAGTTAATACAAACTAAGTGTTAGAAATTCTCATTGTGAAGAACAACAGAGAAAGTGAAGAAATTCCAAAACCTAACCCACATCACATATCCTTGGACTAACAAGAGTCATTTTATATTCTCACCATTTCCAATTAGAATAATGACACATCAACAAATATTTATCTAGGATTTAATAGTTACATAGGCACATTTAATTTTTGTCATTATATCTCAGATAATAGATGCAGATTAGACTTAATGACAAAAGCTTATTGAGTACTACTTATAATATACAAAAATTAAAATTAAGCAAAGATCATTTTGTCTTTAACTGATAAATAATAATGAAGAGTTAGAAAAGTCAAGACCCATCAGTGCACTGTATTCAGGAGACTCATCTCACGTGCAGAGACACACATAGGCTCACAATAAAGGGATGGAGAAAGATCTACCAAGCAAATGGAAAGCAAAAGAAAAGACAAGGATTGCAATCCTAGTCTCTGATAAAACAGATTTTAAATCAACAAAGATCAAAAGAGACAAAGGAGGCCATTACATAATGGTAAAGGGATCAATTCAATAAGAAGAACTAACTATCCTAAATATATATGCACCCAATACAGAAGCACCCAGATTCATAAAGCAAGTCATTAGAGACCTACAAAGAGACTTAGACTCCCACAAAATAATAATGGGAGACTTTAACACCCTACTATCAATATTAGACAGATCAAAGAGACAGAAAGTGACAAGGATATTCAGGAATTGAACTCAGCTCTGCACCAAGCGGAACTAATAGACATCTACATAATTCTCCACTTCAACAGAATATACATTCTTCTCAGCACCTATTCCACATTGCACTTATTCCAAAATTGACCACATAGTTGGAAGTAAAGCACTCCTCAGCAAATGTACAAGAACAGAAATCACAACAAACTGCCTCTCAGGTCACAGTGTAATCAAATTAGAACTCAGGATTAAGAAACTCACTCAAAACTGCTCAACGACATGGAAACTGAACAACCTGCTCCTGAATGACTACTGGGTAAATAATGAAATGAAGGCAGAAATAAAGATGTTCTTTGAAACCAATGAGAACAAAGACACAACATACCAGAATCTCTGGGACACATTTAAAGCAGTATGTAGAGGGAAATTTACAGCACTAAATGCCCACAAGAGAAAGCAGGAAAGAGATGAAATTGACATCCTAACATCACAATGAAAAGAACTAGAGAAGCAAGAGCAAACACATTCAAAATCTAGCAGAAGGCAAGAAATAACTAAGATCAGAGCAGAACTGAGGGAGATAGAGACACAAAAATCCCTTCAAAAATTCAGTGAATCCAGGAGCTGGTGTTTTGAAAAGATCAAGAAAATTGATAGATCTCTAGCAAGACTAATAAAGAAGAAAAGAGAAAAGAATCAAATAGACACAATAAAAAATGAAAAAGGGGATATCACCACCAACTCCACAGAAATACAAACTATCATCAGAGAATACTATAAACACCTCTATGCAAATAAACTAGAAAAGCTAGAATAAATGGATAAATTCCGGGACACATACACCCTCCCAAGACTAACCCAGGAGGAAGTTGAATCCCCGAATAGACCAATAACAGGCTCTGAAATTGAGGCAATAATTAATAGCCTACCAACCAAAAAAAGTCCAGGACCGGATGGATTCACGGCTGATTTCTACCAGAGTTACAAGGAGGAGCTGGTACCTTTCCTTCTGAAACTATTCCAATCAATAGAAAAAGAGGGAATCCTCCCTAACTCATTTTATGAGGCCAACATTATCCTGATAGCAAAGCCTGACACAGACACAACAAAAAAAGAGAATTTTAGACCAATATCCCTGATGAACATTGATGCGAAAATCCTCGATAAAATACTGGCAAACTGAATCCAACAGCACATCAAAAAGTTTATCCACCATGATCAAGTGGGCTTCATCCCTGGGATGCAAGGCTGGTTCAACATACGCAAATCAATAAATGTAATCCAGCATATAAACAGAACCAAAGACAAAAACCACATGATTATCTCAACATATGCAGAAAAGACCTTTGACAAAATTCCACAGCCCTTCATGCTAAAAACTCTCAATAAATTCGGTATTGATGGAACTTATCTCAAAATAATAAGAGATATTTACGACAAACCCACAGCCAATATCATACTGAATGGGCAAAAACTAGAAGCATTTCCTTTGAAAACTGGCACAAGACAGGGATGCCCTCTCTTACCACTCCTATTCAACATAGCGTTGAAAGTTCTGGCCAGGGCAATCAGGCAGGAGAAAGAAATAAAGGATATTCGATTAGAAAAAGAGGAAGTCAAAGTGTCCCTGTTTGCAGATGACATGATTGTATATTTAGAAAACCCCATCGACTTAGCCCAAAATCTCCTTAAGCTGATAAGCAACTTCAGCAAAGTCTCAGGACACAAAATCAATGTGCAAAAATCTAAGCATTCTTATACACCAATAACAGACAGACAGAGAGCCAAATCATGAGCGAACTCCCATTCACAATTGCTTCAACAGAATAAAATACCTAGGAATTCAACTTACAAGGATGTAAAGGACCTCTTCAAGGAGAACTGAAAACCACTGCTCAACGAAATAAAAGGGGACACAAACAAATGGAAGAACATTCCATGCTCATGGATAGGAAGAATCAATATCGTGAAAATGGCCATACTGCCCAAGGTAATTTATAGATTCAATGCCATCCCCATCAAGCTACCAATGACTGTCTTCACAGAACTAGAAAAAAACTACTTTAAAGTTCATATGGAACCAAAAAAGAGCCCGCATTGCCACGACAATCTTAACCCAAAAGAACAAAGAACAAAGCTGGAGACATCATGCTACGTGACTTCAAACTGTACTACAAGCCTACGGTAACGAAACAGCAAGGTACTGGTAACAAAACAAAGATATAGACCAATGGAACAGAACAGAGCCCTCAGAAATAATACCACACATCTACAACCATCTGATCTTTGACAAACCTGACAAAAACAAGAAATGGAGAAAGGATTCCCTATTTAATAAATGGTGCTGGGAAAACTGTCTAGCCATACATAGAAATCTGAAACTGGATCCCTTCCTTACACCATATACAAAAATTAATTCAAGATGGATTAGAGACTTAAATGTTAGACCTAATACCATAAAAACCCTGGAAGAAAACCTAAGCAATACCATTCAGGACATAGGTATGGGCAAGGACTTCATGTCTAAAACACCAAAAGCAATGTCAACAAAAGCCAAAATTGACAAATGGGATCTAATTAAACTAAAGAGCTTCTGCACAGCAAAAGAAACTACCATCAGAGTGAACAGGCAACCTACAGAATGGGAGAAAATTTTTGCAATCATCTGACAAAGGGCCAATATCCAGAATCTACAAAGAACTCAAACAAATTTACAAGAAGAAAACAAACAACCCAATCAAAAAGTAGGCAAAGGATATGAACAGACACTTCTCAAAAGAAGACATTTATGCAGCCAACAGACTCATGAAAAAATCCTCAGCATCACTGGCCGTCAGAGAAATACAAATCAAAACCACAATAAGATACCATCTCACACCAGTTAGAATGCCAATCATTAAAAAGTCAGGAAACAACAGATACTGGAGAGGATGTGGAGAAATAGGAACACTTTTACACCGTTGGTGGGACTGTAAACTAGTTCAACCATTGTGGAAGACAGTGTGGCAATTCCTCAAGGATCTAGAACTAGAAATACCATTTGACCCAGCCATCCCATTACTGGGTATATACCCAAAGGATTATAAATCATGCTGCTGTAAAGACACATGCACATGTACATTTATTGCAGCACTATTCACAATAGCAAAGACTTGGAACCAACCCAAATGTCCATCAATGACAGACTGGATTAAGAAAATGTGCCACATATACACCATGGAATACTATGTAGCCATAAAAAAGGATGAGTTCATGTCCTTTGTAGGGACATGTATGCAGCTGGAAACCATCATTCTCAGCAAACTATCGCAAGGACAAAAAACCAAACACCATACGTTCTCACTCATAGGTGGGAACTGAACAATGAGAACACTTGGACACAGGAAGGGGAACATCATACGCCAGGGCCTGTCATGGGGTGGGGAGAGTGGGGAGGGATAGCATTAGGAGAAATACCTAACGTAAATGACGAGTTGATGGTTGCAGCAAACCAACATGGCACATGTATACCTATGTAACAAACCTGCACATTGTGCACATGTACCCTAGAACTTAAAGCATAATTTAAAAAAAAAGAAAAAAATGACTTGTCCTGGTATGGCCTTACAGTCAGAAATAAACAAATATCATGAAGTTAAAAAAAAAAAAAAAAGAAAAGAAAAGAAAAGAAAAATCTCTGTGAAATGAAAGCAGTGTAGGGGAGAGAGCAGGACTGTATGTGAGCAAGTGAGGTTCACAATTGCATTTTTAACCCTATAGTGTCCATGTTTTCTCAACAGTCAATTTCAGAGGCAAATGAATGCAGTACATGAGTTATCATTTAAATGCAAAAAATATTTTATTAGAATTTTCTTCTCCCCTTTTGGGAAAGTGACAAGTCTGTGATATGGATTAAAAGAAATGAAAATTCCTCCACAGATCCAGTCAAAAAACCTCTCTGCTTTGGAGTGTACTCATTTGGGTTACAATTTCTATTATGTTTCTGTTTTAACACTACATTTGAGCTTCATCTTATTAAGTTCATTTACATTAGTATGAAAGTCAGTGTAATAATAGAATAAATTATTTTGAAATTAATGTTAAAATACTAAAGACTCTAAGGCAGCTTTGATGACTAAAGTTGATTATAATGGCTAAATGTTGACAATATAATATATTCTCCAATATTTCTCTGAATATTGCATCTTATGATACATTTCTTGAACTTCTTGTGTTACTCTTTATGTTTAAAAAAGCATCTCTGAATATGTAATGATTATTTTGATGTAGGCAAAGCATCAGAATACTAAAACCTATAAATAAAATAATGTGGACAACTAAATAATATAAGTAACTCAAAAATAGACGCTACATTTTTATTTTTTAAAAGAGATGTTAGAGAGTAAGTTTATGAATCAGAAAATAGTGCAAATACATACCATAAATCAATCTTATAGAGATATGTAATTTAAACTATTACCACATTTAGGAATTATGTATGCCTTATCTCCATTTTGGGAGCTAATGACAGGTGGTAAGAAAACATTGACATTCTTATTCCACAAGATAAATCATTATGCTTCTTCAACCATATTCAACATATGATTGAAGTGAGAAGCATACAACTGCTGTGCAGGGAAAAGTAGCACATCAATTGATGAGAGAGAAGCACACAGAATTATAATAACACAGATGATCATTGGGCATCTTCAACTGAGAGAACCAAGGAAGGTTTCAAGTTGTTGTAGCTGAAAAGAGCATGGGAATTAGTCACATGAGTAATAATGCCAGGCAAAAGGCACACAGGTGGTCAGAGCTCTGCCAATGTGTCAGCTTGAAAGCGCAACACTTCCTTTAGCACAAAGAGTGCATGCGGGACTGTGGAAAGTCATGAAGCTGAAGACATCATCAAGGGAAGCCGTTCATAAAGGACATGGGATACATATTAAAACCTTTGAATTTGATCTTAGCCATGATCTCCATCCAGGAAAGGATCTAGGCATGAGAGTGATATAAACATGCTGCATTTGCAAACACAACTTTCAGTAGTTTGGGAAATTTTACAGATCACTGTTGTCCAGTAGAACTTTCTATGATAATGGAAATTTCTCTACCTGCACTGTTTAATACGGCAGTCACTGACCACCTGTGGCTATCGAGCATTTGAAATGTGGCCAGTGCTACAAAAAAACTGAATTTTTAATCGATATAATTTAATTCACTGAAATGGAAATTGAAATAGCACATTTGGCTGGCAGATCCTGATTTCTACAGTGCATATGTAGAGGTAGAGCTGACTTTACTCAGTTATTGATAAGAAGGTGGTTGAAGAAATCTAGATTTCCTGGTGTGCAATATCATTTTGTTCTGTATTAAATCCTAATTATAAAAACTTCAGAAACAGTTTGTCTCATGAGTGGGTCTGTTTTACTATTGTCACCCTTCTTTCTAAAAAATTCTCCATTCCTAAACCAAACCTCAGAACTCTCGGGACTGGAGGCAGTGATAACAAGGCAGTGAATGTCATCACTTGGAGTATGGAATTCAGTCCAAGTATGCTTTTAACCATGCATTGGTGGGTAAGCACCCTGAAAAGTAAACCGATAAATTAATATTCATTTTTAATTAATTTAAATATATGTTGAGCATCTTACTCTTTGCCAGTGTGCTACACTCTGAAGATGAGGACATGAAAAGGTCTGAACTCCATACCATCATAATCAATCAGGGAAGGCAGATATGCATACATTTAATCATAATATAGTGAATGGTATATGATGATTGGCAGTTTGAATAAGATGGTCATCTCACCAGAGATATAGAAGTGCTTAATTCTGCATGAAGGGGTTAGGAAAGAGTTGAGTCAGGAACTAACTATAAAGTTGAGAAGAAACTTTTCAAGGTTAATTCAAAGGAAGGAGAAGAGATAGTAGGTATGAGGATAGTAGGTATGTGGAAGTGATTGGGAAAGACAGCAACTGTGTGGAGTTGAAACAGCAGAATAAAGATATTCAGGTATGAAAATTAATGATTGTTTTAAAAACTGTCTACAGGCTTCTATGCCTAGAAAGTCGGATTATGACTAAAGTTGAAGCTAAGAAGCCATGTTACACTGTGTGGAAAAGATTGGGAGTTGATTTTTTTTCCTTAAGAAATGGTATAACTTGGTCAGATTTGGAGTTTTAAGGAGCATTGAGAAATGATGAACATTGAAGATTCAAACAGGACTCACAAGCCACAAGCCTGAATATGAATGGACAGATTTTTGAGATGTTAGAGTTTTTTTTAAATTTTAATGTTGAGGTTCATAACTAAGGCCACAAAATCCTTCCAGTTTGAGAAATGATGTCGATTTTTCTTTTTATATAAATAGATGTGTTTTTCTGTCTCATCAACACGTTAGCATCCACCCACCCTGCAATGACTTAAAACACCACAGCTCTCTATGCAGTCTAGTCTGGATAGGGCTTGAAGATTCATTAGATAAGTACGTAAGGGTGATAGAGAAAACAGGATGATTGCAAGGTTTATGGCTAGAGACTGTGGAAGCTGATACTATTGATGAAATAGGGAAGACGTCAGAAAAGCCAAGGCTTGGGATGGTGGTAATGGATTTTGAGCCATTTCTGCTTCTAGCTATTCTTTATCTTTTCACTCAGTGACAGTAGGAATTATTCACCCTCTTACAAAGTACCCTGCAGCTCTGTTGAGTTTAATCTCATGAGGTGATTACCATTACTGTACATCTGTCTGGCTGGAAATCACTATCTTTCCTATCTTACAGCACATTCAAGCTGCATGGAAGAAATTGTTTGGGCACACAGTAGTTTATTTGTAGAGAAAATACTTTAGCTGACCTGACAGAGCAAGTTTGGCTCACAAATTATCTCTCCAAGCCACTTTGCTCCAGCAAACTCCAGTTAATAGCCCATGAGTTTCTCGCAGAAATGGAAAATGCACTAAGAATGGATTTTTTTTTTCACAGAAGAAAGGAGGTATGAGATACATATTGAGCTGGAATCACATGCATTGAGTGATGGTATTTAAGATTCCTGTACCTAAATATGTTGCTGCATGTTTTCTGTTTGCTTCTTTCACTGAACTGAAGCTACTGATAGCTGATATTTTGCAATCAGTATCTAAACTCCAGATAATTCTGCCAGGCTTCTCTTCCTCTAACCATGTCCATAAACCACACATCGTGGCTCCCCATGGTTTCTTTATCCCATTTGAACTTTATAACTAAGCACAAATTGTTCTTCTTGGTATCACCATGTAACCTTATCAGCATGAACCTTCCTTTTCACAGGCATGAAATATGATGTCCCCATGTTCAGCCAAGGTCCCAATGCCTTGTTCACAAAGCCTCTAGCAGGGCAGGAGAGCTGACTGACATGGTACCATGTGCTACAAAACTAACTTTGGACCCTGGCTCACATTTAACTGCTAAAATTTGTAATTTCTAAAATTGTAGTTCAGATTGAATACGGCAGAAATTCAACACCGAAAATGAAACTGGGGCTACATCATATGCTGGAAATGCATTCAGTGCTCTGAGGCATTTTCAAAAATATTGACTGCACTTAAAAACTAGAGCAAAAGAAAAAGACAGCTTGGAAGCCCAAAGCTATTACATTGTTCACTTTTAAAGGGAAGTATCATAAAAAAAGTTATTTAATTTAACCTACGTTTCAATGTAACATTATATGCTAATATAAGTTAAAAGTCCAAGAAAAAGCCTACAAGTGTCCACAAAATTTTACCAGGGAATGTTGACAGGGTATAACCCCAGTGATCTCAAGCAATTCAGAGTATCTGCCTGGTTGATTGCTGGGAATCTCTGTGGTTTCTTTATTCTTCTTCTGTGCCCAGTCTCTTCTGTTAGATGATGCCTCTCCAGGAGCCCTGAGTTTTGCTGCTTTCATCAGACTTTGGCACTAAGCACTTCTGAAAGCTGGTTCTAGTGAACGGACTCCACTCCCACATCCTATTTAGTAAAATTGAGGGCCTTACAGTGTCCAATAAACTGATGTCCTACAGACATAGATGTGACAGTAGATGTGTGAATAATTTACTATTGAGAAATGGGGGCCAATACCCCTTGCCCATTAAGACATCTTCTGTTCTGAGGACATGTTTGGTCCTAGTCTTAAGAGGTTACGTTTTGTTTTGTTTTAATGAAATAGCTCTCTCTCTCTACTTCAGCTTCTACTCCTATCCAGTGATCTACACCTGAGTCCACTTGGGAACCTAGTCCAAAGAGAATCCAAGTAGGATATACCCATTCCCACTTATACCAATTGGGACCTCTCATCAGAATATGTCCTTGCATTGCCTTCCCCTTGGATGAAGGCTCTTCCTTTGACTAGCATAAGAGGAGCTGTAATGGCCCTACCTGATATGTGTCACCTGACAGAAGAGACATGTGTCACCCATCAAAGAGCTAGGTTCTTTACATTCATTATCACTCATGCTAGCAAAACCCTTAGAGGTTAGTGTTATGTCCCAATATATCAATGAGGGAATTTGAGCATAAAGTTAAAAACTTAATTTAAGTTTTTGCTTTGAAGCTAAGGGGCCCAGTGCTGGACCCCTTAGCTTCAAAGCAAGACTCTAATTGTTCTGGTAAAAAGCAGTGAAAATGGTGAATAAGTCATCTTCCCACAGCCAAGGGCAACTTTCATTATAACTATCAGTTATTTTAATTGATTATGGGATTTCAAAACTATGATTAAATATCTATGAGTAGATTTTATATAATATTTTAATAGCATGTGTTAAATGTAATCTTAACTAGTAAAAATGTGATCTAGGTAATTGGACTTTGCTTGATCAAAGTAAGTTTATTCCCAGATGCATTGAGATAAGTTTGCTGCCAAAATTAATCAGATGATTAAACAAAATTCTAAAAACATTCTCCAAGTGGTCATAACACCTACGCCTTCCAATATTAGTTTCCTAATATAGTTAGAATGGAGTAGGCAGAAGTATGAGTTGGAGTACCTGCTAATTTAGTCCTCCTTGAATTCAAATTCCAGCTTTGACATTTACTGACTATATATAATTTTTTAACTTTAAGCTCAAATCCCCTCATTGATATATTGGGACATAATACTAACCTTTAAGGTTTTTGCCAGCTAAATAATAATAAATGTAAAGAATATAGCTCTTTGTCAAATAAACAGTAGCCACTCAATTAACACTATTATTTAGTGTTTATTATACTTGAAACCAAAGTACAGCATCTCACTTTTATCTAGTTTTCACATCTTCATTCAGCATATATCCAAATGCATATGTGTTCAATTCATATAATGAATCAAGTACTGAGCGTTATACCAAGTACTATGTATTTTTCAGAAGATAACCTGCTGTCAAAATGAATAACAATAACAATAAAAATAGTGAGAGAGGGAGAGAGAAGGAAAAAGAGAACAGCCTATATAATAATCTATCATTTTTTACTACAAAGTATCAAATTTTAAAATTAAATTCTCACAAAATATTATAGAGTTGTAAACCTCTATCTTAAAAATAAAGATACTAAGCCTAAGAAGGGCTAGCTTACTTTCTAGGGTCATAGAGCATGGAAACAACTCCAAGTAAATCTACTTATGGCCGGGATGGTGGCTCACACCTGTAATCCCAGCACTTTGGGAGGCAGAGGAGGGTGGATCACTTAAGGCCAGGAGTTCTAAACCAGCTTGGCCAACATGGCAAAAAAACCTGTCTTTACTAAAAATATAAAAATTAGCCCAGCATGGTGGTGCACGTCTGTAATCCCAGCTACTCAAGAGGCTGAAGCATGAGAATCTCTTGAGACCAGGAGGCAGAAGTTTCAGTGACCTGAGATTGTACCACTGCACTCCAGCCTAGGCAACAGAGTGAGACTGTCTCAAAATATATACACATATATATATGTATTTTACTTACTACTTAAGTTATCAAATCTTTGTATGTGAAACAAAGAATAAATAATACACAGAAATGCACAGATAAATATATAGCAATGTATATGCAAAAAAAGTATTGGAAAACAGACATTAAATGGCAATTTTCTAGTCCATTTAGCAAAATTGAGGGTAAAGTTGTCTTGCTATTGTGAGGTGCCATCAGATCTTCTACAACCAAGAGTTGTGCATTCCCCATGTTCAAGTGGTTATAGCAAAGAATTAGTTGTGAGTTTGGTATTTATACATGCTTTAACTGTAAAAGTCTCTGGCAAGGTTTTCAAGAATATGGCACTGTCTTTTTTGTTCATTTCTTCACTTGGGATTTACAACTGAGAGATATACAAAGTGTGAATTACTAAAAATTCACCCTTCCTGCTATAACTAATAACACACTGATATCATGGAAGGACAAAAATTACACTAAAAAGAAAGTATTAATTAGTTGCATTTAGTCTTGGATCTGAAACTTAGGGAAGACCTTCGGGACACCAACTGCAAATCGTAGTTCACCATTCCAACCGAACTGGAATGATGCCTTTTGATATAATACCAGGTCAGGAACTTTTCAGAAAAATTAGGATTTCTAGGCAGGGTTTCATACATTTCTGACTCATATACAGTAAAGAATCATTTACTAATGCCTGCTAACTCAGAGAAGCATGATGGTGTTGACGCAAGGAGCCTCCAAAGGAGCTAAAGAATGCACTTCTTGATTAATGCTAGATGTCACTGGAGAGAGAAAATAAAGAAAGCAGAGAAGGAGGAATAAGAGAGGGAAGGAAAGAATGGAAGAGAGAGAGAAGAAGAGGAAGGAAAGCTTCCTAAGACTTGCTGTTGTCTTCAGTACCAGAAGTTGGCCACAGTGAAAATGTTATTTTTATAGAGTCAGTGACAGTTTAAAAAAGTAATAAATCTCAACATTCTTGTTGACTGCCAGAGTAGCCAGAAGGCCCCCCGTTTCCTCCTCCCAGGCCACTGTGCCATAGAAATGGAGACAGAGTATTGGAAAGGAAGTGGGGGAAAGAGCAATATAAACTAGATGTAAGTTTTTCTCCAGGTATCCATTCATCTTCTGTCAAAAATTGGAAAGGGCAGGACAAGCAATGGTGCCATCATGCAACTCAGTCCTCATCATAAATTATCATTGTTTATGACAGGAAGCCGAACAGAAAGAAAAAACTTGAAGTTTGCGGTTTGTTGCTGAAACATTTACATGCTCATTTGTCTCTCTTATCTTCTGTCTTATAAAGGAGTCTAGTCAGTCAGCGCATGGATAACCATAGGCAGGGAGAGGGTGAATCCTAGAATTGGACTCTTGCTGAAGACAGAACATGGGGTGATGGAGGATGAAGGAGGGGGGTGGCAAAAACAGAAGGGTAGTTGTCTTGGTGAACACAGCATCCAAAATGAGCACCATCCATAAATCATAGTACAGGTAAGACCTTGGTATCAGGGACCCAGACAAAGTGGTAAAGGGTCCCAGAGAGAGAACACAGCACAAGACAAGGAGAAAGAGAGGGATGCTTGAAAAGTGGGCGGTCATCACTGTTTGTCAGTGGCAGGACCCAAGACACAAGCTGTGATTTCACACTCTCGTAGAGAGAAAATGAAACAATTGGCCACTGAGAAGCCAGGTGCTGTCCTTGGTAATGGATACACTGCCAAGATCAGCAATCAGCCCCAGGGTGCAAGAGAAAACCCAGGACTTGCAATTAGCTGCACGAATGTGATTCAGCCACAGATGCGAGAAGTGGAGTTGCCTGAGTGCCCCCTGTAAGATGTGAGGGTGCAAGTTCATGGCACCCACTGCCCCTGGAGAGTAGTATATGGACAAGTATGAGGTATCAGGTCAGGTTGTGTGGTCTAGTATACTAGGGAACCCAGTAAGGGTTTGCTGAACTGAACAGACAAAACTGCAACAGGATACAGCAAATCTGAAGGGTGCAAAAAGTATAGAAAGGTAAAATGAGCCTGGGCATGGTGGCTCACGCCTGTAATCCCAACACTTCGGGAGGCCGAGGTGGGTAGATCATGAGGTCAGGAGTTCAAGACCAGCCTAGCCAAGATGGTGAAACCCCATCTCTACTAAAAATACAAAAATTAGCTGGGCGTGTTGGTGGTTGCCTGTAATCCCAGGTACTTGGGAGGCTGAGGCAGAGAATTGATTAAACCCAGGAGGCGGAGGTTGAAGTGAGCCAAGATCACACCACTGCAGCCCAGCCTGGGTGACAGAGCAAGACTCTGTCTCAAAAAAAGAAAAAAAAGGTAAAATTAATGTGTTTCACAATTAATAACAGGCAGGGAAGTAGGGCAGGATGAGTTTGGAGGAGTGGGACAGAGGAGATTGTTCCCTTTTACAGGGTACACGAACTGCAGCCTAGGGTGGAAGAGATGGTTAAAGGAACCACTTATGGCTAAAGACGAGCTGCTTCATGCTGGATAGGTCCTACAAGCTGCAGTTTTAGGCAAGTGGAAAGATAAGGGAGTGCTGTGGAGAGGGAACTGGCATCACCAAAGCCAGCAGAGCCCACTATTCCTCTGCCCATTAGGTGCCTAATCACACTTTCCTGTCTTTAATTTCCCAGTCCTGGGGCCGGGGCCTCGGACAGAGATCTGGATGGGGGACACAAGACTCATCACTAAGTGATGCTCAGGGCGGTAACCAAACTTTCTGAGACACATTAGTCCATTTAGCAAATGGAATACGAATATCTACTTCACAGGTTTATGTCTGAGATTAGCATCTGTGTATATCACTGTAAAATTTAAATGACTATATGGATGTACTGTTTCTGTCAGATAATTTTTCTGAGGAGTCAGGCACTCACAGCCCAAGTTCCAGGAAGACACAAGAAGGTGGCATTTGGGAATCCTTCCATTTTGAGAAGCCAGCCCTTTCCACCTGAGAAACAGTGCCACGTCTGACAGATGTAAAGGAAGATGATCTGACAGCCTTTGAGGTCTCACATGCTTCTTTGCAAACTGCTGTAGTGTAGGCGCTGGTGTCATTGAGCCATCCTAAGATGGCAGAGAGCAGAGATCCCCTCAATGTGCTGGCATACCTCCTTGCTACCAAAGCCCACACAACTCACAGGAGCTAAGAAAGCAAGCCAGCAATCAAGGTGAACTCATAGATATGAAAAGTAGCAAACTGAAAAGAGAAATCCCGTCTCTCCAGCAGTGTGAAAAAAATGCAATTTGTTTCTTTTACTCAGATTTTTTTTTAAATCCAGGCACTCAGCAGGAGATGCCCTAGAGTAAGGCTTCACAAGATGGCCAAATGCAATTGCTTGCATCGTAAAAGAAAAAAAAATTCTGGTACTCCCAAGGACAATGTGTCATAATCAGTATGTGAAAAACTGAGAAAAAAGAAAAGGTTTTCCTTCATTTGATGTTTTAAGAAAGTTTTTAGATCAGAGCTTTTTAAACTTCATTGTGCGTCCAGATCTCCTGGGACCTTATTCAAATACAGATTCATATTCAGCAGGTCTGGGAGGTGGGTGGGGGATGAGATTCAGCATTTCAACAAGCTCCCAGGTGATATCGGTGCTGCTGCTTCAGTGACTTTATGCTGAGTTGGAAGGTACTAGACAATTAGAACTGTGGGTTTGAAAATAACTATTATGATGAATACATACAAATGAACGAAGATTGATGTGAAGGAAAAACAAGCTACCCTCATATAAAATGAGAGGATTTTGATATCAAAATGTTTCAAAAATGTTTGATGTTCTCTAACACATACTTTCCTTTGCAAGTATTTACAACTCATTTGGGAAGTCAAAATATGTATACCACAAACACATAAGCATATGAATGGTGTAGAATTAGAACAATTGTATACATGAGATATAATTAGTATAATGCACTGGCTACCTTTTTCTTCAGTACCATCATCTGTTAAAGGGACAAAACAACAGAACTGTTGTTTGCGTTAAAATAATACTTAATATCTGTGAGTTATTGCCACATATAATAAACTCTCAATAAATAGTAACCAATTGTCAATAATAGTAGTAAGGAATTGATAGCAACAGGAAGCAGACAAATCCTAGGCTGACAGGGGCATGTCTCCAGTGAAACCCCACCTTCAAGCCAAAAACAGCCTGAAGCCTGAAGACCAGGCTGCTGGTTCTTGATGAAGCCTGTGACACCAAGTGAGAACTTTTATTTCTGTTCACATGCTCTTTCCACATTGGTTCTTTATGAATAATGCTTTTAAACCCATTGAATATTGCCTTTTCCAATGCTACCTATGGTTCACACCTCCCCCATTCTCTGCCCATTAAAAACTCTGAACTCAGCCACACCTGGGGACTACCCAATTTCAGACAGGGGATTGCCTACTTTGGGTCCCCCCCTCCACTAAGAACTGTTCCTTCATTCAATAAACTCTTTGCCCTGCTCACCCTCTGGTTGTAAGCATAACCTCATTCTTCTTGAACACAGGACAAGAACCTGGGACCCACCAAACATGGGTACAAAAAAGGCTATAACATTGTAGTCCTCTGCCCTCCAATGGTGCTGGGTGGCTACCCCACACAACAGGCAGCAGCAAATAGGCCGGGCCAGCACAAGAGCCATGGGCCAGAGCAGAGTGGAGGGACTGAATGAGCTATAACCCCAATGACTAAAACATGCCCTGCCCTCATTCACTGGGCTGCACATGGCAGGAAGGAGAGAAGAGCTATGATCCTTGGGGCTCCCCAAGCCAGAGCTCTGATACACTGTAACACCCTCTTTGGGGTTCTGTGGTTTCTGGAGTCTCTGAATTTTTCAGGCGCCACCATGTTTCTGTTGTCCATATGCCAGCACCCAAGGTGGAAGCAGGTTGTTGTATGCCCAGCCCAACCACGTGCCCACTTGGGTGCCCACAGTGCCGTGCCTGGAGCTGAGCAAAGCCCTGGGGAGGGGCATCACTGGCCATGGAGATCTCCGGCTGGAGAAGAGGCACTGAAAAAATCCTCCATCAGAATGGATAGACTTGGAGAGAGTTTCTAATATAAAGCCTTCTCAATTCTGTTTAATCTTATAATTTTCTGATTAAAAATCAATCATTGTCTTTTTTAATTTTGGGAAATAAGAAAAGGTTATTGAGCAAAATTTTATAATTCATGACTTTTTTTTTTTTTCTGAGACAGAGTCTTGCTCTGTCACCTAAGCTGGAGTGCAGTGGTGAGATCTCGGCTTACTGCAACCCCCACCTCCCAGATTCACGTGATTCTCCTGCCTCAGCCTTCAGAGAAGCCCGAGAAGCTAGGACTATAGGCCTGCACCACCATGCCCAGATAATTTTTGTATTTTTAGTACAGATGGTATTTCACCATATTGACCAGGCTGGTCTCCAACTCTTGACCTCATGATCCAACTGCCTTGGCCTCCCAAAGTGCTGGATGAAATTCATGTTTAATCCAATTAAGAAGAGACATACATTATCAACACTCACCTTTGTGAATATCCATGCAATATTTAAGTTACACAGTGTTTATATACATATATATTATATATATATATGTTATATGTGTGTGTGTATTCAAATTTTAGGTTATAATGCATATATTGTATCTTCACATTGTCACTGAAATATAGTAAAAATCTCTCATACTATAAAATAAACATGTGTATTATTACTTTCAGTGGTTCCATTCAATACCTATACCGTAATTTATTTAGGTGTTCACTGATTACTTTTACCAGATGTTTACGGTTGTACTCTTTTGTAATACTAAAATATCATTATAATGTCCTTCCTTGCAAAAAATGTGAGCACACTTGTGGTTTTGTTATGAATTCAGCAACAAAAATTGTTAGAATAAAGGTTATGTGTGCTTTTATAGGCTTTTGGTACTTATTTCCAAATTAGCCTACACAGGCAGTGGGTTAACGAGGATACAGCATGGGTATGTGGTGGTGGGAAAAGGGGGAGGAAAGGGCAGTCTGAGAGGAAACTGGGAGCCCAGACCACAAAGCATCTGGAAGTGATGGTGAATGGTTAAATGTTCACCATCAGTGCGGTGGGTGGCAAAGAAGGTTTGGAAGACATGATTTGACAAGTTTTAAAAGAACTGATAGCAGAGGCAGGAAGAACTGGAAGGAGGAGAGTAACAGGACTGCAAAAGGAGGCCCTTCTAGCGGTGAAAGAGCCAGGCCTGCAGGGTGAGAAGGTGGGGAGAGGTCAGATTCCGGATACAATACAAAGATAATGATAACAGGTTTTGCTGAATGCGAAAAAAAAGTTTAAAATTACATCAGGATTTTTGGCCTAAAAGAATGGGAAGAAAGATATGTCATTTTCTGAGTTGAGTGGAACAGGTTTGCCTGAGAAAAGCTCATTCTTTCACTTTGGCCAAGTCTAGCTCGAGGTAACTTTGAGACACTAAGTAGGCAGTTGAACAAACAAGACTGGGATTCTGTAGTTGTTAGTTTGCCAAGATTTTCAATTGTTTCTTTAGTCATGATCACCATTTTCCCCAAAGTGCTACTTTTCTAAGTAACAAGTATTTTTTACGAATATAGATGCATACACAGAATTTTCTTTCGGTTCTTGGTATAATCAGATGTTATAAGATTGCAGCTTTCTTTTCTTCTTTTTTTTTTTTCTTTTTTTTTTTTGAGACGGAGTCTTGCTCTGTCACCAGGCTGGAGTGCAGTGGCACAATCTCTGCTCACTGCAACCTCTGTCTCCTGGGTTCAAGTGATTCTCCTGCCTCAGCCTCCCAAGTAGCTGGGACTACAGGCGCGCGCCACCACGCCCAGCTAAATTTTTTGTATTTTTAGTAGAGACGAGGTTTCACCATGTTGGCCAGGATGGTCTTGAACTCCTGACCTTGTGATCCACCTGCCTCGGCCTCCCAAAGTGCTGGGATTACAGGTGTGAGCCACCACACCCAGCCTCTTCTTTTTTCTTGATTAAGCTAGTTAACAATTAGATACGTTCTTCTTTGTTTTCATAAGTAGGTCTAGATACTATTTAATTCTTACCATTTTCTGTTTAAAAATTCCATAACTTTTGCTTTATATATATTGATTGTTCTGTTTTGTTTCTTTGTGTTCTCTTATTCTTTGGCTAACTTTTAACATTGAATACTTAGTTGATTTATTTTTATTGTTTTTGTTTAGTAGCAAAATTATTTAAGGCTGTAAATTTGTGCCCAGTAAAAAGCTTTAGCAAGAACCCAGGCTTTTTTTTTTTTTCTTTTTTCTTTTTTTTTTAGTGCATATGGTTCTTATCATTGAATTTTTTTTTTTTTTAATTTCTAGGTCTGGTTTATTCTTTGACTCAGCATTTATTTAAGATATTGTTTGTTCTTTACAAATGTACAAGTCGTTTGAGTTTTATGCTATAGTTGGTATTAATTTCTCTTTCTCCTGAGCAATGATGTGTAGGTTATAAAAATTCTGCATTGGCTGGGCACGGGTGGCTCACACCTGTAATCCCAGCACTTTGGGAGGCCAAGGCAGTTGGATCATGAGGTCAGGAGTTCAAGACCAGCCTGGCCAACATAGTGAAACCCCGCCTCTACTAAAACTACAAAAATTAGCTGGGTGTGGTGGCAGGCGCCTGTAGTCCTGGCTACTTGGGAGGCTAAGGCAGGAGAATCGCTTGAACCTAGGAGTCAGAGGTTGCAGTGAGCTGAGATCAAGCTACTGCACTCCAGCCCTGGTGACACAGTGGGACTCTGTCTCAAAAAAAAAAAAAAAAAAAAAAAAAAAAATCTGCATTTTTCAATGCTAAGTTTTATGTATTTTGGGTGTACCTTGACAAGAAGGCAACAGTAGTAGGATCAGATACAACACTATGTATTATATCAACCTCATTATTTTTATCCTGAAAATAAAGGAGCTTCTTTTTTTGGTCCATATGGAGACCTTTTTTAATCTACCAGGAGTTATTAAAGATCCTTAGCCTCACACTCTCTTGTGTTGTCAGCTTCACTTCAATGCTGATGAACTCAGGGATCTCATCGCTTTGACTTCTTTTCAACTCCAAGGTCTTTCTTCCTCATTTTATTGCCTAAGAAGCATAACCTTAAAATGCTCTACAAGGATATCTGCACTTAGCAATACTACAGGAGATCAAACCTAACAAATCTAACAACAAACTTACTCTTGAATTATCTTTCTTCCAGGAAGGTTTGCCCCTGCTTCTCTACTGAGCTTCGGTTGCATGTGCATTGACAATGCTCTTCAGACAGCTTGAGCTCTGGCCCTCTAACTCCAGCTCCTCTAAACCCGGGTCTTCCTCTCATGTTGACAATCTAGTGAAAATACTCATGAGATAAGCAGAGCTGTGTTATAGAGAGCACACTGCTCAGGTTCTAGTTTGTTACATCCGTGGGTATCTCTGTTTCAGGAAGTAGAAAGTAAGTGGGTGTATTTGTCTGTTCCTGCATTGCTACACAGAACTTCCTGAGACTGGGTAATTTATAAAGAAAAGAAGTTTAATGTACTCACAGTTTCACAGGCTGTACAGGAAGTATGGCTGAGAAGGCCTCAGGAAACTTACAATCATGGCAGAAGAACAAGAGGGAGGAGGCATGTCTTAAATGGCTGGAGCAGAAGGAAACAGGGAGGGGGAGATGCTACACACTTTTAAACAGTCAGATCTCATGAGAACTCACCCATTATCATGAGAACAACAAGGGGAAATCTGCCCTGACGATCCAATCACTTCCTACCAGGCTCCTCCTCCAACAATGGGGATTGCAATTCACCATGAGATTTAGGTAGGGAAACAAATTCAAACCATATCAGTGGGGATTGGTCATTTCCATTGGGATAGTGATATTAGGATTTTTAAAACTTCTGTAGAAATCATTATTTAACCTTGAAGTACTACATATGTTAGTAATGAGACACATCAATTGACAAGAGATAGTAGTTCTAGAATATTATGGAAGGGGCAACATGTAAAAAGAAAAATAAGGTAAAAATCAAGTTGTGTGTTTAAAATAAAAATCAAGTTAAATTGGAAAAAGTGAGGCTACATGGAAAGGAGGTATTTCAATGGTTCTTGTTGTTCACTATTATTTCAATTCTTTCTTTCAACAATCATTTTATTTTTGGTTTTCTACGTGCTAGATATTGTGCTATGAGACTTGCAGTAAGTAAAAATAAAATAGAAAATTGCAGTTGGATATGATAATAGATTTATGCGTAATAAATGCTCAAATGGTTATTTTTATTATAATTATTATTTTTTGAACTATGTATATATTTGCAGGAGAATAAATTATTTTCAGCATATGGTAAAATAATAGGAGAAAGAAAATAAAAAAACTTTTGTGGAAAAGATATACTTTGAATTATAATTTAAAAGAAGGGCACAACTAGTCTATACTTTACACCTAGTATATTTGCATTGAGTAGAACCATCACTGGCTTCTCTTGCTGATTTCCTGAGTAGACACTGTACCAGGTAATCAAGTTCACTGCTTTGCTGCCCTTTGTCTCACTGAGATGGGGCCTCTTCTTATTCAACCTAATCTGTTGGCAATTTATTCTTCGAAATGAATGATAAGTGAATGAAACGCCTATCAACATATCAATAATAAAAACTACGCCTGCCCCGGATTTTAAATAGCAACATTTTAACGAAGGGAAATTAAGAAGATTCAGGTGACATTTTAAAATAAAATGAAAACCCAATCAAATAAGGATGATACCCAAGCAAAAACGTCGTGCATCATGGTCTTTTATAGGCAGTTAGTGACTAGCTGGAGGAGACTGGAGGCATCACACGCCATATGGCGAGATAAATATGGCTTACTTTTAAAATTGCATTTGTGTCACACAATTAAACATTAAAACTATGCACTCCTAAAGATTCAATTGCAAAACTTGAAGTTTTTGCAAGGTTCATTGTAACCCTTTGGAGATGTTTGGACCTAAAATCTATCATTAGAAGCAGAATATCTAAGTCACACGATTCCAGGAAACTATTTTTTTTTAAAGGTGTAAAAAAAACTTGCAATTCAATGCACAGAGAAGCTCAAATAACAATATTTAACCCAACATAGCCCTTCCCAATAAGCAGAAGGCAGCCATGACTATATTTTCCTGGATCCCAGCAAACGAAAAAGAGCTTGGGAGCTGATATTTCCCAAGGGGGTATCAAATGGAGTCGAATTGCTGTGAGGCTGACCCTTGTATTCAGAGCATCTGAGGAAGAGTTTCAGCAGAATCGAGGTCAAGCAGGTGTGTTTAGACATCATTTTGCTGCTGAAGCAAAACCCTAGATTGATTAAATCAGTGCAATGAATCTGGCTCCAAATAGAAATCATAACAAACTTTCAGCCCAAATAGAAAAATTAGCATTTGGTTTCTATACCCTACCCTAATTGAATATGAAAAAAAGAAAAATCAAATAATATTGTTTGTTCTTGCTTTAAGAAAAAATTCTCGACCAGGCATGGAGGCTCACACCTGTAATCTCAGCACTTTGGGAAGCCAAGGTGGGTGGATCACCTGAGGTCAGGAGTTCGAGACCAGCCTCAATATGGTGAAACCCCATCTATACTAAAAAAAATACAAAAATTAGCTGGGCATGGTGGTGGGCAACCTGTAATCCCAGCTACTTAGGAGGCTGAGGAAGGGAAAATTGCTTGAACCAGGGAGGCGGGGGTTGCAGTGAGCTGAGATGGTACCACTGCACTCCCACCTGGGCGACTGAGTGAGACTCCATCTCAAAAAAAAAAAAAAAAATTGTCTTGCAAGTTTCTTTGTCTCATATCAAAAAATAGAAAATAACTGAAGACTGTAAAGATCACCACTTATCAAAGCAGAAGGCTGGAGAAAAGCTCACAGACATGGTGACCTGCACTTGCTGCGTCCACCACCATCTGTAAATGCCTACAGTCAAGTCCCTACTTCAGAGGGCTGTTCCATAGACTAAAGGAGTGAATATGTATATAGGGCACTTATAACAGTGTCTAGAACATAATAAGCAATATTTGTGCTAGTTGAGTTTTTTAATAATTACCATTATTATAGTGATGTTTTAAAATTTTTGGTAGAATGGAATGTGATCCAGAGAGTCCAGGGTAATATGCAATTCAAATAACATTTAATAATACCTCTCATGTGATGAACATTTAATATGTGCTAAGGGCTTTATGTAAAGTTTCTCACTTAATTTTCACAATAACCCTATGTGGTGAATATTATTGTTATCCTAATTTTATAGTTTGGAAATCTGAGGCTTAGAAAGATGAAATAAATTGCTCAGGAAGATCACACTGCTGAAAAGTGGTTGCATCAGCACATTCTCCAGGCAATCTGATTGAAGCAGCTGCTCTTAATAACTAAAGTAAAAGTTCAAAACAAACTAACAAAAGCAGGATTTATAATGGCCAAGACAAAAATGTAAATTAAGTGCAATCTAAATATGACATAGTTTTGCATAGCATACCAAACACATATCATATGACACAGTCATCTATGCCACCTACATGGCAAATGTACAAAGATGACAAATATATGTACACTACATAAAGATTTCTTCATTTATTTGGGAATAAAATAGCAATCAACAATATTGAAAAGACCTCAGAGAATCTTTTTGTACTTTAAGATTTAAGTACTTATGTCTAAAGTCTGGAGGCAGTAAGAGCCCCTTAAGTGTTCTTTCCCATAGTATGTGTCTGTATTAGTCAGGGTTCTCTAGAGGGACAGAACTAATAGCATATATATATATATATATACACACACACACACACATATATATATATATGGGAGTTTTTAAAGTATTAATTAACACAATCACAAGGTTCCACAATAGGCTGTCTGCAAGCTGAGGAGCAAAGAGAGCCAGTTTGAGTCCCAAAACTAAAGAACTTGGAACTTGGAGTCTGATGTTCGACGGCAGGAAGCATCCAGCACGAGAAAGAAATGTAGGCTGGGAGGCTAAGGCCAGTCTAGTCTTTTCACGTTTTTCTGCCTGCTTTATATTCCAGCCACACTGATAGCTGATTAGATGGTGCCCACCTAATTAGATTAGATGTTGCCCAGATTAAGGGTGGGTCTGCCTTTCCCAGCCCACTGACTCAAATGTTAATTTCCCTTGGCAACACCCTCACATACACACCCAGGATCAATACTTCACATCCTTCAATCAAATCAAGTTGACGGTATTAATCATCACAGTGTCTATATGTAACCTCATGCTTTGAGAGTCACAAAGAGGGGCAGGGATCTGTTGAAATTTCAGGATAAATTCATATGGATGCCAAATAATGTTCTCCTCTCTTAGGATGAGGGAGTGCATGGTAGTTGAAATTTCTTACTGAGACTCTGCTGATGTAATAGGCTCCAGTTAATTACAGTCTTGTAATGATAGAGTTGCATTTTGTGTTTTTTTTTTTTTTTAATTCCTTTTAAGTCAGCAAGAAAAGAGTTAGTCCTCATGAGCTCTCCAGAGCTTCCACATGAATCCTTCAGGTTCAAACTCCAGGTTATACCTTGTTCCTTATTTCTGATCTACAGCATGGCAGAGTGAGGCTGTTAAACAGCACGCACTCCCTCCTTAAGCTCCAAAACACTCCCAATGCTTTTGATAACATTAACTCTATCTAGAAAGCAAAGCTGCACACCTCACTTCTAATGTATAAACATATACAGCTCACATAGACACCTCACTCAGCCTGCATATGTTGCATTACTTGCAAATACATAAGAACTCACCAAGTCTTTTCACCTCCAACCATATTTTGCACTTAGACCTGCAGTGTTTAAAAATCGTATCCCTGGTGTGTTTTATTTTCTACCAATATTGTTTCCTACAGACATTGCTATTGGTACGCTCTCTTCCTGGTTGCTTTGGCCCAGTGCCCAGGCTGCCTCAACCCCACTGGAGGTCCTCCCCAAGCACTCCAATAGTGCCAACATCCCTGTGTGGCTTTTACCTCCTCTTCCCCAAACACAGATAGGGTGCAGTCCTCACAAGAGTTCAGAGACAAAGGAATCATCCGTGGTTTCAGGAAGAATTAAAACCCATATGAGAAAAATAGCGGTCAATAAAGATGGAGACGGGTTCTGCAATTCAAGATCTCTAATGCACTTCAATTCCACCACTGATTGTGTGGCTCTAGAATAACGATTTGGTTTTTTTAGCCTACAGCAGCATAATTCTACTTTCACCTAAAAGGCAGCAACTTTTTGGAGTTGAGAATAATGGAAAAATTTAATGTAAGAAACTGGGCTGACATTAGAGCTACCCAGAAGGACTTCAGGTAGAAACAATAAAAGAAAAATAAAAACCCTAGACACAAGTGTTGAAAAACAGAGAGTGAGGGCCCAGCTGTCATGTCAAAGGCTGGAATCTTCATCTAATGTTTGAAGGACATGACTTGCTGAGTATTAGAATTATTGCTTTTTTTTTTAGGATTGTGTAAATAGTCCATGTTAATAGCTTGTCTTACACTACAGGAGTTTAAAATACAGCAAACCTTCAATTCTGCACTCCTTGCACCCAAGGGACATCCTCTGTGTAAAACCCAAAACCACCACACTTTGGTCGAACTTCACAAGAATACAAACTCCATGAGGTAGTCAATGGGGAGCCACTTTCTCTCACTTGTGCCTTTAACACCTCTTACCCTTGTTCTCGACTGTGATGAGAATAAACAAAAATAAAATCAACTTTGAATCCTTTCATTTTCACAAATGTCTAGCCATAGCCCTGACTCTGGTTTAGCTTCTTACTTCCCCTTCTTCCTCTAGTCCCTAACTAGACTAAATAAAATTACACATTTCATCAGACACCATAAGTAGGGCCACAACTAAAATTTGGGAGGTTTCTGTAAAACCTGATACCTTGTACATTTCTAACTATAAAAAGACAGAGAATCTGTTATTGAGACTAAAACGTTCAGGGACCCTTTCATTCCTCCCACTTCTTGAGTTTAAAGCCTCAGAGACAAAGTAATATCAGGGTACTATCCCAAAAATATTCTCTGATTTCAGCTGTCATCATGTGACTTCCTGGATCCCTTCAATTTGAATCTCAAATGCAGCATTACTGAATTCTCAAGGGCTTAAAGACATACTACTTTTTTCCTGCGGTGACTAGTGGCCAATAGTACCAGAGGATAAGCTTTCTCAGCTGGCGGGGTGAACGTGTTACTTAGAATCATAGACTTGCCCATAGTTAGAATAAGAAGGGACCTTGTAAAACAGTGTGGTGAAAAGTATGGCTCATGGTTATCCATATCAGAATTCAGATAAAGCAATAAATATTATTGGGCTCCATCTAAAACCTGAATAAAAGTATATACAAGAAGTTATGGGTATCTATATTTGAAAATGTTCCCTGTTAACATTTAATAGTGAAAATCTTCAAACCACTGTCATAAGTCATCTCATACTATACGTGATATCTGAGCATATATGCACAAGCACATGTTCATATCTAAACCTATGTATATATGTTATATACAGATTCCACATTTTAAAAATTTATGACTCTGAATATTTCTGTGTTATTTTTAATGTACTCTGCATTAGAATGATCTGATATTTTTCTAAGTTGTTTGTAATGTCCCAGACCCTAATCTTGAACTGAAAGTTCAGGAGATGTGATTTTCCTTGCCAGCTTTACCACTCACTGTTTGAATAATATCAGATCTCAATGTCCTCACTCTAAAATGAAGAACTGGCTATCTTTGAAAAACATTTCAGTCCCCAAATTAAATAACTGTATTGAACACTGATTTGAAACTGGGGAACTATGTGGTTAAGAGACAGATTGTAAGACAAATGGCAGCCATCCACTCATGTGCTCTCAACAGAACACTAAGAAAATATTACAGTCTCATCTGCCTAATTAATTCTTTAGTTAAATTAAAAATTATATTTGATTAGGTTCGCAAAGGGCACTGACACTAGGCTTACTAGTGGCTCTAAATGCACGGTCTCCAAATACCAGAAAGGAAAAAATGTCCTTTATACTGAGATCAGAGTTTCTCCAAGCAGAGAAGTTTAATGCTAATGTGGAATTGGGTTCCAGAAAAATATACTGAATTCAAAAATATGGATAACACAAATTTCAAGTGATAGAAAGACAGCATAATTCTAATCAGATGCAATAGTCAGGGAAGGTAAGTGATTGAGAATGACGGATAAGCCACAATTGTGTAATGATTTGTTCTTCTATAAAGCTGAGGAGTCCTTTAGGGTTGCACAGACATGCTAAAGAAGTCCATTAAGCTACCACAAAGGAAATGGATTGAAATAGGATTCTTCTAAGATTGTTTATGTGGATGCTTAGGAGATTTGAATTATTTCTCATGGTAGTTGTTCTCAGCAAGTCAATAAATTGGAATGAAGATATATAGTTGATATCTAATACATTTTTCCATCTCATATTTATGTTTAACAACAGATCTTCATCTTTTAGATGTGTTAAATTAAGGGTGAAAATGGATTGAAATATCATCTATTGGACACAAGGATCAGAAACAGGATAGAAAAGCCACACTGAGAACACTAGGCATTTTGTGTGATGGTAACAGAAGCACATGAACAAAAGCCAGATTTGGAAAGTGAGTCAGGAGCGTATGAGCTCACATTTATTGTTCAATGGTACAGATGCATACTGCTAAAAAAATTATGGTAGTTAAATGGAAGCAAAAAGTAGTAATGAAAATATCCATAATATGTGCGGGGCCTTTAGGTGCACGAGGGACTTTTCTGTATGTGTTGATGGTTTTAAGGTGTGTTCAAACACAAAGGCTGGTCAGATACTGCAATCACAAGATGCAGGGAAAGATTGGATTTCATGAAACTGACCAAATTTGGGGCTCTGGTAACATTTGCTCAGCACCTGGTTGCTTCCTCAGCAAAAAACCAGCTGGCAGCTGTTTTGTGTTTAGTTTTGTTTTATAAAGCCTTGTTATTTATTATCCAAATGCTCCTCATGAATTTCCAGAAGCAGAAACATTCAGACCAGTAAAGATTGAGGTGGTTTGTTTGGGTTAATAAGAAATGCTGCCTTTATATAAGTTCCCTGTTATTCTCCCTCATATTATTTTCCAAGTGGTATGAACTAAAAGTCTTCCCCTGATGGCTTCTCCATCGGAAGATGTTCAGTGAGGAAACTCAATATGTCCAAATAGTCAAAATGCCATCATGCTTTATGTCCTAAACCCAAACTGTTCATCTGTGCTCATGAACGTATCAGCTCAGAGTGGGATAGTAGCATCCCTGTTCACCCCCCAGGCAGAGGAAATGCTGACCATTTCCATAAGACACACTCCAAGACCACATCCAAGCCCCCACTGGGATTTTTTCTTGATATGATTAAGAAGGACACATTTGGAACTTCAAGTGGACTAGAGCACTTGAATTCAAACCAGGTCTAACTGGCAAATGGTTTTTAGGTAAAGTAATAGTTTGAAATGCTTTCTCTAAAACTGTTTAAAATGCTCACACCTCGCTTGGATCTCAAGAATATTATACAGTGAGCATAATGTCTATGACAGTATTTAGTAGGATCTGATTGCTGCAGAATGTTCTTAGTGCGGTTACTATTCAGCTGCCAAGGGCAGGAGGGAAGAGGGAGCAGTTTTCCTGGTTTATAGGGGTGGTCAGTTCTTACAATGTGTGGGCACCGTGCATTTTGTATCAGGTAACTAATGATACTTTTGTAATCACCCAATGGGTTCACCTTGCCTACTGCCTAGACAGAGCCAACTTCTCAAGTCAGGGAAATTCCAATAGAGAAAGAGTAGGTCATGCAGAGCTGGCTGTGCGGGAGACTGGAGTTTTATTATTACTCAAATCAGTCTCCCTCAGCATTCGGGGAGCAGAGTTTTTAAGGACAACTTGGCAGGTGTGGGGAAGCCAGTGAGCCAGGAGTGCTGATTGGTCAGAGATGAAATCATAGGGAGTCGAAGCTGTCTTGTTGCTCTGAGTCAGTTCCTGGATGGGGGCCACTAGATCAGATGAGCCAGTTTATCAATCTGGGTAGTGCCAGCTGATCCATCAAATGCAGGATCTGGAAAATATCTCAAGCACTGACCTTAGGGGCAGTTTAGTGAGGGTCAGAATCTTGTAGTCTCCAGTTGCATCAATCCTAAACCATAATTTCTAATCTTGTGGTTAATTTGTTAGTCCTACAAAGGCAATCTAGTCCCTAGGCAAGAAGGAGGTCTGCTTTGGGAAAGGGCTGTTACCATCTTTGTTTTAAACTACAAACCAGGTTTCTCCCAAAGTTAGTGCAGCCTACGCCCAGGAATGAACGGACAGTTTAGAGGTTAGAAGCAAGATGTAGTCGGTTAAGTTAGATCTCTTTCACTGTCTCAGTCATAATTTTGCAAAGGTGGTTTCAATCTGGCAGCAACTTGACAAAGTAAGTATTGTTGATTCCTCTGAATACACTGAAAAGGAACAAAAAGATAAATCATCTTTTCAAAATCTTGCAGTATGTGGATGGAACCAGTATTTCCACTAATGGGGATGCAGTTTGTAAAATTCTTCCACTAAACCAGAAGTCTTTATTCTGACCCTATTCACAATCCACAGGTTCTATCTTTATTTTATTATTATTATTGTTGTTGTTAAGGTGATCTTCAATAGTCAAAATTTTACCAGAAAGGGGTCCTGATCCAGACCCCAAGAAGGGGTTCTTGGACTTCACACAAGAAAGAATTTGGGATGAATCCATAGAGTAAACTGAAAGCAACCTTATTAGAGAAATAAAGAAACAAAAGAATGGCTAGTCCATAGGCAGAGCAGCAACTCAACTGATAATAGATAATACTGCTCAACTGATAATACTTACAGTTATTTCTTGATCATATGCTAAACAAGGTATGGATTATTGATTAGTTTTCTGGGAAAGGTGTGGGCAATTTCCAAAACTGAGGGTTCCTCCCATTTTTAGACCAAATAGAGTAACTTCCTGACATTGCCATGACATTTGTAAACTGTCCTGGCACCTGTGGGAGTGTCTTTCAGCATGCTAATGCATTATAATTAGCATATAATGAACATTGAGGACGACCAGAGGTCACTTTCATCACTATCTTGGTTTTGTTGGGTTGTGGCTGGTTTCTTTACCACATCTTATCAGCAAGGTCTTTGTGATTGGTACCTGGTGCTGACCTCCTATCTCATCCTGTGACTAAGAATGCCTAACCTTCTGGGAATGCAGCCCAGTAAGGTCTCAGCCTTATTTTACCCAGCCCTTATTCAAGATGGAGTCACTCTGTTTCAAACACCTCTGACAACAATGCTACCAGCAAATTCAAGAAATATATTAAACAGATAACTACTGTGTGTTTTGGCTGAGATACACACCAGAGTCCAAGTTTCAGAACAACAACAAAATTAAACAAAAAAAAGTAATGTCATTGCTTTTCTTATGAACAAATCAAAGATCAGTATAAACTTATTCCTTTGTATTCATTAAACACAAACAAGGCACTGGAAGTACCACAGATTGACAGGGGATGATCCCATAGTCCTTTTTCCCCAGAAGCTTAGAGAGTATCTTAAGAAGACCACGTCAATAAATAATAGGAATGTAAAGATAATATATGCAAATTTAGTAATGAACAAGGAACAATAAGGGGGCAGCTAAAAGTATAATTAATCATCTAGAGAAGATACTAAGATACTAGAGAATTCTACATGAAAGAAAGAAACCGATTTGAATACTGAAATTGACCAAGTATGATCCCAAAGTGTGTGTTTGTATGGAAGAAGGGCATGGAGGAACGTGGGCCTGTGCCTCTCTGGACAAACAGTGCCTTTCATCACTGGAGAATAGTGACAAATGGGAAGATGAACGTGGGACAGGATAGTAGCTGCTTCGTACGCTTACATCTGGATTTGGAATTCTATTTTCTAGGGCAGAGGTAACAAACATAGCTTTCTGGCTTGCAGATGAATTGCCTTTGTTCAGCAGGATGTTTCGAAATTCACTGACTGTTCAGCACTCTAGAGACCCTATTGCTCTCTATTGCATTGTTTTGGCTCTCCTCTTGTTTCTGTGACCTGCTAAACTGCCTGGCCTCCAAAAGGATTTTGAGCATACAAAACTGGTATGAGACATAATGATCCATCAGGCACTTTGAATCTAGAGTGACGTGCTAAGAATTGGATTATTAAGAACATTTTCACAAGCATGTAAACAGGTATTAAAACAAGGTGAGAAAAGTTTAAGATTCCAGGAGACATACAAAATATATCTGAGATAGAAAACTAGCAAAAGAGGGGCTGGGCGTGGTGGCTTACGCCTGTAATCCCAGCACTTTGGGAGGCCGAGGCAGGTGGATCACCTGAAGTCAGGAGTTCAAAACCAGCCTGGTCAACACGATGAAACCCCCGTTTCTACTAAAAATACAAAAATTAGCTAGTTGTGGTGGTGGGCACCTGTAATCCCAGCTACTTGGGAGGCTGAGGCAGGAGAATTGCTTGAACCCAGGAAGTAGAAGTTGCAGTCAGCTGAGATCATGAGACTGCACTTCAGCCTGGGTGACAGAGTGAGACTCCATCAAAAAAAAGAAAACAAAACAAACAAAAAAAAAAAACAAAAAAGAAAGAAAAGCAAAAACAGCCAAGAGATACAAAAAAGAAAAAATAATCTGTGGTAGAGTGGAAAACATACAATGATTAATCAAACGTTAATAATTGTTACAGGAATAGGAAAATTGGTAAAGTTTCAAATTCCAAATTCTTGTGCACCTACATAGCAACACAAGTAGAGGAAAAGCAGTAAATAAAGAGAAAATATCCCATTTTCATTAGTTGTTGACAAAGGGTTAACTGGGCATGGTTAATGCAATTAAACAACCCAATATATTTGAAATTGGGCCATGGAGGCTGATAGGCAAAACATTGTTAAACCAGAAGTACTGATTAATTACTTTATTGGACCATTAAACATCTGGCTTGCCTTTGTTACTCAATAAACTTAAACAGTTCATTAAAAACCAATGAAACATGACAGAAAAAAAATTAGAGGTTTTGTTTTCTTATTTCTTTCAGTTTACCTATGGATTTGAGGATTTTATTTCCTTTTGAACTCACTTCCAAAAGTCTAATGGAAAGTCACAGATGTTGCTAAGTGATAGGAAATTGCAACTCCCAACTAAAAATCAGAAATTGCAAACCTATAACTCTTTAGTGATTGCAAATAAACCAAGTTGCAGAAGTAAGTAGTGAGGAAAAATTCCTTTCTTTTTGTTATATACACCACTAGATATAGACTTTCTGAAATTTATTTACAACTCCAATGTTAATGCTTCTTGGCAACCATTCCTTTCAAGGTACTATTTAACAACCATAAGTAGGTCAGAGCACTGAATGAAGAAGACTTCAAATTCATGTTAAAATATATATACAGTTAATGGTATAAATAAATTACTAAAGTTCCACCATACTAACAAATTACTAGTATTTCATTTCTCTTCACAGATACAATGATATAAAAAGATATGTCTATATCTAGATCTATAAGTATTTCATTTATCTTCACAGATACAATGATATAAAAAGATATGTCTATATCTAGATCTATAAGCTATAAGGATTGTATTATGCAGCTTGTTTTTTAACTTTTATTTCTCACAGTACATTTCTGAATATATTTCTATATCAGATTCTTGATGGATAGATTTCAATCATTTATTATTGAACCAAGTCACTTTTATTGCAAATGTGCATTGCTATTAATTTTTTCAATTATAAATACTCTTCTGTTGAAAACTCTTGTCAAACATAATTGTGGTTTTATACAATTATGCACTTTGGATAAATTCTAAGAAGTAAAATCTGTTGATTACAAACAGGTAGCCAAGGTTCTTGTGTGTGTTGCCAAACTGAAACACATTAACTGAATTGAATTAATTAAATTAGTGATGTGATTTGGCTCTGTGTCCCCATCCATATTTCATCTCAAATTGGAATCACCACGTGTGGAGGGAGGGACCTGGTGGGAGCTGATTAGATCATGGGGGTGGTTTCTCCCTTGCTATGCTCATGATAGTGAGTTCTCATGATAGTGAGTTCTCATGACAGCTGATGGTTTTAAATTGTGGATTTCACTCCTCGCTCTCTTTCTCTCCTGCCACTTTATAAAGAAGGTGATTGCTTCCCCTTCCCCTGCACCACGATCATAAGTTTACTAAGGCTTCCCAGCCATGCGGAACTATAAGTCAATTAAACCTCTTTTATTTATAAATTACGCAGTCTCAGGTAGTTCTTTATAGCATGTGAAAACAGACTAATACAATTAGTAAGAGTATTAATTAATTGTTAATTTAAGATACAACTCATGAGGATGCTGCTGCAGTCATGAGATGCAGGAAACAATAACATAGATTTTGAACATCTCCAAATCTATATATTAAGACAGAATAAATAGCAAAACCAAAGACATGGAAAATACAGTAAAATTAGGTTACTACCTGATGTCAGTGTCTCTGTGGAAGGGAACAAAGGGAAGGAATGGAGTGGCTGGCAGGCATGCACTCTTACTGGCTAGCATGACTGCAGCGTATTCTCCATACATTTTCATGGACTAGCATGACTGACCAGTTGGGAGATCAGGATCCAAAACTGGGTGTGGTTTTGCCCCTTCCAATAGAAGCTGGGTGCAAGGAGAGTGTACAAAAGACTGAAGAGGCTGGACTATTCTGTCCCCTGTGAACTCTCAAAACCCACTTGCTAGAGAGCTCCCTCTAGAATTAGACCCTAGAATCCCACACTGAAAAGACACTGTTAGAAGTGGAATTTTGAGTAGGGCAGGGATCATATTGAAAAGTAAAGAGAAGGTACAGGTAAAACTGGTGAAGAGAGTCCAGAAATTTCAGAAAGCAATCCACTATAATGTTACAGTCTACATGAAGAGAACAGAAGAGGGAGCTGTGTGAAATAAGAAAGCTATCCTGAACCACACCTCTTTCTAGGAGTTCAGGATAATTAATTTCATAAAAAAACGAGCAACAGAAAAGTATTGAGGGCAATTTCCACACTAAGTTAATAAAAGAAAAATGAGAATGAGGAGAATAATACGATTCCTATATATTATGAAAGCTCACCAGAAAGATTAGCACAGGAAAGATCAAAATACTCACCTTAACAGTGAGTTAAATAAGAAAGCATTTTAAGGCATGATAGAACAATATTAATCAGAATTGTGAAAACCTTAAATGAGATGAGAAAAGTCAGGAAATAATTAGAAATCAACCATCATGTTCAAATGGAGACTGAGTTAGAAATAACACAAGCGTGAATGAACACACTAAATAATTCCTTAAAAATAAAAGAGAAATACAGAAACAGATAAAAATTTCGAGTCAACATTGAAAATACTGAAGCAAATTCATCCTATAGATAATAAGTGTGCCTGCAGAATAAAAGCAAAATAAGCCAATGTAACAAAGACAAAAACTCTAATTCAAAACTTTCTTAAAATTAAATATATATAATACATATTTGAAACTATACATTAAAGAACACATCACTTATTGACAGTACCAACTTGAAATTTAGTAAAATTGCTAAGCTTTGTAGAAAAAAGAAAAAAATATCATTTGCCACCTATGGGAATCTGAGGGAACCAAGATATTTATAACGCAAATAAAATTACATTATCATCATATGTTTCAACAGCAACACATGGACAGTATGAGGAAAACAGAGTAGTTAGTATACTTACATATTCAAGGAAAGAAAATGTGAGCCAAGGATTTTATATCCTGCAAATCTGACATTCAGGTTTAAAACCACGTACACAAAAACTATTATTAACTAACATGTAAATTTTTGATAATATTGTTCCCATAATACTTCCTAAGGAATTTACCAGATAATGAACTTGGACAAAAAAAAAAAAAAAAACTTAAAAGACATTCATAAGGTGATAGGCATCATTGAACATGTAGTTACTTATAGAACTAAGAATAAATTGGGATTATAAAGAAAGCATGTCGTTTGTTATGACTCTAGGTGCAGGCCATGTAGATATTATACAAGTATTGAGATGGGGGAAAGAGAATGTGGAGAGTAAAGGAAAACAAATTTTACTTTTTTGGTATACTGTTGGTGGTAAAATTAACAATGTTATTCTGAAATGTCTGTGTATAAATGGGCATACAGTGATTGTGTAATTATGGGATATTTTAAATCTATCATCCACTGTATCCTTAAGAACCAGGATTCTCAGAAGGAGACACAGACACAATGCAAAATAAATTACATTAAAAACTCATCTTGAATGTCAATTTGAAGTATTTATGTGCATTCATGGTAGTGTTTGTGTGTGTGTGCGTGTGTGTGTGTGTGTATCTAGCAGGTATGTAACATACATAATATCTTTGTTTTCTCAACAGAAAAAGACTAGAAACAATAATCAACAACCTAGGAGTGATGAGTAACTATCATGCCTAGATTATAATCTTGAGATACCATGTTTTGTTAAAAAACAAAAAGAAAGTATCAAGCATTTTTTTCCTGCCATTCCTGTATGAACTGTACCATTGGGGAATAAAATAGTCGTGGATAAAAGAAAATGTTGTTTTATAAATGTCATTCTAAATGATAAATGGAAAAGCAGTTATAAAAGTCAAATATCATCATACTGCAACCTCCCAATGAATTAATGGATCCAAGCATTGAGTATCAACAGTCACTAATAACACCAAAGATAGGCCATCCAGATTTTATATACTTTCTGTATTTTCTCTAGTTGAGGGTACAATCCTGACTGAAGATGCAATCAGCAATATTCAGACTGTGAAAAACTCTATAGCTCAAAAACCATGGATTCTTCAACAGATAAACAGCAAAGAAAAGAAACAGATGAAGAAGGAGTCAGCATATTAAAAGATTCTTAAAAGTTATAAAGATAAAATCTTGTGAGATAAAACTATAAAGATACTCAAGAATATGCTTACTACATAAAAGTCCAGATTGAGGGGAATGAATGTGTGAGGCTGTGATCCTTTCGAGGGGAAAGAGTATGAGACTTCAAGAATATCTGTGATAACTGACAAAATGTGATTGCTAGTCTTGGATTGTGGTTGCATGGGTGTTTGCCTTATAATATCTCACTAAGTTAGACTTTTTTTTGGTTTTCTGAATCTGTTTCATTTTGCAGTAAACACATTGAAACAAAGAAAGGAAAAAAAGTCCTACCTGTGTGAGAGATTCTTTTCCCCCTACCACCTGACAATAGTTGCTATGATTTTTTTTATTTCTTTACTTCTTTATTTTCTCCATTTATTTTGCACTATCACTGCTAATTAGCAGTGTCTTGTATTTCCTTTGCATTTCTTTGATTGTAAGAAAATGAATATTTTCTCATTTTTTATATTAATATATTTTTTCTTTGAGAGATTTTCCTTTTAGTGCTTTTTAATCTATTTAATCATAACCATATAATTGATTTGTAATCAATTTAAAATAATTCAACATCAGGATTGTTGCTTATAGGTCTAATCAATAAATGTGATATCCAACTTTTTATTTTGCATATACCTCATTAACTATTTAAAAGTTTATGTTAAACATGGTTAAATATGTATATTCTTTACTTTGATTATTCCGTCTTTCTTTTATGGTCAAAAATTCTCCCTTTACCTCAAAATAATAGCAATGCTTGTTCATACTTTTTTAGTTCTTACATGGTTAACCAGTGCGTTCCCATGGTGACTCTTAATAGTATCTAACAACATTGATTAGTTTTTGAAATGTATATAAATAAGATCTTATCGTATATACTCTTACACCATGACATTTTTGCTCAAATTTATGTTTTTGAGATTCTTCACATTGATGTAAAGTAGTATTCTACATAGGTATATATCATAAATTATTCATCTATTCTATTATTGCCAATTTCTGTTATTACAAATAGTGTCACTATAAACATCATGTATATGAATTTTGGTAAACATATGTTTGCATGTTGTTAGATATCTCCCTAGCACTAGAAATGTTGATCTTAGTGTTAACTTAATGTTAACACTAAGAATGTTATATGTTGTGCATATATTCAGCCTTTGTAGATATTGTCAAGCAGTTTCTGAAGTGATTGACAACTGCTGATGCTATACATTCTCACCAATATTTGGTGTTAGTCATTTTATTTTAGACATTTTGTCATTGTGGTCTTTTTTTTTTTTTTTTTTTTTTTGAAATGGAGTCTCGCACTGTTGCCCAGGCTGGAGAGAGTGAAGTGGCAGATCTCCTCTCACTGTAAGCACCGCCCCCAGGGTTCACGCCATTCTCCTGCCTCAGCCTCCCAAGCAGCTGGGACTACAGGCGCCCGCCACCACGCCTGGCTAATTTTTTTGTATTTCTAGTAGAGACGGGGTTTCACAGTGTTCACCAGGATGGTCTCGGTCTCCTGACCTTGTGATCCGCCAGCCTCGGCCTCCCAAAGTGCTGGGATTACAGGCAAGAGCCACCGCGCCCAGCTCATTGTGGTCTTAATTTGTATTTCTATGATAACTAATGAGGTTGTGTATCTTTCTATATGTTTATCAGCTATGTTGATAGCCTCTTTTGTGAAGTGCCTCTAAATCTCTTGCCTTTTTTTCTCCATCTGGTTGACTATTTTTTTTTTTTTTAATTGATTTGCTGGTGTTCCTCATGTATTTTGGATAATAGTCTCTTGTCAGAAATTTATACTGCAAATGTAACCTTTAGAAAAATAATAAATTTTTTTGTTAGATGTTTTTCTCAAGTATTGTATTGATAATGCTATTTCAAAGTGGGACCATTTCTTAAATTTATTTTCTCTTTGTTGATTGTTACATTGAAGTAAAATTGATTTCTTATGTTGACCTTTTATCCAGCTATCTTGTGAATTCACTTAGTGAGTCCTAAGTCCTAAGTAAAGATTCTTTTGAATGTTGTTCATTCCTTTTATGTCATTGGCAAATAATGACAGCCTTATTTCTTCCCTTTGATGTCCTCTACCATTTGTTTTCTGTTTTATGACACTAGCAAGGAATGGTACTGTACTGTTGGGAGAGGATGTTGAAGTAGAGGAAAGGTTTTCAACATGTTTTAATTAAATTGCTCTTTATCGAACCAATGAATTTCTCTTCTAATCCTAGCTTACTAAGAGTTTTTATAATGAATAGATGTTGTGCTGATCATATGTTTTCTATTTTGTCTTGTTACTATAGCAAATGTTATGATTAATTTTTAAGGATTTAAGCTAATGTTTCATTTGTGGAAGAAACATAATTCAATGTGATACCTCTTTTAAAATTATCCTGGATTTGATAACATTTTCTTTAGGAAATTTTAATTCAAATTTATGGGATATTGGATTATAACTTTCTTACAATGCCCTTGTCATATATTGGTAATAAAGTACTTTTGGACTCATAAAAGATGTTGGAAAGTATAGTAGGTTCAATGGTGACCCCCAAAATATATGTCTGTAGCCTACCCCTTTAGAACTGTAAATGTGAATGACCTTAGTTGAGGATGTTTTGACAACGCAATTAAGTTAAGGATCATAAAATGAAGTCGTTTTGGATTTAGTGTGGGCCCTAAATCCAATGATAGCTTTCCTTACAAGAGAAAGGCAGAGGGAGAATGGAGACACAGAAAAAGTAAGAAGTCCACATAAGGACCCATGTGAAGACAAAGGCAGAGAGTTTAATTACTTGTTAGAGATCAAGGAAATCCTATAGTCTAAGGTTGAACAAAGCAAGGTAGGATTCTCTTTTACAGACTTCAAAGGGAGCATGACCCTGCTGGCACCTTAGTTTTAGACTTATGGCCTCCACAACTGTGAAAGAACAGATTTGAATTGTTTTAAGCCATCAGATTTGTCATCGTTTGTTACAGTAGCCCTAGGAAACTAACAGAGGAAATAATCCCTGTTCCTACATCTGGAGTTTATATAAGATTGGTGACTATTTTTTCCTTAAATGTTAAGAGAATTCATTCATGAAACCAACTGAGCTGGAGGATTAATTTACAAAAACCATTTTAATTAAAATTATATTTCTTGGCCAGCGCAGTGGCTCACGCCTGTAATCCCTGCACTTTGGGAGGCTGAGGAGGGTGGATCACAAGTCAGGAGATCGATACCATCCTGGCTAACATGGTGAAACCCCGTCTCTACTAAAAATACAAAAAGCTAGCCAGGCGTGGTGGTGGGTGCCTATAGTCCCAGCTACTCCGGAGGCTGAGGCAGGGAATGGCATGAACCTGGGTGGTGGAGGTTGCAGTGAGCCGAGATCATGCCACTGCACTACAGCCTAGGTGACAGAGCGAGACTCCACCTAAATAATAATAATAATAATAATAATAATAATAATAATTCTATTTCTTTCTTTTCTTTCTTTTCTTTTTCTTTTTTTTTTTTTTTTTTTTTTTTTTGAGATGGAGTCTCACTCTGTCACCCAGGCTGGAGTGTAGTGGTGCAATCTCGGCCCACTACAACCTCTGACTCCCAGGTTCAAGTGATTCTCCTGCCTCAGTCTCCCAAGTAGCTGGGACCACTGGTGCATGCCACCATGCCCAGCTAATTTTTTGCATTTTTAATAGAGATGGGGTTTCACCATGTTAGCCAGGATGGTCTCAATCTCCTGACCTAGCGATCGGCCCACCTCAGCCTCCCAAAGTGCTGGCATTACAGGTGTGGGCCACTGCACCCAGCCAAAATTCTTCATCTTTAAAAGATATAAGAAACTTCAAGTTTCGTATATAATTTTGAGGGAATTTAAGTGAGTTGCACTTTTGTAGGAAAATTTCGTCTAAATATTCAGATTTATTGCACAAATGTTCATAATATCCTCTATTATGTTTTGTCTATTAAACTTTTTATCTTGAAATAATTGAAGATTCACATGCGGTTGTAGGAAAAATACAGAGGAATCCATGTATATACCCTTTAACATTCCCCCCAAAGGTAAAATCTTCCAAAACTATAATATCAGGACCAATATATTGGCATTATAAAGTCAAGATACAAAACATTTCCATCACTAAACATATCCCTTATCTTGCCCTTTTAAATCTATATTTACTTCCCTTCTATCTTCACCCCTGCCTTAAAACCTGGAAGCCGTTAATCTATTCTTCATTTCTATAATTTTGTCATTATACTTTGTAGTATAGATATACCACAGTTTGCTTAAACATTCACTCATTGAAGGACAGCTGGGTTGTTTCCAACTTTTGACTTTTATAAGTAAAGCTGCTGTAAACATTGATGCACAAGTTTTTGTATAAAGACAAGTTTTCCATGTCCTAAAATAGACTACCAGGAGTAAAACTACTGGGTCATATAGTAAATATAGGCTTATTGTTTTGTAAGAAGCTACTAAACTCTTCTGCAGAGTGACTAAGCTGTTTTATATTCCTACCAGCAATGCATGAGTCATCCAGTTTCTTCACCAGCACTTGATGTCACTAGTTTTTAGTTTGGCCATTCTGATGTGTATGGTGATAGCTCATTGTGGTCTTAAGTGTAATTTCTTTAATGCCTAGTGACATTATTCCAAAAGATAAAGAGAGAAATCCCCCTAAATCATTATATCAAGCCAGTATCATCCTAATACCAAAACCTGGAAAGGACATAACAAAGAAAACTACAGACCAATATACCTGATGTACACAGATGCAAAAATCCTCCATAAAATACTAGCCAAACAAATCTAACAGCATATTAAAAAGGTAACCCATCATTATATTATAATAAAGAAAGGAAGGGCATCAAAATCATAAAGAGGAAGTCAAACTGTCGCTGTTTGCTGAGTATATGATCATATACCTAGAAAACCCTAAAGACTCATCTAAACAACTCCTAGAAATGGTAAATAAATTCAGTTGTTTCAGGATGCAAAATTAATGTACACAAATCAGTAGCCCTGCTATACACCACCAGCAACCAAGCTGAGAATCAAATGAAGAACTAAATCCCTTTCACAATAGCTGCAAAAAATTTAAAATACTCAGGAATCTACTTAACCAAGGAGGTCGAAGACCTCTATAAGGCAAACTACAAAACACTGCTGAAAGAAATTATAGACAACAAAAACAAATGGAAACACAACCCCAAACTCATGTATGGGTAAAATCAGTATAGTGAAAATACCATACTGCCAAAATCAATCTACAAATTCAATGCAATTCCCAACAGAATGTCATCATCATTCTTCACAGAACTAGAAAAAACAATCCTAATATTGATATGGAACCAAAAAAGAACCCACATAGCCAAAGCAAGATTAAGCAAAAAGAATAAATCTGGCGGCATCACATTACCCGACTTCAAACTATACCATAAGGTCATAATCACCAAAACAGCATGGTACTGGTATAAAAATAGGCATATAAACCAATGGAGCAGAATAGAAAACACAGAAATAAAGCCAAATACTTTAGCCAACTCATCTTCAACAAAGCAAACAAAGACATAAAGTGGGGAAAGGACACCTTTATTCAACAAATGGTGCTGGGATACCTGTCAAGTCACATGTAAAGAATGAAGCTGGATCCTCATCTCTCACCTTATACAAAAATCAACTCAAGGTTGATCAAAGACTTAAATCTAAGACATGAAATCATAAAAATTCTAGATGATAACATTGGAAAAACCCTCTTAGACATTGCTTACCCAAAGACTTCATGACCAAGAACCCAAAAGCAAAAACAACAGAAACAAATATAAATACATGAGACTTAATTAAACTAAAAAGTTTCTGCATAGCAAAAGAAATAACCAGCAGTGTAAACAGACAACCCACAGAGTGGGAGAAAATCATGATCTATACATCCAACAAATGACTAATATCCAGAATCCACAAGGTGCTCAAACAAATCCGCAGGAAAAAACAATTCGATTTAAAAGTGGGCTAATGACATGAATAGACAATTCTCTAAAGAAGATATTCAAATGGCTGACAAATGTGAAGAAATGCTGAACATCACTAATAATCAGGGAAATGAAAATCAAAACCACAATGCAATACCACCTTATTCTTCCAAGAATTGCCATAATAAAAGATGTTGGCATGGATGTGGTGAAAAGGGAACACTTTTACACTGTTGGTGGGAATGTAAACTAGTACGACCACTATGGAAACAGTGTAGAGATCCTTAAAGAACTAAAAGTAGATCTATCATTTGATCCAGCAATCTCACTACCTGGTATCTATCCAGAGTTGAAAAGTTATTATACAAAAAAGATACTTGTACATTCATGTTTATAGCAGCACAATTCGCAATTGCAAAAACATGGAACCAGCCCAAATGTCCATCAATCAACAGGTGGGTAAAGAAAATGTGGTATGTATATATATCATGGAATACTACTCAGCCATATAAAGAACAAAATAATGGCATTTGGAGCAATGTGGATGGAACTGAAGAACATTATTCTAAGTGAAGTATCTCAGGAATGGTAAACCAAACATCATATGGTTTCACTCAGTGGGAGCTAAGCTATGAGGACACAGAGGCATAAGCATGATACAATGGACTCTGGGAACTCGGGGTAAAGGATGGGAGATGGGGTGAGGGATAAAAGACTCCACACTGAGTACAGTGTACACTGATAGGGTGACAGGTGTACCAAAATCTCAAAAATCACCACTAAAGAACTTATTCATGTGACAGAATGCCACCTGTTCCCCAAAGCCAATTGAAATTATATATGTATATATAATATATGTATGTATATATGTGTGTGTGTGTATATATATAATCCAAGAGAAGAAAGTCTGTTATGCATGCCCAAATTTTTGTTTAGCATATACGTTTTTTCTTACCTTTGTTCTAATGGGCCTTTTTTCATCATTTCCTTTGTATTTAGTGAACTTCCCTTAGCCTTCTTTTGGGGTAGGTTAGCTGGCAATGAATTCTCTTAGCTGTCTTTCATCTGAGAATGTGTTGATTTTCTCTTTCTGAACATAGAATTCTGGGTTGATGTTCTTTTCTTTCAGCTCTTAGAAAGTGTTGCGCCACTTCCTCTGGTCTCTGAGGTTTCAAATAACAAATCCATTGTCATTTAAATTGTTTTTCTGCTACAGATGAAGCATCTTTTCTCTTCTGCTGCCTTCAAGAGTCTTTTATAATAGCTCCAATTCTAACCCTCCTGCCTCTCTCTTAAAAGAAACATATTATTACATTGCCCCCTACTCCTCAAATAATCTGGGATAATCTTTGTATCTCAAGATTCTTAATCAATCACATCTGCAAAGTGATTTTTGCCATGAGAGGTAACATATTCATGGACCCTAGTGATTAGGGTATCTTTGAGTATCTTTGAGAAGGCCATCATTCTGTCTACCACATTTTCCAGCGTATGAGTCAAGCAGTTCCCAGATCCCAAAACTGAGTGGGGAATGGACCACATTGGACCACAAAAAAATTCTTCGTTGACATAAATCAAAAATGTGTTATAAAGTATTAGCTAATTGTAGCTTCAACATATTAAACTTGTAATACACACTAACCAAATTGTTTTTCCCAGGCCAATAATAAAGGCTTTGGTTAAACATTAAGTAATTAATCAATATAATTCAACATATAAAAAATTAAAGAAGCAAAAAATATATGACTATCTCAATAGATTTACCAAAAAAAAAAAGCCAAGAAAGAAGAAAAATTTTGAAACCAAGTATTTTAAAATTTGCTATCATTAAAAACAAAAAGAACAACAAAGTATTAGTCAGTGAGGACCATATCAATTGAAATTTCAAAGTAAGAATAGAAAAGTCAAGGATATTAAATTAATAATTCTTGATAAAATATAAAATATAAATATAAATTTTAAAAGGGCAAGAGATTTAAAGAAAGTGTGAGTACACAGTTCTCTTCTTTCATTACAATAATTCAATATAATATAATCTAAATGTAGTAAATTAGGAAGCAAACAGTTTATTTCAAATGATTGTAATGAAAAACCAGCAGAAATAAATGTATGATTATAGACTATAACAAGACAAGATGAGCATTTAGGGAGGGAGGATATTGAAAGACTAAGAATAAAGATTTCATGTTTTTAATTGGGAATAAACTTACACTGTCTAAAGTTAATAAATAAAGAAATAGAAATTAGGGTCTCTGTGCCTGTGTGTGTGTGCACACGCATGCGCATGCACATGTGTACCTGTTTGTGTCTATCTGTCTGTCTTTGTTCAGGCTGTTATAACAAACTACCATAGACCGAATGGCTGATAAAGTACAAATGTTTATTTTATACAGGTCTGGAGATTGAGAAGTTCAAGATCAATGTGACGGCAAACTTGGTGTCTGGTCACTATCTACTTTCTATTATATTTCATAGAATTTTATCTTCTTGCTGATTTCTCACACAGTGAAAGGGGTAGGGGAGCTCATTGGAGACTCTTTCATAACAGCATTAATCCCATTTATAAGGGCTCTGTGCTTGTGACCTAATTACTTTCCAGAGACCCTAACTCCTAATAGTATCATATTCAAAGTTAGGATTTCAATATGTGAATTAGGTTAGGGATCAAGCATTCAGTTTATAGTTGTGTATGTGTATGTGAAGTATATAGCTGTAAACAAAGAAAAGAGGGAATATAAACTTTAAATACTTAGAAGAAAAACATACATACAAAAAAAAAAATAAGGAAACTCAAGTGACATCACAAAATATAGGAGAAAAAAAAGTACCTAAACATAACAAAACAAACAAAAATGATAAAAATAAGATCAAACATATTTTCTTAATAATAAAAAGTAAAACTTGTAAAAGAAAACGACACTCAGATCTGGCTAAAATGTACCAAGCATATCTATAACAAAATAACTCATGAATATTATAAAAGAATGCATGAACAAAGACAGAGCATGTATTTGCAAACAAAAAGCAAGGAAAAGTTATGATATAAAAATCAAGTTTAAAAAAGCATTTGAGCCAGAGGGTGAATCTAGGATGGCCGACTAAAAGCAGCCGTGATCAGAGGCTCCCATGGAAAAAAAGCATAATAACCCTGTGAATCCTTCATTGGCAACCAAGGTATCCAGGTTCTCTCATCAAACTGGCTGAAAGGCTGGCATAACCCATGGAGGAAAGGAAGAGCAGTGTGGTGCTCTAGCCCGCCTGCAAGCCACACAGGGAAGTGGAACCCTCCCTGCCACCCCTAGGCAAAAAATGCAGTGAGTGAGCGCACTACCCAGCCGAGGAAACTCTGCTTTTTCCACAGAGCTGTGCAAACCATGGATTGGGAGATCCCACTAACAAACCCAGGCCACCAGCGTATAGTATCTCAAACCTGGAACAAGCAGATTCTTGCAGCCTCTCAACTGGAATTTGCTTAAGGCTACCGAACTCCCAGCGGGAGGAGCCACCAGCACCAGCTGCAGCTGCCCGCTGTCTAAGTTGTTTGACCTTCTTGGGAGAGGGGCAGCAGCCAGCCCTGGGACTTGCAACTACTTAACATGCTAAGGTTCCTGAACCAGGGAAGGGTGGCACCCATTTCTATCGCTCCGGGCTGCAATTTTCCCCTGCTGGAGCCAGGGAGGCTGGATGGCTCAGTCCTAAGACTGGTTCCCACAGCCCAATATACCGGCTGTGGCAGTCTGCAGTCAGAGTCCTCTTCAGGCCCCCAACCCTGACCTATCCTTCCTCAGTGCATGGGGCTTCCCTGCGATCTCCAATAACAACAGTCAGACACTCAGTCAGACAAAATTCAGATCTCCCTGGACCTGAGCCCCTAGGGGGAGATGTGGCTGCAGTGTCTGTGGACCAGCAAACCTAGCCTTTCCTCCTGGTAGTTCTGAGAAATCTGGGCAGCCCAGACAAGTGGGTTCCCCACAGTGAAACACACCCACTCCACAAAGGGACAAAATACTTCATTGAATGGGTCTTGCCACCAAATTGGGTGAGATGCTCCAATGGGGTTGTTAGACACCCTTATACAGGAGTGATCCTACTAGTATCAGGTTGGTGCACCTCACTATCAGAGGTCTCAGAACAAGAAGCAGGTACCCATCTTTGCTGCTCTCCAACCTCCTTGAGTGATATCTCTTGGCACAGGAGGGAATAGGGCTTGAGGTGAACCCCTAGAAAACTGCAGCAGCCATACAGAAGAGGGACCTGACCATCAAAAGAAGAACAAACAAGCAGAAAGCAACAACAGCAGCATCAACAAAAACAACAACAAAAGAGCACCCACAAGAACCCTATCCAAGGGTCAGCAGCCTCAAAGATCAAAACTAGACAAACTCCCACAGATGAGAAAGAATCCATGAAAAAATGCTGAAACCCAAAAGGCGAGAGTGCCTCTTCTCCTCCAAATGATCGCAACATCTCTCCTTCAAGGGTACGGACTGGACGGAGGATCAGATGGACAAATTGACAGAAGTAGGCTCCAGAAGATAGGTAGTAAAAAACTACAATGAGCTAAAGGAGCATGTTCTAACCCAATGCAAAGAAGCTAAGAACCTTGATAAAAGATTAGAGGAATTGCTAACTGGAATAATCAAGTGGAACATCAACGACCTGGTGGAGCTGAAAACCATAGCATGAAAAACTCATGAAGCATACAAAGTATTAAGAGCCAAATCAACTAAGCAGAAAAAAGGATATCAGAATTTGAAGACCACCTTACTGAAATAAGACATGCAGGCAAGAATTGAGAAAAAGGAATGAAAAGGAATGAACAAAGCCTCCAGGAAAGAACCTAAAATTGATTGGAGTACTAGAAGAAGACGGGGAAAATGGAAACAAGCTGGAAAACACACTTAAGGATATCATCCAGGAGAACTTCGCTAACCTAGCAAGACAGGTCAACATGCAAATTCAGGAAATACAGAGAACATTAAGATACTCCATGAGATGATCAATCCCAAGACACATAATCATCAGATTCTCCAAGGTCAAAATAAAAGAAGCACTGTAAAGAGCAGCCAGAGAGAAAGGCCAGGTCACCTACAAAGGGAAGCCCATCAGACTAACAGTGGACCTCTCAGCAGAAACTCTACAAGCCAGAAGAGATTGGGGGTAAATATTCAACATTCTTAAAAAAATGATTCTCAACTCAGAATTTCATGTACAGCCAAATTAAGTTTCATAAGCAAAGGAGAAACAAAATTCTTTCCAGATAAGCAAAGAATGAGGAATTTTGTTACCACCAGGACTGCCCTGCAAGAGTTCTTGAAATAGCACTAAATATGGAGAGAAAAAACTGGTACCAGCCACTACAAAACACACCAAAATATAAAGATCAATGACACTATGAAGAAACTGCATCAACTAGTGTGCAAAATAACCAAATAGCAGCATGATGACAGGATCAAATTCACACGTAACAATACTAACCTTAAATGTAAATGAACTAAATACCCCATTAAAAGACATAGATTGGCAAATTGGATAAGGAGACAAGACCCATAAGTGTGCTGTTTACAGGAGACCCAACTTATGTGCAGAGACACACATAGGCTCAAAATAAAGAGATGGAGGAAAGTTTACCAAGTAAATGGAAAGAAAAAAAAAAGCAGAGTTGCAGTCATAGTCTCTTTAAAAAACAGGTTTTAAGGCAACAAAGCTCAAAAAAAGACAAAGAAAAGCATTACATAATGGTAAAAAGAACAACTCAACAAGAAGAGCTAACTGTTCTAAATATGCATGCACCCAATACAGGAGCACCTAGATTCACACAACAAGTTCTTAGAGACCTAAAAAGAGACTTAGACTCCCATACAAAACAGTAGGAGACTTTAACATGCTGCTGCCAGTATTAGAAAGATCAAAGGGATAGAAAATTAACAAGGATATTCAGGACTTGAACCCAGCTCTGATCAAGCAGATCTAGTAGACATCTACAGAACTCTCCACCCCAAATCAACAGAATATACATTCTTCTCACTGCCACATGGCACTTATTCTAAAATCGACCACGTACTGGAAGTAAAGCAATCCTCAGCAAATTCAAAAGAACTGAAATAATAACAGTCTCTCAGAATGCAGTGCGATCAAATTAGAACTCAGGATTTATAAACTCATTCAAAACCACACAATTTCATGGAAATTGAACAACCTGCTCCTGAATGGCTCCTGGGCAAATAATGAAATTAAAGCAGAAATCAAGAAGTTTTTTTAAACCAATGAGAACAAAGAGACAACCTACCAGAATCTCTGGGACACAGCTAAAGCAGTGTTAAGAGGGAAATTTATAGCAGTAAAATGCCCACATGAGAAAGCTAGAAAGATCTCAAATTGACACACTAACATTACAATTAAAAGAGCTAGAGAGGTAAGAAGACAAGAAATAACTAAGATCAGAGAAGAACTGAAGGAGATAGGGATATGAAAACCCCTCCAAAAATCAACAAATCCAGGTATTGGTTTTTGGAATAAAATAACAAAATAGATAGACTGGTAGCTAGACTAATAAGGAAGAAGAGAGTGAAGAATCAAACAGTCATGATAAAAAACAAGAAAGGGGATATCACCACTGACCAAACAGAAATACAAGTTACTATGACAGAATATTATGATTGCCGCTACACAAATAATCTAGAAAATCTAAAAAAAAAAAAAAGCATAAATTCCTGGACACATATACCCTCCCAAGACTAAACCAGGAAGAAGTTGAATCACTGAATAGACCAATAACATGCTCTGAAATTGAGGCAGTGATTAATAGCCTACCAACCAAAAAAAGCTCTAGACCAGATGGATTCAGTTGATTTCTACCAGAAATGCAAAGAGGAGCTGATAACATTCTTTCTGAAACTATTTTTAAATAATGAAAAGGAGGGTCTCTTCCCTAACTCATTTTGTAAAGTCAGCATCATCTTGATACTAAAATCGGGAAGAGACACAACAACAACAACAATAAAACTTCAGGCCAATATCCCTGATGAATATCTAAGTGAAAATCCTCAAGAAAATACTAGCAAACCTAATCCAGCAGCACATCAAAAAACTTATCCACCAAGGTCTACTCAACTTCATCTTTGGGATGCAAGGCTGGTTCAACATGCACAAATCAACTCAAACAGAAACAAAGACATAAACAGAACCAAATCACATAACAGAACCAAAGACAAAAACCACAGAATTATCTCAATAGATGCAGAAAAGCCCTTTGATAAAATTCAACATCCTTTTATGCTAAAAACTCTCAATAAACTAGATATTGATGGAACATATCTCAAAATAATAAGAGCTATTTATGACAAATCCAAAGCCAATATCATATTGAATGGGCAAAAGCTGGAAGCATTCTCTGAAAACTTTTACAAGACAAGGATGCCTTCTCTCATGGCTTCTATTCAACATATTATTGGAAGTTCTGTCCAGGGCAATCAGACAAGAGAAAGAAATAAATGTATTTGCATATTAAGAGAGGAAGTCAAGTTGTCTCTGTTTGCAGATGAGATGATTTTATGTTTAGAAAAGTCCATCATCTCAGCCCAAAAACTTACCGAACTGACAAGCAACTGTAGCAAAGTCTCAGGATACAAAATCAATGTGCAAAAATCACAATCACTCCTTTACACCAACAATGGGCAAGCAGAGAGTCAAATCGTGAATGAACTCCCATTCACGGTTGCAACAAAGAGAATAAAATACCTAGGAATTCAGCTAACAAGGATGTGAAGGACCCCTTCAAGAAAACTACAAACCACTGCTCAAGGAAATAAGAGAGAACAGAAACAAATGGAAAATAATTCCATCCTCATGGATAGGAAGAATCAATATTGTGAAATTGGCCATACTGCCCAAAGTAATCTGTAGATTCAATGATATTCCCATCAAACTACCATTGACATTCTTCACAGAACTAGAGAAAACTATTTTAAATTTCATATGGAATCAAAGAAGACTCTGTATAGCCACGACAAGCCTAAGCAAAAAGAACAAAGCTGGGGTAATCATGCTACCTGACTTCAAACTATTCTATAATGCTACAGTAACCAAAACAGCATAGTAATGGTACCAAATCAGGCATATAGACCAATGGAGTAGAACAGAGACCTCAGAAATAACACCACACACCTACAACCATCTGATCTTCGACAAACTTGACAAACCCAGGCGATGGGTAAAGGATTTCTATTCAGTAAATGTTCCTGGAAAAACTGGCCAGCCATGTGGGGAAAACAAACTGGACCCCTTTCTTACAGCTTATACAAAAATTAACTCAAAATGGATTAAAGACTTAAATGTAAAACCCAAAACCATAAAAACCCTAGAAGAAAACCTAGGCAATATCATTCAGGACATAGGCATGGGCAAAGACTTCATGATGAAAATGCCAAAAGCAATTGCACCAAAACCCAAAATTGACAAATGGGATCTAATTAAACTAAAGAGCTTCTGCATAGCAATGAAACTATCATCAGAGTGAACAGGGAACCTACAAAGTGGGGGAAACTTTTTGCAATCTACCCATCTGACAAAGGTCTAATATTCAGAATTTACAAGGAACTTAAACATATCTTCAAGAAAAAAATAACCCCATCAAAAAGTGGGCAAAGGATATGAACAGTCACTTCTCAAAAGAAGACATTTACATGGCCAACAAATAGATATATTTTAAAAAGCTCAATATCACTGATCATCAGAGAAATGCAAATGAAAACCAATGAGATACCATCTCACATCAGTTAGAATGGTGATTATTAAAAAGTCAGGAAACCATATATGCTCATGAGGCTGTGGAGAAATAGGAATATTTTTTCACTGTTGGTGGGAATGTAAATTAGTTCAACCATTGTGGGAGAGAGTATGGCAATTCCTCAAGGATCTAGAACCAGAAATACCATTTGATCCAGCAATCCCATTACTGGGTATGTCACCAAAAGAATATAAATCGTTCTACTATAAAGACACATGCACACGTATGTTTATTGCAGTGCTATTTACAATAGAAAACACATGCAACCAATGCAAATGCCCATCAATGATAGACTGGATTAAAAAAAATACACACCAGGGAATACTATGCAGCAATAAAAAGGAAAGAAATCATGTTCTTTGCACGGACATGGCTAAAGCTGGAATCCGTCATACTCAGCAAACTAACACAGGAATAGAAAACCAAACATCACATGTTCTCACTCATAAATGGGAGTTGAACATTGAGGTCACATGGACACAGAGAGGGGAACAACACACCCCAGGGCCTGTTGGGGGCTGGGGGATGAGGGCAGGAAACTTAGAGGTTGGGTCAATGGTTGCAGCAAACCACATGACACACATATAACTATGTAACAAACCTGCACATTATGCACATGTATTCTGTTATCCTGTTTTGTTTTGTTTTTAATAGAAGAAATAAGGAAAAAAATAAAAAATAAAAAAGTGTTCGAGTCATTCTGTACTGAAAATGTTGCAGTCCTTTATGAAGGTGCTTAATGGATGTTTATTGATTATTTTATACTTTTATTCTCCACTTTTAGAGTTTAAGAGATAAATTAGAATAACTGAAACAATAGAGGTCTGAAATGACAGAATAAATAAGTAGTTTTGATATATATGCAATATGTGTGAACACACACTCATAACTAGTATGTTCTCTAAAAATAGCATAAATATCTTTTCAAATGCATGTGGAAATTGTTTAAAAATTGACTTTGTAATAAATCAAAGAAAATGAAATAAATTATAATATAAATTAATATAAATATAAAATTATAATATAAATATAAAATTATAATATAAATATAAATATAAAATTATAATATAAATATAAAATTATAAATATAAAATTATAATATAAATATTAAAAAATTATAATTCACAGAATTAATATAGCACAACCTAATTTAAAGTAATGCAGTGAATGAGTTTGTTCTCATTTATCTTTCTGAAAATTTTAAGCACAAAACAAATTTATTTCAAAGTACTTTTCAGGTTTTTATTCTACTTTAATTTCTTCAGAAGTGAAATTCATCAGTTGGCTGTTAATTTCTTAATTTTTTGGCTTTCTTGGGTTAACATATTAGCTTATATGTTTTACATTTTATTGGAGATCTCATTTTTTTCTCCCTCATCACTTCTCCAGACCAGTACATTTTTTTAAACTCTTGGTGACATGGTTTGGATGTCTGCACCCTCCAAATCTCATTTTGAAATGCAATTTCCAGTGTTAGAAGTGGGACCTGGTGGGAGGTGATTGTATACTAGGGACAGAGCCCTCATGAATAGCTTAGCACCATGCCCTTGGTAATGAGCAAGTTCTCTGAGTTCACATAAGATCTGGTTGTTGAAAAGAGAGTTGCACCTCCCTACCGCCTTGCCCTGCTCTTGCCACATGCTGTGTTGCTCCTGCTTTGCCTTCTGCCATGAGTAAAAACTTCCTGAGTTTTCACCAGAAGCTAAAAGATGTCAGAACTATGCTTGCACAGCCTGCAGAATCATGAGCCAATTAAACTTATTTTTCTTTATAAGTTACTCAGCCTCAGGTACTCCTTTATAGTGATGCAAAATGGTCTAATAAGAAAATAGGTACCGAGAAGTTAGGCATTGCTTCAAGGGTATCTGAAGATGTGGAGTAAGTGGAACTAGGTAACAGGCAGAGGTTGGAAGAGCTTGGAGGTCTCAGAAGAAAACAGACAGATGAGGGAAAGCTTGGCACCTCTTAGAGACCGGTTAAATGGTTGTGAAAAAGATGCTGATAGATATATGGACAGTGAAGTCCAGGCGGATGAGATGTCAGATGGAAATGAGGAAGTTATTAGGGACTAGAGTAAAGGTCACCCATGTTATGCCCTAGCAAAGAGCTTCGGGGCTGTATTGTGTTTATGTCCTTGGGATCTATGAAATTTTGAACTGAAGTGGTGACCTAGGATATGTGGTGGAAGAAATTTTCTAAGCACAAAGAGTTCGAGAGGTGGGCTGGGTTCTTCAAGCAGCATATGGTCTTATATGAGAGCAAAGAAATGACTTACAACAGGAAATTATAATTAAAAGGGAAGCAGAGCATAAAACTTGGAAAATTCATAGCCTAGCCATGTGACAGAGATAGAAAAATAATTTTCAAAAGAGGAATACAAGTGAATTGCTGAGACATTAGCATGACTAAATGGGAACCAAGAGCTAATATCAAAGACAATGGGAACAAGCTTCAAAGGTATTTCAGAAATCTTCCAAGTTGTTCCTCTCATCACAGGCCCAGAGACTTAGGAGGAAAGAATGGTTTTGTGGGCCAGGCCCAGGGTGTGAGTTTCTTGCATCCAGTCCACTCAGGATCTAGTCTCAGCTCACAGGCCTTCAGATACAGTTCAGGCCACTGCTCCAGAGGGTATAATCATTGGGTGGCTTCCAAATGGTGTGAAGCCTGCAGGTGCACAGAATGCAAATGTGAAGGAGGCTTGAGAAATTTCTCCTAGATTTCAGATGATGTATGAGAAAGCCTTTGTGCCCAGTCAGAAACCAACTGCAGGGGCAGAACCCTCGCTGAGAAATTCTACTAAGGCAGTGCGAAGTGAAATGTGAGGTTGGAACCCCCACACAGAGTCTCCACCAGGGCATTGCCTACTGGAACGGTGGGAAGTGGTCCACCACTCTCTAGACCACAGAACATGGGCAGCTTGCTTGCTGAGTCTTCTCACAGTCTCTCTTTTCCCATGTCATGCCAGACACTTTGCTTTTACTACTCCTGCCCTTGAACGTCAGACTCCAACTTCTTCAGCCTTTAAACTCTGGGACTTGCATCAGTGTCCTCCCAGGGGCTCTTGGGCCTTCAGCCTCAGACTGAGGGCTGCATGATCAGCTCCCTGGTTTTGAGGCTTTCAGAATTACACTGGGCGATGGTACCAGCTTCTCTGTTTCCCAGATATATACTATATATATGTAATACATGTGTGTAAACATATACACACATATATGTGTGTTTATCATATACGATAACCATATATGATCATATATGATCATATATATAATCATTATATATACGATCTGTGTATCATATATATATCCTATTAGTTGTAAATACATTTATTAGGATAGATATTCTGTCCCTCCAGAGAACCCTGACTAATACACCTGGCAATCCAGGTTCTCTAATCAAAAACCAGATTTTGACCTGACATTCAAAAATAAAACACACACTAGATCCCCCATTTAATGAACAAGAACAGCACCAAAAATGATTTCTATGTATTGTTATTTTGCTATCCCATCTTTTATCTCCTTGCTCAGAATTAATAACTATATTCGGTGGTGTATGTTTTCTTTATAAACTTTTTGTTCTTCATGTAAACACATACGTCAAAACAATAAATTCTTTAGATTTTCTCATCTGAAAATTGTATATAAAAGATATGTAATTTTTTTAGGACTTCTCTTTAGACAATATATTACTTTAAAAAACTTTTTTGAGTCAGGGTCTCACTCTGTTGCTCAGGTTGGAGTGCAGTAGCATGATCATAGCTCACTGCAGCCTCGAACTCCTGAGTTTACGCGACCTTCCAACGTAAGCTTCCTGAGTAGCTGGGACAACGGGCATTTGCCACCATGCCTAAGTTTTTAAATTTTCGTAGAGACGAGGTCTTGCTATGTTGCCCAAGCTGGTATCAAACTCCTGGCCCCAAGCATTTCCTCCCACCTTGGCCTCTGAAAGCACTGGGATTACAGGTATGAGCCACCAGGCCTGGCCAGTATATTACTATGTTTTACCCATATTATTTTATATAGCTCTAATTCTTTTTCATATCTTTGTGTAATCCATTGTAAGAATATTCCATAATACTATTTTGGTATCCTTTCTCTTTTCTATGAATATATTATAATATGTGTAGTTTACAGTATTTTTGCTATGATTAGCATTATCTTAAACGTCACTTGTTATTAATATGAGCTTTTCATGGATTTATACACAAAATGAAATTGGTGTGGTGTATGATACATGAAATTTCAGCATTATAAGGGACTGCTAGTTTGGTTTCCAAAGCAATTTTACTAATTTAAACTCCCATCAATAATGTATAAAGGGATCCTACTAATCCATAATGTTTCTAATAATTGGCACTCTCAGGTTTTATTTTGAAACTTTATTATTATTATTATTATTATTATTTTGAGACCGAGTCTCGCCCTGTGGCTCAGGCTGGAGTGCAGTGGCATGATCTCAGCTCACCGCAACCTCTGTCTCCTGGGCTCAAGTCATTCTGCTTCCTCAGTCTCCTGAGTAGCTGGGATTAGAAGAACCTGCCATCATGCCCGGCTAATTTTCTTTTGTATTTTTAGTAGACATGGGGTTTCACCAACTTGCCCAGGGTGGTCTTGAACTCCTGACCTCAGGTGATCCACCGGCCTCGGCCTCCCAAAGTGCTGGGATTACAGGCATGAGCCACTGCGCCCTGCCAAATTTATTTTTTAAAACTAAATTTTATTCATATCTTGATTTGCATTTTTATAATTGTATTATGGAAAGCATTTAAAAATATTTTTTGCCATATGTGTTTTTTATTTTTGAAATAATAGCTCATTTATTTCGTTTTGTTTTCTCATTAGATTTTTATTGATTTTAGGAGTCCTTTATATATTTGATGCTATTTTTTTACATTATATATTTTGAAAATATATTTTCAGAATTTATAAAGTAAAATGATAAATAGAAGTCCTTAGCATCAAACTTATTCATCTATTGTTTTATGACATTGAGGATAAAATAAAATTGCCCAATGACAAGTACATTATAAAACTTACTAAAATAAACAAAATGATTCTTTCTCAGTCAGAGGTCCTGATTAAGCAAAGGCAAAGAAAATGAACAGACCAATAATAAAAGAGAAAATGTAAGAATTTGCAAAACTGATTAGTTTCACTAGCAATAAAAACATGGCAATTAAGATTCTGTGATTATACCTTCTCAACTAGTAAAATAACCACTATTCAAAAATGAAAATATGCTGGATGTGGATGTATTGAACATGTAATCTATTATCTTGCACCTGAAATTGTGGTCCATGAGTTAACGGCATTGGCACCATCAGGCAACTTGTTATAATTTCAGAATCTCAGGCCATATCCAAAATCTAAGTGAATCGGAATCTGAATTTTAACAAGATTCCCATGTAACTCATATAATCATTGAAATTCAAAGACAATGGTCCAATAAAGTATTCGCTTTTAAGACTGTAATGTGTTACCATATTTAGGGAAATAATTTAGTAATATTTACTAAGTACACACACATATCTCTTTATTGCAGAAAAACATAAAAAGTATCTCAAGTGCGTGGGAACTGTTAAAAACAAAACATGTCCATGTTATACACTTTTATATAGCCAGTTAAAACGTTTATGAAAAGGTTATTAAATAATGGTTGCATGACCAGCTACAAAATCACATATACAGTATAAACTCAAAATGTTTTTACAACTACATGAAAAAAAATGTATCAACAGAAAATATGTTAAGATAAAAGCATTATTAGCAACTTTTATCATTCCATTTTACATACATATTTTATAGGTAATTTTAATAAAATGTAATACATGGGAGAAATTTTTAATAAAAGGATACTAGGATTCCAGCAAAAATATGGAATTAAATGGATTGTATGTGGTGTTCAAGTTTGAATTCTTTGACTGTCTGGCTGAGAGTCTCACTTTGTTTATCCAGTCTCTCATCCATTTCGATCTTCTAATCTCACTATCTACTTAATAACAGTCTCCTGGCTCTTTATCCACGTGCTTCACTTGCTGGTTCTCGGCTTGCATGCTCCCTCTTTGCACGACACTTCTCAGTTTTTCTGGCAATAAACTCTCCTTGTCTTAGCTCCAAAATGCCCTCACACCTGCCTAGGAAGCTCCACTGATGAGGTGTGACACCCTAGGCATCTTCCCCTCTCTGGATAAGGCACGTGAGTGCTGAACCTGAAAAAGATTGAGTGCTAAACCCCAAAGAATAAAATTTTAAAAACAACATTTATTATGAAGTTTCAGAAAAGATCTGAGATTAGGAAATCATGGTGAGTGGGTTCTATTTGGATCTGCTAAAATCAGCCAAATTGTAAGACCAACTTTTAAAATGTGTCATTGCATTCTAATCCAAGCAGACTACCATTCATACCTCATCAACCATTAGAGGAAGTCTCATTTCCCTCTGGCTTCAACTCATACATTAGGGTGAAAGCTTGTGTGCCATGATTTATGGGGTTTTCAAGAAAATCTAAGCTTCAAATTGTGAGGTTGGGGAGCAAATATTGACCCTGTACGTAAGAAAAAGAAACCAGAACAATTCTATAGGCTTTCCCATCTTAGAGAGCTCTTTCCCGTCTTAAATAATTGACAAGAACGTTCAAAGTAGACAGGCTTTTTCAGCCTTTTTCGGATCTAATAAAGATGAATGAAGAGTGTATGGATACAGTAAAGCTGAGAAACAGGAAGATAAGAAAACGAAGTAACATTTCAATAGCTCACATAACAATTTTTTCTGTAGTGAAAGGAAAAATGATCATAAAATATAGGGGATATAAAACAACGAATGTGCTAACTCCTTAACATCATTTCTACGGAGCAATGATAAATGAAGGGTTTGCATTTGCAGAGAAATGACTAAGACTTTCCAACGGTATTTTATGGTCAGGGTGTGAAAATGTGCAGCAATGACTTGCTTCCTTGTTATTGCGACTTCGGTTTAAGGCTGCTGACTACATAACTTCAGGGCTGCACAATGAAGAAAATAATTCCCCCTTCATAACACAAGAGGTTATCTGAAGTAACTTGTAAGTTTTCATCAGCAAAAATCTTTGGCACTGATGAAAATATTCACATCAGGTATGGAAAGGAGGGCATATTGAAATAGAAAAAAAAAAAATCACCCAGACGAGCAGTCAGATTTACATAGAAAAACCTCCTCTGTCTCACTCTCTGTCTGTCTTTCACACACATATGGCTAGGTAACTGGAATTGTCAGTTTCTTTAAATTATTTAATAACTTATAAAATAAAAGGATTTAGGCCAGGGGTTGTGGCTCACACCTGTAATCCTAGCACTTTGGGAGGCCGAGGTGGTCAGGAGTTCAAGACCAGCCTGGCCAACATGGTAAAACCCCATCTCTACTAAAAACACACACACACAAAAAAACAGCCAAACGTGGTGGCACATGCCTGTAATCCCAGCTACTTGGGAGACAGAGGCAGGAGAATTGCTTGAACTCAGGAGGCACAGGTTGCAATGAGGCCTGGGGGACAGAGTGGGACTCCGTCTCAAAAAAGTTAAAATAAATAGATAAAATAAAAGGATTTAAGGTATGATTACTATAAAATTTAGAAAGTAAAACTAATATAAAAAATGAAATAAAATCATCTAAATTGCCACCACTCTGAAACAAGGATTATTCATATTTATACATACCTACTTCCAGATGCATACACACGTAAGAGGAATTTTATTGTAATAATATTTTGTACACATATTTTGTTTGTAAAGAAAATAACAAAAGTACTTTCCAGATGGATTCAAAATAGGCATTGTTATTATCAATAGTACATACTTCATCGTATCAACACATCATAAAGTGCTGAATTTCTCAAATTTTTGACATCGATGTTGTTTCCAGTCTTAAAATATTACACAAAAAATCTGTATTTAGTGTAATCTAAATACATTATATAAAAATCCATTTTTATGTTTGCACAGAAAATTTCTAAAATCATAATTGATTTTCCAAAGAGTTTTCATATTTTAAAAGCCTTTATGAGTGCTATTATATTTTAACCCAAAAGAATTTACAAAGTTAATCTGCATTTAACACTTCTAGTATACATTCAACACAACATATGATATTAATATTCTTTTAAATATGTTTTATCTATGAGATACAGGTATGTTTTTATTTTAATTTATACTTTTGAAGAGTCAAACTATTGTGTAATCTTTTCTATTTTGTTGTTACTTTTGTGAATGTTTATTTTTCTGTTGAGACAGCAGTTTTCATTGCAAAGTGTATATATTAAAATTACTATATCATCACTGAAAATTTAAATAATGACTATATATTATATAAAACTGTAAAATAAATATAAGCAAAGCATAAGAAAAAACATAGAAGTATAAATGATTTTTAAGAAAAGCATGTGTGACCCCTGAACAGTGAAGTCATGTTTTGGTGAAAGTTTGTCTGTTTGATAACTGGGCATATATTTATAAGGGTTATAAAACAACAAAAAAGAGAAAGATATATGGGTAATCTTTTCAGAGTAAAGTAATATGTTAGTGAAAATTTATCTATTTGGGGAATAAAAATAGAAATGAAAACAAAAAAATAAGGAAAATATTAAAGAAATCAAACTCTTATAAAACAATTGATCCATATAGTTTAGACCTTGAAAATGTCTCTGTATAAATAAACTAAAACATTCGGAAATGGCAAATAAGTACTTCATAAATATAAACAGAAAATTCAACATTAATAAAAAATGATTAATCAAAAGAAAAACTGCAAGTATATAGAGAGCCAAATGATTCTAAAATGATGAAAAAACAATTTTGTTCAACCTTACCAGTAAAGAGAAGCTATTTTTACAATCAAATACATTGTGTCATATTAACTAAGTCAATACAAGTTATGATAAGAACAGTGGTGATTATAAGGACAATCACCAGCATTGATAAGTGCAAAGGAAAACAAGCACACATATAGATAAATGGATTGGTTTGCAAAAAGAAAACAAAACAATCATATGAGAAGATGCTCAGTATCACTAATCTTTAGGGAAATGCAAATCAAAACCATAAGATATCACCTCACAACCAGTAAAAAGGCTATTAGCAAAGAAAAAAAGCAGAAAATAGCAAGTGTTGTCAAGGATGTGGAGAAATTGGATCTTTTGTGCACCGTTGGTGGTAATTTAAAATGGTGCAGCAGCCATCTAAAACAGTATGTTAGTTTCTCAAGAAATTAAAAATGGAACTACCACATGACCAATTCTACTTCTGGATGTATATCCAAAAGAAGTTAAAGATCAATCTCACAAGATATTTGCACACCCATGCTCATAGCGGCATTATCCACAATAGCCAATAAGCAGAAGCCACCCAAGTATCCATCAGTGGATGAATGGATAAACAAAATGTGGTCTATACATAAAATAGACTAATATTCAATTTTTAATGTGATGTATTACATTGATTTTCTTAAGTTGAGCTGACTTTTCATTCCTGGGAAAAATTTCAGTTGAGCATATTGGTCATCCTTTTTATATGGTGTTGTAATAGATTTGCTAGTATTTTGTTGAAGAATTTTGCATTTGTACTGTTAAGACATATTATTCTGTAATTTTCTTTTCATGTGATATCTTAATCTGGTTTGGTATCATGGCAATGTTGGCTATGTAGAATAAAGTAAATGTTCCCACCTATAATATTTTTTAGAAGAACTGGAGAATAATTAGTATTAATTCTTTAAATGTTTGGTAGAATTCACCAGTTGAAGCCTTCTGGCCCTGGATGTTTTGTGTGGGGAGAAGTTTTATTACTGATTCAATATCTTTACTTGTTGTAGGACTGTTCAGACTTTCTATTTTTGTGTGTGTCAGTTTTGGTAATCCGTATGTTTCCAAAAATTTTTCTTTCTTATCTAAGTTGTATAATTTCTTGACATGGTATTTTGGTATGTTGTGTTTTCATTTTCATTAATCTACATTTTATTTTCTAATTTACAGTGTGATTTCTACATATTTTCTATGATCTCTTGTTATGGTTGCTTAAAAGTGTACAGTTTAATTCACACTTATTTGTGAATTTTCCAGTTTTTTTTCCTGTTATTGATTTCTAGCTTTATACAATTGTATCCAAAGAAGATATTTTGTATGATTTCAATCTTTTTAATGTGAAATAAGCACATCATGAAGAATGGGATATTCATCGCCTCAAACATGTATCCATTGTGTTGCAAACAATCCAATTACACTTTTTAAGTTAATTTAAAATGTACAGTTATTATTGACTATAGTTCACCCCTGTTGTCCTATCAAATAGTAGGTCTTATTCATTCTTTCTAACTATTTTTTGTATCCATTAACCATTCCCATTTATATATGTTATTTTGTGAAATTTGTGGTTTGATTAATGCCTTCAGGGAAAAATCCAGGGTGAATATCTGTTTCAAAAATCATAAGCCTACTTTGGTGGAATACAGCATCTGTAAAGAGTTGCTCTTTCTTTTTTATCAACCTGTTATAGTTGTTTATGACAGTAATGTAATTCTGATAATAGTTATCTTGTTATGACCAGAACAAAACATTACCCTGAAATTGTATTCCAATGTAAAATTTTTAATGAACATTTTTCATCTTGTTGACATGCCTTTCTATATTTTGGTTACTTCAAACTTTTAAACATTTTAAATAATTATCTGTATAAATGTATTTATATATCTATAATGTTTATTAAAATAATATTTGTGTTATCAAAGCCCATATATATATTTAGATTTGTATATATTTTGTGACACTGTTATTTTGTAGTTTATTTTTAATTATTTTTATTGTGATAAAAAACATATAAAATTGACCGCGCAATTCATAAGTAAGCATGCAATTTAGTAGTGTTAGGTATAACATTTGTATAGTTGTGCAACCAATTTCCAAAATTTTTTATCTTAAGGATGAAATTGAAATGATATACCCATTAAGCAACAACTCTTAATTTTCCCCTTCCCCCAGCCTCTGGCAATCATCATTCTACTTTCTGTTTCTATGAATCAGTAATAAAACTTCTCCCCACACAAAACATCCAGGGCCAGAAGGCTTCAACTGGTGAATTCTACCAAACATTTAAAGAATTAATACTAATTATTCTCCAGTTCTTCTAAAAAATATTATAGGTGGGAACATTTACTTTATTCTACATAGCCAACATTGCCATGATACCAAACCAGATTAAGATATCACATGAAAAGAAAATTACAGAATAATATGTCTTAACAGTACAAATGCAAAATTCTTCAACAAAATACTAGCAAATCTATTACAACACCATATAAAAAGGATGACCAATATGCTCAACTGAAATTTTTCCCAGGAATGAAAAGTCAGCTCAACTTAAGAAAATCAATGTAATACATCACATTAATAGAATGAAGGAAAAAATTATCATCTCAGTTCACGCAGAGAAAACATTTGGCAAAATACATTACCTTTCAGGATAAAACACAAATGAAAACCTCAGAAAATTAGACTAGAAGATAACTTCCTCATTGGATAAAGGTCATTTATGAATAACTCACTGCTAACAGTGTACTTACTGGTAAAAGATTGAAATTTTCCCCTAAGATCAGGAATAAGACAATCATGCCCACTTTCACCTCAACAAAATATTAGCAAATCAAATAAGCAAAGTACAAAAAAGTATCCATGATGACCAAATGGGGTGTCTTTCAGGCATGTAACTGTGTTTTAACATTCAATATCAATCAGTGTAATCTGCCACATGAACAGACTAAGAAAAATCATATGATATGACAATTAACACAGCAATACAACACATATTCATAATAAAAACTCTTAGCAAACTAGGAATAAACACAAAATTTCTTAAGCTAATAGAAGGCATTTACAAAATATCCACAATTACTATCATATTTAATGGTGAGAAAATGAATGCTTTTCCTCTAAGACTGGAAACAGTTAAGGATGTCCTCTTTCACTAGGCCTGTTTATCATCCTATTTATTAGAAGTCATAGCTAGTGCAATTACACAAGTAAAGTAAAAGATACGAAGATTGAAAAGGAAGAAATACAACTGATTCTCTTCATAGGTGACCCAATTGTCTATACAGAAATTTTTAAAGAGTTGAGAAAAAAATTCGTATAACTACTAAGTATAGCAGGGTCACAAATTATGGGATTAAGACCCAACCGCCTATTGCTTTCCAAGTGAACAATGGGAATTTGAAATTGAAAAAATGATCTCATTCATTATAACACAACAAAATGAAATAGTGAGGTATAAATCTAATACTATATATATAAGACTTACTTGTTGAAAATTACAAAACTGTGATGAGATAAATAAAAGGAGATCTAAATAAATGAGAGATACTTTATGTTCATGGATTGGAAGACTCAATATTTTTATGGGAATTCTTCCCAATTGGATCTCCAGATTCAACACAATCCCAGTTAAAATGCCAGAAAGCTATTTTGTAGATATCAATACACTTATTCTAAACTTATTTGGAAAGGCAAAGTTCCTGGAATGACTAACACAATACTGAAAAGTAAAAAGTTAGAGGATCTGCAGTACAGATTTCAATATTTATTTTAAGGCTGTAGTAATCAAGACCATGCAATATTGGCAAAAGTATAGGCACATAGATTAATGGAACAAAATAGAGTGAACAATGGTTGTAAACAATGGAAAAATAATATGTTTAAATATCTACAGTAATACAAAACGATTATATTAACACAAAATACTTAGAAAAAATTAACAATATATATGCAATAGCTAAACACTAAGAAATACAAAACATCACTAAAAGAAAGTAGAGTAGCTCTATGCAATACAATATAACCAGAAAGGTAAAATAAACACAACAATGATCACAAAGAATTACAACTGTCTCTACTTGCGCAGAACACCATTTTTACACAGAAAATCTTCAGCCTCTGCAAACAACTACTGAAATTGAAAAGAGAAGTTAGTAAAGTGACAACATGCATGGTAATGTACAAAAATCAATAGTGTTTTATAAATAAGTAGCAAACAATTGGAAAGTAAACTTTTTAAATGTTTATAAAAACATAAAAAACCTTTGAAAAAATTAAAGGGCATTGAATATCTAAACTGTGCAATTCACTATCAAATTGTAGAAGGTATTGTTGCAGACATTGACAGCTGATTCTAAAATACATAGTGAATTCTGTAAAATACAGAATACTCAAAACAATTTTAAAAAGAAAACCAAAGCTAGGAAACACAACAAAATTTCAGAACCATTGTGCTAGAACAACTGGATATCTGCATAGCACAAAATAACATCAACATAACTTAATACCATAGTTAAAAATTAAGTTGGAATTTGACGATCTAAGTGTAAAAGCAAAAATATAAAATTCTTGTAAGAAAACGCAGGCTAAGATATTTGCAACCTGTGTTTAGAACATTAAAATAATGAAATATAAAGAGAAAATAACAAAATGGATTTTATCAAAATTTAGAACTGCTACTTTTCAAAAGAAGCCAACAAAAATACAAAAAAAATTCCACAAAAGACAACATAAAGGCAAACCATATTTTCCAGATTTACAATACAAACATTGAATAAAGAACATAATTTTTCACATGGATATTTAAACAGAAATTTCACAAAATAATATATATAAGCAGGGATGGTTATTAGGTACAAAATATAGTTAGAAAGAATGAATAAGACCTACTATTTGATAGCACAACAGGATGACTACAGTCAATAATATCTTAACCGTACATTTTAAATTAACTTAAAAAGTGTAATTGGATTGTTTGCAACACAATGGATAAATGCTTGAGGTGATGGATACCCCATTATTCCTGATGTGCTTATTTCATATTGCATGCCTGTATCAAAACATCTCATGTACCCCATAAATATAGATACTATGTACCCACAAAAATTGAAAAGAACAAAGAATATGTAAAAAATGTAGCCAAATAGCACACACAAATATGCTTATCATTATTAATCTGTAAGAAACGGCAAATTTAAACCACCATAAGGTATCACCACATAAGTAAGAAGAATGGATAAAGATTTTAAAAAATTATACCTTGGTAAAGCTATAGACCAACTAGAATTCTTATGCATGGCTGGTAGTTACATAGAATTGTACAAACACTTTACAAATGGTTTGGCAATTTCTGAAAAAGTTAAATATATACCTAACATATGACTCAACAACTCCATTCCTATGTATTTAATGAATACATATGAAAAATGAAAACATATGTCAACCCAAAAACTTGTAAAAAATGTTCAGTTTTACTCATAAAAGCCAAAAATTGGGAACTACCCAAATGTCCATCAACAGGGAAATGTATAAATAAAATGTGGTAGAGCCATATGATAGAATGGTACTTAGAAATAACAAGAAACTACTACCGATGCATGAAGCATCATAATTGAATCTCTAAATGTTTTATGCTTAGTGAAGGAAACCAGATAAATATATATATCGTAGGATTCCATTTTCATGAAATGCAAACTAATCTATAGTGACAAAACGTGGATCAGTGTTTGCTTATGGGTGAGGGTAGAGTTTGGGATTATTACAAAGGGCATAGAAAATGGTTCAGGGCTTGATAGAAACATTCCATATCTTGGTTGTGAGAGTGGTTTTGTAGTTTTATGTAACTGTGAAAACCAACTAAATTGTGCAATTTAAATTGATGCAGTTTGTTATAAGTATCGTATTTCTCAACAAAGATGATAAGAAAAAAAAGACAAAAAAAAAGACCCCAAAAGTTGAAGATTCTTATATACATCTTGGGCAGGAATCCCACGAAGCTGCTAAAGGAAGTTTTCATAGCAAAATTAAATAAAACATGGAACTTCAGCAAGTTCCATGATAAAATTTTTAAGAAGGTAAATATAAAAATAAAAAGGTATAAGTGTAAAATATGAAAAATTTTAATACAAAATGATCTCTGCCTGTTTAAAATAATAATAATATTTTGAAGGAGTTATAAAATTTGAGATGATAACAATAGTAAAAACAATGGGAGAGGCTAAATGGAGTTAAACTTTTATAAGTTTCTTCTAGTCTTGTAAATCAATAATAGTAATAATTTGAAGTAGACTGTAACAAATTAAAGTTTCATATTGCAGTCTCTAGAATAACTCTTATAAGCATGATTTTATAAATGCTTTAAAGCTATTAGAGGAAAAAATAAAATAATTTTAAAATACTTGACTAACATGAAAGAAAGGAGGAAATGAACAAAGAATGGATGGGACAAGAAAACTTATAGCAAGGTAGTCAACTTCAACTCAAAGTAGATCAAGTTCTACTTGAACTCAAATATATCAGTGATTTACATTAAAATTAAGTGGTATAGTCTAACTAATGATGAAGATTACCAGAATGGATTAACAAAACAACAACAATTAGGTGCTACAAAAGATATACTTTAAATATTATGGTACAAGAGCAAACAAAAATGCAAACACTAACCAAAAGTATTAAATGAATATGAGACAAATCAAGACATTAAATAAGTAGTATTACAAGATATAAATGGGTACCTTTTATAATCATGAAAGAGTGTAAAGTTGGGGAGGAAAAGAAATGTTAACAGGTTTCTTTTAAAGTTGTAAAGGTCTATGGCTCTCTCTCCTTTTAGAAATTCCCACTGTCAGAGGAAAAGCTCTCAGTAACAATGTTCAGCTCAGCCCCAATCCCTGCCAAATATCTACAAAATTAACTCAGACCTCAGAAACTAGTAATAGAAGTGCCTAAATGAAATGTCAACTGAACTCTATAGCTCTCAAAACACACAGACATACACATATAAACAAACATAGAGGTGTAAGGAAGACATATTACACATACATCTTTGAACTTGCTTATATGAAGGCGAAACTCACAAGAATTTACAACTGCTCTCTCAAAATTTGGCAATTCCTAAATCATCATCACAAAGTAGCTCCCCCTACCATGTCATCTTTCCAATAAAGTATCAGGAGAAAGGGGGTCTTTGGCCTTTTGATCATACATTCAAGTGCAAGTGTCTGTCTGAAATCTGCCCAATAGTTGCATAGACAGTTCTGGGATAAACATAGAAATTGACCCTTCTGTTGTTAAAGCTTGAGACTTCATTTGTTTTATCTGAGTTTTATTTCCTCAGGAAAGGATCTTCAGGCCTCTCAAAGAAGTATCAAAGAGCTGAAACTCACCAGATCACACCACCAGATGCCTACTTGCCCCTCCCTAGTTCCTGTTTTCTTACACACTGTTACATTTCCTCCCAGCTATATAAACCACTAGTTTTACTCAAGCAGACAGATTTGAGACTGAGCTCCCATCTCTGCTGTAGCACCTGATTAAAGCCTTTTCCCTCTGCAATAATCATTGTCTCAATGATTGGCTTTCTGTGCAGAGAGCTGCAGGACCTAGATGGAACCCCTGGTGTTTCGGTAGTGTCCACCCACCCAATCTCTATAGACATAAGAGAATGTTAAAATCTGATGGCTCTGAACAATAACTTGGGCTAAGGTTTTGTAATTTCTAACTTAGTCTTTCACTTCTAACATTTTTCTAAGTTCTTTATTAAGGTATCAAGGACGTGCTAGTTTCACAATCAGAATGAAAGACCTTTGTATACTTGTATGGATTTACGGTTGGATTTTTTTTTTCTTAAAACTTTTATTTGAAGTTCAGGGGTACATGTGCAGGACGTACAGGTTTGTTACATAAGTAAATGTGTGTCATGGGGGTTCGTTGTACAGATTATTGCATCACCCAGGTATTAAGCCTCATATCAACTAGTTATTTTTCCTGATATTCTCCCTCCTCCCACCCTCCACCCTCAGATAGGACACATTGTATCTTGTTGCCCTCTATGTGTCCCTGTGTTCTTATTATTTAGCTCCCACTTACAAGTGAGAACATACAGTATTTGGTTTTCTGTTCCTGGAGTTTCCAATAGCTCTCCAATCTACCTCTCTTCATCTCCATCTGCACCTTCCAGGTCTAAGCTACCATCGTCTCTCATTTAAACTACTGGCATAGGCTAAGCACAGTGGCTCTGGCCTGTATCCCAGCACTTTGGGAGGCCAAGGCAGAAAGATCCCTTGAAGCCAGGAGTTCAAAATCAGCCTGGGCAACAAAATGAGATGCCTGTCTCCAAAATAAACAAACAAACAAACAAACAAAACTACTGTCATGTCTTTTAATTGTGTTACCACACCGAACTTGAGTCTACTCACCCAGTGGGTAGATAAGTCTGGATAAAGAAGTTAGCACCTGTATATAGCATATACACTAAATCTAGAGAGAAAAAGTTTATCAGTTCTCAACAAGACCTGCCACCAGATTTCCCCAAAGCACAAAAGTTCCTAGACCTTTCAGGATTAAAAGTTAAAATTTTAGAACGTTCAGTGAAGTTTAATATTGGTCAATTTTGAAAGAAATAAAGTAAAAGGAAATCTTTCCTTACCTCTGTAAATAGGTAAATGTTAAGTGAGTTCACAATAAAGTAACAAAGTAAAGATGCATCTTACTTTGTCTAATGACAATGTTTCAGCATCAGTGAGAATAGTTTGAGAAACACACAAATTGTCCCCACACCTAATCCCAGACAATTTGGGTTTCACTCAAGCAAGTACATTACTTAGGCCTAATGAGCTGTAACTCCCACCCAGCTGTGATTCTCAGGGAGAGTTGGTGATAGCTTGAGTCATCCTGGATAACATAGGAAAGAGAAAGAACCTATCCCAGACATCAGTGAGCAATGAAAATGTTATATAGTTTGGAGTAAAACAAAACAAAACAAAACACCAGAATTCACTAGGATCTACAGCCAAATACAGTTGAACTACAATCACAATCTTATGTCTGCAACTTGAAATATATGAAGAGCAGACCCTGCTTCTCCCTCTTTAATCTTTGGTAAAGTGAGTGAAAGCAAACAAAGAATGATTTTTTTTTTCTTGCACAAGCATTGAGTATGCTTTAAAACTAATATGAAATGGAAGGTGAACAAATGAAGCTTCAGATGAACCTTTACCAGCAACACAGGAATTTCTGGATATTTCAGCTCTTGTGGCCCATAGTAGCTGCGCTACTCCTGGAACGGCTCTAAAAAGTTATCCAAGGAAGAAAGATTCCACAAACTACTGAGAGAAGCAGTGACTTTTTTTCTCAGCACATCTTAAGATTGTTTGTTCAAAGTGAGATTAGTATATTTGTCCATTGGCTTTCACGTCTTTGCAGTCATGGAGAGGATAAAAGACAGCCATATTAGGAGTGCAGCAAGAAACAGATGGTTCTCTTTTTACCAATGGAATGAAAGAAACTGACAAAAGTACTCTCCCTGACCAGACCTGAGCCAGCCTCTTTTGAGACCTCTTCTCAACTAGGCCTTGACCTTGACTCTGTCCTTGGCCTGGTTGCTCCAGTTTTAGCAAGAATCCTGATGGCCTAGTTTGGGGAAAATACTTGCCCACAATATCTGATCAAATTGCTCATTCTCTACCCTCAATATTTTGTCAACCTGGCCTGTAATCAGCAAGAATTCTGCCAAGTTGGTTTATCCAGAATTCCCCCTCTCCCTTGATGCTTCCCCTTAACAATTTTTCATCCACTGACCCCTACCCTACTTCTTATCTATAAATTCCTGCTTGTCCTTATTGTGTTTGGAATTGAGCCCAATCTATCTCCCCTACTGCAAAAGCCCCATTGCAGTAGCTCCTTTGGAATACAATCTTACTATCTTTAACAAGTGTTACGAAAACATTTTTTGTTCATAAAACATAACTAGCACAATTATCTCCAAGTCAGGATCCCTAGACTGTCTAGCAGTAACCGTCTACTTTAGTCTATGACCAAGCAATAAACTTTGGAGCACCAGTGAGAAGAAACATTAGAAAAAAATAACAACAAATGGTCAAGTGCAGTGGCTCATTCCCATAATCCCAGCACTTTGGGAGACCGAGGCAGGCGGATCACCTGAGTTCGGGAGTTTGAGACCAGCCTGACCAACATGCAGAAACCCCATCTCTACTAAAAATACAAAATTAGCCACACGTGGCGGCACATGCCTGTAAACCCAGCTACTAGGGAGGCTGAAGCGGGAGAATTGCCTGAACCTGGGAGGCGGAGGTTGCGGTGAGCCGAGATTGCGCCATTGCACTCCAGCCTGGCCAACAAGAGTGAAACTCCATCTCAAAACAAAACAAAACAAAACAAAAGGACGGTCCCCAAGGGTCAAATGGAGCATTTGATATGGAAATAGCATTTGCCTGGGAATCAGAAGAGCTGTGATGGTTTCTAACCTCTACCACCTACTGTCTGTGTGATTTAAAGTGAGACACTAAATATCTGCAAACACCCACTTGTTATTTTACAATAAGATGTCTACATCATTGGATTGTTATTTTAAAGACTAAGTCTGTCAACTTTATATATAAAATATGGATGTTTGATATCATTAGGCTCACTTTTTTTTTTAACATAGTCAAAAGAAAAAACTATTTTTATGGATTGTTTGTGAGCAATCCACTTTCTGGAATCCCAGAGCACTAGAAGAGGCTCCATATGATTTATATTTGTTTCAAAAATTCACCCTAACTATGCTCACTAGAAGCGTAAATCAGCATTCATAAATGCGCAGTTTGCCCTTTCCAATTCCTTGTTCATTTAAATGTTATATAGATTTTTATAATCTTTTATTCTTGTAACTTTACTCAGTGAAAAATTCATGATTTACATTTTGGCACATATCACTTATGTCCTTAAACTGCCATTAAAAAATCATGATTCAGTTAATATATCTGTGTACCTCAGAAAACTAGGTTCAAAGAATCACCTTAGTATATGGTTTTACTTCCTCACTGAAGAACATACCAAATATCTAAATACTCTGCCCAGCATACAGCTTCAGAAACATTCGAAGAGTGGGGAAACTCTCCATCTCTAGAGTTCCCCCTTTGGTATGCTACAAACAGCTTCAAAAACCACCTTGTAAACTCTATGGTTTTAAAGCTGAACAACTTGAAATCTGGCAAAGTTAAATAATTTTTCCAAGGTCTCTTATTAAGTTATTAGAATAAAGTACAAAATCAAACACATATGATGTGGCTTCTAAACCCCCAAGGGCCACTTTTACTCAACCCAATCCCTCTATTCATTTAAAATAAATAAATAAACAAATAAAAGACTCCTGAGAGTAATACTGGATGCTGTAAAAAAACCTTCCAGCTTCTTTAAACAAGGATATAAGGGTAAAACTAAGGATATCTGTAACCACCCAATGGGTTCTTCTTTCTTGCTGCCCAGAGAGAGGTGATATGTCAAGGCAGGGGGATTGCAATGGAGAAATAGTTTAATTCACGCAGAGCCAGCTGAATGAGAGACTGGAGTTTTATCATTACTCAAATCGGTCTTTCCAAGAATTCAGGGGCTAAGGTTTCACAAAGGTAGTCTCTGGGAAGAGGTGGGGTTGGCTGCTGATTGGTTGGGGGGCTGCAATCATAGGAGTGTTGGAAATGATCCTCCTGCAGGCTGAATCACTTCTGGGTGGAGCCACAGGAACAGTGGGTAGGTTCAAGTGAAACTATCATTGATGGATCCTGGTCAGGCAGTAGGTGTCTGACATGCAAAAAACCTGCAAAGGTATCTCAAAAGGCAAATCTTAGATTCTACAATAGTGATGTTATTTGCAGTAGCAACTGGAGAAGACAGATGCCTGTTTTAAAGCCTCTGGAATAATGGCTGACAATTGTTTATGTCTGTGCCTTAACAAGATTCAGGCTTCTCTCCTTCTCCTAGCCTGGTGGCTTCTCATTAGCTTTAGAAAGGCAGTTGAGTTTTAGGTATTATCATTTAAACTGTAAACTAAGTGTCTCCCAATGCTAGTCCAGGAGTAATCAGAGGCAGTTGGAAGGCTAAAGGCAAGATGGAAATTGGTTAGATTTTCTCACTGATAAAATTTTGCGAAGGCAGTTTCATATCAATGAACAAAAAAAAGTAGATGAAAGGTTAGATCCTAGAGAAGTAGCCCCTGCCTTGACTAGGGAAGGGTTTATTAAACCCTGTGAAGGGACTGTAAGCATTATTTGAGCACCACCTAGAAACCAACTTTGATATAAAAATCTTTAAAATTTTTATCTTTACATTAAACCAAACTCCTGAGTATCATCTCCTTCCAAATGCATCTAACTTAGAGGGACTATTTCTCTGAGAATCTAAGCATACAATAATCTATTTTTGTGTATTAATTAACTCCACAGATATTTAAATTCTCAATAATTGAATCTGCTAGCTGGACATCATGGTTTTATTTTGTCTTTAAGGTACTAGAGATGAAGATTGTATGCATCTGCCACATGAAATCCCTTCTCTGCTGGGATTTCCCAGAGTTGCTGTCTTTCTTTTTTTTTTTTTTTTTGCCTTCTGGGAAAGAAAGAAAGAAGAAAGGAAGAAAGAAGGAAGGAAGGAAGGAAGGAAGGAAAGAAGGAAGGAAGGAAGGAAGGAAAAAGAGAGAGGAAAGGAGAAAGAGAAGAAGAGGAAAGGAGACACGTGCAATGTAAAACTCTATTTCTAAAGAGAAAGGAAAACATTTATTTAGGAGCCAGTTAAACGTGTACCAGGCAATGAGGCTAAACACTTGGAAAAAGGTTTTCCATTAGTATGATATAAGTTGATATTTAAAAATTTACCCACATTGTCTAATTCTCATTATGGATAATAGTTTTATTATTTCAACCTCAAAGATGAGAAAGTTGAAGTTAACAAGGTTATAATACATGCCAAACTATTAAATAACAGAGGCTGAACTGCACCCAAGACTATCTACTCCCCAGTCGACTTTGCTAGTCACTACTCTATGATGATGTCGATGAAAAGAGTCAAATCCTGTAAAATATTTGAAGAGATTTATTCTGAGCCAAATATGACCGACCATGGCTGTGACACAGCCCTGAGAAAATGTGCCCAAGGTGGTCGGGGTGCAACTTGGTTTTATACAGTTTAGGGAGACATGAGACTTCAATCAAATACACTTAAGAGATGCTTTGGTTTGGTTCAGAAAGGCAGGACAACTTGAAGTGGGGGGTGATTCCAGGGTATAGGTAGATTTTTAAAGTTTCTAGCTGATGATTGGTTGAGTTTGTCTAAAGGCCTGGGATCAGTAGAAAGGAAATGTCCCAGTTAAGAAGATTGTGGAGCCCAAAGTTCTTACTGTGTAGAGGAAGTCTTCGGGTAGCAGGTTTCAGATAAAGTAGATTGTAAATGCTTCTTATCAGACTGAAGGTCTGTGTTGATATTAATGCCAGAGTGATATAATGAGGCATGCCTGATCCCCACTTCCCATCATTGTTCCCAGACTGAACCAAGGGTGGGGCTACTTATTCTCATGGCCCAATAACGAGATGCAGATGAAATGGGAAAGAAGAGAGTTTACTTCTGTAACTGGGTATGGGGAAAAGTCCGGGGAAATATTGCAAGACCAACTCAAAATTACAAAGTTTTCCGCAGCTTATCCACCTTCTAAGCTATATGTTTACATGTAAGTGTGCATTCATCTAGAGACATAAGTGATTAACATTCAATCTCTAACTAAGGTCTGAGTCGTGAAGACCTTCCTCTGGAGCCTCAGTAAATTTGCTCAATCTAGATGCGTCCAGATACCTGGGTGATTACCTTTATCTTGTCTCCTGCTAAATCTTGGAGGTTCGGGGAGTTCCTTTAGACCCCAATAAAACTTGTTTGTGGTGATGTGGAGAGTTCCTCAAGACCCCAGTAAAACTTGTTTAATCCTAAACAGATCCTGTTAAGATTTTCTTTGTTATCTTGTCATACTTCAAGGCCCAGAAAAGGCCTAGGCAAAACTCTTGGTGGGCTTTTGTTGCATTCCAGCCTTTGTAGAAGGGCACTGGCTCTATCAGCTTTTAACAGTTAACCACTCACTCAGTGCTGAAAGAGTTGCCATGGAGGCCTGCCTGTTCAGCTGTTAGTGAGACCTGGCTTGCCACATCAAGGCCTGAGCCAGTCTTTGAGGTTAAATTTTAAGAGTGCCCTGGCTGAGGAGGAAGTCCATTCACCGGTTGGGGTGCCTTAAAATGTTATTTTTGGCTTGCAAAGCTAAGCTGGAATTCTTTTTACTCCCTAGGAACAGTGATATTACTATGGTTAGCCCTAGAGAAAGGATGAACATATTTGTTTTTCTACATTTTTTAAGTAAGCCAAATGTCATTTGGTAAAGTAAGAGAATGGTATTCAGTGCCTCTATTGGGATTAAGTAGTGATAGCTTTTTGACCTACAAAGGCAGTTCAGTGTACAAAAAAGAGCCTGCAAATGCAAATCACGGCGACATGCATTTCCATGCTGTTTTCACAATTTGTACAGCCTAGCCAAATTGCTGAACTCCACTGAGCCTCAATTTGCTTTTCTACAAAATGGGAGAAATCAACACCATAGAGAGCTCTGTTACCTCCCTACTACTGATACGAAATACTATGACTACTGTTTCTCTAACCACCATATTTCCTTTTTTAGTATTTACACATTTCTCATTTTAATGTTTCTGGCTCTGGAATATTTCTTACAATCTATGTATATATTTAGTGTGAGGATATGCTTTTCTTTTTTTATTTCCTGGGAAGTTGTCATTAAATTGCTTATATGCCTTACAATGAATGAGATCTCAGGACCTAAAAAACACAGAATCTAAAGTCACCAAGGTGGTGACTACACACTATAGCTAAAGGGTCTTGATAGGAAAAGTCAACTCATACAAAAAAAAAAAGGGTTTTTGTTTGTTTGTTTTTTTAACTGATGTCCACAACATTTCGATTATCCCTTATTGGGCCAAATTATTTAATTTGCAAAGAAGTTTTAGTAAATAACAAGTCTTTGTCCCTATAACTAATATAAAAAACTTATCTCCTGTTTTGAAAATGAGCCAACAGATTTAGAAAGGTTCATAGTTATAGAATCATTAAGTCTGTCCTTCCATTTCTTCCAGGCACCCATTACTCTTACTCCTATAGATAAGGGCTTAGAAGCCAGAGGTATATTAAGAAAGCTGTTGAAATAATTTAAGTTAAAAATAAAAGGAACCTAAAGCATTTGGCAGCAATAAGACTGCAGAAGAGGGGAGAGAATGAGAATGTTTACAGAGTAGAATCGATAGAATTAGGTAACAGAATACGGGAAACCCATGAGGGAAACAGACGTCTAGACTGAAGGATTAAAGACTTTCTTATTTACCTAGATGTTACTTGCTCATCATGTAACTTAGATGACAACCTGCCTTTTAGTGATTGTCAGCCATCTACTGATAGAGAAGCACAGAAGGGGAGTTCTGGGAAGGGAAGGGTGTGGTCCCTTCAAATAATAGAGAAGGAGGAAGGGAAGTGCTGGCAAGGGAAGGGCATGTTCCCTGGCAGAGGGATCCGGTCCCTGGCGGAGGGATCCACTTCCGGCTTGTGACCACACCTACATGAGAACAGATACACCTCCCTTTGCACCCAACTGTTGCATTTCCCAGGGCCATCCTGGCCTGCCATGCCCCCATCCTGTGCCTATAAAAACCCCAAAACCCTTGCAGGCAGACACACAAGCTGCTAGACATCAAGAGAAACACGTGGAAGAAGATACAAGCAGCTGGATGTTGAGAGGCATCAGGATGCCACCACACTGGCAGGCCATCAACTGGGAAACAAGGTGGAGTTTGGCGGGGGAAAGTTGGAGGAGAGCCCAGGCCGTTGAGGAGCCGAACTCCAGGGGAAAATCATCTCCCTTCTCCTGCCCCATCTGCTGAGAGCTACTTCCACACAATAAAAGTTTGCACTCATTCTCCAAGCCCACATGCGATCTGATTCTGATGACACACCAAGGCAAGAGCCCTAGATACAGAAAGCCCTCTCCTCTAGTGACCAGGCAGTGGTCTAAGTGCACTAGTACAAGCTGCCTACTGACGGCTAAACCAAAAGAGCACCCTGTAACACATGCTCACTGGGGCTTCAGCTGTAAACATTCGCCCCTAGACACTGCCATGGGGTCGGAGCCCCACAGCCTACCCCTCTGTATGCTTCCCTAGAGGTTTGAGCAGTGGGGCACTGAGGAAACAAGCCACACCCCCACTGCACACTCTGCGAGGGGGACAAGGGAACTTTTCCTGTTTCACTACGCAGTCAGCAGTTATATCCTGTGGAAAGTCCATAGCAGAAAGACTCTCAGCCACTGAGTAAATATTAGGCAACTACTTAAAATGACTAATTTATTTATTCATTGGAAAATATGAACAGACCATTTAATTGTCCAGAAAATTGAAAAAACAAAACAAACAAACAAAAACTTCATGTTAGAGAATGTTAGGATGACTAACCAACACATTTCAGTTAGGATGACTGACCAACACATTTCAGCCTCATGGAAAGAAAAGGAATAAAGAAAACCAGTAAGATAATCAAATAGAACTATTAATGTCCGCAGAGATTTCTAACATAATATAGCATCTATTTAATAATATATAGAAAGAGAAAACACAAATTAGAAAAGGTTTTTGACATTTGTAAAAAGAAAACAAAATTTCAGAACCTTCCGAATTTATTATGCCAAGGGGAAAAGTTAAACTCTGGAAACTGACTCGTGTAACACTGCGGGTTTTTTTTCTCTGGTGCGTGATCATAGCTCTCTAACCTTTGTGTTCAGATGTTATCCATCAACTCAATTCCCTGTTCTTTATTCAAAACTAGACTAAATGACATTGAGATAGAGAACCTTGTGATTACTATCTCTTTACAATAGAACGCCAGGCAACCCTTTAGAGTGTAATCAATAGTAGCCAACTAAATCTTGTATCTGTATGTTAGCCTTTGTACGGAAAATGTAATTCTGTTTAGCACCTCTGTTTTGCCCATATAAACAATCTTCATTTTTCCCCATGCAGGGAGCACTGATCATTCTTTTGTGCACATTTGCTCCTCGGCTGGCCACCCTCATACTTTGCACTTGAATAAACTCTTAACTGGAACTTGAGCCTTTTGATGATTTTAGGTTAACATGTTAAAAATATAAAAATTTAAAAATCTGCTTAGATTCTGCACTCCTGATAATACTGGGAGTAAGGCATTTCTGACCAAAATTCCTGGAGGAAATGAAAATTAAAAAAAGAAAAAAAAAAATCTTTTAAAGAAATTGCCTTTACACTCTGGAAAAAGTTAAAAGATAGAGATAAGTGGCGAAGTCAACTTCCAGGGAAGTACAGGAACCCAGAGGTGAATGTAGCACTGACATACAAAGCCTAGTTTGCCCCGTAGGCATTTGCTTATGTTGCAAACTTGTAGCATTTTGGTTCTGATAGACTTACAGACTGAATGGTAAAAAATCCAGGCTCAGGGAGGCAGGCACTCCCACATTCTCACCTGAATGAGAGCCTATGATCCCACTGTCAAGATAATGCAGTATCAATACCAAAGGGATGAAAGAACCCGGGGAAATATTCCTGATACATTTTATTGTTGGGCTAACTCTACACAAAAATTTGCAGCTCAAATTTGCATTAACTTATTTTTCAAGGAAAATGACGGTAAATAAAAACGAATGCAACAGTTGGCAAGGACAGAAGACACACCACAAGCGAGAACTAGGAAAAAAGACCAAGATAGTCATCAGATATGGAAGTGTTCGAACATAAATTATGATATAATGATTCTTGCCATTAAAAATAATACAAGAAAAATGTAAAAATATCAATAATCAGAAAAATGGAAAGTGAACTATCAGATTCAATAAAGAAAATGAAATGCCTAGAAACAATAACAACAATGTAATAAACAGAATTATAAGCTAATAGATAGCATTAGCTATTCTATTTCTATAATTAATAATAATATTGAATACTGATATTGAAAACATGTTCATTTACATTGGGGGCATTCGGTTATACCAGTTTATGAAGTGTCTTTTCAAGTTTTCCATTCAGTAGTTTTTTTTTCTTCATTTTTCATTGATTTAGAAAGTTTCTAAAAAATATATTCTGTATAAGCTCTTGGATAGATAGATAATAGATAATAGAAAGGTAATTATAAGTATATATAAAATAATGTGACCTATACACACACATAAATATATTTTAAAATATATATTTTCTCCAAGACTTCCTCTAAGTCTACAGCTTGCCTATTCTCTATCTTAATGGTGTCTTTTTAAAAGATCTTAATTTTAACAAAATCTAACTTATTAATTTTTTAAACGGTGAATAGATTGTGTTCTGTTTAAGAAAACTTTTCCCAGTACACAATCAAAATATTTTTCTGTTTTCTTCTAGAAGTTTTATTGCCATACAATTTATATTTTAGAATCTATCTCTAATTAATTTTTGTACATGGTGCGAGATAGGAATCAATATTTTTTTTCATTTTTGATTCTAATTGACCCAGTACTATTTATTAGAAGTACCATTCAAACCCCAGTGCATTTCAGTGACACTTTTGTTGTGTATAAGATGGTCATAAATATATTCATTGATTTCTAACTCTCTCTTCTGTTCCACTAGTATACTCATCTAGACTTGTACCAAAACCACACCATCTTAATTATTGTTACATTATAAGAGATCTTGACATCCGGCAGTGCAAGTTCTCTAACTTTGTTAGTTGAGAAAAACACCTAAAGTTTAAAATTATTTAATAAACCTGAAAGAAGGCAAAAAAGTAAAGTAAAATATTATATCTCTATTATACCTATCTATCTATCTATCTATCTATCTATCTATCTATCTATCTATCTTTTTATCTAGAGAGAAAGGAGGGGAATAGGATGAATGAAATAAATCATAGACTTAAAACCTCCGCCACAAAATTTTCATTCCATCAGCAATAAAAAACTGGTAAAAAATAGAGATAGTCATACTTGATTTAAAAAAAAATGAAATCCACCTCAATGTTGTTTATAAGAGTAAGTCAAAAGTAATGCAATCATATTGAGAGAAAATAATTGGAAAAACCATGTCATTCAAAAATAAAAAGAAAGCTGGCATTGCATCAATATCAGACAAAAATAATAACATTCACTTTATAACAAAAGTGTTCTCACTAGGGAGAAACATCAAAGCCAAATATTTGAATTTTGAAAAAATTAATAAAATTTATGAACACTTGAAGACAGAGAACACAAAATTCATCAGTAGTCAAAACATATCCCACACAGGTCCTACACACACCCCTTCTAACCCCAAATGAATTTGTCAATAAATTTCTTCAAGCATTCAAGGAAGAAATTATGTTAAACTAAATCTTCTAGGAAATAGGGGGAAAAAAAAAAAAAGGACTCCCTACTTTTATAAGGCATGTATAACCTTGATGCAAAATCTGACAAGAACAATATCATCAAGAAAAGTATTATCTAATTTCACTCATTAAGATATTTAGTTACAAAAATCCTAAACATAATGTGAACAAACTAAATCAAGAAAAGTATAAAAAGAATAATATGACATGACAGTTAATTTTTTTATGGACACAAGGATGATTTGACTTAACATTTGACACTTAATAATTTGAGTAAAGGAAAGAGAAACAGAGCAAGAAAAATATTTCTATATAGTTTCAGTATGAAAACTATAGACAAGTAATGTTTGGATGAAACATCATTAATCATAATAAAAGGGATGCGGCCAAGCACGGTGGCTCACGTGTGTAATCCCAGCACTTTGGGAGGACAAAGCGGGTGGATCAGCTGAGGTCAGGAGTTCAAGACCAGCCTGGACAACATGGTGAAACTCCAGCTTCTCTAAAAATACAAAAAAAAAAAAAAAAAAAAAAAAAAAAAAAAAAAAAAAAAAAATCTGGGTGTGGTGGTGGGCACCTGTAATCCCAGTTACTTGGGAGGTTGAGACAAGAAAATCGCTTGAACCCAGGAGGCAGAGGGTGCAGTGAGCCGAAATTGCACCATTACCCTCAGCCTGGGTGACAGAGCAAGCCTCTATCTCAATAAATAAAAATAAATAAATAAGTAAAAATAAACAAATAAGTAAAAATAAATAAAAGAGATGCACATAAAATATGTGGCATTATACTCCCTGGTTAAACCCTGAAACGCTGTCCATTAAAAATCAAAGTTAAGATTTCCAACTCTCACTACATTTTTCACCACTATCATAGAAGATGCTGCCAACTAAGAAAGTCAAGGAAATATCTAAAAGGAATAAGGGATAGATAAAAGGAAATTATTTTTAGCAGGTGGTGTGATTGTGTGTGTAGTATATCCAAAAGAACATAGAAGTATAGTTTTAGAATTTAGAAGAAAGTTCAACAAGTTAGCTCAACACAAAATCTATATATAAAAATCAATCACCTTTCTATATGCCATCAACAAAGGTTTAGAAAACATTTAAAAATATAATTTAAATATGCATCAAAAATCTGAATTATCCAGGAATAAATTTTTAAAAATATATTCAAGAATTCTGCAGAGATCATTCTAAAATATTATTGGAAATTATTAAAGAAAATATTGATAAATGAGATTTTCTTTCTCACTGGATTACAAAACTGAGAATTACAGACATCTATTCTTCTGGAAATAATCATAGATTTACAAATATTCTAATCAAAATCACCTCTCATTTTTTCTTTGTTTTCTGTTTTGTTTTGTTTTTTTTCCCAGAGAAACAAGGAACTGGAATGCCCAAGTATAGCCAAGATAGTCTTGAAAAGGAAGAGTAGGAAAACCAGCCAAACCAGGTATCAAGATTTACTAAAAAAACACAGTCATTAAGATGACCTGGTACTGATATAAGGATAAATACATAGGTCAGAAAAAAGATTCTAAAACAAGCCCAAATTTAATGGAGAGTTGACATTTAACAAGGTTGCTCTGCAGCTCAGTGGAGGAAAAAAATATTTTTTCAATAAATTGCCCTGGGAAAATTGACTATACATATAAAAATTAATTTGAAATCTTACATCACACAACACACAAGCTACATTAAAGACTTCACTGTAAACTCAGAAACCATAATGCTTTTACAAGATGATCATAGAATATCTTTATGATGTCACAATAGGGAAAGATTTCTTAAAACACAAAAAGTACTAACTACAAAGAAAGATATTGATTAATTTGACTACTTTAAAATTGAAAACTTTATCAAAAGATATTATGAAGATAGAGAAAAGCCAAAAACTGAGAAAAAAATAGTTTACAGTGCATGTAAAAATGAAAGATTTGTATTAATATAATATAAAGAACTACTATAAGTAAATAGGAAGAAGGCAAACACTATATTAGAAAAATGGACAAATAGACTTAATCATGCACTCTCCAAAGAGGGAATACCAAGGGGATTGAATACTCTCATCATTACATACCCATTAGATTTGGAAAAACTTCAGCCTTGATAGTATCGGGTGGTGCTGGGGATGTGAAGCCCTGGGTGCTGCTATGAACTATGGGTGGGATGTAAGGTTGTTCAACTCTTATGGAACTCTGTAGGAAACTCTTATGGAATTCTGTTTATCGTTATCTAGTAAGTATAAAGCTACCATAGCTTATAACCCAGCAACTCCACTCATAAAAAATCAAGCATATGTGTATTAGGTTACATGCACAAGAACTGTTCACAATAGGTCCAAAATGTGTATAATCTAAATGGCCACCATTAGCAAATAGACAAATTGTGAAATACTCGTATAATGGAATACTATATAGCAATAAACATTATAGAAACATAGCCACCTGCAAAAGCATGGACGAAGCTCATAAATGCCAAAGTATACACATCGTAAGGTTCTGTATGTTAAAATTGCAAATGCAAAATGACTAAGATCCAACTTCTAGGAATACATATGTAGATAGTAATATTATGAAGAAAAAATATCATAAAATTCATAATAATAATGGTCTCTAGGGGAGAATAATGAGATGGTAATTAGGGATTGGTACATGGTACACTTCTGCACACTAGAAATACTTTGTCAACCTGGGTAATGTATAGGTAAGTGTTCCTTTTATGATCTGACTGTATGTATCACCATTCACACTAAAAGAAGAGAGAAAAGTACGTTAACATAATAATCATACAATGTCAGAAACATTGGTGAAAAAGATTTTAAAATTCTGGAAAAATAGAGTTTAATTAGAAATATGGAACAAATAGAAGTAAGGAACTTGGAGGATAAATAACAGAAGATGCAATAGCATTCTAATAAAAATTGTAGAATAAGAGCAAAAAAATGTTAATCATGGTAATACTAAGATGGGAAATAAGAATTTTCTCAAGGTGAAGCTTGTAAGACTTCACATTGAAGAGCTCCCTGTGTTCAAGTAGGGCTTTTTTCTTTTTTTCTTTTTTTTTTTTTTGTCTAATGCAGCTGAAATTTCTAAATTTCAAGAATAAAGAGAAAATCAGCTGGGCATGGTGGCTCACGCCTGTAATCCCACCGCTTTGTGAAGTCCAGGTGGGTGGCTCACTTGAAGTCAGGAGTTTGAGACTAGCCTGGCCAACATGGTGAAACCCCATCTCTACTAAAAATACAAAAATTAGCCACGCGTTTTGGCAGGCACCTGTAATCCCTGCTACCCCGGAGGCTGAGACAGGAGACTCGCTTGGACTCAGGAGGCGGTGGTTGCAGTGCACCAGATCGCCCCACTGCACTCCACCCTGGGCAACGGAGCATGACTCCGCCTCAAGAAAAATAAATAAATAAAGAGAAAATAAGAACAAGCTTTAAGGCAGAAAGAGAAATGTATCTAAACATAAATTATATACTAATCAAGATTAGACCTATGTTTAATAAAGAATGCTGGGAGAAAATTGAAAAATGTTTTTCAAATTCCGGAGTAGTTTTGACACTGTTTTTGAATTAACTCACATTTCTACACAGTAGTTTAAGTGCATTACATGTAATACTCCATTTATTCCTCACGTAAGTAAATCAGTATTTTTATGCCTTTTTTACAGATGAAGAAAATGGGGCAGAGTGTTAAGTAACTTCTGCAAAGTTATACAGTTAGTAAGAAGCAGAGTGGGATTCAGGATCACACAGACAGATTTGAGACTTTGTGGTTTTAATCCCTATACATCTTTCCACAAAAAAAAATACCTGGCCAAATTATTATTTACTTAAGCCTGGGGTGGGAGGCAGGGATTTATTTGGGGCAAACAAGGTCTCAGAAATTTTAGTATCAAGGAATCATCTTTGAATAACAAAAAAATTTACTTGAAAATATAAGCTGGCAATTTTGCAATTTATCCTCTGCAGAAAGGGAAGACACCAGTTGTAAAATGTTCCAATATATTTTCTAGTGCATTCTGCCTCACTATAGAAATTTCTTGAATGTCATGGCACTAGTGGAGCAAAAGCCCAACCCAGCATATTCCCCCATGTATACTCTCTCTCTGCCTATATCTGAAAAGCCAAAGACAATTGGAGAATTTAACTTAAAATTACATATTTTTGTCATAAATTTAATGAACATAACCTCAAATGTGCATGCAAAACTTTTAGGCAAATGTACTCTGCTTCTTTCTTTTACATGCGTCCTCACTTTCTGTAATAACGATTTTATACTTTGTCCACTCTCCTCAAACACTCCACCTCTCAGTCCTAACCCCACTCCCTACAGATGCCTAGCTGCTACTTAAGAGAAAATTAAATTAGAATCCTTCAGTCTTCCTCTGACGACCATACCGACCAGTATCTGCGTCCATTCCCTCCTGTTACAAAAGGTAAACTGTCCTTCCTTGTATTCAACCCTGATTTCTCTACCCATCGTTAGAAACCCTATACTCACGTAACTTAAATTGCATGCCTTTCTGTCTAGTATAGTCAATATCATCATTTCGATTTAATTTCTCATTGAATATGCTCTACAAAATCATGATCCAGCAGCTTTTCTCCAGATATAATCTTCTCTTCTTTTAGATAAACCAATTCCAAAAAGGTTTATACTCATTATTTTTGTTTATCCTTCCTTCACTGAGTTATCAGACAAACCAGCTATCTGTTCCATTATGTCTCTAAAGCAGTGGTTTCTGTAGTAGCCATGTCACTAAGTCCAGTGGATATTGTTTAGTCTTTGTTCTGTTTCACCTCCCACTAGCTTTCCAAACTATTTTACTATGTTTTTCATTGAAGCGTTGTCTTCTTTTGTCATTACTGGCTCCTCTGTTTCTTTGTGTTTTCTTCCTAATTTCCTGACATTTCTCAGTTTTATTTTGTAAGACACCTCCTCTTCATCTCGACCATTGGAAGTTGAAGTTCTTCAAGGCTATAGATTAGGGCCACTTTTCCTCTGATTCTCTGCTGTCCCATGCTATCTAATGTTGGCCCACAGTGTCAATTACCAGTTTAGGCAAAACCCTCAAATCTCCAACCCAAACTGCTCCCTGAGCTCCAGGAGGACCTGAAATTTCCACGTAGATGTCTCAAGTTCACATCAAACTAATAGCACATATTCAAACTAAAAATGTGATCTTCACCGTCTCCTGTAATCCCATGACAACTGGGATGAAACAACAAAGGGCAAATATTCAGAATCATTTTAATACTTTCATTTCCTCTCCTGTTTTATCACAAAGTCCTATTGATGTTACATTCTGAACCATTACAAGCTGCCATTGTTTCTTCTGAGGACTACTGAAATACTCCCTCAGTGGTTAACCCACAATATTCAGGCATAGTCTCCAGTCCATTTTCCATGCTGCTTTCTGCAGGAGCTTTTAAACAATTTATTACAACCATCTTCTCTCAATTTAAAAACCTTCAGTGGAGTTCGTCATTGCTTGACAGTGTTCTGCATGATCTATTACCTACTAACATTTCAAAACTTGTCTTGCACCTGCAGCCCTGAAATTATTTCTTTACCTTTGTACACTTGAGTAATCCAGCCTCTCTCACATCTAATCTTTTCATCTGTGTATATGTGTATATTTACACATATATCTACCTATATGTTTGTGTAGACATATATGTATATATGTTTTTCTTAGTTTTCTATTTTAAAATTGTCAAATTATTCAAGCAGAGAAAAAAATTACAAAAATAAGATGTGATGCCAGTGGTACCCACCGCTCATATTTAATCCATGTCTAAATTGCTTCATGTCACTTTTAAGAAAATAAAATGTTACAGATACAGTTATTCCTTTGTACTTCTTTCCAATTCCGTTTTTCTTTTTCTATCCCAAGAGGTATTGACTGTCCTGAAATGTGTGGTTATCCTTTCTAGCCAAGTCCATATATGTTTACTTTCACCAATCAACTGACTAAAAGAGCAATATAAGGCATTGCTTTGTGCATTTTCTGTTGTTACATAAAAGTAATCTTATAATTCTGTCAGAAGTTTTTACTTAATGTTATAATTTTGATATATACAAATGTCAATATGTATAAAAATAATGTATTCATTAATACTGGAAATTTTATCATTATACTTGATGAATATTTATTTTGGTTTTTTGACACTCTCAACAATGCCATAGTAACATCCTTGTATTTCTCCATCTGCATATATGCAAGAGTTTCTCCAGAATATATGTTAGAAATTTGTGAATATTAGTATATTCACAACTTCAATATTACTATTACCCAGTTGGCTTCCAACATGGCAGTATGCAATTATACTCAGAATAGCAATATATGACTTTCCTCCTCTTTATATCTGTGATATTGGTGACTCTGAAATGGAATCTCGTATTTTAAATTATACTTACCTGATTGCTAGATATTGAGCATCTTTTCATATGAGTATTAATCATTTGAATTTTATCTTCTTAAATCAGCTTTAGATGTCATTTGTTCATTTGTTTCTTTTCTTTTGACGAGTTTATCTTATTGATCTGTAAGTACTCTATAAGCTTTCTTTTTACTAATACTGGGCTGGTTATGTATGTTGCAGATATCATCAAACTGTAGCCTATTTTAAAACTTAGTTCATGTAATGTATTTCAACATACAGAAGTATTTTAAATTTAATGTCAACATATCAATATTTTCTGTTTCTATTTTTTTGTTATTTCTTGTTCAAGAAACCTTTTCCTACTTTGAGATTTTCCTGTATTTTACTGGACAGATTCTAAAGATTTATTTTTCTTATTTAGAATGCTGACCCTTGCGGAATTTCTTCCATGTGCAGGGTGAGAAGGGAATGTTCTCTCATAATTTTCTAAATCAAATTATCAAATATCTGAAAGCAATTTATTAAACAGAGCAGAGAATGGCAAACTGGGGCCCATGGGTCAGCTGCCTGTTTTTGTATATAAAGGTTTCCTGGAACACAACTCTCCTCATTTGTTTCTACATTGGCTGTTTTTGTGCTACGTCAGCAGAGCTGGGTGGTTGTGACAGAGTCACTCTGATTCTCAATGCCTGAATTATTTACCATCTGTCCCTTTAAGAAAATATTTGCCAACCAGTGAAACATTCGTTCACTGTTTTATAAAACAGTGACTTGTTATGTACCAAGATTCCACAAAGGGTTTGTTTCTGGCCTCTCTATTCTGTTCTTTTTGCCTATAAAGCCACTTTGTCAATATCACATGGTTCCAATGACTATAGCTTTATAACATATTTGGACCTCCCACCTTATTCTGCTCTAAAAAGTTCCTGACTATTTTCAGAAATTTACTCATCTGTCAGAATTCAAGATCACTCTGATGAGTTCTGTGAAAAACGCATTTAGCTGTTTATTTGCTTTTGAGAAAATGTGACATCTTTAAGGTGTTGAGTCTTTCATCCATGAAATGACGTGTCTCTCTATCAATACAGTCTTCTTTTATGTACTTTGTAAAATTTTAAAGTTTTCTCTGTAATAGCTCTGCACATCTTTGGTAGATTGATTTTTAGGTATGTTTCCATTCTCTTCTTTATATCTCTTCTCATATTTTTTTTTTTCCTTACTGTGCCGCTGTGGATAATTTCCTCAGATCCATCTTTCAGCTCAGTAAATCACTCTTCAAATGTGCCTAATCTGCTATTTAACATTCATTGAGTTTTTTATATCAAAAGCTGTAATTTTATTTCTAGAAGTTTTATTCGATTCCTTTAAAAATGTGCCTGTTCTTAGAGTTTCCATTTTTTTCTAATCCTTATTCTATTCATATAATCCTTTCAACATATTTACTTTGTTGTGCTATCACAGTGCTGTAGTCACTCAAATCATAGGTATTTTAATTTTTTTTTCTCCTTTCTAATGCCACTCTACCTCAGGGAAATTTAATGCACACTTCATTGTGACAAGGTTCCTATAAAATGATTTTTCATTTCATAACTGCCATGTATATGCAGGTGTGTGCATGTATGTACCTTTTGTGGTTGTTGTTTATGTTATTGTTTAAAATCATCCTACAGTATTTCTCACCCTGAGAATTCCAGCAGCATGTTGGTGTTTAACTTAGGACTGTACACCAGCATCTCTCACAGGAGTCTTCTAGATTCCCATGGACAGAATCATGCTTCTTTCTCACTTTGTCCTTTTTGATTTTGCCTCCCTGCAAGGTCCTCAGTACCATCTCTGCAGAATCAAGCTTCTTTCTCACGTTGCCCTTTTTGATTTTGCCTCCCTGCAAGGTTCTCAGTACCATCTCTGCCCCTTTGAAAGGCCCAAAGAGCACATCTTTTCCAGCTTTCAGGAGTCAAAACCCCAGACTCAGCCCATTCCCAACATTTCCTCAGGGTTTTGCTTTGTCACCTACAAACAGGCTTTAAGACCCTGCTTTATTTCTACTATAAGGGGATTCTTTCTCTTTCTTTAATCATTGACAATATTTATTTTGTTGTTGTCATGCTATCTTGCCCAACATTGTGTAGATGCTTGCAACAGGGAGCTCACATTAATTCTGGCACTGTGATGCTGAAATCAACACTGCCACTTAAGTGGGAGTTGTCCTCCAAACTTCAGCTTTCTCAAGAAAGGATCCCCAGGCCTCCATGTTCCCAGCCTTAGTTAGTCATGTTTGGTGATGTGTTCTTATTGCATTGTTGGCATTTATCAAACATGAACCTTCGTCTTAAAGCTGGGTCACCATCCCAGATGTATCTTTCTTCCTTCAAGACGACATTATCTCAGAGTCTTCCCTGGCTTTCCTTACTACTGGAACTTGGTTTGTCAGGGTTCCTTTTCCGTGGCAGTCATTTTCCTTAACCTTGGATTTTGGAATCCAAGGATATGACAATTCAGCTTTTGCAAGTTAATACAGATCTTCCAAAGTGAAATTTACTGCATAACAAGAGCCAAAGTAGTTTCTGCCAAGCTCTCTAAAGGAAAATAAAATTTAACAACAAAAAAATGGTATTTTCATATTCTACATTTGAAACACATAGGAGAACACAAAAATGATTGTTTTCCAGAATAAAGATATGCATGAAAGTGATTTCTATTTCTATCCCTAGATACTAGAAAAGTGGGCATAAATTTTACATAATTCTTTTTTTTTTTTTTAATGGAGTTTTGCTCTTTTCACCCAGGCTGGAGTGCAATGGTGTGACCTCGGCTCCCTGCAACCTCCACCTCCTGGGTTCAAGCGATTATTCTGCCCCAGCCTCCCAAGTGGCTGGGATTACAGGTGTGCACCACCATGCTCAGCTAATTTTTGTATTTTTAGTAGAGACAGGGTTTCACCATGTTAGCCAGGCTGGTCTCAAACTCGACCTCAGGCGATCTGCCCACCTCAGTCTCCCAAAGTGCTGGGATTACAGGCGTGAGCCACCACGCCCAGCCAATTTTGTACAATTCTTACCAACAAGGTATCCTATTTAAAGATTAAAAAAACAGAAACAGAAATTAACATGTAATAGAAATCTTACGGCACAACCACAATTACAAAATGAGAATTTTAACACAGTTATCTCACAAACTGATATATGACATACAGATATATCGTAAATGTAAAAATGTTGAATAAAAGTTTTGTAAGACATGTATTTTGTATTTAAGGGCCTTTATCCAATCCAAATAAAATATGTTCAGATATTCAAGAAATATTTAAATACAAAAATATGTAATACTGTAAGTGATACACAAAGCTCACAAACTCACAGAAAAAATGATGCAAATAGAAAAATTATGTGAAAACAATGAAAATAACAAGGAATTAACAAGACAGATATCTAAAAATAACTAATCTAGAAATTAAATATGCATAGTATATCTTCTCAATAACTTGGAATATAGGGGAAACTAAAGCCAAAATTGGGAACGTCTTAAGTGATTGAAATTGAGAACACTTCTGTACATGTTATGTATTGCATTTAAAATTATAGAGACAAAAACACACGCACATATATCCTTTAGTTTATTTACTGGGAAATACAAAGCACTAAAAAATAATTTAGCTAAACATTCAAAATAAAAAGAAATTAAAAAAATTAAATGATAACAATAAAATGAAACCAAGAGCTAATCCTTAATAAAAGAAAGACAGATGAAAAGTCTAGATTCAGGACTGTGTGACCATAAGTAATATACAGTAATAGCAATATGAAAGCTAATGTACCCATAGATAGAAGTTTTTAAAAGGCATATACTCTATGTCAATGAGTTTAAAAATTCATTGAGGCTTATGTATCTATACGTATTTTATATATAGCATATATGTGTATGCATACTTATGTATATATATAAACCATATTTTCTTTAAAAAACTGAGATATGTATGTATATATTATATATATTTTTCAAGATAATCAAACATCAAAAATTTCAATTCTTCAATATAAGCAATAACCACTTTAAAAAATTGGGGAAAAGCTTCATCAATTAGCAAAAATATTCTATAATATCTTTAAAAATGAAAAAGTAAAATAGTATGTTAAATGGACTATTCAGAAGGAAAATTAGCCATTACAGTAATTGAAAGAAAACCATGAACAAATTGTATAAATTCAAGAGAAACTCCATAAGCAAGAGAGTGAGCCCCAAACTGTAGAATGCTTTGACTGTTGTCTTCTTTTTTCATTCCAAAAGTTAGCAAAGGTAATAGTGTGGCTTAAATAAAATAAAGTCAATGCCTCAATCAAGGGCTGACACTCAGCTCTGTCACTGCCATCTAGTCTGGCACTAGAACCTCTCAACTGGCATTAATGACAGTATTATCAGCTTAAACTTTGACAATGAAATAAACAATAATTAGAGGCAGAGTCACAGGTGGCTGGCTAACCTTATCCTGAGAGGTATCTGGAGACGAGATTGAGAGTGATTTATGCCACAGGGGATGACATCCAAGGGAATGAGTTTCCTTTTTATAAATACAAGTAGTATCTTGAGCCTGTGTGCTTAAAATCACTTCTTGATGATGTGAAAACCTTTTCAGCTACTTCTGGCCAGTGATATGTCATGTGTCGGTTATCTCCAATGCCCACCTGTTGTATTAGAGAGTACCTGAAACGTGGAAAGAACATGGGCTTGGAGAGTGTAGAAATACGTGGTCCTCCTGCCTTGGGATATAAACCGTGGCAGCTGCTCACTAGTTAAAAACGTATCCGTACTTCTTATTATAACCAGGAATGCTGGACCCTCCTAGAAGGACCACCAGTGGGAGTTAACAACCAAAACGTGGAAAACGATAAAAACAGGCTAAAAGCACATCACTGAAAAACTGAATAAATAGACAAAAATGTTCAGGGGAGAGGGAGATTGGAGGAGGTAAGCTTGGGAAGATTTATACATATGAAATGTTCCAAAATTACAATGATGACAATTGCCAACCAAATGTACCCATAAATTTAAAACATTCTAAATTCAAATCTCTTTTTTTTTCTTTTTAAGGAGTTTGATTCTAAAATTCATCTAGCAAATTTCATGTGAAAGAAGGGAAAATATATATTTTTAAAAATGTAGATAGACCTTTTAAGTGTGAAATTAGGAGTATTCATGTAAACACCATAATGGCCCACAAAAAAAGAGAACTATCTTACTCTGAAGAGAAGGTGAAGAAAAGTGGATTTTCAGAGGCATCGTGACAAGGAGAGAATTGGAAACAAGGACCATATTAAAAATATGTGAAGAGGTTTTAAAACGAGGGTACACATTTCATGCAAATGGTCTTGGGACTGGAGAAAATAGCAGAACATGAGCAATTTCTACTGGCTGAAGTGACTAAGAGACTTCTAAAGACAGGAATTTCATTTTAGTACCTTCCATTAGTCCAAACTTCCAGAAAAAGACTCGAAAACACAAAAGACATTAAGAAATCTGGAAAATTTTTTTAAAAATTGAGTAAAATAATTTAGGATGAGTGTGTTCACTCCTTTCCCCCTCCCCCACCACCAAAAACATTCTAGAGATAAACGATGAACAATGAATTTATCATTAAATCGAGTGGTACCCCAGAAGTCTATTTTTAAATACTAAAGATGACTCTACAAAGCAAAAAGGCTTCTAACACTAATGCTGACACTGAGATTACAGGTCCAGAAGACTGCAGTAATAAAAACTATGAAAAAATGGGTGTAAAACAAACCAATAATTTGATGGGACTAAATCGAATCCAAGAGCAGTGTAATTAATATGTAAGAATGTATTCAATAATAAAGAAGCCATTCAAAGTAGGATAGGCCTTTCAATAATATCTGTTGCAATGATTGTTTATCCATTTAAAAATAACATTAGACCCTTTACATCTCACTAAGATAAAAGTAGAAGAATGTCTTTTTAACCTTGACTAAAAGAAGCCCTCCCTAAAGATGTCAAAACTTAGCAACTACAAAGCTCATTACTGAATAAGTAGGCTAAATGAGCAAATGATTTAAAATAAAACAAAGAAAAAATAAATTACAAAAAAAGTTAATGTCTATGGTGGTTTTAAAACATTTAAACTCTGACAGTTCTCCCAATGAAAACTGAAACCTAATGTCTAATTTTTCTCCCCTTGACTGTGGGTCAGTCTGAGCTACTTGTGTCTAGCAAATGGAAGCTGGCAGAAATGACACTGCAAGACATTCAAGGCTTGTTCAGAAAAGGCAATTCCATTTTTGCCTGAATCTCTCTTGTGATTTTGCCCTTGAAACTTAGTTGCCATGTTATGAGGAAGCCCAAGCCACAAACAGAGGCCATATGCAGGTGTCTGGTAAACAGCTCCAGGTGACTTCCAAGGTGAAAGTCAGCTTAACCAAGAAACATGAAAATGAATAAATAAGTCTTCAGAAGATTCTAGTTCCCAGTTTTTAATCTGGCTCAAATGAGGCAGGACTGACCAGAAATAAGATGTCCCCATCAAACCCTGACTAAATTACAAGTTTGTGAACAAAATAAATGTTACCATTTTTCAAGCAATGACATTTTTGAGTGGTTTTATTATGTACCAACAGATAATTAGAACAATACCCTTTGTATATCAAGAGTTTAAATACAACTAAACATTTAAAAAGTGCTTGAAAAAAATTATCAAAGATGGAAAAGTAATGCATAGGAAAACATATATGAATAATACACATACCCCAAAAATGTCCAAGAATATTAGTTATTGAAGAAATTAAAAGGATATAGTGAATACAATTATCTCTTATTAATTTGACAGTTTCAATTCCTCACAACAAAAAGATCTGACTAGATAAATGATACATCAGATGTATTTAATTATCGTGTAAAATATGCATGAAATAATTGTTAAATCCCCAAATCAAGATGCTAAATTGGTGAAATTTCATTGTTTGGATAATAAACTATATGTCTATAAATGCACAGGAAGTTAGTTTAAGGTACAGGAATAAGAAAGATAAGAGTTGGATTTTTATCATATATATTACTGTATTTTTTCCCACAAAGATCAACTGTTACTTTTGTAATAATAAAGAGACTAATGCTTATTAAAGTCCCATTCTGTGAAGGAGTGTGGATGCTTTGGAATTGGTGCCAACAGTGGAGGGTTTTGCATTGTAAGTGCGAGTCCCTATTGTGCTATTACCAAGAGAATCCATCCCTTAACCAGGTAAAATTACTTTTCAGTTTGGGTTTCATTTTTGTGTTCTCTAATCACATAATTACACCTGTGGTCCTCAGACAAGTAAAAGCCAGAGAAAGTAAGCTTAAAGGAATTCAAAGAATGCCTGGGTCAAGGCTACTATTGACCCAAAGGAAATAGCTGTGAAGAGTATATATTTTTCCCATTTCTGGTCTTGATTTTTATTTTGTTTTTTTTTTGTTTTTTTTTTTTTTTTTTCCCCTAGAACACAATCGATAAGGACTACATGTGATAAAAGCAAGGCACATATGATTTTTAGTACTGGAAAAAAAAAAAGTAAAAACAAATCCATTCTGAATTAATCAAAAACTATCTGCTGAATATCTGATAGGTGCAAGCACTGTTATTGGCAGCCCAGACGATTATTTTACAGAGTGATGATGAGACAGGAAGTATTACCAAATGCTCTGCACAGAGAAAAACTCCAGTAAGTCTTCACTTAATTTCATTGACAGGTTCTTGGTATTGGGACTCAGAAAACAATACACCAAAATGAAGGCCTCAGAAGCAAAACTTTTTTTCTCTTAACTTCTCCCACTCTCCTGTCTCTCAGTCCCATTGTCCCCTGAGGCTTAATATAGAACTAGAATCCCTCTTCCCCAAGGTAGGTCATAGAAACCAGAACCCCTTTTCCCAAAGCTAGCCATAAAATCTAAAAAATCTAAAAATATCACTCAAAGTTTCTCTCTGCCTTTCTGTGTAGAAAAAAAAGTGGTCCCCCCAAAATGATCTGACCTACCTCATTTGACTATAAGTCACAAGATCCCCATTCCAGAGAGGGCCCTGCCCCAGGCCCAGAAGGAAGGGATGCATGCTCAGAGAGGCTGAGAAAAATCTAGACAGAGAGGCCTTGCTGGGTTTTCCCACTCAGTCTGTTAGCATTAGACTATATTTCTACACAGTTGTTCACACTTTGTTGACCCTAAGCATAGGACAATTTTTCCCTGTATTTTGGGGTCTTCATTCATAAGGCTCCCATGCTGTATAAAATTATGATCACATAAATTTGTATGCCTTTTCTCTTATGACTGTGCCTTTTGTGAGTTGATTTCTCAGCAAAATTTCAGAGGGACAAGTCTTGACCCCTACAATGGAGATTTCAACTTTAAGTGAAATGACACACAGCAGGTGCTCGAATAATGTGCCCCACGAAAGTGGTAAATGGTGTTCAGCCCTCATTATCGATTATAATCACACTCTTTAACCTAGCTCCCTATGATTATATTACCTCACTAATGAAGTGAAAATAATGGTATCTGCCTTGATTTTTTTCCCTCGTTGAAATAATTTTATATCTGCATAAACATCAAAATCTTCTGAATAGCATAATAATTGTTAATATCAGGCAAAAAATGATTATAAAATCCTTAGGATGTAAAAAGCACATGAAACTTTCTCCAGGTTAGAGCATATAAGGGCCATAAAACATGATTCAATAATTTTATAGGATTCTATAGCATAGTAGGGTAACTATAATGAACAGTAATTTATCATATATTTCAAAATAGCTAGAAGAAAGCATTTTGGATATTCCGAACATAAAAATTTGACAAACGTTTGAGGCGATAGATATGCCAGTTATCCCAATTTGGTAATTACATGTTCTATACATGTAATAGTTTCATTGTCTTTTACTTCACTATATGCCAGACAACACATGTACCTTATATGTACAATTATTGTATCAATTAAACATGTAAAATAAAATAATAATTTTAAAGTATTGCTTTGATACAAAGTATGTTCTCCAACCACAATAGAATGAAATTAGAAATCAAACAGAGATATTTGGGAAATTTTTAAATGTGGAAACTAAGTAACACACTTCTAAGCAATCAATGGGTCAAGTAGAACTCATAAGGGAAACTGGAAAATACTTTGAGATTAATAAAAGTGAAAATACAACATAATAAAATGTTGAGATGGAGCTCCAGTCGTAAACTAGAGAAAGTACAGCAAACTAAATCCAAATAGGTAGAAGGAAGAAGATAATAAAGCATAGAGTAGAAATCATGAAATAGAGAATAGAAAAATAATAGGCAAAATCAAGAACCCTAAATGTTAGTTATTTGAAAACATCAACAAAATCAATAAATGTGTAGTTAGACTAACCAAGAAATAGAAGACTCAATTATTGAAGTCAGAGGTGAAAGAGGGAATGTGAATGCCAAATTTATAGAAACAAAAATGACCCTAAGACAACACCATGAATAAAAACATGCTAACAAATGAGAGAACTGAGATGAAGTGGGAAAATTCCTAGGAAGACACAATTATTGAAACTAACTCATGAAGAAACAGAAAATTTGGAGAGATGCATTACAAGTAAAAGAAAGGCATTATTTTCATCATTATTTAACGGATGAGGTAACTACAGTTTAGAGATATTATTTATCCAAAATCATACAATTTGATGCAGAGTAAAAATGAAACCCAGTCCGTCTGCTTCCTAAAACCAGGCTCTTTCCAAACAACATTTAAGGCCCCAAATCAAATGTCCCACCTGTGAGAAAAGGGTTCCCATAGAGTGATGATTCTCATAATGTGGGCCTGGGGTCGGTCGCATCAGCAACACCTGGGACCTTGTCCAAACTCTGAATTCCCAGGCTCCACACAGACTTATTCAATCCGAGAGCAGAGCTCTGTTTGAACAAGACTTCCAGGTAATTCTGGTAGACTATAAAGTTTGGAAACACTCACATAAACACAGCCAATATTGGGAGCACTTCTTTACAAAATAAGATATTGAGGATGTCCTACTTTCTTGTACATTTTTTTTTTTTTTTTAGGTTCTAAAGCTTTCCTTCCAAAGAACAGCATCTCTTTTTAAAGTGACAAAGCAATTTTCATTGATGTTTGTAAATAGTGTTAATTAATGGAGCTATAAAATGTAAGGAAAATTTAGCAAATCTCCCAGTTTGTATCAAGAACTGAGACAGTTCTAGTAAGTTGATATTTGTTAGGATATAAAGAAGGCCTCCCCCAACCCTCAAAAGTGAGAGACTTATCCCAGTATTTTGAGCCTGGCCCTGGGAGTTAGGCACAATACATTGACGCCAAAAGCGTCAAGTCTCCACTTTGGAAGGAAGTGTCTTTTAGGTTTCCAAGGAAACAGAGAATATCATGTTTGAATCCTTACTTGGGCTGAATCCAATTCTAAAAATCACCAGGATCTATACCCAGAGGCATAGAAAAAAATGGATCAGGAGAAAAATAATGTATTACACCTGGCCACCATGGAGAAGACAAAATAATAGGTAAAAGCAACAATTTGCCAACTGCACAAGTTCTCCCAATTGTATGGTATATTTTAAAGAATAGATTCTTTCTAATCACCACTACCACATATAGAGTTAACTGGAGGCAGAGAAGCAGATTCCAGCATTTAAAACTATGTGCCTCAGGGAGATTCAAATGCACAATTGAAAATATCTTCGAAGGAGCCCACACAGCATCAGGCAGAAGTGCAGTTTCTAAGTAATTCATAGCTGACTCTAGGGCTGGTTTGTGTGTGCATAAATACACAATCGTATATGCCAGTGTATAGATTAGTACATAAGTATACATAATATATATAAAACATGTAAGAGACTGAATATGGATCACATCAATTAAGAATTTCCCACATAAAAAATAAAATCTGAATTGAAGACAAAACTAGAAATTTTCTGGAACCTTGTATTTTTAAAAAGTGATAAACTCAGCCAAACAACACATCTCAATAAAAAAGCACATAATCTTAGCTAGCTGTGCCGAATATGGTGGACCATGAAACACTCTAGGAGACTGACCTCTAAAGTATCAGTACTCATCATCAGTAAAATTTATCCTCTGACTTTTCAGCTAAGAAAGAAAAATAGAAAGCACTCAGGATAGTACAGTATTTTATCATTTTATTTTTAAAAGAAAAGTATCCATTTTAATATTGCATTGATCACTTTATTGTATTGTTTTTTAAAAGGTGTCTCCTTCAGTTACGAAAGTATGAAAGTAGTCATACACATTTTTAAAGTAATAGACATTTTTAAAGCAGTTTTACATTTATAGGACTTTCTCTGCAGAAAGTACAGAGATTTCCCACGTACTCCTTCCCCCGTCCCCGACCCTCCACAGTTTCTCCTGTTATTAGCATTTTGTGTTTGTGTGGTACATTTGTGACAATTGATGAGTCAATGTTGATGCATTATTATTTACTAAAGGGAATAGTTTTCATTAGGCTCGCTTTTTGTGGTGTACATTCTGAGTTTTGATGCATGTATAATGATATGTGTCTATCATTACCGTATTGTGAAAAATCGTTATACCACCCTGAAAATCCTCTCTGGTCTATTCATTCCTCAACCCTCTACTCAACCCCCAGTCCTGACCCTCTGGCAACCACTGATCTTTTTACTGTCTCCATAGTTTTGCATTTTTCATAATACCATGTAGTTAGAATCATACAGTAAGCAGCATTTTTAGATTGGCTTCTTTCACTTAGCAAAATGCTCTTAAGATTCATACATGCCTTTTTGTGGCTTGGTAACTATCTCTTTTTTTAAATCACTGAATAATATGCTATTGTATAAAATATACCAAAGATTGTTTATCCATTCACCTACTGAAGGACATCTTGGTTGCTTCCAATTTTGGGCAATTATGAATAAATCTTGTACAAACATTCATGTGTAGGTTTTCTATTAATCTCACCGTTAGTTAGAAAAGAGTATATGTAATATTTTAATTGACACCCATTTTTTGGGAAAAATATGTCTTTGCATACGAAATTATCTTAGGTTTTCTTATGCATACCAGATCGATGAAATTTCGTCTTGCTTTTAGAAATTGGGATTGAAGAGGGAGAAAAAGTAGAATCAAAGAAGCTCATGATCAGGAAAAATTCTGGTAGCCATTTGGGTCAGCCCCCGTGTCCTCAAGTCCGTGTTTGAATTCTTTCACATTTCTCTTATATTCATACATCCACTGCTGAATATAGTTTTCTTTTTGGCACACTGAACTTTTTTAAATATTACTTTTTAGATTGCACTGTCTGAATTTCTATTTCTTAGGGCTACACAGAAATAGTAGACTTAATCATCTTCCTAGCAGCTTGAGATTTTTGAAGACATTTCCACATTTGCCCGGTTCCTTCAAGCTTTCTTCTACGGATGTTTCTGAGTCTTTTCATCGATATGATCTACTCATGATTCTAGTTCAATTTTATGTCAGATTTTCACATTATTTCTACCTAAATGCAGGGAATTGATATACATCATCCTACAAGTTAATTAGATAACGTACGATGCTAAAAATTTTGTGTTTTTTTTTATTGCTTTAATGACAAAATCAAGCTATGAATATGGCATAACACAGTCACCGTTTATAGATCATGTTCGTTATTTGCATTGTCTACTAGAAAGACTGACATATGCAGACATAATCTTAAAACCATGGCAAAAAAATTAAGAGTACTGTTTAAGGTTAAGAGGACAATACAAAACTTTAGAATATCTCTCATTTAAGTGATTACAAAGTTGCAAACTTCCATAGTAAATTTCTTCTTTAAAAGATCAAACAATAACCAAAACCCAGAAAGATATGCAGTGGATTAAAATCACAATTTTTATATTAATAACACTGGTTGCAGTAGATCTCAGATTAGAAAAACAGAAAAGTGAGTGGTGAATTAGAATAAAAGTTCTACAAATTTTCCAATTAAAAGTTTAAAATATGTGGAAGAAATTCATACAGCAAAAAAAGAGAACTGGAGATCAATTAGAAGAAATAATATGTAAGAGAATATTGAGAAAAAAAACAGTAAAAAAAGAAAACTTCCAAGATTTAAAGTCAAAGGAAACACTAAACAGTGAATGAAATTACTAAACAGAAAATTTTCCACTATACATATACAAGTAACCTTGTACATTCAACTAAAAAGAGATTAAACGTTTTCACAAATATCTAGGAATGAAGACCTCACAATTTACACAAAAAATCAGTTACAATCAAACTTCTCTTTTACAACATTAATAAATTTATCAAATTCTAAAAAATAGTGAGAAAAGTTTATACATGAGAAAAAAACTATAAAGACAACAACAGAAATGAAGACAAAAAGGAAACAAAAGCACAGTAGAGAGAATTAATGAAGCCAAAAATTGGTAATTTGAAGAAAAGTAATGAAATTGATAAACCTCTGGGAAGCCTGATCAACAAAGCAAACAATAAGAAAACATGAATTATAAATATTAGCAATGAAAAACATACCTCACTGTGGATTCCAAAGATATTATAATGATAATGAAAGGATTCTACAAAACAATTTATGACAGTAAATATGAAAGTTTAAATTAAATGAACTATTTTCTAGACAGAAACACAGATTACCACAATTCACACAAGAAAACACAGAATGTTTTCATTATCTCAAACCTATAAAATAAGTGGAATCTGTAATTTAAAAATTTTGTGTACTCACATACACATGTATGAACAAATAAACCATCTCTATGACTAGCTAGCCTTTGATGTGAATTATTATTCTAAAAATTTAAAGGAGAAATGTAATAAATGTTACACAATCTCTTTCAGAAAATTGAAATTAAAAAAAGGAACGTGCCAACTTGATGATTATAATCCTGAACTAAAAGACAAGACAAAAGAAAGAAAAGACAAATAAGGACCTTTAAAGAATGTCAAATCAAAGGACAATTTCTCTCATAATTATACATGTGAAAGTCCCCAAATAAAACACTAACAAATCAAAATCAACCATGTATAACATAATACATCACCACCAAATGGAGTCTATTTAAGAAATGCGAGGTTGGTTTAATATTTTACATTTAACGTAATTCTTCATTTAAATAGTAAAAGTATAACATGTATTACAATAATTAATACCTGTTTATATATAATAATATATAATAATTATATTTCCAGATACATCTGTCTTTATGACAACACACTATCTTAACACAGTAATAATAGGTAGTCTATATCTTTTTCAGTAGTTTTCTTCTTTCTTTATTTCTTCTAAAAATAAGGGATACATGTGCAGAATGTGCAAGTTTGTTATATAGCTGTACATGTGCCATGGTGATATGCTGCACCTATTGACCCATCCACTGATTTCCCTCCCTTCACCCCCCACTCCACAACAGACCCTGGGGTGTGTTTGTTCCCCTCTGTATGTCCATGTGTTCTCATTTTTCAACTCCCACTTATGAGTGAGAATATGCAGTGTCTGGTTTTATGTTCCTGTGTTAGTTTGCTGAGATGATGGCTTCCAGATTCATCCATGTTTGTTCAAAGGGCACGATCTCTTTCCTTTTTATGATTGCACTGTATTTCATGGTGTATATGTACCACATTTCTTCATCCAGTCTATCACTGATGGGCATTTGGGTTGTTTCCATGTCTTTGCTATTGAAAATAGTGCTGCAGTAAACATACGTGTGCATGTGTCTTTATAGTAGAATGATTTATATTCCTTTGGTACATATCCAGTAATGGGATTGCTGGGTCAAATGGTATTTCTGGTTCTAGATCCTTGAGGAATTGCCATACCGTCTTCCACAATGGTTGAACTAATTTACATTCCCACTAACAGCGTAAAAGCATTCCTATTTCTCCACAGCCTCACCAGTATCTATTGTTTCCAGACTTTTTAATAAGTACCATTCTGATTGGTGTGAGATGGTATCTCATTGTGGTTTTGATTTGCATTTCGCTGATGATCAAGGATGTTGAGCTTTTTTTCCTATATTTGCTGGCTATGTAAATGTCTTATTCTGAGATGTGTATGTCCGTATCCTTTGCTCACTTTTTGATGGGGTTGTATTTTTTCTTGTAAATTTGCTTAAGTTCCTTGTAAATTCTGGATATTATACCTTTATCAGATGGATAGATTGCAAAAACCTTCTCCCATTCTGTGGGTTCCCTGTTCACTCTGATGATAGTTTCATTTGCTCTGCAGAAGCTCTTTAGTTCAATTTGATTCCATTTGTCCATTTTGTGTTTTGTTGCAATTGTTTTTGGTGTTTTCGTCATGAAGTCTTTGCCCATGCCTATGTCCTGAATGGTATTGCCTAGGTTTTCTTCTAGGGTTTTAGGTTTTACATTTAAGTCTTTAATTCATCTTGAGTTAATTTTTGTATAAGGTGTAAGGAAGGGGTTCAGTTTCACTTTTCCACATATAGCTAGCCACTTTTCCCAGCACCATTTATTGAATAGGAGATCCTTTCCCCATTGTTTGTTTTTGACAGGTTTGTCGAAGATGAGATGGGTGTAGATGTGTGGTATAATTTCTAAGGTCTCCGTTCTGCTCTATTGGTCCATATGTCTGTTTTGGTACCAGTGTCATGCTGTTTTGGGTGTTGTAGTCTTGTAGTACAGTTTGAAGTCAGGTAGCATGATGCCTCCAGCTTTGTTCTTTTTGCTTAGGATTGTGTTGGCTACACAGAGTCTTCTTTGATTCCATATGAAATTTAAAATAGTGTTTTCTAATTCTGTGAAGAATGTCAATGGTAGTTTGATGGGAATAGCATTGAATCTATAAATTACTTTGAGCAGTATGGCCATTTTCATGATATTGATTCTTCCTATCCATCAGGATACAATGTTTTTCTTTTTGTTTCTGTCCTATTTTATTTCCTTGAGCAGTTGTTTGTAGTTCTCCTGGAAGAGTTCCCTCACATCCCTTGTTAGCTGTATTGGTAGGTATTTTATTTTCTTTCCAGTGATTTTGAATGGGAGTTCATTCATGATTTGGCTCCTTGCTTGCCTATTGTTGGTGTAAAGGAATGTTTGCGATTTATGCACACTGATTTTTGTATCCTGAGACTTTGCTAAAGTTGTTTATCAATTCAAGAAGTTTTTGGGCTGAGATTATGGGGTTTTCTAAATATAGAATCATGTCATCTGCAAACAGAGACACCTTGTCTTCTTCTCTTCCTATTTGAATACCTTTATTTCTTTCTCTTGCCTGATTGCCCTGGCCAGAATTTCCAATACTATGTTGAATAGGAGTGGTGAGAGAGGGCATCCTTGTCTTGTACCAGTTTTCAAAGGGAATGCTTCCAGCTTTTGCCCATTCAATATGATATTGGCTGTGGGTTTGTCATAAATAGCTCTTATTATTTTGAGATATGTTCCATCAGTACCTAGCTTATTGAGAGTTTTTAACATGAAAGGGTGTTGAATTTTTATCAAAGACCTTTTCTGCATCTGTTGAGATAATCCTGTGGTTTTTGTCTTTGGTTCTGTGTATGTGATGGATTACATTTATGATTTGCATATGTCGAATGAGCCTTGCATCCCAGGAATAAAACCGACTTGATCGTGGTGGATAAGGTTTTTGATGTGCTACTGGATTTGGTTTGCCAGTATATTATTGTGGATTTTCACTTCGATGTTCATCACATATATTGGCCTGAAGTTTTCTATTTTTATTGTATCTCTTCCTGGTTTTGGTATCAGGATAATGCTGGGTTCATAAAAATAGTCAGAGAGGAGTCCCTCCTTTTCAACTGTTTGGAATAGTTTCAGAAGGAACGGTACCACTCCCTCTTTTTATTTCTGGTAAAATTCAGCTGTGAATCCGTCCTTTGGTTTGTAGGCTATTAATTAGTTCCTCAATTTCAGAACTTATTATTGGTGTATTCAGGGACTGACTTCTTCCTGGTTTACTCTTGGGAGGCTGTATGTGTCCAGGAATGTATCCATTTCTTCTAGATTTTCTAATTCATTTGCATAGAGGTGTTTATAGTATTCTCTGATGGTAATTTGTATTTCTGTGGGGTCAGTGGTCATATCCTCTTTATCTTTTTTTTATTGTGCCTATTTGATTCTTCTCTCTCTTCTTCTTTATTAGTCTAGGTAGTGGTTTATCTATTTTGTTAATTTTTTCAAAACACCAGCTCCTGGACTTACTGGGTTTTTGGAGGGTTTTTTATGTCTCCATATCCTTCATTTCTTCTCTGATCTTAGTTATTTTTTGTCTTCTGTTAGCTTTTGGATTAATTTGCTCTTGCCTCTCTGGCTCTTTTAATTGTGATATTAGGGTGTCAATTTGAGATCTTTCTAGCTTTCTGACGTGGGCATTTAGTGCTATATATTTCCCTCTTACACTGCTTTAGCTGTGTCCCAGAGATTGTTACATTGTCTCTTTGTTCTCTTCTCTTTGAAGAACCTCTTGATATTGCTTTAATTTCATTATTTACCCAGGAGTCATTCAGGAGCAGGTTGTTCAATTTCCATGAAATTGTGTGGTTTTGAGTGAGTTTCTTAATCCTGAGTTCTCATTTGATTGCACTGTGGGCTGAGAGACTGTTTATTATGATTTCAGTTCTTTTGTATTTGCTGAGGAGTGTTTTACTTCCAATTATGTGGTCGATTTTAGAATAAGTGCCATGTGGTACTGAAAAGGTATATTCTGTTGATTTGAGGTAGAAAGTTCTGTAGATTTCTGCTAGGTCCACTTGATCCAGAGCTCAGTTCAAGAAGTCTCTTTGTGAGTCTCTAAGAACTTGTTTTAGGAATCTGGGTGCTCCTGCGTTGGGTGCATATATATTTAGAATAGTTCACTCTTATTGAATTGTTCATTTTATCATTATGTAATGCCCTTTTTTGTCTCTTGTTATTTGTGTGGTTTAAAGCCTGTTTTGTCAGAGACTAGGATTGCAACCCCTACTTTTATTTCTTTTGCTTTTTCTTTTTTTCTTTCCATTTGCTTGGTAAATTTTCCTCCATTTCTTTATTTTGAGCCTGTGTGTGTCTTTTACACGACACTGGTCTCCTGAATACAGTACACCAATGGGTCTTGACTTCTTATCCAGTTTGCCAGTGTATGTCTTTTAATTGAGGCTTTTTGTCCATTTACATTTAAGGTTACTATTGTTTTGTGTGAATTTGATCCTGTCGTCATGATGCTATCTGGTTATTTTGCACACTAGTTAATGCAGTTTTTCATAGTGTCATTGGTCTTTATATTTTGGTGTGTTTTTGCAGGGGCTGGTACCAGTTTTTCCTTTCCATATTTAGTGCTTCTTTCAGGAGCTCTTGCAGGGCAGGCCTGGTGGTAACATAATTCCTCATTGTTTGCTTGTCTGGAAAGGATTTTATTTCTGCTTCACTTATGAGTCTTAGTTTAGCTGAATATGAAATCTGAGTTGAAAATTATTTTCTTTAAGAATGTTGACTATTGACCCCCAACATCTTCTGGCTTGTAGAGTTTCTGCTGAGAGGTCTGCTGTTAGTCTGATGGGTTTCTGTTTGTAGATGACCTGGCCTTTCTTTCTGGCTGCCCTCAACAGTTTTTCCTTTATTTTGACCTTGGAGTATCTGACGATTATGTGTCTTAGGGTTGATCTTCTTGTGGAGTATCTTAGTGGTATTCTCTGTATTTGGTGAATTTACTTGTTGGCCTCTTGCTAGGTTGGGGAAGTTCTCCTGTTTAATAGTGTTTTCTAACTTGTTTCCATTCTCCTCATCTCCTTCTGGTACTCCAATTAATTGTAGGTTCTTTTTATGAAGTGCCATATTTCTTGGAGGCTTTGTTCATTCCTTTTCATTCTTTTTTCTCTAGTCTTGTCTGCATCCCTTATTTCAGCAAGGTGCTCTTCAAACTCTGCTATCCTTTCTTCTGCTTGGTTGATTCAGCTATTGATATTTGTGTATGCTTCACAAAGTTCTTGTCCTGTGTTTTTCAGCTCCATCAGATCATTTATGTTCCTCTCTAAACTGGATATTCTAGTTACTAATTCCTCTAACCTTTTATCAAGATTCTTAGCTTCTTTGCATTGGGTTAGAACATGCTCCTTTAGCTCAGTGTCATTTTTTATTACCCATCTTCTGAAGCCTAATTCAGTCAATTCGTCCGTCTGATCCTCCATTCAGTTCTGTGCCCTTGATGGAAAGATGTTGCAATCATTTGGAGGAGAAGAGGCACTCTTGTTTTTTGAGTTTCAGCATATTTTCATTGATTCTGTCTCATCTTCGTGAGTTTCTCTAATTTTGATCTTTGAGGCAGCTGACCCTTGGATGGTGTTTTTGTGGGGACTTTTTTGCTGTTGTTATTGATGGTGGTGTTGTTGCTTTCTGACTGTTTGTTTTTCTTTCTATGGTCAGGTCCCTCTTTTGTAGGGCTGCTGCAGTTTTCTGGGGGTTCATTTCAGGCCCTATTGATCTGATTCACTCCCAAACCTGGAGATGTCACTCAAAGAGACTGGAGAACAGCAAAGAGGGATGCCTGCTCTTTCTTCTGGGACCTCTGACCTCAAGGGACACCAACCTGATGCCAGTAGGATCACTCCTGTATAGGGTGCCTGACAACTCCTGTTGGAGGTTCTCACCCAATTGGGTGGCACAGAGAGCAGGACCCATTTAATGAAGCACTTTGACCCTTATTGGAGAGGGTGTGGTTTGCTGGGGGGAACCTGCTCATCTGGGCTGACTGGATTCCTCAGAGCTACCAAGAGGAAAGGTTAAGTCTACTGGTATGTGGAGACTGTGGCCACCCTTCCTCCTAGGGATTCAGGCCCAGGAAGATCCAGGTTCTGTCCCAGTAGTTTTCATTAAAGATTATTTGGCTTGTCTGGGTCATTTTAATTTCTATATAAATTTTAGATTAGTTTATCAATATCTTTTATAAAAAGCATGCTGGAATTTTAACTGGATTGAACTGAAACTATAGATAATTTTTTAATGTATTAACATCTTAACATTGAATTTGCAATCCACAAACATGGTTTATTTCTCCTTTTATTTAGGACTTTATTAATTTATCTTAGTAAATTTTTTTGTTTCTGGTAAAGAGATTTTGCATGTTGCTATGGAGTTTTGCACATTTCAGTATAGAGGTTTTGAATATTTTTTCTAAATATTCGTTAGTGCTACAACAGTTGAACAGAAACACTATTGATACTCTGTGGATACCATTAATTCCTGATACATGCAACACCATGAATCATCTCAAAAACATTAGGTTTTAATATAAGAAGCCAGAAACAAAAAGTAAATAATGCAATAAATACCACGTATATAAAGTTCAAAGCAGGCACAAGTAATAGATAGGGATAGAACTCAGAATGATAACTGTAACTTGGAGTGAAGAAGAAATAGTTGAAAAGGGGCCCAAGAAAACATTTTGTGTAATGAAAATTATTTATATCCTGATCTGGATGGTGATCACATGGGTAAACACATGTATAAAAATGTGTAAGACTCTTCACACTTAATCTTAGCCAAAAGGCTGAGAAGTGATAAGAAGGGTTCACTCAATATTTGTGCATTTCTATAGGTAAATAGGCACTTATTTACTATAGGTAAATATGACCATAATTAAGTACTATCTAAAATAGATACATTGGTTGGGTATGATGGCTTTGGGAGGCCAAGGTGGGCAGATCACTCGAGGCCGGGGGTTCAAGACTCGCCCAGCCAACATGGTGAAACCCCATCTCTACCCAAAATACAAAAATTAGCAGGGTACAGTGGTGCGCACCTGTAATCCCAGCTACTTGGAGGGCTGAGGCAGGATAATCACTTGAACCCGGGAGGGTGAGGTTGCAGTGTGCAAGATTGCACCACTGCACTCCAGCCCAGGTGACAGAGTGAGATCCTGTCTCAAAATAAAATACAATAGATACATTACTTCAAGTCATCCTAATTGACATTGGGTCAATGTTCAAATGTAAAAACTGTAGTGAGAATGCGGTATTATTGGACAATAGTTTCTGAAATACCCAAATCCTGCTTTCACTACATATTTTCTGCATAGGGAAACACATACACAAAAACAAAGAAAAGAAAAGGAACAGTATATTATTTGTTTGGCTTTGTCCCTATACTACAATTTAGAATTCTAATGAACTAGTCTGGACTCAAAACCTCCTTTCATCTAAGATGTGAAAATTGATATTGCCTGGCACCAAGCCTACTCAAATCGCCTTTACCTCCAAGCCCAATGCAATTATAGACATTTCTCTGCGACATAAGGAAAAGCCACAAACCCAGCAGTAAGATGTTCAACCCCAATGGGAATAGCAAAAACAAGATAGTTTGCCCCAATACTTTGAGGATAACGGTTAAAACTGCCTGTTTCACACTTTTCTTAAGGAGCTACTAACGGGTCAGTAAACTGCCATGGGAAGTATATCTAAGTCTATCTCAGCCAAGTTACCAAGTGAGAGAGATCCTTTGCAGAGGTGCACACCCATTCAGTTGCTCCATCCTAGACCATGAAACAATACAAAGTCCTTGGCTATAATGAATTTATAGCTACACTTCTCAGAGTGAGTGAAGTGAGGGAAGGCTGGATGAAACTGAGTGGGCCTATGAGCTCTTTCCACCTGACGGTTAAGTAATAATGACTCCCGGGACTTTGTTGAGCTAAGAAAACCCCAAGCTACCCTTTATAAAGAGAAGATAATAATAGCAAACACATAAGTTGGTTTTAAGAAGTGTGTGCATTGTGTGTAAATTCCTAAGAGCCATTCTTGGAATGTAGTTGGTGGAAGGAAACTGTCAGCTTTTGTTCTCACTTCTGGTAAATATTATTTGTTAATTTCTTCTTCTTTTAGATTGAGAACTGCAAGTCTGAGCATTTTCACCTTGTTCGTTCTATGTTATAGTGTCTGACACATTGCCTGACACATAATAGGTGCTCAATAAATATTTAATGAGTGGATAAACACCAAGTATTATGTCATGCTAGCCATCAAGAAGGTATGTATAAAACTTGGTTGTCATGGTCAATTATTGTACGATAAACTGAAGAATAGACATACAAATATCTAAGTAAGGAAATGAAATATATGCTACAAAGTACTCTGGTCAGCAAGGAACTCTAGTGCAATAAATGATGAAGTTAATTTGGGTCACCACATGATGGATGAGTTATATTTTACTGTCACATACCACACCAACCTCAACTGAGGTCTGATTTGAGCAAGGACACAGTCTTCAGAAGGCCTGACTAAAGAAGTTTATAATCTGTGAGTACCGGGTAACATCTAACAGTATACAAAATACATCCTAAATCAGTAAGTATAATGTGGTGCTGTGTCCCCAACAGACAGCATATATGGGTACCAACCTAAGGGCTGGTAGCAGTGTTTACCACCACCCCTATAGACTGACTCAGGGAATTTGTGCTTTCTATACTACAATTTTGGACTCTACATTTTAGAGTTCCCAGATTCTAGAGGAGAAATGCTTCCATCAAGGACACAGCAAAATCCCTCTGAACTTTAACCTATAGCTGCCACTCCTTTTACCAAAAAACTAGCTGGCAGGAGAGAGGTCACCAACCAGGCAGGTGCAATCAACTCTGATTATCAGGAGGAGATGATAGTGCTTCTAGTATACCCTGCAGAAAGGAAAAATACCTTTGGAAACCAGTACAAAGAGGTGTACTTCCTTACCTAATTTTTATGGTAAATGGACAGATGTAGTTGACTGAGAAGATTGTAGCATCCAGGAGATCAGACCTCTCAGGAATGAAGGTCTGAATTACTGGATCAGGCAGGCCTCCTAGGCCAGAAGGGATTCATTTCCAGCTGTGCAAGTAATCTAGATGAGCAGTAGAGGAAATATACCATCAGTGCCAGTTGTATCCCCAAGACCAACTGCAGTGATGACGACAATATTTCGCTACACTAAAATCCTTTTAAGTTTCCCCAGAGGACCTGTTTCCAGATGGAGTGAACATATTATATGATGTAAGTGGAACCAAGCGGCATAATCAATGGACTATTATGGACGTCATGGTGTGCCACCAAGATCTCCCCTCCAGATCCAAGATGTTCATTCCTCTGGCTGCCAGGACTGTAGATACCATTGATAAACCTTCCAACACCTAAGTCTGAATATAAATAGATATATATATATTCCTATAAGTTATTACTATTATATTGATATTTAGATTACGGTCCATCATTTATGCATGCCAAGCACTTAAAAATATATCAATAAAAGAATAAAGTTATATATCATGAATATAATACCTTGAGTTCATAGTTCTGTATAAAAACTTATAAATGCCAGTGTTAAATTCTTTGTAATAAAATTTATTTCTCATGTCAACCACAGGAATATATTAGAAACTATAGGCATCCCAAGTAGTAATCAACTATGTTAAACAACCCCATAATTCTTCATGTGCTCTTAAAAATTCAGAGATAAGTGGATTTGCATCAAATCCTTTGTGAATTATCCTGCACCACGACTCATCAACCTTTTCTAGTCTTAGCCTTTCTGCCTAGGGTGTTTTAAGGTATTCACATAAGCAAATCATGGTGCCTATGAGTTTTTTATTTATTTTTTAATGATCTTTCTAAAATTTCAACTTTTACTGTAGATTCAGGGGACACATGCGCAGGTTTCTTTCAAGGATATATTTGCATGATGCTGAGGTACAGTGTACAAATGAACTCATCACCCAGGTAGTGAATGTAGTATGTACCCATTAGGTAGTTTTTCAACCCTTGCTCCTCTCCCTCCATCCTACCTCAAATAGCCCCCAATGTCTATTTTTCCGATCGTTATGCTCATATGCAACTAATGCTTAACTCCCACTCATCAGTGAAAACATGTGGTGTTTGCTTTTCTGCTTCTATGTTAATTTGCTTAGGATAATGGCCTCCAGCTGCATCCATGTTGCCGCAAAGGACATGATTTCTTTCTTATTTATGGCTGTGTAGTATTCCATGATGTATATGAACCACATTTTCTTTATCCAGCTCACTGTTGACTGGCTTCTAGGTTGATTGCGTGTCTTTTCTATTGTTAATAGTGCTGAAATGAACATGCAAATACATGTGTCTTTAAGGTAGAATAATTTATTTTCCTTTGGGTATACACTCAGTAGTGGGATTGCTTAGGTCAAATGGTATTTCCATTTTTAGTTCTTTGAAAAATCTCCAAGCTGCTATCCATAGTGGATGAACTAAATTACATTTCCTCCAAGAGTGTATAAACATTCCCTTTTCACCACAGGCTTGTCAACATCTGTTATATTTTGACTTTTTTAGTAATAGCCATTCTGAATGGTATGAAATGCATCTCATTGTGGCTTTGATTTGCATTTCTCTGATGATTAGTGATGTTGAGCATTTTTTATATACTTCTTGGCCACATATGTGTCTTCTTTAGAGAAGTGTCTATGTCATTTTTCCATTTTTTAATGGGGTTATTTTGTTTTTGTTTGTTGAATTGTTCATGTTCTTTATAGATTCTGGATATTAGACCTTCGTCAGATGCATGGTTTGTGAATATTTTCCCCCATTCTGTAGGTTGTCTGTTTACTCCGTTGATAATTTCTTTTGATGTGAAGAAGCTCTTTAGTTCAGTTAGGTCCCACTTGTCAACTTTTGTCATCCTGCAATTGTTTTTGAGGACTTAGTCATAAATTATTTCCTAAGGCTGAGGGACAGAATGATATTTCTTAGTATTTCTTCTAGGATTTTTATAGTTTTAGGAATTATGTTTTTTGTATAAAGTAAAAGGTAGGGGTCCAGTTCCTTTCTACTTCATATAGTTAGCCAGCAATCCCCGTACCATTGGTTGAATAGGAAGTCCTTTCCCCGTTGCTTATTTTTGCCGACTTTGTCAAAGATCAGTTGGTTCTACGTGTGTGGCTTTATTTCTGGGTTCTCTATTCTGTTTCATTGGTCTATGTATCTGTTTTTGTACCACTATTATGCTGTTTAGGTTGCTGTAGGCTTGTAGTATAATTTAAGTCAGGTAACGTGATGTCTCCTGCTTTGCTATTTTTGCTTAGGATTACTTTAGCTATTCAGACCCTTTTTTGGTTTCATATGAATTTTAGAATATTTTTTTCTGCTTTTGTGAAAAATGACATCGATGGTTTGATAGGAATAATGTTGAATCTGTAGATTGCTTTGGATATTAATGACCATTTTAACAATATTCATTCTTTCAATCTGTGAGCATAGAATATTTTTCCACTTAATTTTGTAATCTATCATATCTTTCAGCAGTGTTTTGCAGTTGTCCTTGTAGAGATCTTTCACCTCCTTTGCTAGATATATTCTTCGGTATTTTTTAATATGTGTGAGTATTGTACCTGGGATTGTGTTCTTGATTTGACTCTTTGCTTGAAAGTTATTGGCATATAGAAATGCTACTGATTTTTGTACACTGATTTTGTGTCTTGAAATTTTACTGAAGTTATTTATAAGGTCTAAGTGCCTTTTGGTAAAGTCTTTAGGGTTTTCTAGGTCCCAACTTATATCATTAGCAAAGAGAGCTAGTTTGACTTTTTCTTTTCATATTTGGATGCCTTTTCTTTCTTTATGTTGCCTGATTGGTCTGGCTAGCTCTTACAGTACTATCTTGAATAGTAGTGGGGAGACTGGGCATCCTTGTCTTGTTCCTGTCATTAAGGGGAATGCACCCACATTTTGCCATTCAGTGTGATGTTGGCTATGGGTTTGTCATAGATGGTTCTTACTATTTTAAGATATGTTTCTTCTATGCCTAGTTTGTTGAAGTTTTTTATCATGAAGAAATGTTGAATTTTATAACAAGCTCTTTCTGCATCTGTGTGATGATCACATGGTTTGTGTTCTTAATTCTGTTTATGTGGTGAATCACATATATTGATTTGCATATGTTAAACCAAACTTGCATCCCAAGAATAAAGCCTACTTGATCATGAATTAACATTTTGATGTTAACTTGAACAAAGTTAATGCGCTTTTGATCACTGCTGGATTTACTTTGCTAGTCTTTTGTTGAGGATTTGTGTGTCTATGTTCATCAGGGATATTGGCCTGTAGTTTTATTTTTTTCACTGTGTCTGCCAGACTTTGGTATCAGGGAGATCCTGACCTCATGGAATGAGTTAGAGAGACATTTCTCTTCCTTCACATTTTAGAATAGTTTCAATAAGATTGGTACCAGCTCTTCTTTTTATGTCTAGTAGAATTTGGCTGTGAATCCATCTGCTCTAGGGCTTTTTTTGTCTGATAAGTTTCGTGTTACTGATTCAATATCAGAACTTGTTATTGGTCTATTTAAGGTTTTCATTTCTTCCTGATGCAATCTTCGGAGGTTGTGTGTTACAATGAATTTGTCCATTTCCTCTAAGTTTTCTAGTTTTTATGCATAGATATGTTCATAACAGTCTTTGAGGAGCTTTGTATCTCTGTAAGACCAATAGTGATATCACCTTTGTCATATCTTATTGTGCTTATTTGACTTTTCTCTCTTTTTTTCTTTGTTAATCTAGCTAGGAGTTTATCCATCTTGTTTATCCTTCCAAAAAACCAACTTTTAATTTTGTTGATCCTTTGTATGGATTATTGAGTCTTGATATCGTTTAGTTCTGCTCTGATTTTAGTTATTCATTTTCTTCTACTAGATTTACGTTTAGTTAGTTCTTGTTTTTTAGTTCCTCTAGGTGCAGTATTAGGTTATTAATTTGAGATCTTTCTAACTCTTTGATGCTATTTCAAATAATTTTTAAAATTTCTACCTTAATTTTGCTGTTTACCCAGCAGTCACTCTGGAGCAAGTTGTTTAAATTCAATGTAATTTTGTGGTTTTAAGAGAGCCCCTTGGTATTGACTTCTATCTTTTTTCATTACAGTCCAAGAATATGCTTGGTAGAATTTCAATTTTTGAATTTACTGAGACTTGCTTTTATGACTGAGCATGTGGTTAATCTTAAAATATGTCCCATGTGCAGATGAGAAGAAAGTATAATCTGTGGTTGTTGCATGGAGTGCTCTGTAGATGTCTATTAGGTCCAGCTGATCAAGTGTCACATTTAAGTCCAGAATTTTTGTTAGTTTTCTGCCTCAATAATCTGTCTAACACTATCAGTGGGATGTTGAAGCCCCCAACTATTATTGTGTGGCTACTTCTTTTCATAGGCCTAGAAGTACTTGTTTTGTGAATCTGGGTGCTCAAATGTTGGGTGTCTACATATTTAGGATAGTTAAGTCTTCTTGTTAAATTGAACCCTTTATCATTATGTAACGACCTTCCTTGTCCTTTTTACTATTGATGGTTTAATGCCTCTTTTGCCTGATACAAGAGCAGAGACTTCTGCTCTTTTCTGTTTTCCATTTGCACAATAGATCATACTCTATTCTTTTTACTTTGAGCCTATGGGTGTCATTACATGTGAGATGGGTCTCTTGAGGACAGGAGAAGAATGGGTCTTGTTGTTTCCTCTAACTTGCCACTCTGCGCCTTTTCAGTGGGGGCATTTAGGCTATGAGCACTGAAATACAAATTCACGATTAATATTGATATGTGAGGTTTTGATCTTATATTGTTGCTAGCTAGTTGCTTAGTAGCGTTGATTTTGTAGTTGCTTCACAGGGACCATGAACTAAATGCTTATGTGTATTTTTATGGTAGCAGGTATCTTTCTTTTTTACTTTTTCTTTTTCTTTTTTTTTTTTTTGAAATGGAGTCTTGCTCTGTCACCCAGGCTGGAGTGCAGTGGCGCGATCTCAGCACACTGCAAGCTTCGCCTCCCGGGTTCACACCATTCTCCTGCCTCAGCCTCCCCAGTAGCCGGGACTACAGGCACCCACCAACACGCCCGGCTAATTTTTTATAGAGACGGGATTTCACCACGTTAGCCAGAATGGTCTCGATCTCCTGACCTTGTGATCCGCCTGCCTCGGCCTCCCAAAGTGCTGGAATTACAGGCGTGAGCCATTACGCCCTTTCGGTAGCAGGTATCTTTCTTTCATTTCCATGTTTAGAATTCTCTTAAGGATGTCTTGTATTGCTTATCCAGTGGTAGCAAACTCCCTAATTGATTGCCTGAAAATATTTTATTTCTTCTTTGTTTATGAAGCTTAATGTGACACAATATGGAAATCTTGGTTGAAATTTCTTTTCTTTAAGAATGCTAAAAATAGGCCCCCAATGTTTTCTGGCATATAAGATTTCTGCTGAGAAGTCTGCTGTTATTCTAAAGGAGTTCCCTTTCTAAATGATATGACCATTTTCTCTAGGTGCCTTTAATATTTTATCTTTCTCAATGACCTTGGAAAGTCTGATGACTTTGTGTCTTGGGGACAGTCATCTTGTATAGTATTTTGCAGGGGTTCTCTGAATTTCTTGAATTTGTATGTCAACCTCTCTAGCAATATTGGAGAATTTTTCATGTATTATATCCTCAAATATTTTCCAAGTTGCTTACTCTCTTTCCTTCTCTCTCAGGAATGCCAATGAATTGTAAGTGTGGTTCATTACATAATCCCATATTTCTCAGTCTTTGTTAATTTTTAAAACACATTTTTAAAAATTTTGGGCTGATTCAGTTGATTTGAAGGACCAGTCTTTGAGCTCTGAAATTCTTTCTTTAGCTCTTTCTAGTGTGTTATTAAGGCTTCCAATTGCATTTTGAGATTTTTACAATGAGTTTTTTAATTCCAGAGGTCCAGTTTGTTTGTTTGTTTGTTTGTTTGTTTGTTTTTTCTTAAAATGTATGTGTCTTTCAAGTCCGGAATCATTTTTCTGGCTTCCTTGGATTAGATGTCAACTGTCTCTTGAATCTCATTGAGCTTCCTTGCCATCCAGATCTGAATTCTATGTCTGTCACTTCAGACATTTTTATCTGCTTAGGATCTATTGCTGCAGACATACAACAATACTTTAGAGGTAAGAAAACTCTGACTTTTTGAATTGTTAGAGTTCTTTTGCTGATTCCTTCTAATCTGAGGTGTCTAGTGATTTTTTTCTTTTGGGAATTGCTGTCATTTAGATGGAACTTTTTGCATTTATATTCTTTATTCCCTTGAGAGTTTGACTGCGATGTATGTTGTGTATAGTCAGTTGGCTTTATTTCTGGGTGCTCTGAGAGAGTCAAGACTCTATATGAGATCTCCAGTCATGAATAGTTTCTTGCATTGGGTTTCACAGGCATTGTTTGCTGAAAACATTTATGTTTCGTGGTGCAATCCAGTAGATGGTACTTAAAAGTAAGGTCTGGCGGAAAGGCTCTTAGCCACACACCTGCTTTGTATGTCAGTGGACACATGGCAGTGCTCTGGGGAGGGGAGATATTTGGGGAGTAAGAGATGGCTCCTTCACCAAGTCTGCTCATGGGTCTAGGTGGAGCCCTCTGCAATTCCTGGTGCCACACCCATTTTCCTTAGCCATACAGAAGACTTTGGCTGGTTGTGTTTCTCTTACCTTAGGAACAGTTTACGTGAAAGATTAGGTGACCAGAAGACCTGCAACTCCTTGGGATTGCCTAGTCCTCTGAGCTTGGTAGAGTCAAAGCAGGTGTGGGATACGTCTGCAGGTATCTGGTGATGCAGTGGGTGAAGGGCAGAGGATCCTTGGGCACGGCACTGGTGCTACAGGTGTACAGCTGGTGTGGCACCTACAACCAAGGATTTTTAGCCCGGTAAATGGCTGTGGGGTCCATCCAGCTCACACTCCTCTGACTGGGTCTCCCTCCAGCATTTGCACCAGGAGCAGACCCTAGCAGCTAAACTTGTCCAAATCCTTCTGCTTCCAGATCGCTGGGCTCTTCCAGGTGTTCTGAGCGGCAGGGCTCCTGGGGACAACAGATGAAACTGGCTATCAGGCTATATGCTTCCTGGACCAGTCTTGCAAAAGGAGAGATCCTTAGCTTTCTCACTGGCATGCAAACACACCCTACACTCTCCTTAGTGTTCTGAGAGTGGGGGCTCCTCCCCTGCTGAAGCTCAGGCCACAGGTTTCAACTTAATATCCCTAGGTGATGTGCTCAAATCCTGGGCATTGAGACCAGGCCCACAGTTTTGTCATCTGGCCTCTCAGACCATGCAATGACTGTGTTGGAGGGGCTGAAGTACTCCTAGACCATCAACAAATCACTCAGGCAGGACAGTGGAGGCAGTGCTGTGGGTACCCTCCTGTGAGAGGGTCAGGCAGGGAGTCTTAGAAGAAGCCGATGGGCAGTGGGGTATACGGATCAAATGTATTCCAGTCCTGCAGGAAGGGTAGCCCTGCTCTCTTCCAGCCTGGCAGTCAGCATAGTCAGCAGTGGCTATAATCACTCAGAGAAAGATGGAGAGTTTTGGGGGATAGACACCTATGGTCACATTTTGCTGCAGCTACACTGTGCTGCATGGAACCTTCTGGGATCTGCATAGGTTCGAGCTCTGTCTCTCCTGTTCTCCATGGAGCTCTTACCAATTCAAGTATCTTTGGAGTTGTGGGATCTCTTGTAGCTAGGATCTCAGAGGTCAGTGGCAGGAGTGTGGTACCCTTGGGTTCGTTTGCACATCCTTTTCTTAAGACCTTTTCAGGCCTGGGAGATGCTCCTGGTTCTCTCCGACTCCAGGCACACATCCCAGCTTTGTCTCTCTTCAACCATGGTGTCTGCATTGCCTCTCTATCAGCTTGCAGTGTTTTCTCTCAAATGATCTGTTCGAAGTGTTATGGTTTCCTCAATATTTTGTTTTCTCTTGGTGGGAGAGGCATTTCTAGGCTGTGTGTATCTAGTCAGCCATTTTAATAGGACCCCTGCATTGTTAATTTGTATAAATTTAATGGGTAAAAGTGCAATTTTGTTACAGGAATATGTATTGAAAAGTGGTAAAGTCTTGGCTTTTAGTGTATCCTTCCCTGTCACCCAAATAATGTACATTGTACCTGTTAAGTAATTTCTCATCACCCTTCCCCCTTAAATTCATTTTACAATTTTGTATGCTCCAATCTCTATAGACCCATGGTAACCCTTCTGAATTCTACAAAAAAAATGAATATTGAGTTTTATTCAACAGAAGACATAAAAACTATTCCAGACACTTGCCTCTCTCTCATTTTATACATCCCATCAGTCACCAATTTTCTTAATCTGCCTCTTTAATGTGTCTGAAATCCTGTTATCCTTCCCCATTTCTACTGTTATAACATGAATTTAGGCATTTATTTTTTGAGCACCTTTACACTAACCTCAGCCTTCTCTCTGGGTTTTAAGTACAGCCAATGATATCAGCCTGAACATTCTTTCTACTTCTTCCTCATATCTTCCACTCTCCTAGCTCCTAATTTCTAAATAACATCAGTAACATATATCTAAACCACAAATCTCAACTGTTACTCTCTGTGATCTTTAATTTTATGGGTAAACATGAGTGAGCCAAAGGATGCCCAGATGGCTGTTAAAACATTATTTCTTAGTGTGACTGTGAGAATGTTTCCAGAAAAGATTAGCATTTAAATCAGAAGAGCCAGTAAAGAAGATCTCCCTCCACCAGTGTGGGCAGGAATCATCCAATTCATTGAGGTTGAAATAGATCAAAAAGGCAGAGTGAAGAGTGCATTTTATCTCTCTCTCTTCATGAGCTGCCACATCCATTTTCTCCTGCCCTTGAACATTGGAGCTCCAGGTTTTCAGATGTCGGGACTTCCACCAGCATTCCCACTGTACCCGCTATTGAGTCTTTGGCCTCAAACTGAGAATTACATTGGTTCTCAGGCTGTTGGACTCAAACTGAATTAACCCACCAGCTTCCCTGGTTGTTCAGCTTGTAGATGGCATATCATGGTACTGCCTGGTCTCCATAATCTCATGAGACAATTCCCACAACACATTTATTTTATATCTATATCTTATTGATTCTGTTTCTCTTGAAAATCCTGACTAATACACTCTCCTGTTTAAAATTCTCTGTTGTATTTATGTTAGGGTAAATTTTTCATTGTGGAATAAATAATCTGGTCTCTTTCTACCTTTTAAAACTCCTCTCTTATCTGTCTTCTTCCATATACTGTCTCTGTTTAAGCTATCTTCAATACTTATAACTTATCTAAATGTCATATGATTCTTTATCTACACATTTCTCCAGACTTACCACTTTGTTTTCCTCATAATTTTTTATTCATCCATATTATTACTCAATACAAGCATCATGTCTTCAATGTACTCTTTCTGAAGTCACTTTCCTTCTATAAACATACGAGAAGTTAGTTGTCCCATTCTTGTTACCGTGATGCACTATACCCAATACTAATTTCGGTGGTGTTCAGCTGTGTATTTATCCTCCTCCTTATTACTTACTCAGACAGAGGGGTTTTATCTTACATAACTCTGGATTCTTAGAGTCTAGCATAGTGTTTAACACATTGTCAGTATCAAAAAGATGTGAACTGAATTGAACTGAACTGAGTAGAAATATTGGTGGTTACAACCATAGCCCAATAATCATATGGGAAGTTTCTCTTTTCCAAACTTCACATGCAAAAAAATAATTTTAAGAAATAGAGGCTGACAACAGCAAGGTGGTGCAATAGAAGTTTTCTGACTTCACTTGCCTTATAAAAATCCAACTAGCAACTCTTTGCAGACAAGAATATCATCTTGAATATCCAAAAACTTTAGAGTGAGGCTGAAACACATCCTTGGATCATAAAACTGAGAAAAGTCACAATTGAATGCTAAGAGAAATGTTCTCTTTTATCATGCCATCCCTGCCCCAAGTTGGCACAGCACCACACAGAGAATTACCCTGGACCCACAGTTTTTACAATGAGGAAAATGAGTTGAACTTGAGCATTCAGCTCCCTCACCATTCTGGGACCCTCTGCAGGAGGTGCACTCCTGTCTCATCCCACAGGAAATATTGGGAGCACTAGCTTGATAACCTGGGATCAATTAGAAACAAAGAATGATGTGGGATTCATAGCAATTAACCCACAGATTTTGGTGTTTGCTCTTCATTCTGGCCAATGGAGATGCCATACCAGAGAAATTAGCTAACAGAACCATACTGCAGGGAAACACAGTCCATGGATCTTTTTGCCTTGAAACTTCAGCTATATTCTCCACACAGCCCAGGTGCTCTCATTAGGTCTTCCCCAGGCCCCACTTCAGAAAAGCGAAGGGCCTAGACAGGCTTGATCCAGGAAGCCAAAGAACAACTTCAGTCAGACAAAAAGCTCACCCAACCATTCTGCCCAGGCAGGAAGACTCCCACATCCATAGACTACAGACAAGTTAGGGAGCTAGACTGACTTGACCTGGAAAGGCAAGCAGCAGTCTCACTGAGCCAAAAAGCACTCCAAACAGCCCCAACCAGGCAGGAAGACTTCTATCTCCCTACAACTTAGTGAAACATAGTGGCTAGACCAGCTTGAACCATGAACTCAAGCAGCAGCTCCAACAAGTCAAAAAACCTTCCCAAAAGCCCTGCCCAGCAGGGAGACTCCTGCATTCATGGATTTTTGTCTTCAGTTCTACATTTCTAAGGAGCATAGTTTCTTCTCCCTGTCTTGAATAGTGAATCTGCTTACCCTCAGAGACCAGCCTTCAGCCCTAGTAGAGAACAGATCTCATATTGTGGAATTGTCCAATCAGGGAATACATCTTGTGGCCACACTTTCCAGAAGCCATCACAGCCATCAGCTTCACCTGAGAGCAGAACCATGCAGCAGTCTCACAGGGGAGTGGAGCCTAGCCAGTAGTCCCACCAAACGTCAGAGCAAAAGCAGTGGCCCAGTCATAACAAACTAAATAGGAAAGGTCTATCCCAACCAAAAAGCAACTGTAAAGACCAAAAGAAGGGACTATTTCAAATGCATAGAAAACAACACAAGAATACAAGGATTACAAACAATCAGGGAATCATGACATCACCAAAAGAAACTAATAAAGTCACACTGATGGACCTGAAGGAAAAGGAGACCTATATAATCACTAACAAAAAAATCAGATTAATACTCATAAAGAAGTTCAGGAAACTACAAGTATTACAGATAGAAAATTTAATGAAATTTGGAAAGCAGACTAAAAAAAGTGAGATGTTTGACCAAAAACTAGAAAGAATAAAAAAGAATCACATAAAAATTTTAGAGATGAAGAATACAGTAACTGAACAGCAAAATTTAATAGAAAGATTCAACAGCAGACTTGATCAAGCAAAAGAATCAGTGAGCTGGGAGGCAGAATATTTGAAATTATCTAGTGAGAGGAACAAAATGACAAAGAATGAAGAAAGTTTACAGGAATTATGGAACTTTGGCAAGAGACCAAAACTTCACATAATTAGATTTGCAAAAGGAGAAGAAAGTTTAAAATGGTCAGCATTATTCAAACAAATTATGGCTGGAAACTTCCCTAGTTTAGGAATAGATCCCAACACTCAGCTACAGGAAGTACAGAGGTCTCCAATCAATTTTAACCAAAACGTTGAGCACACTAAGGCATGTAATAATCAAATGATCAAAAATCAAAGACAAAGAAAACCTCCTGAGAGTAGCAAGAGATAAGAGACACATCATATGTAAAAGTATGCCAATATGATTCTCAGTGGATTTCTCAGCAGAAATCCTATAAACTAGGAAATAATAGAATGAGATGTTCAAAGTGCTGAAGCGAAAAAAATGCCAACCAAGAATACTGAATCCAGCAAAAATCTCCTTCAAAAATGAGAGGGAAATAAAAGACTTCCCACGTGAACAAAAGTTAAAGGAGATTAGGATCGCTAGACTTGTCTTACAGGAATTGCTAACAGAAGATCTTTAAACAAAAAGCTCCTCAATAACAGGAGACACAGGAAAGCACAAAATCACTGATATAAATAAAACAGAGCCATATTCAAAATACCTTAGGACTGTAATGATAATGTAAGGCAACTTTTCCTGAGTACCAGTGTTAAATAACAAAACTAGTCATAATAACTCTAGACAAATTGTCAAGAGAAACATATTACAAAATGCTGCGAATTCTGAAATCAAAAACATAAAATGTTGGGGAGAGAGAAATTAAAATTATAAAATTGTTGCATGCAATCAAAGTCAAGTTCTTATCAGCTTGAAAAAGGATGTTTGGAAGATGCTCTATGTAAGCCTCATGGTAACCTCAAAACATAATTCTTTAGCAGAAGTACATAACAAAAATGAAAAGCATACAAAACATACCACCACAGAAAACTATCAAATCACACAAAAAAGTCAACAAGAGAGAAAGAAACAAAGTATCTACAAAACAACCAGAAAACAATTTTTTAAATGGCATTGTAAGTTCTCATATATCAATAATCATCTTAAATATAAATGAATTAAATTCTCCTATAAAAAGACATAAGACACAGAGTGACCTAATGAACTAAAAAGAATAAAAAAGAACAAACAAATGCTGCCTATAAAATACTCACCATACCTTTAAAGACAAATACAAATTGAAAGTGAAGGAACTGAAGAAAAATATTCCTAAAAAAGGAAACCAAAATAGAGCAGAGGTAGCTATGCTTATGTCAAACACAATAGACTTAAAGTCAAAGACTGTAACAATATATGTATTAGTCTGTTTTCACACTACTAATAAAGACATATTCAAGATGGGGTAATTTATAAAGGAGAGAGGTTTAATTGACTCAGGGTTCCACATGGCTGAGGAGGCCTCACAATCATGGCAGGAGGCGGATGAGGGGCAAAGTCACGTCTTTCATGGTGGCAGGCAAGAGAGCATTTGTTGGGGAACTCCTTTTTAAAAAATCATCAGATCTTGTGAGACTTATTCACTATCATGAGAATAGCATGGGAGATAACCACCCCCATAATACAATTACCTCCCACTGGGTTCTTCATTTGACACATGGGAACTATGGGAGCTACAATTCAAGATGAGATTTGGGTGGGGACACAGCCAAACCATATCAGCAGACAAATAACTATGTTGTACAGTAATAACAAGCCAATTCATAAACAAGTTATGACAATTGTAAATACATATGTACACAACATGAGAGCACCTAAATATGTAAAACAGACATTAAAGTATCTGAAGAAAGAGATAGACTGCAGTGCAATAATAGCAGGGGTCCTTAATGCCCCACCTCCAACAATGGATAGATCATTCAGATAGAAAGTTAATAAGGAAACTTGGACTTTAACAACACTTTAGACCAAATGAACCTAACAGACATATACAGAATATTCCATTCAACAGCAGCAGAGTGCACATTCTTCCCAATCACACATGTAATATTTTCCAGGACAGATCACATGTCAGGACACAAAATTAGTCTCAAGAAATTTAAGAAGACTGAAGTTACATCAAGTACCATTTCTAACCACAATGGTTTGAAATTAGAAATCAAGAAGAGGAATTTGAAAAAATTCACAGATATATGAAAATTAAACAACTGTGCCTGAACAGCAAATAGGTCAATGAAGAAACTAAAATGAAAATTTAAAAATATCTTGAGACAAATAAAAATGGAAGCACAACATACCAAACCTTATGGGACATAGCAAAAGCACTTATAAGAAGAATGTTATCCCTGAAATGAGGATAAATGAGGAGTTATCCCTGAAATGCAAGAATGATTCAACATACACACATCAGTAAATGTGATACATTAACAGAATAAAAGACAAAAATGGTCCATCTTATTTGATGCAGAAAAAGCATTTGACAAAATTTAGCATTCTTTCATGATAAAAACTCTTGCCAAATTACATATAAAAAATGTACCTCAACACAGTAAAGGCCATTTATGAGAGTCCCACAGCTAACAGTATACTAAATGGTGAAAAATTGAAGGCCTCTAACATTGGTTATAAAACAAGGATGCCCACTGTCACCATTTTTATTCAACATAGTATTGGAATCCTTGCCCAAACAATTAGGCAAGAGAAAGAAACAGGTGGCATCTAAATGGGAAAGGCAGAGGAGAAATTGTCACTGTTTGCTGGTGACATGATCTTACATACAGAAAACCCTACAGATACCACCAACAAACTGTTAGAACTAACTAACTAACGAAATAAATAAATAAATAAATAAATAAATAAATAAATGCAGTATATCATAAATAGTGTTGGCAAAGCTGGATTTCCACATTAAGAAGATTGTAACTGTACCCTTATTTTACAGCACATACAGAAAGCACCTCAAAAATGGTTAAAAACTTAAACATAAGACCAGAAACTCTAAAACTACTAGAAGAAAAACTAGGGGCAAAAACTATACCACGTGGCTTTGGGCAATGATTTTTTTGGGTTTGACTCCAAAAGTATGGGAAGTAAAGCAAAAATAGACAAATTGTATTACATCAAATTGAAAAGCTGCTGCACAGCAAAGTAAACATTTAGTAGTGTACAGAGACAACCTACAGAATTGAAAAAATATTTGTGAGTCATTCATTTTTATAAGGGATTAATGTCCAAAATATATAAGGAGCTCAAACAACTTAATAGCAAGAAGACAAAAATTTAAAAATGAGCAAGGGATGGAAATAGATATTTCTCAAAAGAAGACATACAAATGGCCAACAGATACGTGAGAAAAAAATGCTCAATATTGCTAATCACTGGGGAAATGCAAATTAAAACTGCAATGAACTATCATCTCACACCTGTCAGAATGACTTTTATCAAAAAGATGAAAGATAATAAGTGTTGGTGAAGATGTGTAGAAAGGGGATCCCTTGAAGACTTTTGGTGGTAATGGAATTTAGTACAGCTCTTGCAGAAAACAGTATAAAGGGTCCTCAAAAGAAAAAAAAATGGAATTACTACATGACCAGCAATTTACTTGTGGATATTTACCCAAAAGTTTTGAAATCAGTTTGTGGAAGAGATTGCACTCCCATATTTATTACAGCACTATTCACAAGAGCTAAGGTATGAAATCAACGTAAGTGTCTATCAATAGATTAATATACCAAAAAAAATGCACAAGGGAATACTATTAAACCTTAAAAGATAATGAAATTCTGTCATTTGCAATGACATGGATGGAATTATAGAACATTGTGCTGTGAAATATGCACAGAAAAATAAATACTGCATAGTCTCACTTTTTTTTTTTTTTTTTTTTTTTTTTGAGACAGAGTTTTGCTCTGTCATCCAGGTTGGAGCACAGTGGCACGATTTCAACTCACTGCAACCTCTGCCTCCTGTGTTCAAGCGATTCACTCGCCTCAGCCTCCCAAGTAGCTGGGACTACAGATGCCTGCCACCATGCCCTGCTAATTTTTGTATTTTTCATAGAGACGGGATTTCACCATGTTGTCCAGACTGGTCTTGAACTCCTGACCTCTGGTGATCCACCCACCTCAGCCTCCCAAAGTGCTAGGATTACAGGTATGAGTCACCACACCCAGCCGACATAGTCTTACTTGTATGTGGAATCTAAAACAATCAAATACACATAAGCAGAAACTAGAATGGTGGTTGCAGAGGCTGTGGGAGAGGGAAATGGGAAGACGACAGTGAAAGGATACAAAATTTCAGTTAGGCCAGAAGAATATGGTTTTTTTTTTTTTTTTTTTTGAGACGGAGTCTCGCTCTGTCGCCCAGGCTGGAGTGCAGTGGCGCAATCTCAGCTCACTGCAAGCTCCGCCTCCCAGGTTCACGCCATTCTCCTGCCTCAGCCTCCCGAGTAGCTGGGACTACAGGCGCCCGCCACTGCGCCTGGCTAATTTTTTGTATTTTTAGTAGAGACGGGGTTTCACCATGGTCTCGATCTCCTGACCTTGTGATCCGCCCGCCTCGGCCTCCCAAAGTGCTGGGATTACAGGCGTGAGCCACCGCGCCCGGCTGTTTTTTTTTTTCTTTTTTGTTTTTAGTCCTGTGCACAGTATGGTGAATATAGTTAACAGAGTAACGTACATTTCAGAATTGCTAAGAGAATGAATTTCAAATGTTCTTATCACAAAAAAGGTAAGCATTTGAGGGGGTGGATATGTTATCTAGCTTGATTTACTTGTTGCATATCATATTCGTAAATTATGGCATCTCTTTGTACCCCATAAATTTATGCAACTATAAATTGTCAATTTACAATAACATGATTTAATTCCTTTTATGTCTCTTTTGAGACCCCATGAGGCAGATGAGGAGACAGTTGTAAATAAGAGTTGCAAATTTTGATCACTAGGCTGATGTTTTCACTATTTTAATTCAGGATGTTGGTCATGTTTAAACTCTCTTAAGTAGAGGTGAGGCCTTGGACAGTGTAAAAAAAAAGTCATCCAGAGTAAACAATGTTGGAGATGTTTGCCCGATTGCTATAGAGTTCTTGGTTATTTGTTTCCTCTCGAGAAGTCTACTTACTTTCATTATTTCTTCAGTCTCTGGGAGAAGATTTAATATGGAGATCCATGTTTCAATTACGAAAATATTAAGGTTTTAAAAATCTCTATTGATAACCTTAAGTCATCCGTCTGAATATTAATAAACTCACTGACTACAATTATGTATAAAAAAGATTATGTTATTATGATATTTGAGACAAATATATAATGTTTTTCATTTTTGAACATTGCAGAAGATTGACACAAAGATTTTTCAAGTTATTTTTTATATTGCAATAAAAACTAGTATCTTTTTTGTATTTATCACGTTTCATATAAGCACAAGTGGTTCATACAGATGTAGTGATTGGAAGCACTTAAAAATAAAAAGACCCATGACAAATAAGGATGTTTTATAGCAACAAGAGTCTTTTAAAAATCTTCAGGTTAGACAACAGTGGGATAAAAATTAAAAATGAAGAGAAATGCGCTTTCTATTCATTAAGTAGGAATAATTGGTTTAAGAAAAAAGTAAAATACAGTTTTGTCCCTGTTAAATGTGTTTACAAACAACCTCTACATCTTTTGTCCACCAACTAGTGCTCTTCTTACAAATTAAAAGATAAGTGAATCAAAGAAAATCTAATATTAATCTTTAAAAATCAATTCAAGACATGTAACCAAAAGTAGGCATGACTCTAGATATTATCCTTGACTGTTTTCTCTTCCCCAACCATTCTTAACCTTTGCTGAGAAATTCAACTTCATGGATTTGTCAATATAATCTTTGTTAATTTCTCACGCTCTGGATCTCTTTCCCGAGCTTCAGCATCAAATACCAACTCTCTGCTTGACATCTGCTATTGTGTATTCCATTTTCAATGCTTGGTATAATCTATTTCAAAGAAAGCAATTTGTATTCATTACCATTAGTAAGATTTGGGCTTAGGAAACTTAGATAGTGTTAAATAACTTCAGGATTAATTTCATTTTTATATTCAAGATGTCTGGAGTTGACCAAGACTCTCTCCTTAACCGCTGTGTAATCAAACTCCTTTGAGCTTTCTTCTAGACTAGGCCTAAACCTTGACTTATGAGAACAACAAACTCCTGGCACAAAGAGCTTTATTCACCCAACACTAAGAAGTAGTTGCTCTGCAGTTGATTGGAAAGGCACTGGGTTAGGGATCCACTTTCCTTCTCTTCGGTTCCTCTGCTTTTCATGACTTCCATTCCCCACACTACCTCTTGGTACAAGATTTCTGCTATAATGTCAGTTATTATGGCTGCATTCCAGCCAACTGGAAGGAGGAAAGAAGGAGGGGGAAAAAATATGCCCTTTAAAAACAATTCTTGGAAGCTGCTTGCACTACCTCTACTCATGTTATATGGTCATGCTCAGCTACAGAGAGGATGGAGACATATAGACTTTATTCTAGGCAACCCTTGTGTTCTGCAAAATCTGGGGATTACTTGTTGCTGAATAAAGGAGAGAAGAGACATTCGGGTACAGCTAGCATGCTTCCACCACACCACCTGCAAAACAGCCTCTCTATTTAAATATTTCTCTTAGTGATAACATTGAGTCATCAGATCAAAATTTGTCACCTCCTCTTCTTTTTGGCCTGCAAATAAAATTGAAGCCACATATCTCTTTAATGAAATAAGGATGTTTAATTACATGATCTCTAAGATCCCGTTCAGATATTTCATGAAGTAAGATATTTGCTAAGAACTATCAAATCCTCTTAATAGTATATCTTATAATGAACATAGGACCTACAAATAAGTTCTGTAGACCGGTAAGTGGCACCCAATATGTATTGGTTGAAATACAATTGAAGGAACCCTAAACCAGATTTACTAAGGCTTGGAGAGATATGGTCTGCCAGTCAGGGAGTTTGTGGGGGAAACTGGCATAATGACACCACTCCTTAGGGAAATCCAAGAGTGTGAGCTTGTGATTTAGTGTCTAGTGATGGGTTCACTTCGAGCAGAACAAAACCTGGAAAGAGATTTTCTGAAATTAAAATATTCTCAAAATATTAAAACAAATGTTACTTGTCAAAATGTGTTGTTTTAATTAATGCTATAATTTTGATTTTGTTATTTCATTATATTTTATTTTGAATTAGTGCCTATGTATTTATAAATAGTATCTATTTCTTCTTGTTTAGAAACATATAATACTTTTGATATAAATGGAAATTGATTGTTTTTTTGGGATCTGTTTATGGATAAAAACATAGATTTTGCCCTGAAAGTCTTGGAGCCCAAATTTTTGTGACAATATTTTTGAAGAGATATTTCAGTTTCTTCCATTATAATTTGATAATTAAGATTTTAAACACCTGTTAAAATCTATTTTGATATTACTGCCTAGAAAATCATTCATTTACCAAGGAATTAAAATATATTCTCATATTATCAATCACCTATGATTAAAACCCATTTTCTGTGTAATATTATATGTTTATGAGTTATATTTTTTCCTTAGCCATCTTGCCAAATTTTATGTGTATTTTATCATTTTAAAGAATTATACTTTAAATATAGTTAGTTAAACTCCATTTGTCTTTTAAATTTATGTTTTTACCTGTATTAATTACTTTCATCTTCTTATCACAAGTATATTTTAATCTCCCTTTTTATGACTTCCTGAATTATACGTTTGGTTCATTTACTTTCACATTTTTCATTTACTAATACAAACGAAGTCAAGATATGATTTTGCCAACGTGTACAACTTTGACCAGATGCCTAGACTCCCCGTCCCCCTCATTTCTTAGATAATATGTCCTCTCAAGTGTAATTGAGAATGCATTTTTTCCTTCATTCTCATGGATTAAGTCTATTAAGTAAAGATTTTTCATTGTTCTTCATAGAATAAAATCTATATATTCTCCTGATTTAAAATGGATTTTGTCACAGATTTTATAGGTTATGCTTCCAAGATTTTCCTGTAAATCATAGAGATGAGGAGAATGTTATAATGTCTAGGGATTTTATTATGATAGATAGAGGCTCTACTAAGCCTATTAATTATTGAAAAGGACTTAAATTTGGATGCAATTTGTTGAATAACAGTTTATGAGTTACTTTTTCTGTGTGTAGCAGATGTCTTTCAAATCTGCTCTCTTAAACCACAGGTGATTGCAGTTACTTCTGTTCCAAAGGGAATTCTCTCTAGAGGTGACAGCTGGTTATATTAACAAAATCCTTCGAAATTGGGCTGTTCATGTGAAAAGTGAGGTCCATAGAGTTTAGATGGAGTATCAACACAAATAAATATTTAAACTGCTTAGCTGAAAAATAACAGGGACATTTTCAGTGTGGGAAAGTCGAGAAGGAAAGTGAGGCAAGTGAGCTGGAAGGGAAGGAAAAGGGACAAGCAGCATAAAGAGGCGACCTGAGAAATACCAGCCTCTGTACAATTCAGAACGGTCCATGAATATTTATGTATTTACTTATTAAAAAAATGGTTTTGAGACAGAGTCTTGCTCTAGAGTCTCACTCTATCATCCAGGCTGGAGTGCAGTGGCGTGAACTCAGCTCACTGCAACCTCTGCCTCCCAGGTTAGAGTGATTCTCCTGCCTCAGCCTCCCAAGTAGCTGGGATTACAGGCACACGCTGCCACATCCAGTTAGTTTTTATATTTTTTTTAGTAGAGACGGGGTTTCTCCATGTTGGCCAGGTTGGCCTTGAACTCCTGACCTCAGGTGATCGCCTGCTTCAGCCTCCCAAAGTGCCAGCATTACAGGCGTGAGCCACCATGCCTGGCCCAGTCCATGAATATTTAAAAAGCACAGGTGTCAAATATTTAATCTTGAACATTGTTCTGTGGTGTTTTTCTGTCATCTTATTCCTTTCCATTCCACTGAAGCTTCATTGAAATCAACTACTGGCAACAGCCTATAGTAAGAGGGATTATAAGAAATCAAGGACATTCGTTCATATTCTTCCTTTCAGTTGTAGCACAGAAGAATGGACATGTGGTCTAGATTTCAGACACAGGAAAGTTGACCTGGAGGTGACTATAAGAAGTGGCAAGGGCACAGGCCTCTCATCAAAATTAGGCTATTCACATACAGTTTGAATAACTGATATGGATTCTAACTGATATGACTATCATTATTAAGGTTTTATATCATCAATATTCCTGCCTTGCTTGGTGTGCATTCACTCCAACAAAAGTTTGAAAGGGAGCGAAGGAGCCAAAAAGGTTGAGCGCCAACACCTAACATACTTATTTGTATTATCTTAACCTTTGTAAGGTTAAGCTTTCCCCTTCGCCAAACATTCCATAATTTACTTTTATTTTTTTGTTGGCTCGGAAAAAAAAAAAAAAGTTGTTGCCCAGGTTGGAGGGCAGTAGTGTGATCTCGGTTCACTGAAACCTCCGATTCTGGGTTCAAGCAGTTCTCCTGCCTCAGCCTCCCAAATAGCTGGGATTACAGACGCCTGCTACCATGTCTGGCTATTTTTTTGTACTTTTAGTAGAGATGGAGTTTCACCATGTTGGCCAGGCTGGTTACGAACTCCTGACCTCAGGTAATCCACCCACTTTGGCCTTGCAAAGTTCTGGCATTTACAGGCTTGAGCCACCGCACCCAGCCCCATAATTTACTCTTGATTCCAGCTTTTTGTTGCCACCTCCTCATCAAAGGACTAAGATGAGCTAAGATAGAGAATTTAAGATATTATTGTGTGCATTCCATTCCTGCATAATCATAGCAGAACTCTCTTTGCTGTCACTAAATGTAGAGACTGTATTTCTGTTTCTCACTACCCAGTCTCACCAGTAATGTATTTTGTAGGAAATCTGCCAAGTTCCTGACTCATAGATGCAAGCTTCTGTATTTTACAGGTTGATTTTAATAATTTAATTTTCTGTATTTTTAGAGTTTATTTTAATATTTCTTTTTTTTTTTTCTTTGGGATGACCCCACATTTAGGTTACCTGATGCACAGTAAGCCCAACACTGACATATTAGTGCTTAGGAGCAGAGAAGGATTTCTTTGATTTGGCTAAAGTGTGAGGGTGGGAGAGACAAATTTGTCAAATCCAGCGTGCTTTTGAACATAACCGGCAGCTTTTATGAGTAAGGTAGGTGGTGGGAGGTGAGATGCCCTGAGGATCAAATCTGTTGTGTCCCTTGGTCCAATCAAACTTCTGCATAGCATCAAAAAAGTCTGCAAGACCTAAGAATCATTGTTCTTTGAAAGAAAACCAAGTGCATTAATTTTTCAGGTAGCCACTAGGGGTTAGGATATTAGTCAATTATTCGTGACTACTCTCTACTGAAATGAATATGTGCAAGCAAGCATGCACACAGAAAAAAAAAAAGGGCAAAGAAAAAGGAACATAAGTAAAACAAACATCGTATTATTTTTATAATATAGGCTCAGTAACAATTTTAGAAAAGAAATTGAACAGTCTCAAATCACTGTTTGAAAATGAAAGCTAATTTTTCTAAAGAGGAATGAAATCTAGCCAGCCTTGTTCTTGGCCATTCAAACAATATCTCTCTCACATTCCTTGTTTTTTCTTCCCAGCACACCATCACATGATTCATTCAAGGCTTGCAGCCTCACGTTTGGAACATAGCAGTAGACTCCTACTTCTAGTTTATGAGAAATGTCACTCCATGTTCACATTAAAGGTGGATTTTCCCTGTCCATTCCATACCTCAGGGAAAAGTACATTGTTTTCTAAATAAAATTTATCTAAGTTCCCTAATTAAAATAGTTTACTATCTGTCATTCTTATTTAAAGAATCATTGGTATCAGTGTACAAAGAAATAAACTTATTTTGTTCACATGAGCTCAAATATGAGCTCCTTAGCAAGTGTCTATAGAATACCCTTGCTTTGTGTTTTTGTTTACAGCTTGTTTTCATATGTACTACATCATGATACTTAAGCATCCTTCTCTCTCTCTGTCTCTGCAATGTGGCTCTTTGGGCCACGGCTCAATGGTGTCTCTTTTGAAAGCCCGTGCCGTGTTCCTCATGACTCTCTCTATACATCCCTGTTCTACCAGCTGAGACACTACTTCACGTCCCTCGAGGACTTCAGCACCTGCCTCCCACCCTTACCTTCCAGCCCATTTGATTTCTGCTATCTTTCCAAGCGACACACAGGATGTCCCTGCTAACTGTCAATCTCATAGTTCCTGGGTCTTCTCAACAAAAGTCTTCAATTCCATCAGTCCACACCTCTGTGGAGGCATAACTCTATCTCAGCCTCGTCCTCACCAAAAACATCCTACATATAAACTTTCACAAGCTAAAGTTTTCCCCTCTGATCAAATCTCAGGCCCAATATTCATTTAACCATTCACTAATTTATTTACTGTCCCTAATGACTCCCTGCCATGTTTTATCAACCCTAGATCCACTATCAGGCACTGAACCCCCACTTTCTGCTCATTAGAGTAGGTCCTGCTCCAGTCCTAAACCCCAAATCTTAATATAAAAATTTAATCACTTTATAACATAGCACTAAAAGCATCTAACTGGGGAAAATTCTTTTATGCCTCTCTCTGATTTTGTAGATTTTGAGATAAGATTCTTAAGGAGGAAAATCCAAAGAAGAATGCACCCATTATTAGCACATGAGGATATTTGAGAATGTTAACATTTTGATAATAGACAGACATTAAGAAAATATTTCATGTTATTTTATCAATGTATTCTACAACATGTAAATAAACTGGTAAATATAATTTCCACTTTCAAGGGAAGTGGAAGATGTAATTTGTTACTTATTGCATAATGGGGAAAATGGAAATTTATAAAACCACCTGAAGAACTTTAAATATATCAGTGCCTGGACCCCATGACAGATCAATTAAATCAAAATATCTGTGGAGGGGTTCAGGCATTAGTATTTATGCTAATTTGTACAGGTGAATTATAAGACTCATCCAGGGTTGAGTAGTACTCATCTATGTAAAAATCACCTAACTCTGACAGTAGATCGTTCTGAGAACCATCAGAAGCCGTGGCAGTGTTAAGGGTTCACATGTTTATTTTCTATTTCCTGAGATTTAATTTGCCCAGATGGCTTCCTAATTGATTTGTTTTGCTTCAGGTTAGTTGAAAATTTCACTCATTCAAAATGAACCCAAAATGTACCATGCATTTTAATTACTGTGGTGATTTTAGCTTAAATCTAAGCTTTTATAATACAGTGAGAAGAACATACAGAACTTCTGCTAATGTGGAATAACTTGAAAATTAAAATATTGGTTTCCAGTTTCAGCTTTTCACACAGAATTATGATTTTATTGTTTATTAGCTAATGTTTTCAGCATGACTCAACAGCAGTCCATCCTTATCCGGGCTTTGCTGTCTGTAGTTTCACTTACCCATGGTCAACTACTGTCTGAAAATATTAAGTAGAAATTAATTAAATGGAAAGTTCCTGAAAAAAACAATTCATAAGTTGCACACCATCCTCAGTATTGTGACAAAATCACACGCTGTCTACTTTGTAGAGTCACTATTAGTCCAGTGACTTCATGCTGTCTACACCACCTGCCCTTTGTCACTTACTAGCCCTTTTGGTTACCAGAATGACTGTTCAGATAGCCCAATACTTGTGGTCAACTAACTCTTATTTTACTTAATAACGGCCCCAAAGTACAATAGTAGTGATGCTGGCAGCTCAGCTGTGCCAAAAAATAAGCTATAATGTACTTCCTCTAAGTTGAAGGGTGAAAGTTCTTGACTTAATAAGGAAAGAATAAAAGATCATATGCTAAGGTCACTAAGCTCTATGGTAATAATTAGTCTTCTATCCACGAAATTGTGAACAGTATATTGTTATAGTTGTTCTATTTTATTATTAGTTGTTGTTGTCTCTTACTGAGCCAGTTTATTAATTAAACTTTGTCATAGGTATGTATATATAGAAAAAAACATAGTGTATATAGGGTTTAGGATTCAGTATTATTTATGGTTGCAAGCATACACTAGGGGTCTTGGGACATATTTCCCCCAGGGAAAGGAGGGGATTACTGTAAGTATTTTGTTTTCAAACAAAAAGTATTTTGTTTTCAAAATGCTTCAAAGAAGCATTCTCAGTTAAGCCTGACGTTGTTTTGTTTTCTTTTTTTTTCCACATTCATCTGTCTTAAATTGTATTTATTGCAGAGGGGATGGAATGGGTGATACACTTTTACATTCATCTGTCTTAAATTGTACTATTGCAGAGTGGATGGAATGGGTGATATACTTTCTAGATTCAAATTTAGTGATTTGATCCATATGTACAGTCAAAACTGCTTATAAATAAGATGAACAAACAGCTCAGGGTGAGTGTTGCAAAGAATATTATCTCATTACAGAGAGATGACACATTTTGTGATGACACCGTGTACATGTATTTCTCTAGGACCACCACTTGATCAGGTTACCCCACAGACATTGCCTGTTCTCACCCGCATGCTTCCAGCCTGCCTGCTAAGGAACAAAATAGGACTGACACAAAGTGAACATGGCATGAAATATCATAGCCTACATTATATACACAGTAACACTGCATAGCCTTGGAACCACCTCATATATCATAGTTTCTCAATCATCATTGGCAGCAGTAGCAAATGCATGCCCTTTGTAGCTGGTTATTTAATAGAAGTGGTAAAACTGGGAGTGTACTTGTTGTTCTTAAAAGGTCAAATGAATTAGAAAACAAATGCTGCGACTTTTATACAGCAACATATATTTTTATGACTTAAGCAAAGAAACTTGGAAACTGAATAAAATATACTGAACCGTACAAGTAGAGTTCTAACAAACCTTGAATCTCCTCGGCTGCCCTCTGTGAAGCAATCACTGACAAGTGTTTAAGATGCAGTGAAATGATTTCTCACAAAATAAGTGGAAAATGTATCCTGGATTTTGTGGTTGCAAATGTCTAACACTTAGCTTGACCGTAAAAGACAAGGCAATCAACCTCAAGCACTGCACAAACCAGGGGTCTCATCTTAATCCCCTCATTAGAAACATGAAAAACTGATGAGCAAAGGGGTTATTCGGTACAAAGTCACCAAATTCATGAGCTGCAGAGCTGGAACTAACACCCAAGTCAACTAACTTCTACTCTAGGCATACCCAAGATGTCTTTCAAATTTTGGATCAAGGAAATGGTCATTGGTTTAATTTTTGTATCATGGCTTTTTATTTTGATTAGGAAAAATCAATTAAAATCTACTCAACTTCCAAATAAAACATCTCTGTTGTCTGAAGAATTCTGTTATCTTAATTAAGTACAAACAACTAAAGAGCTAATAGACAAAGGGTCTAGCCCCAACTTCCACACTGAAGTAGTTAGGTGAATGGGGTTCAGATTGATAATACCTAAATTTCCCACTGACTTGTGATTCTTTAATCTATGCCAAAGTATCCACTTAAAATTCATTTGATATTTTCTTTGTTTTTCTTTTCCTTTTTTTTTTTTTTTTTTTTTTGGACATGGAGTCTCACTTTGTCACCCAGGCTGGAATGCAGTGGTATGATCTTGGCTCACTGCCACCTCTGCTTCCTGAGTTCAAGTGATTCTCCTGCCTCAGCCTCCCGAGTAGCTGGGATTACAGGTGCCTGCCACCATGCCCGGCTAATTTTTGTGTTTTCAGTAGAGACGGGGTTTCGCCATTCTGGCCAGGCTGGTCTTGAACTCCTGACCTCAGGTGACCCACCTGCCTAGACCTGCCAAAGTGCTGGGATTACAGGTGTGAGCCATCGCGCCCAGCCTTGATATTTTCTAATAATTAACTATGATGTAATAATTTTCTTTCAGAAGCATTCAATACTTATATGTGATTAGTGTACTTTGACTCCAAAGCATTCTTATGTACTTAAAAACCAAATACTCATGTGAAAAATGGAAAAATAGCACTTACATAACAGGGTTCAAGATAATATCTATAGACAGCTAAAATAAGTTTATGATAAATAAGCTACCACTAATCAAAGAACATTATTATTATAATAATAAACACTCTTATGCAACTCTAGAGGAAACTAGAAGTGGCTATGATAGCTTTAAACTGAAAAGTATTTGTATCTTCATAACATTACCTTAAAATAATCATCTGACAATTGTTCGTATTTTCTTAAAACCATACTATCTGCTGACACTAGAATTGAAAGGAACACTAGAAACCATGTATTTCCAGGGAATCCCTGGCTTTACCAGAACACTTTCTTCCTATTAAGGAAAAAGGTAACAGTGTGCTACACATTGCTTTGAATTTATTTATTTGAGACAGATTCAGAGTAGCCTCTTATCTTTCCACCCTCAATAATGCCTCAGTCAATCCTAAACAACACTCTTAATGAAACCACTGACCTAGTTCAATTCTCTCATTTTATAGATGAGGAAGTTCAAGCCCAATATTATCAAAGATGGTGAATTAGTGTTAGAAAAAGAATTCCAATGTGCAGTAAAGGATTAACCTTGTATAAAAAGAGGTATGGCCTTTGCCTTGGCTCCCGGGAACTAACTGCAAATCCCTTGGGATATCATTTGTCCAATGAAAGTGTATTTGTTTCTTTGTGGACTTTGGGACATGCATAGAGTCAATGCTAATAATGCAATTTAAGTAGGGAATGTTGGGCTTGGGGCATACACCAGTTCAACCACTGGATGGGCTGGCAGCTAAGCTCGGTTACATGGGCGGTACCTATATGTAAATGATCAAGCTCCAGCAACAATTCTGGACACCAAAGTTGGGGTGAGCATCTCTCATTGGCAATACTTCATGTATATTTCCACATGTTGCTGCGAGCAATATGGGCCATCCACAGGACTCCACGGGAAGAGGACAAGTGGAAGCTTATACCTGGTGACTCCGGGACACAGCCCTTCCCTTAGCTGACTTCAGTCTATGTCCTTTCAGGGTAATACACTGGAACCATGAGTAGAATGCCTTTTCTAAGTTCTGTGAGTCCTTCTAGTCAGTTATTGAACCTAAGGGTGGGGACTCTTGAACACTGTAGACAATCACTATCTTGACTTCCTTGGTGCATTTCTCTTTTTATAATACTATGTGAATAACCCATACAACCCATTTTCAATGTAACCCAGTAAAGAACAGTCACTATACATAAACATTCCCCAAAAAATAAGATTCAAAGTATAGTCTATACCCTTATTATTTTAGTATTATATAGATGAGGTACCATAAATATAATCTAAGAAGTAAAAGTTTTTCTATTAACAATAAGGTTCACATGAATAAACTGGGATTTTTGAAACACATTTAATTTTACTAAGTATTTTTTACCTATTTGTTTCATTTATTTTACTCACAGCTCTGTATAGTAGGAAGCTACTATGGCCATTTGTGTTGTGAGACTTAAAATTTTAACTGCTGTCTTAACATGTTTGAGACTCACAGGGACCCAAAAGCTTGTGTGTTTTCCCACCTCTCACCCGGTATGCCTCAACCCCTAGTGGGAAAGGCTTCCTGCTCAGTTAGTTCCTTTATCAGCTGGGGCAGCTGCACTCTATATGGTCCTCAATTGTTCCTCAGCAACCTAATAGGTTTCTTCCACCTGCCGTGGTATTCGAAGACGCCAATCACGTCCTCCCATGGGAACCAAAGCGCATCCCACCCTTTGCTACTGCAGAGCCTGCTTCCTACAGCCCCTTCTGGTTCATGCTACTCCTGAGCATAACCTGCATGTACCCTGTATGGCATGCAGTGTGCTCCTTCACTGAGCTGTAAGTATATGTGACCAAAATACTGCTGCCAGTCTCATCTGTCCAGTGTCTGGTATCATATGTTTGGCCATATTATATTATTGAGGGCATGCAACTCCTCCTTCACCATTACAGTGAACAGGAGGTGATCAGAACACCATTGTACAGCTGAACTGAGCCCATCTTTTATGTCATGCACATGTATACCAAGACTTTCTAATCACACAGCTAGTTCATCATAAACATTTCTCTGCCTGCTGCATAAGGCTGACTTTTCAACTGTATGGCACCCAAGATGGAACAGCTCTGAGAGCTCAGTGTTAGAAAGAATAAATAAGGAGATATTTTTCTGGGGCCGGCACCAAGGTTAAAGTTTCACGTGAGAACAATAGCTTCAGTTTTCTTCTTTTTTTTTTTTTTTTTCAGGCAAAAAAAATCAAACCAACTTTCTTGGCAACCTGATAGCAACGGGCTAGGAAAATAGATTAATTTCAGTCAATACTAGTGTTTTTAAGGAACTGCGCGTTAAGGAAAGGCGAATCGTTCCTTTTAGGTCATTTAGCTTGTTTCAATTTCATGGCCGCAGCTTGCACCCATGAATGTAGCTTTGTAGCTACAATGGTGTTCAAAATGGGGGCACTGAGTAAACAAGCCCAGCTGCACTGTGTCGTCTTAAGGCAGGCAGAGGGTGGGGATCTGTTAAACTTTTATTGGTCGCTCTGTTTTTGTAGGGAAAACCAAACCAAAGTGCTTTTTCCATTCTCTCACTCAGCAACAATCAACATAGAAGATTTCTGTGACCTCTGGTCGTTAGGAAGTGTGAGGATTTAACCCCATAACCAACCAACCAATTGTGCAGCTGGGTGTCCTCTAATTCAACTTCAACTCTATTTGGAGATAGTGTCAGACCACAGAAGTTGAAAGCTCATCCCACAACACTGCTCCCCACTTCCAATGCCAAACACAAGCCCCAGTGTTTTACCTGCAATTCTGTCCAACTGGCAATAAATAGGAGTTCCCATGACCCCCTCCTTGGATTTAAATAATTTGTTAGAGGAGCTCACAGAACACGAGGAAACATTTGTTTACACTTACGAGTTTATTGTAAAGAATTACAAAGGATACATATGAAGAGATGCATAGGGCAAGGCACATGGGAAGGGGCCCAGAGCTTCCATGCTTTCCAAGGCCATGCAGGAACCTTCACCTATTTGGCTATCTAGAAGCTCTCTGAACCTTGTCCTTTTGGGTGTTTATGGACTCTTCATTACTTAGGCACGATTAATGAAATCATTGGTCATAGTGATTAACCTAATCCCTCGTCCCTCTCCCCTCCCCTGAGATTGGGAGGTGGAGTTGAAAGTCCCAACTATCTCGTCATGCCTTGGTCTTTCTGTTGACCAGCCGCCATCCTGAAGCTACCAAGGGGCTGCCAGCTGCCAGTCAACTCATTTAGCATATCAAAAAATTACTCTGAAGTCCAAAGATTTTTGGAATTGTATTCAAAGAGACTGAATGAAGACCAAATACATATTTCACAATTATCACAGATATTAATTTCTAGGATTTCATTGTAGCATACAGTGAATCCAATGAAACTGTTTTGGGAACACTTACATGGCATCTTTAAAAAGTAATACTTGCTCAATGTTGTGAAGCTTTCTTTTAAAGGTACTGGGACATAAAAATTCAGGTTCTATTTTTTATTTATTTTTGATGTAAATTGACAATTTATAATTGTATAAAATTATGGGATACATAGTGATATTATGATTTATGAATATAATGTATAATAATTAAATCAAGCTATTTAACATTTTTGTGGTAAGAACATTTGAAATTTACTCTCTCAGCAATTTTAAAATATACAATGCTCTCTTATTAACTATATCTACTACATTGTAAAATAGAACTAAAAAAATATATTCCACCTGTCTAATTGAGATTTGATACCCTTTGCCCATCATCGACCCATTCTTCCCACCCTCAGCCTCTTTAACCACCATTGTATTTTGCGTTTCTATGAGTTCTATTTTGAGAATTGCAGGGCACTGAAAATAGAGTGGGCTTTCCATTCAGGCAACTCAAAGGTAATATTTACTTCTGCCTCTGTATAGTTTTGCATCTTTAAGCAAGGTTCTCTGCTCCTTTAATTTCTTCTTCTGAAAATTGAGAATAATTATTTGGAAAACAAATATAATAGATATAACTTTTTATTATATTTACACACTCATTTCAAAACAGATGCATTTGTAAGTATAAAGTTAAATTTTCTGAGAAATAAAATTAAAATGATCTAAAGATTTATATATATTTTTCCAGATTAACATACAAGTGCAAAATTATAGAAAACAGAGTCATGTGTGGCATTAAAAAAGAAGACTGAGGGAATTTGCCTTGAATAAGAAAAAATATACATATAACAGCAAAATAATCATATTTGCCTTTAAGCAGAAGGGTGTTAAAACACTGAAAGTTGATTATTTTGCTTGTTAAAATGTTGTCAGTACCATCTCTTAATTTTGTTTGAAATAATTTTGTTTGAAATAATTTACTGGGCTTTGTCTCATACAGTGGGCTTTGTCTCATACAGTGTATGGTAAAATAATGTAATTCTAGTCTTGTTTCTGACAGTCATCTGCGGAGGCTGAGGCAATCTGCAGTGAGTTAGTGTTAGAGCACAGAATCGTGGGCACTGGAGGGATTTTGAAACATACTTTTCAAAGCACAACCTATCTGGTGAAACAAGGATGTCTAATATAAAGCAGAAGCATACCTTCTAGAGAAAGGACAGTTTATGCTGAATTTATGCTCTATTGAATTTTGAAGAGTAAATTGTGAAGTATGAGATACATTTGAATTTCCCCTTATTGCTCCAGTCAGCAAAGACCAAAAACCCAAATCCAAGTCTTTATCAGATTGTCTCCCTACAAATCCCTGACATAAGGTAAACATGGCCACATTTTTCCTGTCCTGATTCAATATTGACATGCAGCCTCACAACTGATATAATGGTTGTCTTTTCCCAAATTTCACACACAAAAGCATTAGTCTTGAAAAAACATGAACATTTTATTATGCAAATATATTTCAAAAGGGACAAATAAATATTTGAGTTGTTTGGCAGACAATCCAGGGAGATTAAGCTTCTATTTTGCTTTACACATAATCCCATTTTGGTCTATGGACAGAGAATCATGGAATCACCAGAGCTGATGTTGGTTTGGGGACAGTGTAGACTGAATGAACATAGAGGTACAAAGAATTTCATTTTTTAGTTTTTAAAGTGTAGATATGACTTAAAATCCAAAAGTTTTGTTATAAACTGTTTGTTTCCTTTAAAATTTCAAACCCTGAAGAAGTTAAGTTCTTCTAGGTTTGAGTAATTTGCCTACAAACAACTAAAAATGTTGTTTTGAAAATTGCTTAATGACATACACATTTCTGAACTTTTTTATTAATCTGTATAACTATTTTCCATGTATAAATACTCACAAGAAAAACTTTTTACTAAATGTTTGCATGCTTTAAGACATGTAATGTAGTTTTCTTTTTCTTTAAATGGTAAAAAATAGCAAAGCAAATTATAAAAACATTAAATACCACAATGTTTATGCCGGTGTAAAAGAATGCTGTTATCTTCACTAGTACTGCAAGTCTTTCTTTCAGAGACAATCTCAACAGAAAGTTCCTTGAATATTCTGTCAAAAATGTGCATGTGCTTGTAAGCATCTATATTTTTGTACTTTTCATTTTCAAAAATTACAGCATATTCTGTTCAGAGTTTTTTCACTAACAACTTGACAGATATAAACACCAATTGGTTTTTAGAGAGGTAAGCCTACAAACACTTCCAACACTTCCAACAGCAGCTTAAAATTTTTTTAAAAAAATTTGAAACATTTTTATATTTGATTTGATTTTTAAAATATTTAAAAAGTCATATTAATGTAATTATGAGTGAAAGTTGCAATCATTCTACAGGCTTATACATGACTGAGATTTACCTGTTATGTTCTATTGGCTTGATGGTGTTTTACTAGGTTATGTGTTCTTAAGATATTAAAATAATAAAATGGCAGCCGTATATAGTGCATTTTGCAAATATTGTGTGTTTTTTATTACAAGGTTGTTAAATTATTGATATTCATAACTTATATACTTTTATTTATACAAATACATCAGTCTTTTCCCTATGTGTCTGTATTCTGTGTCTTGGTGATCTACAGCCTGACAATTATACAATGTCTATTTTTTCTCCACCAATAACTCTCCGTAGAGGTCAGGATGACATAACTAGCCAACAGTTCATTTTTATAGATCTTGTATATTTCATATATAACCAAAACTAACTTACTATCTTTTTTCTTATCATTTTCTTTCTCATGCATTGTCTGTTTTCTACTGGACATCACCTCACTAGACCCCACTCCAGTACATCTGTTCTGACTGGTCAGTGTCCATGCCAGACCAGATGTTACATGTTTTGATTATCACTGCTGTTTACATTCATACACACATGTGAAAGATTGCCTCGGCCAGTGGAATGTGGGTAAGATGCAGCCTCACCTCGTATGCAAGCAGAAACTCTAAAGACAATCACACATTTCTGCCAGGTTTCATGCTTCTGTCTGACCTTGTTTCTGTGGAAGGGATATGGAGGAAGAGCTGTGGAGAAGAATACAGCTGAAAACCAGCAGAAAAGGATTTCAGTATTTCACCCATCATTTAAGTTACATTGGTGGTGACTGCATGACTATTTGTCTTGTAAGCATATGTGAACACAACCAGCTCTTATAGTGCACTGCCTGCTGAAAGGGAGACCTCAAATTCAGAATCTATCCAGACTGAAATATTTCACCTTCAACTGACCCTTCTTCATTTAGCCTCCATCTACATTGGCAGCACCATCATTTATCCAGCCTTAACTCTTTAGATTCAGTAACTTGCCCCCTCCAACTGATGAACAAGATGATCTCCTAAATAGTTTTCCAACTAACCCATCTCTCATTGCCCTGGAGCTTGGTTTAACTTCTCATTATAACTACGCTTCTGCAAGGGCCCCTGAGTAGCTCTTCCTCCCTCCCTTCTATAGCTGCTAAAGTAGCTTTTCTAGAAGAACAATGTGTTGACATCACTTCCCTTCTTAAGAACTTTCAATAGTTCCTCATTTTTATGGATTTAATGGTTAGATCTCCAGAGTGTCCTATCTCCCCTCCAGAAGCCAGGCCCTCTACAGCTCTGGCCTCATTGGCCCCTCCCTCCTGTACATATAACATTCTAGAAAAACTGATATGTTTATAATTCCTCTCACATTTATTGTTTCTCTATGCCTTTGATATTACTCATGCTGCACTCCATTTCTTGAAAGTTATTTTCCTTTCCCTTTCCTCAGACATTACTGAGAAAAAAGTTTTTTATTCTTTCCCACAGAAAAATAAGTATCCCTTTCTTTTTACTTCCATAATGCCTTGTGCACATCTCTATTATAATATTTATCATCATATACATCATATAATATTATACATCATATAATATTATAATACATCATACATCACATTTCTTTTTGTGTCTATCTTTTCTTATGACAGTTAGTTACTTCTTTTCTTTTCTTTTTTTTTTTTTTTTGCTCTTGTTGCCCAGGCTGGAGTGCAATGTCACAATCTCAACTCACCGCAACCTCTGCCTCCCAGGTTGAAGCGACTCTCCTGCTTCAGCCTCCTGAATAGCTAGGATTACAGGCATGTGCCACCATGCCCAGCTAATTTTGTATTTTTAGTAGAGACAGGGTTTCTCCATGTTGGTCAGGCTGGTCTTGAACTCCCGACCTCAGGTGATCTGCCTGCCTTAGCCTCCCAAATATCTTTTTTTTTTCATTGATTATAAAGACTGGTAAACATTTGTAAAGACTGGCCAATATACGTAAATGTCATTGATTGTAAAGACTTTCCAACATATGATACATAAATTCCAAAATATCAAATAAGAACCAAATAATGAATGAATATGAATAAATGTGTAAATAAATGACAGATAGTATATCATCCTTAGTATATTGTATTTCAATTTCTGATTTGTATACCATCTTGCTTCTATTTTCTAAGCTCCTAGATGGTAGGGATCATGCCTTTCAAAGTAGTGCCTAAATCAATGACTCAGAGCAGTAGATATTTAAATGTTTGCTTAAACACTGGCTGAGTGAATGCTGGGAAAATTAAACGTTAAAAGAAGAGCTGACAAACAAGGGAGTTTATAGTCAAAAATAAGGCTTCAAACAGTAAATTATACAGTTTGGGTAATTCTTAGTGCTATTTTATTTTCTTTATAAATTCCTTTACAATATTCTTTTTCTTAATGAGCTAAGGGAATAAAGATATTATTCCAGTTGCGTCTCAGATATTTAGCATATGTAAGCCAGAAAAACAGAATTCAGCAGCTATTAAAATGTATTGAAGCTTGTGTGTATGTTTCCCAAACAAATAATTAGAATGTAAGGTAAATCTGACAGCTTGCTGGTTTATTTTGTGAAAAATATTAATTTTTTCAGCATTTTAGGCGAAACCCTTTATTGCATTTAAGATTTCATTTCAAACAAAGAGATTTACCTGTTTCTGAACCACTAAAGACAATTCGTTTCTGTTTCAGCTGGTTTAGGAAAAGGTAAGGCAAACAGCAGAACCCACGAGATTCATCTTAATTTCCCTGATAGAGTAACATTTAAGGAGGTTATAGGGCACGAAATAAACAACCCTGGAGTATCTTAAGAGGGGAACTATGGTTCCAAATGTGAACAGCCAGGGTAAATTCTGTTATTGGAAAGATATTAGATATAAATTAAAGCACGTATTTAGAAATACAAGTTGGGATCTGAAGAGAATGTTCCCCCTGCCCCACTAAGACCGGCCTAGATGAGGAAAGGCATTTCCTAAGAGATATGGCAAAAAGGACACTGGCATGATTCTTCTCAGTTAATAGGTTTTGATGTAAGCGCATTGCTCATATCTAGCATTTGAAGCAACATTGGTTAGTAAATTAAAGAGTGGAGCCTATATAAACATGGAGAAAATTAACATGGCATGTTCCTGAAACAAGCTCTTGGCTAGAATTTAAAATATTGTTTATCATTCTCCTTTTTATGCAAAAGAAGATGATTCATTGTTAGAGTAAATATTTCTGAGTTATTTAGGTAAATGTATAACTGTGAGTGCAACAGCTAGTGAATACAAGATTCCAGGAATAAAACTGTCTCAAATAGGGAGGGTTATTTCCTCAATGCAACCTGAGTTAACTAAGTCATGTGGAAGAAGGAAAAAATTCTTAGTCAATAAGAGCCCAGGTGGCAGCTAAATAAACAGTGCTTAGTGTCAAATGTAAAAGGCACTTTATAAATTTGTTTGCTAGCTTATAGGTTTGTGAAGATAATGGTCACCACTTAACCCCAACACTTAGCATAATACCCAAAACATGGCAAGTATTTAATAGACATCTCTTGATTGAATAAATGAATAAATACATGACTATTTCAGAAAGAAATTTTTTTAAATGCAAATCAAGAATGGTTGTCGGAGGCTTAGAAAACTGAAAGGAGTCCAAGCTAAGAGACTGGTTCGGTACTGAGGTCATGAAGAGATACTGAATCTGGCAGCTCTCCCTTAAGATCAGGTACAATATATGTTGCTGGGTTGGTCATTCGCCTTTGAAGTTACTATACAGAAAACATTAAAAATACTTCTAGCCAGTGAAGGAGGATTGACTAAAATAATCAAATACAAACAACAGATCTATTTTTGCTTATTTTTTAAGACTATAGATTTAGCATTTGTATTTTGTAATGGTTTTCTAAATGATCCAGTGTTAGATACTGTATCTTTGTAAGCCTACATTTTTTGACAGTGTATTCAATTAATAATACTGCCATCAATTTGTGAAATTTGTGTATATTTGAGGCAGTTCTGAAGTTTGCATTACGATATTTAATTGAATAATGTGACTGTAAGTATTACAAATGTTTCTGATAATCCTTTCTTTCTGAAACTGAGGGGAAAATGTATTTTAACAAGATGCTTTTAGAATAAACTTTACTTCCTCTTATGAAGAATTAATATTCATTAAGAAAATCTTGGAAATATAAAACAAAAATAATAATATGATGGAATGCTGCATCACATCCTCTTGAACCATCACTGACTGTAGTCATAGCTACAAATGACAGTTCCACTTAAGCTCAGACTCACCTTCTGTTTTCAGCATTATCCTTCCAGCATCCCTGATGTATATTTTTTATTTTGGCCCCAGAACTTCTCAAATGTTTCAGGAATGAACTCAGCCCTTGTGTAACCATGGTCTGGAAGCATAGGCAAGTTAATGTCCCTGCAGTCAACCATCAACCAAAGAAAGATGGGAGGCAGCAGATAAATGTTCCAACCTCCAGTCTTTCTGGAAGACAGTCTGAATGCTTTTCAGGAGTTTCTAGTGGAATAGAGCACCTGTTGGCCATGAAACATAGACATAACCAACCCTAACATTTTGGATGGTATCCTTCCAATTTGACTTCTTTTTTCAAACTGTGCAAGATTATATATTTGGAAATAGTTTGAGCATTACCAAATTATGCACGGCAAATGATGAAAATTTCCTACCACATGTTCACCAACCACATTTCGAACTAACCCCTCTCCATAGCATTAAGTCCTATTAAAGTTTAATATAAATCTTTCTTATTACGCTCTTTTATACATATAAATATATAAATACAAACACACGTTCTATCTTTCTTGGTTACTATTAAGAGCACTTACAACTACATATTTTTCGATGTGTCTTTGCCCAGTTTTAATAAAATATAAAGAGTTATCATTTTTGTTATTTTATGAATAGTATATAATTGATCATCGATTACCTCTTAGACCCATGATATGTCTTTAGTAATTGAGATTAAACAAATAAATCACTAATGGATGACATACAATTTTATATTTCAGAAATGTTAAGTGAATCTAAAATCAACAACCTGTTTTTAAGTGTTCAGGATCTATATCAATCAGCAATTGTTGTGCAATAGACTCTCTCAAAACACAGACTGAGAACAATCACCTCAAGCATCTTTGGGTCAGCTGGGTACCAGCTGATCTTGGCTGAAATCAGTGGGCAGTGGGCAGGCTTGCTCTCTGCTTCAAGTTCTGGTGGCTGGGAGGGCCCTGCTTCCATGTATTGGACATCATTCTCTAGGGTTTGCCAATGGGAATATTGTTCTATTAGGTGTGCTGCTTTCACCTCAATAGAAAACCAACCAAAATATTACCTAGTGTAGAAGAAACTGCTGAAAGACCAACATGATAATATCACTACTGTAACTGTGCCTCTCTCCCTCTATCATCAGTGTCATATTGTATGATGTCTCTATTATTAGGGAATAACTTTTCCCTACATACATGTATATGCCCCTTTCCACTAATTTCAGTTATAGAGGCTTTTAATTCAAGAAAGTTTTACATATTGTTTTATAAAATAAGTATATTTACTTTTTAGAAGAGAAAACACGTAAGCAAAGTAAACAGCGAGAAATGTTTTTCATGCCTGGTATCTAAAAACCCATTGCAGGGCTTCTCTGAAACACATACAAGTTTTGTAGGATGGAATCGTCTTACATAATTCGATTACACAGCAACACAAAAAAGCCTGGGATCATCAAGATCTTATAACTTCCTCATGACAATGAGGTCTTCAATTCCTTTTTTATAGTTGTTTTTTCCCTGTAAAATCTAGATTATGATTCAGGCTGCATCATACTCTTGCTCCAATGGAAGAAGAGTTTGTAGTGATAGTTCCTATTTAAGCCAACTCTTTTTGTGACAATTTCATGGCTTCTCTCTTCTTCTTCTGACAAATGTGTTTAAAAGCAGCTACAGCTGTTACAACCCCAACAAGCTGCTCAGTGATTTTGAGCTGAGTGGGCAGCCCTTCCATACTAACTGCCATGTTTTGCCTGTGCTATATTTTCTATTTAGTGGTTATGTCTAAATACTGGGTATTCTCAAAACCATCACAAAATCATGGCTCAAAATGAGGAAAGCGAAAAATCAGTTACCTTATGCAATGCAATTATGATGCTAACTACCCAGAGTTAAGCCAGACTTCACAAGTTAAGCAGTCCTCCATAAGACTGTCCTCACTTCGTACACCAGCTGCAAACTTGGGGACTCCTAGGCCACCCACACTTTTGAACAACTTGCTACAAATTTGGGGGTTCCTGCTACCTGCTCTGCTTCAACGATTTGCTTTAATACACTCAGAAAAGAACTGTGCTTAAAATCACAATTTTATTATAGCAACAAAGGATACAAATCAAGCTAGCCAAAAAAAAAAAGCGATGCAGAGGGCAAGTTATGGGAAGTCCCTCAATGAAAAGCTTCTGTGTCCACCCTTCATGGAGCCGGGATGCATCATCCTCCTGGCACATTCATGTGTATTACCAACCAGGAACCTTGCCTGAGCTTAGTGTCGGAGCTTTTATTGGGAGTTCATTATGTAGACATGATGGATTGAATCACTAGCCTTGAGGCTGAACTCTTATCACCAGCCCTCCTCCCCTCCATGGAATTTGGGTTAATTTCAAGTGGCACAAAGCCCCAGTCCTCTAATCACATAGTTGGTCTTTCTAGCACAACTAAGTCCGATCCAAACCATCTCCTTAGCATAAACTCACCTGTCACCCAACTGGCCCACCATGAATAACAAAGACTTTCCTGTCACTCTGGAAATTCCCAAGGTCTAGAAGCTCCCTGCCAGGAACTGTGGACAAAGACCATCCAAACGATTTAATATATGATACCTTGGCATAATGATTGAGTATCTAAAATACACTTCTGTTATTTGATACCTAGAACAAAAAGAAGAGGAAGCAATAGAAGTAGAGAAGTGATGTTCTTTGTAAAGTCAGAGGAGCATATATAAACATACCTATTAATAATGCTCACACAAGACCCACACAATCTAGGGTTTTAACACAAGTGCAAATACATAATAATGAAAGGAAAACCCAACTTTTAAAGTTAAGCAATAAGAGTAAGAATACTTGAATGTGAAATCCAGGTCTATCCTAGCGAATGTTACTTTTCAGCAAATCACTTAAACTCTGTGAATGAACTCAATTTCCTCACCTCTAAATCAGTAATAAAATATCTTCCAGGAATGTTATAAAGGATATAATTAATAAATACAAGTGAGATTCAGGTTAAGCATAAATAGCTCACTAGAGGGGATTCTGATTGTCTAACACAAATTTTTTATTTCACCAATTATGAAGATTCAGCTCTATAATTGCAGTCACAGGACTCTTCTCCCTCCCTACCCCCATATCCACCTAATCTCACAACTCTGGTTATGAAGATGTGTTTAGGAACAGATAGAAGAAATTATAATCCAACCAATAACGGACTCTGTAACCTAATAATTGCTGGACCAGTGGCACATATGATTGGTATAATTTTTTTGCAACACTGGTTTACCAAATCTGGTTTCTTTCATTTAATTGGCCAGAAACCTTGGACATTCTCTCCAGGAGATCCTTGAAATGTAACAAACGACAAAAAGACATTTTTCTATCATATTGATGGCAACAGGAGGATGGTATCTACTCCGAAATTCCATACACAGTTGATGCTTTCTTCTGCAATGGCGACAACCTTTAAGCAGCGTATTCTAACCAGCATCACAAATTCCTGCAGGTTGTTGAAGATCTTTATTTCATTTTGCTTTCAGTCCCTCTCAAGTTATGATTGGTAAATGATCTATAGATGGTTAATATGTTTTTCCACAGGTCTAGAGTTCTTGTAGCTAAGAAAATTAAACTTCCTCATCATCCTTATATGTGGAATTAAAGAAATGTAGGTCCTGAACTGGATGCCAATATTTAACTGTCTTGAAACATGCTGAGTTTGTCTTATACATAACTTCCCTTGTTGTTCTTCAGGCTTCCCACTGGGATCATTAAATTATCAGCCAGCAACTAGCAGCCTAATTTCTTATAGGCAGCTTCTTCGTAAGGGATAAGCAAAATGCTTGAGAAGCAGCAGTTTTTGCAATTGTGAGAGGATTTCTCATATTGTAGAAGGAACTGATATGAAGAAAGATTATGCGATTATGTGTGATTATGTGATAATATGAAGCGCCCCCAGATATTGATTGCTATGTTCCAGGTACTTTAAGTATATTACGCAATTGAGGGGTTTTACGTGTCTTGCTTCATTTAGGATTCACATGGTTCCATAAGATCAGTGTTATTGTGGTTGAGGTCAAGAGCATTTAAGTAAATTGCTACAGGTGGTAAAGCCAGGAAGTGGTAGAGCCCATTTGTATACCATTCATGCCACAGTTCTTAAAGACTATACTATACTGCCTGTGTGGGGAAATACATTTCACACTAAATCACATGGACAAGGCCTAATGCGTGTTGTCAAACAACAGAACTAAGATAAAATCCTGAAACTTACAGGGATGGTTGATCTATCTTAATTTAGGGGAAGTCTGATTAGTCAGACTGTTCTTGGATTGGACTGCCTATGAGTTGATGAGCTGCCTGCTATTGATGGAGTTCAAGAAGATGGGAGATAAGCACTTTGTGGAGTGTAGTCAGGGGAACATAGCATCCTATGGACCTGAGAAAGATCCTTTCTATGCTTAGAGAACATTTATTAATCATCAAATGTCCAAGCCCTTTATATCTATTTCCAGTCCTTCAGTTAGTCTAGCCTGATTCTTTCCTATTTATATAATTATTTTCAATTTTCCATTCTCTGTCGAGTGCTCTATAAGGAAATAACTTGATCAACTTAGCTCCCAGAGGAGAGATAACAGAAGCAAAATCTTCTTCAAGAATTCCTAGAAAAATGGTGTTGTGAAGAGAGTTTAGTCGTAGTCTCCTAAATGGCCAGTCCTTGGCTATCAGCTCAGTAAAAAACAAATCGTCCTTTGTGTCCTTAGAGAATCATAATCATATCAAGTTATAATATTCACATGAATCTGTTTGTTTTCTCTATGACTCCCTGGGAGTTAAAAGAGAGACCCAATAGCTTTAATTAAAAAAAAAATCCTTAAAATTACTGACCTCAGTAATATGTTTGAGAGTATTTTACAAATATACACAGATATAGAAACCTCCAGAAGCCTAGATTAAAGAAAATAACACCAAGACAAAATGATTAATATGCAAAAAACACTAACTTTGATGCAGAAAAGAGATGACAAAAAATATAAAAATATTTTTGTTGTTTAACTTTAGATATTTGACAGAGAATTTCATCATTAGCTAGACCTAGTTAAATTTTTAAAAATCAAACTCGATTGTTTTCAAAATATAAAATTCAAATGACTTCACATCTCAGTTATATTTCAATGACGGCTGCGATCACGAGCACACACATCAAGGGCTCCCTACCCAGGTCCTTTCAAGTCATGCAATACACTGACAGCTGTGTAGTCAAGCATCTACTGAAGCTAGTTCTGTTCTTCATGTATCCCTCTTTAGACTTAGCCCTGGGCTCCATTCTTTATTTTCAGTACCCTCTGCCTCTCATTCATGAGAATCGTGTGAAGAGTTAATACTGGGCAAAACTTCTTACCAAAATCCAGACTTTTTTTTAGCATTTGGAGGCTCCCAGATTTTAGAGATGTTTCATAGTATACATACTATATATGATATCACAGTACCAATAGTGCCTTGAGTAACAAATTCTTAATCAAACATATTAATAATTATATGGAAAATTATATAAATATTTACTCTAAGAGGGATAAAGACAATACCTGCACATATCTTTGGACCCAGATTCCTACCAAATAAATCAAAAAATACTTTGTTTTCTGGAGATTTGTGGATATCTAAATGGCAGAAACAGGATGATAGGCCAGTAGCGATTCTACAATGTGTCAGACATGTACTACATGCTGTGCATTCATCTGACTTTGCTTTGTTGTAATACCTAATGTAGTTGCTCTCAATATGCCAGTTCTGCATATCATAGAGCTCAGAGAGGTGAGGTTTCTCACCCAAGGTCACACAGATGGCAGTCAATACCAGGGTGTTATGGTTTAGATATATCCCCCAGAGCTCATGTGTTAAAAACCGAATGGCCAATGCAGCATTATTAGAAAGTGAGGCCACTAAGAGGTGACTACGTAATGAGGGCAGATCCCCTCATGAATGGATTAATGCCATTATCGTTGGACTGAATCAGTTATCATGAGACTGGTGGTTTTATAAAAGGAAGTTCAGCCACCATTCTCTGTCTTGTGGGTTCACTTCCACCTTCCACACTTCCACCATGGCATAACCCTTGCCAGATGCTGGCACCATGTTTTGGGACTTTCCAGCCTCCAAAATCATGAGCTGAATAAATCTTTTTTTTTTTTTCTGTATAAATTATCCAGTCTATGATATTCTGTTGCAGCAGCAGAAAACAGGCTAATACAAGGGTTAATGCCCAAACCTCAGCTTGTATACACTTTATCACTAACACTTAAGCATGTTCTCCCCAGCTTTGATTCTATTTCCTTTCCATGATGCTCCAAATTGTTATGTAGGATAATACTGTTACAAAAACTGAGGATGTGTGCAAAGTCCAAAGGATTATTATCTCCAGAGAATGATGCCATGGGATAGAGGAACAGGAAAGTGGGGAAGTAAGTAGGAAACTCCTATGTGCTGAAGGGAAGGTTATATCACTTACTCTGCAAGTTTTATGGGGAGAGACACCCCCACCAATGCAAAATCTGACTTTCTATAGCAAATTGGTATATAAAGAGGTAGAGACAAAAACGAAGCCCATTTCATAGATGACTCTGACACGGAGCTTGGGGATCACTTGGTCAGTTGTGCTAAGTCCCAGTTCATGTTCTTAAACTTGCTGTCCAGCTTGCATTTATACTTCACAGCCTTTGTACCAATCACAAGCAATGCAAATATAGCAATCAGAAAGTGCAATGGAACTGATAATTTAAAAGGAGGTGTATTAAATTAAAAAAAAATAAGGTTATGTGCAGCTCAAAATCGGGCAAGGCATTTTCTTTCTACATATATACTTAAATTCACTCTAACAGCAAATATTTTGTCTAAGAACACTTTTAACCAAAGGCCAACATCATTTATTTGTGACAAATATCCACAACAAGGAGAGAACTAGAGGGCCCCCATGGATGCAGACCAGAGACCAGGAAAGCACCACAGATTGAGTCCAGCTATGAGGACAGATAATTCCAAGAACAAAGGGAGGCATGGAGGCCTTATTGGCTGACCCTTACTTGGCTTGTCAATCTGATGTGATTTTAATCAGGAGGTCCTAGCTTAGTCATTACAATGGTATCCAGGGTTCGATCCACTTCCTGATCTATGATGTAGGGCTGGCCCCAACTGGTACCTCATCTCATTCACCATCTGGTTTGGAGCATCATTCTGGGATGTTGAGGCAAGTATCTGCTAGGCTGAGGCTGCCAGAGACTGGCATAGAATGTAATAAAATTCTTGCCTGATGTGCTTTTGTCAGTATTCAAGGAACTCAGTGTGCAGATGTAGAATCTAGCTCTGACAGTCTTCCTAAGTAATATTTGTGAGATAACCTTAAAAAGGGGGAGGTACAGTTTAAATTCAAACTTTTGCCCTTAAGTTACATGTTTAACTCATTTAACATATCCAGTTTCCCATTAGCATGGACAACAGCATGTAGAAAATAAGGAAAATCTTTCTTATCATAAGTCAGAAAAATTACCTATATGCCACACACTTTGTAACATATAACATAGTGGATATATGCATGAGTTTTAGCCCCAGACTGCTTTGAATTTAACACCATCCTCTGACATTTAGCAGATGTGTGAATGTGGGGGACTATTTTGCATCTCGAGTTTCTCATCTGTAAAATCTGGATAGTTGCATATCTGTCATCAAAATATTGGTCGCACAGTGCTTGGCACTATAATTCAATGTATGAAAGCTGGAATTAATTACAATAATTACATATAATTAATTATATATAAATTACATATATTTATATACAAATATATAAATAATCTATAAAATATATATAAATAATTACATATAATTTATATATAATTAATTATATATAAAGTATATATAAATTACATATAAATTGTGTATAATTAATTATATAAAATATATAAATAATTATATATGAAATATGTAAATAATTATATATAAATAATTATATCTAAATAATTATATATAAAATATATAAATAATTTTATATAAATAATATATAAATAATTATATATAAGATATATAAATAATTATATATAAACTATATATAAAGAATTATATATAAGTTATACATAAACAAATGTATAAATAATATTAATTATATTATAATTATTAGTATTATTAAATCCAAAATTAGTGATAGTCAAAAGACACAGAAGAAAAGACTGATCTACCGATTATATGCAAACGAAAACTTATCAGGCACTATTTAATAAGTAACTATCCAGAGAAACTGAGTTGACACCCCCAAGTCGAACAACATGATTCGAGGTAAGAAAGGACTGTCAGCCAGGTAGTGAGAAGATCATGATCTTACAGAAGTCTGAATCAATTGAACTACCTTCTGGGCTTCCCAAGGCAGCTAACACATGTACTGAGCTATGAAGCCATGTATGACAAGGGCCACATAATGTGGCCTGTTATGCCAGTAGACAAGTGGGTGTGTCATCAGTTTACTGCAGGAGAAACAACAAATTTTTCATATGTGAGATTCTGTGACAAAGACCTGGAGCTTTTTAAGGAGGCTTTTCCAGGAACTAACTTCTCTATACTTTCCCAAAACAACTGGGTTTCTAATTTAGCCAAGTACAATTTAGACGAGTCTAAACATTGTCCATCTTCCTCCATCAGGGTTTAAACACAATATGAAAAAAACTGATCTCAAGTCTCACTACTGTACTATATTTGTGAGTTTGTGAAAACAGTGTTAAAATCACCAGATTTATGCAAAGATTCAGGAAAGCAAGATGATTAATATATGTCAGAATAAATCAAGTCAGTTTAAAAACCTCTCTTTTTAACAACAACAAAAAAATGAGAAAGTTAGTTTACAACCTTAAAAAGATTCAGAGTATTTTATCTACTAAAAGGAACAAACTGAGGTCAGAAATGATCATTTTGAAATTAAAAATATTTTCTATGTAAAAAATATAATTGAGTGCTTATAGGCAAATGTACGTCTACCTCACCCCTCAAATTCATATTTTAAACCTCAATGCCCAAGGGAGGTAAGGCCTTCAGGAGGTGATTAAGGGATTAAGAGTGGGACTAATGCCCCTACAAAAGAGGTACTAGTGCACTTATAAAAGAGACACCCAGAGAGGCTCCCTGCCTCTTCTGCCATGTGAAGACACAGCAAAAAAAAAAAAAAAAAAAAAAAAATGGCTGTCTATATACCAGGAAGCAAGACCTCATCAGACACTGATTCTGTCAGCACTTTAATCTAGGACTTCCTAGCCTCTAGAACTGTGAGTAATAAATTTCTGTTGTTTATAAGCCTCCCGGTTTGTTGTACTTTTGTTATTGCAGCCTAAACAAACTAAGACATTGAGTCAGCCACAAATATGTCATTTATAAATGTTCAGAATATGGCTTAGTCACTACCCTGAGAAAAGAACCAAGTGCTACATTTTTATTAGAACCAAATGCTACATTTCCTGAAAGGGATGTTATGTTTTTGGTACTCTTAAAACAGAACTTTCTTTTCTGAAAGGACCACATTGGGGTGAGCAGGCTCTTACACATTTTCCTCTTCAATAGGTCAAAATTTTCTCCTGAAGGTGATATTGTAAAGTACAGGAAAATGACAGGCCCATTAAACATCTTTGGGTCAGGCACAGTGACTGACGCCTGTAATCCCAACACTTTGGGAGGCCAAGGCAGGTGGATCACTTGAGGTCAGTACTTCGAGACCAGCCTAGCCAACATAGTGAAACCCCATCTCTACCAAAAATACAAAAAAAAAGCCGGGCATGATGGCGGGTACCTGTAATCCCCAGCTACTCAGGAGGCTGAGGCAGGAGAATCACTTGAACCTGGGGGGTAGATTGAAGTCAGCCGAGATCACGCCACTGCACTCTAGCTTGGGCGACAGAGTGAGACTCTGTCTCAAAAGAAACAAACAAACAAGCAAACATCTTAGGGCCTCAGTTTATCCAGACTGAAGGCCCTTGAAATTATTTGTGATAAATCCTTGGTGAAAGAAATGTGCTTGGTAAATAAACATCCTTAAACATTAAATCCAGCTTGTCTTGGCCAGAGCACACTTGGCTGAATGTTACATGGTAGATGTAAGTGAGGGATCCTCCTTTTTGCACCTTGAAGAAAAACTGCAGCCTTGGCTGAAGAAGGCAGTGACATTAGCCATGGCAGAGACCAAAACCAAGATCCAGCCAGGACGTACCATATACTTCAGGCCCCGCTAGCATTGAAATGATTTTGTGAATGTCCCCTGCACACTGTCCTAATGTCAGGTCGGGGTAACCATATAATTTGCTATTCAAACTGGGGCTATTTTGAAAGTGTAATGTGAAACATGGGGGAACTAGGACTGTCCCAATTATACCTAGACTTCCAAACACCCTAACTTATAGCAGAGTATTAGTAAATGATGAAATATTTTTGCCCTCTGGGGCTGACGGAATTAACCTCTCTCAGCCTGAAAGGAGGAATCCTTTGAGGATAGCACCCTAGTCTTCAATGCAGATTCCAGGGCTGTGATAGCTCATTCTTCGTGAGCAACTTCAACCTGAAAGTAGCAAATTGCAGCCTGGGAAGTGAAACAGTGTACGAGGTAGAATAACTGGAGAAAGTAAAATGTCCTCGATAATCAGGCCATATGAAGGCTAATGGAGCATTGCTGAGCAGCCTCCATTCTGAGGTCAAACTTGGACCTCCCAGTGGGAAATAGACAAGGAGTTCCTGAAGAAGTTAGAGAAAAGCAAAAGGCCATATAGTCCCCCTCAAACACCTCTCATGCTGGAAGGTGGAAGAAAAACAATACATAATAAAGGAACTCAAGAAAAATATTTGTGTGTGTGTACATATGTGTATAGGGACTTGTGTGAGACATGGGTACAAATCTAGAATGAAAGATCTAAGAGAATAAAGTGATTCTAGAATTCAGAGGGAGAATTCCACAGTTTTGAAAGAGTGTATATAAAGAAAAAGAGTAAGCTGGGCTTTGATGGAGGGACAGCAATTGGGGCGTTAAAGGCCATTCCATGTGTTAAACACAACAGAAGCAAGAAGGCCAAAGACTGACTTTGCGGAAGGTTGAATTTGATCCATATACAGAAAAAGCCACAGAGAGGTTCGAAAGGTCACTATGACAGGTGCTGTCACTTTTGGCTGGTACATCAGTCAAACAGACCCTTCCAGACTTCTCTGGCTCCATGATCTGTGTGTCGACACAGTGAGAAAGTATCATCTAAAGGTCTCACTTAAAACATTCTTTATTACAAAGTGGTAGACTGTTTACTATCTGATAAAAGGATTGGCTGGTAGTGTGAACAATCACTCTCATTAATAGACTATATTACCAAAGTAGAAGGACTCAAGACACACCAGAAATAGTAAAAGTACTTGGGATATAGTTTAACCAAATAAAGATTCATGTTCTTAGGCAGAGAAATTACATTTCAAGACATTTTTTGACAAGAAAAAAGGACCCCCAAGGTTGCAGAATTGCCTCTGCTTGCACTCCAATGTGTTGTGTCATGTCAATAATGATACTAGCCATACCTTCCCATCCCGTTGACTCCATTCCTCTTACCATGGGCAGAGTTTGGGGGGTAGTCTCTGGACCTAAGTCCAGCCAATCGGAGTCTTTCAGGACTTTTATTTCAAAACTACCAAGGAATACTTTTTGTCCCTCATTAGAGGTTCATAGTACTATAAGCTTATAAATTTAAGTCTGCCATGAGACACCCACCCCAATTCCATGGAGAAAGCTTCTTTGTAGTAGGAAAAAGTGAGTTCAACATGAAAAGATAAGCAGAGATGAAAGATGGATAGAGAAAAGAAAAAAATCATTTGTTCTTCCCCTTGAGATCCCATTTCCTTCCTTTTTGTCCTTAATTCTTTGAGCTATTCCAGCTGCTTTCCAAATTATGTGGGCTAATGCATCTCTTTTGTTCTTAACCTAACTTAATTTAGGTTTCAACCACTTACACATAAGTGCCTTGAAAAATACATAAATTTATTTCATGAGACTCTGGATTTAGAGAATGTCCAGACTCTGGGATGATCATTGAAAGGACATAGAAGATCTTCCAGGTTATCTGAAGGAACTTCTGGCTGGATGCTTACAAACTGAAGAAGAGGATATGGACTGCCAGCTGCAGAATTGTGAAACTGTAGTTCCTTGCTGTTTTATATTCCCCATGGGGAACTGCGGAGCAGCTAGTAAGTGGAATAAACCGGACAGAAATCCAACCAGAGTCCAATATACTCCAGCACTACCAATTTCATCCCTGCTGCTGCTTCAGCTGCTCCTATCTCCAAAGAAAATTAAGGACCACACTGAAAGTCTGCCTTTCTCTATTCTTCATGTGTTCTAGGATGCAAAGGACTCCATATTTACAGAGATTTTAGCACAAATTGTGTTAATGGTTTTATTGGTGGAATAGTCAGAGAAGAGGATAAGGCTTCTCCTCTATAGTCTAGCTAGACCTTCTACCTACTCAGCAAGAATTAGCCTTTGATACTGTGTACAGGCTGTACAAAAAGCTTCCTTTGCACTCTGCTTTTCTTACCTAAAACAAAAGTTTATTTTTGATCTGCAGCCACAGTTATAGAAAGAAACAAGGAAGACCCTTTGTGATAGACTACATAATCTCTCAATACCTCAAGTGCTTCTGAAATGGTAGTCTCCACTTGCATTATAGAACTTCAGACCCAGCTGGACTCATCTGGACTTTTTCTGGCCTCCTGACCAAGCCTTAGCAAGGCTATATTTACTGAAAATGATGCCACTCTGTATTACTGTGGAACTCTGGATGGTGGGATGAAGAAACTGATAGAATAAAGGTAATCAGCTGTTTTATCAAACAAGATTTGAGCAAGTAGGCCTAAAGCAAACGTTAATGACAGATAGTGGCTGCTGTGATATCCATAGTTCTGAAAGCATTGTCATTGAGCTGTGCACAGGAGAAATATGTAGCTAATGCTGAACTTTGGTTCTTAACTTCACTTGGCTGGAAGTCATTGGTCCTGCCATCTCCTAAAGAACTTCTGTTTTGTCATGCTTTTGTTTTTGTTTTGAGACAGTTTCTCACTCTATTACCCAGGTTGGAGTGCTTTGGCATGATCTCAGCTCACTGCAATCTCCACTTCCCAGGCTCAAGCAATTCTCCAGCCTCTGCCTCCGGAGTAGCTGGGACTACAAATGCAAGCAAGCCACCAACACCCAGCTAATTTTCGTATTTTTTTGTAAAGATGAGGTTTTGCCATGTTGCCCGGGCTGGTCTTGAACTCCTGAGCTCAAAGCAATATGCCCACCTCAGTCTCCCAAAGTGCTAGGATTACAGGCATGAGCCATTGCACCCGGCTTGCTTACTTCTGATTTCTGCTACTCTTGTTGTCTAAGTCGTTTGTCAAATTCCATCCTTTGGCCTATCATGCAGCTTGGAATTCTACCCAAAGACATTTGCAATGCATACATGCTTCAGACATGAAACTTGAGCTTATGTCACTACCACAGCAAGCCCAAATACCCAATCTACCTGGTCCAGGCAAAGGATGCCTCCCCTATATCCAAAACAAGTTTAAAACTCTTTATCGAGACATCAAACCTACTTGAAGCAAAGTTGCTTTCAGAACTCCATTTTTTTCTCTGGGGCCAACTGAGCATTTCATGTAGATGGAAGATAAGGTAACCTTCTTCTTTACATCCTAATCTCCTCTGACGACTCTGTGAGGACCATATACGTAGAACATTCGACTATTAGGATGACTGCAACTCTCTGTAATCAGGAAAGTTTGAGAAATGGCAAACAAAAATTGATCGTCTGAAATGGGGGAATGGAGAGATTCATTCTGACATGTGCAATGCCCCAGTTCTCTTGTAGGTCTTGATAAGGCATTTCCTGATGACCCCCTGGATGACCTGAATGACTGCACTGGGGCACTCTCTCTCAACTCGACAGTCTCCCAAGACATCCTAAGGTAGGATGCATGCTCGAGATGCCAAAGTGGAATTTCTAAACTCTCCTTTTTCTAATCAAATTGTCTATATGACTCAGGTTCTAGAGACAAAACAAACAAACATAAAACAACAATTCTGGACAAACTAGTGATTTTCAATTTACTATCAGCGGTTCACTTTTATACCTTCACAGGTCTGATAATGAGACTGAATTTTGTGTCAGGGTCTTAGAGACCATAAGTAGCAGTGAAAACAAAAGTTTTTTCTCTACACCGACCTTGGTTTATCCAAACTCAGGCCAAAAATCCCCAAAATGAGACTCATGTCTATAGCACATCCAGAGGCAGCCATCTTATTACAGAAGATCTCTAGTTCTCAAAAATATATATTAAAGCCTCTTTCAGCTCTGGTTCTACACATAAAGAGCTTGGGAATTGCCATTATATTTTAATAACAAGTAAAAGCCAAACTGACTAAAAAATCAAACTCTTCTTGGATCTGTAAAAGGAATGAGGACACAGGGCAAATAGCCACTCTCAAGACTGAAGAGACAAACAGGTAAATACAGGAAGTCACAGCTTACCAGAGCAGAGGCCCACAAGTGGAAACCACCACAGGAAGGGAAAGCTGAACTGTAATTGATGAATCTCAGTGCAGACAAACCTTAAAGTTAAAAACCCTAGGGGGATCCAGGCATAGACGGCCCCTGACAATATTGTGAAATATACCACCAGGAGCTTTACAGTGTTCTCACAGTAAACATCAGGCAACAGTCCTCTTGGGCTTCCAGCACAGAAGGAGAAAAGGAACCATTTCTAAATACACCAAAGTATTTTTCCTTAACATACCCTGTGCTGTTGGGAAGAACTAGTTAACTAGAGCCTATCCTATCAGGGTATTATCAAAGCCTAATGGACCAGGGGATAGAAATATCAAATTCCAGTAACCTTTAGACTTCCGTGTGTGAGAAAGGGACTGCTCAACTCCAGCCCACTCTAGTCATTCTGTCCCACCTAAGGAAGTAGAAAAAAAAAAAAGCTGAGAAACACTCGTGAAGTTCACAGTCCATAGGCACAGGCTTACTAAAACACTAAGACCTAATCCTCGCACTAGAGAATGTTTCCTCTCTCCCCACACCCTACCACCACATTACTAAAGGCCTATTTAGGGCAATTCCTTTTACCTGATATGTTACATCCAGCTATCAGGAAAAAAATTACAAGGCATATCGAAAGACAAAAAAACGTCATTTAAACAGACACAGAAAGCATCAGATCCAGACACTACAGGGATATTGGAATTATTAGACTGGATATGTAAAACAACTATGATTAATATACTAAAGTCACTAATGGATAAAGCAGACAGCATGCAAGAACAGATTAGCAATGTAAACAGAGAGATGGACATCCTGAGAAAGAACCAAAAAGAAATGCAAGAGATCAAAAACGCTGTGACAGAAATAGAGAATGCCTTTGATGGGCTCATTAACAGACTGAACACAGCTGAGGACGGAATTGCTGATCTTGAGGATATTTCAATACAAAACTCAAAAACTCAAAAGCAAAGAGAACAAAGACAGAGAGAAACAGGACAGAATATCCAAGGACTGAGCAGCAACTACAAAAGGTGAGACTTATATATAACAGGAATACCAGAAGGAGAAGAAAAAGAGAAAGAAACGAGAAATATGTGAAATATAGAATTCCATACCCTGCAAAATCATCCTTTACAAGTGAAAGAGCAATAAAGACTTTCTCAGAAAATACAAAAATTGAGGAAATTATAGCCAGTAGATCTGCTTTGTAAGAAATGTTAAAATAAGTTATTTAGAGGAAAGGAAAATAATATAGGCCAGAAACTGAGATATACAGAAAGGAAAGAAGAACATCAAGAATGGAATAAGTGATGACAAAATGAAACTTTTTCTTTTTCTTAATTTACCCAAGAGATAACATTTGTTTCAAACTAATAGCAACAATGTATTTGGTTGTGTAAGCTTATGTACATAGCACATATGCATATAACACACATGTGTTATATGCATGTTAATATATACATGTGTATGTGTGTGTGTGTATATATATGCTTTTCATGTTTCATATACGTGAGATTAATGAAAGCAATGATATAAAAGATTGGAAGGAAGAATTAGGATTTTAAAATTATTATTACTATATTCTTGCACTACTTGTGAAATCGCATAGTGTTATTTGAAAATGAATTTGGATTCGTTGTAAATATATATTGTAAACTCTAGGGCAATCACTAGAAAAGGAAAAAAGGAATATAACTGATACGCTAACAAAGGAGAGAAAATAGAAACACATAGAATGCTAATTAAAACTACAAAAGGCCAAAAAGGATCAGAAGACAAAAAAGGGAGCAAAGAACAAGGACAACAAATAGAAAACAGTACCAAGGATGGCAGACATTAATTCAGCTATATCAATAATCACCTTGAATGTCAGTGGTCTAAAAATGCAGTATTTAACAGACAGAGTTTGTCGAAATGAATTAACAAATAAGATCCACTTATGTTATCTACAAGAAACCCATTTATATACAATTACATATAGATTAAAAGTAAATGGAAAAAAATATATACAATGCTAACATTAATTAAAAGAAAGCAGGAATATCTATATTTCACACAGAGGAGACTTCAAAGCATGAAAAGTTATCAAAGATAAAGAAAGGCATTACATAATGATAAAGGGATCAGTATTCCAGGAAGACATAATAATTATTAATATGTATGCACCTAACAACAGAGCATTAAACTTCATAAGGAAAAAAATCATAAAACTGTAAGAAGGAATAGATTAATCAACTATCAGAGACTTTAAGACCCTTACCTCAGTAATAGACACATCCAGCAAGCAGAAGATCAGAAACAGCATAGTTGAACTCAACAGCATCATCAACCAACTAGATGTAATCAAATTCTATAGAATACTTTATCAAATAACAGCAGGAAACACATTTTTTCTCAAATTTATATGGAACATTTACCAAAATAAGACCACATTCAGGGCCATAAAACACATCTTGACAAATGTAAAAAAGATAGAAATAATACAATGTCTGTTCTCAGATTACAGGGTAGTTTGACTAAAAATCAATAACAGAAAGATAATTGAAATATCTCAAAATAGGTGGTGATTAGACAATATACTTCTAAATAACATGTGGGTCAAAAAATAAATCTCAAATATTTAAAAATATTTTGAACTAAGCGAAAATGGGTATACAGCTTATCGAAATTTGTAGAACGCAGCAAGAACCATGCTTAGAGGAAAATTTATAGTATTAAATGCATATATTAGAAAAGAAGAAAGATCCAAAATCAACAATCCAGGATTCTACCTTAGGAAACTAAAATAATAAGAACAATTTAAATGCAAAGTAAGCAGAAGAAAAGGAATAATAAGAATGAGAACAGAAATCAATGAAATTGAAAATAGGAAATCAATAGACAAAATTAACAAAATCAAAAGCCTATTCACTGAAATGATAAATAAAATTCATAAACCTCTATCCAGGCTAACTCAAGAGAGAGAGAGAGAACAGAACACAAGTTACCAATATCAGACATGCAAGAAGGGGCATTACTACAGATCCTACGGACATAAAAAGCTAATAAAAAACTATGAACAATTTTATGCTCACAAATTTTATAATCTAGATTAAATGGACCAATGCCTTCAAAGACAATTTTTAAAAACTCACACAATACTCAACAGACAATCTAAGTAAGCCTATGTCTCTTAAAGGAATTGAATGAATAACTAATAATCTTTACAACAGAAAGAACCATGCTGGAAGTGGCTCACTGGTGAAGTCTACCAAACATTCAAGAAAAATAAATATCAATTTTCTACAATCTCTTTCATAGGATAGAAGCAGAGGGAATAATTCCTCTCTCATTATATGAGTTCAGCATTAGCCTACTACTGAAACTAGACAAAGACATTACAAGAAAACTACAGATCAATATCGCTCATAAACATAGATACAAAAATTGTCACGAAAGTATTAACAAATAGAATTCAGTAATATATAAAAATAATTATACACCACAAATTAAAGGGGTTTATCCCAGTTTTGCAAGGCTGGTTCAACATTTTAAAGTCAATTAATGTAATTATCATATTAATTAACTAAAAAATTACATAATCATAACAGTAGATGCAGGAAAAGCATCTGACAAAATTCAATACTCTTCCATGATTTCTTTAAAAAGTGTTGGGGGGAGGGGTGAGTCAAATAGGAGTACAGGAGACCTTCCTTAACTTGATAAAGAATATCTACAAAAATCCTACAGCCAACATTGTACTTAATGGCAAGAAACTTGATGCTTTCTCACTAAGAATGGGAGCAAGGCAAGGATGCTTCCTCTTACCACTCATTTTCAACATTCTACTAGAAGTTTTGGCTAATGTAATAGAACAAGAAAAATAAAATAACAAGCATACTGATTGAGAAGGAAAAAATAAAACTGTCTTTGTTAGTAGGTAACATAATCACCTATGTAGAAAACCTAAAAGATACAAGTTTAATATACAAAAGTCAGTGATATTATTACTAAAAATAAAAATTACCCAGGCGTGGTGGCATGCACCTGTAGTCCTAGCTACCTGAGAAGCTGAGGCAGGAGAATCACTTGAACCTGGGAGGTGGTGGTCACAGTGAGCCAACATCACACCAATGCACTCCAGCCTAGGCAACAGAGTAAGACTCCATCTCAAATAATAATAATAATCATCATCATCATCAATTAATTTTAATAAATTAAATATCATTTAAATTAGCATCTTCAAAAATAAAAACTTAGTTATAAATATAAGATGTACAAGATCTATATGAGTAAACCTGCAACTTCAATAAATAAACTCAAACAACTAAACAAATGGAGAGACATACTACGTTAAGAAGAAGACTCAATATTGTCAAGATGTTAGTTCTTCCCAACTTGATCAACAGATTCAATGAAATCCCAACAAGTTATTTTGTGGATATGGATAAATATTCTAAAATTTGCCTGGGCACAATGGCTCATGCCTGTAATCCCAGCACTTTGGTAGGCCAAGGAAGGCAGATCATGAGGTCAGGAGTTCAAGACCAACTCCTGGTCAGCCTGACCAACATGGTGAAACCCCATCTCTACTAAAAATACAAAAATTAGCCGGACATAGTGGCATGTGCTTGTAATCCCAGCTACTCACGGGGCTGAGGCAAGAGAATTGCTTGAATCTGGGAGGCAGAGGTTTCAGTGAGCTGAGATTGTGTCATTGCACTTCAGCCTGGGAGACAGAGCAAGACTCTGTCTCAAAAAATAAATAAATAAATAAATAAATAAATAAATAAATAAATAAATAAAATTTATATGAAGAGGCAAAAGATTCAGAATAGCCAAGACAGTATTAAACTATATTAAAGGAGAAGAACAAAGTTGGAAGACTGACACTACTGACTTTAAGATTTATTACAAAGCTCAAGTAATCAAGATAGTGTGGCACTGGCAAATGAATAGACAAATAGATAAATGGAAGAGAATAGAAAGCACAGAGATAGTCCCAAATAAATGTAGTCAACTGGTCTTTGATGAGCAAAGGCAATACAAGGGAGAAAAGAGTCTTTTCAACAAATGGCACTAGAAAACTGGATATCCACATGCAAAAGGATGAAACTGGATATCCACATCCTTCCAACCCTTCACAAAAAGTAACCCAAAATGGATTACAGACCTATTTAAAATTAAAACTGATAAAACTCCTAGAAGATAACAGAAGAAAACCTAGATGACATTCGATATGGAAATAACATTTTAGGTTCAACACCAAAGGCAAGATCCATGAAAACAAAGTTAATAAGATGAACTTCATTTAAAGTTAAATCTTGTTCTCTGTGAAAGATACTATCAAAAAAATGAAAAGACAAACCACAGACTGAGAGAAAATATTTTGAAAAGACACATCCAATAAAGGACTATTATGCAAAATATACAAAGAAATCTTAAAAACTCAAAAATAAGAAAACAAATAGCCTGATTAAAAAATGGGCAAAAGACTTTAACAGTCACCTCACCGAAGAATATGATACACAAATGGCAAATAAGCATATGAAAATATGTTCCACATTATACAGCACCAGGGAAATGCAAACAAAGACAACAATGAGCTATCACTCTATACCTTCAGAAGGTCAATATCTGCAACACCGACGACAACAAATATTGACATGGATATGGAGCAACAGAAACTCTCAGTCATTGCTAGTGGAAATGCAAAATGGTACAGCCATTTCAGAAGACAATTTGGTAGATTTTTTACAAAACTAAACATAAATATATTCTTACCATATAATCCAGCAGTCATGCTCATTGATATTTAATCAAAAGAACTGAAAACTTATGTTCATCCTAAAACTTACACATTGATGTTTAAAGCAACTTTATAATTGACAAACAAGCAACTGAGATGTTCCTCAGTAGGTGAATGGATATATAAACTGTGGTACATCCAAACAACAAAACATCATTCAGTGCTTAAAAAAAAAGAAACAAAGAAAACAAAAACAAAAACAAAAAATATCAAGCCATGAAAAGACCTGGAGGGACCTTAAAAGCATATTACTAATGAAGAGAATCCAACCTGAAAAGGCTATAAACTGTATGATTGCAACGATAAGCGATAAGACACTCTGGAAAAGGCAAAACTATGGAAACAGTAAAAAGATCAAGCTGGGCTTGGTGGCTTATGGCTTTAATACCAGCACTTTGGAGGCTGAGGCAAGAGAATCACTGGAACTCAGGAGTTTGAGATCAGCCTGGCCAACATAGCAAGACCCTGTCTGTAATATAAAAGGAGCAACAACATCCCAGCACTTTGGGAGGCTGAGGCGGGAGGATCACGAGGTCAGGAGATCGAGACCATACTGGCTAACACGGTGAAACCCCGTCTCTAGTAAAAATACAAAAAATTAAAGCCGGGCACGGAGGCAGGAGCCTGTAGTCCCAGTTACTCAGGAGGCTGAGGTAGGAGAAAGGTGTGAAACTGGGAGGCGGAGCTTGCAGTGAGCCAATACTGCGCCACTGCACTGCAGCCTGGGTGACAGAGCGAGACTCTGTCTCAGAAAAACAACAACAACAACAACAACAAAAATTCATTGAGCATAGTGGCACATGCCTGTAGTACCAGCTATTTGGGAGACTGAGGCAGCAGGATTACTTGAGCAAAGGAGTTAGAGGCTACAGTGAGCTATGATCATGCCACGCACTCCAGCCTGAACAACAGAGCCAGACCTTGCCTCAAGTTTAAAAAAAAAAAGAAAAAAAAAGTCAGTGGTTATCAGCAGTTGGGTGAAGGGAAAGATGAAAAATAGGTGGAACACAGAGGATTATTAAGGCAGTGAAAATACTCTGTAAGATACTCAAATGATGGATACATATCATTATATATTTGCTCAACCCCATAGAATGAACACCACCAAGAGTGTGTCAAGTATGGACTCTGGGTGATTAAAATGTGTCAATGTAGGTTCATCAATTGTAACAAAGGTACCACCCTGGCGGGGGATGTTGATAATTAAGGAGACGGTGGATGAGTCAGGCAGGAGATACATGGGAAATCTCTCTAGCTTTTTCTTTTTTTTAACTTTGGTTTTGCTGTGAACCTAAAATTTCTCTAAAAATTTGCCTTTAAAATGTTAAATTATACATACAATATACTTTATATAAATTGTATATATTTTATATATACTATATTTTTATATACTATATATTATATATTTTATTTATATATATACATGCACACACACACACATAAAGCAGAGACTCTACAAATAGCTAAAACAATCTTGAAAATGAATAAAGTGGAATAATGCACTCTACCTAATTGTAATTTAGCTACAGTAAACAAGGTGGTGTGCTATTGGTGAAAGAGTAGACATATAGATCAATGGAACCAAATAGAAAACTCAGAATTAGACCTCTGTAAATATTACCAACTTATTTTTATAAAAATGAAAAAAATCAGTGGAGGAAAGGTGGCGTTTATAACAAATGATGCTGGAGTAATTGGGCATCTATAAGCAACAACGACAAAAAACAGTGAAGAAACACCTTAACCAAAACCTCACACATTATTCAAAAATTTTCTCAAAATGGATCATTGTTAATGGATCATTGTTAAATAAGTTTTATTTAAACTATTTAAAAATGTAAAACCATAAATCCCCTAGAGAAAAACATGGAGGAAATTCTTTAGAATATGTGGCAGAGCTAATATGTAAAACATGTACAGAGAAAAAGCATCCTAATTTTGCATCAACAAAATAATCTACTAACTAGTACATCCTCTTAGAAATATTTATCTAGTTCAATGTCATATGCCGTTGAACTAGATAAATATTTCCAAGAGGATGTACTAGTTAGTAGATTATCTTGTTGATGCGAAATTAGGATGCTTTTTCTCTGTACATGTTTTTCTTTGAAAAATATTTGAAAGTATCTACCCTGGCCAAGGCACTGGTAGGAGATAGAGATGTGGAGAGTAGATAAATAAATAAATATACTTTTCTAGTTTTGACACACAAGATCATTAAAAATAAAAATTAATACATTAGATCTCATTAAAAACTTTTGTTATGCAAAAAATCCTGCTAAGAGGAATGAAAAATAAGCTATAGAATGGGAAAAAAATTTGCAAGCCACTAGTAAAAGATGTCTAGCATTAAGAAGATACATAAAACTCTCAAAAGTCAACAACAGAAAACAAACAATCCAATTAGAGTGTAAGCAAAATACACTCAGACATTTCAACAAAGAGTATATAGAGATGGCAATAATTAAAAGGAAAGATATTTAAAATAATTAACCATCAGATTAATGCACATTACAACCATGATGAAATATCACTGCACACAAATCAAAATGGATAAAATGAAAAATGGTGATCCTGGGAAATATTGGCAAAGCTTCAGACAAACTGGATCACTTACACATTGCTGATTAGAATGGAAAATAGTTCACTGTCTCCTACAGTGCTAAACATGCAACTACCTACAACTCAGCAATTGTACTCCTGAAGACATGAAGGCATATGTTTATGCATTGCTGGTGGAAATGCAAAACCTTTAAGACACTCTAAAAAAGTTGGGTAATTTCTTTAAAAAGTAAACAAGCAATTACTATGTGAGCCAGCAATTGACCTCTTGGTCATTTATCCTAGGGAGATGAAAACTTATGTTTACATAAAAACTTATACATGAATATTCATAACAGCTTTATTTGTAATAGCCAAAACTGGAAACCACCTAACTATACTTCAATGGGTGAATGGTTAAGCAAATTCCAGCACATCCGCAGCATGGACTACTAATCGGCAATAAAAGAAAACACACTGCAGAGCTCACATAACTTCATTGAATCCCCAGAGAATTAGGCAATGGAAAGAAAGTAAATTCCAAAAGTTATAGATTGTATGAGTCTATTTATATAAAAATGTTAAAATAGTAACATTTTAGAAACAGAGAAAAGATATAGCTTGTCAGGTATTAGGGAAGGGAGTGGAGAAGGTGGGAGAAGGAAGGTAGACATGATTACAAAAGGGCAACAGATGGGATCCTTGTGTTGATGGAACTGTTGTGTATCGTAACTATGATGCTGAATACAGCAAACCTATCTACATGATGAAACTGTATATGAATTTAATGACTTCCTTTTTCCTACACAACAATCAACACAAGAGCATTCCCAAACCTATTTTAGACTTGTCAGGTTAGTTTGTTGACAGATATGTAGATGAACTTTCTTTTCCAAATATGTTATTCTCTGTGAAAGCATTTTGAAACTGCTTATAATGTCATATTAGTAAGATTGTTTCTCTGATACAAATATGGAATTTGTTCTCCATAATAGAATATTCAAACCTGTATATCTTGTTGTCTATTTCAATAGTTTTAACAATCATCTCTTTTTTTCGCATTTATTACGTTTACTGTGCTGGAAAATACCTTCACACTTACAAGGATTCAAGTGTCCTTCAGAGTCCTCTTTAACAAACATGTCCATACTATCAAAATGTTCCTGCAAAATGTTGTCGGCGTATGACATTGAACTAGATAAATATTTCCAAGAGGATGTACTAGTTAGTAGATTATTTTGTTGACGCAAAATTAGGATGCTTTTTCTCTGAAAATGTTTTTATTTGAAAAATATTTAAAAGCATCTACCCTGGCCAAGGCACTGGTAGGAGATAGAGATATGGAGAGTAGATGAAGAAATAAACCAAGAAAGGATCTCTTCCTTAATTAACTCACAGTTTAATAGTGGGGATAATGGTCATAATTATATAATTATAATAATACAATCATCATGCTCAATAGCTACAAAAAAAGGTTGTATCCCACTTTCTCATTATCCCTGGTCCCTTCCCGTGGACTGCACAGTGTGCTTTACTAGTTAACAGAAAAGAAAAATTGCTTATGGATTTCTTAACCAGCTCTATGCATTAAGAAAATATACTGATGATTAGTAATTCTGTCTGCCTGCCCTCAAGCCTGACCCATTCTCCACCTATCTTCGATCTACTTTGTGTCTACCCGGGACTGACCTTGAGGCCAACTTTGACATCTCTGGGCTCCCATCCCTGTGGCTTCTAATTGGTGTTAATAAGGCAATAGAAGTCACTGGCAGGAGATCAGAGCTAATGAGGAGAAAGATTTCAGGGTGATGGCCCTCCCCCGCAGTACATACACACACACACACACACACTCATTCCTCCTTGTCTAAGCACAATAAATCTGGTAATTGTTATGACACTGTGTCTACTAGAATTGGGTGCAGCCTACTTTCCACAACTTCGGCTTTCAGCTCTCACCTGAATCTGGTAACTCTATTTCCTCTCCTCGCCCTTCAGGTAGAGGGTGATAATGGCTTCTTGCTCTAATTAGTTCCAGGGTAACACGGTAGCACTCGGTGGTTTCCTTAACCTTGTCCATCCCTCTGTAATAGTCCCTTCCTCAGATTGCCTTCAACATCCCAGTGAAATGTACTTACTATTTTCTGATAGGACCTAATCAATACACCTGGGATTATACCTGTAAAACGAAATTGGAAAGGAAAAGTGATAAATGGCATATGGACTAGAGAACTGCTCAGGTTCAGTGGAGTAAGACATCTTTTCCAGCTAGCAGATTAGAGTGAACTTCATGGATGAGAGGCAGTCAAGAAAGACAAAGGTTAATTCTCCACCTTTCTAATGAGAAATATGGGGTTTTCTCCTGTGTGTGCGTGCATAGATTTGAGCTATTCAGAAAGAAAAAAAAAACACACACAAACAAACAAAACAGAATATTGCTCCTGGAAAGAACAACTAACTATGGGTTACAGAGTTTGCCTTTCTGATGAACCTGTGAAATGTCAGCATCTCTCTCTGTGTGAGCCTGATTGGAATGCTCCTGTTGAAATGTCATGGGGCCAGCTGCATCCACAGTGGGAGGTGACATGGCCTTAGCTGGGACTGTGCAGGGCTTCAGCATCACCATGTGCAGAGACAAAGCCACTGTGAGCTCAAATAGAGAAGCAAATCTACCCTCCTTTCCGTCTCCTCATCTCCTCACCCTTATTTCTCCTGTAACCCTGCATCTCTGCCTCTCATAAACAGCGCGTATTTTGCAAAAAGCATGAGAGTAGCGGGAGGGGTAGGGAGCCTTTTCTCTTTTTAAAGATCAAAACATTTTGCTCCTACTAAGAGTAATTAAAATGATGTTTAAAAGGAGTTAGCACAATGGTCAGGAAGAATTGCATCACGCCAGAGTTATATGGGTCATTGGTCATTCCTCTTATTTTAATTTCCTGGCTCTGGCAAGCTCCAGGGCTGAGGCCCCATTCAGCGGTCAAATCATGGTAATTCCACAAACACCTGGAGAGAAAACAGGAAGTAAAAATCTCAAATAACTGTTTACAGGAGAGCTGTGGCCCTCTGGCCCTCCTTCTTCCATTTTCTTACCTCTTGCTCTCTCTTTTCTCTTCCCTTCCTCTTTCTCTTTCCATCCACAATTCCTTCCCTCTTTTCTTTTTTCTGTCTGTTTATGTAGGAATAGGAGAGGGGAATTACAGTCATTTAAAATGTACCTTGGATGGTAGTCAAAGCTAGAATTATTTCTAATGAGATATTGGAAGAAACAGTACAAAACAACTGAATTGCTCTATAAAATTTAAAATGTTAAGGCAGTCTTACCTGGGCTCGGGTTGCAGAAGCCCTAAGACATTAAGGCACCTGAAGCTGGAGAAAAGGTCCCCATCATCCCATTTTCAAAGAAATTTAGGATCTACGGCTGTAATGAGGTCATATAATGGATTAGTGTGGTTCTTTTCCTTGTGTGTTCTCTACCTTCAAATCGGTTATTTTACAGGTGGAATCGTTAGATCAAAGAATGTGTATTAACTGAGTCACCACCTCCAGGCAGCCTTGCCTGATGCCTCTTCCTTAGCCGGGGACATCTGTTATATTGCATGCCAACCTCTACTGCAACCTGCCTGTTTGCTCATTCTCCTCCCTCTCTAGACCTAAGTTCACCCAGGCAGAGACTGTGTTGCATCCCCTCGGGATTCCTACTCACGGGCCAATGGAGTCAGTGAGAACTCAGCGATTCCTGTTTAGTAAATCATTCATTGATAAACTGAAATATACCTATCTGAAAAAAAAAAAAGTCTGTTTTTTGAATGTTTTTATCTCTTCCTTGTAGATGAAATCGACCCAGCATTCATTCAGTCTCGCTCATGTCCTTATATTTCAAGATCTTACCACCACTCTGCAGAAAACTTTCAGAGAAACGTCAAGGGTTGCAGAACAAAGTCCCATCTCCTAAACTTGGCAAACAAGAATACCATGAAAACCCCAGCCAAATTCACCGTGATCAGCACTCAGACACACTGCCTGGTCATCTGTACTTCAGCCAAGTGAAACTATTTTAGTTCCCTCATTAGGCCGGTTCCCCCTACCTCCCTGTTTTCCTGCTCCCCCGCCCCCACCCTTAGAAAGCCCTTCTCTCCACACTCTTAACTGGTCATCTCCTTTTTGCCTGTTGAAGTTCTCACCCTTAGCTCAAGCTCCTCCTCCCACTGTTTCCTGGCCCCACTGTGATAGGGCTTCTCTGCAACCACGGATGGTGTTCTCTATACAACTCCCAATGCTTATCGCACTGGGCTGTAAATAAGACTTGGTCTGTCTTTCTCTCCTCACCCTCAATCCTCCAGCCACACACATCGAACCACTCAAAATGGTTTGACAGTGAGTCAGCACTGCACATTGCTTGGAAGGGAGATATTGCCCAATATGTATTACCCAAATAAATGAATGAATAACCCAGCCAAGAAAGGAGAGCAAAGACGTCAATTTTGTTTTCAATATTGGTTTTTTGCACTGTGTTCTTATCATAATGCTAATATATGGTCATTATATTAAAAATAGTAATTACTATAGTGGTATTACTCCCCACCCTCCCTTATCTTTATCAATTAGGAAGGCAAAATAGAGTCTCATTGTTTACATTTGTGTTATTATTATAAGTGAGATTGATTTTTTTCTCTAAAGTTTAATGACCATCTGTAGTTTTTACTGAATGATCTGCTGGCTTTTTATCCATTTTTATTGGAGTATTCAATCTGTTGATTATTCATATATGAAAATTCTTCCTATATAAAATTAATAACTATTTTTATCACATTTTCAAATAGCTTTTAAAGCTTACTTTATTCCTTTTATTTTTGTTTATTTTTGCCTGGTTAGTGAGACATAAATATTTTTAACTGTTGGTAGGGAAATATATCAATATTTTTAATATGATTTCTGCCTTTGAATTTATTTATAGAAAGGTTTTCTTTTTACTTGTTTCATTTTTAGATTTCATTTTTTAATATTTCTGGAATTTATTTTGGCAGAGAGTATATTGTTTCTCCACAGAAATAACTAATTGTCCCAGCATGATTTATTGAATAATTCATAATTTCTCCTTTATTTGAAATGTCACACTTATCAGATGCTAATAAACATTTTAGTTTATATATACATGAGGTCGTTGCTTGCCTATCAAAATCTGGTTTTAAATGTTTGTTTATATACATGAGGTCATTGCTGGCCTATGAAAATCTGGTTCCATTGAAAAAGATATTTTTCCTTCAACACAGCACTGTAAGAATTCAGGGTTTTTTTTTTTTAAGATTATTTTATCTTCCAAGATATTTTCATATTTGGCATTGTAAGTCATATTTTAAGTTCTTCCTCTTGTCTCCCATTTATTCTTCTCTTTTAATTATTTTCTTAACCTATTCTCCCAGATTTACCCATTATATGAAATATGGGATATGTTTTGAAATTCCGAAACAAAAAAAGTTATATAAAGCATTGATTGAAATAAAATAAATGCTTTAAATGAACTGAAAAACATAACACTATTATACTTCTGGGTACATCTCATTTTATATTCCTCCATAAGGTTTTAAAAACTATTTACAGCATATACCTGATAAAGTTTATTCCAAAATACTGGATGTTCTCTGAAGATTTTACGAAAGGGGCCTCTTCTCCCCCATATTAATTTTCTATTGCTGTTGTAACAAATTACCAGAAACATAATAACTTAAACCAAATTTATTCTTATGGTCATGGAGGTCACAGTCCAAAATGGTTTTTCACTGGTGTATTAATCAAGGTTCTCTAGAGGGACAGGACTAACAGGATGGATGTATATATGAAAAGGAGTTTATTAAGGAGCATTGACTCACACAAACACACAGTGAAGTCCCACAATAGGCCATCTGCAAGCTGAGGAGCAAAGAAGCAGTCCGAGTCCCAAAACCGCAAACCTAGGGAAGCCAACAGTGCAGCCTGCAGTCTGTGGACGAGGTTCCAAGAGTCCCAAAGCTGAAGAACCTGGAGTTCAATATTCAAGGGCAGGAAGCATCCAGCACAGGAGAAAGATGTAGTCCAGATGGCTAAGCCTCTCTAGTCTTTCCACATTCTCCTGCCTGCTTTTATTCTAGTCACGCTGGCAGCTAGTTAGATGGTGCCCACCCAGGTTGAGGGTGGGTCTGTGTCTCCCAGTTCACTGACTCAAATGTTAATCTCTTTTGGCGAGATTCCCACAGACACACCCAGGAACAGTACTTCACATCCTTTGATCCAATCAAGCTGACAATATTAACCATCACAACTGGCGTGAAGTGCCATGGCCCCTCTGAAGGCTCCAGGGGAAGATCCCTTTCGTAGCCTTTTCTGGGTTCTTGAGCTGCGTTTTTTGCATTGCTGGTCTCATATGGCCACTTCCTCTGTCTTCAAAGTCAGCGAGATAGCATTTTAAAATCTCTGTCTCTGTCTTCCTGCTCCCGTCATCCATCATCTTCTATAGTAAATTCTCCTTCTGTCTCCCTCTTATAAGAACATTTAGGATCACATTTAGTGCCCATGTAGATAATCCAGGATAATCTCCTCATTTTAATAATTCTAATTTAATCTTATATGCAAAATCTCGTTTGTCATATAAGGTAACAATAATAGGTTCTAGGGATTAGTACCTGGGCATCTTTGGGATCATTATTCAACCTACCACAACACCCAGTACTTATGACTTGAAGTATATTTTAAATTTAGCCAAATGGTTTTCTATGTAGATGATTAAAGCAACTAGAAATACTAAAAGATTTTGTCTCCCTTTAAACTTTTTATTTTCCCTATCATATTTTATGAGGCATAACTTCAAGAAAAATAAGTAATACAGGTAATAGTGGGTATCTTTTCTTACTCTTGATTTTAATGGAAATTCCTCAAGTGTTTCACCAACAAGTTATAATTTTTCAAACCCATTTAAACTTTCATTTTATTGATGTTGTATTATTGCATTCTCATATTAAAATAAAGGGATTAGAAATGAACTCAGATTGAAATTTTCAGATGCATTGCTCTTCACTGACCCTCTACCTTGATTTCTATAATACTGTACCTTTGAAAAGCCAGAAAAATTACCTGTTGTTTTTGTGTGGCCAGAACTCATCCTCTGACTCATTCTTTGAAAATATCTAGTGCCCTGTTCTTATGCACCATTCACTCCGTTAGGTCTTAGAAATGTCAAGGAAAACAAAACTACTAGAGTTAGAAGAAGAGGTGGTCATCTGGTCAGGCATGGTGGCTCATACCTGTAATCACAGCCCTTTGGGAGATCAAGGAAGGTGGAGCATGAGGTCAGGAGTTTGAGACCAGCCTGTCCAACACGGTGAAACCCCGTCTCTACTAAAAATACAATACAAAAATTAGCCTAGCGCAGTGGTGGGCTCCTGTAATCTCAGCTACTAGGGAGGCTGAGGCAGGAGAATCACTTGTACCCGGGAGGTAGAGGTTGCAGTGAGCCGAGATCACACACTGTACTCTAGCCTGGGCGACAGAGCAAGACTACATCTCAAAAAAAAAAAAAAAAAAAAAGGTGGTCATCAACAAATAAATGCTCATTATTAATAAATTGTGTTCAATGTTATGAAAGTAAAAACAGTTCATTAAAATAAATGGAAAAACAGAGAAGTGGGATGACAAAGTGACAAAGTAGATCATATACAGAACTGTGTGTTTTGCTTTTCAAGGCATAAAGTCAACATAGAATAAGACAAGGCCTCTGGACAACAGAGGTTAAAAATTTATCTCATTTTTCCATGCTTATGGAGAAAAATAGGCTGTGGTAGACAACTGTGAAAATTATTCAATTTTATAGTTAAAAATCTTTTGGGAAATGATCTCTTTTTGAGAAAGTCTTGGGCTAGTCTCTTCTGTTTAGTTCCATGGCAAAAATGACATCAGATCAACAAAAAGATTTTCAGTATTGTGCTACTCCACCACTCCAAAATGACTGTTATTGGGACAGAGGCTAGAAATAGAAAGACTGACTAGTTGTAAATAATGTATTTCTAGAATTAACTGTACTTGACCTTAATAGATATCTTATGTGCAGTAGTTCCTGTTTATCCATAGTTTTGCCTTCCTTGGTTTCAGTTACCTGCAGTAAACTGCAGTCTAACAATACTAAATGGGAAATTCCAGAAATAAACAATTCATCAGTTTGAAACTGCAAACCATTCTGCATAGTGTGATGAAATCTCACGTCACACTGCTTCGTCTCACCTGGGATGTGAATTATTGCTTTGTCCAGTGCATCCGTGCTGTATACGCCACCCACTCATTAGTCATCGTCATCGCCTGCTCTTGACATCTAACCATCCATAAACATAATTATGGCTCTGTCATCCAGGGTCACCAGAAGCCGATGATCCTCATTCTGAGGTATCGTCAGAAGGCCAATAGTAGTGCAGTGTTATGTCACAATGTCCATGTCATTTACCTCATATCTCATCACATAGGCATTTAATCATCTCACATCATCACAGGAAGAAGACTGAGTACAGTAGTACAATAAAATATTTTAAGAGAGAAAAAAAGAGAGATACCACATTCACAAAACTTTTACTACAATATATTGTTATAATTGTCGTATTTTATTGTTAGTTTTTCATCTCTTACTGTGCCTAATTTATAAATTAAACATTATAATAAGTATGTATATACAGAAGAAAGTATAGTGTATATAGAGTTAGCTACTATCCTCAGTTTCAGGCACGTACTATGGGTCTTGGAACATATCTCCAGCAGATAAGGGAAGGCCACTGTTTGGGCAACTGTTTGTTTTGTGAGATTAATGTATAGTTTGTCTTATGTCTTTACTTTTATTTGATTTTGCTATCAGAGTAATATTTAATCTTAGTGTACTATACTGTTTCTAAATTTTATACACTTCTCAAGCTTATTAGACATTTTTGAATAATGCATATTTTAGGCTCTTTCATGAAAACTCAGAATCAGAATCTCTGCTCTGGATCCCTGAAAATATGCATTTTAAACATACTTCCAGATAATTATATGCACACTGAAGTTTGTGACCTATAGGTGTAATGATTAATCCCAGTGACTTCATAGTCTAAAAATGTATCAGTCATCTGACTTTTGAAAATATTCTTTATCTTAATTTACTCACTTGTAAGTAGAGATAAAAAATCTTGCTAAATAAGAGAGGTTGTAAGAATTATTTAAAATAATATTTGCAAAGAACATAGCTTGGACCAAGATCTTTTTTTCACAAATACTTCTTTTGATACTTTTAAAAATTGATTTCATATTTATAGCACTTGTGTTATTATAAATCACTACCTAATTGGGTTCCAGGTTCATATTCACATTCAGTTCAATTTTAATGCAACATAACAACTCTCAATTCAATTTTATTTATCTATTTCATGGCTAAAGAAATCTTTGAGTGTTTTGTTATTCTTTCACAAAGAGTACTCAAAGTCAGAATCGTTACTGTTCTGACTCAAGGAATATTTAACTGGATAATGGATTTAGAGATCTGGAATGTGATTTTGACTGCCCTTCCTGGAAAAGTCATAATGCGTCAGACCATGGAAACGGGAACTGAGTTTCTCACATACAGTTATGTACCATCAAAGATCATTCTCATTGTGAAATGGGAAGTAGAATATTTTACTCACCAGTGCTAAGGAAGCACCATCTATCTAAGTTCATTCATTTTATAAAGTAGGAGGTATAATATGGAATTGGAAAGGAGCAAAGAGAGTCGCTGTCCACCTGGAGTCCTATGAGAATAGTGACCCAGGAGGAATAACAAACTTTAGCCTATGCCAGGCCTGAAGGCACTGTCTGAATTTACAATACCTACCAGGTGTGGGAATCTAAGCCATGAAATTAACATAAACATATTTGCACCATGATGAAAAACCTAAAGCATCTTAGCAGAGGCAAAAGATAATCCTCTATTCTCCAGAAGGACCCCTCCATGACTGATGGAACTGGAAGACCAGTGGAAAATATGCCCCAACAATGGCAAACTGCCTGTCAAACATCACAAATAACACAAAAAAAGAAACTTCTATAAGAGAGCCATAAGTTACAACAAATATAGGAACATGAACCCCAAAAACTAAAAAACATTGTCAATTTGTTGTTTCAAAGTACTATAAATGTATTAATACCAACAACTAAAGAAGATAAAACATAAATAGAAGAACAAAAGAAAAAAGAACCAGAGCATATTTGAAATAACCAAATAAAATTACAGAAGTGAAAACTATAATCACTTGATATGGGGAAAAAAGCCCTCAATGGACAGATGAAACAAAAGATAGGCACAGTTGATAAGAAATAGTTAGAGCATGGATTTGAGGAAAAGTCATGTAGAGAGTAGAATAGAGAGGTTATTATACAGAAAAAAAATAAGAAAAAAAGAACATGGAAGACAGAAGAAAAGTCACCAAATTAAGTCAAATAGGTTTTCCAGAAACAAAAAATAACAGGAAATGTGAAGATAATATATTTCAAAATATAATGGTAAATTTTTTTCTAGAATTGATAAAAGATAAACTCTTAGATTGAGAGACCACCCAAAATACCAAGAAGGATGGCTTAAAATAGAAAATTTGGTGGGTAGCAATTGTCGTTAAGAATGCGGGGAGTCCAGAACTCTTGTGCACTAGTACATACATGTATGGCAAATAGGTATAGCCACTCTAGAAGATGGTCTAATGTTATAATGTAAAATCAATTATAGAACCCAATGCGAGTACAGAAACAGTTTTAGAAGTATTCTTGTACTTCATTTTACAAGTATTCTTGTACTTTTTTTTAGAAGTATTTCTGACTTCTGCTTCCGGAACTACATATCATCCCTACCCTCACTCCCCAAAAATATTCTTAAATTGGTCCATAAGGGAACATTCACAAAAGTGCTTTCCATCGTTCTCTCTGGGTTAGTAGACAGTTGGAGGCAACCCAGGTGTTTGTCTCCAAAAGATAATTTAAATGTAGTGGATGGTAATTCCATTTTTGCCCTAGATAGAGCAAAGGAGCCCAGCATGAGGGTTTGACCAACTAGCTTAGTCCACCATCACCAAGTAGAAGTTCCATCACCATTTACCATTGTGGCTTCCCCATTATCTGGTCTTATTTCAAACATTCTTATTACATGAATTTTGAATCTTTTTATTTTACACTCCACTTTTCTCAAGCTCTCATGTTTTCCAACATTAATGGTTTTTATTTTTTTTCCATCTGTGCTGTATTCTGGTTAATTGCTCATATGTTAATTCAGTTTATGATTCTCTCTTCATTTGTATCTAATTTGCTGTTTAAATTGTTGATTAGATTTTTTATTCTAATGACTTTATTTTTTATTTCTGGAAATTTGATTAGCTTCTTTTCACAGATATTCCTTTTATAGTGTCTGTATTTTCATGGGATTTTAATTACTTCTAAAATATTTTGATGGTATTAAACTTAATTAGTTTGTGCTCTCTTTTTAATTGTTTTATTTTCACAGTGTTTCAAGCTTTAATATTTCTGTTAATTGAGTCAACTAACACTCCCTTTTGGTGCATTGTTTAACTTTTTAAACAATAAAAATCAAAAAAGCTTTTATTGTAAGCTGATCTTTATTTTTTTTTTTAACCGTAAAGATCCTTTCATAGCATAAATTATGAAACTGTCTGGGTAAAGAGATTTTGTGTTTATGATGGTAAGAAATTCTAGGGATATCACTTATCCAGAATTGGTGTTCATTTTATTTTCTAAATATTTAGAATCCAAGATATCTTTTGGTAAATTGAATCATAATATGAGAGATTTTCGGACTCATAGAAAATTTTCTTAGCCCACGTTGCAGGCAGAGAGGAAATGAACACGATATTTTCTTTTTTGTTGTTTTTGGTTCTCTTTTCAATTTAGGTATAATCCTCATAAAATTAAGACTTTTCTTTTGGGTAATGCAGTTTTAAATTTTCATCCCTCTGTATCAACATTTTCCTTTACTGTCCTTATAGGCATAATGCTCCACTCTCTAGACCAGGGCTCTCAACTTGAGTACTATTGACTTTTGGCGTCACAGAATTTTTTGTTCTGGGTGGTTTTCTTGTGTATTTTAGAATGTTTAGCAGAATTCCTAGCTTCTACCCTCTACAAGCCATTAGCACCATTCATACTGTGCCACTCCCATAGTTGTGACAAACAAAAATTTGTCTGTAGATATTGCTTAAGTGTTCCCCTGCTGCAGGGCAAAATTATCTCTTAGCTACTTGAGAGGCTGAGGCAGGAGTACAACTTAAGAAACACTTTGAGCCAGGAGCAGTGGCTCATGCCTGTAATCCCAGCACTTTGGGAGGCCAAGGTGGGTGGATCACCTGAGGTCAGGAGTTCCAGACCAGCCTGGCCAACGTGCTAAAACTCCATCTCTACTAAAAATACAAAAACAAATTAGCTGGGCATGGTGACGCTCGCCTGTAATCTCAGCTACTTGAGAAACTGAAGAAGGGGAATCACTTGAACCTGGGAGGCAGAGATTGCAGTGAGTCAAGATTGTGCCATTGCACTCTAGCCTGGGCAACAAGAGCAAGATTCCATCTCAAAAAAAAAAAAAGAAAAAAAGAAAGAAAGAAAGAATAAAAGAACCACTGACGTATGTTGTTACTGATCTTTATCTCTTTCAACTGCTCAATCCTCCTGCCTTCCAGCCCCTCCTCACCACGAAAGTAGCACTGCAACAACTCCTCACACAATCATTTCAGTCATTTCCCGTTCATTCTCATGTTTCTATCCTGGTACCTGAGAAATTTCTTTACAGTCTAGCAATCTCAGCTATATAGTTTTCAAATGTTTACTTAAATTTGTTGTGCATTTCTGTATGTTTCCAATGGAAGAGTTTTTGAGTCATTTCAGCAGAGCACTTATTGCATGATCAGGAAGAAGTCCTCTGACTCTCCAAAGAGGATTCTCTTCAAAAAACCTGCTCTTTAAAAACCTGATGTAAACTCCTGGTAACCCAATCTAATAATATCCCAATGGCAATTTTAAGCTTCAGGAATATCAGTAACATCAAACATCAAATATCATTGCAAACATCATTAAGTTATTGAGATTCGACCAAATGCACAGGATTTTTCAACTTTAGTGTAAAGATCTCTCTTCTGAAACGTAGGTTGCACATGGTTCTATTCATTTGTTACCATTCTTACAAAAGAACTACTAGGAATGTCAGAAAGACATTGTCTGAGATGGTTTGTTCCATCACCATGACCCTAATATGTGTAGCCTATTTAAAAAGAGATAAAATGCTAATTTTTATTCTTATAAAGCATTTATTTAAGTATCAAAATATTTCTTCATAAATTCTTAGACAGTAAAACATTTTATAGTAATGAAGACACCATTGGCTTCAGAGTTAGAACCCTAGGATTAAATTCTGACTCTCAATTATGTGACCTGAGACCATTTGCTTAACTTCTGTGAGCTTCAGTTTCTTTTTCAGGTTACAATAATTACTGCTTTACTGAAAGTTTTATAGATGTAATAAGACAATGTTTATATATTCTTTACTAAAATATAATGAGCTAGGCACAGTGGCTTATACCTTAATCCCAATGCTTTGGGAAGCCAAGGTGAGAGGATCATGTGAGGTCAGGAATACAAGACCACCCTGGCAACATAATGAAACCCTGTCTCTACAAAAATTTTTTTTACATTAAGTGGGAGTGGTGGTGTGTACCTGTAGTCTTAGCTACTTGAAAGGCTGAGGCAGGAGTATCACTGAAGCCCAGAAGTATGAGGTTATGATGAGCTGATCAAGCCACTGCATTCAAGACTGGATGACAGGGCAAGACATCATCTCCAAAAAAGTGAAAGAAAGAAGGAAAGAAGGAAAGAAAAGAGAAAGAAAGAAAGAGAGAAAGAAAGAAAGAAAAAGAAAGAAAGAGAAGGAGGGAGGGAGGGAGGAAGGAAGGGAAAAGAAAGAAGGAAAGAAAGAAAGGACTTTACAATCATAAAATATCACAACTTATAGATGAATCTATGGGAAATGTTGAGTTTGAGGTTTTTCAAAATCACAGACACAAATAATGGACAAAATAAAAATTCAGACTTGTAAAATGTTTAATCCAAATTCCTAACACTGGAGTTAGTGACCTCTGCCCTTCACAGAAAGCTAGCTAGTCAAGAATCTGGTCACGTATAGGACAAACACCAGCTTTTCTCAAAATTCTCTGAGATGAACTGAGTCTGGCTTCCAAAATATGAGCCTTTAAATATTTGTTATTTTATAGGTATAGCCAGTCAAATTCCTTTAAAAGATCACTCCTATTTTGGAATTCTGTTGGAAACCTGATTTCAGGTACTTTGACATGATTCTGGGTTGTGTTGCTAAAATGTTTCAGGGTAATTATAGACGTAATACTATGTTATTTGTCAGGCGGAAAGAGAAATTCATCATACCTCATCATTTTTAGACTATTTGTAGATCAACTAGTGACTTCAAGGAGGGAGCATGAATTATCTGCAGCTTTCTTTGAATTATTCAGTATCTGCTATGCATGATTCTAATTGTTTCAAAGGTATCTCCCTTAGAAATAAATGGCTTTTCAGCTAAACTTTTGCCTGCATCTTTGTTCAATATGCAACAGCTTTATATCACTACTGAATTATAGAAGAGAAAGTTACATTTATTGACAATATGTGTGTATATACAGACACATCCACATGAAATATATATGTATATGTGTATATTTATGTACACACATATGTAATCTATATATACACATAAATGTATGCATATATACATATACATATATGTATAAATACATACAGATACACAAAGCACAAACATGCATACATATATACACACACACACACACACACACACATAAATACATTCACAGCTCTTCTTGTTCTGAAAGTGATGAACATATTTTTCCACACAGGAAAATATTTTATGGTAAGCAAAATTGTGAATATGATAATGATAACAAGGTAACATTATATAAGTGGAAGATACACTAGAAATCAGAGGAGTTATTGAAGGAAGGCTGTGGAGGTCACCCTTGTTATGAGATGGAGAGAAGAAAGCCTTGGGTTCCCTCTAGAGGTTGGTGTGTGTAGGTGTTTCTCCCTCTACACCTTTTTCTCTTCTCCTTGTCCTAGGGCAGTTAGAGGAAGGCTGTTCCCCTAGAGAGAAAAATGTAGCATCAGGAAGAGAAGAAAACCTTTCCCTGTTTTATTTTAATTCCATTTTATTTTAATCCTTCTAAGTGTTTCTTAATGGCCATCTTGAAAAATGACATAGGTAATAAGATTCCTAAAGATTGATTAATAGTTCCTTAGAACACTCAAAATATCAAGACATTGTTGGAATTAAATTTAGCCATATCTATACTACATCCTAGGTCAAGCAGTGGCTCAACTCTAATTTTCCCATTTCTTTTCTTTTCTTTCTTTTTTTTTTTTTTTTTCTCAGACGGAATCTTGCTCTGTTGCCCAGGCTGGAGTACAGTGGCGTAATCTCAGCTCACTGCAGCCTCCCAGGTTCAAGAAATTCTCCTGTCTCAGCCTCCTGAATAGATGGGATTACAGGCATATGCCCCCACACCTGGCTAATTTTCATATTTTTAGTAGAGACAATGTTTTGCCATGTTGGCCAGGCTGGTCTCAAACTCCTGAACTCAGGTGATCCTCCCACCTCAGCCTCCCGAAGTGCTGTGATTGCAGGCATAAGTCACTGCTTCTGGCCCACATTTCTTGTAATACTTTACTACATGCCCAGACAGAATTACAAGTCTACGGTACAAAATGAGTACCAGATAGCAACACAGAATCTCAGAAACATCAAATGTCACATTTTTTTGTAATGCTATAAAACATGTTGTGAACTCATTATCAATTCCATCATTTGGTAACACAGAGCGAGTACATTCTAACAACGTGATTATATCCTTATCTTAATCCTGAAATATTTGAAAAGCTTTTGTTTTTCTGTGTATATAATCCTCTCACTTTCTTCTGGCCATGGAGGAACTCAGCCAGAAGCCACTTCACCATCAGCTAATGCCTGGTATGCAAGTGAAACTGAGGTTGCTCCTTTAACACCTGTTAACATGGAGTACCCGCCCTACCTTTCTTTTTTTTTCTTTTTTTTTTTTTTTGTCTCTTTTCAAATTCCATGAAGATATTTTAAAAATTAGAATACCAAGATAGCACCGACATTATTCAGACAATGCACTGAAGATCCCCCAAATAAACTGTGACTACTGAAGCAGCTTACAATCATCAGTACAAATTCCATCACGAAGTAGGAATATTAAAAGAGGAAAACGTGATAGTGCCCGGTCTGAATTCATTGTTGCATACCACAGAGCGTGGTATTATCTGGGGAAACAAGGTAGTCAGGGGAATTATAAGAACAATAGCAGTTTTTTTGTGTTTTCATTTGTGTGTATCTCCGGCATCTACTCATTAATCCTAATTGTCTAGAATCCACCTGTGAACTGACAGGAATTTACATAAACAGTACATTGAGGATTTCTCCAATTATTTATCACTACATAAAAACCACATCAAATTTTATGCCTTAAAGCAATAACTTATTATTTTCTCTCAGAATTCTGTGGATTGACCGGGCCTAAATAGCAGCTATCATTTGTGAGATTTCAGTCAGATGGCAGCTAATGTTATCTGAACATTGACTGGGGTGGATAAAGACATGACTCACTCTGATGGCAGGTAATCACCATTCTCACTGGGTAATCCCATTTGCCTGCAGGTCAAGTGGGATTGTTGCCCAAAGGACCCCCACATGACCTCCTCATGAAGGTTGGACTTCTTACCTTTTGGTGGCTGGATTGCAAAAACCGGAAGAAGCCCAGAAAGAAGCCTCAAAGCCTTTTATGACCTCACCTTGGAAATACAACATCACTTTCACTAAGTAGAATCATCCACAATCATTATGATGGCCTAGATTTAAGGAAAGGTGAATTTCATTTCAGCTCTTGATGTGAGAAGCAGCATACACAAAAAAGTAGAAGAACAAACTGATGGCAGACATCTTTGTACACTAGCTACCACAAAAGGTGAGCTGTAGTTCTGATTACTATACCTTGGAGAAACAATTTTTACTACTAATACATACTGACACCTCTTCATAACTCAAAACACTAAATACTTAGGCAGAATTTTACAATGATGGTATCTCCTAATCCCCAGGTAATTTCTGAATTCCCTCACTTCCGTTAACACTCAATCTATATATTTAATATCCCCTGATCTCTATTTCCATTGTGCAAATATTCTCATTGAACTCTAATCACCACTTTTAGCTTCTTGCACTTCTAGCATCCTAATTGTAGGTTGAGTGGACTATGTCCAAGGATACAGCCTACTTTCATACACCAAATTTATCATGGGAAAAGCTCTAAGCAATTTCATGGTCTTGCATTCCTCAAACACATGCTCAAGCTGGCTTTTAAAAAATTTCTTCGACGCAGTGGGATTCAACAATTCTTTTAGCTCTGAGCCACTGCTATTGAAAGTTGACTACATGGAGGAATAAATAAGATTTCAGTAAAATATGAAATATAATATAACCTTCTTATTACATGTGCTTCTCCCCGAAACTTTGTTGTTTCTAAGCATTTAATATTATTCCCTGGACCATGAATAAACTGTGCCACTGAGTGAAAAATCTTTCTTCAACTCGTTTTATTTATGATTCCATTTCAAAAGAAAGAAATAACTTCTCAACCCCTAAGTGCAACCTAATAATGAGATGAAAATCACTTGAGACCTTCCTGCACATCATCCCACCCACTGGTATCTGCTCCCCTCAAGGGAAGGGATTGTAAAATTGAGTCAGCTGAGACCCTAGAAAATAATTTCTATTGGCTGGGTGCGCTGGTTCACGCCTGTAATCCCAGCACTTTGGGAGGCCGAGGCGGGCAGATCACGAGGTCAGGAGATCGAGACCATCCTGGCTAACATGGTGAAACCCCGTCTCTACTAAAAATACAAAAAATTAGCCAGGCTTGGTGGCGGGTGCCTGTAGTCCCAGCTACTCTGGAGGCTGAGGCAGCAGAATGGCATAAACCCGGGAGGCGGAGCTTGCAGTGAGCCGAGATCGCACCACTGCACTCCAGCCTGTGCGACAGAGCGAGACTCTGTCTCAGAAAAATATATAAATAAAGAAGAAGAGAAAATAATTTTTATTTCCACAGACATCAAATTAGACCCAGTAGATCCAAAGGGACCTTAGCTAAGCAGTGGCCCATAGAGAACATTCACATATGATCCTTTAGTGTCCCTGGATAACACCCAGAAACAGATCTTAGTGAATAGATTTCCACACAATCTGGAATTCGCACTCTTGAGGTAGAGCTTTGTCCATGATAACATGATTCCTAACGTTTAAAAACATGAATACATATGTTCAGGCTTAAAAAATAAATGCTTATTTTCACTACCTTCAGAATCTCAGCAACAGAAACTTTCTGAGAATGAAGCCTGCTCATTGAAAGACACACCTTAAACCAAATTTTTTATTTTTGATAAAATCAACCTTGCCTTCCTTCTCTGAGAACTAGAAAACCCTGTCTAGGTGGTGTTTTCTCTTACTGTGATAAGCAATAAACTTAGTATGCTCTATCAACAAGTGGTGCTGTTGTTTAGGGAGTTGATATTCCACCAAAAGTAGCGCTCAATTTTTTTTTTTATTTGACCCCGAAAGCACAGGCGACAAAAGCAAAAATAGCCAAATTGGATTACATCAAACTAAAAAGCTTCTGTACGGCAAACAACAAAACAAAAAGGCAATTTATAGAATAGGAAGAAAATATTTGCAAACCATACGTCTGATAAGGGATTAATATCTGAAATATATAAGGCACTCAGACAACTCGATAGTAAGAAAACAAATAACCTGAATAAAAGTTTTCAAAGGACCTAAATAGACATATTTCTTCAAAAGAAGACATACGAAATGGTCAACATGTATATGAAAAGGCACACAACATCACCAATCATCAGGGAAATGCAAATTAAAACCGCAGTGAGGTATCAGTTCATATTTGCTTGCCGTGCTGGACCTCTACTGATTCCAATATGGAGGGCACTTTGTTGGAGAGGCTGCAGAGAAGACCGGAGCCAGGGAATGAGACGTTGGGTTTATTGAGGACTCCCGTCCAGTGGCAGTGAGCTGGACAGGAGAACTGCTAAAGTTTGTAAAAAGCACAGAGTTTATACATCATTTTCACTTAGCAGCCTCCACCCAACAACCTCCGTTTAACCCAAAACAAAAGGCTGGATCCCCCGTATGCCTACATGCCCACAAGTGGGCCTGGGGTTCAGATGCCCTGCGTAGATAAGGAGTGGATCTTCAGGTTGACCCCTCCCAGGTTCCTTAGCTTGGAACTCCAAGCACATATTCTTTTTAGACCATAGGGTCATTCTCAGGATATGCTTTTGACAGTGAAGGGGTCTGTTCAAGTGTGTTTACATTCTTGGTCTTATAGGGAGGAGAAGAAAAAATCAATTGTCCTTGATGGGTCTGGATCTTAGGCAGAGAAGGACTTTGGGAGGACAGTGAGTAGGGGATGGTCAGTGAGAACTTGAGGTTTCCTCAATTCAGCATGTCAACAGTCTATATTTTGGCATATCTGTTTCTAAGCCCCGACATTGCTCTATATCATAAATATATACAATTTTTATTTTCCAATTAAAAGTAATTAAAATTGTTTTATTAAAAAATAGTGCTCAGAATGCTGAAAACAAATCTGTCAAAGTCCTAGCAGAGGGGTAAACATAAAGTTGGCATAGGCATGCAAATATGGCATCAAAAGGTCAAAAGTGTCACTGCTATTTTTCCCTCTATCCTTGGTCACAAAAAGGATGCACTCAAAAAAGGCTTTTACTTCCTGAAATATTAAGGGCCAATCCTGGCTTTGGGACACTTCCCAGATCCTCTGAATTCTCTGAGTTAATGTTAGGAAATATCTAGGAAGCTATCTTTCCTGTTCCTTCTAGGTCATTGCAGATACACACACTTGCAGGTGAAACTGTCATTGCAAAGATTATGACAGTGAGAAAAATCTAACATAACTGACTCCATCTTGCTTCTAGCCTTCTAGGTTGGCTGCCTTCACACATTCCTGGGCGTGGGCCAAGATTACTACAGGAGAAATTTAGTTTATAGTTTCACTTGGAAAAGATGATAATATTACCAGAAAGGGATCTCAATCTAGAGAGGGTTCTTGGATCTCACACAAGAAAGAATTTGAGGTGAATCCATAAAGTGAAAGCAAGTTTATTAGGAAAGTAAAGGAATAAGGAATGGCTAATCCATAGACAGAGCAGCCCCAAAGGCTGCTGGTTGGCTATTTTTATGTCTCTTTCTTGATTATATGCTGGACAAGGGATGGATTATTCATGAGTTTTCTGAAAAAGGGGTGGGCAATTCTTGGAATTGAGGATTTCTCCCCTTATTAGACCATATAGAGTAACTTCCTGACATTGCTATGGCATTTGAAAACTGTCATGTTGCTGATGGACGTGCCTTTTAGCATATTAATGTATTATAATTAGCATATAATGAGCAATGAGGATAACTAGAGGTCACTTCCATGGCCATCTTGGTTTTGGTGGGTTTTAGCCGGCTTCTTTACCACAGTCTGTTTTACTAGCAAGGTTGTGACCTGTATCTTGTGCTGACTTTCTATCTCATCCTGTGACTAAGAATGCCTAACCTCCTGGGAATGCAGCCCAGTAGGTGTCAGCCTTATTTTACCTAGCCCCTTTTCAAGATGGAGTTGCTCTGGTTCAAGTGCCTCTGATAATGATAGTCCCTATCTAAAACTAACTTCCTTCTTGCTCGAGGAATGAAAATCTAATGAAAGGCCACAAGATTAGGATTATGGGAGGGGCCTGAACTCTCAGTAGTCATGTGGCCAGAAGCCACAGATTGGTAACTTCCTCAATTACTCCTGTTATATTGTAGATAACATCACTATTAAAGAACCTAAGATTGGTTTTTTAAAATATCTTTTAGACTTTTGCATTCCGGCAACTGACTGACCCCACCGGAACTCAGGACTCATGACTCATCCAGTCCTCTGGCCCTCACGCAGAGGCAGGCTTAGCAAACAAGAACCATTTTCCACAGCCCTCTGATTGCATCCCCAACCAATCAGCAACTCCCATTTCCTAGTCCCCTGCACACCAAACTATTCTTGAAAAGCTCTAACCTCTGGACTTCTGGAAGACTGATTGTAATGGTAACTCTATCACCTACATGACCAGCCTCTTTCTTTACTGCAAAGTCACAGTCTCAGTGAACTGGTTCTGTCTGTGCAGTTCTTCTCGTGCAGCAGGCAAGAAGAACCCATTGGGCGATTATACACACACATTCATATGCATGTATACACACACAAATGTACACGAATACATAGAAAGAGAGAGAGAGAGACATGGGTTGTGCCTATTCTTGCCCCCCACTTACCTAGAATTAGGACAGCATTTGAAACAACTTTAAAACAGAACCGACGTCTTAACACATTAAAACACTGATACGGTATTGAAGATTCATTCCATGGGAAAATGGGGAAGAAAAGGTATAACACATAGCAGAAACTTTATAAAGTCCCTTATTAGATATATTCATTGTTTCTCCCTCCAAGTTCCTTAAATTAGCAACCACTCCTCTCTCCTTTCTTTTGCTTCCCACTTAATACAAATCCCTTCTATAGTTCAGAGCAACCCAGCCCTTTCTATCTCTTAACAAAACAAAAGTCTGCAATTAGCTAAAATTCTCCTTCTTAGAATGCAATTTGGGGAAACAATCATCTGCTACTCCAGCCAAAGCAAGTGGAGGGGTGGTGGGGTGGGGGTGTCACCTTCTCTCATAAAAGAATTTACCCCAAAATTTTACATACACATTTCATTTGTACAATATTCGAGTTACATCAGACCTCCGTAATTGAACTTCAGCTAAATCTAAATCATGTATGCTGAAAACGGAAGTAATATTCTACCAAAGGAAGAAGTTTTTAATCAAGAGGAAGTAATAGGAGGCTATAGAAAAATATTCAATGACCTGGAAAATTAAAATGAGGATTAATTTCAACCAACAACCTGCTCTGTGTATGTGTGTGTGTGTATACGTGCACGCGTGTGTGTGTAGGAGAAAGAGAGGGACAGAGACAGAGAGAAAGGGAAAGAGATTTGTTTTAAATAGAGAAAAACAAACTATCTTTGTTTTTCAGGTAATTACGTGTTTATTTGCTCTGCTGCAATAGAAAGTCTCTGAAACTGATTTACATTTAGGACATAAAATTGAACACTGAATAAAGATAATAATAGATAAGTTACATACATATATGCATAGTGACACCCACATTAACATTTAAAAGATGTGATATTTTTGTTATGTCCCTAAATCCCTGTGTTATTTAAATGAGGAAAATCACTGATGCTTAGAGTAATTCAGGAGGAAAAGAAAGCATTTTAGTGAAGGGGATAGATGACTGGACTTAGAAGAGAAATAGTGTATGAGTTCTTTCACTGACTGATTGTATAAGATTGGCCTAATCTCTTCCCCAATTTAAACACTGGGCTTTGTTTTTCCAGGAAAATGAAGCAGTTGAATTAAGATAAGCTTTAACCCTGTTTTGCCTATGGACACCCTGGGTTTATAATTGTGCTAAAAAGTGTGGCCATGGCCAGAAATACGTAATCACAGTGTTTGAGATGTACTGATTTAGGAGAGGCTTAACAACAATTTGGTGCTGTGGTAGGTTGGTTTTCTGTTATTGTTGCTGCTGTTGTTGCTGCTGTTGTTGCTGCTGCTGCTGCTGCTGCTGTCGTTCTGGGAAAACAAATATTCTTTGCTGATCGTCACTGTTCTGAGGTGTGTGCATCAAATAATAGGCAGTTTTCAAGCCTCTTTGACAGGTGCAATTACACGCAACCAGACTCCCACGCGAATAAGCCTGATGAAGTCAGACATCTGTTTTCCTACACACACAGCTCTCATCCCACTAGTACCTCATGATATTCTTTCCTCTAGTGGAGTATGATAAGTGGTAAGTTCTCAGGAATTTGAATACTTGAATTAATCCTCAAACAGCCCAGCCATCTACCATGTCCATAGATGGACACACAGACATGAAATGACCCAAAGGAGAAACATATAGTGAGGACAGTGCCAGACCAATGGGACAGCAGGAAGGAACTGCTGGCCTTTAGCTTCAGAATTTACCCTGACAAAGTAGGTTAACTTCCTGTGCCCATCAAAGTCTCGTTTTACCTAGAGTGAGAAGGCTTAAATTAGCTTTAGATTAAGGCCAAGCAATTTCCATGGTTCTCTTCCAGCAGCAATGAAGAGGAATAAGAGAATCCAAAAATACAAATTCCAAGAGATGCTGATCACAACTAGTAGATGAATTAAATAACCATGAGAAAATAAAACCTGCGGACAGAGCATGAACTGCCTGCTTTTCAGGCTGAAGACTATAACTCAGTGACTGCCCTTGTCATGGGCTTATGGCCATTCTCTTGGAAGAGATGGATAACATGGAAGGAAGTCTGGGTGACATTACTATTGCATAATCCAGAACAATGAGGAACGAAGGAGGCCTTGCTAACGCAGGAGGCCTTGTTAACACAAGAACTGGGCTGTGCTTTTGCTAAATAATAATTCCTCCATTTCATAATGATTTCTACTATTTTGAACTGAATCGCATATAAATATTGCTTTTTCATTGTAGCAGAGTTATACCCTGTTGATATATATCTATTGATAAATTACATGCAATCACATCCTCCCCAATGCCTAATTAATAAATTCATCCTTTGATAAGTTTGGTTTTACAAGTTGAAGGTCACAAAATGGAAATTTGCTTCTTCTCTTTCTTTCTCTCCTAATCAAAATATTGGCTGTAACAATATTTACTATCATAAAACAAATTACATTGACTACATGTTATATCAACTGATATTTATTTATTTATTTATTTATTTATTTGAGATGGAGTCTCACTCTGTTGCCCAGGCTGGAGTGCAGTGGCGCAATCTGAACTCACTGCAACCTCTGCCTCCTGGGGTCAAGTGATTTCCAAATAATTTTTGTATTTTTAGTAGAGATGGGGTTTCATCATGTTGGCCAGGCTGGTCTCAAACTCCTGACCTCAAGTGATCTGCCTGCCTCGGCCTCCCAAAGCACTAGGGTTACAGGCATGAGCCACTGTGCACGGTCTCGACTAATAATTTCTATTTAAAGACTGTATAAGAGGTAATTCTTTATAAATGGAAGATTAACAAGAGATTTGTACATAAATCTTCTATAGTCCATGCCCCTTAGAGCAATATTTTAATATATTTTTTATGCAATAAATTTATGCTGTTTTAGGAACTATGGTAGGTGTAATGTAGGCAATACTGAACAGAGCTGATAAAAACCTGTCATTATGGCATACACAGATCAACACAGAAATGAATATATAATTTTCATTTTGGCTACATATGTAATTGTCCTCCGATACTCAATATTACTGGATACTTATTAAGTGCCTTCTACATGTCAGGTATTAAGTAAACAAAAGTAATAAAACTCAGATCTGCATTCAAGTGTCTTAAGCCCCAGTTGGAGATAGACCCATATTTACATTGTTTGAAAAAACAGTGGAATTAAATGAAACTGAAAAATTGAAGACAGTGCCTAAAAATGTTGGTGTATTTATTTCTAGGAGTCTGGGCTACCGCTTTATCTTCCTTCTAGCCTATCACATATTCCATATTTTATATATTCTACTTTTCACAATAGAAATATAAGAATTTGTTTATAATCTATGAATGTACAACTGCACCAATAAATGGTGAATGTAGTAAGTAATGCATTACATCAATTAAGGAAAAGCATCAAGGGTTGGAGTGTAATGGTGGAAGTAATGTACTAGTTAGCAAAAATGATATCTAGTTGGTAAAAGTCAAGTTGACAAATCTAGATAGAATAGTATAATCAATAAAGTAGAGGGAAGGAAGTCATATTCCAACTATTGAATTTAGCATGTGGAAAGGACCTGAGACTAGAATGTTAATGGTAGGATCTAGAATGCCTTCAATAAGAGTTTCGAGTTAATATAAATGCTACATTGGAGATGAGGCTGGAAAAGTGGATTGGGGCTAGCTTATGGAGAGCCCACAAAATCCACGGTCATTTAAATACTGGAGAATAATTTAGGATTTGAGAAAGATGATTCTAATTAGTATTTATTAAGAGATCTCACTGTGTTGACCAGGCTGGTCTGAAACTCCTGGCCTCAAGAGATCTCTTCTCTGCTAGAATTTCAGGAGTGACCCACCGTGCCCGACAAGTTAGTATTTACTTAGATGATCCTAGCAATAAAGAGTAAAATGGGTTGGAGATGTGAGGTGAGCAGAGTTTAGGCACAACCATTGAATACTATAAGATGGTTTAGTTGCTCTGACTTCATGTGAGGATTCTGAATAGACTAGTAGAACTAATATTGAAAAGGAAGAAATCGATTAACAGGTGTGATTCGGAAATAACTGATAGGACTCCCTAACTACTCATGTTTGTTGGTAATGTGATAATGAACAATCAAGGATGACTCCAATGCATTGGACTTGAGTGACAGGGGCAGTGTCATAGTGCAGAGAGAAAAGATAAATTTAGAGAATTAGGCAAGTTAGAAGAAACAAGATGAGTTCATTCTTGCTGTATGTGGTATGACTCTACAACAGTGATGCCCAGGGATGTGGTACCTTGGCACACAGGCAACAAGTGAAGGTCATATATTTAGCTTTCAAAAATATATAATCAGGTAGTTGGTAATTTGATTAAACTCTTTATACTTTATGGCAACCTTCATCTTTGTATTCCACAGCCTATTACACATATCTTGAATCATTTTAGAAGTATAATAAGTGATTGCCTAATGGAAAAAAAAAAAAAAAAAAAACTGAACAGATGACTGAAATCTCCAAGGAAGCATGTATAGACTTTCATGAGAAGAAAACTGAAAATTGATTTTTGGTGGAGGTATGTATTTGAGGAGTAGAGACCAATTCAAAAGACTGGAAAGAGTATATCGAAAGATGATAGGGGAGTAAAGAGAGGGTAGTGCCAAGGAAGCTGAGGGAGTAAGGGATCCTAAGGAAGAAAAAGTGGAAAATAAATTAGAACTCCGCACATATCAAAAAGAAAGGAATAGAAAATAGACCATAGGCTTTGGTCTAAAGAGGCCTTTTGTGGCCAAGTAAAGAGTTAGTGATTTTAATGAGAGAGAGTGGAAGCTATATTCCAAAGGAATGGAGAGTAGGAAAGCTCTGAGCATGCAAATACAGCCAGCAAGATTTCCCAAGTCAGAAGTCTCAGGGTACAAGAAGAATGAGATGGCAACGATGGTAGCTCCAAATAGAATGAGAATTGCAGGAAAATATTTATGAAATTAGAGGAGCTTTCAGCCTTTCAGCAGAAAGAAAGCACGATAGTTCTTTTTAAGACACTGTTTTCATTTTTGAATGTATTTAAAACTATTGCTTTTTTGCCTTATGATGCTATATACTTCATTACATTTTCAGCATTAGTTATTAAAGAAATCAGTTTTAAGCACATGTTGGGGTGTGTACTAACTTACTTTTTGCTAACTCTTCTACTGACGCTGTAATCTGCTTGATACTAATTCACTCTAATTCCATGGAATGGATTATACTAGAAGAAGATAAATTGATTTTTTAAAGAAAAAGAAAGACCTGGAAAAGTGAATGTCAAACACATTTTTTTTTCATTCAGCAATATCTGGTTAGCTATAACTGATGCTTGTTATTGCAATAGATTTTGAAATCCTGCCTTAAAAACTTTAATGGTATTGGTGGATCAGTGAGCGTTATTTAAGGTTTTGCCTCATTTACTGTGATTTAGGAAGCAAGATGTACAACAGACAAATCCTAGGCAGTTTATGAATGGTGTTGCCACCTAAGGCATACAGCCAGCCAATACTCATAGTGTGATATTTTTAAATTTTTCCCTGATATGTGTATTTTGTGTCTATATATGTGTGTAATAAAAGTGCTTTGAGGATTGTAAAGCACTCTTTAAAAATGTTTTTACTTTATTTACTATAAATGCTGTACTGTAGATGAGCTACTTGACCCAAACTATTGAACCGCTTAGTTGATGATCAGATTTTTTTCCGGTAAATAAAGCTCTCTGAATTAATTAATCAAAGAATTTTACAGAATAAGATTCATGGCAATTTTTGTTTTAAACCTGAGATTCCCAAGAAATACTATCAAACGATGAAGCAGTCTTTGAAATAGTAACAATAATTATAATATATAATATCTTGTAACAATTTATAATTTTAAAATAATGTATTCATTATATGTTTACATGTTTTATACTCATGTCTACAAAATGAAAATGAGGCTTTAATGGATAAACAGCCTAACTAAGCTTGGGTGAAACACCAAGGAAACATAGAATAGCATTAATCACCTATCCTAACTATGCACCTTTACACACATCACACATTTAGCAAATAGTCCTTTCTAAGGAAGCAAAATCATGCTGTTTTTGTTGTTGCTGTTGTTGTTGTTGTTGTTTTGTCATTGTTATTGTGTTTTGAGACAGAGTCTTGCCCTGTCATGCAGGCTGGAGTGCAGTGTGCAGTGGTATGATCTTGGCTCTCTGCAACCTCCACTTCCCAGGTTCAAGTGATTCTGGTGCCTCACCTCCCAGTAGCTGGGATTACAGGCATGCACTATCACACTAGGCTAATTTTTTGTACTTTGAGTAGAGACAGGGTTTTGCTATGTTTGACCAGGCTGGTCTGGAACTCCTGGCTTCAGGTGGTCTGCCCTCGTCAGCCTCCCAAAATGCTGGGATTACAGGAATGAGTCACAGCATCAGGCCCAATGCTGTTATTTTATTGGCTTTTCTTCATCTGCAAAAGCATGAAGAAGAAATTAAAATGAGTAAAGAGATTCAGGAGAAGTCTTCCCAAACTGAAAAAATAAAGTCAGTTCTTATATAACACTTACCAATGACTACAACTTGTCTACATTTGTGTTAGACACACCCTTCAAAATGGTGACTCAAACTGTTGAAAGCAACAATCATACAATAGCTGTCATTCTGACAGTATGGAAATCAGTTTGAAATTTCAGTAAAACATTACACTTCCATGTCATATTTGTGTGACAAACCTCTGTTAAACGCTTGCAAGTTTGTAGAATGGTTTATCCACACTACCACGTTTAACACTGATTCTGTGAGAGGGGGCTCATTTTGACCATTTCCAGACAGGAAGCAGGTACTGAGAGGTATCAGAAGTGGTAAAACCGGAATTTTCCATTCAAGTTTCCTGTCTCCCAGGCAAGGGTTTTCAGAAAGCATCTTTGTGTAGGGGTACGAAAGAGATTAGAGATCATATGGATATAAATTCAAGTCTTAATTCTAACACCTGACAGGTAACTTTACAAGCTTCGCTACAAGTATTGTTAAGATCTTTGAACGTTCTTTGCTGCAGGGTTTTTGTGAGGCTTAAATGAGATAATGTTTATGAAAGCACTTTGTAAGTATTAATTTTCTATCAAAATGTTAACAGTTGTGATGTATTTGCCAAAAGAAAGCTGTACTGATATTTGGAATGGCCTTGTGGGAATGATTTTAATGGGAAATAAATTGCCTGTGAAACAGTCCCAATCACGAATGCAAATCCTGCTGGCAAATGTGACAGAGCCTGGAAAAGACACGTTCAGATATTGTCTCTTTATCCCTCTAATGTCTCTGTGACTAAGGGAGTGTAGCAGCTGCTGCTATTACTATCACTGTCATAATCGTTATTTTTAAACTATTGATAGAAAACCCAAGAACAGGAAAGTGTGATGTGCATCTTTCTGTGGTGTGTTTGAAGAGTGTTTACGTGTCTGTGTAAGTTTTAACTCAATGCCTAGTACATAGAAGACACTCAACAAACTGTGCTACTATTGCTGCTACTGTTTTTATGCCATTTTATTCAAGAAAGCAAGTTTTAGCATCTGTTATTCAGAGATAATCTCCAGGTATAAGTAGATTCCTTGGCTATCAAGAGACCACAAGAAGAAGTATTTGATTTAATTTGGCAATGGGGATTCATTTGAATAGGTAGAATTAATTATGAGTAACGTGATAAAGAAAAAATAACAGTTTTAAAATATTAAATGCGATTTTTGAAGCTAGAAAATTTAGTTGACTATGAGTTCTAAAACTGGGAGTTTTCAGAGTAGCAATAATAATCAGAAGAATTAACACTAGCTGAGCCCTTATATAATGCGTCAGACATTATGGATGTTCTCTGTGTGTATCATTTCATTGGAATCTTGCAAAACCCCCATAAAGTTGGCATCATATAGATTGTTTGATGAAGAAACCAAGCACATGGATAGCAAATGGCTGAGTCTGGCTATGAATGCAGGTAATTTCACTCCAAACTGGTGTTATTACAACACTAGGCTATTCCCTCTCCCAAAATACCATTGAAGTTTATACTGAACTAATGTGACTATGCTGTACAGGAAAGGAGACTTAACGGGTCCTGTTCTGCACTTTGGTTGTCAAATCACTAGAGTCCAGGGCAAACAATGAAAGTTACAAATCAATATTGGCCTGGTGTAAGACAATCAGAATGAAGAAGACAGTTGAGTCCATGTTACATGAGAGCATTTGAAATCATACTTACATAGCCCAATAATATAAATGAGTCATCTTCAATTATTTATAGGGCCATCAAATAGAAAATAAATTGGGAACACATTCTTAAGGGATACTTTTAGGATTATTGGGTAGAAGTTTCATGGAGATGATATCAGCTCTCTGAACATGTGCCAGAAATTCCTTTAGAGCAGACAAAACATAACAGTCTGATTCCAGATGTCTTCACATCTAGTCCTGTGTCATTGGTGATATTTAAGCATCAGTTTTCTTATCTGATATACAGAAGAGCACATTTAGATAAACAGTGAGATAACATTTAGATAAACTGGATGATTTTAAATACTCTTCCAAAATTTGCTTTCTGTAACTTTGAAAAATGGCCAGTTAGGCCTTAATAAGATTCTGTGCTGAGGACTAAAAATCGTGAATATAAGTGTGTTTGCAGATTCCTGGCCCCCTCAAATCAGCTAAAAGACTTACGTACCTGTAGCCTGATTTGCTGCCAGTTTCTTCCCCTCCACTCTTGCAGGAAGGGCAAGGATGCTGTTTCCTGCAAGAGAAGACAAATCTGCATAAGACAAGGGGCTGTAAGACATGAGAATGTAGTGCTGGCTTGTATACTGTGGGTTGAAGAGAATTGAACAAAACCATCTGAGGGTTGTTCAGAAGATAGATAAGATGATTTCAGAAAAGTTTCCGTGACCAAAGTTGATATAGGAAATTCCTCTGATGTTCTTTGAGAAGCAAAAGTAAATAATTGGATGTTTCTTAAAATGTGTTTGGCTGGCAAACTATGTTTCTTCAAAATAACATCATTCCGGGGTTGAGTCATCCTTTTGGTTTTTTGGGGTAATATGTTAGAGGGCTACCACCCAGGATTTTGCATTTCAGCTCCAGCACCCAGCCATATTCAGTCAGGATGAAAGTCATCACTAAACATGTGAGTCAAAAGTGTATTTTCATCCTTACTGCCAAGCTGTTGGAACAATGGAACTGATGAAGAAGAGTCCATCAAATCAGGAATTATACAGGAGTGCCGAAGAGTTCTTGAGAGGATGATATCCTAGTAAGACTTTCATCATTTGAAAGAAGACTCTATTCAATTGTCAAATTTTTCACAAGAAACACAAACCTATGCATGATCTCCAGCTTCAGCAAAATTCAGCAAAGTACCTATCCATCATGACATACCAATTTGGAGCTTGTGATTTGTTTCTTTTTATTTTTCTCCTAAGTGCCACAGATACCAATTAATATCGCATGGATATTGAGAGAAGTTATGTCCTACTTGAATTGTTTAAGACATTTGTTTTTGTTTCCATGATCCAGATCGTATGATCCATCAGACAAACTCTGGAACGATGATGGTACAGGTTACCTGTACACTTAAAGTTAAGACTTCAATGATAGAAAATAGACCAAGAGTTGAAACACAGCCCGATACCACAGTAATATACAGAACTTGTATTATTAACAAATGTATTCCTCCCCACCCCCACATCTGTGGAATGCAAGAAACTTCTGTCTGCTTACTTTGGATTTGGTCGGGTGCTTGCTCTGACAAATGGAATGTGGACAACAGTTACTTTGTGTAAGCTCTGAGTGGAGATGTTGAAGGACATCCATGTGTCTTCTGGATCTCCTGCAGCCCTGCTGAGATGAGCACAGCCAAGTAAGCGGTCCCAGAAGAACAGCTGAGCCCCACTTACAACCTGGAGAATGACTGAGGTAGCCTACATACAAAGTTATCGGAAAAAAAAATAGTTTTATTGCAGGTATTAAGTTACTTCCAAAAACCCCAAAAAGTTGTCTAATCCATAAGACAATGATAAAGAGGGTTAGAAATAAAGAAGTGTCATTGATTATGTACAAAACATTTAAGGGACCATATAGCCGATATTTCTTTGAAGAATACTGAAATGAATGTATGATAGTGATGGCATTCTCACACCAAAATTAAAAAATAAATCTGTATCAGAGCAACGAGGGTAAGCATGCTTGATTTTTGTACTTAAACTAGAAAAATATGGGAAGCACATAACAATTTAATGGTGTGCAGAAGAAAGACTCCTGGTTACTCATAAGCAGTTAATTGAATAGATTTGGGTGCATTTAATATCAATAATTATATTTTTTTTACATAATGAATGATCACAAATTTAGTGGCTTAAAACAGCCCTCATTTCTTATCTCATAATTTCTGTGGATCATGAGTCTGGGCCCAGATTAACTTTCCTGAGCTCAGAAATTTACAAGGTTCAGGTCAAGGTGTTGGCCAGAGTGTGTTCCCATTTGGAGGTTTCACCATGGAAGGATCCATGTCTAAGCTCGCTCAGATTGTTGGCAGATTTCAGAGGGATAGTGAGAGGAAGGGAGGTAAGGAGAGAGAATGAGAAGGAGAGTTTATGTTCCTTACGCCTTTAACTTCATGGAAGGTCTGATCCTCTTTAAAAGAGCTCGTCTGATTAAGTCAGGCCCACCCAGGATAATCTCCCTTTTAATTAACTCAAAGTCAGTGGATTAGGAACTTGAATTGCCTTGAAAAATCCTTTCATCTTTACCAAATAATATAATTATGGAAATGACATCCCATCTCTTTTGCCATAGTGTATTGTTAGAAGTACATTACAGTTTCCACAGCATACAAGGAAGGAGGACTATACACTGCTGTGACTCGTTAGGGGTCACCGTCGGATGTCTATTACAGCATTCAATTAACTACATTGGACAGCATTATTACTCTGCAGAGCCCCTCAGTTTTCCCATTGATGAAAACAAGTCAGACAGGGGACAAAGAAAGATACGGCGTCTCGAAAGTAGGGACGACTAATGAAGTTCAGACCTGAAGCCCTGAGAGGCGAGAGGATGGCCGGGATAAGACAGCTAAAATGTGTTTCTGAAACACCGCCAAGAAGCCATGTCTGATTCACTGTGAGTAAACAAGTTCCTTAATCTCCATCAGAGCCACACAGATGTCCAGAGACAGGATCATTCCCAGGTTGGAAATAGGCCCCTCTAATTTGCTAACACTGTGGTGGGGCTGGGCAGGCACCCCAGAGCATCTGTCTATTTACACATCAGAGACCCCAAGAATGATGTGAAGTGTGGTTGCATTGCAATATTGACTAGGAGGGACATCTAGTGGCAGCTGGAAACTGGGAGGGTTGTCATCTGGTAAGCACATACCCTTTAGCAAATGAATGCACAGAGATTCTTAGTGGGGGTGCTCATGATGTGTTTCTTCTGCAGGAAGCCATTCATCCACCAATTTTCATTTGTGAGAAAAGATATTTAGAAGATCATAAACAGGATACATCTGGCAATATCTTCAAAGGCACCTAAGAATATTTACATTCCTCTAAGGAGGTGTGCTATCATTAGAAATAATTGTAACTTCTAGGAGCCACATTGTATTTTGGAGTGTGTGTGTGTGTGTGTGTGTGTGTGAGAGAGAGAGAGAGAGAGAGAGACAGAGAGACAGAGAGAGAGACAGAGACAGAGCAAAGACTGACCGGGAGAAGATTATGACATGGTAAAACGTATACAGATAGAAAGAAGGAAGGGAAGGAGGGAGGGAGGGAATTATAGTGCTCTGGCCCCTCCACACTCTTCCCAGTCTCTCAAGACAATGTTTTTGTTTGTTTGTTTGTTTGTTTGTTTGTTTTTGCTAACTTGATTTTGCCTTCCCCACTCTCTAAGGTCTATAGCTTCCTGCAAAAATGGATTTTAGAATTTTGAGATACCTTTGAAACTGAGCAGAGGAAGGTGGGGCTTGAGAAAAAGGAAAAAAGTGAAAGATAAGAAAACTGAGTTGATCTATGTGGTACAGAGCTGAGAGGGTTGGGAGAGTAGGGATAAAGAGCAGTGATGATGCAGTGATGGACAGGCTGCAGGGATGAGCAGAGCTTTGAGTGAGGGGCTCTCATTAGTCTGAGGTGAGAGGAGGTTGTGAAGGAAGGAAAAGAGAGAGTGTTGTTGAGTTTATTCTAATATAATTAAGATTTTTTTGACAGATACCAGTTAAATATTGGAATTATTTTAATTATTATTTTGACTGGTTTTATCCCAGCAACTAGTTAAAAGCCCACATGGTGGATGTCCAATTACTATTTCTGAATAGATGAATATTCTTAGTTGCCATCCTCAAAGGCCAGGTTGTACCAGTCTAGGCACAGCCAATATGAGCCTTTTGCAGAATGTGATGGTAGCTGATGCCACAGTGAAAACAGAGCCCAATGGTCTGGCAATGCTGCAAATCCAAAGCAGGTATCAGAGTTTTCCAGTGTGACCTCAACACACTTTTTCAATGAATCCAATTTAACTACAGTTAATGGTGGCTTAGTTCACTGCAATTGTTCACGTTAGATTACAGAGGTGAAAAAAAGGCACAGGAAGCCCTCAAAGTCAAGGTGTTTAAATATAACAGGTGTTTAAAATACGTCTGTCCAATAAGACCTGTTCCTTCAGAGATTGAATAATTCCCATCATTTTTTTCATTGATTGATTTATGCTTCAGTTCTTTTATCTGCTTGAAATTTTTTATTCCCCCCCTTTACCCTTCTTCATTTCTGAGGCTCATCCCCAAACTTTTCTCATCTGTAAAATTAGCATTTTTGAATCTTAGAAGGTTCTGAGGCTGTTTCTGACTCTCTCCTAAAACTTCCCATGGTGTTCTCTCATCACAAAGTTGTGACGGATATGAAGCCTTTATGTGCAAGCACGGTGCCTCAGGCCACAAGCTCAAGGCTCCAGGCAGTTTAGGTCTCTTCCTGGACTCACCACAGAACTGCATCTGCTCTCACTGGCAGCAGCTTTCTTTCTGAGATTTTGTACCTGTTCGTGTGCTTGTGTCCTGTTTGCCTGTTTGGTTCCCTGACTACAGGCTACAGGTCTTTTGAGGAAAATATCCTGTCTTGTCTTCCCAGACATTTTAAAGAAACATTCAAATATAGGGGAATGCTTTAGTTATTAAATCTGGCAGAAAATCAGTTTGGCAGAGATTTAGCAGTGGTTTGTGTTACTGAATGTATCTGAAATAATAAAACTGAATTTCTTTGGAATTCTTCCATTATTTTAAAGTTTTGAAATTCAAGTGAAATTGAGTTTTCCTCAATTACTCCCAATTAGTAATGTTTAGTTTCATGTATAAACTATATACACACACATTGCCAAAGGATAATAAATTCTGTGGGCTTTTCATTGTTTCCTTGTCATGAGATTTTGTTATAAGAAACACTATGTTTTTCCCCCTCCTAGCCTGAAAGGAAAGACTTTCAGTGATCTCTCTGTGTTTACATGTTCATTGGTAGAGTTTGAGGCAGTTATATTGGAATTGGATGGGTGTTTGTGGCTCACGTATTTGAAATATAAAGCAAGTGTTTCATTATTGATTCCCTGTCTATTTCTAAAATATAAAACAGGACAAGATAAAATAAATAAATGGGTCAAATAAGACTACTTGACTTAGGGTAAAGAAGCAAGAATTCGATAATGTCCTAGCATGCCCAGCTGGAAGAGATGGGGTTTTAAATACCAGGGAGCTGACACTCTGCCAGGTGAGGTTGCTTAAAGAGCTAAGTAGAAAAAGGCCAGAGAATCTACCTGGGACGCTTTCTCCCCCTTTAGATTGATAATGTCTGCCATCTCAGCCTAAAAGTTACTTTCTTAGAAGAGACTTTCTTATACCCCCAGACAAACTCAGGCTTACCTCTTATATATTCTCCTAGCATTATTTCTCTTTATTTTATAAAAGTCTTTGTAGACTTCCACATTGATATATGTGACTATTGGATTAATACCAGTATGATCTCCAGAGTATAAGAATGTGCCTGTCTTTTTCATTGTATTTCCATTTTGTTGCCGAGCATCAAGATTGGCAAAAGGAAAATCAAGATAATTGTTGAATAAATGCTACTGAATGAATGTGGGAAAAAAATAAAGAATGGGGGAGCAGAGATACTTAAAAAGAATCCCAGGAGTGAAGCAAAGTCAAGCCAGAAAAAAAAAATATTAGCAAGGAACAACTCCAATTACAAAAGTGAAATTGAATATATAAGAAAAGAAAATCAAAGGTCCAAGATGAGTAGATTTGAATAGAAGCAAACACAAGGCTTGGCGTGATGGCTCAACACCTGCAATCCTAGCACTTTGGGAGGCCAAGATGGGTGGGTCACCTGAGGTCAGGCATTCGAGACTCTCCTGGCCAACATGGTGAAACCCTGTCTCTATGATAAATACAAAAATTAGCCAGGCATGGTGGTGGTACCTGTAATCCCAGTAACTCTGGAGGCAGAGGCAGGAGAATTGCTTGAACCAGGGAGGCAGAGGTTGCAGTGAGCTGAGATTCCATGGAGCTCTGGCTTGCTTGTTTTTAACACCAGCTTGTTGTACATTGTGGGATTGTTTGCTTCAATGGCTTAAGCCATCATGTACAATACAGTGGGGTAAAAATCAGAAATAAAGACTATGGGAATCTTGTCTACAACTGAATACAAGAATTACCTGTACATTATTAATAATCAAGGAAAAGAAGAAAGTATAATGAATTCCAGGCAAAAATATAGTAGCAAATTCTAGAGAAATTTACTGTTGATGTATATAGCAAGAAGAGAGGAAACTAAAAAGTAGTTATTCTTAGACTGTAGACCCAACAAATCACAACTCAGCCTTCCTCTCCCACTCCAAAAAGCAATGTAGAAATATTGGTTATATCTCTTAAAGAATGGCTGTTAATGCCTCAGGAGAGAACATGCTTATGTTGCAGGGAGAATTCATAGGACAGTCCTTATAATCAGGTCGTTAAAATGATGTTATAATTAACAATTTTCAGCATATATGTATGTGTGTGTGTGTGTGTGTGTGTGTGTGTGTGTGTGTGTGTGTATGCCAGGACATTGAAGCAAAGACTGGCTGCTGCCCATTTACAAAAGGGACTGAGTGCCCTACAATGAACTGAAAGAATGAGAGAATCAAGATACACCAATTTCATCCAAAGACAATGGACCATTTTTGGGGGAAGGAGCCAGACTAAGAACTTCCAGGTGTATAGCTCCTTTATTCTTTCCATACAAATGCTCCATGCATGAATGTCAAGAATCCTCACAGAATTGGGTTGCCCTAAAGAGGGAGCCACTTTGATGTCTTCTGGACCTTCATCTGAAAGAGACAGGGTTTCAATGCCTGGCTCTGCAGGCCGATTTTATTGAAGATGACACATGTCTAAATGGATGTGACATATATCTCTTGAAGAATTTAAAAGGAGCTGTGACCTACAGTTCCATGAGAATTAGTAAAGGCTCATTGTGTAATGGTTATTGTGACTTTATTTCTGCCCCTGCCTAAAGGTTAACTTACCTATAATTGTCAAATATTTTCTTTTCTGAAACTATTATTTTAATGACATTTTGTCTTCATACTACATGCCAAAGGGCATATGTGCTATCTATAGGCATTATGATAGTTGATCTTCTCAACGATCATATGGAAAAAGCATTATTATTCTCTTGTACAGATGAGAATCTTAAGTTTACAGACACACTATTGCTTTATGCACAACTTCACAATTAATGTGACATAGAGCTAGGATTCAAGCTCACTTCTTTGTTTGGAGTTATTTCCAACAGACCTTTCTGGCTCTCCCAGACATGCATTTATATTCAAGACAAACCAAAACATAACATTTGGCTTACACTGAATCATTTATCTTTGTCTTTTGGCACTGTGATTATGTAGCATTTATAAACTCTCTGTCCAGTCAGGCAAATACTTGCACTTCTGTGCTTTGATTTAGTGCACTGGGTCCCACTATCAAAGTTACTAGGCTTGCAAATGGTCATAATCTGAGTCTAGATTTCTAGGTTTATGCTTCTAAATCACTTGGCAGAGAAAAGAGCTAGTGTTAGAAAAAGAATCAGAGGTAAGATGGGCTGAATAGCCATCACACATCAATGAGAAATGAAGTGGTTTGATTTTAGTGTGGATTGTAAACAAAACACACACAAACAGAGAGAGACAGAGACAGACAGAGAGAGAGAGAGAGAGAGAGAGGAGAGAGAGAGAGAGAGAGAGAGAGAAGATTAAGCTAGGATGTAACTGATTTAAATAGGCATCCTCCAGGAAAATATTAAACATCATAATGACTGTTATATAAAAGTTGAAAATTTTTGACACAGTGTAACTTACTCTTTTGATAAAGTAATCTTTAGAAATAAAATAATTTATAGCTGGCCGTGGTGGCATGCACCTGTAGTCCTGCTACTTAGGAGGCCGAGGCAGGATAATTGCTTGAACCTGGGAGGCGGAGGTTGCAGTGAGTCAAGATCGTGCCACTGCACACCAGTCTGGGCGACAGAGTGAGACACTGTCTCCAAAAAAAAAAAAAAAAGAAATAGAATAATTTAAACTACAATTTCAGTTTTCAAAAACACATGACTACAAAGTATAATGCAGTCTTCAAATCTTCTATAGGCAGAATGCAATTTAAACTATAAAGATCACATTTTTGATCAGAGGAAAATCTTTGATTTTATTTTTGTTTTCCATATGGCTCAAGGGTATATTTCATAAGAATTTGCTTTATACTTCAGATTTTTCTATAGTGCTACATGAATGCAATGCCTGTGGATGAATGGCATGTATCATACCTGAGCTTCACTCAGGAGATATTCTGTCTCCTGAGACCTCCAAATGCCTAAGAATTTGAAGGTGAGTTGTGTCCCATTGAAATCTGTTTGTTACCTATCATATTAAGTCGTATTTGATTTACATTGAAATTTCCACTTGGAACTTGGATATTTGTAGAGATAAAGTAGGCATATTTAGAGTTTTTATTCCTTTATCTTTCAATGGACCTATTTTAAAGTGTAACAATAATACCAAATGTAAATAAATACAAGCAAAACATTAATTTGGCACTTTTTGTTTATATATGCATTTGCCTTTTCTGTGAGCCACAAACACGTGTATCCAATGGGCTACTATCTTGCTCCACAGGCCCGTCCCACTCAGTAGTCACCAAACCAAATTCATAAACTCATCACCATCCAGCACCTGTATTCTCAGAGACGGTACCATCATATATCCAGTACATCAAATCAGAATTCTAGTAGTCATATTTCGTGTCTTTCTTCCCCTTATCCTTGATATCTAGCTTATTGTCCTTGGAACACAATTTGTCCCTGAACTATAAAAATCTTCTCTGATGTGGCAGGAGAAGAGGGAGCAAGGACAGGGGAGAAGACCTTGACTCCGTCCCTAAGAGTCGCCTTCTATGGTTAATGCTTACTACATTTATTTAACAAAGCATGCATATGCTTTATGCACATTTGAAATAATACTGTATAAAATGGTAATAAAATCTTTATGCACAAAATGGGAAGTAATGTGAATCTAATAAAATTAACAATTCACTAAGAATTGAATAATTACAAACCTGAAAAATTGGGTGAACTGTAAGTTGTATTTATCCCACTGCAACATAGCATGGCTATTTTAGTTGGTAAAGAAATCTACCCATGATCTTTACCTCATTGATTCTTAAAGTACGTGAATTTCAACTAACAGGAAGGCAGGAAAGCATTTTTCCCTTAAAATGCGGCAGCGTTGTAATTGTGTATTTGTGAGAAAGACCTTTTTTTCAGCTAACATGAAAGTCTTCAATGGCATTTTTTCATTTCGTAGTAAAGCCTTCTGGTAAAATTTTGTTCCATCTTTAAGTCTTCTTTATGAGCCAAATCTTTAACATGAAAACAAAACAAACAAACAAAGAAACAATAGGGAGAAGGACAGGGAAGAAACAGGGAAAATTGTATGATGCAACACAGCTTGTAATTCCGTGCACATTTGTTATTTGGGAATTTATTTGAACTAGGCTTTCCCGAGCATTTAAAATGGCACTCTGGTGTTGTTTCTGGCTGAGTTAAAATTTATTCTTAGCATTTAGTTGCTACAGTCTCACACAATGGGGATCTGGCAATCAGGTACACTTAACAGGCTTATTATTGGGAGTTTTAATCAGATTTTGAATGTTAAAGGAACCTCAATTTGGCTTTACAGGGTATCTGAGAAAAATGTACTTATTTCCACTCCCTAGTTCCTATAACGATGCTTTTTTATTTTTATTTTTGTGTACTTGATGCTGTATGGTCAGATAGTCAATTTGCATATGGGTTGCATCCATTGAATCTCATTATGAATTGATCAAACTTGGCTTCATAGATATCTTCACAAATATAGAAAGCCATATTGAATCCCTCATCTCTCATCCAAATAATTAGCTGCTTCTCAGATCATTCTACCTTTTCTTTCATTTTCCAAGAGGAACACGTAGACCTTGTAATAAATTCTCTCAGAACCACGTTGTCCATTCCTTGGGCTGTGGCGGCCTATCTGACCTGCACTTAGCATTATCTACGTTCTGTCTAAGTCTGTAAGTCTGTTTTATGATCTGTCATGGGAAGTGTCACTCGCCTTCTATATTTTGGTCCTTAATGCTCTTTATATCTTTTTATTACTCATAACTGAGGAGTGGGGAAAAGATAACTACAACTGGTTGCAAAATATCCAGATAATTCTAATTAAACCATGAACTTCCTTTTTGGAAATATAAAGTTTTTCTGAAAATAAAATGTAGTTACAATAACATACTTTAAAAAATGTAAATTGCAAAAAAAAATAAAACAAAACAAAACAGTGAATGGAATTGCTTGTGACATAAAAATAGCAAAAACATTGTCAACTAATTAGCTCAATTTCATATGATATAAAGAATATTAAATTAGGTAGCTTTTTCTCCAGTAATGATTATGACATGTCAGTAACTCTTCTAATCCCTTAGTATTATTATTTTGTTAATATTGACATCAATCATATAAAATAAAAATTATAATTACCTCCACCTTACAGTCAAGGTGGTTGAAGCAGAGAGATTTTAATAAATCATCATGAAGCTACAGGTAGTGGAGCCAAGGTCTTCCATCAAAGCAATATGGCTCCAAAATCATGTGTTAAGCTGATTCCCTGCAAGTGGCAAATAAATATATTAGTACTAGTCGAGATTGTGTGATCTTTGAGAAAATCCTCATGTGCTCTCTCAGTCCACATTAGCTTTCATATCTTGAAAATGTAACAGTTCTTTGAAGCTTTAATTCTTTCCATTTTCCACAATGTTTCCTTTTCCAGCACATTCTTTTTCTTGTTTCTTCAGAGTAAACCATTACTATCATAGGTCGGATAACCTAGATTTGAGTGCACACCAACAGACAACTAGTTAGGGAGAGAAAGAAGTTGGGAGAGAAAAGGGAAGATCCTAGCAAGGCTGTATCACACAGAGAAAAAGGAATTAGCCAAACTGGTAGGGGAAATGGGAGTGTAAGACTGGTCTAGAATATGTTCCAGCGCTAAACAAGGACAGCTGAGCTTCCCTGGCTTCACTCTGATCAGTTAAGTATAAGGGCACCTCTGGTAGGAATGTAAACTCTGGATAATCAGGTTTTCTGCGTGTCCAGCTAGGAAGTCTCTGACTGACTGAGGGTGGTTTCCAAGGAGGAGTAAGTAGTAATGCATGACAATGAAAGCACGCAGAAGCCAGGGGAGGATCCCACAGAAATGCTAAGAGAGTTTCCAGGGGATTCTGGCAGAGAACCCTAGTATCTGTCATGATTACCTAATATCTATTTAAGAAGAAAATTCTAAATATTTACTAATAATTCTGATTTACTAAAATTCTAAATGTTTATTCAGTAGAAAAATTATAAATATATTTGAAATTAAGCTATACTTTTGCAATGCTTTTCATCATTAATATGGAAAATGGAAAGAAATACAAATAAGATAGGTATAATCAATTGACAAAAAAGGAAATACAATTAGTAAACATATAGATAGAAAGGTGATTAGGTCAAAATTATCAGAGAAACTCAAATTAAAAGAAGTGTTACTTTTTATCTATTTCATTTGTAAAAACAAAAAGAATGAGAAAGAAATAAAGGAAGGAAAGAAAAGAGAAAGAAAATGTCCACTGTTTATAACAGTGTGGTGAATAGAACAATATTTTCCATTCCTGGGAATCCAGCATAAGAAATACTTTTTAAAAAGTTTCATATAAGAACATGCTATAAAGAAATTGAGACTTGCTTTTACTATAGACCTATGGGACTGTGATTCATGATTAACTTAACCACTGTTTGTCAAATTACTTGTTTAAAAATAAATTAATAAGAAAAATGCTCAGGGGGAAAAAATAGGAAGGGAAGACAAAAAAGAATCCATATATGTCTACAGCAATACTGTTTTTTGGGTTTTTTTGTTTGTTTGTTTTTGTTTTTAAAGTCTATGCTCAGCCTGTTTCTGTGCCAGGAAGCAGTTCAGCTCCGCTGCTCTGTTCACACTCTGTGTCTAAAGCCTGGTCTCTGGTTCTGCTTAGCTTAACTGCTATCTGACTTCTCGTTAAGCTCCTGCCTTCTGGAACTCTTCAGACACATTAGCTTTCAGTTTTGTAAAGATAAACTGAGGCTGGAGCCGAACCGGGAACGAAGACACAAGGCAAATGGCAGTGGGAATAGCCTTTTATTAGGGCTTGCGGGCGAGGTTCCTCGGTCCAAAGGCATGGGCCGAGGAAGTCACGCTGAGGGAGGCAGGTAGGAACTTTTTATAGCGTGAGAGGTAGGGAAGCTGGTTGTGCAAACAGGGCCTGGGGGTCTTGAAAATAGTAGGGCAGGAGTTGAGTAAGGGTCACGAGGAAGGGGTCTTTGGAAACTATCAACCGAAACTACTATTTACGAACTTGTGGAATGCAGGTGAGCTGCCGGTCATGGGGGAGTGTGGTTGCCCAGCCAGAACTCTGACTCATGTAAGTCAGCAGGTGTGTACAAGGGTGAAGGGAGTCTTTAACAAAAGGCCTGCTACACCGGGTAACGCCACCATGTTGGGTCTAGATTCCTGCCTAACAAGTTTTAGGTTCACAAATATAGAGTACCTATATGCCAGTGTGATAAATCTATTAAGGGGAAGGTGGGAAAGAATTTGTTTAAAATCACAACAAAATACAGCCACTTCTAACCCTTAAAGAGACCCAAAGAGTTTTCTCCTTCAATAGTGCTTTTTTTTTTTTAATATGGAAACATGTGGATGGGTCACTTTGGTGTGGATAAGTGGCTATGAAACCTGAGAAAAGGAAAAGAATAGACTTGCCCTAACTAATAAAGCAAGAAGAGTGTGGATTTTCCATGAGCAACCCAGTAAGAGTGGAAGAGAGCTCCCACTTAGACTGGGTGGAACAACATGATGAGTGGCAACTGCAGAGAAAGTGGGAGAGAGAAATGCCCTGTAGAGGTGATGGCTTATAGACTTTCAAGAACAGAGATATCTAAAAGTTTGTTTCAAAGTTATCTGCCTTTATTAAGTACTGTGATGTATTTTCTTCCATTACCTTCAACAGTAGAGAGACCTTCATCTACAGCCTGGAGAGGATATTTTGGAAGTAACATTCTTCTTGCTTGTGAGCATGTCAAGTAGAGTCACAGGGCTCCATGTGCAGAAGACAGCAGTATCAACTTAAGGTCCAGTGTGCTGCTAAGCCCTCCATAAACATGACACAAACCTTTTTTCCCCATATTGGCTAAAAGGAAGTTATCCTTACAAATGGGAGAGGAGGGAAAAATTATGTTACAGGAAAGTTGCATTATTTAGTCCTAGTGTGAAAGTATGTAGTTGGTACCACCTCTGCTAAAAAAATAAAATAAAAAATAAACTAGATGTCGGGTTTTCCATGTTTACCGTATTTATAGGACTCCTTCCTGGTAGCCTCACCATTGTTTCTCAAATGTAAAATGCATACAAATTATAGGAGGTGGTGAGCAAGTGCTTGAACTGCAGATTCTGATTTAGTAGTTTTAGGGCAGTACCTGAGATTTTCTACCTTACGAAAGCACCCAGAGGAATTCTTCAGGTATGAATGAGATAATACATATATAAAGGGTCTGTATGAACAGGTACTTAACAGACAATATTACTCATATTTTTAAAAACAATCTACATTCAGGTAAGGATGTTTGGCCTTATAATATTCCTTTCTCTTTTGAAGACATTTCAATTCCATAACTATTCAACAATTTTTTTCTACATACACATAATTGCATAACCATCAATACTATGTATATCTAGAATATTTCCAACAAGCAATAAGAAACACTACACCCATTAGGAATCACTCCCCATTCTTCCCTTACCCCAGTCCCTGGAAGCTATTAATCTGCATTCTATCTCTGTGAATTTGCCTTTTCTGGTCATTTCATATCAATGGAATTTTTAAATATGTAGTCTTTTAAGCCTGGCTTTTTCTCACTTAGTATAAAGTTTTCAAGTTTCATCTACAATGCAATATTTATCAGTGTACCATTCCTTTTTAGGACTGAACAATTTGCATTATATGAGTATTCCATATTTTGTGTATTCATAATTTGACTGGTATTTTGATTATCTCTATTTTTCAGCAATTATTAACAATGCCACCGTAAACCTCTAGGTAAGGCCCAGTGTGGTGGCTCGTGCCTGTAACCCCAGCACTTTGGGAGGCCGAGGCAGGCAGATCACGGGGTCAGGAGATCGAGACCATCCTGGACAACACAGTGAAACCCCATCTCTACTAAAAATACAAAATATTGGCTGGGTGTGGTGTCACGTGCCTGTGGCCCCAGCTACTTGGGAGGCTGAGGCAGGACAATCACTTGAACCTGGGAGGCAGAGGTTTCAGTGAGCCGAGATGGCGCCACTGCACTCCAGCCTGGGTGACAGAGTGAGACTCCATTTCAAAAAAAAAAAAAAAGCTATGTAAAATTTTTCGTGTGGGTATGTGTTTTCATTTATCTTGGTTATATACTTATGACTGGAACCACTGGATCACAAAATAATTCCATGTTTAACTTTTTGTGAAGCTGCCAAACTGTTTTCCAAAGCAGGTACAAAATTTAACCTTGCTACCCACAATGTACGAGGGTTCCAATTTCTTCAAATCCTTCTCGACACTTATTACTGCCTTTTTAAAACTTACAGTCATCCTGGTGAGTATGAAATGATATCTCATTGTAGTTATGATTTGAATTTCCCTAGTGACCATTGAGCATCTTTTCATGTTCTTGTTGGCCACTTGCATAACCCCCATTTATGTGGGGGATTCTTTAGGAGAAATGTCTATTGAAATTCCCTGCCAATTTTATAAATGGGGGGTTTGTTTATTTATTGTTGTGTTGTAAGAGTTTTGAATACTCTTATTCAGGAAAAGTGTAGTTTCCTGCACTTTTATCAGATATATGTTTTTTAATATTTTTCTGCCATTCAGTGATGGGTTGTTTGTTTGTTTGTTACTTTCTTCATAGTGTCCTTTAAAACACATGTGGGCGTGTCTAGTAAAGCCATAGACACTCCATGCGCAGAAGAGAGCAACATCAATTTAAGGTCCACTGTGCTATTGGATCTTATATTATTATATGCATTACATTGTAATGAAGTGCGATTTGTCTGCTTTTTCTTTGTTGTTTGTTCTTTAGTTGCCATATCTAATAAACCGTTGCCTAATCTAAGATAACAAAGATTTACACATATATTTTCTTATAGAGTTTAATAGTTTTATCTCTTATGTTTAGATCCTTGATCCATTTTGAGTTACCTTTCGTATATGGTACAATGTCTATCATCCACTTCATCTTTCGGCATGTAGTTAATCAAGTTTTTGTAACACCATTTGTTGAAAAGACTATTCTGGCCTCATTGAATAGTCTTGGCATCTTGTGGAAAACCAGCTGCCGTAAATTTTGGATATATTTCTGGTCTCTTAATTGTATTCCATTGATTCGTGTCTATCCTTATGCTAATGGCAGAGAGACAGTCATGATTAATACAGCTTTGTAGTAAATTTTGAAATCAAGGAGTGTGAGTCCTCCAGATTTGTTCTTTCTCAGGATTGTTTTGGCTTTTCTGTATCCCTAGAACTTCCAAGTGAATTTTCAGACTAGCTTCTCACTTTCTGGGTGAAAAAGTGAGCTTGAATTTAGATAAAGATTGCACTGAATCTGTCCATTAGGTTGTCATTTAAACAGTATTAATTATTTCAGCTCATCAGGACTGGGTGACTTCTCTAATCACTTTCAATGATTCTGTAGTTTTCAGTGTATTAATCATACACTTCTAGTGTAAAAGTTATTTCTAAATATATTATTGTTTAATGATTTTGTAAATGAAATTTTCTTAATATTCTTTCAAATTTTTCATTGCAAGTGGTATAGAAAGAAAACTGATTTTGTATATTAATTTTATATCCTGCAACTTTCTTAAACTATGTTAAACTAGTTTCTTTGCTCTAATTTTTATGTTGCTTAGCTTTGTTTCATTTTTGTGGATTATTTATGATTTTTTATATACAAAATCAGATGATCTACACATAGCAATAGTTTTATTTCTCCTTACTAATTTAGGTGCCTTTTATTATATTTTATTATATTTTCTTGCCTAATTGCTCTGACTAGACAATCCAGTTCAATGTTGATTAGACATTAAGTTAGAGCAGACATTCTTGTCTTATTCCTGGTTTTGGGAGGGAGGCTTTAAGTCTTTCACTATGACGTATGGTATCAGCTGTGGTTTTTCTCCTAGATGCCCACCATCAGGATGAAAAATTTATTTTCCATTGCTAGTTTGTTTTTTTTTTTAATCATGAAAAGGTTTTGAATTTTGTCAATGCTTTTCCTGCATCTATTGAGATAACCATGTAGTTATTGTCTTTTATTCTGTTAATATAATGCATTATATAGACTGATTTTTGGATATAAAACCAATCTTCCATTCCTGAGATTAATTCGCTTGAACATAGTATACAATCCTTTATACATATTACTGAATTTGATTCACTAATACTTTGTTGAGGATTTTTGCATCTACATTCATAAGGGGTATCGGTATGTAGTTTTATTTTCTTCTGATGAATCAGGATGATGCTAACTTCATAAATGAGTTAAGAATTATTCCCTCTTTTAGTTTTTTTAAGAGTTTATGAAGAACTGATGCTAATACATCTTTAAATGTTTGGTAGACTAAAAGAGAGAAGCTATCTACTTCTGGACTTTGTATTGTGGGAAATTTTTTGACTGCCGATTCAACTTCTTTACTTGTTATAGATCTACCCGAATTTTTAATTTCTTCTTAAGTGAGATTCAATAGTTTGTGTCTTCCTAGGAATCTGCCTGTTTAATCAAGATTATGTAATTTGTTATCACAAATCGTTCATAGTATTCTCTTAAAGTTTGTCTGTCTGTCTGCCTATCTATCTATCTACATAGCTTGTACTAAGTTTCCTTTTTTATTCATTATTTTAATAAGTTGAGTACTCTCTTCATCTTCATCAGACCAGATAAAGCTTCATCAGTTTTGCTGATCTTTTCAAAGAGTAAGTTTTTTGTTTCATTAATTTTGTATTTTGTTTCTATTTTCTATTTCATTAATTTCCACTCTACTTCTTATTATATCATCCTTCTGCTTATTTGGGGGATTTATTTGCACTTGGCAAGAATATGTATTCTTTTCTTGTTAGTGGAGTGTCGTATACAGACATATCTAAAAGATATTGCTGCTTTGATTCCAGACCACCACAACAAAGTGAAATATTTCAATAAGCAAGCCACATGAATTTTTTAGTTTCCCAATGCATATAAAAGTTATGTTTATACCATACTATAGTCTATTAAATGTGCAATAGCATTATGTCTAAAATATAATGTATGTGCCACAATTTAAAAATATTGCATTGCAAAAACTGCTAATGATCATCTGAGCCTTCAGCTATTCATAATCTTTTTGCTGGTGAAGGGTCTTGCTCCAGTTTTGATGGTTGTTGACTGATCAGGGTGGTGCTTGCTGAAGGCTGGGATGGGTTTAGCAATCTCTTCACATAAGACCATAAAATTTGCCATATCATCAACTCTTCATTTCACAAAAAATTTCTCTACCATGTGATGCTGTCTGACAGCATTGACCCACAGTATAAAGTCTTCCAAAATTGGAGTGAGTTCTCTCAAACCCTGATACCATTTATCGATTAAGTTTATGTAATACTCTAAATCCTTTGTTGTCATTTCAACATTGTTTGCAGCATCTTCACCAGGAGTAGATTCCATTCCCAAAAACCACTTTCTTTGCTCATTTATAAGAAGAAACTTCTCTTCCATTCAAGTTTTATTATAAGAGTGCAGCAATTCAGGCTCCACTTGTAATTCTAGTTCTCTTGCTATTTTTACTACATCTGCAGTTGCTTCCTCCACTGAAATCTTGAGCCTTTCAAAGTCATCCATGAGAGCTGGAATCAACTTTTTCCAAACTCTTGTTAATGTTTATATTTTGACCTCCTACCATTAATCATGAATTCTCTGAATGGTATCTAGACTGGTGAATCCTTTCCAGAAGATTTTTAATTTATTTATCTCAGGTTCATCAGAGGAATCAGTCTACAGCAGCTGTAGCCTCATGAAATGTATTTCTTAAATAATAAAACTTGAAAGTTAAATTACTTCCTGGCTGACTGCAGAATGAATGTTGTGTTAACAGGCATAAAAACAGCAATAATTTCCTTGTACATTTCCATCAGAGTTCTTTGGCAACAAGGTCAACGAGCAGTAATATTTTGAAAGGAATCTTTTTTTCTCAGCAGTAGGTCTCAACGGTGGACTTCAAAATATTCAGTAAACCACACTGTAAGCAAACTTACTGTCATCCAGTCTCTGTTATTTTATTTATAGAGCACAGGAAGAGTCAATTTAGCATAATTCTTGAGAGCTCTAGCAGTTCCAGAATGATAAATGATCATTGGCTTCAACTGAAAGACAACAGCTGCATTAGCCCCTAACAAGGGAGTCAACCTGTCTTTGAAGCTTGGAGGCTAGGCATTGGCTTTTCCTCTTTAGCTGTGGAAGTCTTGGGTTACATCTCTTTCAATAAAAGGCTGTTTCATCCACATTGAAAATCTGTTATTTAGTGTAGCCACTTTCATCAGTAATCTTAGCTATATCTTTCGGATAACTTCTTGTAGCTTCTACATAAGTACTTGCTGCTTCACCTTGCACTTTTATGTTATGGTGACAGCTTTGTTCCATAAACCTCATGAACCAACCTCTGTGAGTGGTTACTCTAGATTAGGCCTTGGCTTCAGAGGATGTTGTAGCAGGTTTGATCTTCTATCCAGACCTCTAAAAATTTATTTGTATCATCATTAAAGCTGTTTCACTTTCTTATTATTTGTGTGTTCACTAGAGGAGCACGCTTAATTTCCTTTAAAAACTTTCTCTTTGTATTCACAACTTGGCCTCTTTGGCACAAGAAGCCTAGTTTTCAGATTGCCTGGGCTTTTTACATGCCTTTCCCAGCCAGCTTAATTATTTCTAGTTTTTTTTGTTGTTTTTTTGTTTTGTTTTTTATTTTTGAGATGGACTTTCACTCTTGTTGCCCACATTGGAGTGCAATGGAACAATCTCAGCTCACTGCAACATCCACATCCTGGGATCAATCAGTTCTCTTGCCTCAGTCTCCTCAGTAACTGAAATTACAGGCATGTGCCACCATACCTGGCTGATTTTTTGTTTTTAGTAGATACCGGGTTTTATCATATTAGTCAGACTGGTCTCAAACTCTTGACCTCAGGTGATCCACCTGCCTCGGCCTCCGAAAGTGTTGGAGTTACAGGTGTGAGCCACTGTGCCTGGCCTCTAGCTTTTGATTTAAAGTGAGAGAGGTATCATTTTCCCTTTCACTTGAATACCTAGAGGCCATTGCAAGGTTGTTCATTGACATACTTTCTATATTGTTGTGTCTCAGGAAAGAGAGAGGGCCAAGGAAAGGAAAGAGATGGTGGAATGACCTGTTGGTAGAGTGGTAAGAACACACCCAACATTATTGATTAAGTTCATTGTTTTATCTAGGTGTAGTTCATCGTGTCCCAGAACAAATGCTACAGTAACATCAAAGTTCTCTGATCACAGATCACTGTAACAGATATAATAATAATAATTTTAAAAATTTGAAATAGTGTGAGAATAATCAAAATGCAACAGAGACATGAAAAGAGCACATGCTGTTGGAAAATAGTGCTAATAGATTTGCTCCATGCGGTATTGCCACAAACCTTCAATTTGAAAAAGATGCAGATCTGAGAACCACAATTAAGCTAACTGCAATAAAATGAGGCATGTCTGTATATGTTTATTAGGTCTAGTTGGTTTGGTTGTTCTTCAAGTCTCATATTTCTTTATTACTATCAAGTTCCTTTATCATTAAAATTGAAGTATTGGAATCTGCAAGTACTATTGTTCAATTGTCTGTTTCTCTCTTCAATTCTGACAGCTTTTGCTTTATGTATTTTTGAAATTCTGTTGTTAGGTGAATAATTATAATTATTATACATTCATGAGAAATTGGTCCTGTTTTCATCTTATAACCCTCTTTTTTCTAGTAACAATTTCTGTCTTAATGTCTGTTTTGTCTGATATTAGTATAGTTATTCTAGCTCTCTTGTGGTTTTCATGGTATTTCTTTCTGCGTTCCTTTACTGTCAGTCTATTTGGGTCTTTGAATCTAAACTGTGTCTCTTACAGAGAGGATATATTTTGAAGTTTTAAAAAATCCATTCAACCAATTTCTGCCTGCAGTGATTGATCCATTTACATTTCATGTAATTGCTGATAAGATTTTCATCTGTCATATTGTTGTTTTCTATGTCTTCTTTCTTTTTTGTCCCTCTCTTTCTCTATTATTGCCTTCTTTTGTGTTAGATATTTTAGAGCAAACTATTTTAATTTTCCTGTTTCTTTTCACTATATACATTTTTATGTTATAATCTTTTTTTTTTTTTTTTTTTTGAGACGGAGTCTTGCTCTGTTGCCCAGGCTGGAGTGCAGTGGCACGATCTCGGCTCACTGCAAGCTCTGCCTCCCGGGTTCATCCCATTCTCCTGCCTCAGCCTCCCTAGTAGCTGGGACTACAGGCGCCCACCACCACACCTGGCTAATTTTTTGTATTTTTAGTAGAGACAAGGTTTCACTGTGTTAGCCAGGATGGTCTGAATCTCCTGACCTCATGATCCGCCTGCCTCAGCCTCCCAAAGTGCTGGGATTACAGGTGTGAGCCACCGCGCCTGGCCTTGTGTTATATCCTTAAGGGTTGCTCTGGGGTTTGTAATTAACATCTTAATTTATAACAATCTAGTTTTTATTAATACCAATGTAATTTCAATAGTATAAAAGCCTTTCCTCCACTTTCCTTCCATAGAGCTCTGTTACATCCCCACTGCTTTATGTTGTTACTGTTATATAAAAGGCATCTTTATACTTTATATGCCTATCAATGCAGATTTATAATTGTTGCTTTATGTAGTTTTAAAAATAAGATTTAAAAACATAAGCAAAAATTACCTACCTGTGTAGTTAACTTTTTCTTTTTTTTTTAGACAAGGTCTCACTCTGTCAACCAGGCTAGACTATAATGGCATGGTCAGGGCTCACTGCAGCCTTCACCTTCCTAGGCTCAGGTGATCCCCCTACTTCAGCCTTCCAAGTAGCTCAGACTACAGGCATGCACCACCATGCCTGGCTAATTATTTTGAATTTTTTTTTTTTTTTTTTTTGTAGAGATGGGGTTTCACCATGTTGCCCAGGCTGATCTCAAACTTCTGGACTCGAGTAGTCTGCCCGATTCAGCCTCCCGAAGCGCTGAGATTACAGGTATGAGACACCATGCCCAGCCTCCTGTGTAGTTATTGTTACCAGTGTTTTTAATTCATGTGCATTTAAGTTATTTTCTAGGGTCCCTTCATTTCAGCCTGAAGGGCACCCTTTAGTGTTTCCAAGTAAAGTGTGCAATTCAATGTTCTTTATTTTATTTACAGAGTTACATGAGCATCTCCACAATCCATTTTAAACTACTTCATCACCCCAAAAAGAAGCCGTGTACTATTTAGCTATTACCACGAATTTTCTCATTTTAATTTGTCTTTTGACATATGGTATTTTTAATTTAAATTTCCTATAGTCAAACATTTCGTATTTTCTTTTTTTCCCAGCATACAATACAGCACAAAGAACTAAAGTCATCATGTGGTACAGTAGAGTCTCAGAACTTACTAATCTTATAATGTAAAGTTTGTACCCTTTGACCAATATCCCTGGCAACTGTGATTCTAATTGCTGGTTCTAAGAGTTCAACTTCTTTAGATTCCACTTAAAAGTGAGATCATACATTATTTTTTTTCTATGTGTGTCTTAGTTTCACTTAGCATAATGTCCTCCATGTTCATGCATGTTATCGAAAATGGCAATATTTCCTTCTCTCTTCTTTTATATGACTGAATATAAATTTTATATATGTGGAATGAAATTCCATCATATGTAGAATGTTTATCCATTCACCCAATGATTGACACTTAGCTTGATTCTTATCTTGGCCATTGTGAAAAATGCTGCGCTAAACGTAGGTGTGCAGATATCTCTTCAAGATAATTATTTTATTTCTTTTGGATATATATCCGGAAGTAAGATTACTGAATCATATAGTTGTTCTTTCTTTAATATCTTAAAGAAACCTTCATATTGTTTTCCAAAATGTCTGTACTAACTTACATTTTCACTAATAGTGTACAAGGATTTACTTTTCTTCATACTGTTGCCAACACCTATTTTTCATTTCTTAAAATGATACTCATTCAAACAGTTGTGAGATGATAGTTCATTGTGGTTTTAATTTATTTGCATTCTCTTCATTCTCTTGACGATTCATGATGTTGAGCATTTTTTCTTACACCTGTTAAGCATTTATATGTCTTTTTTGAGAAATAGCTATTTAGATCTTTTGCCTTTTTTTTTTTTTTTTTTTTTTTTGAGACGGAGTCTCGCTCTTTCACCCAGGCTAGAGTGCAGTGGCTCTATCTTGGCTCGCTGCAAGCTCTGCCTCCTGGGTTCATGCCATTCTTCTGCCTCAGACTCCCAAGTAGCTGGGACTACAGGCACCCGCCACTATGCCGGCTAATTTTTTGTATTTTTAGTAGAGACGGGGTTTCACCATGTTAGCCAGGATGGTCTCGATCTTCTGACCTCGTGATCCACCTGCCTCGGCTTCCCCTTTTGCCCATTTTTAATCTGGTTGTTTGTTTTCTTAATGTTGAGTTTTTTGAGTTCCTTATATATTTTGAATATTGATTCCTTATCAAGTGTATGATACGCAAATCTTTTCTCCCACTCTGTAGATTGTCCTTGCACTCTGTTGATTGTTTCCTTTGCTTTGCAGAAGCTTCTTAGTTTGATGTAAACTCATTTATTAATTTTAGCTTCTGTTGCTCTTGCTGTTTGTGTTATAATCAAGAAATCATTGCCAAAACTAATGTCAGTTAACTTTCGCCCTTTATTTTCTTCTGGGAGTCTTATAGCTCAGGTCTTACATCTCAGACTTTACTCCATTTTGACTTGCTTTTTCTGTGGGATATAAGAATTGAATTTTATTCTTTTGCATGCAGATATCCAGTTTTCTCAACACCGTTTACTGAAGAGACTATTCTTTCCTTTTTGTGTATGCATTGTGCCCTTGTCCAAGATCAGTTGGTGATATATGCATGGGTTTATTTCTGAGCTCTTTTGTAAAAATTAATTATTACTATTTTTTGAGATGGAGTCTCGTTCTATAGCCAGACTGGAGTGCAGTGGCACAATCTCAGCCCACTGCAACCTCCGCCTCCCGGGTTCAAGTGAGTCTCCTGCATCAGCCTCCCAAGTAGCTGAGACTACACGTCCCCACCACCACACCTGGCTAATTTTTGTATTTTCAGGAGAGACAGGGTTTCATCATGTTGGTCAGGATGGTCTCAATCTCCTGACTTTGTGATCCACCCGCCTCGGGCTCCCAAAGTGCTGGAATTAACAGGCGTGAGCCACCGCACCTGACCCTCTGAGTTCTTTATTTTGTTTCATTGGTCTATGTGTCTGTTTCTATGTCATTACCACCTGTTTTGATTATTATAGCTTTGTGATATAATTTGAAATCAGAGGTGGCACTGTTTCTCAGTTGTAGCTAGAAACACAGTTAGTAAGTCTGTAACCTGGGCATGGGTTCACCTTCATAAAATGGCTTTTCTTGGTCTTGGCCTCCACCAGGGTTTCACAGTCTTCTACCTGGATCCCTGAGCTTGCACAAAAGCATTCATCCATGGATGGTCGCCAAATTATTGTTGCCATGTGAGATATGTATGTAAAACCTCCTATCCCACCATGTTATTTAATGTCACTGTCCTTCATTTTTGAGGGATAATTTTACTGGATTTAAAATTCTTTGTTGAAAGTCTTTTTTGTTGTTGTTGTTTCAGTTCTTTGACTATGACATCCCACTGCCATCTGGCCTTAATGACCTTTATTACCTTAATGAAAAATCAGCTGTTAATTTTATTAAGGCTTACTTATAAATGATACATGGTTTCTTTCATCCTCCTTTCAAGATTCTCTCTTTGTCTTCTGTCAATTTGATTATAATGTGTTTAGTTGTGGCTCTTTTTGAATTTTTCCTATTTGTAGGGTGTTGAGCATCTTGGGTTTGTAGATGTTTTTCATTGAATTTGAAATTTTTTGGCCATTATATATTCAAATATTCTTTCTGCCTTATTTTATTATTTTTCTTCTTCTTCTGGGAATCCCACATTCCCATTATGCCAATTTTAGTATGCTTCCTGTTGTCTCAAAGTCTCAGAGACTCTGTTAATTTTTCTTCTTTCTTTTTTCTCTTCCTCAGACTGGATAGTTTCAACTGATCTATCCTGAAGTTTGCTGATTTTTTTCCTTCTGCCTGCTCAAATTTCTGTTAAGCCCTTATAGTGATTTTTTTTTGTTTGTTTTATTTTTTGTATTTTTCATCTCAAGAATTTTTATTTGGTTCTCTTTTATCATTTATACTTCTTTATTGATATTCTCTATTTGGTGAGACTTTATTCTCATACTTTCCTTTAGTTCTTTAGACATGGTTTCCTTTATGTCTTTGTATGTGTTTAACCTAGCTGATTTAAAGTCTTTGTCTAGTAAGTCCAACACATATGCTTTTTTAGAGAGTTTCTTTTGATTGCTTTTTTCCTGCATATGAATCAGGCTTTGTCCATTTGCAAACCTCATAATTTTTGTTGTGAACTTGGAACTTTTAGAACATAATGTGACAACTCTGAAAATCAGATTCTTCTCCCTAGGGCTTGTTGTTATTGTTGTCTATTTTGTTTGTTCATTTGTTTAATGACTTTCCTGGATGAATTATGTAAAATCCATATTCTTTGTTGTTGTTGGTAAGTGGCCACTGAAGTTTTTGTTCAGTTCCTTTAGTGACTAATGACTGGACATAAATTTCCTTAAACACTTGAAGGCAGAAAATCTCTCAATCTTTGCCAGGTGGTTCTGTATGTGTTAGACCACATTTTCAGTGCTCTGGGAGTTTACAACTCTCTTCCCCCTCACTTCCTGCTTACATAGAACCTCAAGGTCAGTCACAAATGAAAGCCTAGACCTTTGTCAGTTCTTTCCTTGGCATAAGCATAGCTTTATGCTGTGCATGATCTTCTATATTTTGAAAAACATGTTGGAGCTTTTCAAAACCCCCATGGACATCTCATTCCTCAACTTTTCCTTTTAAACTGTTTGCTTAGCTTAGTGTTTGCCCCAAATGTTGCCTACTGCTTCGGGTGAACACAAACTTAAAATATTGCTTCTAAATCTTACAAACACAAGCCCCTGATTAAAAGGGCTTTTCGTACTGGTGATTTCTGAGTCATATTAGGTAAACTCAGCCTTGTAATTGGCTCTTCTACGGAACCGCTAGATGGGTCAAATAATGACTATTTTTTGGAAATGAAGCTTTGAAAGAACTCCAACCCCATCGTGCCCCCTCCAGTCTGCTAGTTTTTACTGGTGATTGCAGACTATTGATTTTCAAGGCTACTGTGGAGCTGGAGAGAGAAGGATGAAAATAGGATGAAAATAGGACATGCTTTTTGTTCTTACCAAGATTCAGTCTTTTTTTTTTTTATCTTTTTTTTTTTTTTTTAATTGAATAAATGCTCCTCAGATTGCTGCTCTGGTAAATTTCCAATATTTTTAAAAAGTTGACTCTGACAGTTTTTGCCAGTGTTCTCATTGTTTTCATGAAGAAGACGATTCTCAGAGACCCTTACTTACTCTACCATTTTACTGACATCACTGATAGTATGCTTCTTTAGAAACCCCCCAACTCCTCACAAAAGATACTTTGATATTTAGGCAAAAACCTTGATTAGTACATAAATGCTGTATTATGGTTTAAGTTCCTAATATGAGAACTCCCTCACATATAATGCACTATTTTTTAAGTAAAATAATGATAAAAATGACTCTGGGAGGTTGCTATATCTGTAACTGTCAGGCAGTAATTAGTCTTTCAAGTTAGCACAGGACCCATTTATTTCTTTGGATTTTATTATTTCGACCACTTAATCAGGCCACCAGCAATAATAGAAAGAACTAAAAGCATTGCTACAAAACATGTAATCGTAAGATGTCTGACTCCAAGAGCACTGACAGAAGTGGAAATTACAACATAAAAGATCCAAAATAAAAGTGTTTGGGCCAGCTGAAGAGAAGAGGTGGCTCCAAATTAGTTCTCTCACCTCCACCCTAACCCTAAAGGACAAAGAATGACAGCTTAGACAGCATATATTCCTCTTGGTTACAAAGCTTGCCAAGGCAGTAGCTTTCAAGGAATGGCCCAACCTGTGCCCTTGGGAATGTGTACCCTGGAGAACTTTCATTTGCTTTTGATAGACAGGAACCTATAAAGAACAAAAGGAGTCTGACACATAGTATAAAATTGTGAAAAAAAGTTGCCCTTTTACATTTCATTTTGAGATTTTTTTAAACATTGAGGTTTACATATATTCCATATCATCTAATATAAAGACACAATTGAATACAATAAATGTTCATAATCACATTAATTGATAGTACTTGAATGTTTAAAAATATATGCAGAGCGTTTTAAAATATTCAAAATATATTCACATTTGTTTTCTGTTTTAACATTATAACAATCCTAACAATAGTGCTGGCCAAATTTTGTGGACAATATGACTGAGACCCAGAGACTTTCATTAAATTGATAGACAAAGTAAGATTCAATCACAGTTTTCCTATTTGTTAAAATGCATTCTGTGCCACCCACATCCTTCATCATATTAGAGAATCAAGAATTTGCTGTTCATAGTTTCAACTCTCCTCTTTGCTCCATGTACACACATTCTCTAAATCCATCAAGTATTTGATACCTGCATTTTCAGAAATTGTATGTGACCCTTGGTTAGCTTAATCAAAATATTTACAACTCCGTTTAAGTCTCCCTTGAATGCACAGTGGGACAAGAAAACTTTGATGCACAGAATTGTCTGTCTTCAGGATGACGTTTCTGACACCATGTCTGGAAACAAAAGACATAATGACTCCATAATATTCCATCTCACTCATGCAAAAAATCTTAAAAATTAAAAAAAAAAAACATTTTTAGAAAGAAAGAAGAAATTGCCATTTTTTTTCCACAGGAAGGGGGAAATGCTTGAAGAATTTGAATGATGTAAGTTTGTCTGAAAGCTTTAAAGATGAAAGGTATCACTTTTTACCCATTAGCATTATAGGATGATGAGATCCTGAATGTGCCTTGCCACTTCAAAGGGTCACTGGAATACAGCTTTCAGAAAAGACTGCCTGCAAGATTGTGCAGGAGGTTCAATTCCCTTCAGGTCCTTCCTTCCGTGCACTTGAAGATGGCTACAACTTTTAGAATTCGCCAAAGTTTTTAATGTAACTTCTAAATCTTTCTATTTCTGGGTCCCCTTTGTAAATTTCCATATAGAATATCAGATCTCTTTTGTCCTTCTTCAGGTCTACATTGAATTTCTAGGACTTAGACCAGGGTTCTAGCCTCTTGCTTTAATATTTATGCTTATCACTTCAGTGAACAAAAGGTACAGGTGCATTTCGGGTTCAAATTCTGGAAACCAATCATGCCTTGCCTAAGAGGTGTCTTGCTGCTGAGACAATTGCCCAGAGAAATCAGATGTGTGTCCTGGAGAAACGTGAGGAATACCAATTGTAAGTTTACTTCTTTAGTCCTCCCAATGAGACAAAGGACAACAGACAGAGCTATGTGTGGGGTGGCAAATAGTGTGTTATTATTTGCAAATCTGCCTTAAAGCAAGAGATCACCAATATATCCTACTCTGCTTACCAGGGGAATACTTCCTAGCTAATTGAAAATCTCTCAAGGAGGTTATTTTTTTGATTATGTCATTCCCAACATGAGGATTTTGAGACTTTTGACTAATGTTTTTAAATATTTAAACCATTAACCATAAATAGTGTTGTTTTGGTTTTTAATGTTATCCAATGTAGTAGAGACTAAAAATTGTTTTCCTTTGCAGTGACTCAGGAGAAATCAGAGTTGGGTGAACTTTATTCCAGTTCCTGATAGAGAGTTTTCCATATGAGCAACCATTAGTGGTGGGGTTGGACACCATTCTAAACTCCTCTTGTCTGCTTCTGAAACTGCTTGCTCTCTCTCTGAAGCACAATAGAAGCCATTCGGCCTGGCTAGTCTCTCAGGAGGGTCAACTTTACATTTCCCAGCTCTGTGGAATTCCTTTGAGTAAGTAAGCCTAAAGAGCTTTCTGTTTTCACTTCCTGTCCCTTAATTCTGTTTGAAATCTAATTATCACTGTTGAATATATAGTTTTCATTAATCTATACATATAATTCCATTTCTATTCCACCTCGTTCCCTGGACAGTTTTAATGTAAAAACTGCTTGCATATCCCTCTTTGTTACATATATCACCGCACACACACACCCCAAGCACAAGCATGCACAAACATAATGATTGGTCAAATGTGTTATTCAATTGTCCTAAGATGTCTATATTCAAAGGAGAAGATGTTTTCCCACAGTCTTTCATTGTTGCATTAATTAAAAGCAATGATATTGAGACAAAAAATGTACACTAGACAAGCTCCCACAAAAAACACAGCAAAAATCTTGACATAGTTCGTGTATGTTATAAATTACATAGGATTATACCTATGGCTTTAAAAGATTTACTAGGATACCGTTTTGTGGCTTCTAAATTCTAAAATATCCTCTAACTGCCAAGCTAACTAGAACATGAAGAATATTTTGTCAAATGGAGATACACATTTTTTCTATGCCCCATGGTATTCCTATGGCATTTCACTGTTTTTCACCAGTACTAAAGATTTGGAAGTAATTTTACTTCGTATTTTCCATGTAAGGAAAAAAGAAACATGAGTCTTACAGGATATGTTTCCACTCTTATCATTACTAAGGAATTATTAGCACAAACACTTTCTCATAATGCTAAAAAGAGAACCATAAATTTATGTCAATGTCAATATTGAACTTTACCTGAGTCCTATGCTTCTATGGAACAGTAATGCCTAAGGAATCCATCCCCATAATTTTGGTTTTCAGAAATCTCTTCCAACTTCTGTGTTCCAGGAAGTGGCTCAGCACCAAGAACCACCTTTTCCCATGGGACTGAGGTAACACTGCTTGTCCACTGTTTCCCATGACTCCCATAAGACATGGATGACCCCCTGGTTGATGATGAGGCCAAACACAGACCTTCCTTTTTCCTGAACCAGCTGAAAAGGCCAGACACAGACCCTCCACCTTGTTGTTCTTTATCTCATAAATGATTAGCTTAAGACTGGAACTGTCCCTCCCCCTGAAACTGGCTAGACAAAGAGATAAACATCTCCTGTTCAGCTAAGTGCCTGGGACTCCACCTAATTGCACAATACCCCCAACTGTAAATCATGCTGTGTTCCTCCCTGTGACAGTCCAGGGCAAAACCACTGTGCTAAGACATTCTGATTTTTGGATCTGGTGTGCACTCCTTGTTGTAATAGCCTGAATAGAATCAATTTCCTTACTGGTTCTCCTTTTGTCTTTGGCATCAGTAATGCTGAACAAAACTATGACACTTAAGAAACTACTCAGACAATCCTGAACAATACTCTGAAGGCAGTTGAGAAGTTCATCACCAGCCAGTCCTTGCATAATCTTGTTTCCTTTTCTATCTGCATTCAGCTTAAGCACTGCCCACTGGCAAAGTTATATAGACCCGTAAGTACACATTGGTACTTTTATTCATCTTTGTTTAAAACAGGGAATCACCTTCCACCAAATCATAAAATTCTCAAGAGCAAGATAAAGAACATGTTTTCTAAGTCTCCAAAACCCTTTGGAGTATCTTTCTCACAAGGGATGGGCATTGTTATCCTGCTGGGTTTCAGTTGATAATTTTGTCTAAATAAACTAGGTGGTGTTTTCATTTTTTCTTTCTCAATTTAGAGTATTGAGCAAGGTTTGTCCTCTCAGAATGCCCTTCTTGGAGATAACAGATGGGCCAAATCTGTTACGAGATATCAACACGTATTCTTTGGTAATTCTGTGGTCTTCCTTGGCCATGGAGGTGGGAGGGGGTAGCACACAGGGGAAGGAATGAAGATGGATTCATCACCTGGGGCTATGAAGTCCATGCCTCTCCACAGTGCCCCTTCCCTGACCCTAAAGCTCACATACACTGCCAAGATCCAGCTTGTTATTAGAAATAACAGAGCACCAAACTCCTGTGAATATCTCCTGCAAAAAAAAACTTGTTGGAAAAGGCAGGCTCTAAGATAATGTTCCACACTGGCAATTTGGATTTTCATTACAATACCTGTTACTACCTCTGACCTGTCTACTATATGCCAACCACAGCACTGAGCACATTGTAAGTGACACTTTTCAACCACACAACAACTTGCTGAAAGTCAAGTTCAAGTCTGTCTGAATCCAAAGCTTCTGCTCTTTCTTTACTGACGATTGATCTATATCAAGAATACATTTCTTTACTTGATATAAGAGATTGATTGTGGGCCACCTGAAAGCCTTCACAGACTACTAATAATCAACAGAAAGATTGGGAAGTGGGCGAGGAAATTCTGAATTCATACTTGTATCGTAATATTCTATTAGATAAACAAGTTAGGGCCATGTTGAGCAGGTCAGCTACTGTAAGCAAAGATCTCAGATGTGGCACCAAGGCTGTCTGTCCTCTGATTTCTCTGAACAGCTTAGCGGAGTCTCCATGGTGTAGTTATAAAATGAACCAATGAAGAAATGTAGAAAAGTATTTGTTTGTTTTCTCCCATAGTGTGTTATGAAGGTTTTAGCCCAAACTAAGGACGCAGAATGAAGATTTCTAGAAAACGCAGGTGAGATGAAGCCAAAGTGTTATTTATACAAACATGAAATCACATCAGCTCATTCTGAATGCAGCGTAATAAGCTGCCTTTCTTAGGAATAATGAAGCTTCAGACAAAGATGTTTTTCCTCACTTACAGGAAAGCGTTTCAGAGAGCTGGCATCACATCCCTTCTCTACTAGAAGTTCCTTTACACTGACCCAATCCAGGAGTGGTGAGAAGCATGTAAATTGTCAAATGAAATCCTGCTTGTGGTTTGGAAGGAGGAGAAAATAATATGAACCCACCACCTTTGTTTCTAACCATGCTGAGAAGCTGTTTTTTAAAACCCTTTCCAAAGCACTGGGTCCTCTGAGGGTGCTTGATCAGTGAATTGTCAAGGTAAATTTCCATCTACCAGTTCTCCAGTTTTAGATCCAATAAGATGATTCCAAAAGAATAGAATTGCACAGTGAAGCAAACTAAGAAAAATACATCTACCAATGTTCGGGGAAAAATGCCAGGCATGACATGGATAGAAAGGCAAAAACTAAGGCCAGGCATGATGGCTCACGCCTGTAATCCCAGCACTTTGGGAGGCCGAGGCAGCTGGATCATGAGGTCAAAAGATTGAGACCATCCTGGCCAACATTGTGAAACCCCATCTCTACTAAAAATACAAAAATTAGCAGGGCATGGTGGCGCATGCCTGTAGTCGCAGCTACTCAGGAGGCTGAGGCAGGAGAATCACCTGAACCCAGGAGGCAGGTTGCAGCAAGCCAAGATCGCATCACTGCACTCCAGTCTGGTGACAAGAGTGAGACTCCGCCTAAAAAATAAGAAAGGCAAAAACTATTGACAAGGAGACCAAAAACTAGATAGACAAAGAACAATGGCAACTTTGAATGTCAAGAATAATGTATCCATATTGGTACCCTGAAGTACAGGCAGTTTGAATGCAATGCGAAAAGAATTCCATAAACATCTATCACATTCACATCCTTTACCACTGACTTTCCAGCTCATTTTCGACTAATGCTCCTCTCTGCACTCACCCAACATTCAACCTGGGCTCTATCTTCGTGCCTTTTGACAAATGCTTAAATTGTCTGCTGCTGCCACAGCCCAATTAACCCATCTCCTTGATTTGATATTCCTGAGGGGGGCTTGTGTCCCAATCCAATGAGGCTCATTCAAACACTAAGAGTCCCAGATTGAGCTCTCCAGGATTCTCTTTTGAGTCCCCTCACACCATAGAGTCATGCAGTGCATAAGGACGGTCCAGTCAATGATGGATCACACATATAGCGGTGGTTCCCTAAGATTATAATGTCATAGTTTGACTATACCTTTTCTATGCTTAGCTATGTTTATATACACAAATACTATTGTGTTACAATTGCCTACAATATTCAATATAGTAACATACTCTACAGGTATAACCTAGGAGCAACAGACCACAACGCATAGCCTAGGTGTGTAGATGGCTATACCATAGAGTTTTCTCTAAGTATATACTACAATGTCACACAATAACAAAATCTCCTAATGACACATTTCTTAGAACATATCCTTGTTGTTAAGTGATACATATCTGTACTTGAAGAAAAAGACTCTGTACTTGGGTTCCTCCCCCACTGAACTCAAGCACAACTTCTGCTAAAGGTAGCCTCTTCACAGAAATTCTCCCTGGGCTGGGCACAGTGGCTCACACTTGTAATCCTAGCACTTTGGGAGGCTGAGTTTGGCAGATCACCTGACGTCAGGAGTTTGAGACCAGCCTGACCAACAGAGTGAAACCCTGTCTCTACTGAAAATACAAAAACTACCCAGGCGTGGTGGTGGGCATCTGTAATCCCAGCTACTTGGGAGGCTGAGGCAGGAGAATCACTTGAGCCTGGGAGGCGAGGTTGCAGTGAGCCGAGATCATGCCACTACACTCCAGCCTGGGCAACAGAATAAGACACTGTCTCAAAAAAAAAATTCTCCCCCAATCTACAATTTGTTGTGCTACCTACCCAGTTCATAGTTAACCTATTTTGAAATTTGGGTATTGTTTTCTGGCAACTCCCACTAAAAATTCACATCTATTTTTTTCCTTAGTGCCTTATTAAAAACTTCTAATTCCACATCCTGTTATACAGTAGTCAGCATTTTCTAATTTATGATAGTGCAATTTGGTAACATTCCAAATACCTTAAGTCTTTGAAGATTGTTACAATCATCTTTTTTGCGACTTCTATATGGTTAGAACAGGAATTCTTCACTTTCCACTTTCAGATTTTGCTCTGTATACTTTTTGTATTTTATTATTCATTTATGATATTGGTTTTAATGCAGAAATGCTTGGGAGTCAAGCTGTTATGAATAACGTGATCCACGTGGGGATTTTCCAGATTTTTGGATTTTTGGTCCTATACATACAGCATCAAGAACCCCCAAGAAATAAAATTACTGGTTGAGACTTGTGAAGAAAACAATCAACTTTTATTTTACAAAGGCCACCATGATTACTAAAAAAATGTGTATCATTATAATCACAGTAGTGGACTAGACCAAGGGAGAAAAAGGACATGCAGTCATATGGAAGGTCAGCCTTATTCATGCTTTGCAAAATGTTTACTCTGTGAAATGTGTTCGGGAACCATATTGCCTCTACACATGATTCCAGTAAACATCATGAAGAATATTAGGATTTTGCAGGTCAGACTGGCTTCAAAAGTGAGTACACTAACCAGGGAATAAAAGAGCACTCTGGTGTCATGTTGCTAGGAGAGTCAAGTTCTCATGGCCTTGTGGGGATGGGAAACAGATTGAGGATCTTGGATTGGAGAAGAGATGTCCTTTGTAATTCCGCTAACTAGGCATGTTCTTGGCGGTCCAAACCTGTACTTTTCATTTTTTGATAGACTATAAAATTTATCTACTGTGTTTGTTCATCATTAGTCTCTTTAAAATATAAGCTCCATGAAGGTAGGAGCCTTACCTGTGTTCTCTGTTATATCCTCTGTGCCTGGTACCTAATTTGTAAAAGGTTTCTATAAAGAATGAGCTAAGGAGAAAGAGTGAATGTATGGGAAGGCCGACTTTTGTCTCAACACAAAGACTTTTCTAATTATGTACACTGACAGGCTGGGTGGTCTTCCCCAGGAAGTGCCTTTCTCCAGAGAGCCAGAAGAAACCCAACAGCTGGGACATGTGATGAGATGACACATCAGAGGTGTTTGACCACTAAGGTCATTTACAGCCTTGTGGTTTCAAAAGATGAGTCTTTACCAAAGACTTTGCAATGGAGGAAGCCCTGGACAATCATACTGTGGAAAGTAAATGACCTGACAACTAATTGAACTTGGGAAATGGGGGGTAAGGAGTCAGAGACGGCACTGAGACTCTCAGCCTGGGGTTACTGGTGCCATTGAGGGGAAAACTGCATTTCAATAGAAATGCTGATTTGTGTCAAACTTTAGGCAATGATTAGAAATCCCAAGTTTAGTGTGTCAGTAGACCACATAGGAGATATCTACAGGTAATTATAGTCAGGCAGATGGGAAGCTCAGGAGAGGCTGAGGCATGCCACACCCATTTGTTAGAATAATTATCTCCACAGGAAGATATCCGAGGATAACGCTTAAATGCTACCATAGGTGAATAGTCCATTTAGCTATACAATTTCATATAATTACGTAGGATGTAGGCATTATACCTCCATTTCACAGTTGAGAAAACAGTGGCCCAGAGTGATTTTATTGCTTGTAAGTGGCAGAGCTCTAACTTGAATCCCAATCTTAAGAGTCTGAGCCTAAAGCTGCTTCTTCAGCGTTCTGCTCCAGTGAGCTGTCAGTCACCAGAACGAGGCTTCTTCCTACCATAGGACTGGTGAACTGGCTGCTTATTAGCAGTGAGAAGGTTCACCACTTGTCCTTGACACAACTGTGGACAGTCCCCTCACCATTCTCACTTCCAGTGCCAGTGCTTACCACCTGCTACCAGGGAGCCTCACGATAAAATTGCAAGTTAATGATGGTTGCACCAGCCAAACATTCTTGGATAGGGTGGTACAACCTGTTCCCCAATACAAGGCTATCAAAGCAATGTTTTGATTTTTCTCTCTCTCTCTCTCTCTAGTGATGATGTTCACTGTGAGAACAACCAATGGGTAGCTGAGTACGGTGGCTTGGGATCTGGGGCAAAATGAGCTCAACAGGGATACATGAATAAGCTGTTAAAGCCAAGTGGAAATGAGAAGTAGAGGGAATTTGGAGAGGCAGATGAAGAAGGCATTAGGGAGTATTGAGAGAACATGGAGTGAATCCTGTCAGACTGTGGCTTCAGGAAAGGGAACATTTGCCCGCATTTGCCCAGCTGCAGCATTATAGCATCCCTTTCTGTACACTGGATTTACTCTACCAGGCAGAAAAAATGGGAAAGACCACATGAATCCTGGCAGTGGTGGGGGTGGGCAATGAACTAGCAGTGCTTTGGAAAAGTAATTTTCTGTCTTAAATAGCTGACAGTAGCACCTGCTATAATTCCGAAGAGTTTTGCAGGAAAGCTTTTATTTGCTACACAAGAAAGGCTGGGCAAGTAGATTCCTAGCTGGGAAGTAGAGTCCTAGCACCCACAGAAGGTAGAGACTGGGTCAGTTTTTACTTAAGAGGGCAGTGCTTTACATTGGAAAGCCAAATGAATTTGGATTCAAATAATTTTTTTTTTTTTTTTTTTTTTTTTGCAATTTTTGGAACCATAATTCAGCACTACTAGATTAAGGCATGCTCCATCAAACTAAAAATCAAAAGCTTTCCTATGGGGAAAGTCTCAATGTTATAGCTGAAAGAGGTGACAGCTGCATTACTGCCATCAAAAATAATTTATTAACCGTGTGTGTGCAAAGTACTCTGGTAGGCACCAAACCCCAGGGGCTTCCTGTTTCAGTGCATCCTCTGCTCTCTGCAGTCTCTTCAGTGTAACGTTTGGCTCTCCACCTGTGAATAAAATGGATACCTTGAAAACTTCATCTTTGTGGAGACTATCACAGGACAAGAGAATACGGGCTCCATCATCCACACCAATCAGACAGTGCTGGGAAAATGTATTAGGAAGCTGCCTTTCTCAACCTTATATTCTTAATGTTTGTAAATAAAAACCCCTCCTCTTCGGTTTCCACTTTAGGCCAGGAAATCTGGGGAGAGTTGGCAAGCCAGGTTTTGCACTATCAGCATATATCATGCTAACACCAGCTCTTTGCCCTTTGCCTCGGCAGGTACCACGCAGCGCTGGAGAAATAGGTACACAGGTGCCTCCCCAGCCAAGGGAAGAAACCAGCAACGGAATTTCAGAGTCCAACCCCAAATCGTTTTACATTTACCTCTCACAAACACTTGCCTCGTAACGTGTGTACCTGTGCGTACATTTACACGTAAAGACAGTATTTTAAGGCAAGTTCACATAAATGGCTTGGAGATATCTGACAGGTCTGATTACACAAAGGTCTTCTGCTCCACCTGCATCTCTCAGGAACTCAGGCAAAGGTGGCCTTCCATCTAGCCGCACCGCCATCCGGCAGGGGAGGGCACGGGCACCCTCCCACCAGCATCCGCCCCCTCCCCCGCCCCTCGCCCAGCAGCGTCAGTCTCTGACCCCACTGGATCCGTACAGGAGACGGACTCACAATCGGTAGGGAGCTGCTTGTGCTAACCCCCGGCAAACGGGGGTTTGCTTGGATCATTTATTTATCTTGTGTGCATTAAGAAACCAGCATTAGGCGCTGGTGGGAGGCGCTACTCTGCCCGAATCCCAGCCCGCCGCGGCGGTTCTGCACACACACACGCACCCGCCTGGCAGCCAGAGCCCGCCTGGAGACGCCCTCAGCCCAGGGTCCGCGTCCCCGGGGACCCCCGACGCAATCTCCCGCTTTCGTCCCCCACGCTCAACCGGGCAGGGCGCCGGGGCGTGATTTCCGATCCTCTGCCTGCTTGTCGAGTCCCTCGGAGGCGGGTCAGACCGCACCCGCCGCGGGCGCCCGGTGCGCCCCCAGCCCCTGGCTCGCCGCGGCTACAGCGGCGCCGTTCGCTGGAGTTTGACTCTCGGGCGGCGGCGGCAGCGGCGCGGAGCAGCGGGCGGCTGGAGCGAGGGGAGCCGGACCGCTAGCCCTCCGCGCTGCGCTGGGATTGGTCTCTCCGGGAGAGTGCTGGCCGAGGGTTGGCTGCCGGCCGGCTGAAGAACAGGTGCACCTCACCGCCCGGGCTCGCCAAGCAGCCGCCGAGGATCGCGGCGGCCAGGCCGGCCCTCTGTGTCGGAATGCGGCTGGCTGGCACCCGGCACCCTGCGACCGGCCGGCGGGGCCACTGAAGGCGGTGCGAGGCCCAGGCGCGGCGCGAACGGGCGCCCCAGGGAGCGGGTCGGGCGCGGTGCCCCGAGGATGCCGGCGCGGCTGGAGCGCACGCAGGCGGCGGGCAGCAGCAGCAGCAGCGGGTGCGGGGCCCCGGCGCGCAGGAGGCCGCTTGGCGGGCTGCAGACGCGCCCCGCCGCTCTCTGACCGACCGGAGGCGCCGGGGGCCCGTCTCGCCCCTCTTCCGCGCTCCTCACCGCCCCCTCCCCGGCCCCGTCCCCTCCCCCGCTCCTCTCCTCCCCGCCCGCCGCCCGCCTCTCGGGGGGAGGGGCGTGGGGGCAGGGAGCCGATTTGCATGCGGCCGCCGCGGCCGCTGCCTGCGCCCAAGCCCGCCGCCGCCGCCGGAGCCCGCGCCCGCGCCCGACCCGCGCGGCCCCATGCCTCTGGCGCGGCCCTCGGGGGGGCGAAGGTGAAGACCGGCTCCTAGGATGAGTGAAGGGGCGGCCGCTGCCTCGCCACCTGGTGCCGCTTCGGCAGCCGCCGCCTCGGCCGAGGAGGGCACCGCGGCGGCTGCGGCGGCGGCAGCGGCGGGCGGGGGCCCGGACGGCGGCGGCGAAGGGGCGGCCGAGCCCCCCCGGGAGTTACGCTGTAGCGACTGCATCGTGTGGAACCGGCAGCAGACGTGGCTGTGCGTGGTACCTCTGTTCATCGGCTTCATCGGCCTGGGGCTCAGCCTCATGCTTCTCAAATGGATCGTGGTGGGCTCCGTCAAGGAGTACGTGCCCACCGACCTAGTGGACTCCAAGGGGATGGGCCAGGACCCCTTCTTCCTCTCGAAGCCCAGCTCTTTCCCCAAGGCCATGGAGACCACCACCACTACCACCTCCACCACATCCCCCGCCACCCCCTCCGCCGGGGGTGCCGCCTCCTCCAGGACGCCCAACCGGATTAGCACTCGCCTGACCACCATCACGCGGGCGCCCACTCGCTTCCCCGGGCACCGGGTGCCCATCCGGGCCAGCCCGCGCTCCACCACAGCACGGAACACTGCGGCCCCCTCGACGGTCCTGTCCACCACGGCCCCGTTCTTTAGTAGCAGCACGCCGGGCTCCCGACCCCCGGTGCCAGGAACCCCAAGTACCCAGGCAATGCCATCCTGGCCCACTGCGGCATACGCTACCTCCTCCTACCTTCACGATTCTACTCCCTCCTGGACCCTGTCTCCCTTTCAGGATGCTGCCTCCTCTTCTTCCTCTTCTTCCTCCTCCTCTACCACCACCACACCAGAAACTAGCACCAGCCCCAAATTTCGTAAGTAAACAGTGTCTCAACTATGATTTACTACTGGGTTTCCTTTCTGCCCTCCTGCTTTTTCCCTCGCCGCCTGCCTTCTAGCAACCCCCCTCCCCCATCCCAGGTTTTGGGGCAGAGTGAGAGCTGATTAAAACTGGCCACCAGAGGGGAGAGTGCCAGCCTGCCCTGGTTCTGGGGGGTGGGGGCGTGTAGAAAGGGGAGGGAGATTGTCAGGCTCCACTGGCCCCACTTTTGCGGGTCCCAAATGAGAACAGATCTCCCAGCTCCTTTCAAAGGGTTAACGGGAGTGCGATCCCTCCTCTCTGCAGACCTGCTGACGAGCTGCCGGATCCCGCTCCAGTAGAGGGCCGGGGAGGGAGAGAGGGCCTTCCCCAAGGCACTGAGCCCCTTCTCCGCCCGCCGGTAGGAAGGAAAGAAAGCAAAGCACATGCAAAGTGACCGACGATAAACCACAGAAGGAAGTTATGTCCATGTGTGGGGTGACGAGTTGATGGAGATATTCGTTTAATGTAGCTGAGGACGCTTCCAGCATCCCTGACCTGGGCAGGAACCAGAAAGGGTTAATTAGAAGCCATTGGGAGACTTGGGGAAAGGAGGCGATCCAAGGCAAAGGGCTAAACTGGTCACCTCCTAGCCTGCCCGTGGCCATTCCAAGGTGTAGGCATTGATTCTGTGGCCGGCCAGAGTGAGTTAACTAGGAGGAAATAGGAAGGGAGCCCTGCAGAGCTGCCACCTCTAGGGTCCTGACGAAGGAGGAGTTTTTTTTTTTTTTTCAGCCCTGCCAAGCCTTTGCTTTTGTTCCGTTCCCATAGGTGGGGTGTGAACCTTATCTCTTCTCCCTCTGTGCCTGAAAAACATAGGCGAGTTGAGAGTTTTCTGCACTCAAGGGTGAGAACATCCAACCGTTTGGAAACATGTCACCGTTAGAATGTAGCATCTTCAACCTGGGCTCAGTATGGGCCAGTATACCCAAAGCATGATAGCTTTCTGTTTATTTGTATAGAAAGTGCATATTTTCTCAAAATTTTTATAAATGTTTTAGGTGACTAACTGACCTCCCACCCCACCCCCCACCTTGTTTTTATTCTAAGGAAATCTCAGGCGTCTTTTAAACTGATTTGATCAGGATATGGGAACAGTTTGTGCAACCTGTGAAGGTTATTTAGGACAAACTCCAGCCTGCTAGTTCAAGTTCTGTGCAAGGCTATTTTGCAGAAAACTGTCTGGTTATGCTGTCTTTATATTGTATTTGTGTTTTGAGCCGTAGCATCTGGGAGAAGGGAAGAGTGTTCATCATTAACTCTTCAGTGATGGTGGGAATACCGGGCTTGCTTTCAGTCATCTGCTAATTTTTCATTTCCCTCACCTGTGGTCTTATCCTGGGTGTTACTTAACCCTTGAAACTTTTTTCTTTTTAAAGAATTTAGTATATTTGTAAGTAAGGTCCAGGAGAGGGAAAGAAAAAAAAAAAAAGCAAACCACTTTGCTTTGGAAAAAGCAGTCTAGAAGGTAAATTGGGAGACAGGAAGGAGGGAAGGAAGGAATCTGCCACAAACCAGAATGGCAGTAGAGCCTGTAACTTGCTGCTTCTCTCTCCTTTGGCTGAAGCAGTCATTTTTGAGAGCACATTTTCTCAGGAGGTGTTTAGAGCCTCCACTCAATAAATCTAGCTTGAGTTTTGTAGAAGGATAAAGGATTCATGAGTGTATGTGTGAGCATATTCAGTGGATTGAAAATGAGTCTACTCTGAAGACCCCAGATTTTTGATTTGCTCTTTTGATGCAGTTGATATGAATAATGGAGTGTGGTATATCTCCAACCCTTGTATGCGTTGGGAGAGGAGGGGGACTACACATGGTAGGGGTGTTTCATGTTCTTTCCCAATTGATTTCCTTGTGTTCCATTCCGGAGGTCTTTAAAGAAAAGCCCAAGGTAATTATTTCTACCCCTCTATGCTCTCTTCTTACATTCTGTGGACTGGAATGGCAGCCTGTTTAATAAGTAATGATTATTGACAGGGCCCTCAGCCCCAAGGAAAAGAGGGGAAAAATCTGTAAATGGTGTCAATGTTCACATAGACTTAGAAGCAGTATTTGTTTTATTTGTATCTTACGTTCAGTTCTTTCTCTTTTTTAAACCTTTACAAGAAGTTGAATTAAGGTATATAATACAAGTATGCAAAATCCAGCTGAAATTGACCTGGTTTGCATCTATAAACAAGGGAAATTTTAATGAAAAGTGGATTATGTATTTTTCTTCAAACGTATTTGGTTTGCATCTATAAACAAGGGAAATTTTAATGAAAAGTGGATTATGTAGTTTTCTTAAAACGTATTTAAATAGGCAAGTTGTATGGTGATTTGAAGAAAGAGGATAGTTTAGTTATTTTTTCATCCAAGATTGCAGGATGATTAACAAGAGGAAATTAAGATTTCATTTGAGAGATTATCAGCAATGCTACTGTAGGATGAAAAAAGCCTGAATCACTGGCATTCATATTGTTTTTTACTTGTCTTGGTTATGCCCCTAAAGTTCCCAGGAGAGAAATTTCCTTTTCCCCAGCTCCTACCTCCATACTTTAGTGAGTCTTTTCTGTCCTGGTTTTTTTTTTTTTTTTTTTTTTTTTTTAAATGAAAGTAATGGATTCTGTTGTAGTACTTGAAAAATAGTTAAGGATGATGCTTTGGTTTTTTGACTAACCCACAAATTCTTTAACGGCCAGGATCTTTGCTCTTGCATTGGATACCCGAAGGCTTATGGAATGAATGTCTTTGTGTTCATCTTAGATCAATCAGAAGGATCCTGTCTGTAAACGGCAGCATAGCTCTTTGGAGTGGAAGAGGCTGGTTCACTGAAAATGAACATGCTTGCTAATGGATAATGGAATTTTTTCAAGCAAAAACTATTCTTGCTATGGGGAAGGCCCAGTTGGAGAACTGTTTCTAATTTTCTGTAGGATCAAAGACAAAGAAGGGTTGAACTTGAAAGGCAGGAGGAGAAAGGAGGGTTTGCAAATTGATTCTTCTCTTCCCATCCTCCATTGTTTAGGCTGTGAGCTAGACAAAAACTTTCTTCAGTGTTACTGGGATTCTTGGGTTTCCAGTTGCCCAGTACTTGCTTGCACTTCAGACTCTAAAAACGAATATCTTAAACATATTGCCAGGGGAGATTATTTCACCAAAAACATCTTTGAAGCATTTTGTATTTGAAAGTATAGGTTAATTTGCAGGTTTTTCAAGCCAAAGGGAGGTCGCTACAGACAGTAGAGAACAGTGATTTTGACCAATGTACAATCAGTGTTTCCCTTTTACACCTTCTTCAATTTCATTTTCAGATTTGAAATATAGTTGTACAATGTTGCCAATGCAAATATGGATTGTTTTAGAGACATAGAATTCTTTTACTAAGCTGAAAATACTGTTTAACAGGTGGTAAGCCCGGAGTCATTGACTAAATTCAAATACTAAAGACAAAGAACCTATTTTAATAGATGTTTCTTTGGGTTAGATTTGGAAGGTATATGGTTAATTATAATGAACACACAAATATCAAATAGTGTATTTAAGAAGAAATAAATGTAGAATGTACATTTGATGTTTAAGCAAGGTATGGAGGCAATTTTAATTTAATCAAGTCTATTTAGATGAAACTTTACCTAGTCATACCTACTATAATTTTTAAGAGAGGCATTGATAAAATCAACTATTTTCTTATTTATTATTTTCAACATCTTCCTTAAATAAGAGTACACTTGTTTGCTGTATAAGCAGCCTCAGATATAATTTGTTTAAATAAAGTTACTCCTGTACGTTGTATTCTGTCTACATGAGTCTTGGCCTTCAAAGGCATCCACATAGAAGGTACTGACCCCAATCATGCATGGTAACCAAAGTGAGTGGATTCAGAGCTCAGGATCAATATTTCTTATGAAATCCAATTGAGAGCTTTTTTTTTTTTTATGAGCACATGCTGCAACCTGAGTATGTTTTGATTTTCTTTGGCCTTAATACAGGATTATGAGACTTTCCTGCTTTAATCAATTATGCTGTACAATTTTCCTGTTACAGACTTATGTTGCACTTCATGGTCCTAATTAAAAAAAGAGGGCAGGGGTGGGTGTGTTAGCAAAGATTTTTTAGGACCATTTTTAGTTTGGACTCGGTCTCCATGCATGAAGACAATGCGGTTTAAGCATTCCTCCCCAGTTCTTCAAACTGAGGTGAGGGATAGGAGGTGGTGTTGCTAATTGAGAGTCCCTTCTGCAGGTTTGATTTGTGAATCCAGTTACCTTTATATTTATGCTATTTTCAAAACCTGACCAAAAAGAAGCTGGTTTCTGGCAATTTCTCGCTGTTACTGAAGCTTTTCTAAATTCAGGTTGGGCTCCAACAGCAGTGTTGGTGCAGTTTGAAATCAGTGCCATCCTGGGAGATCCAGGATGTAGAGGAATACGGTCTCTCCTCTCTCTGGAGCTACTTTTTCAGCCCTTCCTCCCCTTTGTACACAATGAGAAGAAAGCTTATTTTCAACTTGCTTTTGTAGAAATTCTTTCCTTATAACCTCTCATCTCCAATGCCAAACATATCTCAATATTCTATCTGGGATGTCAAAAATGGAACATGAAAGTTGGCCCTGAAATATATAAGAGCAAGGGAATAGTCATAAATCTAAGTCTTTAAAATGCATTTGAATTGCTTCTGAATAGAACTGAAATTCATTTTTCTTTCTTTCTAGCTGTTTTTATCTTTAGACTCGTGTGTTGGGTGAGGACAGAGCTGGTACTGCGTTGACAAATACATTTTGAGATCCTAGAAATTTTACTTTTCCACCCAAGAAAGTGTTCCCTCCAGAACCGTATACATAGTGAAGTGAGCAATGAACTCTATTTGAAACTTTGCAATATCACAATCAAAACTTACCTAAATAAATGTTTCCTATTCATGCAATTATAAATAAAATCGTTAGACACATGTTTAGTTTGGTTTTCCATTTCACTCTTCCCCTAGGACTACCTGTACTCTTACCTTCCAGTATTTTATAGTTGAATCATGGCTCTGACTGAAGGCTCCTTTCAGGCTTTTGTGTTTTTTCCCCCCTCCTTTTCTCCTTAGCCTAGAGTACAAGGAGTCAATACTCATTAAATGAAATTTCTTAGATATGCTTAACATGTTGCTTCAAGTTGTTTTAAAAGTTAATCCTTTTGCTAAGTTAGACTGCTTAAATTGACGTAGAAAGTTAAAGAAAAAATACTCGTTTAGGGAATTGAGTTATTAAACTGTCTTGGTGATTTAAAACAATAATTAAGGATTCCAAAAACGTGATGGAAGTGAATGGTCATTTCTTTTCCCCCATAGATTGGTATATAAATCATATTAATTTTGATAGCATTTTTACCTGATTCCACAACACAGTTGAGCAACTGAACATAAGCTATCATATACATTCATATAATTATATTTTCATAATACATGTCACATGTTTCAAATGTTTACTGAGTATCTGGGGGCACTGCAATGCCGTTAAGTAATTGGTTGATTCAGAAAGTTTGTAAAAGTAATGGTTCATAAAGAAGATAATTAAAATAAAACTTTTAATCACTACAACATTCAGCTTCCCATGTCTTGATGTAGGCGAAGGCTTTTTCTAAGTATGTGTCTGCTGGTTTACTGGTTTAAGCTTAGCATCTTTGCTTTTTTTTTTTTTTTTAATTAGCCACATCTGTAATTACCAGCTTTTTTTTTTTTTTTTTTTTTTTTTTTGAGACACTAGTGAAGGAATCCGTATGCAGGTTCTTCATAAATACAATGATAAACCCTTGCCCTGGGAATCTCTTACAGTTTTCTTGTCTATGTGATTCGGTTTCTTTTTTTATTCTTTAAAAAACAACTTACCTTTTGGAGTTTCTTCAAAGCATTCAATTACACTTTAATAGAAACTACAATTATCTTTCATTTCCATAATCATATATCACTGGTTTACATAATATTTAAGTAAATTACATAATTAGAGTAAGAACAACTGACATAAACAAATCTATTATCCCAGCTGAGTATTGTTAAGTGCACAACTCAGCTGGCAGTTGCAGTGGAGTGTAGGTTTCCTTGAGCTTGGCCTGGTGGCTGTGTCCCTTTCACTGTGCAGTGGGCCCCATTGGTGTGCTCCTGCCAGGCAGTGTGGTGACAGCCAGTTGGCTAAGAAGAGTTAGATTAAGAAAGTGATTCCTTTAGGAGGTAACAGTATTAGAAATGAGAGGCAGTCATGACCATAATTTTTAGGCACTCTCATGGAAAGGTAACAAATATGTGTTTGTGTATGACACATATATATGTATGTATATTTATAAACAATATTTGTTTGTATATTTCTATATAAAACCTCTAGCCATGAATTCTATAATAGCTGTGCAACCTTTAGGAACTGATATAATCTCTCTGAAGTTTAACTTCCTCCCCGGTATAATGATTTTGATGCCAATAACCTGACTTACATGCCACTCCCAACAGAGTTTATAAGCTGAGAAACAGTCACTGTTTTTATGTCAAGTGAAATGGGAAGTAGATGGACTGGTTATTTTCATCCAAGAGCACATCAGACTATTGAATTCGGTTGAAATATTGGAGCTGGTTTGTTACCTAGCTTGAGGGATCGTTCATCACAATGAAAGATTATTGTTCTTATATGCCCTTGGGTTTTTCCTATATTCCTCTCCGATATCCTGGCACACACAATAAAATATAGTGTGGAATTCTACCTCAAATCACCTTGGAAGTTGAACCACAAACTGGAGGTCATCATTTCTCATTCTTTGCTTGGTAGGTGTTTTTTAAAGCCTATTTCCAGCATATGTTTATCACAGAGAGGAGCTGAAATTTGGGAGAAAATGACTGAGATTGCTGAATGATCTGGAATCTGAAATCTAAAAATTCTTGATAAAGCAAAATATGTCCAAGGTGCCCTTTTGTGCCATCCCTACGCTAATTGTCATTGGGTCTTTAGATTTTGGAGAGAATTTGTATGAAAATAGGCAGTGTCTGCACTGCATTCCCTTGACCACTTAGCAGTTACTGTGAATTAGGTTCTCAAGAATTAATAGGTTGATTATATCCATCAAGGAGCTCTTTTAAATATACTGTTTGTGTTTGCACTTTGGGGAACTTTAATATTGGCATTTTGGAAATAGATTTCTTCAAATCTGTGTTTGTTGGAAATCTCATCCTGAATTGTATCTTAAAGTATTACCTTTTTTGGTTGTTATAAGCTTTTATTTCTCAAGACAGGCTGGTGATTGTACATAAATAATAGATCGCCATTCTCGGGCATAAAAAGGGATTAGTCAGAAGCAAACCTACAAACTGAATTCAGAATTAAGTTTAATAATGGAATTTTAGCAGCTTCCAGTGCTAAGATTTTGTCTTTGAGGCCTTTTCCTAGAAGTGATAGTGTGTATCATGGATGAGTGTGTATCATGGATGCGACATAGGCCATAAGAACATTTTTTCTGAAGAAAAGGTCAGCTGAATCCATGTAACTACTTTAGCCTTAACATGTTACAGCCAGGGTTATGGGAATAGCATTTTTATGCTAAAAGTTTGATAAGAATTCTTAAATATATCAGCCTTCCTCCTCAGATACCTTCCTATGACTACATGCAACCTCTGGCATGATTTCCTGTGAATTGCCAGGGAGCTGGAAACCCACTAAAAAAGAAAGCCACACCCTCATCATCATCAGATTTTCTGGATTTCTGTAGTTTGAATTTTACTTTTAGTAATGTAGAAGGATTAGTCACAGATAATCAGTCTTGGAAGGGGCTTAAGAATTTAAGCAATAATAAAAATGACAGCTGCCAAATGGAGGGTTACCGTGTGCCTGGGCATGTAGCACTCTACATTATTTGTGTTATTTCTTTTTGAAATAAGGATAGAAAAACAATCATATCTAGGCCTGCAGCCTAGGTTTGGTTATCTCACTGATAGAGTTAATCAAGCTGGGCTTAGGATGTATAATTTGCCTAGGACTTGCAGAAATTGTTTGGATAATCAAGAAGATTGGAGGGGTGTTTTATAGGACAGGTAATCTCTCCCCACCTCATCCTTACTTACCTGACTCACTGTTATAGTGTCACTATATTCATTTGTACATTGCTTCTGTCAAGCACTTTACACATCGATAGTGGCATTTGCCACCATAAACTCCACAAATAGCTCACCTGCACTATACCTGTTCTTTTCTCAGATACGAAGGAATCTAACGAGAGAAATTGCCTGGATTTTCTGTCTAAGGAGAAATTCAGATGTTTCAGTAAAAGATAAAGAATATGTTGTCCTGAATGTTGTCTTCTTGTTATTTTTTATGTTTTGTTGATGTATAATTGATATGCAGTGGGCTCTCCATATCCTTGGGTTCTGCATCTGTGGATTTAACCAACCAGGGATTAAAAATCTATTTAAAAATCAAAACAACAACACAACAATTAAAAATACAAATAAGAAACCAGTATAGTATAACAACTATTTGCATAGCATTTACACTGCTTGTAAGTACTCTAGTGATGACTTAAACTGTATGGGAGGCTATCCTTAGGTGATATGAAAATGCTAGGCCATTTTATATAAAAGACGTGGCATCCTAGGATTTTGATATCCTGGGGGAGAGGAATCCTGGAACTGTTCCCCCTGGAGTACTGAAGGATGACTGTACAAAAAATTGTACATATTTAATGTGTACATATCAATGAGTTTGGACATATGCATATACCTATTAATACCATCACCACAATCAAGGTACTAAACATATCCATCACCTCCAAAAATTTCCTTGTGTTCTCTTGTGGTTTTAATTTTGTTTAGGTAGAACATTTAACATGAAATCTATCTTCTTTTTTAAGTGTGCACTATTGTATTGTTAACTAAGTACCGTGTTGTACAACAGATCTCTAGAACTTATTCCTCTTGCATAACTAAATCTTTGTGCCCATTGAGCAACAGTTCCCTACCTCTAAACTTCTGTTCCTTGATCTTTTTCACTCTCTATTTTCTCTTATGACTGCTTGTAGATGATTCAATATAACAATCACAGAAAACAGTTACAAACTTTATTCCTCTGCTTCCTAAAATCCAGTCAAAATTGTCTTCTGTGCCCGTTCCAAACTTACTTTTGGTTACAATAGTGACAGCAGTGTATGCTGAGACTGATCAATGGAAAAGTGTCAGGGAGAGCATTTGGAATGATAGCCTTTTAGTTCTGTAGACACTAAAGTACTGACTCTACCAAATCAATGATGGGAGTTGGAGCTATGCAATGCCTGCCGCAGAACATCTGAATTCCATCTTGGAGCCACACTGCAAGGTACCCATCACTGATTATCTACCAGTTCTAAGAAGGGGAGCATTGGTGAGACCTTGATATTCTGCCAGGGGTACTACAAACTAGACCCAATCATTGCGTACTTGCTTGACATTTTTATTTGCCAAGTGATCTTTTAGCTAGAAGAAAAAAAAAATTCTCTTTGGGTTAAAGTAAAAGATAGTTGAGATCATTACTTTTGCAGACTTAAAAAAAGATAATGGAAATAGATCAAGTTCTAAGATCTCGTGACACCTATTGAATAGCTGTGCTGAAGGATAGGAATACTATAGTGTCAGAAAGATTGTATTGTCAAGATCCTGTAAGACTATACATGAATCCCATCAACTAACAATGACAGCTGTACTCATTGTTAGTCTATGAGGAGGGCCGATGGGGTTGTTTGCCCAAATTTATTGTTAGACCAAAGCTTTTTTCAGCATGGTGGCAAAATCTAGAGACTCCAGAATTTTTTAAAAAATGGGCCGTAGAAATGTTTACATTAAATGATAGCTTGACTGAATTCTATTTCATTGACTTTTCAGTATGATACTCTTCTATTTCTGCATTAAAAAACTAACACATTGTGGGTGTTGGGGGAGGTAGAGCGTCAGGATAAATAGCTAATGCGCGTGGGGCTTAGGTTCGGCAAACTACCATGGCACACGTTTACCTATGTAACAAATCTGTACGTCCTGCACATGTATCCCAGAACTTAAATAAAATTAAAAACCAAAACAAAAAAACTGACAAAGGCCTACTCCATGCCGAGCAGGTACGGTTGGTAGCACTTCTGTCTTAGCCAAACGAGAGCTGCCTTGGTTAACAGGTATTAGTTATATTAGCCCCCAAACCTGTTTATGCTGATTGTTTTTGTTAGTTTAAGTGGGTAATGCATTTAAGTATTCTATATATCTGTGAATTGTGGTTTCTATTAAAACTAAGTTCATTACGTTGGATTTAATCCATAAACACAAGTCACTTTTAAAAAAGTGCTTCTAGTTGACACAGTTGTGAGAAGTTTAAGGAGAACTGTATATATCCGTAAGAAATTTGCACTTTTGTTGTTTCACATGTTAAGTTTTTATTCCACAATAAACTAAACTGGAAAAATCACAATATACATTACGGGTATGGTTTTTCTTTTTTCTTTTCTTTTTTTTTTTTTTTTGAGACGGAGTCTCGCTCTGTCGCCCAGGCTGGAGTGCAGTGGCGCGATCTCGGCTCACTGCAAGCTCCGCCTCCCGGGTTCACGCCATTCTCCTGCCTCAGCCTCCTGAGTAGCTGGGACTACAGGCGCCCGCCACCGCGCCCGGCTAATTTTTTGTATTTTTAGTAGAGACGGGGTTTCACCGTGGTCTCGATCTCCTGACCTTGTGATCCGCCCGCCTCGGCCTCGCCCTCCCAAAGTGCTGGGATTACAGGTGTGAGCCACCGCGCCCCGCACGGGTGTGGTTTTTCATAAGAAGGACAACAGATGTTTACTCAGAGAAGAGCGTTGAGCTCTCTAACCAAGTATTTGGCAAGTGAATGCGCATTTGTATGTTTTCAGTTAAAATAAAATAATAAGTAAAATGAATTTTGCTTACCCATGTGATAGATATTACAAAGCTATTAAATTTTGTTGTAATAATTTTAAAGCCTTTGGGAAATGTTTATTATATAATGTTTATCTAAAACTTTGGTTAGAAAATTATATAAGATGTCCATGATATTAAGCTGTATTGGTCACTAGATTTAATATATAGTAATTGTATTCAAAGGAAGTTTACCGAATTGTTCCTGGTAGTTCTTTCTGGATTGTGGAATAGGGATGCTATTTAATTTATTGTACTTTTTTGTATTTTCTAAGTTTTAGTTACTGTTCATGAATTATCTTTTTTCTAATTAGAAGTTGTTATACTTTTGAAAAAAGTAAAGAATATACTCCATGAATCAGTTCAATTCTTGGTCTTGGTTCTGTGAAGATTGTTTTTTCTTTATGTTTACAGAGTTTGTTTCTTAATTGGTGGTGTCAGCATTAAAGTGTTGATGGAGTTGGGTTCCTGCTGTAAATGCAGATGTGTAGAAGTGCAAATGCATTTCCATTTGCTCATGGGAAATAATGCCTTATTGAAAGCAGAGTGTCTTACTCTGGGCCTTTGATGATTAGTCTGGACTTTATAAGGGTATAGAAGATGGGAATTTAATGAGATACTTAATGGCTCTTCCAGTCTGCAGATGTTAGACAGTCTTAGTAGTATTGCTATAGAAGGATATAGCCAATAGAAATCAATCAGTTGTATAAATCAACTACCTGATCTATTTCAAGGATCAAATGAAAAGAGAACACAAAGGCTAATTGATAGTGCTGAGTACTAGAAAGGAGATGTTTAGTCAAATATGAGTGGGTGGGATAACCAGTTCAAAGGTTTACTGAATGCTATAAGCCTCTCCCAGAATCATAATATATTTATTCTTATATGAATTTTCAGTGGTTGGACTATAGACAGACTCCAGAGTCCACTGGAGAATGGTGATTTGTAGGGCACATGATCCATAAGTTTGGTGATGAGTTGTGCTCAAAGTCCTTCAGATAGCTCACAAATGCAATGGTGGTCAAAAAGAGCCAGAAAAAATATATGATTCTGTTTATATAATGTATAACAATTAGAAGTCAAGATAGTGATTATCTTTGGGGAGGAGGGGCGGGAAGTGAATAGAAGGGGACCCAGGTGTAGGTTTTCCTGTATTGATAATATTGTGCTGCTTGGTATGGGTGCTGGTTACATGAGTGAGTTCACTTCATCAAAATGTAATAACTTCTATACTTTTGATTTGTGCACTTTTTGTATACATCAATACTAACTTGAAAAAATAAGATAAAACTTTAGGAACATTCCTTTGGCCTTTACCACTTCATGCTACCAGGGTGGTGGCCTGAGTTTATAATAATTTTTCCATGTACCGAGACTGGATGGTAGCTCTGAATGTTTGTTGTTGGTGTCACAGTTCAGCAGATGCAAAGAGGGTCTTCCTGGCTTCAGCATTTTCCTTTGTTCTCAGGATCCCCTCTTAGTGAGACTCCATGCAAACACCCACATTCCCTTTTGACTTCAGCGTTTCTGAGTGGACACCTTGTATTTATATTCAATAAAACCCTATTTCACTCATATCAGGAGTGTTCCTGATACAACACGTTGCCACACTTTTCACACATCTTAACACACGTAAAACCCCACTTGTATCCTGAGAATGGCATTATTCCAGTTCTGCAAACATTAAAGTGTGAGATACACAAGAAAGATAATTCATCATCTGCATCTGTGGTTTTGTTGAGACGATCAGAAGATATGTAATGAAGAATCATTAAGTGCTGAAATGTGTGATTCCAACTGAAAAGCATATTAGGCCATTTCAGAAAGTAGTGCTTAGAGGGAGAAAGGTAGTTTCAAGGGAGAATTTCTTTTGGCAGAGTAATAGAGACGGGAGGCCCAGGGAGGGAAAGGTCATTAATAAACGTAGTAGTTTGCGTGCACCCACCTATATGGGAGCCAGTGAGGGTTCTGACCTGGTGGACAGATGGCCTCACCTTTTCCTTGGAGCAGCACCTGATTAAGGAGGGAGGGTTTTTGGAGGACACAGCTTGATTCTATGTTAAGCCACAGTCACAATGGGTTGCAAGGAAGTGATACAATATCTGTGGTATTTTCAGAAGGTGCGAGGTTTCCAAGATGACTTGGAGAGAGGAATGAGCAGCGAATTTTAAAGATTCTCTAAGGCTAACTTGTTCCAAATCATTTAAAGATATTGTCTCTGATTTGTGCTGGATATATTTAAGTATTGACTTCATTCCAATGCCTCTTCAAAGTGCTGCAAGAGGCAATAGAATTGGTGTGTTTTAAGTATGTTTAGTTTATCCATAGTCGCATCAACAAAGCCCTAGATTTAACCCAAAATAACAGCTTTCAAATACCTAAAAATTTGCAAGTAGAGCTACAAGAAGAATAACAAGAAAGAACTCTTGATTTCACTGCCTCACCTAAATTAACCTGTGACTGCCTTTAGGTTTTTCAGAGGCAAAAACTCCTTTATGAATTGATTGCCACATCACCCTTCTGGTTCCATCTGAGGTCTTCTTTGCAGAAACCACTCAGCACCTTTTGGAATTGAATGCTGACATCGTATCAGATTCAAAAGGAATGCTGCTGTTGATTCCTGTCTGCACTCATCACGTGGTGAGGAAAATGCTGGGAGTCTGTATAAGATGAGGCTCTTGCCTGCCAGAGAGTGCCTATCATGGACTGGAGAACCGCATCCGTTCATTTACATATCGGCAGCTGAAATTAGTTGAGTCACCCACGGTTTTCACGCTAAAGAAGAACCTTCAGATAAGAATCCAGTTCATCACTCTCGCCTGCTCAGGCTTACTTGGTTGCTCCTTGTTACCAGACAGAGGGGCTATAGCACTGTGTAAATACAAGTGTTAAATTAGTATTAATAGCCAGTGGCATCTCTCTTCTATTTTTCACTGATCAGATAATTTTCACTGATGTCAACATTTATAATACATCAGCTGACATATACAAGTGTTATTTGCTTGGAGTATTTTTAGTTTATTTTATTGACTTAGATAAAGATACATTTTTTAAAGTTATTTGTTCAGGTCTTTTTGTATTTGATCAGAAGAGGTTTTTGAAAGGAAGGCAAAGCTGTAGATCAGGGTTTTAGCAAAGTGAGTATCAAATCCAAATCTGTGTTTCCCCTTCATCACTGAGTTTTGTAAGCTTCTAAATGACCTTTTGTGGTACCACACTGATGCTCATCTTGCATTGTGAGCGGCTCTGAGTAATTTATGATAAATAATGAAATGCTGTTTCCTCCAATGCACTGCAAATGGCTGAGTCTTGTAAAAGTCTAAGGAGCTCTATTACTTCTAAATGACTAGATAACACAAAATGTTAACCCTAAAGAGAAAAGGTCAAGTAGACCATGTGCTTGTGAGCCACAGTCCTTCTGCCTGGTGCCTTCTGACAGGCTTTCTGCATCTGAACTCTGCAGGGACTGGCACCTGAAAAATTACTTTCTAGAATGGCAAGGAAGGATTTAAGCCTTTCAGCTAGTTGGATTGGCTAGAAGCAATAGTGGTTTGTTTGGAGCTGGGGAAGGGAGAAACTTGCAGAAACTGTTTCACATTTAAAATCCTAAGTTAATTTTTTTAAAAAATCTGTTACCAGTGGTAAGAATTTTGTGATGCTAGGAAACAACAACTTAAGTATTTTATTTGAGCACTGATATAAAAAGAAATATTAAAAAGCAAGCAGAGTAATGTTAATCTGTAGAAAACTATAGAAAGCTGACATCTTTTCAAAATTACCTTTGTCATGATGTTTGCATTCTCTTGCTCATATCCACGTATACAAAAATAAATACATAGTGAACATACTCAGTCTGCAACTCTCAGCTCCCTGGTATTCCACAGTGTATTCCTATCATTAGAAAATACTGTTCACAGTTAATATGTGTGTTCTCATCCTGGTTGCTGTAAAATAACTGCATATCTTAGTGTTAGGGTTTGAAGACTTTAATTGCCAGCTATAGAGTGTCTTTCTGTATTGCACTTCCATTTTGAAAATTGAATTAAATTGCCGGTCAGTGAACTCTTTATAATGACAGGAGAGTCTCTATGCAAGCAAGCCATTGAGAAGAGTGATCTTTGGCCAGTGATACTTTTAAGCTCAGACACTTTGCTGAAGTTTGCCTCTGAATTTTCTCACATTTCCCCAGACGTTATTACATTGCCAAATGAAATCATCTGTTCCCCCTAGTAGAACTGCTTCCTTTCCTCCAGATATCAGCTACAAGGTATGAAATGAATTGCATAAAAATAAATCACACATGCTGCATTTTGGGAAGAGTACTCTAGCTGTTCCATTAATTTCTTTTCACTGCTGAGTTGGGAAGTCCTCTTTTATCTTCAATTATCAGTTACGTGCAATTGGGTGAACCTCTTAACCTTTCCAAAATAGAGATGCTTTCGTGCCAGGAAAGGTGAGCTCTTTGAACATTTGAGAATATTTTTGCTTTTGATGAAAAAGTTTGTTGTCATGTGCCATGGGAGGAAGCCATTGAAAGGAGGAAGGTTATTCCCAAAGGCCTGTTTGATGAATGCACTATATGGCTCTATTCCTGACCATGTACTCTCTGTAAGGTTTGGCATGGACAGCAATGTGCTGTTGACAATATGGTGCACTTTTTAAGGTGTTTAAACATGGACTCGGGAGTTTGTAGATTATCCAGGCTTATTACCTCATCTCCATATGCCTAGTCTACCACTTCCACTTAGATGTTCTGCCATGTTGCAGACTGTGAACAGAAGACCCTGATGAAAACGAGGAAGATGAAGGAGGTGATTTCCATGGAGACTGTGGAGAGGCTGGAGGGTCTTGTCTTAGGGAAGTTTATCATTCCTTTGCACAATCTTGGTATTTGTGACATTTGTTTTCTTCTTTGCTTCTGTGGAAAGTTGGAAATGAGATAATTGGGACAGTGCTTTGGAAAGGGAGAAAAGTGATTAAGACACAGTGCGATGCCCCTACCTGGTTTGGGAATGCAGGCTCCGCTCTGCTCCTCAATTGTTTGAGACCTCAGGGTAAACTACTTGTTCTCTAGAATTTCAGGTCTTCTGTAAATGAGGCTGTTGGACATGATGTGGCAAAGATTCCAGGAGGCCGGGGTTTTAAATTTGAGATTAGAATCTTAGTGGAATTTTTTGAATGACTGGTTTCTCTGTCTCACTCTCTCCCTACCTCCCTTCCTCTGTCTTGCTCTGTCCACACACATATAAACACACGCAGAGGAAGGTTTTGTTTTTGTTTGGTTAGTATATTTTCTGTTGGACATTTGTCAGTTTGGCATTTAATAATATCCATGTTTCAATGTGATACATAGGTGAGACTTGGTTAAGTCCTAAAGTCAGATGAACTTTGCTTATTTACAACTTTAAAAAGAGAATTCTGTCCCCTTCTTCTGGGAGATGTAGAGCTTGGTAGCCAGCTATAGGTGTTTTATTGCAAAGTGTGTGTGTCTCTTTGTGTATGTATGTTTGTGTATTATACACATACTTTATGTACGTATATACATATATGTGGGGGTATATATATATGTGTGTATATATATACAGATTCCAAAAATAGGGATATGGGATATGAGGAGCCCTGGAGGAATTGCTGGTATACACAAAATTTTTTATTTGACAGTATAAATGTACTCATCAAGTTCTAGATATAATATCTCACCCCCTTAAGTAAATGCAACTCTTACTTGCTGAATTTTACAAAGAGTGTTACAAGAAGAAAGAGGACTAAAAAATGGTATTCCTAGGGCACCATTATAAATATACCTTAACGAAAGGCAATATTTCCTGTTACGTTGGTTGGCAAGGGGATTCTGATACCAGAATGTGGCTCCATCTTTCATATTAGAATATAGCTGTACATGGAGATAGAGAGTAGACGAATGGTTACCAGAGACTGAGAAGGGTAGTGAGGGGTTACAGGAGAGGTAGAGATGGTTAATGGGTACACAAAAATAGAAAGAATGAGTAAGAGCTAGCATTTGCTAGCATAACAGGGTGACTGTAGTCAAAAATCATTTAATCGTACATTTAAAAATAACTAAAAGAATATAATTGGATTGTTGGTAACACAAAGGATAAATGCTTGAGGTGATGGATACTCCATTAACCCTGCTGTGATTATGACTCATTTCATCCCTGTATCAAATTATCTCATGTAATCCGTAAATAAATGCACCTACTCTGTAGCAACAAAAATTGAAAATAAAAAAAAAAGAACATAGCTCTGAGCTGCGACAGAGTCGGTGACATTTAATTCAAACTCAGAGTGGCTAGTTTATCATTGTTTTCCACTTGCTTTTCTTATTATTAAACAGAGGATTTTCACTATAGGAAATTAGAACATATAAGTAATAAGAGGAAAGTAAAAGTCAACTGTAGTTCTACCACCCAGAGATAATTACTCTTATCTTTTTGTTCAATATTAGTCCAGTTTTTTTGCTTTAGGAATAATGTATTTTATTTGCAAAATGAAGTTGTACTCTAACACAATTTTAGCTAGGTTTTTGCCCTTCATGTTACAATATTTCTCTGTCGAAACACTTATAACCCTATCTTTAATGGTTCTGTGATGATGTATATTTACATATTAAAACATAATGAGTATATCTCTTTTTGAGAATTTATTTTGCTACGATTTGGTCATTATTATATAAAATTATGTCCTGAACATCCACAGTATGTAATGGATTTTTTTTGATAATACATATGCAAAAAAGCTTACCTTTTTAAATGTGAAATTTCTAAATTCACCTCCAGGATGACTGAGCAGTTCATATGCTTGTTGATTAATGTCAAAATGCCAATCCTCCCATAAATCCCGATGGCCATAGGTGTTTGCATTTCATTAGAACAAAACAAATTAACAGAATTTTTGCTAGCCATGTAGTTTTAAAAGGGTATCTTCTTGGTTTTTATCTTGCATTTCTCTAATTAGAAATGAGAGTAAATATCATTAGTTAGCTACTACCGTAGAAGGCAGAGTTCATGGTGGAGGCTCATGAGCCTGTCCTGTCTTCATGGACTGTATGTCAGACGCCTCTCTGAGTCATCCAGGGCTTCACCGCAGTCAGTGATGTGGTCAGGCAGAGCCGAGGCCTTAGAAGTTCTAAAACTGCCCAGTATCATTTAGTAACAAAGATTTTTTTTCCTGAAACTCAGGAACAGTGTTGTAGATAGAGAGTAGGTCACATGGAGTCTACAGGTAACGTGTGAAGTCATCTCTATCATTCAGCTAAGGCCGCTGTAACAAAATGCCATGGACTGCATGGCCTATGCATGGACATTTATTTTCTGACTGAGCGTCGTGGCTCAGGCCTGTAATCCCAGCACTTTGGGAGGCCAACGCCGGCAAATCACTTGAGGTCAGGAGTTTAAGATCAACCTGACCAACATGGCCAACCCTGTCTCCATTAAAAATACAAAAATTAGCCGGGCATGGTGGTTTGTGTTTGTAGTCTCAGCTACTTGTGAGACTGAGGCAGGAGAATCACTTGAACCCAGGAGGCAGAGGTTGCAGTGAGCCAAGATCAAACCACTGCACTCCAGCCTGGACTCTGTCTCAAAAAAAAAAAAGAGAGAAAGAAAAATTTCTTTTCTAACATTTTTGGAGACTGGAAGTCCAAGATCAAAGTGTCTGCAGGAGAGTTTGTTTCTTGTGAGGCCTTTCTCCTTGGCTTGCAAATGGCCACCTTATCACTGTGCCCTCACATGGACCCATCCTAAGAGCTTAGCTTTAAATCAGTCACCACCAAATACAGTCACCTTTTGAGGAACTGGGGTTTAGGGCCTCAACATATGAATGGAGGGACACAATTCAGTTCACAATAGGAGCAGAAACACACACACTAATCAAACGTGAAATAATTTAAAACAGTCTGGAAGTCTTAAATTGTACTTCTCTCTGAGTGTAGACAGTGCCTGGAGACTGCCCTCCCCCTGCCACCCCACATCCTCAGCATTCTGTCCTCATTTCCACTGTTCTGTTCCATGGTGTGGGAGGAGCTGGAGAAGAGACTGTTTCCAGGAAAGCGTGGCCTAAGCTGCTCTGCACCTGGGCCTTGCGACAGCCACTGCCTCCAACAGCCACAAGTCTACTGCCGCTATTCCCGCTAATAAGTACCATGGAAACCCCATGCATGCCAAGGGCGGTGGAGAGGTGGGTGAACATCACCATGAGCCACCTGAGTAAGAGCAGGCCACACCAGCATCCTGTAGCTTCCTGATTTTTGGCATCTACTTCCCTTGGGCTCACAGTCGTCTCCATGACCAGCAAGGAGACTCAGCACTGCAATTATCTGCACGGGTTGGTCGGGCTACACATGCCTTTCCCTAGCATATCACTAACACTCAGACCAGAAATTGATTAATTTGATTTGGGTTAAAACATCTGACCCCAGTAAGGCTTTGCTGATCATTGACAAATCTATCCTTTAAGCATTACAGTGTTAAGATAGAGGGATGCTGCCTTAATCTCTGCCTTTTTGCCATTAAAAAACCTTGGAAATGTTATATCGTAGATAGATAGATTCTGATAACAGCCCTAAAACTGATAGATCTGCATACTCAGATTATTGATCCCAATACTCTCAGCAATATTAAGCCCCGCCCCTACCCAAAGGGAACCACTACCAATTTAATTCAGTAGCCTTTTGGATTTCATTTAATGTGAATGTTACCTCGTTTTGTTTCTCACTATCTGATGCCATTACCATCTTAATTAGGTTGAAAATCAGATATTAGAATCAGAATGCCTGCAATAGTTGTTTTTCTTTTGATCATGGTTATACTCTTAATGATGTGATTATGATCTGTGTGTGTCCACATGTGCATGTCCATGTGTGGGAGTGTGTGTATTGTAGGAAGAGCAGTGGAGTGTGTGTATTGTAGGAAGAGCAGTGGAGTGTGTGTATTGTAGGAAGAGCAGGAAGATAAGCTTGAAAGTGAGTTTTACTTCTGAGATACCTGAACTTGGTAGAGTGAGCCTCCAGGAGCCCCAGGGTCCTCATTTGCAAAAAGTGAGGGAATGGCTGTTCCTTAGATTAGGCTGCTTCGAAATCCATAGATAACAAACCATCTTATAAACCAAGGTGCTGCACAGATTAATAACTGACACTTTGGAAGCCGAGGAGTGTTTAGATATGTGGGAACTGGGGCACATTGAAATTATTACTAGAGGGTAAATGTTATTTATTCTATGAGCTAATTGCAAGATTTAAATTTGGGAGCTACATTTTATCTTAAATATTAAATATGGTATGTAGGAACTCGTGTTTGGGGGAAAAAATTCAAGCTAGTAAGCGCTGTGAGAGTGAAGGAGAATGATGCTGTGAAAATTTAAATCCCACAATGTTGTTTACTAGAAAGATATCCATTTCCAGGCATCTGGACATGAATTTCTCAGCCTTTGAGAAAAGCCAACTTAACCAGCATGCCCTTTCGATATGATTGCTCCGGAAGCGTGGGATGCTCAGTTTGAAACTGAGTTGTATGTCAATCTCTGATATCTCAATTTCTGACACACTGAACACAAGCAGGAGAGGAGATGTGCCTCTAAAGAGTGAAGAACCCTCTCTCTCACTTTCTCGCCCTCCTATCTCGTGCCATTTCTCTTCAGGTTGATTGTTTTTAAGAACTGGTGCTTAGTGCTTAGTAAAGAATACTTTTCTGAAGCATTTCTCCCAAAGTGTGTCTTGATAGATTCTGGGAACTATTAAGTAAGATTTCATATGCTGAGATGGTGTAAGATGATTGATATTTTTGGAGAAAGCTAAAATTCATCTTATTGACTTTTCAATCTCTCCTTATTTTCCTCTTTTCCATATAAACATTTAGAAAATCAAAGTATAGTAGTAGATTTAATCTCCAGAGGATGAGAATTTAGGGCTTTTTTTTTTTCTTTTCTTTTTTGCTTTTCTTGAAAGATTGTGTGATAAAAAATGTTTATTATGGCTTAAGGGGGAATTAATATATTCAGATAAGTTAATGACATGAACAAGCGTGCCTGATTCTTCTTCCACGCAACCTGTCTCAAGATCCCTCCATTCATCAACTATTTATTAAGCACCTACTATTTACCGGATGCTGTTTTAGGCACCCAGCTCCAGAGCTACAATAATGATGAAGATTTTCTCAAACCTGACACCGCTGGAGCTTCCATTCCTGTAGAGAAGTTAGATAGGACCAGGTAAACAAGTAAGATAATTTCAACTGCTGAGACATGCTGAACAGGGTTAGGATAAAAAGTTTGAATTTATATAGGTATTCTGGGAGGCCACAGCTGAGGTCATGGTAGTTGAAATGAGTTCAAATCAGAAGAAGCCAGAAATGGCAATACTTGAAACAGAAGGGTATCAGAAAGAGAAAAATGGAAGTTCAAGGCCCCCAAGGGACAGAAAAATGGCCGGCGTGCCTGAGCATAATAAACCTGCTAAGGAGTGGTAGGAAGTGAAGTGGGAGAGGTAGACAAGTCAGGCACATAAGGAACTTGTACTTGATTTTGTTGTAATGGAAAACCACAGGGACCTAGGTAGGGGAAGGTGCTGATATGCTGTATGTTTTTAAAAGGCCACTCTGGATGCTGTGTGGAACTACACTCTTGAAAGCTACACCTGGAAGACAGGAAGCTAAGTGAGAACACCACTGCGAGATCCTGGCAGCTTAGACTAGAGAGCTGAGACATAGTAGGAATGTGTCCTGGAAGGTGGGAAAAAGGACTTAGATTGAAGGAAAAACAGGAATGAATAAGTCAAGACTCCCTCCTAGGTTCCTGTCCTCAATAAGAGGAGGGATGATGGCATTATTAACTGAGATCTGGAGGGTTGAGCAATGAGTTGGATTGGGTAGGGGGATGGGGTGAGGGATAAAAGAGTGGTTTTGAGCATCTGGTGTTCTCTATGCTTGTTAGCTATGCAAGTGAACCTTTTGAGAAGGTAATTGGATATTGTGTGGAAGGGAGAGAATAGACATCTATTGAAAGAACAAACGGTATTCAAAAGGGTGGTGGTGCAGGGAAGTGGATGTGGAGACCCGCATCAGCACTGAAAACCAGTGACAGGATTATGCACACCATATAGACTGGGGGATGACAGGGAAATTCTTGTAGATGTAGTGCAGTGGGGATGTTACTATCTCTGGTTTTCAATCCAGCATGCATTTGTAATCACATGGGGGAGATATAAAAATAATATATTTATGCCCAGGCCCCACCACCGCACTGTAGACCAATCAGTCTCTCTTTTGGAGGGAAGGGTAATGGCAGGCCTCAGTAGTTTTTATAAAGTTCCCCAGGTTACTCTACCATGTGGCCAGGGTTGTGGGCAGCTGGGTTACAAGAAAGGAAGGGATGGCCTACTAATTCTGTTAGGATGGTGGCCCCTGGAACTAGGAAGTGGAAGTACCTCAGTGCAACCTCACCCTCATTCTTTGGAGAAGAAAAAGGAAGAAAGTGAGGGCGAAGCCAAGTGTTTCAGCAGTGGAGATGGGAATCGCAAGACCCCTGCCAGCAAGACCCTTTGTTCATTCAGCATGGTTGTCACATCAGGGGAAGATCACCTGCTGGCCCCTAAACAGGACAATGGTTGAAGAAAAGGAAAAGGACAACTGCCCAGATAGCTCCTCAGTGACAGCCACATGCTGGAAATTCTTCAGCTTGAGGTGAGGCTGTCCCTGCAACTGTCAGACTCAGATCTCTCTCATCTCCAGGGTTGGCTGAATCTACTGTCTGGGCAAAATTATGTGCAGACAATCTAAATGTTTACTGTCTATGACAGTTCATCAGTAAATTTTAGTATGTGATCCAGGGTTATTAAAGGCAGGGTGACATGGGCTGCAGTATGACTTGATGTGAAATATTTTAGCCTGCATTCTTATCTTTGACCATTAATTCCACTTTTAGGCCTTTGTCCAAAATAAAGAAAGAAATAATATGTGTTTGAAGATGTTTTTGTGTGCCAGGGATAAATATTTGAACTATTTGAAAAGGTTTGCTGACATGCATTTTCTACTGTGTAGGCATTGTAAATCATTTCTTTAAAATCAGAGCATGAGAAAACATATACCATGTAAGGTGAACTTGGAAAAGCAGGTTTAAAGTTATATATAACTGTGGTTATACAGGAAGATTTTAGAAAACAAACATTGGTAATAAGTAAACCAAATTGTTAAAAGCAGCTCTTGCTGAGTGATTGGATTATGGTCAACTTTAATTTTCTTAAATTTTTCATTTACGTTTTATTTTATGTCATTTTAAATTTCCTTAGGTTTTCAGGCAGCTCAGATATCCCACAGTTTTAGTAAGGACACATATTAAAATAGTATTTTAAAAGAGATTGATTAATAAGGTCTTAATTTTAGATGAGTTTAGTTATGCATTTTTTAAACTCCGATTCTCCAAATTTGCAATAATGATTTCTGCCTCTGAGAGCTGTTACAAGAATTAAATGAGATAACCAGTGGGAAACCATGCTGTGCAATCCCTGATCCATGTTACAATTTCTTTAATATTTTTGCACTAGTGCCTCTGCTCCTACCAAGGAACTTTATCCCATGGAAGTGCTACCTTTCACCTAACATTTTGTTAGTTTGTGTGAAATAGTCAACAGATATGAAGATAGTTTCATTATTTATGCTAATTGAAATGCTGATCATTGGTGCAAACTGGCATCCTAGCGGGATAAGCTAGGATTGGTTGAAACATCCATCGTGATTCCATTTCTCTTTGCCAGTGACTGGCTTGGGGTTGGGCATCGTCCTCACCCAGGAGAGGTAAGGGGGAGTGTGCTGGTGGCAACAGGGAAGGATTTCATTTCCTAATTAAAAGAGAGAAAGCTCCTGGAGAGTGTGTGTGTTCTGACCTGTACTTACTCTCTTTCAGTGGGACCATGGTGCCTGGAGCTACTGAAGCTGCCCTGGGACCATGAAGCTACAGGCCTGAAGATGAAGGGCCTGGCCCTTGTTGACTCCATGGAGCTGCCAGAGCACCTGGAGGCTGCCCACCTTTGGGCATCTTGTTGAGTAAACAGACGGGCGAAGTCTGTGGGCCTCTGATAGTTGAATGTTTGTCATACACAGCCAGCAGCAGTGCAATTGACACTACCTGTAGAAGTTGACATCTGGTTCCCAAAAGCAAATAGAAAAGTTGGTGGGAGGAGAATCTGCTGTGTGTGTGTGTTGGAGGGGGGGTTTGGCGGGGAGAATCTTCTGTGTGTTTACATATTTTAAACATGTAAAAACCCTAGATTTTTCTTTTTCTTTTTTTTTTAGATGGCATTTCGCTCTTGTCGCCCAGGCTGGAACCTCCGCCTCCCGGGTTCAAATGATTCTCCTGCCTCAGCTTCCCAAGTAGCTGGGATTGCAGGCACCCACCACCATGTCTGGCTAATTTTTTTTTTGTATTTTTAGTAGAGATGAGGTTTCACCATGTTGGCTGGGCTGGTCTCCGACACCTGACTTCAGGTGATCCACCTGCCTTGGCCTCCTAAAGTGTGGGATTGCAGGCATGAGCCAACGTGCCTGGCCAGCTTTTCTTTTAACACACACTTCTTATATGTGCCTAGCTAACTTGGCAAAATAATTTCATTTGGTATTCATACAAATTTCAGTGCTCTGAATTACTCCAGAAATTAAGCCAAATGAATTTTGGAGAGTCCGAGAATCTTAAACAAATACATTGTGAATTATAAGTTTGCAGAACTCCATATCCAGTGTCATGTCCTGAGATTTAGATTCGCACACCAGCAAGACCGCTCCTGATCATGCTGGGATTTTCAAGTGGACACTGATTGCCACAGTCCCTGGAAATTTCATTTAGCTGAATTCCTGGAAAATGCTTCAGATATGTACATTTTGATAATATAGAAATTAAGAGTTAAAATTAAGCGAATCTAAAATGCGTTTGTGGGTTTTATAGGTATAATTTACCAAATTTTGCTGTCCTGAGAGGAAATGTTACAAATGATAGCTAGGTTCCTTAGGCAGTTTGAGAAAGTGCTGTGTAAACATCAGAGTATTCAGGGCATGTGTTATTATATATGCAGAAATATAGCCAAAATACTGGCATATGTTCAGTTAGCAATATAATAGGAATGATAGAAAATAAAACATTTTAAAAGAGGTTTTTCTGGAAATTTTTTCATCAGGATCACACAAAGTTTTTATTTTTCACAAATATTGCAAGATACATTTTGATGAAATATAATGTTTACATGAAAAAGGAAATGCTCTTCCACATGGCAAAGACGGGAGCTCCAGATAGAAACCCAAAGAGAGAGAAAGACAGGGGCAGGGAAGGTACAGTGTAGAATAATGTGGACTGTCTCACATGACACTTAAGAGGTCATGTGATGCTAGTGACTTTGCTGATGTGTCAAGGCTAGGGCCGAGAGGCTGTGTCCAGCACTGTCACCTCCCACTACCCGAAGTAGAAAGAGAACTGCAGCCAGGACCTCCCTGTGCTTCCAGCACTGAAAGTAAAGTGAACAAGGGTTATGTGGTCAACGTGTATGGTTTCTTATAGGGAATTTTGGTTATGTATTACTAAAATAGACAGGGGCTGGTGTGATGACTCGTACCTATAATTCCAGTGTTTTCGGGAGGAGAAGGCAGGAGGATGTCTTGAGTCCAGGAGTTTGAGACTAGCCTAGGCAACAGAGGGAGATGATGTCTCTACAAAAATGGAAAAAAAAAATTACCTGAGCGTGGTGGCATGCTCTTATAGTCCCTGTTACTCAGGAGGCTGAGGCGGGAGGATCGCTTGAGTCCAGGAGTTTGAGGCTACAGTGATACTGATTGCATCACTGCATTCCAGTCTAGACAATAGAGCAAGACCTCATTTCTAAAAAAGAAAAGTAGAAGAAAATACATAGCTTATGTATCTGAAACCTTCACCATTGGATAGTAAAAATTCAATGTATTATATTATAGGGTCTTAGACAGAATCTTTGAGAAACTTAAATTTAGTTAACTCTGAGGTTATGAGGAGAGATTGTGGGATTTGGGGGAAAGGTTAGTCCGTACCCCAAATCACACGATTTTTATAGAAAGAACATAAAGGATGGTTACCTGTGGGCACATTCTGGACCACTTACGCGTTTACTTAACAACAGTTCCAGCAGTTCTCTAGTGTGTGTGTGCGTGTGAGTGTGTTCGCTTTATAAGCAGGTAACTGCCTGCCTGTATAAGGTAACTCACGGATTTCAGACACGGTGTAATTGTAGTTACTGGGTAGAAAAGGTCTTTCATGACATTTACAAGGGGATCGCTGCGTTATTTTGTGAGCTTCCTCATTGTTCCCTCTATAATTAACCTTACAGGGCAGAGGATAGTCTCTTTTCTTATAGATTCATATCATAGGCATGATTCTCCAGCTGAATTCCCGAACTCAATATTTCCTTTCTAAATAAAGGAAAGGGAAAGAGGAATTTCTTGAGGTAATGGACAGAATTGGGAAAAGAAGTTACAGATATGCTTGATACTAAGGGAGCCTTGGTGTATGGTCTGTTATGTATTCCCTCATTCCCTAAATTCATATGTTAAAACCCTAACCCCATATGCTGGTATTAGGAGGCGGGGGCCTTTGGGATGTAATTAGGTCATGAGGGTGGAGCCTTCCTGATGAAATTGGCCTTAGAAGAAGAGAGAGGAGAGGGCTTGCTTTTTCCTGTCTCTGCTCTTGGGCATTTGAGGATACAGGGAGCAGGGGCTGTCCATAAGCCAGGAAGGTGGCCCTCACAAAACAGAACTACCACGGCCCTGATCTTGGGCTTCCCTGCCTATAGAATGATGAGAAGTAAATGTGTTGTTTCAGTCACCTAGTTCATGGTATATTTGTTACAGCATCCTGCGCTAAGACACCTGGCTTGCAGAGTGAGGTGCCTTGTAAGAAGGTAGGATACGTGGTTTACACACAGGTAGCCCCAGGGTGCAGGGTGCATCTGTAAGTCAAGTGGTTACAACCTCTGCCTCTCTAGGATTAAAATCTTTGGCACTGGAGCAAATTTTATGTTCCATCTTCCTAAAGGAAACCAATAAAAATAATAGTAAAATTGACAACTAACTACACTGTATTGAGCATTTCCTAAGTACTTGTCATGGGTTATAAACAACACCTCACTCAGTTCTCAGCACAGTCTGATGGGACAGGTGCCATTATTATCTCCATTTCACTGAAAAAATAGAAACCGGAAGTGAAGAGTACTTAAGTTTTGGGTCCAAGTTCTCCCTGCTAATGATACGATGGTTAGGTTTTGTAACCAGGGTTATGATTTTAAAATCTCTGTTCCATTTCCTCCCATGAACTGTTCACTTGTCCTCTAAAATATCTCAAAAGATGCTTATACTGCATGTAATATAGCATGTGAGGAAATGGATTCTTTTTAAAAATTTTTTTAGAGATTCAGAGGCCAGGTCCTTCAGGCTCATGTTCGCCACCTGACCCGCAGTACACAGCATGCATTTGTATTTCAAAATCATTTCCAGATATGTTGGAAAGAGCGATAGGACCAGCTGTGTTTCTCATAAAAGATTAGGCACAAGTCATGTATGAGGTTTTTCTCTACTCTGACTTGCGAAAGCCCAAGCAGTGGGTTAACATGATAAAGGAAAACAAAATTAAATAAGCTGGTGTAAGCATAACACAACCGATTTCCAGAAGGGAGATAAATGTTGCATAGAGACATCATATCCAGCCAAATTGTTGCCTCTGATGTTTCTATTTGGCTAATAGTGCTTAATATTGGTTGAAAAATAAAAGTAGGCCGGGAACTCATATGTCATATGGTCAGCACTGCATAGTTTCAAACACTCCAGTGAACCCATCTGGAGAGTTTCAGCCACCAGAGCCTGGCAGCCTCATTAGCTGCCTCCATAAGACCTTGCCCAAGCAACAGTACAAATCGCTGTTGTTTCAGGGTGATGGTGCAGAGTTAAAGAAAACAAACATATTCAACTGTTTTGTTTTCCATGTTAAAACCTAAAGATGGAAACGTAATTATTCAGAGATTCCAGCAGAGCACTGAGCCCTCACTCTAAATTTTTACAGCAGTTATCAGTGTACTTAAGAAATGCTAATCAGGAAAGGGAACCATACGCTCAACGGGATAAACATGTATATATCCACCTTCAGGACTTCAGAGTGTGTATACATATTTTTTTGAGATGGAGTTTCACTCTTGTCACCCAGGCTGGAGTGCAATGGCGTGATCTCGGCTCCCTGAAACCTCCGCCACCTGGGTTCAAGTGATTCTCCTGTCTCAGCCTCCCTAGTAGCTGGGATTACAGGCACGCAACACCATGCCTGGCTGATTTTTGTATTTTTAGTAGACACAGGATTTCACCATGTTGGCCAGGCTGGTTTTGAACTCCTGACCTCAAGTGATCTGCCCGCCTTGGCCTCCCAAAGTGCTGGGATTATAGGCATGAGCCACCACACCTGGCCCAGAGTATATCTTATTAAATTATTATCATAAATTTGCATCCTCAGGGAATCTGAGTTTGGAGGAAATCTGATGGGCTCCCAGTTTAATTATCATCCCTGGTTTAAATCTCTTGACTGTTCCTAGACAGAGAGGCTTAGTCTCTGCTTGGACTCCTTCAATGCTGAGATCTCCTTAGACTTTACCTTTTGATTCCAGATGGTGCGAAACATTGAACTACTGTCCCATTAGTCAAATTCCACCTTCTACCCCTGTTCTTAATTCTACCATCTGGGTCCAAAATAAGGAGCCTATTCATGTACCAGCAGACTTTTGCCAGGTGAGGACTTCAGTCGTGTTTTCACTGGGCCTTTTCATTTCTCAGATAAATCAGCCATCTTTTGTTTCCATGGCAGGATTTCATGTTCCCCGCAGCATTCTGGTTGTTCTCCTTAGCAGTACAGTTGTTTATCCCAAACTCCCAAACCACCTCCTTTGTAAAGAACTGTGATCGTTGGCAAGTCATCTTCTCTCAGCCCATGTTTCCTCTTCTGTAAAATCAGGATATCATGGTACCTGCCTCAGAGGGTTGCTGTGAGAATGAAAAGAGATGCTGTGAGTTAAAACATAGTACCTAGCGAGCAGTAAGTGCTGAAAAAATAAGAGCTACTCTTATCATCAAAGTATCTCTTAGTTCTTGATCCCAGTACTAAATACCAGATGTCCAGAACAGGACCATCCTGACCCTTTCATGCAGTCACCTGCTCCTCCCGGCTTCATATAATTCATGAATTTAGCATCATGCCCTGCTATCTAACTGTATCAAAAAAGGCAAGGGCTTTCATTTGGCTGGATCCATGCTTCATGAGTCCACATTTGCCTTAAATGATCACTATTTCCAATTTTTTTATATACTTACAAACCACTCTTCATTTTTTCCTTAGTTCATGGATTCTATCGTCTTCCCCTTGTTGAAAATCACAACCTTATTTATCTGTCTTCAGAGTTTTTTGGCAGCTTTTCCCACTCTCCAGAGGTTTGTAGAACATGTTCTTATCTGCAAAGCCTCTGGCTACCTGGATATGTTATTTTTTGGACCACAGACCTGAGTTAGAAGGTTGAGTTGGGAAGTTCTGTATTACTGGGCACTTTTTTCTGGCTTTCCCAGAGACCGTAGAATCAGAGAGGAGTTGAAAAACAGTATTTTCTTTTATATGTTTTAGTGTCATTTATACAGCCAAAGCAGGAGACAGAAGAACACCCTTGTGCAATTCAATAGACCATAACTTGAGGGACCTGGACCTCTGGTTACTCTTGTACTTTTATCATAATTTTCAGTTCCTTCTGGAAGTTAAGGCCCTTTTCTTACTCTGTTTTTACAGGCCATTACTGGCAATCAGCATGCAGTTTACCTGTGCCCAGTTTTTGTGTTTTTTCATGTCTTTTGAAAATCAACCCTCACACTATGGCTAGATTGAATGCATTCTTTGCAGGCATTCTGTTCTTTTCTACACTGGTATTGTTTGTGTTTGCATAATTGCAATTTGCCTTCTTAAGAGGTTTCCAAATCTCTTGGGCCATCTTTATTAGAGGAAGCAGCACTGTACAAACATAAGTAGACTTTAAATATTTCTTTAGCCCTCCAGTTTATAATGTTTGGTCATGTTTCTTTTTAAAGACTTCGGGATTAGATTAATGTGTTTGGGGGCAAGGAGACTCTTCTAGGTATTCTTTGTCTTAGTGATTTTATTAAAAGGGTACCTTGTTGTAATGTACCTACCTCATAAAGTTTTTGTAAGAATTCAATGGGTATTGCAATTCACACATAACTGGGTGTTACAGAACACCCAGAGTAGTGCCAGGCATGTGTTCAAGGAGTGTTGGCTACTACTGCTGTTCTTATCATCATCATCATCATCATCATGTTCATTGAAAAAGAAAATTTCTGTTTCAAAGAAAAAAAAAAAAATCCTGCTCTTCTATACAGTATGCAGCCAAATGTTCCTTTCCCAGATGCTCTCATTTTGTCCTAAATCACAATTGTTATTTCAATGAAGAGCTCCTCCTTTCAGCTGCTATTGTTGTGAATACTATTTTAAATAGAGTGGTTGGAGAAGGCCTTTCTAAGGATGTAGCAGCTGATAAATCTCTGAGAAAGCCAAGAAAGTATCTGCAGGGCATGTAGGTGAGGCAGGGGGAAGAGCACGGGCAGTGACCATGCCGTGGGAGTACGTTTGTCCTGTGCAGAAACAGCATGGCGTCCAATGTGACATAGCGTGGAGCGAAATAGGCTGGCAAGAATACGTTGCCACGTGAGGTCTGAGAGCTAGCCGGGGTTGGGTTACAATAAGAGCTTTGAATTTATTCTGTGAGAGGTGAGAAAAAATTAGAAACTGCTGAGCAGGGGTGTGGTTGGCTTGTGTAGAAAATAGATGAGACGGAGGCAGGAGTGGAAGCAAGGAGACCATTTGCAAAGTTATCACAGTGGTCTTGGTGAAAGATGCTATTAGTATGGCCTGGAGTGGGAGTCAAGGAGTGGGTGTGAGGTGTTCTGATTTCAAATATATTTTGAAGATAGTGTCTACAATAAAGACGTGTAAAGCAGTGAGGGTCTAGAGGATTAGGCAGAGAGGGAAATCAAGTAGAACCGGAGAGTTCTTTGTTTATTTGTTTACCTGTGCGAACCAGCTACTTTTGGAGAGAGAAGTACTAGACTAGGAGAGGTTTGGAGTGGGGAAGTCAGTCCTTTGTTAAATTTGAGATGCCTGTTAGACTTGCAGTAGTATATGTGATCCTAAGCAAAGTAGCACCATTTGAAGAATTTTCTAGCTTCAATTTGTTATCTGTGTCACACCTGATCTGTTTCTAGGAGGATGTCAATTATTTAGGAGAAGAAAACCACCAAATAAAAATTTAAACAAAACAAGTAATAGACTTGGTTTCAAAATCATTATCTGCTTCTTTTAAGAGTTATAGGGGACCTGCATCCACTGCCTAAATGAAAACACAGTACTTTCCAAATATACATTGGATTAATTAGAAGCTCAAAGCTCTGTTTTTATTGCTTTAAGAGAAAAAAAAATTATCACCACATTATAGTGGCAATTTCTCTGATGGAGACTGAAATAGTGGATGATGATGATGGAAATTTCAGAGTAGCACACACCTTATTGAGTGATTACATTTTAAAATACATGTGTATTCGTTTATTCATATAATCTTTTTTTTTTAAATGAGAGCACTCTTTTAATTATATTATGACACTGACTTGGTAAAAGAGAAAAGAGATCTCTACTGAAACTCTCCCTGAAGGAGCTGATGTTATAGAAACTGGGATTTTAAAAATATTTTTAGCTGAGAATATTTATATTAACTGGATAACTGCAAAGATCACCTCCTTTTGACTATAAATATGGAGCTGGGTTGTACAGAATTATATTTAGCTCTGAGAAACTAATCTTAACAGTGCATGTTTTAAAATAGTAGGACTTCTCAGTTTGTACACCAAAATTACAGACTCCTTGATACCCTTCTTCCAAAGTTTTCAGAAGTTGGGACTTAGAAAAGTTTCATTTTGGTATTAGAGATGGTATCTTACAGCACTCTGATTTGAAAGTTAGTACAATGAATGAAGTGACTTTCAAAGAACAAAAGGAGGCCGGACGCGGTGGCTCAAGCCTGTAATTCCAGCGCTTTGGGAGGCCGAGACGGGTGGATCACGAGGTCAGGAGATCGAGACCATCCTGGCTAATACGGTGAAACCCCGTCTCTACTAAAAAATACAAAAAACTAGCCGGGCGTGGTGGCGGGCGCCTGTAGTACCAGCTACTCGGGAGGCTGAGGCAGGAGAATGACGTGAACCTGGGAGGTGGAGCTTGCAGTGAGCTGAGATCTGGCCACTGCACTCCAGCCTGGGCAACAGAGCCAGACTCTGTCTCAAAAAACAAAAAAACAAAAAAACAAAAAAAACAAAAGGAATCAATATGCCTAATTGTGTTTATTGCTACTTTTTCGTCTTTGCTAGATGCTTTAGAAGACAGAGGCCCTCTTTAATTTGTTGATGCTTAGATGCGTGATGTAATCTTGAACAGACTGATCTGCGCTCTCATAATTCCAAAGTTTCTTCCTGACTACTTGATAAAAATGCAACCTTAGGTATGTTTTGGAAGACCTCCAAGTTATTTCAATTTTATACAGGTATATAGAATTAATATAAGTGCTACACATCTTAGCAGTAGAAACATTTTCAGTTATAATTAGAAAACATCTTTCTTAAATGTCATCATTTGATATCACCAGTGATATCATAGTGAATATTTAGGCAATTTTATCCCTGGGCCTCGTCCACAGACATTTTTCTAGTAAGGTTGACTAAGGCACTAACAAGCCAATACAATGAGCCTATGATTGGTAGCAGGGTGGGGAATGTCTATATCGTTCATATATTGCATCCCAATATTCTATAGTAGGTATTGAAACATGCCATACCCACTTCTGTGCCAAGGAGTTTTGTAGAGTTGATGAGTCAGGAAATCTAAGTTCTGATCTGATTCTGTTAGAAGCTGATTCACTGGCTTTGTACAAGTTATTTCACTTTTCTAGAGATTGGTTTCCCCAGCCATATGATTACGGGGTTCAAATGATTGAACTTTGATGTCTCGTGTTAAACCACCTTTATTCCTCTCTGTGTGGGAATGGGAAAAGGTGGACACCTCTGTCTCAAAATAGAAGCTTGGGGATGAAAAAGGAGAGGAACTAAGTTTATAACCACAGAAGTGGGGGGTCAGACGGCATGGTTAGAGCACTTTCACGAATGCATCTGGTGTCAGCTGCGGACCTCTAAAACTAAGTACTGGTGTTCACCTGAGAAGAAGTTATCTGTGTTCTCTTTCCCATACTGCTTTACCAGTAAAGGTGATGATGAGAGAGGTGGTGGTGGTGGTGTTGTGAGTGATGGGGTTTGTGGAGGTGATGGGTGGAGGTGATAGGAGTTGTACTAGTTTTCTAGGACTGTTACAATAAAGTAGCACAAACCAGGTGACTTAAAACAATAGAGATGTATTCTCTCATAGGACCTGAGGCTTGTTGTTTGAAATCAAGGTGTTGGCATGTACCTCTCCCTCTGAAGGCACTATGGAATAATTCTTTCTTGCTTCTTTTAGCTTCTAGTGGTTGCTAGAAATCCTTGGCATTCCTTGACTTGTAGATTTATCCCTCCAATCTCTACCTCCTTCTTCACGTAGTCTTCTCATTTGTGCATCTATGTTTCTGTGTTCAAATTTCTTTCTTTTTTTGAACACACTGGCCATTTTGGGGTTTAAGGCCCATTCTACTGCAGTGTGACCTTATTTTCATTGCATCTGCAAAGACTCCATTTTCAAATAAGATCACATTCACAGGTTCTGGGTGGCCATGAATCCTTGGGGGGGGGCACTGTTCAACCCAGAACATGAGTGGCGGTAATGGAGATGGGATGGTGGTATTCATGGGTGTAGTGATCTGTGGTGAGGGTGTTGGTGGTATTGATGGTAGTGATGATGTGGGGATATTTTTAAGGCAAGATGACTACCTGAAAGTCAGGCAGAATAGCTTTTTGGGCTGCTTCACTACAGGGTGTTCCCTAGTGTGTCCCCATGTCTGGCATGAACTAAAGAGGGTCTTGTGCCTCATACATTTTCCTGAAGGCTTCCCTGTGCCTTGAGATGAGGCGAGTTACAGAAGACTGGCGTAGAATTGGGATGTCTGGCTGCTCAGGTATGATTACTTCAGTCGTTTTTAACTTTGAGAGTTTAAAGAATGTTTACTAGTACTAGAAATTTCAGGATGCAGATTTAAAGAGATTATAATAGACTAAACACAAAGTAAGTGATAGATAATTACCAGCAGTCATGATCCTGCTCTAATGGAAGGCCTGGAGGGATCCATATATCTCCACTGCATATTGCCTTTTCTTGGTTGCAGCTTCCAGTGGATGGTCTGTGGCCCCAGCTCACTCCCACATAGACTCATAAGGCAGCGTTCTCTCACTTCCAAGAAGCAGGGCTTTGGCTTCACCCTACCTGAAGATTGGATAGTGTTTTACCTTCTCCATTTGAACTTTGCAGCCGAGGGTTCCATCTCACATGACACGCACTCAGTTGTAGCAAATATGCTTATTGTACATTGATCCAAATTTGGCTGCAAACCCGTGACTGGTCCTTGGCACATGCATCACCACAGAGTAACAACAACAAAAAAGGCCTATGGATGATGTCTTAAGGGCCCTTAGAGAGGTAAGGGGAGGCAGAAAGCAGTTGTATCCTCATGACACCAAGGCAGATGTTTCTGTCTTCAGGAAGGAAGACAGTATTTCTCTGTACAAAGCACTTTCAGTTTCTTACAGAGTAATCATATTTAAATATAAGACATTCAACTTGTAATCAAAATGGGAAATAGATAATAACACTGTTAAGGAAAATATGCTTGATGCCTTTGGAGTCCATGTTCAGGATCATCTTCCTCTTATTTCTTATAAGAAATTTTACAAGGTCTGTCCTCATGTCATTCCATGGGCTGAAATTGTATCTGTTCTTTCCCTTGCTCTAAAAGTTATATTGAAGGAGTGATTTTGCACTGTTGTACACTAAACAAGCCCCTACTCAGAAATTTTAAAAACATCTGAACTCATATTCAGATATAATGGAGTAAATGAATAATTTTTTCAGCCAGAGGGTTTTCTCAATTAGCATTTTTAAGGTCAAAATTTACCCTAGAATCCTGCAGAATCAGTGACTGTGAGTCACCTACTCTTTCCCATCCCGTAATCTGTTTCTTACTGTCCACCTACTAGGCACCAAGTGAAATACCCTTTTTATGTTTCTCGACTCTAGCTTGCAGAGAAGAGTAAAGAGAAATAAGTACTGAAGGCAGGAAGGTATTTGGAGGAAGGTAGCACCCCCCCAAATCCCTTTAACAGTGGGAACATCAAACTGAGCCCTTGAAGACTAGAGTCCTGGGTACTCAATAATGTTCAAAGTAAAAGTATGTCAGAAAATTGGATCAACACTGATTTATAAACTAAATTAAACAACATGCATTAAACATAATCTATGGGAAGCCGCAAAATATTGTGCCTTGCATATTTTTTAACCTTAGCGATAACAATTCTTAGACCAAAATGGAAATCTCCAGTGCTGCCTGTTTGTCAAGGAAGCCTTCTTCATTATACTTCAGATAGAACTAAGGGACAAAATTATTTTGATAAACTTCTTTTTTACTTTTCCATTTTCTAGAGATAGTGTCTCGATTTGTTACGCAGGCTGGAGTGCAGTGGTGCAGTCATAGCTCACTGCATCCTCAAACTCCTGGGCTCAAGTAACCCTTCCACCTATGTCTATCTCCTGGGTAGCTGGGACTACAGATGCATGCCACCATGCCCAGCTAATTTTTATTTTATAAAGTAAGAATCTTGCAATGTTGCCCAGGCGAATCTTGAACTCCTAGCCTCAATCATCCTCCTGCCTCAGCCTCCTAAAGCTCTTTGATTGCAGGCGTGAGCCACTGTGCCAGGCCTCTTTCTTACAACTTTAGAAGTTTTCCATAAAATTTCTCCTGTAGGTAAAGCCAGGTTATTCAGTGGAATTTATCCTTAGAATACATGTAAATTTGTGCCAGCAGATTTTTTTTTGTCTTTTTTATTTGGTTGCCAGTGTTATGATAGCCGTTTATTTCTCATCAATTTGGTTCATGCTGAATGCCTTGTGTTGGTGAGCCTTATTGCTGTGTCTTTATTAACAAAGCCTCAGAGGTATTTTGGCAATTGGTCAAATATTTGCAAAATGTCCCAATTAGCCAAGTGGAGAATTTATTTATTGTTGAGCGGATAACAGATTTTTAAAGTGGGATTATCAGGTAAAATGCTACTACACAGTGAAAGCCTGCTATGGTGCAAAGCCTAGGAAATCACCAAGAACCAGCCCTTCCCTTCCCTCCATTTCCCGGAAGTGTCCCAGGAAGGTCTCGTCTTTCATCAGCTATTGACTGAGAGAGATTTTTGCAGCCGTAATGGAATTGCCCTCTTGACAGTGTCACTCGCTTTTGGTTTAAGCCCAAGAAAGGTACAGCAAGCCAAGTCCCATTTGCTGCACTTTGACTGGGGTGTGGGCTTGTGTGTGTCTTCACACTCTAGCACAGACTTGGATTTTTTTTTTTTTTTTTTTAATGAGACTATCAGGAAGAACACTTTTCCTTCACTGCATATTTTTTACTGTTATTATTGTTGAAACTATTCCTTCCACCTCCAACCTTTCCCCTTTACCACACACACACACACACACCCCCCACCCCCCAAACCAACAACAACAGCAAAAAACCCAAATTATATGAAGGGCAAAGGTAATGCAGTTAATCTCTGAATTACTTTGGATTCCTAACATAGAAAGAACCTAAACAAGAACAGCATCTGTTCAAAGTAAAAGAATGTTTTCTTATAAAAAATATTGTTATTGCTTATTTTAGAATTGCCATTATGCTTTTGAAATGTACTATGAGAATAATAAATGTTAATTACCAAAGATTAGAAAGTGCGGCAAGGAGAAGGATAAAAAAAAGTCTCCAAAATTGTGTTCACCCGAAAAAAACAATCACTGTTAGAAATATCAGGTTAATGCTTTCCAGATACTTCTTTTTCTTTTTCCTTACTTTTCACATGTTTTTTCTGTTACTTTTTGTGTTTTATTTTAGGCTTTGGATGGGGATGTATGTATCTGTGAATGTATTTGGGTGAACACAAGTATGTTTTTTCATATAGGTCGTGATGATGATGATTAAAGGCAGTCTTTCTCTGTTGCTCAGGCTGGAGTTCAGAGGTGCAGTCATAGCTCACTGTAGCCTGAAACTCCTGGGCTGAAGCGATCCTCCTGCCTCAGCCTCCTGAGTAGCTGGGACCACAGGTGTGTACCACCAAACCTGACTGATTTTTAAATTTTTTGTAGAGCTGAGGTCTCCTTATGTTTCCCAGGCTGGTCTCAAACTCCTGGGTTCAAGGGATTCTCTTGCCGTGGCTTCCCAAAGTACTGGGATTACAGACATAAGCCACCATGACCAGCCTATATAGAATATTATTTTGTGTTGATTATTTTAAAACTGGTTAATTCTTTCATGTTCTGGTGGGGGAGCAGGAGCAGAGTGTTATAAGAGAGAATATCCCAGAATAAGTGACCAGATAAATTCCTTTTGGTGAATGACACTTATGGTGAGATATTAAGGTTGAGATCTGTTGTCATGCTAAGAATGGGGAGACAACCCTTGTAGGTAGCAGGGATCTCAATTGACAAGGCCTTTGTGTGGAAGGAGAGCTTGGCTCACTCATGCATCTGGAAGAACCAGGGGGCTGAAGCACACAGGAAACTGGAGAGACAAGATAAAAGGTGGGCAGGGATCAGATCATCCAGGTGTCTTCAAGGCCATGCTTGTTTAACTTATTGTCTTGTAACTGTCTTTCTCTGGTCAATATTCTAAAAATGGTAGATTGTGGTGTTAAGAGCCTGCCCTTGGAGTCAAATAAATCTGTTGTGTAAACTTAGGCAAGCTAATTAATGTCCCCTAGTCTTAATTTCCAAATCTTTAAAGGGAGATGATTGTAGGAACTTTCTGAAGGGACCATTGGGAAAAAAAAGTCAAATTATATGTGTAAAACAATGAAGAGGCTGGCACCACTTTTAATAAGTTTTATGATTGAATTTATTCAATGCGCATTGATAGAGTAGCCAAGGGCTTGGTCAAGAAAGGTTATTTAGCAGAAGCTATAATGGAGCTTCAAAGAGCAGAGCAGTGAAACTTGCACTTCTCCTCACCACGTTTGGAATAATGAGCCCAGGCGTCCCATTGACCAGTGTCCTCATGCAGAGCCAAGTGCAATTACTGTCTTTTTAAGTTCTTAAGGGCAGAACCATGGCTTTTCTTACTCATTCTTACCCAGCATCATACTCTCAGTCAGGACTTTTTTTTTTTTTTTTTTTTTTTTTTTGTGACAGTCTCACTCTGCTGTCCGGGGTGGAGTGCAATGGTTTGATCTTGGCTCACTGCAACCTCCGCCTCCCAGGTTCAAGTGATTCTCCTGCCTCAGCCTCCCAAGTAGCTGGGATTACAAGCGCGCACCATCACGCCCAGCTAATTTTGGTATTTTTGGTAGAGACGGGGTTTCATCATGTTGGCCAGGCTGGTCTCGAACTCCTGGCCTTGGGTAATCTGCCCACCTCAGCCTCCTAAAGTGCTGGGATTACAGGCATGAGCCATTGCACCCAGCCAGCACTTTTGAAGTACAGATGGTCAGTGAATTCATGTGGAATGTCTGATAAATAACAAAAGCCACTGTGAATCACAGCCTTTTCTTTCCAGAAGGGAGACCACACTTTTACTCCAGTGCAGACTTTATGTATATAGAAAAATTGAAACATACTTTAAAAGATGTTTAAAATATATTGCAGCTTTTAAAAAGGAGGTTGAAAATCTGTAAAATTGTATGGTTCCATTAAAAACATGGCATACATCCAGAGTGGTTGTGGCACTTGTATCAAGCGGTGCAGCTATACACACTCTCTAAGGCAGGCAACTGTAAGGACTGTCCTCTGCTTCTGGCATTCCACATTGGCTACTAAATATATCGACCACCACCTCTGCATGCACGGCAGTAATTATTAACGTATTCCTGATGGTTTTCTCTGGCTGTGAAATTATGGAAAATTAAATATAGTTTATATTTTTACAATGAACATATATTACCTTTATAATTAAAAAATAAAATAAAAAGTCACTTAAAATTTCTTCAATTTTTTTTCACACTACTCTTCATGTAACTTCATATTTGTATCCAGCACTCACAACTCCAAGGACCATGCCCACATATTCTTTTATAATTTTAAAAATAGATTATAGTAGGTCTTTCAAATACTGAAATCTCAGCACTTAAGTAGATTTCAGTAGGGCACCTGATGGGTACAATTCAAAAATACTCAATTTGCTCTTAGGAGACTTGAATTGGCTGGGTGCAATGGCTCACACCTGTAATCCCAGCACTTTGGGAGGCCGAGGCAGGAGGACTGGTTGAGACTGGGAGTTTGAGACCAGCCTGGGCGACACTGTGAGACTCTGTTTCTGCAAAAAATTTTTAAAAATCAGCTGGGCATGGGGGTGTGCGCCTGTAGTTCTAGCTACTCAGGAGACTGAAGCAAGAGGATCTCTGAAACTCAGGAGTTCAGGGATGCAGTGAGCTGTGATCATGTCACCATACTCCAGTCTGGACAACACAGTGACAGCCTGTCTTTAAAAACAGAAAGCAAAAAAAAAAAAAAAAAAAAAAAAGAGATTTGAATTGCATGATTCCATTCTTGCTTTGGTCATTTACTGGGTATAAACTCGTTTTCCTCGTCTGTAAAACACAGAAAACAGTGCCTCCCTTATGTGAGTTATAGATTATCTGATGATTCAAATAATATATGAAAGTACTTTTAAACTAACGACACAAATACTAGCTGCTGTTTATTTATGATTCATTAATTAGTGTTGTATCCTATGAAGGCTCCAGTTTTGTTTTTATCAAAGATCATGTGGAGAAATGGCTTGCATTGGGATAATTTATGACTTATTAAAACAGTTTCCTTCTAATTAAGGGACTGTTCTCTTTGGAAATTAGATATTAAATGTATGGTTTTTGTGGCAACACTGGGATCTGTGCTGTACTGCTACTCCCTAAAAAAAAGGTCTTTTTAATATTTTAAGCATTGATCAGACTTGAGGCTATTTGCTTTCCCATCCTCAGACCCTCAAGTGCTTGTTACAGGTTAGATTGTGCTTGATATTCAGAATTGAATATAGAAGCGTGTGCTCTGCACGTGGTTGGTCAGCTGGCTTGGAGAGGCTGGATTCTTCATCATGACACAATTATAGAAAAATACAGGGTTTTCCTGAGTGGCCCAAAAGGAGATGAGGTGGGTGTTGAGCAATTAGGACCTTATTTCTTTAAGTTTCTCCTGAAATTGTTAAAAGTCAGCTCACCTCAAGACACTTCTTAGTTTTTTTGTTTTGTTTTGTTTTGTTTTGTTTTGCCAAAACACAAGGCATCAAATGTTTGAAAATATCCTTGGTGCTCAGCTATAGAAGTTTCTTGAATCCATGAGTAATAAGGAGCTATTTGGCATCATTAAATATGGAGTGTTGGTTTATCACTCCAGTGAATGATTCAGGAGAGAATACTGAGTTAGCTTCCTGCTGAGACATGGAGGATACCTGGAGTTTATCTAGCACATCTCTGTGAGATCCCTGAGAGCCTCCTAGATGAGAATGCAGGTTTATTACTTCTACCTGCTGAGGAGACAGAAAATTAGTATGATAATGGTGATAATTGTTCTGTCCTCTGGACAGCCTGGACATCAGGGAAGCTTTGAGGTTTCAGTAAATGCTTATTTATTCCTCTGCTTTTGGTACAGGCCCATGTCTCTTGGTGAAGATGAGAGATACATAGAAATATAATATAAGCCCCATGTGTAACCATATGAAAAAAGTAAAAAGAAGTAGATAAATAATTTTAATGAACTCACTTAACATATCTAAATTATTACCATTTCAACATGTAATCAACATAAAAATTAATGAAGTATTTTAAATTCTCTTTTTGGTGGTATGCTACATACGCAAACTCTCGTGCATACTTTGTACTTAGAGCACATCTCAATTCGGACTAGCCATGTTTTGAAGGCCTTTTCGCCAATAGTGGCTATTGGGGACCATGGTGGACAGTGCAGGTTTATTCCTTAGCAACCTGGCCCGTAGTACAAAGTGCTGTTTCCGGGAGACAGCCTTTACTCCTCACTAAGTATTTATTGGGTATCTAATATTTGCACAGTTTACTACATTTTGGTTATATAACCATATAACTTGAATTTTAATCAATGAATCAAGAAACATAAAAAATAGTATAAATAAAGTGAAGTTTCTGGATATCTGCTTGCTATCATATCTTCTGTATGATACAGAAGCAACTGAGTATGAGTTTTCATGAATTTGCAGTGTAGCTTTGGGATCATCCAAGTTAAAATTATAGGCTATGTGACATAAAAGGCATTGGCACTGGGGGGATTTGTGTAGCATCAGGAAGAGCTAGACAGTCATCTTCGAAAAGCAGGTGAAACTGAAATAGAATAATGAACCCAAGGGACTGCCATCGAAGAGATGTAGTGTACTATTTAGGTGTCAGAGACAGAAAAAATAAATAGTGAAGGTGGCTAGGAGCACGAACTCTAGTAGAAGGGAGGCATTGCCAATTACAGGCCTTGATTTGTATTCGAGGCACATCTTTTCTTGGGTATCTCTTGAGTTCCATGAAGATAGCCAATGAGTAGTGCGTAATAATTGTACTGCCTTTCTGCTAGGTGGCAGCTGGTGTTAGCCAATGTTTGAATACATTTTCAAACTTAATTTTTACAAAAAATGTCATGAAATAGGCACTATTATTATCTCCATTAATTAATGATGAAATTGTAAATACACTGATGTTAAGAAGTGGAACTAGGACCACATGGGTATTAAATGGAGGGACCAAAATTTTGGCCCAGTTTTATCCAACTGTAAAATCTTTTATTTTTATCTTATAATTCTCTTCAAATTAGACAATACCATGGCCCAAAATATAAATAACTAGTCAGAGATTATAAACATATATCTGTATGAATGGAGAAGCTTGATTACATGTTGTCTGATTTTAACCAGCTTAGATTGAAATTAAAGTATTAAGTGTACTTAAATTGTTTAACTTATTCGAGAACCAATTCAGAGGCCACTTTCTATAAAGAGCCCCACTTCAAGTCCCTTATTTGGAATTCATCTCTCCTTCCTCGGCTCTCCCCAAACAATTTACACATCTCTTGGTGCATAATAGCCTTCTCCTTTGATTATAGTTATACATGAGCATGTTTTATCTGCCTTTTCTCTCCAGCCGCTACATGTGTCTTATACACAAAATAGCTGCTCAAAATATGTTTCAAATAGATGAACTAAATGACTAGATGGATGGATAGATGAACAAATGAATGAATAAATGAATAAAAATATTCTTGTCCCCTTCAAAATAAGAGAAGTGTTTGTACAAATTATCTTGAGAGTAGGTAAAAAGCCTTTGCAAAAAAACCCCGGGGGTAAAACCCTCTGATTATGGCAATAATATGCAACGTAACTATTGTAAGAGGAGGGCAGTTTGAAAAACTCAAATAGTCACGTACTTGAAATATTAACTATTCATACTATGCATATACTGGTTTACCATCCAGCACATAGATACAGTTTGTCTTTGACTTCACAGAGCTGGCTTCATGCAGCTCTTTTAGAAAACATATTTTTCCTGACCCCCCTCCAAGCTGTACTTGACAGGGACAAAACTGAGAGCGTTGGTCACTGCAGGAATCATTGTGAGCTTTTAGGAGGGGAAAGTCATTTCTATGACTAGTAGTTTTCAGGAGACATGGGCGTGGTTTTCTCTTTTCACACGTTTTAGACAAAAGTGGCAGACTGATGAGTTTAATACAGAGGAATACCATGGCTTGTTCATGGGGGAGTAACTTTTTACAGGAAGGTTTATTATCTTTGTCATCCGAATCCATATGCCATGCTCAGAAAATACAAGGGATCTCTGTCCCGAGTGGAGCAGAAATAGTTCTTTCATGCTGAAATGTACTTTGGTCACCATTTGACATTTTTAAGAAGCAGCTCTGTGAAATATTTTTGAAAGTGGATTTATGTATTCATATTCATTCATGTGCTATTTTCTCATCTATATATTCCCCATCTTATTCCAGAAAGGATTTAAGCTGGCTCATCCATTTGTTGTATTTGGAATGTTTCTTTATAGGTCAAGGACTAGTTTTCCAGTGAATTGATTTAAAGAACTGCAGTCCTCTGACTCAGGCTTGAATTCACTTATGATATTGGCCATTTGGGATCTCTCTCTGTTATATGGGCAGAGTAAACACAAGTGTAAATCTGTGACAACGTTTTGGATTTCTCAGATCAGGTACTCCATCATCTGCTTTTTATCACGTACAAAAGAAATACAAGGCCATTTATTTCCCTATTACCCTGTGTTCTGGATTTTTCTATTTATAAATGATATTTTATATGCTCTGTTTAGCAGTTAGTAATGAAGCTTAAAGGGAAACCATTTTAATTAATGCCTTATTTGCAAGTGTAGCATGCGTCTCTTTTCTTTGATATTATTGGAAATTATTTTAAATTCAGTCAAAAGAAGGTGCTTCAGGCAAATGAGGACTTGCTAATAGAGAGCTGTATTATTTCATTTTACTAATGAAATGCTGTTAATTTTTTCTCTGTATTTTACCTGCTGCAACTGGTTTCCTTGACTTTGTTCATACCACTAGGATTTTTGCAAACAAACAAACAAACAAAACTGACTATGAGTATTTAATAGAACCATTGCAATTTTCTGTCAAACAGGTTTTGAAATGTATCTGGTGCTTAACAACACATTGCTTATTTATTTATTTCAAACCATTAGCTACTATTACATTATAACTAAAACACACACACACACACACACACACACACACACACAGAGAAAGCTTTGGTTCAATTATATTAGATAGCCCTCCTGTTTCCATTGTGTTTGGGGGAAGTAAATGTAATAAATAATTCTAAACTCAGTAAGCTGTCTGTTGAATTCCTGTTGGAATTAGCTGAGAGTTTGTATGGAAAAGGCTTAGCCTAGAACTTCATATGTATGGGGCTAGGGGATAGAACACTTGAAGGGATGGCATGGGCCACAGGGCTGAAAAGAGGTGCTGAGTTAGGATAGGATATAAGAATGTATAAGAATAGGATATAAGAATATCTAAGAATAGGATATAAGTGTGGCAGCACTGAAAATCAGATGGACATTTGCTTCAAAACCAAGCATCAACACTCAATCTACCTCTTAAACCTCTTTGAACGTCTCTTCCCTATCTTTGATGGCAGAATGGTAATACTTATTTTGAAGGTGTCAGGATTGGTAGCAGTGTGTGAAGATCACAGCATGTATTATGAACTCATAAATAACATTGCCTGGGGTGTTATTTTTGTTAAGTTCATCATCATCATTATCATCATCATCAAATATAATCCATTGCTTCAAAGAATTTATAGTCTAGTTAGGGACAAAAAGATTGTGTGTTCGTGTGTGTTTATATTAAAGATGTGTTGGAATTCTTATTAAGTATCAATTTCATTGCCAACATGGACATGGCAAATGACAGATTTCCCCAAAAATTATTGAGGGAATTACTGAGATTAGATATTGAGGAGATTCTAGGACACCAAAACCAAGGCAACTGAAGCACTAAGGCACTCGACAAAATGAAATGCAAACGAATGTCCAGAGGTTTCAGCACAGAAGTTGGTCTGGGGGCCAATTAGAAAAGCAGAGCTGAGCAGAAACAGTGGCAATGCGGGGTGAATGCAGCCGACCGGGAAACCTGCCGTGAATTGTATTTTATTCCTGGCAAGGCCTTATTTGAAGTTTTCTTTCTTGATTTTGTTCTTCCCTGCTACTGCTAGCCACATCTGACAGATACACTAATATACAAAAAATTAAATAACAATAAAAATAACATTATAAGACGTGCCTCAAGGGAGAATGAATATCAAGTACCAGATGATGCTGGAATGAATTCTGCTGGAGTTCAGAGGACACAGCTGTCTTATGGCCTGAGGTTTAAAGGATGACACTATGAGAAAGGAGGCCATGACATCACTTTTGAAGAAGTGTGCAGGGAGCACAATGGGAAAAGGAGGACTGGAAAAGAGATGAGATCTTGCTGGATCAGCTGAAACACCTGCCACCTGCTTGCCCAGACAGGAAATCTTAAAGTCTACGCTCCTCACCCTCAGCACCCTGCAACCAAAAAGAAAATTCAAAGGGCTCTCACTCTATTTGATTGGAGTGTTGAAGAATCTTTGGCATTGATTCCTGGTGCTTTGCTGCCCAGGCACCCCTAATCTTAGCCCCCACCACCAGGGGGCCTCCCTCCAGTCTCCTTCCTCCTAAGCATTGATCACAGCCCCCTCAGGTTTAATAAGCATGGCTATCCATGTCTAAAACAATAGTATTTTATATCATTAATTTGTTGTGAACTTTTCAAGCTTTTCTTCACAAATAGCATATGGATATTCAATTTGGAAAATTTTGATACAGGTTTAAACAAAATCAAATTCAAATAATCTGTAATTATGCCAACCCCAGAAAGCTAATGCCTTTGCTAATTTTTAGATATACTTCCAAATTTATAACATTATGAACAGTAGTACACATCAGTAAGTACACATCATATTTCACAAAACATGGGCTCACTTTTTTCTAATTCATCTTATTAATATTTTGTGAACTTTTTTCCTTGTTACATGTCTACCTCAGTAACATTTTTTTACAATCTGAAGAGAAATTAATTGTATAGAACAGAACAAGTTTCCTTTGTTCATTTTTACATATGTTTCTTCTAATGTTTTTCTCATAACCTAATATGAAAGTGATAGGTTGTGGCTACATTTTTACTTATATTCATAACAACATTTTAGGATACATTTTGTCAGAATATATTTTATGGTCAAATTGTATTTACATTTTAAAACTTTTTGGTATGTATTTACAAATTGATTTTAAAATATTGATTTATGTGAAATGGGAATGTTTGAGAGTGCCCCTTCTTGGATTTCTAGTCAATATTGAGGCTTGTTATAAAACAAATATTTATTTATAAATAAATAAACAAATAAAAGCCTTTTCTCCCACTTTGATGGGAGAAAAATTGAATGCCATCGTATTGTTATGCTAATCTCCACTAATTATAATTGCTAATTGTATTATTTATTTGTATGTTCTTGATTGTGATTTGCTTGTTTATAATATTTGCCTAATCTGGGAGGTACTTCTACTTTATTATCTTATTTTAGATAGTTCTTAATATGTATTAATAATAGTAACTCCATCTCTGAAAGACATGCCAAATAGTTTTGCTTCAGATAACCTGTCTGCTTCATATCTATCTGGATTTTTCCCCAAATCAAACCTCTTAGTCTTTTCTTTTATGGTTTTTCACTTGTTAAGTAAGACTTTCCTCACTTCCAATTATTGAAATATTTACCTACATTTATGCCTACTATGTTTATGATTGGATTTTTCATTTGTAAGTTTTAATGTTTCTTAGGTTATTTTTGATGAGAATAAAGGATCCAGTGTATAATTTTGACTGTTTATACGTATCTAGTCTGTTTTGTTGTTCTGACCATTCCTTGTAAGTAGCATACACTATAACATTCAGGGAAATTTTCAATAACTAGTAATGCACATCTTAAAAATGTTCTGGCTATTTTCACTTCTCCTTATGAAATTTAGACTTATTTATTAGAACTCCAGTACAATTTCTAGTGAAACTATGAATGGAAATGATATTTATATGAATTTGAGAAATAGGTTCTTTGCAATATCATTTTTTACCATATAGCAACATTTGTGTCTCTGTTTATTCAAGCCTTCTTTTCTGTCCTTTTGTGGAAATGTTATGCTGCCCTTCGTATAATAAGCTCTTATACAATATATTCCCAAGTGTTTACATTTTATCCTTCTCTCATTTCTTGATTTAAATGGAATGCTCCAAGTATTATACTATCCAATTTAAATGCCCACTATTGCTATTTAGACATTTTAAATTAGGAATCAGCATTGAAATAGTTAATGACTTTTTAATCATCTCATCATATTTTTAAAAATTTTTTGACTTAGTTATATTAGGGGTTAAATTTAGAATGCCTTATATTGGCACTAACTTGAACGTTTTTAAACACATCCTCCTATTATAATGTTTTGTATTATTACATGACTTTTTTTGAATAACACAAGTGTAGTTTTGTTACATAGATGTTTTGCTGAGTAGTAGCTTTTAGTGTAACCATCACTTGAATAGTATACTTTGTACCAGTTAAGTAATTTCTCTCCTTACACCCTCCCATCTTTCCACCCTTCCAAGTTTCTAATGTCTGTTATTCCACAGTCTGTGTGCGTATGTACATATTATTTAGCTCCTACTTACAGTGTGAACATGCAATATTTGACTTTCTGTTTCTGAGTTATTTCACTTAAGATAATGGCCTCCAGTTTCATCTCCCTTGCTGCAAAAAATGAGACACTGATTTTATAATTAGGATTTCAGATTTACATTCATATAAAAATTTGTCTTTAGGTTTTTGTTTTTCTGTCTTTTGGGGGGTCAGGTGTGGGCATCAGTTTATGCTAGATTCTTGATTTCTAAAGCATTCCATCTTTTTCAGTGCTCCAGAGACAAAATATTTGAAAGAATTCACCTGTGAGCTGGGTTTGGAATGGTGGTTCTTAGAAAATATTTTTAAATGTCCCAAATATTTGCTGACAAAATTATAGAATGTCTAGGATTTGCTTAAAAAGAGCCTCAGGAACAGCATGGAGGGAGGATCTGTGGGAAGTGGGAGTATTATGAAATTCTTGAGTATTTGGGCTGGTTCCTTGTGCATTGTTTTGCTTTTATGCATGTTTGACATATTCAAAAAAGTTTCTAAAAATGAAATCACCTGCAAAATGTTTTCAGTGGTGGTTACAGATTTTCTAATGCCTCTAGTAATTTTGGTAATTTACATATTATTAGGAAATAATGAGATTTTAATATTCTTAAACATGTGCTTTTATCAAGTCTCCTATGTCTAATTTAGTGCATTTCTGTTTTATCTCTTAATAAGATTAGAGTTTCACTTTAAAATCATCTTTCTAACTCACACCTCTGATCAGACTACCCACCTGTGGGCAACTACTTTACTTCCTCAATTGAATTTGGAATTTATTCTTGGGTAGGCAACAAAGCCTTCATGCCCTGACCCCAGGTGCCTCTCAAACCTGAGCCCCAGCTTTGTTTTCTCCTCCACTTTCCCACACTCCTAAGAGACACTTGGAAATTCTTCCTCCTCAGCCTGGGGTGCTGTCAGCCATAGAACAGTGACCATCTTCTCCAAGACCCCCACAGAATGTTGTTTCTCTTAAGCCTTCCACAGATTCCCCCTTGTTTCTCTCTTCTCTCCGTTCTCTGAACCACACAATGTGTGCTATATTAGGTTTGCATGTTTGGAAACCCACATTGTTCTTTTTTCCACCTATTCTACTAGCAGAGACCTTCCCCTTCAGGTGGCATGGGGAGAATATTTTTAGGGTAAGCATGTAGAAACAGGCTGCATATGTGCCTTAGGTCAGCAGTCTTGTTGTATGTCTGAAGCACTGAAGTAGGTGCTCAGTAGATGTTTGTAGGATGAATGCTGAGTGAATGTAGTGGGCAGGATACAGGCAGGTGATTGGGAGCCTAGTAGGACTGGTCCTGATGGGATTAGTGGAGAGAAGTAGTGGGAGATCACTTGGGGTCACGTTGTCATTCACAGTTTGTGAATGGGAGCAAATAGGGCTGGTGGTGACTGCAGGAGGCAAAGAACATGTACACAGGCAGTATAAAGAACTCTTGCTCTTCACGGGTTACCACAACAATGTGTATCTTTCCCAACTCATAATTAGTAGCAATGATGTTTGTATTAAGGTAACAGAAATATGCTCCAAAAGTAGTTTCTCATTATATTGAAATCATTTTATCTTCATTTGTTTTACTGCCATTACACCACAATGACTATAATAAAAGTTTTAGAAAAACAGTTATCTGAACTTCAAAGCTGTTTGCATAGAGGACGTTTGCTAGAGTGTGCTTTTCCTCCATTTACCCTAGGGTGAGCTAACTGTGGCCTTCCCCTGAAAGATCACAGGCTATTTTACAAGTTTTCTTGTGAGCCGCTCAGCTTTCTTATACGCATGAATTACGCCAGGGAACTGATTTGGGTGGACAGAGCCCGGAAATGTCCTGTTTCAACTGATTTGTTTAAGATGGCCATCAACATGTGCAGGTATGGAATGTAGACTTTCTATTATGGGGCCTTTTAAGACTCTAGACCATCGTTCAAATTAATTTCGTTAGCCAAAGTTTTAGGTCTTTTGTCCAGTGTGCTCATTTGCTTCTTGGTTTGCTGGTGTTATTCGGATCAAAGAAGGTCTGTCACTGGAGGAAAATGGCCAGCATCCATAGCAATATGTACAGTTACTGTTGTTTGAGTAGGTTGCCTGTTTGATAATTACTATTCTGTAGTTCTTGTGTGTGTGTTTTGAGGGTGAGGGAGGAGGGACATACGTGACATTTGTATTTTTGCAGGTGAAAGAGAAAAAAAAGGCCTAAAGAGGGGGCATAATTAAATATGCTTTTAGATTGTCAAGCTTCCTTTCAGTCCTGTGCTCTGTGTGTTTGATTCAAAGCTATTTGGAGAAAGTCATCATTTGACCACCGTGAGATTTCTTCCCTGTTGTGCTTCAGGCCTCAAAGAGCTTCCCCAAATAAATTGCAGGCCGATAATTGTTATCACCAATTATACTGGCAAATATCAAAATGATTTTATTAAAGAGCTATCCAAAGATGTAAAAGCCTGGCTTGACAAACATGCAGCCATGGGCCGTATAATCACTCAGGAGGCATGATATAGAGGGAATTGAGGCACATGTGGAACCTGTGGTGTAGTCTGACTTTCATCACTTTGTGCAACAGAATATAGAATTGGGAAACTCCATCTAGGATGCAGAATTCTAATCACCTGTATACAGCTCCAAAGCAAGGGTTTGAATTAATCATTTCTGCATTTCCAAGACCTAACATGGCATGATGTGGAAGCAATAAATGTTTATGGACTTGGATCTAGTTCTGAATAATTGATTATAATATCATACTCCAGGGAAATTTGTAAGGGCTGCCACACTGAGGTTGTGCTTGCAAATATGAAGTGCAAATTGGAATTAATTATCCTGGTCTTTTTTGGGGAAATACTTTCTTTTGTCAATCCAGATGAGTGATGAAAAAGTACCTTCTGGATTTGAATTAGCTGGATAATTCTTGACTTTGCTCGAGCTTTAAATTGGTAGGAGATTTAATGGCTATTAATTAGTGTGAAAGCTCTTTATTCTCTGAAATTTTTTTTAAAGAGAAATCTATCTTGATTGACAGATGGATTCCTCTGTTTTATGTTTTATTGTTTTTGAAGAAAGGAACTTTGATTTCCTGCCAGGGAGCTTTCATAAAAGGACCTTAGCATGCTGAGCCCTGATTAAACATCAGGGAGACATGATGATTCTTTTGTATAGCTCTCCCCTCAAAGGTGAAGAGGCCTAAATTACAGTGACTGTAAGAGAGGTGTCTGCTGAAGGACCATATTCAACCATAGGAAAAATTGGCCATTGTATAGACAGCAAGAAGATTGGGATGCAAATGCCATTTTCCTCTACCTTATGAATATTTAAAGAAAATGTGTAGAAGCAAGGGTCATATTGCTACTTTATTTATTTATATTTATTTATTTATTTATTTATTATTTTTGAGATGGAATCTAGCTTTGTTGCCCAGGCTGGAGTGCAGTGGCACAATCTCGGCTCACTGCAACCTCCACCTCCTGTGTTCAAGTGAATCTCCTGCCTCAGTCTCTGGAGTAGCTGAGATTACAGGTGCCCACCACCATGGCCAGATAATTTTTTTTTTTGTATTTTTAGTAGAGACAGCTTTTCACCATTTGGTCAGGCTCGTCTCGAACTCCTGACATCAAGTAATCCATCCACCTTGGTCTCCCAAAGTCCTGGGATTATAGGCGTGAGCCACCATGCCCAACCCATAATGCTACTTTAGAGAAGAGAATATCCGTTTAACCTCGAGAGTGCTGTAGAGCATTTACCCACATAACTGAAAACTTTTTATAAGGTAAAATAGAATTTAATTTTTATTTTTATTTAAGGATCCTGCTAATTTTAGCAGATTTTATTTATGCAACATGACAAGTGTTTGTGTAATTAAACAGCTCACTTTGTTCTGAATTTACTCTGTTTACTTCCAAATCTTTTATTGTGGAAGTCCTACTTATTAACCCTGCCTTCCCAAATCAATTACGAAGTTAAAGGTTTAAACTGATAAACAAAGCTGGTTTATGAGCAAGGTTGAGTACCAGAAGGAATAGAGTTCCTTAAATTATAAGAGTTCAATCCCTAGGTTTAATCTGTAGATGTACCCTGACTGCCACTTATTAGTCATGTGGCTTTGGGCAAGGTTTTAACTGCTCTGAGTCTCAGTAAAAGTATATAAATGAGATAATAATATTTACCTGGCAGAGGGGTTGTGACAACTCAGTAAGATAAAGTGCATAAAGGGCCAAGCATGCTCTGGATTTTATGGCACTGCTTGTGGCAACAGTATTGTAATGTAATGACTTAAAAATAAAACTAACCAAGGAGATTCTAATCGATGATTGGATCATTGTGCTCCCTCTTAGACCAAGAGATAAAAATAAATTACTAGGGAATTTTTGGGTCAATGGCAATTCTTCTTTTAGCAAGTGTAAGATGAATGTGATCATATATCCTTTACTTACTTTTGGCTTGACACAAAACACATGCCTCAGCTGATCAAGAATTGCTTAGAAAGTAAATGCCGAATTATTTTATCTCTCACTATTTTTTCTTGTCTTCATGAACTGAATTATTAATATTCTATCTGCTATAATTTTTATTTTCTACATAAAGGAGAATGGTCATAGTCTAAATATCCACCTCTGAGAACTTAAAGGTAGGTCAAATGTTCTAAAATTACAACACCTTTGCTAAAATGTCTTATTCTGACTATTAAAAGTAAATATGAACTATATTGAGATCAGCTTAATATGCTAAAAATGAGCTATATTTGGGCTGCTATTAATTAATGAGAAATAAAACAAATTAAGTTCAAGAACATTAAAACTCTACCCGACTTTACATGTTTATTTACTTAGTCATTATTTATGTATTTTAAGTAATAGACTTCGTGTCTTTGATTTACAAAAAAATTGATCGGGAAGTTTGGAAGTTCCATAAACTCCCTCTCACCCTTGCCTTTAGTTTCCCCTAATTAACATCTTGCATTGATAATACTGTAAACCAAAAATAAAATTCTAAGCCCCTCAACTGACTGATGGATCCCCTCTTGGCCATGAATATTCCAAAGTAAACCTGAAAAGGGAGTTTAAGCCAGGATGGGAAGAGGGGTCCAATGTGCCTCATTATACTCTCCTCTCTTTGGAATTCAGACACAACTAATCAGCATTAAAGTTAAAACAGAGAACTTAAGACTGAGAAAACAGACTCTTCATAGCCAAAAGATACCAAATTCCAACCCCAAAATAATAAATCTAAGTGACTTTTATTATAAATGATGATAAAATTGGTTTTTACATATGGATTCATAATTGTCACCAAATAAATACATCTTTACAACCACACCTTGGGTTCAAACAGATTCAACTGTAAATCTTAAAAAAATATATTGACTTCATAATAAGCTAAGCTGTACTTATTGTCACTTAACCACTTTGTGAAGCAGCTTATCCATTGGTTATTTTTAAAGGAAGTAACATATTATGTAGCATCTACAGTTTAATGATGTACATTCTCGAGCATTTGTCCTTAACCCCAGCAGCAGGTTACCACCACTTGGAAAGCTTTTTGCCAGAATATCCAGAGCCTGTCTCCCCTGTAGGGATTCTGATTTAAAGAGTCACTCCATCTCCCTCCTCTTTCTCAGGTAGTGCCGAGTTTCCCCAGGTGATTGCAATGTAGACCCAGGGTTGGGACCAACCACATTTGAGTATTAAAAACCTCAATACTGATTCAAGCCAAGAGATATTAAAACAAATTATTTGAAGTAGCTGTATAAAAATCCATCATAAAGAATTAAGTGCTTTATTTTAAAACATAAAAGCTCATGGTTTATTAAATATTGTTATTTTGGTTGCCAAATTATAAAAACACGAAGCAAATATAGGAATAACATGAAACTCCCCTCCCTGCCCTACCCTTATGGGTACATGGGTAGATTCCATGCAGTAGCAAAAATGTATAAATTTCCTAAATGTCCACCAATAGAGAAGTGATTGAGTAGGTGTCAGGTATAATCATAATAAGAGCCATAATCATATTTTAAAAGGTTTAAATTTTAAATAAACATATCTCTATGTACTGAAATGAATTATATACATTATCTGTTAGAAAGTAATGAGACAAGTTAAATAAAAAAAATTTTTTTTTTTTGAGAGTTTAGCTCTGTCACCAGGCTGGAGTGAAGTAGCCTGATCATGGCTTACTGCAACCTGGCCCTCCAAGGCCTAAGTGATCCTCCCACCTCAGCCTTCCAAGTAGCTGGGACCACAGTCACACACCACCATGCCTAGCTAATTTTAAAATTTATTTGTAGAGACAAAGTCTTGCTATGTTGTCCAGTCTGTCTTGAACTTCTGGGCACATGCAGTTCTCCCACCTTGGCCTCCCAAAGTGTTGGGATTACAGGTGTGAGCCACCACAGGGCTCAGTCACTTTTGTTTAAATTGACTTTTCGGTCAAGCAGAGTGACCTACGTCGTGACATGGAAAAATTTAGTCAATTATGGTGAACAACCTAATAAATATTTAATTTTGTGTGCAGACAGCCTCATTCTCCATCTGTTCATCTCCTCTTCAATGTTTCTAAAATCCTTGCAATACCAATCTAACAAAAGTTGGCTTCATCTCAAATGGACCTTGATCATGTGCCTAGGAATTAAAACATAATAATCTTTTGAGAAACATCCATGAAAGATACAGTATGAAATGTTGAGAAGTGAGTTTGTAGCATCCATACCATGCTTGGGTTGAATTCCATTTCCATATACCCAGTGGCCATTTTGCACGGTGTAGCTGGGCTATGGAGCCTGGGCTCCTCTTAATGGGTTGGGTGACTAAAACACATTTTTTTTTTTTCTTTTAGGGGATATCCAGCTCCTTCAGCAGGCTCCTCTTTCCCAAGTTGAGGAAGAAGTTGACTACAAAAAGTTAGCATGCTTGTTCCCTTGAACAAAGGCAGGTTCAGGAGGGTAGTGAAGCTCCAGGCTCCAAAAACTCTTTGACTCTCATTGTACTCTATCCAATGGTTCTTAATGCCAGGCACAGCAGAATCAGCTAAATTTATTCCTCAAAAATGATGGTTGGGTTTATCTGGCCAGGCATTGCTAGTTTACAAAAGTCCACCAGATAATTCTAATGTGTGGTCAAGACTGAGAACTATGTGTTTAATTGGGTTCATTTCAAGAATACCGTGAAAATCTTATCTGAATACTAAATATCCATAAAAGAAACCTCAGTAATCAGGCCAGGTTTTTGAGTTTTTCCAGATTAGCCTAACTACAGGGGAAAGAGACTTTCATACTGTATCCCAGAGTCTCTGCTCTTGCTTTCAGCCTCAATGCTCTGGGCCTTACTGCTGTCTTGGAATATTGTAGAGGGATTACAGCAGGAGTGATCTGCGGAGCACAGAACTTCATCATTGCCTTTTGTGCTGCTGTTGATAGGACCTCTCGATGCTGCATGCAGTCACTGCCCAGGGTGCAGCTGGGGAAGTCGCATTCTGTTTCAACCCAAACTGGTACACCGCAATTCAATTATCATAACCATCTGGAGTTAGTGCAGACCCCGTAAGTTAAACAGTATAGTCTCCAGCAAGATGGTCCTCACTTCATACTCAGAGGCTGCAAATCCCTGAGGTTCCCACAACCTCTGTGAAGCTCAAAAATTCACTAGAATGACACAGAATTCAGGAAAGCATTATATTTACAGTTTTATTGTAGAAGATACAACTCAGGAACAGCTGAATGAAGAGACATACAGGGCAGTGTCTGGGAGGGTCTCAGACAGAGCTTTTGTGCTCTCTTCTTGTAGAATAAGGGCTTGTCACTATTACTTGAAAAAAAAGAAAACAAAAACGAAGACAAAAAACTTGGTTCATTTGCCTGGTAACAAACAACTCTCCAGGAGAATGTAGATTTTGATCTACAGGAGTTTTATTACTTATCCCAAGGTAGGAGAATACCAGGAGTATTCTCCAAAGCAGTGTCTCCCCAAGGAAAAGTGACAGGTGGGTTTTTATGGGGTTATGGAGAGGGGAGAAGGTGCATCATCGCACATAGAGGAGGGGCACCAGTGGTGCAGACTGAGTCATTCTGCCAGCACGTGGGTTACATGTTATGGTGATGAATCTGTAGCTCCTCCCAGTGTAGAGACTTTAGCATGGTAATGAGGAAGGTTCACTCAGATTCATCTATAAGTTGCTGGGATCTGTCTGGAATTGATTCCAGCTGACTAGGTGACCGTATTCCATTGAAGGTTTGTAAAAAACAGGCTGCAAAGTGGGAGGCTATAAAACAGGCTGATTGTTCAAGCAGGTTAAACTCCTATAGTCCCTGGAGATCCCTGCTGTCTACTTACATCACTTTCCTGGCACATCAATGTTTTCACCAAGTGGGAAGTTTCAGCAAACTTCCCTGTTCCTTACGTAGACATAATTGATTAAACATTGGCCCCATTATTGAACTCAAGCTCCAACTCCCTCCCTTTTCTGGAAGTCAGGCTGGTTCAGAGCTTTAACTCTCTAATTACATGTTAGGTCTTTCTGTTGACCAGCTTCCATCCTGAATCATCTCATCTCATGAGTATAAACTCAAGTTGGATCCAAGGGATCACGAATATCAAAGACACTTCTGTTACTTGGGAAATTCCAAGGATATAGATTCTGTCTTCCAGGAACCAGGTTGAAAGGCCAGTTAAATTCCTTATTATGCAACAAAAGGTTTCCCTGAAACCAGACTTAGAAGTCTTGAAAGAGGTGGGGGATTCGACTTCCACACAATCCCTGGGCTCTAGAACAAAGGCTGTCATCACAGTCCGCCCCGGTCCACCATTTTGGGTGGACCTCTCTCTTCTTGGGAACTTTTTCAAGAATCAGTATTCAGTGTTCCAGTCTTCATTTTACTTCTATACCTTGAGATTTATCACCTGAGGTGCCCATTTTTGGATTTCCACACCCACACTCTTCTTACTATTCAATCTCTAAAAACCCAAACTAAACAAAACACAATCAGACAAACCTCACCTTTCCCCCTTTTCCCAATAGTAGTTAATTGCCTATTAACAGGAGATGAAGTTTCAGAAGCTGCTCACTCCCATTCTCAGAGAGAATGAAGTGTTTACTCTGCATGCACTTTTAAGAAACCAGGCAGAAAGCTTTCGTGTTTCATTCTTCAAGAGAGATTATGACTACAAACAATGGCATTACACCTCCCATTAAAAAGAGTCTGAAATCTGGGCAATTTAGGATAAGGCATGTGTATAAGCCATTCTTGTGTTGCTATAAAGAAATACCTGAGACTGGCTAATTTATAAATAAAAGAGACTTAATTGGCTCACAGTTCTGCAGGTTTAATAGAAAGCAGGATGCTGACATCTCTTGGCTTCTGTGGAGGTCTCAGGAAGCTAACAGTCATGGTGGAAGACAGTGAGGCAGAAGCAAACACGTTAGATGGCAAAAGCAGGAGAGAAGAGATTGAGAGAAAGGAGAGAAAGGTTGAGAGAGAGAGAGAGAGAGAGATTGAGAGAAAGCGGGAGAGAGAGAGGTGAGAGAGAGAGGGAGAGGAGATGCCATATACTTTTTAATGACCAGATCTTGTGAGAATTCAGTACCATGAAGACAGCACCAAGCCATGAGTGATCCACCTCCATGATCCACACATCTCCACCAGATTCTGCCCCCCAGCATTGGGGATTACAATTCTACATGAGGTTTAGCTGGGGACAAATATCCCAACTATATGAGCATGTAATCTACTGCTTGACATAGGTAATAAGTGATTCTTCACAATCCTTTCAAAACCATTTCTGAATTTACTTTGGAATCTAAAGTTAATTTGGAACAATACATTTTATCAAATTAGCTCCAAAGTGATATTTACTCATGCATCATCCCTCTGAAATGTACTCTGCAGGTTATATGCTGTACAATCTTCCTGTCTTGAGTATTTCAATTACCTTTAAGCAAAAACAATGCAAGAAAGCATTAGTCATTGCTGAAAATGTTATAGATCACATAGATTTATTTCCAGTTTTCAATGTTGTTTTTTAAGATTGTAGGTGTTTGATAACTTCTACTCACCATCCAAAGGGTCATGGTCTTTCTGATCTTTTTGATCAGAAATTTGTTCTTTCTGGCCGGGCGCGGTGGCTCACTCCAGTAATCCCAGCACTTTGGGAGGCTAAGGTGGGTGAATCACGAGGTCAGGAGTTTAAGACCAGCCTGGCCAAGATGGTGAAACCCTGTCTCTACTAAAAATACAACAAAATCAGCCAGACATGGTGGCAGGCACCTGTAATCCCAGCTCCTCAGGTGGCTGAGGCAGAGAATTGCTTGAACCCAGGAGGTGGAGGTTGCAGCGAGCCGAGAATGCACCACTGCACTCCAGCCTGGGCAAGAGAGCGACACTCCGTCTCAAAAAAAAAAAAAAAAATTATTCTTTCTGATCACATATGACTCAGGATATAATGAAAGAGAATCAAACCTCTAAGAAGGGTGGACTGAAGCTAGCACAACAATATGCTTGCTATATGACCATAGCAGACTTCTTTCTAGAATCCTTCAGATCCATGATCTTATCTAATTATGTATAAGCCCCACAGCAGCTCTGCAAGATAGATACTTATTTCCCAATTTTATAGATCAGAAAATTGCAGTTAAGGAGATATATTCATTAATGAATGAGGTGATAAGTAGTAGATATAGGATTCAATTATTTTGATAATTCAAGTTTCTTCCAAAGTGTCCTATGAGTAATTGTTTCTAGGGTACTCTGTATAACATATACATTCAAGCACCTCTTCTCAGTTGGTAAGTTTATAAAGTGTTTTCCTCATTGGTACAAGATGAAGGTGTATGCCCAGCAGGTTATTAAAGGTAAGCTAACTATAAGGTTCATTCATTCAGTATATTTTTTATTGAGTAGCCTGTATTTCCGCTACAAATGATGTTGGCATATATGAATTACACTCATTGTTTTTTCTATTTAATAAACACTGAATTATATCATTCTACAATAATGCATGGTGAAGATGGTTAAAAGTAGTGACAGAATAATTTGGCTTTTTAGAAATATCTAATTTGTGAAATTAAGGGAATGATTTCTTCTCCCATTAGGTCATAGATATTGAAAACCATTTGGATATTGTTTAAACCAGTTTAATTTTATATACTTTATTTCATGAGCTTTGAAGTCCATATCTTCAATGATCATACCAGATAGATCCCCAGTTCAGAAGTTATCTTGCCTCTGACAGTGCTTACAACAACTAATAACCAGGTTCAATGACAGTGATCCAGTTTCAGCAGGTACTGTAATTGCAGATTATACTGTTCATGGTTTCTTCTTTGTGTGAATAGTAAGTGTGTGAAATCTTGAGTCAACATTTCCTTTTCTGTTGCATAAACAGTGCTGAAAGCTTAATGATCAGCTGGAGAAGAGGCGTAATGAATAGTTGCAGCATTGTTCATTAAACACCGTGGTGGTTCTTTCTTTGCCATCATTTCATCTACGCTTGAATTTTACATTTCCTTCTATTCTGTCATTCTCCTTGAGCATCGGACACTCCCCCTGAGGTAATTGCTGTGACACACATAAAGCTTCCATCATACAACAATGGAAATGTCTCTCCTTCTCCTTGAGCTCACTTTATTGGAGACACTGCACTTTTGATGATGGCAAGTCTGTTGAAAGTGACTCATCCAATCATACTGTAATAGATGGAGAGATTTCTTTAGGTATATGTGGCCTTTTGCACAATTAAGCACTGTATTGCTTTTCAGTAAATTAAGAGTAAAATTTTAAGTAAATTGGGTTTGGAATTGGAATTTGCAATTTTTTGCTAAAATTTATTTTAGATCACATTACTTTTTTGGTAATTTTGTTTCTACTCTTACATACCTTGTGTTCTAGATATTGACAAATCATGTTCTATTTGATGAATTATGTCTTTAAGTTATTGATATGTTACTATAGGTAATGTTTTCGTATCATCTTCAGTAGCCTGTTGGCATATTGTGATAACATGCTATTCATATCTCCCGAGGGCCATGCCTCAATTAACTGCTGACAGGATAAGCGGCCTTCACTCCAGAAGTGGATTCCAAAACACATGTTGCAATGAATGGAACTACTTTGTATTTCACCCAAAATATTTAAGCCATGGCTCTTTATTACATTGTGTTCTTTTATTCATGTATTAAAGCTTTGGAATTTGGTAAAGGAAAAGATTCCCAGAGACTGCTATTGAAATTTCCTAGTACCCTTTGGTTTAAAGTATAGAGGAACAATTTTCTAGATAAATATGGAATTCACTTTTTTATGTTGTTCTTTAGAGAGCTTTAGCCTGTTTGGCACTAAGTATAATTATCTGCAAATATGAGTTTGTTTGGCAAGATACCCAAGTGTCCTTAGGTATTAATGTGTCATTTTGGTGAAGATAACTCAGTGGAGTTCTGTCATTATGTGAATAATTTGTGATGAGTAATTTCCTAAGCAACATCAGAAGCACCAGGTAACGTTTTTTTTTGTTTTGTTTTTAGTTCGCAAAATGCATTTATTGTATAAGGATGAAAGGTAAGTAAGGAAAATATAGGTTTTATTAGCTGAGAAACTTCAGAGTCAGGTTATACTTAGGTGGATTTAATTGCCATACTTTGTTACAGTGGCTAAAGTAGCCCATTTGTCATCTGTGGCCTATTTCAGGGAACAACGAAACAACAACAAAGAAACTGTGGATGAAATCACCCCCTTCCCACCTTTGTTATTCTTTTTGATGCCTATTTGACAGAAGGATTGAGCACTTTCTGTTTCTGTTGCATGGGCCACTCTCCTTGAGACTTCTCCCACAGTGTTCATATCCCTGCTGCAGGATTACGTCCTCTGAGGAGCCTTCCTAACCAAACTGTATAACCCTTTGTTATACAACCCTTTGTTCCTCCTTGGAGTTGCTTTCAGTGTCCAGCTTCTCAATTTACCCAGTTTTTTCTTTCATTACACTTTTCAGTGTCAGAACACACACACACACACACACACACACACACACACACACAGTTTCCTCTATTAAAGTGTCAGCTCTCTGAGGGTAGGAACTGGTTTGTCTTACCCAGTGTTATGTCTCCATTTGCACAGTAGTGGCGTGTTTCAGTTATGGTTCTGCCTGTGTTCCCCGTGTAAGTGGGCAGACATTGACAAAAGGAGATCGATTATACTTCCTTGTGTTATGTGCCTATGGAAAAATAGAAGAGAGGGAACAGTGGAGAAAGTGAATAATTTTACCTGGGACCTGGGGAAAAAACTGAAAAGAGAACTGACATTTTAATATATGTCAAAAGATTGAGAAGGGGCTGGGGAGAAATTTAAGAAGGAGAGTTTCACTCAGAGCAACTTGGATAAAATCTCTGAGTTGGAAAAGAGTATGGAACATTCAAGAAGCAGTGGACCGAACTGTGATTGGAGTTCTATTCCCAACAGTTGCATAAGGGAAACTGAAATGAGGTGGATCTGGAGAGGTAGCTTAGAATTAGGTTTTGAAGGAGTCCGTGAAGGTTACTAAGCACGATCAGCTTGGTGTTTTATGAGTGTATTCTGATAACTGAAAGATGGATGGGAGGAAATCAGGAAGGGGGTCAGGAAGTAGACGGTGTAAGTGAGGATGGCTGTGTGTACAGAAGGGAGTGGGATAATCACAGATGGCTCACTAGAGAATATTCGAGAGAGACCCTGTGTCAGTTATGATTTGTTTTCATCGGCTGATTAGGGATATTATTTTGGTTTTGCTCCATAAGGTGGTTGGGGCCTAAGCTCTTTCTATCTCACCACCCTGCTATAGTCAGGGTATGGGCCTTGCTGTCATGGCCCAAAATGGTGATTGGTGCTTTACCCTCCACATCTGCTCTAGGAAGCATGAGAGTAGGGTCCAGAAGATGAGGGGAGGGGAAGCCATGTGTAAATTGTCTTTTAAAAATTATTATCATAAAAAACACATAAAAAGTAATCATCTTGTCATGTGTACAGCACACTAATGTTGACTGTATGCACATTGTTGTGCAGCAGATCTCTACAGCTTTTCCATCTTGCAGAACTGAACCTCCGTTCGCTTTAAAGAGTTAGACTACTTTAGATAACTCACAAAAATGAAACCATGAAACATTTGTCTTTCTGTGGCTGGCTTATTTTGCTTCACATAATATCCTCAAGGTTCATCCAAGTTGTAGTATATCTCAGGATTTTCTTCTGTTTTAAGGCTGAATAAATTCTATTGTATGCATAAAAAACATGTTCTTTAACCATTCATCCATGGATGGACATTTAGGTTGCTTCCGCCTCTTGGCTATTGTGAATAATGCTGCAGTGAACATGGGTGTGCAAGTATCTCCTTGAGGTCCTGTTTTCAGTTCTTTTGAATATATACCCAGGAATGGAATAGCTAGAGGATATGGGTAATTTCTTTCTTTTTTTTTTTTGAAGAACCTCCATGTTTCCATAGCAGCTGCACCATTTTACATTCACAACAGTGCACAAGGGTTCCAATTTCTCCACATTCTTACCAACATTTATTGTCATTATTTTTAATAATGGCCATCCTAACAGGTGTGAGATGATATCTCATTGTGGTTTTGATTTGCATTTCTCTAAAGATTAGTGATGTTGATAATCTTTTAATATGTTTATGGGCCATTTGGATATTTTCTTTGGAAAGATATTTATTCAAGTTCTTTGCATATTTTTATGAAGTTATTTTGTTGTTGTTGTTGTTGAGTTGTAGGAGTTCTTTATATGTTCTGTGTATTAACCCTTCATTAGACATGTGATTTGCAAATATCTTCTCCCATTCTCTAGGTTGCCTTTCACTTGTTAACTGTTTGCTTTCCTGTGCAGAAGTTTTAAAGTTTGATGTAATCCCATTTGTCTGTTTTACTATTGCTGCCTGTGCTTTTGGTGTGATAGCCAATAAATAATTGCCAAATCTAATGTTATAAAACTTTTTCCCTTGTTTCATCCAGTAGTTTTATAGTTTCAGGGCTTATGTTAAAGACCTTAATCCATTTTAAACTAATTTTTGTATATGATGTAAGGCTAGAGTCCAACTTTGTTCTTTTGTATGTGGGTATCCAGTGTTCCTAATACCATTTGTTGAAGAGACCGTCCTTTCCCTGTTGTGTAGTGTTGACACTCTTGTTGAAGATCATTTGGTCATGAGACCTAAGGGTTTATTTCTGGGCTATTTCATTCTATTGCTGTATATGTCCTTCTTCATGCCAGTACTATACTGTTTTGATTAGTATAGCTTGGTAATACGTTTTGAAATCAGGAATCATGAGGCTTGCAGCTTTGCTTTTCTTTCTTTGTTTTGACTATTCAGGATTCTTTGAGATGTCATATGAATTTTGAAATTAAAAACAATTCTGCAAAATGCCATTTGGATTTTGAAAGGGATTTCAATGAATCAGATCTCTTTGGATAGTATAGATATTTTAACAATATTAAGTCTTACAATCCATGACCATGGGATATCATGCCATTTATTTGTGCTTCCTTTCAGTGTACAAATTTTTGCCTCATTGGTTAAGTTTCTTCCCAAGTACTTTATTCTCCTTGATGATATTAAAAATTGAATTGTTTTCTTAATTTTCTTTTTTGTTTGTTCATTGTTAGTGTGTAGAAACACAGTCAATTTTTTAATGTTGATTTTGTACCCTGCAACTTTGCTGAATTCGTTTATGAGTTCTGACAGTTTGTGTGTGTGTGTGTGTACGTGAGTGCGTGCATGCGTGGAAAAATTGTAAGGTTTTCTACTTATAAAATCATGCCATCTGTGAACAGACATTGTTTCACCTCTTCCTTTTCACCTGTTGTTGCCTTTTGGTTGTTTTTCTTGCCTAATTGCTCTGGTTAGGACTTCCAGTACTATGCTGAATAGAAGTGGTGGGAGAGAGGAAGAAGTGGATATCCTTGCCTTCTTCCTGATCTTAGAGGAAAAGCTTTGAATTTTTCCTTGTTGAGTATAATGTTAACTGTGAAATTTTCATATATAGCCTTTAATATGCTTGATAATTTAATTCTCTTCCTAGTTTGTTGAGTGTTTTTATCATGAAAAGGCATTGAATTTTGTCAAATTCTTTTACTGTATCCATTGAGGTGATCATGAGGTTCATTGTCCTTTATTTCACTGATGTAGTGTATCCCATTGATTGATTTTTCGTGTTGAACCATCCTTGTATCTCATGGATAGACCCCATTTGGTAATGGTGTGTAACCTTTTTAATGTGCTGTTGAATTCAGTTTGCTAGTATTTTTTTTCAGATATTTTGAGGATTTTTGCATAAATATTCATCATAGATATTGGTCTGTAGTTTTATTTTATGGTAGTTTCTTTGTCTTGCTTTGGTATTAGGGTAAAAATGGCCTCATCAAATAAGTTTGAATGTTTCCTCTTCAAGTTTTTGGAAGAGTTTGGAAAAGGCTAGTATTAATTCTTCCTTCCAGGTTTGGTAGAATTCTCCAGTGATGCCATTTAGTCTTGGGCTTTTTTTGTTGTTGTTGTTAGGAGATTTTTTATTACTCATTTAATAATCTTACTAATTATAGAGCTCTTGACATTTTCATATTTTCTTGTTCATTCTTGGTAAGTTGTGTGTTTGCAGGAATTTATCAGTTTCTTCTATGTTTTCCCATTGCTGGTATATTATTACTTATAGTAATATCTTATTAATCTCATTATTTCTGTGGCATCATTTGTAATGCCTCCTCTTTCATTTCTGGTGTTTGTTATTTGAGCCTTCTCTCCTTTTTCTTAGTCTAGGTTAGGGTTTGTCACTTTTGTTTATCTAATTAAAAAAAAATCTTACCCTTGTTGATTTTTTCCTATTGTGTTTCTAGTCTCTATTTCATTTATTTCTGCTATAATCTTTATTATGTTTTCCTTCTGCTAAATTTGAGTCGAGTTTGTTCTTCTTCTTTTTCCAGTTCCTTGAAGTATAAAGTCATGTTGTTGATTTGATTTTTTCAATATAAATATAGGCATTTTACTGCTACAAACTCTTTCGTATGAATGCCTTTGCTATATCCCATAGATTTTGGTATACTGTGTTTTCATTGTAATTTTTCTTGATACTTTCTAAGTTATTTTGTGATTTATTTTTGACTCATTCATTGTTCAAGAATGTGATGTTTTCACCTATTTGTGAATTTTCCAGTTTTCCTTTTGCTGCTGATTTCTAGTTTCATTCCATTATAGTCAGGAAAAGATGTTTAATATTAGTTCAGTCTTCCTAAATTTGTTAAGACTTGTTTTGTGGCATAGGATATGATTTATCTTGGAGAGTGTTTTGCATATGATTAAGAAGAATGCGTATTCTGCTCTTGTTGTTCTACGGAGTCCTCTGTATATATCTGTTGGGTCCAATTGGTTTATGGTGTTGTTCACATTCTTTGTTTCCTTATTTATCTTCTCTCTGATTATTCATGAGTTGTCTTTTTTGTGTTTTAGCATCAGTCTCACTCTATTTCCCAGGCTGGAGTGCAATGGTGTAATCATAGCTCAATGCAGCCTTGAACTCCTAGACTCAGAGGTTCCTCCTGCCTCAGCCTCCCAAGTAGCTGGGACTTTAAGTATATACCACTATGCTCAGCTCATGGTTTATTTTTATTTTTATTTTTTGAGGAGATGGGGAGTCTCATTATGTTGTGCAGGCTCCTAGTCTTGAACTCCTAGCCTTAAGCAATTCTCTCACCTTGGCCTACATGAGTTGTCTTTTAAGGAGAGTTTGCAGAAGCTCTTTGCAGTACATTGACTTAATCTCATTAGCTCTCTTTGGTCAGCCTTATGTGCAAAAAAGGCTGGAAAATGTAGACCAATTCCAGGTGTCATGTATACCTCTAAAAGTAAGGATTATATTACTTCAGAAAAAGTGAACAATAGATATTGGGGAACAGACTGCATTGTGTCTAAAGTATTAGATCTGAATCTAATATTTTTAAAGTACTGAATGTATATCCTATCACATCTTGATTCAGATGAGGCTTTTCATTTTATGGATGGAGGAAACTCTGAAGCCTTCCCTTGTGTGTCTGTGATATATGAGCTTTTACCTTCTCATTTATGAAGTTACAATAGATATATAATTCTTACCTTATTATGTATTCTCTAAGCTGCACAGTAAAAATAAAATGAAGCTTTAAAAGTTTAAAATGATACTACAGGGAATCCAAGATGAAAAAGATATACAATGCCAAATTACTTCCACCCATGTTGTTACATACCCTATTAACAGCATGCAGAAGAGACAATTCTATTTCTAGATTTTAGCACCCCATTTCATAATTTTTACTTCTGACGACCAGAGAATATGAAGTAGGAAGATGGCCTGTGGGGAGATATTATGCATTTTCGTTATTGAATCTCACCTCTGAAAATTGTGTTTAGTAATCACTTCTCCATCACCTAAAAATTGATAACAGGTAAAATTGAAACAAATTTCAGTAAGATAATTTTGTTGTTGGGTACCTCACTTGAAATGTGCATTTCCGATTGGAGAGGAAGATGGATGATTCTAGGCAATTTATACTAATTTCTATATATGCATCTATTAATTTTTGAAGAAATACTGTGAGCAAAAACTGTAAATATATAAAGTGGTTCTGATCACAGTGGAGGAATGAAGTAAAAATTAAATTGAAAGTCTCTCATGTCAGGCTAAGAGGTCATTTTAAAATTATCGTGTTTATTTAGAAAAGCTCTGTGAAATTAGTCTAAGTTAAAGAAGAAAGACAATGAGTTTTAGAGAAGTTATAGCAGTGAGTTATGGCCCCTGCTTTTCCTACCAGTATGTCCAGTTTATTCACAGTGTGCTCTGCAGTTCTGGGGCATTCTGGGGAAATCTCTCCAGTAATAACCCAGGATGTATTCTTGGGGCTTGGAGAGAGAGGTAAACAGATATACCGTGGGTCAAACTTTGGGCTATCTATCCTAGAAGCACAGAGTTTGACATTGATTTTTACATATTAGACTTCTGCATTAGCTTTTCCCCTGAAGAAAAAAAAAAAAGTTCTGTTGCAAAAGAAACAAATCATTGCACTAAATCATGCTTTTTTAACTCTCCTCCAACAGAAGACTACATTTTAGAAGTCATTTTATCAGACTTTAGATCTTCTCATCCTTTTCCTTCCCACCACCTCTTTGTAGGCCTAAAATTTCATGAGTTATTCCTATACTTTAAAATATATGCTTGGTAAAGGAAGATTTATCTTTGCGCAAATGAATAATTCAGAGGCTAAAATTTCCCTGAGATTAGTGTACAAAGTGAAGACTCCAACCCAGAATTCCAATTTCTAGGGCAGCAAAGATGTTTGTGCTGTTTCCGCCACATAACAGAAATGCGGCTGGGTTTTAGTGCTCCATTGTGAACACGTTCTTGGAAAAAAGAGGTGGAATGCAAGCCCCAGCAGAATAGGCGTATTGTATATGACAGATGCTACCCGCTTTCTGAAAAGACGCATAGTCCTCAGTTTTCGATGTAAGTAGGACTCATTACATCAAATCTCTCTTTAAGTTTTAAATAAACATAAAGTTGTTTCCAAAATAATACACCCCCTCTAAAATTAGGTGAAGAAAACAACTGTTATCAGCCGTTGACTACACAAGATCTGTATCCGTCCCTGATGCCTTCCTCGAAAATTCCATTTTTCTTATACATAGTTTGGATTATCTTAAAATTAGCTAGATTTGTTTTACATTGTGAAGATAAAGATTTCTCAAGTTTCCCAACTCTGTTGAGTCAATATTGAGCCCCTTATCTTTCCTCAACTCACTGATCTAGCTGCAATTTCTCATGCAGTTCCCAATTTTGTTTATGCTGTTTGAGGACCTCACATCTAACAGGTGGACTTTCACATTATACTAACACGTAAGGACTACGAGGCCAGCAATAACTGTGTCCAGATAGCCAATGAATGGTGAATTTGGCTATGATGTAATTATCAAAATTAAATAAATACACAAGTGATTCTGTGATTAGTCTTTTGAGGATTAATAACCAAATAACCTAGAAACATTAACATTAACCACATTAGTTTTTGAATATTAAAATTAGACTCTTCTGAATAAGAACATTTTCTGTTGGCCAGTTTGTGTTTTCTCCCTATAACCTCTATTTTTTGTGTCACATAATTTCCCTTATCACACAGACATATTTTACACTTTATACCTCTTATTTATTTGATTATAGAAGTAGTTGCATTAATTGCTGGGCATGGTGGCTCATGCCTTTAATCCCAGCAACTCTGGAGGCTGAGGCAGAAGGATTGCTTGAGCCTAGGAGCTCAAGACTAGCCTGGACAACATAGAAAGATCCTGTCTCTACAAACATGAAAAAATTAGCCAGATATGGTGACACATGCCTGTAGTTTCAGTTACTCAGGAGGCTGAGGCAGGAGGACTGCTTGAGCCCAGGACTTTGAGGCTGCAGTGTTCTGTGATCTTGCCATTGCACTCCATCCTGGGCTACTCTTAAAAAATAATAATAATCAGATGCATTAAGTTTTGGGCTGTATGTGCCATCTTTAACAATTCTGGCTTCCCATTTACTAATCTTCTGGAAAGCATCTCCTGAAATAATCTCTTCCAATTTCCCACTAAAGTGGCATTGAAGAGAGAAGAAGATGAAATCTTGCAACTTCCATCCCATTTCCATTGCATACCAGCAGGCAGCCTACTGCCTGGATCTGAAAGGGGATGAATGTAAAGATAGTCTGCCTGTATTGTGAATAAAGCAGAAGCAACTTAACTTTCATATGACCCATAAAGTAGACCAGTCACACCGCCCCGAGAAAGGAAGAAAAACATTTCAAGCCATTGTTGTTTGCTGCCGGCCTCTAAGGCCAAAGGCTTTATCAGCTAGAAAACAATGTGTCTCTTACCATTACAAACATGGTGCTTTATACTGTAGCTAAGGTACATTCTTCCACTGATGATATTTTTCTTACATTTACTCACAGCTTCTACCTCCAAGAGGAGAGTAGGGGGTGCTCTGAGGAAGGATGGGAACTACAGATGACTTACCACATTGTGACAAGTGTAGTCTCCACAGTTTGGGGTCGTGACAGCAAGAATGTGATTGCAGGTGCAGGTGTGCTGAGATGGTCATGCTCCGGTACTGAGAGCCATAGGACAGGAGAGGGAAGGAGAAGCTCTCATCCCCATTTAACAGAGCCGCAGTGGATGAGTGACTTCTGTTCACTAGACACAGGCTGACATCAACCTGTTTTTAACTTCAGACCTGAGAAGGGGATTTAACAGTCACGCAAATGGCAAGTAAGCAGACAAAAAGAAATCCACATGGCATGCCCAAGGGCAAGCGTTAGAAAAGACAACATAGGGCTCATAATATACAAAGAGCAGCGGTGCATTATCAACCTAAATATTTACAGAGAGAGTATGCTTCTGATATACCAATGATAAACTAAAATAAAATTTTAGAAAGTCGTTGTATAGCTACAAGGGAGTTTTAAAAATTGCATAATATGCAGTGTCTCAAGAAATATGTCACCATATCCTTTACTTGAAAGAATAAAAGAAACCTTAATTTGATTTTCAGAAAAAGAGTGACGAATAAAAGTGTTTTAAAAACTGAAAAATTTTAGTATAAATGGGGAAAATGTTGTTTGAAATAGTTAAACTTAAAGATACTGGTTAGAACTGTAGTTATAAAACTGAATGATTGCTATAGGTTAGTAAGTGTCAGGGAAAGGAAAGTAAACAAAAGGCATTAATATGCCTCATCTTTTGTGGCAGGAGATAAAAGATGCAATTCATGCTGAAATTACAGAGACTGAAAAACAAGGCTGATATTTAGTGAGTCAGAGGGAGTCAATTTGAATTATACGATGAATGAAACTTCTACATATCCTGAGCTCTAAGTCACAGATGGAAATTATCCCTTCCAGTAAAGCACCCATGGCACATTTTCAAAAGCTGGAAGCCTATTTACCACAAGTACTGTGATATAAAGACAAAAACCCTCAGTCTGGCATGATTTAGACCTCTGGGGTGTGACTTCTTTTTGCATTTTAACCCTCAACCACCACTTCCCAGCACCAACCATAGATCCATCCAGATTCCACTACCCCTGGGCTCAAATCATGCCCACCCCTGGGATGATCTCATTTCTACCTCCCCAGACCTCTTTGCACATCCTCTGCAGAGAGGCCTTTTGTGGCTCACCTACATCTCAGGGTTCTTTCTCTTCCTGAATCCTTGTTCTGGTCATCGTCTGAATATCTCATTTGTCACAGTTGGATTGGAACTTATTGCTTCGTGTCCATTATTATTATTTATTTCCCATGACTTGGTGTTAATTCCTAGAAGGTCTGGATCGTATAATCTTTACTTTCCTTCATCCTTCTTCTCCTTACTCCTCCTCCTCCTTCTTCTTCTTCCTTCTTTTATCTCCTTCTTTCTCTTTCCTGCTCTGATTCCTCCTCCTGCTTCTAAATCTTCCCCTGCGCTGTGCTATAGCTCACTGTTAATGCTTGGTTCACAGAATGAATGAAAACAAGAAAAGTTGTAAGAGCCTTAACCATAACACTGAGTTACATTTTGTCTTCCTTTCATGTTTTAAACTGTGATTTTGCCCATAAATGCATTCTGGAAGTTGAATCATTGGCATTTCATAGAACACATAAAATATTTGCTGTGAAAACAGAAGCGATCTTGTACTTCAAATCTTTATATAAGTAGAGTTAACTATAAGGCCACCTTTTACAGCGTGATACAGTAGGGGATGGTGTTTTGGGTTAAATTGTTTTGGGGGTCCTCTCAACCCCCCAAATTTATATATTGAAGTGCTAATTCCCAGCACCTCAGAATGTGACCTTATTTGGAAATAGGGTCATTGCAAATGTAATTAGTAAAGATGAGGTCATGTTGGAATAGGGGAGACCCCTACTTCAGCATGACTGGTGTCTTTATATAAAGGAGAAATTTGAGCACAGATGTGCACTCAGGGAGAATGCCATGTAAGGAAGGAGGCAGAAATGAGATTGATGCATCTATAAGCCAAGAAACACCAAAGATTGGCAGGAAACCACCGGAAGTTAGGAGAGAGGCACGGACAGATCCTTCAGAATCTCTCAGAAGGAACCTCTCAGAAAGAACCAACCTTGCTGATACTTTGATCTTTTTTTTTTCTGAGATGGAGTCTTGCTTTGTCATCCAGGCTGAAATGCAGTGGCGCGATCCCGGCTCACTGCAACCTCTGCCTCCCGCATTCAAGCAATTCTCCTGCCTCAGCCTCCTGAGTAGCTGGGATTACAGGCACCCGCCACCACACCCAGCTAAATTTTGTACTTTTAGTAGAGACGAGTTTTCACTATGTTGGTCAGGCTGGTTTCAAACTCCTAACCTCAGGTTATCCACCTGCCTCGGCCTCCCAAAGTGCTGGAATTATAGGCATGAGCCACCATGCCCAGCCAATACCTTGATCTTAAACTTACAGACTGCGGAACTGTGAAATAAGTCCTGCCGTTTAAACCACCTAAGTTGTGGTACTTTTTAATGGCAACCCTAGGAAACTGATATAAATGGTGGTTTTCTTAAGAAAAAGAAAAATAAAGGCACTCTTATATTTGTATGTTTATGTTAATTGTACCGGAAGACTCTTGGCAGACTCTGAGGTTTTATAGCCCAAGTATTTCTGCAGGGGAGGAAGGGACATACCACATGATGAAAGGTAAGTTTTTGGTTTTCTGTAATCTGATTATAAGAAGGTTGTGTGTGTGAGTGTGTGTGTATGTGTATGTGTTTTAAGAAGAATAACGTGCAGCTAAAGCCATGGGATTATGCTCACAGGTTGCTACACATACAAAAATGAAAATATATCATGAATACATGAGCTGTCCATCATGGGCCTGAATTTGCTAATTACTGTAGTCTCTCATGCTCCGAACAGACTTCTTCGTGAATTTTGAGTTATGCTTGGAAAATATCTTGCAGTTCAACAGGCCAGATGTAAACCACGGGCTCTTGCTTAGGTATGGGCCTTGTCTCGCTTAGTATTGCCGTCTTCCAAAACCTGATCTCTGACTGTACTAGCTTCCTAGGGATGCTGTGACAAAACACCACAAACTGGGTGGCTTACAACAGAAATGTATTGTCTCATCATTCAGGAAGCTAGCATCATGGTCTGGAGTCCGATCAGCGTATCAGCAGGGCCATGCTGTCTCTGAAACTATAGGGGAAGGACACTTTATTTGCCTCTTCCAGCTTCTGGTACCCTCAGCCAGTTCTTGGTTTGTGGTAGCATAATTCCAGTCTTGGCCTCTTGTCTATTTGCAATATCCAGCCTGTGTCTTTTCATGTCGTCTTCTCTCTATGCATGTCCATGTCCAAATTTCCCCTTTTTATAAGAACACTGTTTATATTGGATTGAAGTCCACTCCATTAACCTCATTTTAATTCCATCAGTTCTCTAAAGACCTCATTTCCAAATAAGATTGCATTCTAAGGTATTAGGGTCAAGACTTCAACTTATCTTTTTGGAGGTATACAATTCAACTCATAACACTAACCAAAATGACTTTTCAGGCTGGTGACCAGAACTGCCTGTCATCTGACAGAATTTTCATGTATGGCTGTTCTGGTTGCAAACAGCAGGGCCTCACTCTCCCCATTGGCCTTGATCCCATTGCTCATAGTGGCATTCTGATATTCTTACAATTTGTATAACCTTTGTGCTATCCAATTTGACCCGAAAGCCCCAGAGTAGGCATGTTTTATGAATATTCTGGTTTTTTTTTTTTTTTTTTTCTAGTAGGTAACATTTCCAGATTAGCCAAGCCAGATGATATGGTAACATAATAGATTTCCACCTTTGCACACCTGAAGTGTATGATCTAGTCCAATCACTGACTGTGGAAACAGTAGCTAATATGACAAAAGTGCTGTCAGGGACTTCAGCACTTCATTATCGCCAGGATGGCTTCCAAAGCTAACCCCTCAGTGAGAACCTCAGGCATCCCAGATTCTAGGAGTTTTGGAATAGAACCCGTATCTGTATGGTATTTGATTGATAGCATCAATAAATTTACTTAGTTTCTCCCTCAAAGTGTGTTTCCATTTTAAAAATAGGAGTGTTAATGCCTCCTTGGCAGAGTACACATAGAAGTGCTCAACACATAGAAGTGCTCCTGGTCTGAAGGTTGCTTATTCCACTCCCTAATCATTGTGGCTACAAAAGATCATCCTTCAGACTCAAGTAACTGATGCCTGTTGGCATCACATATTCTTGGACCTTTTCTTCTATTGTAAGATCCACAGGACACTTGAAAATTGCCGTTTATGTTGTTTGTGTTAAAACTCTTATTTTTTTAAAGATGATTTTTAGATTCACAGCAAAATTGAGGGAAAAGCAAGATTTCCTATACAGCCCCTTCCCCTACACTCATGCATAGCCTCACCCATTATCAACATTCCTCACCAGAGTGGTTCATTTGACTTTTCATAATCTCCAAACCCTTAGATTCCTGAAAAAAAGTGCATAGATTTTATAGTAGGGAAGGAGGTCATAGTTTATACTGCTTGAGATTATGCCCTTTATTTCTCTCTCAAACCAACGGTTCTGGCCATGTGAGGATTTTGTCACTCCCAGCTGATTTGGAGATCATCACTTTTGTACTGCAATGTGGAACTCTTGTCTGCATTTAGCCCTTTCTGAGGAAACATTCTGTGTTTTGCTGGACTGAGGCAAGTGCTTGTACTTTTTGTTGAAACAGGCAGTGCTGTACAATGGGAAGATGCTGGAGGTACAAAGGAAAGGCCAGACTGTGAATCCTAACAGTAGCACTCACTAGACAGGCAATTTCACTTTTACCAGTGTCAGTTTTCTCAAAGTGTGAAGTTAGAGGGCAACCTGTAGGCCCATCCTCATTTCCCATACCAGTTGCAAATGTGTGGATCTAATGCAAATTGCAAATATGAGAGTCCTCAAAACTACCCCTAGGTTCGATAATGCACTAGGAAGAACTCATAGAATATGCTGAAAGCTATAATACTCACAGGTACACTTTATTACAGGGAAGGATTGCAGGTTAAAATCAGCCAAGGGCAAAGGCACATGGAGGAGAGTCTAAGAATATTTCCTTGTGGAGCTTCTAGCTGTCCTCTCGCCAGGGAGTATGGACAACATTACTTTTCTGGTAATAACATGTGACAATACACATGGGGTATTGTCAACCAGAGAAGTTCAGCGAAGCCCTGGGGTACAGAGATTTTACTGGGGCTCCATCATATAGCCATGGTTGACCACCTATATGGCAGATCTCAGGCTCCCGTCTCTGAGAAGGCTGAGCTGATACCACAGGGTCCAAAGCTCTCAGGCTGAATCATACTGTTAGGCTCTTCAGTGTGACCCAAGGCCCTCAGGTAAACAAAGACACTCTTATTACATATAACAATCATAAGGGTTAGAAATTACCTCCACGAAGTCAAGGGCTAAGGCCAGACCTCTTTTGGGACAAGGTTAATAAATTCTTTACTGCTCACATAGATAGAACAAGTGGGTACTCCTTAGTGACCTGTCTAGTCTGTAAAATCTACAGTGGTGGAAATGTGCAGCCCTGCTTAAGGGCATAGCCACTGTCCACCTTGCTTAGGAACTGTCAGATCTGCCCTCTCATGGCCGGATGGCTGCATCAGCCCACTGGTACTCTCTGTGTGATATGCCTGAGGGTTTAGGGACGTTTTAGAAGGCAAGTTATATCTGGCAAATGGGTTACTCTTTATTATTGTATGACATTGTTTTCTGTATTTAATGCTTAAGATTTAGGGCAGGGGCAATATGTGAAAAAAGCACAGGTTAAGAGAATGTTTCGTATTTAGGCCTTGAGAAATTGGTATTTGTTTATGCCAGTTACCTATGTCTCTGAGGTGCCAAGAGGATGAATTAATATTTTATTTCACTTATGGAGATATTCAGAAACATTAAAGTCTTTGGTCCTCATGAGAAAAGAGTTTTCATGAGACTTGAAAGCATTACTACAAAAATCTTGCTAGCACATTTCTTGTGAGCTGTGTTCATTGTGCCTCCCTTTATCAGTCAGAAGTTTTGCTCATTTAAATCAAATCCCAGCTAACCCAAGCAGGGCTGCACTAAAGGCCACATCTCTACTGCCCAGATTTCCCAGGGGACTCTGGAAATTAACCAGAAGCCCTCCTGCTCGAAGACCAACTCTTGAGGCATATATGATTTGCACAGAGGTTCCAATATGCCAAGTTCTTAGAAGTTGCTGGGAACCATACAGATGATTACTGTTCCAAATGTTCTTGTCTTGAGTTCCACCCGTTTATTCAATGAGATTTGACTTTCTTACATTTTTCCTCCCATCTTCACCACACTGAAATTCGTATCTGACAGTCAATGTGCACATTATGAAAGTTGGTCTCAATTTAGTCAAACTTGGGCTTCAGGGTAACAGCTCACATGAAAAGGAATAGGAGGTACCGTTATATGGAAATACCTGCTGTGCACCAGGCATCCTTTGAGCTATTTTGTTTTCTACGATATTTTCAAACCCTCCACTTTACAGATGAGGAAAATCAGGCCCAGAGAGGTCAAGAAAATCACCTCAGGCCCAACAAGGTCACATGGAAAAGTAGGGATTCCTATGAACTCAGCCTTTGTTCTTCCTACTCCTTCATGCTGCAGAAACTCTCTCTGAATCCAAATGATGCCACTGCTGATGTGTGGGCTGGTCAGAGTGCATCACACAGAGCCAAGCCACATTGCAGGGGAAGGTAAACTGTTGCCTTCAGCTGGATTTTGTGTATCTATGGATATCATCAATTGCCCAACATTTCTGTTTTTTTCTGAAAAGTATTTCATTGTATTACTAGCATGTTCATGGTGAATAAAATGACAAACTGTTATTACATTGTATTATTTGCTGTCCCCCAACACAGCTATAAAAGGCAACTCTTTATGGAAAGAATGATTCATTCGAAATTCAGTATTCATCTTTTGCTAACGTTTTCCTGGTTTGTATGTGTTTTTGTTTGAATACATATTATTGGTGAATGTAACCATAAACTGAAAACCTTTGTGTTTGAATTTTTGTAAATTGCAATCTTGCCCTTGAGAAAAAGATAAATTTAAAAATGCTATTTATGCTTGTTACTACTAATTAGGATGGACACAAAACAATTGAATATCTGGATTTGACCATTGGAGGGTTACAGATTGGCTAGAACATCAGCATTTATCATATTTACATGACCGATTCATTTGCAGCCAGTCACGTGGCTCTGAAATTTTCCCTTAAGTGAACGTTTCTGATCTCCATATGTAGGAGAGTCATACCACCGTTCAAATTGGCATTGATCAGGAAGGGCCAAGATAATTTTCTTCTCCTCTTTCTGAAGTGGTTTTCTCAGGCAGGACTGAGAGAAGCTTCAACAGTTGAACAGCTGTTGTCTGTCCTTTTCCCTCTCTGTAAAATATTTCCTGGTTTGCACTGATTTCCCTTCCCTGAGACTTGAAACAGCAAAATAGAAACAAATTAGGTGTGTATCAGGAACGAAATACCTCCTGCTTATTGAGAGTTTAAAAATAATCTTTGCAATTAGCGTTTGACATCCTGGAAACTCCTACTGCTGAGCTTATACACATACATGGAATTTTCAAACCCACTGTGGCCAACACCCCCACAGACACCTGGAGAATTCAACTGCTCCTAGAAAAAGTGGATTGGAATTATTTTATTCTCTTGCAAACTTTTTGTTAGGGGTCCAAGCATGAAATGGCTCTGTTGTATTCAACTTCTGACACTTACCCTCCCTAAATTGGTCACGAAGCCCCTTTTGTGATGTCTTGGATGAATTTTAAAACTTTTAGTTTCGTCTGCTTATTTTAAGGGTCATGTCACTTATTATACCTTAGTCCAGACCACTAAAACAAACACAAAATTTAGTTCTTCCTTTTCCTTTCCCCAACCAGACCGAATTTGTGATGATATCACTTACAGTATTAAAGTGTGCTTGTATGTGTGTGTGTGTATGTGTATTTAAGAGAGAGAGAGGGGGAGAGAGAGAGAGAGGGGAGAGAGAAGGAAGGGAGTGCGGGGTGGGGGGGGGGGGAGAGAGAGAGAGAGAGAGAGAGAGAGAGAGAGAGAGAGAGAGAGAGAGAGAGAGAGACTTTTTTTTACCCCATGGATAGAGTAAGGAGAAAGTAGAAGAAAACAGGCATCTCCCTGCTTACACAAGATTTGTTTCAGATAACTGATCACCCAAATGGTGGTCTCAGCCTCAGAAGTTGGCACCCCAGATAGTTCATTCCTGGGTTTTTTGTTTTTCAGTGAGGCAGGGCACGTTTTTCTACCTATGTTGGAGTAGAGTGGCATAATCATAGCTGAATGGAGCCTTGAACTCCTGGCTCAAGCAGCCTTCTGACTACTTGGTACTAAAGGTGTGTACACTATGCCTGGCTATTTTGTTTAATTTTTGTTTTTGTTTTCTTGCTATGTTGCCCAGGCTGGTCTCAAACTCCTGGTCTCAAGTGATCATCCTGAGTTGGGATTACAGGCATGATGCACCATGCTCGGCCTCAATCCTCTTTAACTGGCCTCACTGGACACTTGGCTGTTACTTCTGGCTGGACAGGCTAATGCTTCTCTGAACTGCTTGTCATTCTGACCTCATCTGCAGCAGACCCTATAAGTTGGTCACCTGCAGTTTTATCTGCCATCCACAGCACTGACTCTAGGTCTCGACAGGGGACTTAGGGGCTCACATTTATTTTCTCCCCTCCTCTTGCCTGAACTACTAGGTCATTTCTCTCTAACGCTCTTCCTGAATTCCAATAGCAACGGGAAAGGTCTGTGATTCTGTGGCTAGGTGCATATCCACAATAACACTAGCTGTTGGTCTCCATTCTTGAAGATCCTCCCAAACTTTACGAGTCTGTTGATTGAGAGCCCCATGCTTTGCTCGGGATGAGAAATCTGTGGAGAGGGGTATGACTCTCGAGGTGGTTTCTGTTTGTCTCTCCGTCCTTCTCTTGATGGATGGCTGTTACCTCAGAGGGAATAGACCTAACACCTTAGAGAATCTTATAACTTAGTTCTCAGCAGGGCTGTGTCTTTCCTATAATTACTGTGTATTTAGTTATCTCTGGGACTCTGGGAAAAGACCTCAGTCTGTACCTTCCAGTCCATTCTGATACATTATTGTGAATCACCAAATCCATCTCTTTTCCTATGTTGGTTAGTAACCCAAGAAAATAGGAGATTGATAAAGTATCACATTACAGAACATTTAAGTAGTATCATAGACTCCATTGCTCTTCTTCCCAGAATGTGAGTCATTGCCTTTGTGATATTATGACATAGTTTATAGCAAACATAAAATGATGCTGTTTAATTCTGCCCTAGTGGTCATCAGGATCTGAAAATAAAACATATCCCCAGAGTTTTCGGTTACTCCAGTCTCAAATTTTAAGTTTCTTTGATTTTTCTAAAATGGAAGCAGAACTTTGTCATCCTGTCTTTGTTTATGGCTTATGTTGTCTAAGCAGAAAGATACTGACTCATTAACATCTCAACATTTTTGGTAGAACTGTAAAGAGCTTTTCAACTTTTTAATCTGAATATTGGGAAGTCAGATATATTGAATTAGACTCAAAATTGGATAGTGAGTATTGTTCATTTCAGTATTTTCTGATCAAGCTAAAAGCTATGAAATTCTAAATCAGTACATTTGCTTTGTCTATTATATTTTTAAAAATAATTAGGCAGATATAGGAGAGTCAGGGTATTCCTATATATTTAAATATTTTTAAAAATAAAGCATGGAACATTTTGAATTCATTGTGGATGAGGGGGCTGATGAAAGTTGAGGTGGCAAGCGCAGAGTTAATTTAGGAAGCAACCCTATTGTGGATGGGAAATGTTTGCTGCTAATGTCTATTTTTCTGTGCTGGAGCTGATAGAAATTTCCTTTTTGTTTATCACTTTGAGCCTTTTGAATGCTGGCAGTCATGACACTTATGAAAATGTATACCATATAGTTAATGTCCTTTTTTAATCTCATGGAAGTGAAGTTATTTTCTTTCTTTGATGGCATGCAATGGATACTTCTAAAAACCACTCTCTAGTGATTCAAATATTAGATTAACACACCAGTTTGCTGAGTAAGTTCTCTGAACTCTATCAGAACAAAGAAGAAATTACAAGAAAACAAGCTGAACTCAAGAGCTTGCTTTCTCTCTCTCTTTATTTTGTCTTTTGGACCCCACAATTTCCAGCTATGTCTAGGGAATCAACTCCAAATCAGTCTGCTTCTAAAATGATCATTTTATACTCCCAGAATAAAGCATAAAAAGATCTGCATTCACAAAAGGAGGGGTGGGTGTGAATGAGGGCATTCTAAAAAAGGGTTTAGGCATTGTAGACATTTGTTCTAGATAGGTTGTTAAAAATCAACATGAATGCCAAAATCCAGGAAAAGAGGAAAAAGCATTTCACAAGCAGTCCTGCTCATATCACCTTCCCTATCTGTATCACACCAGCCACTGCTGCACTGTAACCACTGGCAGTTTCAAGGGCCTGACTTTCACCTAGGATTTTGCATAGTATTGACTGTCTTGATAGGATTTCACGTGTTATTTATGTCAGGATTCAGATTACTGAACTGGCATGAGTTGTGCTCATGAAAAAATATAACTGAAGTCTGTATTAGTGTTCTTCAGAGAAACAGAACATATATGTATGTTCTGTTACTATATAATATATATATGCCTGTTATATATGTATGTTCTGTTATATATGTATACCTGTTATATATGTTATATATAATATATAATGTTATATATTATATATATATTGTACACATACAAAGAGAGAGAGATTTTATTATAAGGAATTTATTCAAGCAATTATGGAAGCTGAAACTGGTTAAGTCCAAAGTATGAAGACCCCTGTTTCCCAGTTGGAATCTGAGGGCTGGAAGCTTCTGTAGAACAGGAGCTGATGTCCCAGTTCAAAGGCCATCAGACAGCAGGAGCTGATGTTCCTCTGGGACGCCAAGTTGTGCACCACTTTTGCAGAAATACTAGTAGCCATTTATCTTAGTTCTGCATTTCATAGCCTTGTCAATGACGAGGACTGATTGGGATTTGTATCCAGCTAAAGGTGATTATGAGAATTCAATCAAATGTCCTGTCAATCTTGACCTGTGGCAAATGGACTTAAAAATCATTTTCACTAGATTTCATTACAGCATCTTATTCTTTAAATGTATTCAAGTACCTGCTTAGTGGCTGAAGAACAGGCTGGGAAATGAATATCACAGCAAAATAAAAGTTGATACTTTTGAGGAATTGAGTGATCCTGAGTGCAGCCCTGATTTATCCTTTTTTCCAGCTAAATTTTCCTTTTAGGTGATCTCATCAGATTCATGACTTTAATATTCTTCATGCTAATGGTAACAAAATATGTTTCTGAGACTCTGACTTCTCCAATAAACTCGGTACTCATTTATCCAGCTGCTCCGTCAGTATCTCCAATTATGTGTAATAGATACCGTAAGCTTTTTATATCCAGAACAGAATTTTGAGTCCCTTGCCTAGAAAAATCTGATCATCACCTGGTGTTCCTCATCTTAATTAATGACTTCACTTTGTCCTGTTGCTTAGATGTGGCAGATTGTTGTATTTCTTCAAATGACCACAGCAAAGATCTCATCCCACATGCTTTTCTTACAGTGTAACTTTGGTATTCATCCTATGAGAGTGGGGTCTATAATCTTTCTGCTGAAACTTTGTGGTGGCTTGTGACTCTCTCTACCAGTAGAATACAGTGGACATGATGTCTGGTGACTTCCAAAGCTAGGACAAAAGGCAAAACAGCTTCCTTCTGGCCCTCTCTCTTAGGTGATGCTTGCCCTGGGGCAAGCCATTCACCAAGCTCCAAGGAACCTACACTCACTAACATGGAGGGACCACATGGAAAGGCCAACTCAGAGGGGCAGTGAGTTCCAGGCTCAAGCCAGCATCACTTGCCATAGGTGTGAATAAACCAACCTTAAAATCATTGCTACCTCTAGCTTTTGAGTCATCTGGTGATGGTCCATACACTAGGGCAGACATACCACTAAACTTTGAGTAACTTGTTATGTAGCTGTAGTGACTAAAACATTGCAAGAGTATGCATTAGCCATCCTGATTCCTCTCATTCACTACCCCACCCCCCGACACACCCATATATCCTGTAAGTGTACTTTCAAAATATAGCCTGCATGCTGACGGCTTCTTAACTGCCCACCACAGGTGGTCCTGAACACCACCTCTTGCCTTATTTACTATAGATGACTCCTAACTGGTTTCTCTCCTTTTTCCCTACTACATATTATATTTTCCAAGTAGGAGCCAGATTGATTCTTTAGAAATGTTCACAAGATCAAGTCCCTATTTTGCTTAAAACCTCCAATAATTTCCTATCACATTTAACATACTACCAAACTCTTCACTATCCTCTATTAGGCCCTATGCTACCTGGTATCTTTTTCTCTGAACTCCTTTCTACCACTCTCCTCCAGACTCACAATACTCAAGCCACACTAGACGCTTACTCTTCCCTAAAACATCAGTCTCTGAGCCATAGATAGCTAACATCAGAATACATGCCTGTCTTCCACAGCTGTGGGATTGCCCTGGGTCTACAATATCCAGCTCTCTTTCAACCCGTGAGATTCTCACCAATAACATGGTGTTTCCTGAATAGGGTTATTAGGAAGCAAGTATGCTGCCCTCACTCTCTGGATGCAAAGGACTCCATAGCCCTAGGTGATGGCAAAACTTCAAGTTGGAGTCAGCCTAGATCCCTGAATCCCACATGGAGGAAAGCTGTCCATCAGTCAGGAACGCCTGCATTGGACTGTGAATGTGAATAACACTTAGGGTGTTGTTAGGCTACTGAAATTTTAGAGATCATTCATTATAGTACCTGGTATTTCGCTACCTAAAATAGTGTTATTCCCTCCTCAAAGCCTTTATATTGGCTACTGCCTGCTGCTCTTCTCTCCCTTACGTCATTCTCTCCCTTGCATCATTACTCTGCCCCCACTTACAATATTTAAAATAGTCAATGCTCCTACCCCCACACAAATTTACACTTTCTGTCATATTACCCTGCTTTATTTCCTTCATAGTACTTATCACTTTCTGAAATATTCTTATATATTTTATTTTACTTCTGCTTCTAGTAGAATGAATACTTTGTAATAGCAGGGACCTGGTCTATCTCTTACTCTGTTCCCAGCACCTAGGTGGTACCTGGCATATACTAGTGATCAGCACTTGCTTCTGGATAGGAGCAATTACATCAAGTAGACTGAAAACAGGAATGAAGAGTTGGCAATTAGAGTCCTTGGAAATTAAGTTAGCACCACTTGATAAATGATTCAGCTTCTTAATGCCTTCTCACAACTATCAAATTGGGAAAATATCTATTTTATGGAATAGTTTGATGATTAAATAAAATTTATATGTAAACTGCTAAGACCTATAGCTTTTTAAATTAATATTTGTTCTTACTTCATGCAGGTTTGGAGGGGAGGAAATAATTGCCAACCTTAACATTTATTCTTCTAAAATAAGTGAGGGCACTGCCACATTTGATATAAGTCTCATAGGGTGGCCTTTCCAGGTTGGAGTAGTCAACCAGTAGGGGTTGTTAACACTTTTATGATATGAAGGCCTGTTAGTCGGATACTTTGACACATACTACAGCAGAAAATGTTATAGCCCTGGCAATTGTTTTGACCATCACACCATCTCTAAATGATATGGTAGAATGGCCACATCCTGTTCTGACTGAGCTGTACAAGTTCTGCTTTTATTAGTTTCCATGTGGTATTGTGAATTCACAGTTTGGTGGTTGGAGGTATGTGGATGACAAATCTTTGTTTATTCAGATCTCCAGGAGGCAAATGGTATTCTTTTGCAGAGTGGCCAGTTCAGGAAAAAACATGTTTATAAGCTATTGTTATGTTTTTCAAATTAAAAACATGAATGAAACATAAGAGAGTTTACTTGTAATACTGAAAAATACTGAGCAAAACATGAAATTCTCCTCTCCTTTCACCTCTTCCAAGTTTCCTGTCCAAGAAAAACTTGAAACAGTCAAGGAATTTAGTGGGCGAATTTTCAACATAGATGGTATTGTGCCCAAGGGAGCAAAGATTTGTTTTGGGGAGGAGTGAAAAAATGTTACTCGTATACGTAAAGTATAGATATACATATAACACATAAACAGATATACAGGCCAGGCATGGTGGCTCACACCTGTAATCACAGCACTTTGGGAGACTGAGGTGGGTGGATCACCTGAGGTCAGGAATTGAAGACCAGCCTGGCCAACATGGTGAATCCCTGTCTTTACTAAAAATACAAAATTAGCTGGGCATGGCATGGCGGTGGGTGCCTGTAATCCTAGCTACTCAGGAGGCTGAGGCAGGAGAATTGCTTGAACCTGGAAGGCAGAGGTTGCTGTGAGCCAAGATCAAGCCACTGCACTCCAACCTGAGCAACAGAGTGAGACTCAAAAACAAAACAAAACAAAACAAAACAAAACAAAACCCAAAAGCCAAAAAGCAAGAAAAAACCCAGATATGCAGTGATATTAAAATTTCATGGCAAGGGGATTTCATGGGAATGATTAGGAAATAAATGTTTACATTTCTTCAGGGGAGTAATGATGAAATGAATAGTTCAGAAACATTGGTGTAGTGTTTAGCCTCCGGTTGCCTTTTTTGCACCCACACACAATATATATGTATAAATATTTTGTTGTTGACTTTTATAATCATTGGAATGTGAATAAAGAAGAATGTTGCACACAGTCACTGATAGTCATCTGATGACAGGAAGGGGACCCAGCGTTGGTGTAAAGCCAATGTTGTCGATGTCAGATCAGGGAACTCCCTTGTGTTGTCACTGTGCTACTGCCTCAAATACCGTGAAACAAATCCTACCCCCAAGAATTCCCAGTACATGCATATATGTTGGACGTATGTAGAGTGAAATAATACATATCCTCATGGTTTGAACCAATTTGAGTCATGCTTTCTATCACTTATTCCCAAGAATATCATATTAGAAAGCACCCTATACCAATTAATGTTCTCATACACATTTATATGTGTGCTCATATATGAGATTCTCTTCAGAAAAAAAAAATTCTATATTTGCTAGATTGTTTACCAACAATTTGTGTCTTATTACAGATAGTGTATTAATTTATACTGCTCACTTTTCCTTTGAATTTGTTGTGGTTTTCTTAATGCTTTTAGGACCTTTTTATTTTTCCTGATGTGGTCTTCATTTGTTAAAATATATTGCAAATATGTTCTCCAAGTCTTCCACTTTTAACTTCGTTTTTTTTTTTAAGCATATAGAAGGGCTTGTGAAAATTATGCCTTCTAGGTTGTGTCTTGCTTAGGGAGACTTTCCCAACCCAGTATTATGAATAGTTTCCACTAACATTCTTTGGTAAATTCATAGTTTTACTTTTTATGGCCTAAGATGTTACCTAGAGATTACATGCATATATGGTGGACGTATGTAGATTGTAATGTATTGTGTAAGTTTATTTTTTCCCTAAATCAGTAACTAATTTTCTCATTACCATTTATTATTTTTTCCTTTTCTCACTAATTTGGAATTCTAACTTTCATGTACTAAATTAATATGCATGCCTGAATTCGTTTCTAGATTTTCTAAGTGGGTTACATTCGTTTCTCCACATTTTTTTACGCCTGTATTATCCTCTGTTAATTACTGTAACTTCTTTGTGGATTTTGTGAAATGGTTGGGGCACATACTCTATTCACAGTCCTTCTTCCTATTGTTCACTTTTAAATTTTTCTTGCTGTTATGTTCTTTAACTCAAATGAAAATAGTTTTATTGTGTTCCAGTGTTAGGTGAGCAGTGAGAAGGGAGAGTTTTCTTTCTAAAATTTAATTTATTTATGTAATTGCATAGATGACTGTAACTTCAACAAATTCTTATGGCTATTTCTTTATCCAATAAATTTGTTAATATCGTACCCTTTTTAGGATGTAATAACTTAAAGGCAACTTTCTTACCTTTCAACCTTCTCATTTATATGGCACATTATAATTTACCAAGTTAGTTTGCATTTTCTGATTTCTTCCTCAATAGAGTCATATGAAAGGTTTGTCATTTTAATGCCCATCTTCAGAAGTGAAAACTGAAAGTCAAAAGAATGAAATAATTGAGTAAGTCATATAGCAGCATAGTAACAGTAATGGAACTAGAATTTGTCTATTCCACTTAGTGCACTAATCTCAGGAGTCTACACTGTCTCAGTAATTAGAACAAACTAATTCTGGTATCAAGCGTTACACTCTGTTCACTGGTTAAAGAGATGTACAAGATTTCCTCCATACTGTCCTGCAGCCTGGGCGTTCCTCTGCCATAGTTACTGGATCGCCTCCCTGTTTGAACAAAACAGGACAGAGGAAAAGGTAACCTGGAGGAGAATGCCACATCTGCTGATTTCAGACTTGTTGAAGTCCAACACTTCCTATTTCAAGGTGGTGACACCCTCTGCAAATCCCTGGCTTTAGGAAGAAACCTCTTGATAAAGACTCCTCATCCACAGAATTGCCTCCAAGCCTATCCTTGTTCTAATCCTTCTTCTCTGTGTGACCAAAACTTGGTATTCAAAATTCAATCTTAGGTTTTTCTGGCTCTGCTAAAGGGGATGTGGGAACCTCATGTTTGGCTTACCTGCACCTTCTAAACTAGCACCACTCTCTTACTTAATGGACTATAATTTCATCTCCTTAAGCGCTCTTCGGAATGCTGTAATGAAGGAGGTGTGACTTGGGTTTGGAAATGTGGTGGCAAATTATCTATATATGAATTAACATGTATAATTTAATACACATCATGAATAATGATGAATTGCAAGTTAACTTGATCATTTAAGTAGAGGGTAAAATTTCTCATTTTCTCTGGTATATTTTATAGAGTTAATATTAAAATTTGATACTCTGGCTTTGTGGGTATAGTTTCATGATTTACAACCACTGTTTCTAGGCAGCCCAGTCTCCAGTATCACATTGAAGACACCTTGAGGACAGGGAGAGCTTCTAAGTCTGCTTCATCTCTTTACTTCCCAAGACACAATGACTGGGATATAGCGTAGAATATTTGTTTGCTGAATAAATGAATTAATGAACAAACGAACTAATGCTACTTTGCACTTCACACATCTCTCAATTTGCTCTGTTTTTGTATTCATTTCTTGAATCATACAGTGTAAACTTTAGGTAACAATATTGAGATATGACTTTCCACATCCTCTGCAATGGCATTTTGCCACTAGCAGGATGCAGGAGACAATTGGAAAGAAAACAGCTGTAACTGTGTCCATTTTGGTCAGCTGTTCTTGGTAAAAGGTGTGTGATAAAATTTGATATAATTCAGCACATTTTGCATTAGGTAGGTATTAACATTAACTGATAACTTTTGCTCCTGTTAGTATAGAAGGAATTTCTTCTCTATGAACTTGTCCCACAAGAAGCACTGTCAACTCAGAAGGCAACAGCCAACTCTTTTGATGTCTGCTCCAGGTTCCTTTTCAGAAAAGGTCTTTGTTGGATAGAAAGGCAGCGTGCTCTGGTGCAGGGCTGTACAAAGTGGAGTCTGTGAATCATCACTTGGAACTTTTGGGAATACAAATTCAGTGATGCACTTCAGACCTATTAAGCCAAAAACTCTGTGTAGGACCAAATAGTCAGTTTTAACAGCCCGATCATGTGATTCTGATGAGCACTAAAGCTTGAGAACCTTGGCTCTATGGAGAAAAAGCCAGAATCTGAATTGGGCAGACCTGAATCAGAACTTTAGCTCAGCCATGTATTATATGGCTTCAGCCATGTTAAAGAAATCTAAGCCTCGCTGTCTTTGTCTATAAATTGTGGAGATTGATACTCACTTCGTTGGTTATTAAATGAACTATAAAATATCACACTGGGCCTGCCACTAGAAGTCAGTAAACACTTTTAGGGTTGTAATTTCCTTTCCTCTTGCTACCACCATTGCATGAAATCTAAAGTAGGAATAGTAGTTTTTAATCCTTTAGATGTGTTATTATGTATCATATTAACTTTCTATACCCTGAGCTTTGGACTTGACACTTTTCTGACAAAAAAATGTGATTTACTTACGTATTTTAGCCGATAAATCCTAGATACAAATGTATGTTCCCATCTCCCTGAAGATAGTAGCCAGAGGTAATGCCATGTGAGTCAGAGATGTTCTAGTTATTGATTGCTGCATAACATTCTACCGCAAAACTTACTAAACAACTATTTAGTTTTGCTGATGAGTTTGCAGCTAAGAAATTCAGGGAAAGCTTGGCTAGGGGAGTAGTCTCTGATCCATGTGTTCTTGGCTAGGGTGGCAGGGGCTAGAGGTACCCCTCCAAGATGGCTCCTCCAGTCACATGTCCAACCTCCTTGGAGCTAGTCTTGCTCTCACATGGTATCCCATCCTCCAGGGTCTGTCCTCTTGTTTTAGGATTTCCACACCATGGTGGTCAGGGAAAATGCACTTACCGCATAGTGATTGGCCTTCAAGAGATAGATAGTGGAAGCTGCCAGGCCAGTTAAGACCTCTGCTAATAACCGACGCAACTCACCCCATTGCTGAAAGCAGTCACACAGCCTGCTCAGAGTCAAGGGAGAGAAGAAATAGATTCTGTCTCTCGATGGGTGAGTGAGTGACAAGTCACAATGCAAACACATGTGTGGGATGGGAGATGTTTTGCTCATCTTTGGAAAATATGATCTGCCACAAGGGCTCTTTAGTAGGGAATAGTATGTTGTTCTTTGTATGCAGCTGTTACCCAAAATGCTTAAAATAGATTGAATTTAACTATTATACCTGAACATACATACATATATTTTAATTACATTTGTTGTCTAAAGTTTGCCTTTTAATCCTTAGCAATTTGAGTCCAGTCAGGTGAGTTGTTAGTGTGAGAATGAGCTGTCATGTCATCCAGGTCCCCGCTTCGACTGTTTTACACGATGGGACACAAGTCCATATTCGTGAGGCAGTGCTAAGGGTTGCTCTGTCAATGTAAAAGCTGTGTCCGAGCCTCAGGGCATGTAATCTTACAGCTCCGTGGTGGAGTTACATGCTTTCTTGCTGAAGGAAAGAATATTTTCATTAGGTTTCTTTATTTTTGTTCCCTCAGTGGGATGTTATTAGTCATGTAGAGGCAGAATTTCTGTCCTACTCCACCTCCAACCAGGAAGTATTAATCACTCTTTCATCTGTGTTTTCATAGCATTTGGGTTATTATATTATTGTTTTTTGCTGATTACTTTAATCATACAAGAAATACATGAGTACATTCTGTTTATAAAATTTCAAACAATAAAAATAAAATAACTGTTCCCATTAATCTGCATGCATTTTCCCATGCTAATCCCTTCCCAGAGATAAGCAATCTTATCAATTTTGTGTATGACCCTCCAGATATATTCTCTGCATCAAGATATACACAAATATGTGAATGAATATCATTTACTCCAATGGTATCATATTCTATATATTATATTATGGTTTTCTTTATTCATCAATTCCCATTAATCTGCATCCATTTTCCCATGCTAATCCCTTCCCAGAGATAAGCAATCTTATCAATTTTGTGTATGACCCTCCAGACATATTCTCTGCATCAAGATATACACAAATATGTGAATGAGTATCATTTACTCCAATGGTATCATATTCTATATATTATATTATGGTTTTCTTTATTCATTTAACCATATTGAGTTAGAGAAGTTTATATGTAGAATAACTTTATTCTTTAAAAAATAAAACAGCTGCATAGAAGGAGAATCACTTGAACCCAGGAGGTGGAAGATGCAGTGAGCCGAGATTGCATCGCTGCACTCCAGCTTGGGTGATGGAAAGAGACTCTGTCTTAAAAAAAAAAAAAAAAAAAAAAAAAAGGAAAACTACAAAAAATTCAATAAAAATATCTGCATAAAATTCCATCTCATGACCGTAGTGAATTTAACTCTTCCCCTACAGATGCACATTGAGATTGTTTCCAGATTTTCACTGAATACAATACCCTAGTAAACATTTCTGACATTATTCTTTGTGCATCTGGGTGAGTATGTAACCCTGTGTTTAGAATGGTATGCTGGATGAGACAGTATGTATGCTCTTATCAGTGATACTGCCAGACTGCCTTCCATGAAGGTCATTCCACAGAGAGGCAACCCCCTACCACACACCCTCATCAATGATGGAATTTTTTAACCTTTTCTGAGTTTTGCATATTTGATAGGAGAAATGGATATATCCAGTTGTCTTTCCATTTCCCTGTTCATTAATGAGGTGTCCCATATTTTTCTGTGCTTATAGAGCATTTGTATTTCATCTTCTGTGACTATGTTTTGCTCATTTTATTACGGATACCATAGAAGTGTATATGTTTCCTTGAAACTCCTTCATTTTGTTCCATTGATATATGTATATATGTATATGTTATATTTATGTGTATATATACACAACACATGAATATATGTACATATATGCATATATTTATACTTATATAAACATATTAAAATGTAACATTTACCCATTTAATATTAATTTAATGCAAAATATATACTAAGCATCATTGGGCATAGAACATTACGAATACAAGGGTAAAGAAAACAGACAGCCAGCTGTGTTGCTGAGGAATTTCCGGAAAGTGCTGAAGTATTGAAGGTCCATCCTAGGCCATACCTACATGGGTGACCCTGGCGCAGGCCTGAGTTTTTGCTGTTGGCTCTGGTAACATTTCTCTCTCTCTGTCTGTCATCTATCAATAAATTCTTCCATCTTTCTATCTAATAACCACATATTTAGTGTTTACCAACCATCAAGCACTAGTCTGAGTGCTCTATGGATATTAACTCATTTACTTCTCACAGCAACATTATTAGGCAGGAACTCTTATTATTTCCATTTTATCTATGAAGAAACTAGCCGCAGAGAAATTGGGGGATTTGTCTAAGTCCACACATCTAATAAGTAGCAGATCTTATTAGATACGTGGACTTAGACAAATTCTTATTAGATGTGTAATATAGATCCAGGCCATCTGGCTTCAGAGTTTATATTCTTTCTTTTGTAGATTTAATAGAGCTTATATTTTTTCTTTTGTAGATTTAATATAAAATTGTAAATTTTAGAACTTGTCAAATTTCATAGAAAAAAGTCATTTGGGACTTTGATAGGCATAGTTGGGTATGTAATAATGTATTAAATATTTTTATGATATTGAGTTTTCCCATTTAGTACCATTGTAGACCTTCATTAAATCATCTATGATTTTATGTTGTTTCCATAATGTTGTCCTTGCTCATTAATTATTATATTTATCCTCAGGTATTTTATAATTTTGTGCTGATACAAATGGGATCTTAATAGCATTATCTACCTCTTTTTTTAGTGTAATGAAAAGTGTGAATTTTTTGTATGTTGACCTCGAATCTATATAGTTTGATGATTTTTTGTGTGTGTCCTCAGAGTTGTGAGTTGATAGTCTTTGATATTCTAAGACAAAAATAAAGACAGTTTTGTTTCTGTCTTCTAATCTTCATAACACTTATTTCTTATCTCTATATTATTATTATTATTATTAGGTCTAGGTATTCAGGACAGTATTGAATAAGATAAGATGATGGAAAATCATTGTATTGTTTTGAACATTAATGGAAATGCTGACTTTTTTCTGAACATTTAGTATAATGTATACTTTACTTTGGGGATGGATAACTTTTATCAATTTAAGTAGTTTTTTCATGCTTTTTCGTATACTAAGAGCTTTTAATAAGCAATTGAGTTTGAATTTTATAAATGTTTTTCAACACATTCAAAGGTAATTTACTTTTTATATCAATTAATGAATTGATTTATATTAATACAGCTAAATGTTGAACTTTTTATCCCTGCATTTGTGATAAAAGCTCTACCTTGTCATAATCATGCTCTTTTAATATACTACTAAATTTTTAATAACTTTATTTTATATATAAATGTAATATGTGTATATATATATAACATGATATTGTGTATATATAATATAATCTTCTTATAATGAGTAAAAATGGCCTACCTTTCACTGCCTTATCCTCTTGTTTATGATTTTAGTGTCAGGGTTAAGCTGGTTCTGTCAGATGAGTTGATTTTTCTTATATTTTCTGTTCTTCTATTTATTTATTTATATTTTTTGTAGAAATGGGAGTCTTGCTTTGTTACCCAGGCTGGTCTTGAACTCTTGGGCTCAAGCAGTCCTACCACCTTGGACTTCAAAAGTGCTGGGATTACAGGTGTGAGCCACAACTCCTTTATATTTTCTATCCTTGAAAACAGATTTCCTAATATAAGAATGATGAAGACATGAAGTCTGACAGGGTCTACCTGTACATCAATGCAGGCTTGATTTCTTCAAGTAATCTTATTAGTATACCAATTTTCTCAGTGGTTATTTTATTATTTAGATAATTCTCCTTGACCCAGTTTTGGCCATGTACCTTTTCCTAGAAAATTAGTCCTATCTTTTAGATCATTAGTTGTACTCCTATGGAAGTGTTTATACTGCAGTTAATATTTTAATAAAATCGTACATATTCAATGACATAATTAATAAAAATTATATTTATAGATTTGTCCTTTTTCATGCTATTTGTTTTATATTTGTTGTCTTTCTTTATTGCTTTTAATAGGAGCTAGGTTTTGAAATTAATTGAGCATGTAGATGTTTTCAAGAACATTTGAAAAATTTTTCTATTTTATACACATATAGTTTTATTTTTTACTAATTATTTATAACTTTGTGTTTTGATATATTTATATTTGAGTAGCTCCTTAGTATTCATTATGGATCATATATTTGAAGCTATACATTTTACTTTGAATACAATATCATCTATCATTCATAGGTGTTAAGTTTGATTGCTCTGATTGTTGTTCTTGTATAAGTAGTTTGTGATTTCCCTGATAATATTTATTTAATCCAAGTTTTTAACACAAGATTTATCTTAAAATTTTTCCCTTTTGTTTTTAATTTTATTATTGTATAGGTTTTTTTTCTTTCATTGTTTGCGAATTTTGAATTTTATTTCATAATTGTGAATGAGACTTTTTGTTGTTAACTTTAGAAATATTCTAAGATTTCCCTTGTATTATGCTACACTGTTATTTTAGGTAATGTTCTATATGTGTTTGAAAAAAGTGTATTTTCAGTGTGGTGGGTGAAGTCATATGCATATTAGATCAAATTATAAATTGCATTAAATATATTCTTTGTATTTTTATTTATGCGTGCTTATACGGTGTGTTGATTTCTTAGAAAGTTAAATTATCCAACTGTAAGAGTGAATGTGTCAATTTCTTCTCATATTCTTGATTTTTTTTCCCATTTATGTGTTTGGAAGCTAAATTTTTAGTTCCATAAAAGTTAATGTCTTTCATAGTGTTTAGGTAGAAGAATTGTCCATGTTGTTTAAATGGAATAGCTTTCTTTGTCTTCATTTCCTATTCTTTCTACAATTTCTGAGCCATTTTATGTGTCTCTTTTGATTGCATGTGCCTGTATGCTTAAATTTCCAATCAGAGAGACTTGTTGGGGGAATTGAGACCATCTACAATATTGTGTTTACCAGTGTATTTGGACTTGCTCTTGGCAGCACCCCTTCTTTATTATGGTATGTTTATGGATATGCGTATAAATATATTATGCCTGCAATGAACTATGAAGCATTATTGCCTGGCAACATCAACCTTGGTTTTAGTTTTATTTTCCTAGTAGTTTTCTCATTTTGATTAAAAACCACAGAATGTTGGTGGAAAGAGGGGCCTCCGCTCTGTGCCCTGCATTTGGGCAGGCTCTGCTTTTCTTTTGGGCAAGGAGAGTAACAATTGCTTGGAGCCTGAGCCACTGCCTCAAGCCTCCTAGGACCTGATAGGCCTCTTACAGGATTCTCATTGGCTAAATGCCAGTCAGTGAGTGGACAACCACCCTCTTTACACTCTATTCTCCCCGAGAATTAAACTCTGTCCTAGTCAGTCATCCTAAGGCATGACTGTTTGTGGGCAGGGGAGAGTGAAAGCAATGGGCAGAATTTGGACTTGGGACTGGGTGGTCCACTTAGGGGTGTATTACACTACTTGCCAGGCAAGTTGAAGCTGAGGGATGAGAGTGAGAAAGTGAGTTGTCACCTCCCTTTTTGTTCCTCTTGCACAGCTCTGACTCTGGGAGACTGGGTACCCCTGTTCCAGCTGCCGTGTTTTGGCGGGAACTCTGAGAATGCTTAAACTTAAAACTGGCGTTTTGGGTCTTTATATAGTTGTATTTCCTTGTAAGAGGAATAGGGCATACTCTATTTAACAACTTTGATGTCCTGACTTACTACTTTTAAACACTAAGATTTATGTAGGCTTCCATTGTTACTCTTACCTCAGGCCGCATATGTCACAGAAGAACTGGGAAAAAGTTAAATTCTTGGGCAGAATAGAATAGAATTTAAAGAGGGTGATGTTTGACTCCACTATCTCTCAGGTTTCTGTTTCCCCATCTGCATCTTCTCTTCTGGTTCTGAGACAGGTGCTCATCTCTTTGGAGATGTGCAGAGCCAGAATCAGACTAACAGCCCTTGCAGGGAAGATGAAGTGAGGCGAGGTTGTTATGTCTAGAGTGCGGAGGGGCCAGATTAGAGTAGCCCTGATTGGTGGAAGTGTCACAGCTGCAAGGATAACCTGAGTTTCCTATGGGTTGAGAATAGGTCATGTAAGGTATCTGACTGAAGCCATCTTGCCAGGTCTCCTGTTGACAGTGGAGCAGCGTTGAACAGATTATGAGGGGTAAGGGAAGGCCATGGCCCTTCTTTGGCTGGTTCTTCTGTGTCAGGGACCTGAATAAAGTTTTCCTGTCTCCCGTGCCACCACCAGCAGAGCAGCGAAGACCAACCAATATGTCCTGAGAGAACTGCTTTTGTAGGCTTGAAACATAGAAGGAACTAATAACTAGCATGTGTTAGAAAACAAAAACAAAAAACAAAGTAGCAGCTGTAAGTAATGAGACCTGCAAACGCAAATCAATGCCTTGTTGCCCCTAAAGTCAATAGGTCCCCTGTACCTTCCCGCACACTCACACACTGACACAACCATATCTGGCTTTCTTACTGGTGTAGACAGGAGGGATGAGTAGGGGGAGCAGAGAGAGAGAGGAAACAGGCTCCATGAGGCATTTCTAGTCTGAGCTGACATTTCATTTTAAGATGGAAAATGACACGCAAAAAATCCAGCTTGACCAGAAAAAAATTATAAGCCTGATACTTGTAGTTGACAAAAGTAAGTTACCTTTCCTGTCACCAATTCACCAGGTGCTGATAATTCAGAAAGCACATATAGTATTAGGTACTAGAAAAAGTAAATCATTCCACATTTGCCTGTTGCTAGGTTGAGGCAACTTAATTATACCTGCTGATTTTTCTCATGTCTGGACATTTTGAGTATGTGAGAGAGTATGTGTGTGGGTCTGTGTGTGTGTGCGCACGTGTGCATGTGCACCTCTGTGTGTATCTGTGCTTAAATTTACAAAAGTAGTCTTGTGTTCCATTGCCCATTTTAACTCAACCTCTTCATACAGATTTCATTTCAGCCTTTATCACAAGACATTATGCGTGCTTATATGGACTTTTTTTTTTAAAGCCATCTATCTTTTACTGCTAGAAGGAAATTTCTTAGAGGAGACTCCAATTTAAATATTGCTTCTATCATAGTGTCAGACATATGGTAGATCCTCAGTAAAAACCGGTTTCTTACATTTAAGCTAATGATAATGTTTGTATCTATTAAGCATGCTGAGACTATTTTCCAAGACCCAGTTTGAAGATGCTTTAAAAGTAACTTTTCTAGATTTTCTGGTAATACTTCTGTAGCCTTTTACAGGAACAGAGGAAAAGTAAAATAGGCAGTGAGGAAGGAAGTGCTATTATTTTTGTGCATATAGCATAGTAAATGTGTATGTACCTGGCAATTACTGGTAAATCAACATGTCAGACAGATGCTATTTGTTACTGGCTCTGTGAGTAATTATCCCTCTATATATAATCAGAGTTAAAGGTAGTGAAGTGCAAAATAATTGCAACAAAAAGACCTATGATTCATTTCAACCAGGTTTATAGAGTAACAGATCCTTTTTCTTAACTTTAACATTAGCAATTTTTTTAAATTGATTCTGTAATTTTACAATGGCAAAAAGGTAGTTTGCAGTGTAATTCTCTATTATTTCCATACTGTAAATTCAATCTATATTAGATATTTGATGCCATGGGTTAGCATTTTTTTCTTTCCAAATTAAGTATTTTGTGAACCCACCATATGTTGAATGGTATATAGAACAGAGGCATGGTGAAGCCAGAAATATGTGTGTGTGTGTGTGTGTGTGTGCGCGGTGTGTGAAAAAAATATGATAGACCAAGGTATGGAGAGTCAGACTTCCAAAACTGCATATCTCATCTGAGTACAATCCTTCTATCCAGGGAAAATTTAGGTTTGGTGGGGCTCAAACCTCATACAATTTAGGAAGCACACTTTAAGAATAACGATACAAAATTAAGAACACAACATTGGCTAGGCATGGTGAGTCATGCCTGTAATCCCAGCACTTTGGGAAGCCAAGGTCGGTGGATCGCCTGAGGTCAGGAGTTCGAGTCCAGCCTGGCCAACATGGTGAAACCCCGTCTCTACTAAAAATACAAAAATTAGTTGGGTGGCGGCAGGCCCCTGTAATTCCAGCCACTTGGTAGGCTGAGATAGGAGAATTGCTTGAACCTGGGAGGCGGAGATTGCAGTGAGCTGAGATTGTGCCATTGCACTCCAGCCTAGGCAACAAGAGCAAAACTCCATCTTAAAAAAAAAAAAAAAAAAAAGAACACAACATTAAGTATCATGCCTATGGAAGTGAAGAGTCCCAAGGCTTAAACTACATGTACTTCTTGGCAAATATTTCTCTTTTTGTATCAAGTCAGATTTGACACTTCTCTCTGTTGGGACATATTGGTATGTAATAGCTTACTAAGGGGAGCAGAGGTCTTGGCATATATGTAGTATAGAAGATGTCGTAAAGGTGAGTGGCGAATTTCTAAGAGTTGAGATGTAAAATATTGTTTGCCACTGATGAAGACTTGTAGTTATAATACGGAAATTTGGAAAATAGAGTGAAAACATATATTATTTACTGAGTAATGGAAAAGATCAACTATGATGACAGGAACTTACACTTCCGGCCCAGTTGGAGTAAAAGAGACCTTCTGAATGGGATAGCAAAAAAGTAATAATTGGACAGAATATATGAAGCAAAGGTTTTCAAGATACTGAACATTAGGCAATGAAGTACAGTGATCTTGAGGAAGGAAACAAATGAGGAAAGTCATATGATTGTGCCAGCTTACTGCTTTAAGACAGTTTCCAATATGTAGCACAGGGAGGAGAACCCAGGTGGAGTCTAGTGATCTTGAATTAAGGAGATAAAGCTGAAATTGCAGGAAGACCATGGTGGCTAGAATGCACAGGACAAAGTACTGGAGAGAAGAGATTTGCCCAGAGAAAAGTCTCAAATGATCTGTAGGTAGATACATTATGATAGAAGCATAGACATGTGATAGAAGCGGTATGTAAAGGGATGCCTTGGGTATTTAGTAGAGGACTGTGCAGCACATGCAGGTGAGGAAATTACTAATTTTGGGAAATAACTACCCAAAATGGTTAGTGGGAATAATACCTGACGCTCACAGTGGGCCAGGGATAGTGCCTGTACCTACCTGTCAGACTGGAAATTTCATAATCATCAGGACATTGGATAGTACTAGAGTGTCATGCCTTAGTTGTGGAGATTAATTAGGCATAGACTAACACTGTTTGAATACCACTGACAGAGTTGTAAAGCAAAAAATGAAGGATATAGATTATTTTCAAGTAATGTAAGTACATTCTATGGAGGAAATTAAAGACTATCTATAGAAATACAAAAATAAATATCAAGCATCCTACATAGTAAAATTCATAATGCCTGGCACCAAATCAAAACTAACCAAATATGCAAAAAAGTGGGGGAAATATGATCCGTATTGAGACAAAAAATGCATCAAGATAAATCCAGAACAGTGATAGCAGACAAGAACAGTAAAATAGTTATTAAGACTACATATCCTATGTTCAAAAATTAAGTACAAAGAAGACATAAACATATAACAAAGTCAAATGCCTAGAAATGAAAAAATACTGTGTTCGAAATAAAAAATACACAAGATGAGGTTAATGTCAGATTAGAGACTACGAAAAAGGTTAGTGAATTTGAAAATAATTATTTAAAGTAAAATAATAGAAACTGTCATGAAAATAAACTAATAGAAACTGTCATGATGAAACACAGAGAAAAAAATAAAGAAAAGAATGAATGGGACATTAGTGAGCTGTGGGCAACTTCAAACGTCCTATTGTAAGTGTAATTGTAACTCTTAATGAAGAGAGGGAGGACAGAAAAAAATTGCACCAATAATGGTTGTTTTTTTTTTTTTTTTCAAATGTTATGAAAACAATAAATCCAAAGATTCAAGTAGCTCAATGAAACACAAGCACAGAAATTGGAAGGAAACTACATAAAGGAACGTCATAATCAAATTGTTTCAAACCAGTGATTTTAATTGTATCATTAACAAAATGTAATTTAATTTAATTTTTAAAAAACAATCTTTTTTTTAACTTTTAAGTTCAGAGGTACAAGTGCAGGTTTGTTTCGTAGGTAAACTTGTGTCATGGGGGTTTGTTTTACAGATTATTTCATACCCCCAGGTATTAAGCCTAGTACCCATTAGTTGTTTTTCCTGATCCTCTCCCTCCTCCTACCCTTCTCCCCTGAAAGGCCCCAGTGTGTGTTGTTCCCCTCTATGTGTCCATCATTTAGTTTCCACACATAAGTGAGAACATGCAGTATTTAGTTTTCTGTTCCTGTGCTAATTGCTAAAGATAGTCGCCTCCAGCTTCATCCATGTCCCTGCAAAGGACATGATCTCGGTTTTTTTAATAGCTGTATAGTATTCCATGGTGTATGTGTACCACATTTTCATTATCCAGTCTATGACTGATGGATGTTTAGACTGATTCCATGTCTTTGCTCTTGTGAATAGTACTGAAACAAACATATGCATACATATGGCTTCACAATAGAATGATTTATATTCCTTTGGGTATATACCCGGTAATGAAATTGTTGGGTCAAGTAATATTTCTGGTTCTAAATCTTGAAGGAGTCGCTACACTGTCTTCCACAATGGCTGAACTAATTTACACTCCTACCAACAGTTTAAATGTGTTCCTTTTACTCTGCAACCCTGCTAGCATCTGTTATTTTTTGACTTTTTGTAATAGCCATTCTGACTGGTGTTAGGTGGTATCTCACTGTAGTTTTGATTTGCATTTCCCTAATAATTATTGAACTTTTTTTCATGTGATTATCTGCATGTATGTCTTCTTTTGAAAAATGTCTGTTCATGCATTTTGCCCGCTTTTTTATGGGGTTGTTTTTTTTTTCTTTTAAATATGTTTAAGTTCCTTACAGATGATAGATATTAGACCTTTGTCAGATGCATAGTTTGCAAAAATTTTCTCTTATTCTGTAGGTTGTCTGTTTATTCTGTTGATAGTTTATTTTGCTGTGCAGAAGCTCCTTAATTAGATCCCATTTGTCAATTTTTGCTTTTGTTGCAAATGCTTTTGGCATCTTCCTCATTAAATTTTTGTCCATGCCTGTGTCTTGAATGACATTGCCTAAGTTGTCTTCCAGGGTTTTTATAATTTGGGGTTTTACATTTAAGTCTTTAACCCATCTTGAGTTAATTTTTATATATGATATAATGAAGGGGTCCAGTTTTAATCTTGTGCATATGGCTAGCCAGTTATCCCAGCACCATTTATTGAATAGGGTGTCCTTTCCCCGTTGCTTGTTTTTGTCAGGTTTATTGAAGTTCAGATAGTTGTAGGTGTGCAGTCTTATTTCTGGCTTCTCTATTCTGCTCCATTGGTCTGTGTGTCTGTTTCTGTACCAGTACTATGCTGAAGAAACAGCCTTAAAAACAACCAAAGAAAAAAAGACATATTACATACAGAGGAAAAATATAAGGATGACACAAGATTTTTATACTGATCCAGGTTTGTGATGACTGTTGCACAGTAAGCCAATCACTGAGACAACAATTTTGTCATGGAGAATAAATTTTAGACAAAAAACAGAGCAGCAAAGAGATGGGAAAGCAGCTCTAAAATCCTCCGCCCTGATAATGGAGTTTTAGGGCTGTTTATGGGATAAAGGAACAAGGTGGTCCAAGACATGGGGAAAGGTGATTGAGAGTAAGAAAATATGAAGCAATCGATGATCTACACAGGCATAGTCAAGCTTCATGTTTCTTCATAGGATGCGTATTCACAAATTATGTCATTAGCATAATCTGAGAGTGGCGTTTTTGGCCCTCTGACATCAAAAACTCACCCATCTGACACTTGCACAGGCCCATTTGATGGGTCAGTGGTCTCAGTGGTTTGAACTGGATGAGAGCTACCTCTAAGTTCCTGAAAAATAATTTAAATAATTGTTACCATGGTGACATATATATTAGAGGTATTATGTATAAGGAAGCTAGTGGGAGCTTAGTTAAACTTGTTTAGCTACCTGACTTTTAGCTACATATGTCTTAAAATTAACTGAAAGCAAGTGACTAAAACCAGGCAGGGTAAGTTGAGTTGGGCAGGCCCAATCAGGTAAGCCGTAAGTTTTAGTATCTCTTTGGAAACAATGAGAATACATTGGAGCACAGTCTTGTGGACATATAGCTCTACACACAACAATGAAGAACACTGGAAAGGCTTTGAAAAAAAAAGAAAAACATAAAAGCACAATGAAAATATAAAACTTATTTTATCCAAGGTGCTAGTACCTCTATTGTTTGTCTATCACAATGCCAAGATCTCAGGGACAAGTAAAAAATGTGATAGAAACAATCCCCTATATCAGTAGTTGAGAGGACAATGTAAATACATCAGATAGTATTATATGAGTCCATACGATTGTGTAACATCTATCTGTCTGTCTATCTCTCTGTCTGTCCATCCATCTGCCCATCGTATCTATTAATCCATCCATCCATCCCAGGGTAATGCATGACATTTATCATGGCAGGTGCCTCAGTCTGGGTTTTCCCAGAATTATATCCTAAGATGAGGGTTTGAGTGCAAGTAAATTACTTGGGAGGTGATTCCTGGAAGCACCAGGAAACAATGGGAAAGTGAGATAGGGAAAAGGGAAAGGTAGGCCACAAATTAAAGTGTCATTATCAAGAAGATAAACACTGTATGCAGCTAGAGTCTAATCACACCAGGAAATTGTGGATCAGTGTACAGCAGTGGCCTCAGATGGAACCTACTCTTATAGACAGAATCATGGCCTTCCAAAGACACCTATGCCGTAATCTCCAGAGCCTAAGACTGTGTTATGTTACATGTCAATGGATAATAAGATTTCACGTGTATTTAAGGTCACTAATCAGCTGGCCTTAAGAGAATATCTTGCGTTATCCAAGTGCTCCCAATATAATCACAAGGGTCCTTTAAACGAGAAAGAAGAAAACAGATGGTGAAATTCAGAGATAGATTTGAAACTGTGGCTGGCTTGGAAGGCAGGGGGCATAAGCCAAGAAACAGAGGAGGCCTCTAGAGCTGGAAAGGGCAAGAAAACAGAATCTTTTCTAGAGATTTCAGAAGGAATTTAACCCTGTGACAATCTGATTGTAGCCCAATTAGATGCATTTTAGACTTTCTACCTTCAGAAATATAAGATGTTTGTATTGTTTTAATTTACCACTAAATTTATGGTAATCACTTACATTAGTAATAGTAAACTAATATACCCACTTGAGGGGTGAAATAGTTGGATGTTTATAACACACACCATTTGCTGGTAACTGCTTCTGTATGTGGAAAAAAAGTGGCTCCTGAGAAAGAAAGCTGTTTGGTTGGTGGAGTTTAGCTGTTAGGCACTATAAAGGTAAGGCCTGTTGGAATGTGAGCACTCCACTGACTAGTAAAATAGGCTGGCCTCCCTCTGTCTGTCCCTTCCACAGCTTCTTCATTCATCTAACATTTCTTGAGCTTTTATTACATAACAGACTTTATGCTAGATGCTGGAAATAGAAAGACACTGTATATATTTCTAGTCTAAAAGGTTCCACAAAGAGGAAAATGTTTACATTTCCTAGTTTCTCAGTTCTAGACTCTAGGATAGATTGCTAAGATATTTTTCATTAATGAAAAGAAATGCATTTTTGTTGGATTTTCCAAAGAACACAACACGACACGCCATTTTTACAAGGGATAATTTTAGTGCAGAATAAAATAGAGCAGATAAACTGTCTCCCAAATGAAGAAACCTCAAATTTATTGTTCTAAGGCATCCAGAGCAGGATATGTCTTTGGTATGAATGTGCAATTCTAGACACAATTATTTCTTTCTTGGACGTGAGCTAATTTCTATTGGACATTAAATTCTATAGGAAGGTAAAGATTAGTCTATGTTATCTGGATCCCTGTTTGTTTTTAATGCATAGTTACACAAAATTAAAATGAAGAGCATCTGATAAACTCACATACAAACACTCACCCACAAATCTTCTTTAGGTATATCTCAAGGTATTTTTCCTTACTCATAATGTGCTATTTACACGTGACTCATAATCCCAGTTTCTAGGTATTCCAGAGTACCCAGAAGTTTAGCACACATATAACAATGGTTATGCTATAGTGGAAATGAAGTGAGCAATAGATGCTATTGCAGTAATTTTTAAAATGTCTTTGTTCCTATAAATGGTCAGGCAGTACATTAAAATTTGAAAGATTGCACACTTGCAGCCTCTGGTGACGTCCCAGATTGAATGAGGTATTTCCTCCCTCATACTCTTGTAACAGTCTTTAGATCTGTATTTCTCATTTCCATGTTGTAGGGTAGCTACTTATTTAATGTCTTTCTATTGCATTAAGCTATGTGTGCTCCTCATAGTTGGGTTTTGATAATCTTATTGTTTTTTCTCTGGTACCTAGATCATCCTTGACATATGTGAAATTCTTTAAAAATATTCATCAATTCAGTGGACAAATGAAGTTGGCAAACTCAAGTCATGTATTTCATGTTTATTATTTTATAGGTGTAAAGTAGACAGTTTTGTCCTTTGTTGGCTTATTTAGTCACTTGTGAAAAACAGTAAAATTATATTGAGTTTCAAACACATGATAAACTTCTGTTGTATTGAGATAATCAATGGGTGTGTTTATCTTCTTTTTACTAGTACCATGGTTTACTATGTTTTCCAAAATACTATTTGTCATTAATTGAAACAAACCACATTATGGTACCATATAATCTATTTTCTAAATGAAAACACTCTGTGGTTTTGAAAGTTGGTTTCTGGTCTACAAACAAATAATTTCGTGTTCTTATCCTCATACTGTTTGAGTCTTAGTTTTTCCAGTTTTACAATGGAGAGAGTAAAAATAGAAATGCAATTTTTTATTTCAGAGAGTTATAATGAGGATCAATTAAGCTGGAGGACATCAAAGCAAATAGTACATCATCTCTTCTTTTACTTTTTATTTTTTATTTATACTGAATAATTGTACATTTTATGGGGTACATAGTTATGTTTTGATACATGTATAGTGATCAGGGCAATTAGTATTTTCATCATCTCAAACATTTATTATTTCTTTGTGTTGGAAACATTAAATATCCTTCTAGCTATTTGAAGCTATATATTATAATTAAGTACAGTCATCCTATAGTGCTATAGAATGCTAGAACTTTTTCCTCTTATCTAGCTGTAATTGTATATTACTTAACAAATCTCTCCTTACCCATCTGTTCCCCTTACCCCTCCCAGTCTCTAGTATCTTCTGTATTAAGAAAATATGGATGAGAGGACAACAGGTTATAGATTTTGATAGTAGGATATCTTTAAGGGAAGTAACTAGTTAATTATCCATAAATTATTTCAATGGTGTGAATATTGCCCTTTATTATAACATAATTCTTAAAATGTATGCTATTGCTTTGAGAAGCCCATTAAAGAGCCATGCCAAACCATGCTATAAACTTTCAGAACCTTGGACAGCTTCTTTGCTTCACGAGACCCGAGAGGTTAAGGCAAAGATAACCCAACAGCGCAAATTTTTTTTCTGAAAAAGAAAGTTTGTTCTTAATCCACATGTAGCATTGTTTGTAGCCTCTTCGCAGTTCATCCGTGAATCCATAGTATATTTCTCTATACATACTCCTGGATAAGAAGAAACAAATAATAGGAAGATAAAGTTAGGTATTGTCATCAGAACATTAACACAGTGATCTTATTTTCTTAAACTCTTATCATATGTGTGTGTGTGCTATATATATATATATATATATATGCATATGTATTTCTTTTTTCTTTCTGTGTTTTTAGAGACAGGGTCTTGCTGTGTTGCCTAGGTTTCTCTCAAACTACTGGCCTCAAGTGATCCTCTTGCCTCAGTCTCCAAAAACATTGGGATTATAGGTATGAGCCACCATGCCTAGCCCAGCATCTTATGTTTTGTAGCATCCAATCATAATGTATTTTTTAAAATTTCCTGTCTGAATTCAGGAACCCTGGGTTACTTTGTGTCAATGATATCTCTGATTTCCTCCACAGAGTCTCTATGGGAAATACTGTAGAGGTTATGGTTCCACCCTAACGATAATCTAACAAAAAAGGAAATTCTAAATTCTTGCTAATATCTAATGGGAGCATTTTTGGGAGGCATTGTGCACACATTGCTAGAGAGCTATGAAGGGACTGTTTCAAATGAAGAGAAATGCTAGCCTAAGCAGTATGAAATATATCTTGGTAACAGCTCTCTGTCCTGTAATTTGTCCCACTTAATTTTCTTTTTGTTTAGATTGTCCCACTTAATATCCTTTTGTTTAGATTGTTGGTTTTTATTTTCAGCAATGTAAAATGTGGGCAGTAATTTGATTTATAATAAGACGTTACATCAAATGTTTTGATAGCAGAGTCAAAGGAAATACAACCTGAGCCATCCCCAGGGAGTCATATGCACACAGACTCACATGCATGCACGAACACACACAGGAGCCACATTTGCAACTGCATTAGGGGTTTACAAGATTACCTGTATTTCATTCAAGACAGCTCTAATGGGTTTTACCAGATCAGAAGTGAAAATTTTAAATAAAGTAATAGTTTAACCCAGGTTATAGTCAGTCACTCAGGCAATCAGTCTAACTTTGTGCATTTTACAAACTGGCCACCCAAGTTCAGAGTGAACACAGGAAAAAACAAAACAAGGAGACCACAGGTAAACATAGACCAATGGTTAACCAACCAGCCCTTACTAGAAAGATTAATCATCATTATTCTGCCGCACTTCCTCATCACCTTTCATGGTGTTTCACAAATTTTATAGGTAAATGAGTAAGGATGTGATCTCATTCACTTACCTATTCCATTTGAATATAAAACATGTTGCCTCCTTCCCAAATCTTTAATTGTATCTTGATAAAGAATTCAAGCTTCTTTGTACTTTGTAGGAGATTTTTTGTTTGATTGATCATGAATTATTGAAGTTCAGTGTACTGGAATTTGAATACTTGGATCTGAGATTTTATTCTGCCAATTATTACATGTGTAAATTTGGGCAAGTTAGCTAACTTTAGAAATAGTCTTCTTGTCAGTGAATGAGGGTATTATTACATCCGCAATGCCTTTCATCACACATGGCTACTGGGGGAGTCAGATGGTAAGAGTGAAAGTAACTAAGAAACTGAACAAATAAAAAAGACAGTGATTTACCAGCTACGTCCAACATTACTATTTAAACCATGACTTTGAGATGCTGTATTTTAAGGATGAAAAAAGAAAGTAATCTTTATTTTAAGGAGAGGGACAAGGCAATAATTTTCCGTAAGAAGGCACAGACACTATATACAAAATGGAATCTGTCTCACTTTTCAGAATTTTCATTTGCTAGCTCAAGTGCAAGCTGCTTGTATTAATTTTCTAGGACCTCTATACAAAATATCATATAATGGGTGCTTTAAGTAAAAGAAATTTCTTTTCTCATAATTCTAGAGGCTAGAAGTTCAAGAGCAAGTTGTTGGAAGATGTAGTTTCTTCTGAGGATCTCTGCCTTGGCTTATAGATGGCCAGCTTGTTGCTGTGTCCTCGCATGATCTTTACTTTTGTGCACACACATCTCTGGCATCTTCTTGTGTGTCTATATTTCTTATAAAGACGTCAGTCTCATTGAAGTAGGACCTGCTCTAAGGACTTCACTTTAAGTTAATCACCTCTTGCTCTTGCTCTAAATACAGTCACATTCTGAGGTATGGATGGTTGGGGCTTCAATAATGAATGAAGGGAGCATAAATCCATAATGTTTGACTTTTGGAACTCCAAAATCCCTGTCCTTCTCATATGCAAAATGCATTCACCCTAATCCCGACAGTCCAAAATCTTTACCCATTTCAGCATCAATTCTAACTTCCAAAACTCATGTAAATATTATCTAAATCAAGTATGATGAGAGACTTGAGGTATGATTCATCCTGATGCAGAATTTCACTCCAGCTGTGAAATTGTAAAATTGTAAAATTGTACAAGTTCCTTATTTTGAAAATCCATTGCTAGGACAGAAAAGGATGGAAATTCTCATTCCAAAAGGAATAAATATGAAAGAAGAAAGGGATCATAGATCCTAGCAAGTTTCAAACTTAAGAGCTTAAATTCCCTTAGATATTAAGGCTCAGTAATAATCCTGTTTGGCTTAATGCCCTATGCTCCCGGCCCACTGGGGTGGTGGCTCTGCTTTGTGAGTCCACTGGGACAGCAATGTTGCCTTAGCCCTGGGAAATAGCATCATCTTCTGATGCCTTGAGTGACAGTCCTGTCCATGTCATCCTGGGAAGTGGCAGCCTGGCCCACTAAAGCTAAGGAGGTGCCCCTCATTCTGAAATCAAGAAAGAGACAGCTTTGGCTTTCCATCCTCCCACTAGACCCGGGCCCATGGTGAGAGTGGCAGTCCTGCCAGTATCTGAATAGCTTCTGGGGTCATTCTTTCATTTCCTTGATGGATGGATAACATATGTTTATAGCCATTTAACTCAATTAAATGCCTATAGAATTCTCCCATCCTGTAGAATTCCAGTATTCCAATAGCTTTTCTTTATTTGGGGCTATGTCTGTCCCCTTTAGTCCAAGCTGACAGTGTTTCTGCTGATATAAGCCCATATTTATTCCTGGCTTCTGCTGAGATAAGTGATTAGATCTATGAGTCACATCCATAATATCTTTATGGAGTAATTGTCCAACTACATTCTTGGTTTTCTTTCCAAAACATACTTTTTAATTTTTTTCAGTAGGAATAAGCTGATAATTATTCAAATATTCAAGTTCTGGTTGCTTTTTGCTTAACAATTTATTTTTCAATAATCTCTCTCCTCTTGCACTTTACTATAAGCAGTAAGGAGAACCTAGACTATACCTTCAACACTTTGCTCAGAAATTCTTTCAGCTGAATGCCCAGGTTTGTCACTTACAATTTCTACTTTCCACAAAACACTAGAACACAGTTCAGCCAACCTCTCTGCCATTTTATGTTAAGTGTTGCCTTTCCTGTAGTGTCCAAAAATGTATTTCTCATTTTCATCTGAGGCCACAACAGAAGCAAGCACATTTAATGTCCATGATTTTACAGTTTGTTCAAGGCAATCTAAGCTTTCTCTAACCTGTGCCTCAAACCTTTCACAGCCTCTACACATTACTTCTAAAGCTGCTTCCACATTTTTAGGTGTTCGGTACTATAGCATCCCACATCGTGGTACCAAAATCTGTATTAGTTTTCTGGAGCTGCCATAACAAAATACCACAGACAACAAAAATGTATTTTCTTATGGTTAGAAGACTAGAAATTCAGGATCAACTTTCAGCAGGCCTAAGCCTCTCTTCTTGGCTTGCAGATGGCCATCTTCTGTTTGTATTCCCACGTGGTCTTTCCTTTGTACCCAAGCATCCATGGTAATTCTTTTTTGTCTACAAATTTCCTCTTCTTACAAGAACACCAGTAAGTTTCGATAAGGGCCCACTCTAAAAGCCTTGTTTTTACTTAATCACCTCTTTAGAGTACCTGTCTCCAAATACAGTCACATTCTGAGATTCTGGGAGTTAGTGTTTCAACATATGAATTTTGGGAAGACAGTTTAATAACTTAACAATAAATTAACAATTTGAGTTTAACATAATGATGAATTATGACTTAGGAAGAAGCATAGCCTTAGCCCATGTAACACTGTTGTATATCATCACTATGAAAGGTCTGGTGTCTTAGTGATTTTAAAACAGTGTTTCCCTGAGTCTCGGGCAGTGAATTAGGAGGGCTATGTAGACTGTGTCCATGGTTAGGCGGAGATGGTGATGGGTTTCGGCTCTCAGACCTGTTGGACACAGATGGGCCACACCAGGGGAAGTGCTAAATTGCTTGTAAATTCACTGGCACTCCAATACTCTATCCATGTCTGGAAATAAATGAACACAGAGTCTGTGATCATATTAACTCAACCAAACATTTGGCTAGGAATATCAGACAATAAAACTGAGTAATTAAAATAAAAATTGTTCTAGAATACCTGGAATGCACAGCAGTTGCTCCTTTTCTTAAATGTCTATGGCCTGACACAATGGTGTTCACAGCACACCCCTCTCTATATTGGGGCTGCTTTCTCTGATAGATGGGCTTCAAAACTGCTAATACACGAATTACTCATATTTAGACATTTGTTCTTTTAGGTGCCAGACTGTTTTCTTTTGGAATGTATTTTTGTGTGATGCAATTTGACACCTAAATCTTAGCATTAACTTTTAAAGGATGAATATTGATACATTGGTTCTCTTTTTTTTTTTTTAACAATTTCTTGTATGATAAAGTAATTACTACCTACTGTGTTCCAGGCACCACACTAAGTGCTATTAATGTAGCGATGAAGTTACATTGTCTTCACCAAGGGTATCATAATCTAATTTAAAGTATTTTTTCCTCTTATAGAAATACCTTCTTCCATGTATAAAGGCACCTAAAATGTTGTACAGCTTAATTAAGCTTAGTATCTTTCTTGTTTTACTCAATCTCAGTTTATAACTGTTGTGGATTAAATAATGGCCCTTCAAATATGTCCACATCCTGATCCCCAAAACTTGTGAATGTTTCCTTGTAATGCTAAAACATTTTTAAACATGTCATTAAGGATCTTGATATTGGGAGATTATCCTGGATCATCCTGGTGAACCTGCTACAATCACAGTTGTTGTTATGAAAAGAAATAAAGACGGTTCAAAGAAGAAGAGAAGGTAGCAAGGTGATAATGGAAGCACAGATTGGAATGAGTCACTTTGAAAAAAGAGGAGGGACCCCAAGGTAAGGAATGTAGGCAACCACCAAAAAGCAGGGAAAGGTTCTACCTTCAGAGTACCCAGAAAGAACCAAACTTGCTGGCACCATGACATTAACTCAGAGAGACTATTTTTAAACTTCTGACCTCCAGAATTGCAAGAGAATAAAATTGTGTTATTTTAAGCCACTAAAGATTGTGGTACTTTGTCATAGCAGCAATAGGAAACTAACAGAATCACATTGATAATCACCAGTACACTTAAAAGCATTTATCTACATTCTTCTTTACAATCTGCTACCATATACTATTACCACTGTTATTAATTTATCCATCTTAATTAATTGTAATCCTTTCTTCCCTATTTGCATCATGCCCTTAATTTAGAAACTTGACATTCCACTTGAAATATTATGGTCAGTTTCCAAATGGTATCTCTGTTCTCAGCCTCACTCCTTCCAAACTTTTCTCCAGACTATTTCCAAAATTGTCCCATAAAAGTCAAATATGAACTATTTTCTTCTTAAAATCCTGTGATACCTCATGAGCTTCCTTCCTCTTTGCCAAACTCCTATTCATGCTTCAAGAAGCAATTTAAATATCTTCTTTTCTTTGACTGTTTCCAGAGACATAAATGTTTCCATTGTCTTCTATGTTTCAAAAGCATCTTGAATATATTTTCTTGAAAAACCCTTTTGTATCTATCGAGACAGATAGATATAGACATAGATGCATTCCAGGACTTAGCACCCTGTCTGTTATATTATTGTACATAAACAGAAAGACTCAAAAGGATAATTAATAAAATATATTAACTGCAAATTCCTTCTGGAGATAACACTATAAAATATGTGCTGCTAATAGGAGAAAAGAAACAGTGAAAAAATACAAAGGGGTATTTTCAAAATATGTTTTTCATAAACAGCAAAGGCTTTAGAGGAGATATGTTAGAATGCCTAGAAAATATAAAGGAAACACAGTATGCAAAGATTTACACATGTATGTAGGCATATCAGGGAAGGGACTAGAGAACAGGAAGATAAATTCAATAATAGTTAACATCCATTGTGTGCTTACCATGAGCCGGTACTGTTCTAAGGGTTTTCATGTTAATTCACTAAACAGTCCTTTGAGACAGCTGTTGTTACTAACCACTTTTAAAGTTGTTGTGAAGACTGAGCACAGCATTAATACAACTAGGAAGGGATTTGAACTCAGAAAGTCTGTTTCCACAGCTTGTTTTCTTATCCAATATTTTTTACTATCTCAGCTGGTAGGTTTTCCACTGCTGCTGGATAGGCTGTTCTGAAAGTGACCTAGGTGAAGCCATGACAGCCAAGGTGGCCCAGGCTCATCTTCAGAGATGTTCACTGGATGTTGTTGTTCTTATTTTTCAACTCCAAACTCAGCCTGTAATTCTCACCAATTTCAAATCTGCAATCACTTAAGTCTATAATCGCTATCAGTGATATCTCTAACACATCCCAGCAATTCTTAAACATGTCTATCCTTATTGTCAGGACTCCTAATTCCATGAGTGATTATTAATGCAGGGAGAGAGATGAGAAATCACCTTTGGGGATATAATTAAGAAATGAGTAGGAAGCAGGCAGAGGAAGATGAAGTAATGACAGAGATTGTGTTGTGAGTAACATAGATATTTCAATAGGATATGCCCGAGTTTTAAGTGTGTGAATTTTCGATGCTTCTCTTTTCCTCCATTGTGTCATATAGCATGAATCACCCACATGAGTGGGTCATCAAATCAATTTTGGGATCACAATCAGCATTTGATAAAGGAAAATAGAGTAGAATGGAACAGAAGAGCATAATATATACCACAGCATAGCATAGGAATATTTGCATAAATCTGTATAAGTCATTTCACACTTTGCAAAAATTACTGCAACAAGTGGTAACTCACAGTGCCAGCGAGCCAATTAGTAGAAGGAGTACACTGAAGGTGCCCACTGGGTAGAATGGGTTGTTTTGTCTTTTTTAAAATTAACGTCTTATTTGATTTTTTTGGCCTGGGAGAATCACTTTGATCATCACTGTAAAGAAAGGGCACACTTTATTTTATATTAACATAATTATTAGTTAATTGTGAGATGAAGCCAGGAATTATTTTTGTATCATGAATAAAAGTATTGAGATTTTCAGTCAAGTTTCAGGCTGCAAAATTAGACTGTTTTTCAGAAAGAACATCATCAAATTTGCAACTGTAGCATTTTAGTAGATTTAATAATAATTGCCCTTAAAATTAACTGATATATTATTAAAAAGAAAAAATTATGAATTTAAAAATGTAATCCTGGCTAACATGGTGAAACCCCGTCTCTACTAAAAAAATACAAAAAACTAGCCGGGCAAGGTGGCGGGCGCCTGTTGTCCCAGTTACTCGGGAGGCTGAGGCAGGAGAATGGTGCAAACATGGGAGGCGGAGCTTGCAGTGAGCTGAGATCCAGCCACTGCACTCCAGCCTGGGTGACAGAGCGAGACTCCGTCTCAAAAAAAAAAAAAAAAAAAAAAAAAAGGATTGTAGAGGTATGTTTTAGTTCAACTGAAGGATTTCAAAATGTAAATAGTGAAGACATTGAGAAAAATACTGACAAACGAGCAACAGTGTCAATTTTAGGCAAAAGTTTAAAATGAAAAATTTAGTACAAATCATGAAATGTAAGATACTCAAAATCATTTTAATCAAATATGAAAAATCCAATGAAAATGACGCCTGTGTTTATGTAATGATAATTTGCAAATAAAACCTTAAAACTTTCAAAATTAAAATACTTGGAAATAAAGGTTATTGTACTTAGCATGTCTTTTAATTATTTGTAAGGAAGGAAAAATATAAATTCATTGGCACAATGTCTTATTCATTTGGCTTTTTAATTTTGTTTTAATTTTTTTAAGTCTGTCTTGCTCTGTCACCCAGAGGAGAGCCCAGTGGCATGATCATTGCAATCTTGATCTGCTGGGCTCAAGTGATCCTCCTGCCTCAGCCTTCCGACTACAGGTGTGCACCACCATTCCCAGCTAATGTTATTTTATTTTTTAATTTGTAGAGACAAGTACTCATTACATTTCCCAAGCTGAGCTTGAACTCCTGAACTTAAGTGATCCTCCTACCTTGGTCTCCCAAAATGCTGGGATTCCACAACTTTTAATATAAAATTTCTACTATTGCATAGTTACAGCATCATTGTGTGTTTAAAAAAATAGCACTTATAACTTTGAAAACTATGTTACCCTGTATAGATGCCATAGTGTGTGTGTGTGTATTTTATTTTATTTTATTTTTTGAGAGGGAGTCTTGCTCTTCTAGCTCTTGTTGCCTAGGCTGGAGTGCAGTGACACGATCTCGGCTCACAGCACGTTCTGCCTCCCAGGTTCAAGCAATTCTGCCTCAGCCTCCCAAGTAGTTGGGACTACAGGCGCATGCCACCACACCCGGATAATTTTTGTATTTTCAGTAGAGACATGGTTTCGCCTTGTTGGCCAGGCTGGTCTTGAACTCCTGACCTCAGGTGATCTGCCTGCCTCAGCCTCCCAAAGTTCTGGGATGACAGGCGTGAGCCACCATTGCTGGCCTATTTTTAAGAACAAATTATCTGATAGAAATAAAACCTTTTTTAAATACCATATCCCATTTTGTAACTTTTAGAAACCATGACTGCTGTATTGATACAGTCCAGTATAAATAGGCAAATCAACCTGATGTGAGAAATGACATTCAAGAGTGTGTAAAAATGCTAGTTAATGGGAAATGGTAAAATGGCTTTTGTAGGGTATGTGATGTAGTTAAAATTTGATTAAATGTTCTTTGGAATTGGATAAGAGTATTGTTGATCAATATAAATGACACTGGTAAAATGACATATGAATTACAATTGAGAGAGGAAAAAATGTGACTAGGAAATTTTCAGAAGCTACTAATAATGAGCTCTTTGAAGTCACTTGCTAAATTCATCTTAGAGCTTTGATATCCAAAGAAATTTAGCTGCCTTTCATGGATGGGGAAAGTCAGTGAAAAATGTTTGTTTTATTAAAGGAAGCTCACTGAAATGTTTTTGATATATTTTGTCCAGAGATTGGTGCTATGCATATCCATATTTTCTGTCATCTTAGATTGCCATGACCAGCAGTACTAAGCAAAAGTGTCTAAGAATCAAGATACAAGATTCACTTTTTGGTTATTGTTGGAGAATAATCTCACATAGTAAGTAATTTCTAAGATAATATTTGGGTTAAAATGGCAGATTTAATAAACTAGGAAAGCAAGAAAAAAACAAAATGCATTTCAATATGTTGACCATATCCAAGGGTGATAGTGTAGTTTTTTGATATTTAATTTACAGAAATACTCTGAAATAAGTATTGCCATCCTGCTTTCTTAAGTAAATGGTCTAGAGGTCGTATGAGTTAGCCCAGCTCTGCTACCATGGAGCAAGTAAAGTTGTAGAGATAAGATCTGAACTCAGGTCAAATAAGACTCTGAAAGCTATGTTAAGGCCTCTTACTGCCCTCCCTCTGTAAGTAAGAAATGTGAGAAAACCAAGATTTACACATTAAGTATGCCCTACTTTGATATATTTTCCCGGATTAGAGGAACAGACAGCTATTATTGGTGGTTTTTGTTGTTTTCATGGTTACCGTTATTATTATTATTGCTAATGCCTACCTATTTCCCCTATCAAATGAATCAGGAAGCTTTGTCCAGTCCCTCTTAATTACATGCAGTGAGAGAAATGGGATATCAATCCAATATATAGGGCTCAGCTTGTCCTGAGAGTCAGGGTGCCTAGAGAATATTTGATATGCCATGAGTTGCAGTGTTATAATGGGCCCTGAGTTAGTGTTTTGTGTATAGTGTTCATGGTAGAGTCCTGTCTCTTCTCAAATAAGTATGTGTAATATGAGATATAACAGTAAATAGACATAAGTGCTTGTTTTTATTGTTAGAAGGTTGATAAGGAACAAATCCTTGTTCAAGGGGCAAATTTTTTTTCAGTAGGAATATTATAGATCATTTGTCAAGCTTATGGGACTGATGCTGGAGAAAGTTTGAAGAGGCCAGATACACAGAGGGGAATGTTTGGATGGTCCTTGAAAAGGTGTTTGCGGCAGAGTTTGTAGTCCAAGAAGTGATTGTCCGTATCTTTACTCTTTAGATCTCAGTGTTCTCATCTGTAAAGCAGTGGAGTAGCTGTGGATTATTTCCCAGCTTCTTTGTGACTTGAATATTCTACAAATTTATTACTGTTAGTCATGCATATGCTATTAAGCAGTGATGAACATGGGAGACGTATCCTGAGGCTGTTTACTCTCATATTAAATGTGGAGAATTTGAGGATGAATCTAAAAGATATTTAAGTCTATTTTCTCCAAGGGAATATTTTTATGGTTCATTTATGAAGTCGTCTGTATTGTTTTATGTGAGAAAACTGGTTTCATCGTTCTTTAGATTACTTATCCTCTTGTAGAAACTGTAACTTTTTTGAAGTTTGAGGCTGCAACATATTCACATTAGTTTTATTGTTTTAATCTTATTTTCACTGCTTTTGCCATCTAACCATAAGATACTGGTGCAGTCAGGAGAATTAAGATAAATTTATTAACAGCAATAAGTATCATGAAGACATATCCATTTCAGATGTATGTTAATGACCATATTTTTTCCTCTACTTTGCTGGAAGATTTTCGATGGAATTCCCAGAAAAGAGACTTATAGGAGCCATATAAATAACAATTACAGAGAGTATTATTGGTATTTATGCTGAAATACCTTTTATATTGTCTTTAATACTTGAGTAGAAATTAGCTGAATCATACTTGTCAAGATAACTTTTTCCTCTTAAGAAAAATCCCATTGCTAAAAATTTAAAGAAAATAAACCTGATATTTTCTCCCTACTAGTAAAATACAAGTTTACATATTAATTAATCTCTTGCTTTGCAAATGTTAAATTGGTTGAAATGAGTCAAATTGGCAATTTGTTTGGAACTACAATGTGTGTGAGAAGCTGAGTCAAAAATTTGAGAAGCCTCCATTGTCCTTTTCAACTTACGTGGTACTTATTTGTGCAAAGGGAAGACACATCAGGTGTGTCGACATGGGCTGAAACCTATGTCCATGGAACCAGGAAGAGTTGGGCATGGGAGATAGCTGGTTGACAGAAACTTTCAAACTGATATTTCAGTGTTAATTATTGTCTTCAATATGTACATTGTTTCCAAGAATCATATTTTGCTTTATTAAATGTATGCATTATTATAATTTGTTAATATCTCGGATCCTTTTTTGTTCAGAAAATGGTTATTAGTATCTCAAAAAACCATAGGATTGGAGAAAGATTACGTGATATAACAAGTATAAATTGTAGGTCATAGAACTTGGCACCTAGTGAGCACTGTACCTCAAAACTCATGCTCAAAGGCTGTTAATGAAATCTGAATCTGGTGGTTTTACAGACTACAAAACCACAATGATTGGTGAATACATGAGTCTGTGGTAGAATATTAATGTGGAAATAATCTGGAGTGCATACACTGTGTGGGTCCCCCAAAGGCATGGATTATTGAAGGCATAATTAACCAACCTTCCTTACTCAGAAAGTGGAAATGGCAAGTTAGGGTTTTTAAAATGTAAAAGCATATTTACCAGTTCTGTGATGAGATTTTTTTTAATCCAAACAAAAACAAAACAAAATGAAAACCACATATGATTTAGCTTGTTTGGATTGCTATTTGATGGTATTTAATAATAATAGAAATAATTACCTCTGAACAAAGTTAATTGAGTATACGTTTTGCTGTTACTTTTATCTTAAGAAAAATAATATCTATCATCCATTAATATTTTAGAGAGGTAGCTCTTTATTCTCCAGAGAAAACTATGTAAATTTCCAAGAACGAATAATTTCCATAATTATTAAACAAACAATATAACATAGTTTCTGAGCATTAGTCACAGAAAAACTCCTGAGATTAGATTGAGACAAAGTGTCATGCTTTGCTTTTTTATTTTACTTGACTAGGATTCTCTTTTTAGAAACATATGTATTGTATTATTATTTTCAAGCAAAGAAAATTCCACTGTAAGTTGGGTTCTTTTACCCTTAATATAAGCAAAAACTGCCATTTTTTCATTACTGTAAGCTGATTGAAAATTGAAACCGTGAACAATCTAGCTGTTCCAGGTAATATTTTTAAAAATAAATTTTTTTTTCTTTGAGTATATGTTTTACTTATCAGAACTCACTAAAGGATTATATGTGGAAGGAATGTTGGTTTGTGATTTAGAACAACATTTTTTAGAGATATTTGCATTTGCAACATAATGGAAGTTGATCTCGCAGTTGCAATTGTTAGTAACTGTCTGCTGTGCTTGAGACTATCCACCATTGCTCATTTCTCACTCTGCACTCATGGGGAGGTGGAAGAACATTGGCCATGTCTCCTTTGGATGGGCATAAGAAACATATATAAATAGATACGTTATAAATAGATAGTTTCAAGTAAATAACGTGTTCTCTTAAGCTCACAAACAATGACGACTTTTATAATAAATAATTTCTACCATAACAAATGGTTTCTTTGCATTATTGCAAATACAGATTTCAGCAATAACTGTTTTAGGTTCCTTTTCTAACACCGTGGATGAGGTAGAATGACTCTCTTTGTCCTCTCTTTCAGAGGTCTCTCCTGTCACCTCCTCTTTTTCTGTCTTCCTATTTAGCTTAGGCTCTCTCACCCCACTGTCACAGCTGTACTGTGATCCAATATAGACATTCTCTGTATGATAGCAACTCCTACTGAGTGCCAGCAGATATGAATCCTGCAAGATGCCCAAAGAATAAAAGAAATGTATGGTCAACAGCTTAGCCATCTTACAGGGTCAGGATTCCATTCATATATTAAAATCTTTGTGAGACTTGCAGTAATGAAACCTGTGATTAATCTCTACTTTCCCAAATTACCTTATCATGAAATCTGTGTTTTAGAATAGGTATTTCTAGTCTGAGAACCTAGTTATATTGGAATACTTTGGGAAATGTCATGTTACTATTTGAATAATAAGAAGTTATCTCTTCATTTAGAAGAGGTAACCTAGACTAAAAATGATTGATATCACCCATCAGATTTCATCTGCTTAATTTTTCAGTTCTGTGCATTTAACAATAGAAAGTTTAAAAAGACGCATCCTTCAATGCGGTTAGCATTATGATAAAAGAACATAGGAAACGTACAGTCTACTGTTCTCATTTTACAGTTGTTGAAACTAAAGCCTAGAGAGAGGATATTAGTTGACCACGAGCACACAGCTTAGTTTAAAGTAGCTGAAGTGTGAGTTGTTTTTTGTTTTATTTTGTTTTTGAGATAGGGTCTTGCTCTCTCCCCCAGACTGGAGTGCAGAGGTGTGATCATAGCTCACTGTAACCTCCAACTCCTGGGTTCAGATGATCCTCCTGACTCAGCCTGCTGAGTAGCTGGGACTACAGATGCATGCCACTACAACCAGCTAATTTAATTTTTTTTTTTTTTTTTTAGTAGAGATGGGGTCTTGTTAGGTTGCTCAGCTTGGTCTCGAGCTCCTGGCCTCAACTGATCCTCCCACCATGTCCTCACAAAGAGGTGGAATTACAGGCATAAACCATGCACACAGTCAAGATTGTGATCCAAATTCTTAGTTTCCAATTCCAAATTTAGTGTCAAGTCTACAAGTTCAAACTACTTTCATTAAAAGAGAACCATAGTTACAATAATCTTGTTATAACCCACAGCTTTTTGTAAATGGTTTTATTTGTAATATTATTTTTCTATTTGTAATATGTTTCTTGCGAATCACATAGAAGTGCAGAAGCATTGAGGAAGTCCGTGAAGCTGGGTTTTTGTACATTTGTGCATATGGCAGATTGAACCCCTCTTTTGCTATTTAATATAGTGTGAAGATTTCTCCAGTGCTGTACTTACTTTCCAAAAACATCATTCTTTCTTTAGACAATTTCCTATTGTTGTTTCCAAAGTTTTGCTATTCAAAACTGTATTTTACTAAACGTACTAAAAATGTAATTGCTGGGTCAAAGAATATCACCATTTCTAGGTTTTTCCTATGTAATGGCAAATTATACTGTAAAGTGTTATCAGTTTCATTCCTCTCAGTAGTGTATGAGAAGAAACTTTTTTTCTTTTACAATCAAACATAATATCTTCAAATTGTCCCGAATTCCAAGATTGCTTTCTTTACTGTTGACTATGTGAAGTAGTAACTTAACATCCTGTTTATACCTCTTGGATTTCTCCATCTCTATTTCTGTTGATAATAATGAATTTTTCTATTTATGATTTAAATTGCCATTATTGTGGATAAAACATCTATTTAAAAGTTTAAATATTATGTTAAGCTGAAATATTATATTTTAAAAATCATTGAGCATTCACTGTGTTTAACAAGGTTCCTGGTTTATCCTCTCCTCTTTTAAACCTGACTTTCTAGTACTTGAGTTTTTTGTTTATTCTTTCCTGGTTAGATGAAGTATGCCTTTAACTGCTTTTTGTTTTTTTTCTTAAAGGATAGTATGTTGAATAGTTGGAAAGAATTTGCATATAAGATAATAGCTTTCTTTTGCTCCTATACATTGTCAAGTGATCAGGAACATGCTGGGTGCTCATTCTTGGTTCATAGTATTTTCTCTTTTTCTCAAAAGAGTGGAGTATTTTCATTTTCATTATTTTCTGGTATCTGATTATATAGAAGTCAAATTTGAAGCAATTCCAATTTGATCTAGTTCTTTTGACTTAACTTTTGGATACTTGTAGAATTTTTAAAATCTTGAAAAATTATTGCCATTATTTTAATAGGATTTACTTTTTGTTTCTTCATAAATCTATTTTTATGGTAGCTCTTGAGTTCTAAAATGTTGAGGTTTTCTTTAGCTGAGGAAAGTTATTTTTCATTTTTTTCTATGGTAACTGCACTTGTTCCATTTTGTTGTCTTTTTCAGATTTCTTTCTTATGTGAATTTAGTCTCTCAGATACGTTTTTCATATCTCCCACTCACAACATTTTGTCTTGATCCTGCTGAATGGAGCTCAAGGTGAATTCCTTCAGTTTTCTTTTTCATTTGACTTTGCTAATAATTTAACTTAGTGTTTTTAATTTAACCCATGGTGTTTTCCATCCAATACAAGCATTTCATCTTCATGTTTACGTTTCATATTTCATAGAAGCAATATGACTATTTGATGAATGCCAATGAATATTTAGTTATAGTATACAAGAGATAAAGGGAGGTAACACCAAAATGTTTTTCCTACAGTTGTTTTGCATTTTGTATCGAAAATCTATTGCCTTGACAGTCCCTGCTTTCCTGCACTTCTTCTTGTAGGTTCACTGATTTTCCTGTTTGCTCACTTGGTTTCACGCATGTTGTGGCCGGAATGCATGTTTACTATGGAATGCATCTCTCCACTGTGTTTGGCAGCAATTCGAGACCCCTTCATTTAGCTTTTATGCTGGCTGTGGCTGTCTATTCTGAGGGAGGACTTAAGGGGAAGTCCTGAAACTATCTTTTCTGCTTCTTGTGATTACTTACTAATGGAAAAGGCTCCTTTGATTTCACTTGTGTTGGCTGTTCCTGGTACTGGCCTTTGCCTTACAGTTTAAGCATGCCGTGGAATATTAACACATTCTTTCAATTACTCCCTATGAGTGTCTGGAGATAGGAAGTAGTTGAATGTTGGGGTGAATGATAGACCACCCACTTCTACAGGGTTCCTTGTGGGTCTTCAGTATTCTAGTCCTACAGAATTCCTTGTACTTTCTGGTTCTTCATCAGTACCTTTTCTAGATACAGACCTTAATATTGTTTTTTTGTTAAATTGATCAATTCCATGCAACTGTGGTTAGAGGGACTGAAATTGTTTTCACATGGCTGTCTTCAGTGGAAAGCCCTGGGTTAATCTGCTCATGATCCTTTACATCCAGCTCTGGGATTTTTTTCTTTCTAATGCATAATGAATAGCTTTGCTAAAGAGGATTCTGCTTTCAAATTTCAAGAATAAAAAGAGGACATCTGTCTGAGTATTAACATGATGGAAAATTTTAAAAATATCACATAGTGTGTTAGCTCATATGTGACAAATAGATAATGCATCTCACGGCCATTAGGAACAGAATATTGTCAGAACATGTTGTTTATTGTTTAAAGGCATTGGTGGAATGTCATAATATTTATACAAGGTATGAAAATGTTACACTGTGCATGTCTGAAGTCTATAGTGTATCCCTTAGACTCTTCCCATTTAGATGAATTCTGGGGGAAGGTTGCCAGTATCGTTGTTTAAAATGAGATAATCAAATGGCTTATGGAGCTCTATTTACCCCCATTCCACCCTCTGTCACAATATAGTAAGTCACTAATTGGAGCATACGCTTAATGAAAAATTAATAGCAATGTAGTATGATATAATGGTGCAAAACTATATTCTGACTAGTATAAGATATTTACATATTTTTACCAATTGGTCATTATCTTTTATTTCACATATCCATGATGAGTGCATATTTAGAAAATGAGAGAGTGCTTTCTGCTAATGTTTCTGATTATTAGTGACAATGCTGAATTCATGTGCTTTCAGAGAGAATGAGAGGAAGAAGAAAAGGGGCTAGAGGATGGAGGAGGCAGGAGAGAAAAGAAAGGGGGAGAGAAAGGAGGGAGAGGAGGAATAAGAGTGAGAATGTGAGTTGCTGTGTGGGTGGACCTGTGTGTATGCGACACAGATGCATAATTTTGAAAGTCTGAATTTTCTATATCATCATTTTGGAACCTTACCAAGTAGTGCAAATGCTGAGATTTAGTTGAAACTAATTATGGGTACATCTAAAATGGTATCTCACATAAATGTGGTCTCATAGGCATGATTTGAAAAAAATAATTTGTTATTAGTTATTCTTCCTTGAAAGTCATGTATTTAAATTCTTTAATAAAATGGGTAAGGTTTTTGTGACTAGCCAAGATAAGGCTGCTTACACTTATGAATCTATAAGAGACTATAAATTTCATCACTCTTGCATGCTACTACCAGATGAATCATTCCATTTTGTATCTGGCAACTCATTCATCTACTAAGAGACCTTCTGGACCCCACAGTGCCTGCAGTGCATAGGGAAGCTCTTTAGGCTGACATTCAGGGTCTCTCGTGATACGGTGTCCACCTGCCTCTCTAACACTGTACCCCTGTTGACAGTTTGTGTGTGCTTTGGGCTCCAGTTAAGTTAAGCCCCTTGCCATTCTGCATTATGACTGTGGGATTTCTGCCCTCCAACCCAGTGCAGGGTCACTATGGGATGTCCTTCGCCCCCAGCTTTCTATGTCTAGATGCTGTCAATCTTTACACACTCAGCTCAGATGCTTCCTCCTCCAGGAATGGTTACTGCTGAGGCATCATAGTCATTCTCCTTTTAACAGGTAAACTGATGGAAGCCTTACCTCAAGACAGTGAAATGTGAAGCCTCAGCTATGTATTTGGAGGACCCCAAATTCTGATTAGCCCATACCAGTTATGTTGTCTTTGGTATAACATCTATTATCTAGGAGGCTCCATTTCTTCATCTGTGAAATAGGGGTGATGTTCTGCATGTTACCGGCCTTTGGAAAATGAGATGATATCTGAGTCATGTGTATCACAGTGCTTGGGCCATAATGAATGTCAGATAAGCACAACATATTCTATGATTTTTATTAAGTGCCATTGCTCTCTCCTATAATATGATTTATTTGTATGTAATGTTTCCCTAGCTGTGGGGTCCCTCACATTTGTCTATATGTCCACCCTCCCTCCCCTCACCAAGGGCCCAACATTTTTTTTTTTTTAAACATCAAATATGCACAAAATTGGGTCTTTCTTTGTTTAGTACTCAGAAGACAGTGTCATCCCAGCCCAGTTTCTTCCATTACTTCCAGTACCTCTGAGCTGAGCAGGTCTGGGTGATTTGTGAGTCTTCATTTGTAATAATGTATAGCCCCTACTTCAACTGTCTTTTAGGTGGCAGGAACTTCTGGCTTCCTTTCCTGAAGAGACCAGCTGAAGTTTGAAGCTCCGTACTCTCAAAGAGCTTGACAGTTGCAAGGATATTTTCAGTGTGATAAAGGGTGTAGTTTCCATTGACTGGTTTTAAGAAGTAATATACATGGAATGTGATTAAACTTGTGTCTTCTCCTTATCAAACATGGACTTTTAAGTTAATCTAGGGAGTTGAGCTGGTTAGTGTTTATCTACATTTAATCAGATCTAATGTTGGATAAATCTACTTAGACGTGTTTCTCTGTGTGACTCTAGACATTCCCTCCTGTGGCTAGAAATCAACCTCTTTATAATCCTGCCTCCCAACCTGGCCATTCTGATTCTAGGAACTTTGCGGTATGCTGTTGTCTTCATGTCCTCAATTCTCCACACTGCTGAGTAGTGTGGACCAATGGACATCTCATGGGTCTTTAGAGTCAGACAACCTGGGCCACAGAGTCGATGCTGATATTACTGAACACTTCTCAGTCACAGTGTCCTCACCTGGGTAAATAAGGCTAATATAGTCTACTGCTAGGACTGTTGTAGAAGAATAAATGGTGCACAAGTTTTATGTGATAGAACAACATGTGTGATAGATAGAGGACCCAATGAATGTTAATCATCTCCTCCATGCTTTCTCTCCTTTTCTCACATCTAAACATTGTAAGAAATAAGCCTAGTCAAAAGGATAAGCGTATATCTTAAGTAGGGCTGCCCTTTTACTTGTAAACATCCTCACTTTTTCAAAAACATAGCATGGCAAACGGTCTTTTTTTTTTGGCGGGGATGGAGTCTCACTGCGTTGCCCAGGCTGGAGTGCAGTGGCGTTATCCTGCACCCTTCACCTCCCAGGTTCAACTGATTCTCCTGTCTCAACCTCCCTAGCTGGAATTAAAGGCACCCACTGATTTTTGCATTTTTAGTACAGACAGGGTTTCACCATGTTGGTCAGGCTGATCTCAAACTCCTGGCCTCAAGTGATCTGCCTGCCTCGGCCTCCCAAAGTGTTGGGTTTGCAGGTGTGAGCCACGGTGCCCAGGCAGCAAACTATTTTTAAAGAGAAATACCTTTTTAGATTTCAACAATATTTATTACTTGAATGATTATTGACAATAAACAGCCATCATTTACATGAAAGGTAAAACATATGCTGTGTTTTATTTTTTAAAACATGTACTTATGAGACCTCGAGGCTTAACTGGCACTTTTTTAAAAGAGACAGTAGAAATGCAAGAAAATGATAAAATTTAAGAAGAACAATTTCTAAAACTTATCCCAAAATCTTTGAAAGAAGTACATTGGTGTTTTCAACTAAGTTATTTTGAAGAATTGAGATCATTCTAGAAAAGCACACTCTTGGCCACATGAGCAGTTAAAATTAATACAACATGGCTATGATAATGACATGTTATTATATTAATTACGATGAAAATATATTGTTCGAGAAAATATTTTCTCTAGGAGAGGTCAGGTCATTTGTAAAAATATTCAAGTTTGTAATGAGACTACATAACTTCTTATGTTTTTCTCTTTGGGAGTCATAAAATCTTAAGAAATAAGTTCTTAATTACAAATAGATTCATATGTACACATATGAAATCAATTTCCTTTATGCCTTTAGTGACTAGCAGATGAGAATAAAATCTAATAAAACTATAGTTATGTTTTAAAGTATTGGCAATAGTTTTAATAAAAGAGACTTCATTTATGTCTTCGATATATGTATATTGTTAATTTATTATCTCTAAATAACACAGAAATTCATGTGAGTCCACTGTAGTGGGAGCTGAGACACAGGGAGTATAAACTGCATCCAGACACTTGCTTCAGTCAAGTATTTTTAGATAGTTGCCTTAGTCACATGATCCTTGTCTGGACAGTATTAACTTCCTTTGCTGATATCTATTCAAAATGATACATTGTGGGAACATAATCATGCCTAACCCATCAGTGAAACTCTATCCAAACATATCAGTTTGAAAATTGGTAAGGAAGATACTGGATAATAAAAAGTAGATACATTTTGGTTCCTAATGAACTAAGTAATGTTTCTGTTTCTGTTTGTGTTTTACAAATTATTCACAATAATTCTTTGGGGAATTAGTTTACCTGAACTTTAAAGAACACACATTTCCAATTATCAATAACATTTGTGTAGCATCGAAAAAGATTGTATATACATTTTTGCATTGATCCTTCCAGAAATCTGACAAAGTAGTCGTTCTTATGTCCATTTGGACAGAAAACAATTGTGGTATTTAGGGACACCAAGTAATATATCAAGGTCATATATGCAGCTGCTTTTTTTCCCCCTTCTTGGCCACATAATGTCATTTTGGAGTTGTGAGCCATGGGGTAACATCATGAGGTTTGTAGTATAGATGAATTTTTCTGGCAGAAATGTAAATAGTCGATTTGTGAGATCCAAGACTGGAGGTAGGGCTGTGTATCACCCTTGTCTCCTACCTTTCCGTCATAGCCCACGTCCCATACATCAGGAAAGCTGTTAGCTGTAATTTGAACATGTATCAGCAAGCCAACTTACTTATCAAGGCCACTGCCTCTATCTTCCTGGCTTCAGCCTGTCAACTCCTTCCTTCATGTACAGTGGCCTCCTAATTTATTCACATAAAGCTCCAAAATGAATATATTAACTTACTAATCTTACGACTATAGCAAGTACTAACAGTCGAGTAGGAAATTTACTTAATAGGCAGCTTGAAAGAAAATCCAAGTCCATGCAGTGCATTTCTATTGCAAATCATTTCTGTTGCAAAATTACTCCATTGATTCTTGTTTTTTAGTGGTCATGCCAGAACAAAGTTGCTATTCTGAGTTTGTTTTTTCTCTTTTAAAATACTTTTATTCAATTTATGAATTTGTTTCAGTTTTTAATATAATACCCTGACAAATGTTATATAGAAATTCCAAACTAAAAGTAAATGAACATTGCCATGTTTTCAACTGTTTCTTTTTATTACTGCTCTGAAGAAGAAAACAATTCTTCCTGAACAAATTCCTATTACAATGAAGGCAAAGATCATGTTTTAAAAATGTTTACTGCCACTGTTTGAAGAAAGCTTCTAGGATTGTTGTTCAGGCTCATGCATTTTTAAAAAAGGAAAGTGTAAGAGGGGAAAAAAAAACCAAAAAACAAAAAACAAAGGAAAGGCTGGGCACAGTGACTCACGCCTGTAATCCCATCATTTTGGGAGGCTGAGATGGGCAGATTGCTCGAGGTCAGGAGTTTGAGACCAGCCTGGCCAACATGGTGAAATTCCATTTCTACTAAAATACAAAAATTAGCTGAGTTTGGTGGTGGGCATCCATAATCCCAGCTACTTGGGAGGCTGAGGCAGGAGAATTGCTTAAACCCAGGAGGCAGAGGCTGCAGTGAGCCGAGATCATGCCATTGCACTCCAGCCTGTGCGACAGAGTGAGACTCCATCTGAGGAAAAAAAAAAAAAAGGGAAGTAAGAGGAAAGAAGGAAAAAGAAGAGACAGATGAATGAAAATAGAAAATAGAGGACAGGGAAAAATAAGTGAAAGCTCACCTTACTACATGAGTGCCCTATTTTCTACACACAGTAAAGCTAATGAATTGTTAGTCTTGCTTTTTAAACTTGGAAAACTTAAGTCACTTTTTGTATTGATATTTTCCTGATTTCAAAAAAAGTTACCCAAATTAAGAAGCTAAGAGGAAAATGTATTTCCAGTTTGTGAAATGTGAAGTTGAGCAATCATTTCATATTATAGGATCTGCGTTCACATAGGTGCATGTAGATGCTCTTAGTGTAGATGTAGGTTTGGGACCTAATAAAGTTCCCTCCTCTGGTTTTAGAAACAGGTTATGATCACAAAATCATGATACAACTGACAACTTCAACAATCATCCTCCTTTGTTTGGAGCCCATTGCAAAACCTTTTCATAAAATTGTACCCATACATATAATACGATGCTTGCAAATCTGAAAAATCCCTTTGTGGACCAACTAACCCAACTTGCAAAGCTTCCTACCTGAAGTTTCCTCTCAGTAATCCTTAACAGGACCAAACATCCCTAATTGTATAAACTAAGGAAAATTAGACTAGCAAGACTGCACATCGACCCCAGAATCATTTCTAAAGTTGCCAGATATGTTTTTGGCTTTGTATCTGTAGAAAATCTCTTACTCTTGGGATCTCATTACCTGAGTCCCAGGACACCTCAAATCTCTCTGAAAAGCCAAGTTGCCTTACCGTGGGCCCACCGAGAATTCCTGTCCCTCTTCAATATTTGTCTTACCTTTGATTCCTGTTTTATTCAACTTTAATGAATCATACTGTCTCTTCTTGGACCCACTATCCACACCTGTGGAGTCTGGGAACATTAAATGTGGTATAAAAATGTAAAATTTGTATTTATATAAAAACAGAAGACTTGCGATTCAGCAGCTGTGCAGTGTTTTTCTAGCAACTGTGTGCTCTTTTGCATTTGGCAAAGTATAAACTTCTAGTTTGTTCTGCTGTCATGGAATATGGCCCCAGTAAACCTTGCTGAGGTCAGCAACTTGGACCTTCTGCTGTCTAGGTCCCATACTTGGCATAGTGTGGATAATAATATTAAATAATATATGGTTTTGGCTTCACTGAGCCATATCAGAACATTCACAAATACCATACAAATTCCTGCTTCTCACTGCCCCTTTTCCAGTGTGCATAGATGCAAGAAAGCAGTTTCATGGCCAGGTGCTCTTTGTTTCAGCTTCCTTTGTCTCTCCCAAGGCTGCATGGCAAATGTGTGATTTGTTCAATCCTTTAAAAAAATTGAGTGCTAAGTGCCAGGCATTATGAATGTGTGTATGCTTGGAAGAGAGGGAGAGCAATGTTATTATCTGATTCATTTTGAAAAGATCACTCTGGTTGCTTTGTAGAAAGTGGTAAGGGGTGCTGAAGAGGGGTGCTGATGTATCTGGACAAGTGAAACAATGAGTAATGAGTTCGAAAGGAATCTTAATGGTCTAAGAAATAAATGTAAGGTATTAGTTTGAAAACAGGTCATGCTGATGAATTGCATGTGCAAGGAGATGGGAAAAGAAGGGGAGATTTCTTGATTTATGGGTAGGTGGACTTGCATTTAGTTAGGAACACTGGAAGAGGAATGACTCATGGGCAAAATCATGGGTTTGGAAATATTATGTTTGAGACTCATTTAAGATACACAATGGAGATGTCAAATAGGCAACTGAATATATTCAATATGAGCCTTGATCTGGATAATTCTTTAGAGGAGTTAAACACTGGAGTTTTTATAGAATATAAATGGTATTTAATCTAGTTTTTGACAGCATCTAGGATAGAATGTAGATTAGGAAGAGAATGGGTTCCAGGAGCGAGCCCAGAGATTCCTCAGGTAAAGTAAAGAAAGAGAAGGTAGGACTAAGAGACTAAAGAGTGAACTGTGAGATTGCTAGAATACTAGGAGACTGTCCTATTTCAGAAGCCAATAGATACATGCATTTTAAGAGTGACAGAGTGGCCAGTTACATTGAAGGCTGTTTAAAGTTGAGAAAGATGCTTGGAATGTGTCCTTTGGATTTGACAACATGGAAGTTGCCAGTAACCAAAACGCCAGAGAAGGTTTATCAGAGTGACTGCTGCTGCAGAAGCCAAAGTTGGAGTGATCTGAGTTGCTGATGGGAAGTGCAGAAGTAGAGTGTCTGTTGACCTATCTTTTGAGAAGTTTGGCTAAGGGCAGCAGAGAAATACCGTGGTTGATGGAAGGGATATGGGGTAAAGGAAGTTGTTGTGCCTTAAAAACGACATCTTAGAGCTGGGTGTGTTGGCATGCACCTGCAGCCCCAGCTACTCCGGAGGCTGAAGTGGGAGGATCGCTTGAGCCCAGGAGGTCAAGTCCAGCCTGGATGGTATAAGGAGACCTGACTGAAAACACACACACACACACCTTAGAGTGGCATTTATTAAACTGCAGTTTGTGAACCATAATTCGTCTTAAAATATTTGTATTGGGTTGCAATAATCATTTAAAACATTAATTGGAGTAAAAGAGAAAATAGGGTACATGCCATGTGGTAAAGCTAAGAATTTTATTTTTGTGGAATATATTATTATGAAAAATTTACAAATAGTTATGTATCTGCACACATATACTGGTGTATATTGGATTATAATATAAAATGTGAATTCTTCACGTGAATTACAGTTTTAAAATTTGAAGGCCATCAAACTATGGAATGTTTGCCTGCTGATAGGGATAATCTGGTGAGGAGAGAGACTGATGATACAAGAGAGTGGGAAAACCAAAGGTGCAAAGCCCTTGAGCAGAGTGAAGAACTTTTCACACGATCTTCTGTCTTTTCTCATTTATTTACCATGTGACTTTCAGATAGTCATCATCAATCTGAGCAGAACTGAACAAATCCCATGTTTCTGCAGGTATGTGTGGCCATGCTGATGTTTTTGTCAACAATGATTTGACATCGGCACTGGGCTTTGGTTTAAATTGTTTCCTCTCTTCTTTCTTCTAAATGTGTATGTTAAAGTTCTAACCCCCAGTACCTCAAAATGTGACTATATTTGGAGATAAGGTCTTTAAAAAGGTAATTATGTTAAAATGAGGACATAAGGTGGGCCCTAATCCAGTATGACCGGAGCCCTTATAAGAAGTTCGGACACAGGCTGGCACAGAAGAAAGACCATGGGAAGATGCTGGGAGACAATGGCCATCTATGAGCCAAGGAGTTTTCAGAAGAAACCCGCTCTGCCGACAACTTGATCTTGGACTTCTAGCCTCCAGCATTGTTGAGAAAATGAATTGCGGTTGTTTAATCCACTAAGTCTGTGGTATTTTCTTATGGCAGCCCTAGCAAATGAGTACATACTGTCATGCTTGTTACTTGATTTGGCCTTTGATTGTTACAACAGCCTGAGGTTTGGAGGACCAGAATTACGAATGCCAGTTTACAGATGAGAACACTGAGGTGAAGAGATAAAAGACTGGCCCAAGGTCAGGAATCAAAATAGCTAATAAGTGATACACAAAGTGTCATAGATTTTTTCCAAGTGTTGTTTCCTTGGCAAAGGACTTGGTGGCAGGCCTTGTAGTCATGCCATGCCTGTAGTGGCCGATATGACTCTATGCTGGTCCATTAATTAGAGCCAAAAGCTACAGTTCTCTGCAAATATAGATTCTAGTGTGTTCTGAAATAAGACTTAAAACACTTAAAAACTTAAGGATGACCAGTGATGAAATATATTCACATTTTTAACCATCACTTTTATGTAGCCCATGAAATGATACAGCTCAATGAACATTTAAAAGTTTAGTCTCTCAATGAGAAGTGATAAAACTTGACCAGTGCATGACAAGAAGAGAGCTGATTCTTTAAAGCCTTTTTGAAGAGCTATGACATTTCTCAAAACATGTACCAAAGAATATCTTAATAAAGCAATAATCGATCAACTAACATTATGTTGGTTTCCTGATATAAACACCTTGAGTGAATGATACCAGTGAAGTTACCATCCTTTTTTCTGCAGTGCTTTTCGGGTCATTTTAATTTTAAGCTACATGCTCTTAACTTGAATTTTAAATTTCTGAATGGAATATACTTATAATAAATGATCTGAGTGACAGAGTTTGCAACACGTTTAGCATGTTGTGCTGATTCACTAACATACACTTTCTTTCAAATTACTTTTACTAAGAGTACAGCTTTACGCTTACACTGGGGAATAAGACAATATTTCAAAAAATTTCTAAGGTAACAAAGAGGAAATGTGTATTGTGTGTGTGTGTGCGTGTGTGTGTGTGTGTGTGAATCATCTTTCAGTGTAATGAGAAATTTTATTCCACCTTATGAAAACATGAGTTTTTTTAGCATACAAACTTAAAGATCAAATTGTTAGGTTGTGCATTGTGTCTGTCTTCAGCTGTGTAATGCTAAATAGATATTCAGGTTACCATCCTATCTATTATGCATTTTTTTTGTTTTCCCACATTCTAAAATGAGTCAGATTTATTGATTTTTACAATCTAAGGAGGATAATATGTTAGCTGATTATTTTCATAATTTGTGACTTCCTGATTATTAGTGAGATTATTAGTGAGACAAACAGATCTTTGGCGTATTTATTAGACATTTGAATGTCTTTTGTCAACTGTCAATTCTTATAACTAGCCTATTTTTCTATTTATTTTTATTTTATTACAATTGAATTTATCTGTTCCTTTTGCATATTGTATGATATCCCATTTTACCTGTGAGATTTGTAACTATCCTCTTCCCACCTGTGGCTTTCTTTTCACTTTGCTTATGATGTATTTTATCTTATAAAAGGTTTCAGTATTAATATGTTCAAATATGTTCATTTTTCTTTTATGCTTTTGTCTTTTCTGTGTTTCTATCTTGGTGTCATCAATATAGTCTCTACATTATAATTTGAAAGTTAAATATTTGTTTATCTGATTTCCTTTATTAATCCCATCAGAAGTTACTTTTTTTGTTTTTATTTGTAGAGAAGTAGTTATCTGATATTTTTTTCTTTCTCTGTATGATTAGCCAGTGATTTCTTCACCATGTATTGGATAGTCTATCTTTTGCTCAGACATTTGTAGTATGCCATATCCTAAGCTCTCATAGGTACATGAATTTATTTTAAGGCCATTTATTCTGTCACTTTCGTTCCTGTGCCTATTCCTTAAACTATATACACTGTTTAATTTCTGTAGCTTTTTAGTAGTGGCTTATATCAGTTAAACTAAGTTCTGTATTCATTCACAACAAAATTTCCGTGACAGATACTGATCTGTAACTTTTCCATGGGTATTTTAGCAAAAAGTTGCCATCTTCCTTGAAAACACTAATAGGATTTGATTAGAATTGCTTTGATTTTATATATTTATTTGTAAGAGTTGCCCTAAGGACCTTTAGGCATATGAGCATGATATGTAACTTGTTTGCTTATGTCTTTTTATGGCATTCAATAAAATTATTATTTTAATCTAAAAGTCTACATGTTTATTATCTACATGTTGATTATAAATAGATTTAGTTATAACTGTCGTTGTGCTATTATAAAAGTAACCCTTTAAAATCAGATTTTCTTTTTTCTTTCTTTTTTTTTTTTTTTTAGACAGAGTCTTTCACTGTCACCCAGACTGGAGTGCAGTGGTGTGATCTCGGCTCACTGCAACCTCCGCCTCCCAGGTTCAAGTGATTCTCCTGCCGCAGTGTCCCGAGTAGCTGGTATTACAGGCACACGCCACCACGCCCAGCTAATTTTCGTATTTTTAGTAGAGACGGGGTTTCACAATGTTGGCCAGATGGTCTCAATCTCTTGACTTCGTGATCCTCCCACCTCGCCCTCCCAAAGTGCTGGGCTCACAGACGTGAGCCATCAGCGCCTGACCTAAAATCAGATTTTCTAACAGTTTGCTGCAGATGTAAAGGAATATTACACAGATATATTTAGTATCCAGAAATCTTGTTGAACAATTTTATCAATTATAATCATTTATTGATTTTCTTAGATTATGTGGGTAAGTGTGGATAAATTATACTTTTAATTCTTTTAATCCTTGTACAGTTTATTTTTGTGCTATTTTACTCTAGTAGATATTTTTAATACAGTGAAGACTAGAAGTTGTAAAAGCAGGATAGCAACCTCATGGGCCTATTTATTAAACAATACCAATTTATATGCTACAACTTTTTCACCTGTTATCGTGAATGACAATTGATATCTAACAATGGGAACCATAAACTGTTGAGCTCTAAGTGCTTTCCCAGTGCATTAAAAAAATTAAATTGACTTTCTCTCTCACTCTTTTCCTCTACCTGTCAGAAACGACTTCTATTATTTACTCATTATCATCTTATTCCCTATTTTTAAAAAATTTTATTCAACAGATACTTACTGATTGCTCACCAATTTGCCAGGCACAACTGGTTTTGGGGGGCATTCCATGATGAATAAAATTAGCAAGATCCCATTTCTCATGAGGCTTCTGGATTAACAAGGGAGACGTGCATTATACAGAAAACTACATAATGGTTATTTCCTTACAATCCAATGGTTACTCTGAAGCACAAGTGCAGCATGCTGTCAGAGTGCTTAGAAGATCAGAAGGGAATAGTGCTAATATATAATTTGGAAGGTCAGGGAAAGACATTTGAACTTGACCACAATATTGAGTATGAGTTTAACAGGCAAAGATGGGACCTTGAGCATGTAGAGTACTCCAGTGACAAGGGTAGATGTAAACAAAGTAGCTCTAAAAAGAGTGTTCAGTGAAAAGTGATTTGCTATAAATATTACATAGGTGTGTTAAATAGAAAAAATAGAAAAATGATTGAGGACAACAAATATCTATTGAATGTCCCTATTTGGAAGGTATTTAATGTATCACTCCAAATTGTTCTCTGGTTAATTAGGAAAAGAAAGTTTTACCAAGGGGAGGGCAATGGGTGTTGGTAGAAAGGTATTCAAGATCATGGTTACCTGTGTACTTGCCTCATACAAGACCTGTCGCCTGTTGGAACTTCCATCATGTTTTCTCTGGATCCATCTCTGGTAGTCTCTTTATTTTGATCTCTATTTTTCCTTGGTACCCATGAGGAACACAATTTGAATAAAAGAAAAAAATGTATTCATAATTTAAGAAATGGTTTTATTGGACCCACTAACATCAGCAGGAAGAATGCAACACACTATTGGTGGTGAGCATTTTGGTTAAGACTGGGTTGGTCATTTGAATACACCCTTTCAGCCAGTATTCAGTGCAAGTCATGTGCTTGCCTAGACTTCACATTTTAGAAAAGCCGGGCCCTATATGGAGAGTTCTTGTTTGTCAGTCTCATGAAACTAAGTGCTGCAGTTTGCATTTTTCCTATTCAGTTTCAAGTATGAACTTGATTTTAAAATTTAACTATAGTTTCATTAAGATATACTACAACTCCCAGCTAATTATGTAGACGTATCAAATATGTATTTTATTTAAAAGCCGTATTACTACTTTGCTTTTATCCACCAATGATTCTTGGATAAAAGGTGATAATAAAATGTTAATGTGTATTTAATTATATGCAAAAAAGTAATATAGAAATTTCTGAGGTGTACAATGACATACTTTACTGCTTCCATAAGCATAAGAAAACTCAGAACGACAAGCCTACACAAGCTAGGTTTCTTGTTCATACAGGGGTGGTTTGTTTTGTAACCTTTTCCTGAATATTAGACTAGATTCTGTCTTCCTTTTATTTCCCCTGTAAATTAGTTGCAGTATTCTTGGGGTCCTTAGGGACTTCAGGTGGTTGAGCCTTTCATCAAGCATACATAGCTAGTCTGTGAACAGAAAAGTCTAGGACTCTGGAAAGCACTGAGGGCAGAAATGCTTCCAGTCCTATCCTTACACGACTCCCCCTACCAAACTCCTCTCTTCCCTCAGGTCATGGTAGATGTGATTATTTCTTAGTGCATTAAAGATATTTCCTTTTACACTAAAGGAAGTCTAGTCAAGGGTGGACAGTGTGCAGTGGTGCACCAAAACAAAAACAAATAAACAAAAAGGGATGCATGCTCTCTCAATAAAATCTTATATGGAAATTGGGAGAAGAGAACTCCATCTTTCTAGTGGACAATAATGCACATTGGCCAAAAGCAGCAGAGTGAGAGCTGGGACCAAATCCCTGGGATCAGACCTTTCAGCCCCAGCCATGCCTCCTTTGGGCATTTGCCTTGTGGAAGACTGACAGCTCCTCAGTCAGTATGGAGGGCCAGAGACACAGGGCCGTATAGAAGCACATGTATTATGACCTGGTCATGCCACCAATGATGTGAGCTGTGCTTTTCTTTGACACTTTTCATTACTCAGTGAAAGAAGTAGAAGCCATGCTTGTCTTTTCTCTGCCCTGGAAAAGTGGTGATAACAAGGGCTCAGCCTCATGAGATCTGAGATGTAGGGCAGGCTCTGTCCACAATGCACAACTTCAGTGAATAATTAAAAATGGGGGCACTTTCTAACGGTCTAATTGGGCACACAATGAAGGAATTTCCAATAAGTTATGTTTAACCATCAAGTGACATTAAAAGAAGACACAGTTTCATCTTTATTTTATAGGTTAGAAAGTGGAGCCTTGGAGTGGGTAAGCCATTGGCCAAGGTCATAAACAAGTGTGATACGGGGCAGAGAGGATATTCAAACTTAGGAGTCCAATTCCAAACCTTGGCTCATAATGAGTACTCTGTGCTGTTGTAAAAGGGGCCGTCTCTCCCTCTTTCAGGCTTAAGGGGAGAAATATTTAAAGGCATCTTTGTGAGAAAGTTTTCTGCAAAACAGAATGTGGTTTGAAAAATATGAGTTACTGTGTTAGGTTCAGATTTTTGAGACTTTCTTTTAATGTAGAAGGTGTAGTATCTATAACCATTAATTTGTGTGGCACCCTCCCTTTTGTGAAACTTATTAATAAAACAGTCTGTTACTCCATCCTGCAATTCCTGTACTTCCAGTGTTCAAGTCTGCTGATCATCTACTGCCTAAAAAGTTCTCCCATAAACAGGAAAAGTTCCAGAAGTGACTTTATCAACAAAAACACTGCTTCTTGCTGCTACAACTTCCTGAAGTACAAGCACAGAAGGACATTAATTGGAGCGAGTGTTTTGAGAGCCAGCCCTATCTGCCTCACACTGCTGAGGGATACAGAGGTCTCTATTCCTTTCTAAGCACAGGACTCAGGAAGTATCCTGGAAGCAGCCCAGAAACTCAGGGTCCTGCAGGGATGTGCATCCTTTGGAAGGGCAAGAAACCTCACTGACGAACAGAAGCCCCTCAACTTCAGATTGCAACCTCTTCTTGTGACACATGAGACATTTCTTAAGATTTCAAAACAAAACTTGGTTTCCAGAGGGCAGCTAGTGAGGTCATCCTGTTTGGAGACCCAGGCTGTGTCTTATCTGTGTCAAATAGGTAATATTTTGACAGAAGTGTTTCCAACTAGCCCACCTCATACACAGAGTGTTGTACTGCATTAGTCTGTTGTCATGCTGCCAGTAAGGACATACCTGAGACTGGGTCATTTATAAACGAAAGAATGTTAATGGACTCACAGTTCAAAATAGCTGGAGAGGCCTCACAATGATGATGGAATGAAAGGAGAAGCAAAGTCATGTCTTACATGATGACAGGCAAGAGAGATTGTTCAGGGGCACTTCCATTTATAAAAAGCATCAGATCTCATGAGACTTATTCACTATTACAAGAACAGTATGAGGACACCTCTGCAACAATTCAGTTATCTCCATCTGGCCCCACCCTTGACACATGGAATTATTACAATTCAAGGTGAGATTTGAGTGGGGACACAGAGCCAAACCATATCATTCCACCCCTGCCCTTCCCAAATCTCATGTCCTCACATTTGAAAACACAATCATGCTTTTCCAACAGTTCCCCAAAGTCTTAACTTACTCCAGCATTAATCCAGAAATCCAACAGTCCAAAGTCTCATTTGAGACAAGGCAAGTCCCTTCTACCTATGAGCCTGTAAAATCAAAAGAAAGTTAGTTAAATTCCTAGAAACAGTGGCAGTGCAGGCATTGAGTAAATACCCTCATTCCAAATGGGAGAAATTGGCCAAAACAAAGAGGCTACAGTCCCTACGCAAGTCTGAAATCCAGCAGGGTAGTCAAATCTTAAAGCTCCAAAATGATCTCCTTTGACTCCATGTCTCACATCCAAATCATGCTGATGGAAGAGATGGGTTCCCATGGTCTTGGGCATCTCCACCCTTGTGGCTTTGCAGCATATGTCCACCTTTCCAGCTGCTTTCACAGGCTGGTGTTGAGTGTCTGTGTCTTTTCCAGATGCACAGTGCAAGCTATCAGATCTACCATTCTGGGTTCTGGAGGATGGTGGCCCTCTTCTCATGGCTCCATCAGGCAGTGCCCCAGTGGGGACTCTGTGTGGGGGCTCCAACTCCACATTTCACTTCCACACTGCCCTAGCAGAGGTTCTCCATGGGGGCCTCGCCCCTGCAGCAAACTTCTGCCTGGATATCCAGGCATTTCCATACATCCTCTGAAATCTAGGTGGAGGTTCCCAAACCTCAGTTCTTGACTTCTGTGTACCCACGTGCTCAACATCATGTGGAAGCTGCCATGACTTGGGGCTTTCACCCTCTGAAGCCATGGCCTGAGTTGTACCTTGGCCCCTTTTAGCCATGGCTGGAGTGGCTAGGATGCAGGACACCAATCCCTAGGCTACACAGAGCAGGGGGACCCTGGGCCCAGCTCACAAAACCATTTTTTTTGGCCTAGGCCTCTAGGCCTATGAAGGGAGGAGCTGCTGTGAAGACCTCTGACATGCCTTAGAAACATTTTACTCATTGTCTTGATAATTAACATTTGGCTCCTCATTACTTATGCAAATTTCTCAACTGGCTAGAATTTTGCCTTAGAAAATGGGATTTTCTTTTCTATCACATTGTCAGGCAGCAAATTTTCCAAATTTTTATGCTCTACTTCCCTTTTAAATGTAAGTTCCAACTCCAAACCATATCTTTGTGAATACATAAAACCGAATGCATTTAACAGCACTGAAGTCACCTCTTGAATGCTTTCCAGCTTAGAAATTTCTTCCACCAGGTACCCTAAATTACTTCTTTCAAGTTCAAAGTTCTGGAGATATCTAGGGCAGGGGCAAAATGTGACCAGTCTGTTTGCTAAAGCATAAAAAGAGTCACCTTTGCTCCAATTCCCAAAAAGTTTCTTATCTTCATCTGAGACCAACTCAACTTAGGCTTCATTGTCCATATCACTATCAGCATTTTGGTCAAAACTATTCAACAAATCTCTAGGAAGTTTTAAACCTTCCCACATTTTTCTGTCTTCTTGTAAGCCATCCAAACTGTTCCAAACTCTGCCTGTTACCCAGTTCCAACATCACTTCCACATTTTTGGGTATATTTATAGGTGCATCCCACTCTACCAGTACCAGTTTACTGTATTAGTTTGTTCTCATGCTGCTAATTAAGACACACCCAAGACTGCATAATTTATAAAGGAAGTTGGTTTAGTGGACTCACAGTTCCTCATGGCTTCAGAGGCCTCACAAGCATGGCAGAAGGCAAGGAGGAATAGTCATGTCTCACATGGCAACAGGCAAGAGAGCTTGTGAAGGGAAACTCATTTATGGAACCATCAGATTTTTTGAGATTTATTTACTATCACAAGAACAGTATGGGGAAAACCACCCCCATGATTCAATTATCTCCACCTCGCCCTGCCCTTGACACATGGGTATTATTACAATTCAAAGTGAGATTCGGGTGAAGACACAGAGCCAAACCATATCATGTACTTACATGGCATATGATGAGAAACTTATTTTTCCATCACAAGTAGAGTGGTAATATATACAAAAAGAAAATGGGTATCAGGTATTGGCAATTTTTATTTTCATTGTTCATTTGCATATGAATTTTTAGTATAAATTTGGAGACTTTAAGTATTCATGTTAGAAATCTTTCAGTGAACAAGTTTCAGAAATTCAACTTCGTTAATTTTTTTTTCTTCTGCAAGGTCAGACTGTAGATTTATTTAAACAATGACTTTTTATTGATAGAAACTGTGTTTATATAATTTTAAAATAGTATATTCTGTTCATTACCTCTAATTTTCTCACTCTGCTATACTACATGCAATTATATGTCTAGTGTTATTATGTTTATTTATATAAATTTGCTATTAAAATATATTCAATTCCCTATTCCTCCAAAAAGAGCAAAAATAATGACAATTTATTCATATTTTTTTCTTGGCTATGAACTCAAACAGATGAAATGTTATATAAATTAACAAACGTTAATAGCACGTATTGGTGATGTGCAAGTCAATACTTCTCAGGCATTTACATTCCTAGCACTTTCCTATTTGCTGAGAGTAGAAGAGTTTGGGAGAAATATACAAGATAGTACATGGTTTTGGGGAACTCACACCTAGCTGGAAGGGCACACCTACCACAATGGAAATAGTCAGAGAAAAATACATCTTGGAATGTGAGAAAATGATTGCAGCTCTTGAGGAATTTAGAAAGGGAGAGATCTTTAGGGGCTGGGAAATGACAAGTTACTAATATGTAGACTGGGCAGTTCCTCTGTACTACTTCCAGAAGCAAGTGCTTTATACTCACACTGTTGCATGTAAACTCCTCCGCATTTCTGTGATAGAGGTGCTGTGGGATGTTCCTTTCACAGAAGAAACTGAGGCCAAAAATGTAATGTGATTTCCCCAAGGTCCCACCTGGCATAAGTGGAAGGCTCAGGCCTCATTGACATGGAGTTGGTATTTTTAACCATCTCTGTTCTCTTTACAGTGGTTGTAAGTGCCTCAACAATAAAATAACTAAACACCATCACTGAGTATATAGAGTTCTCATGGGCTAGGCATTGTTCCAAGTGTCTTTTCTTGTGTTATCTCACTTAATCCTCATATAAACCCTGTGAATCACAGAGAATTATGAGCCTTGCCTCAGTCCATCATGCAAGCAAGAAAGATTTGTATTGAAATTGAAGAATGGGCATGAGTTGATGAACATTTGGGATGAGGCATAAGCGTTTGAATGGGCTGATCTCTCTGAAACTGGCGAAGGTAGGATGAAGATGCTGGCTTCAGGCAGGAAGGAGGCCAGACTGTAGGACAGATTCTCATTTTTGAACTAAAGGCACTCAGTAGGAAACCTGCGGTTTATTCAGAGGGGCCTTTAAATAGCAGGCTAGAAAGAGGAGGGGAGGAATGGAGAGTCCTTAGACAATTGAAAGACTAAACTGGCCAGCAAGGAACAGAGATGTAGAATGAGGAAGAAAGATGTGGTCTAAGGTCTGTGTTAGTGAAGAAACACTGGATTCTGCAGTAGGCTTTCTGGGAGTCTCCACTCCACCAGCGGGAAATGTAGGAATTTGTATGCTTTAATCAAGTAATTTCTCAAGACCACATCAGACATTTTTCTTGTTTAGAGTCTGCATTGAAATCATCATATAGTTTAAGAAACTGACTTCTAGGTAGGGACAACAATGTTGTCCTTAACACGTGAGAAATGCAATGTAAAAATTCTTACTTGGGTTCTCTGAAAAAGAAAATATGATAATTGATTAATGTATCACCAGATGAACCTTCGCCAGATTTTGAAAGCAAACCTTTGAAACATGTATTTAAAGAGACTTTCCTAGATTTTCCCACAAAGCATCTTAGTGAACTGATCATTCATACTTCAAAATAGAATTTGAGAATAATACTATTTGCAAGAAAAGTTGGGAACAAATCTCTTCGATATGATTGGGCTTTGTGTTGCCACTCAGATCTCATCCTGAATTGTAATCCCCATAATCCCTATCATCCCCATGTGTGAAGGGAGAGTTCAAGTGGAGGTGGTTGAATCATCAGAGTCGTTTCCCCCATGCTGTTCTCGTGACAGTTGGTGAGTTCTCACGAGATCTGATGGTTTTATAAGGGTCTCTTTCCTTTTCGCTTGACACTTCTCCTTTCTGCCACCTTGGAAGGAGGTGCCTTAATTGACGTGTGTCAATTAAACCTCTTTCCTTTATAAGTTACCCCTTCTCAGGCAGTTCTTTATAGCAGTATGAAAATGGACTAATACACCTGTCTTCACTATTTACTAGTTATAAGGCTAGTAAATAGCCATATGGCTGTATGTCTTAATTTAATTTCTCTAAACCTCAGTTTTCTTATCTGTGAAATGGGTTAATAATACCGACATCATAGAGGTGCTAGTGTATTAAATAAAAATAGCCATGTAAAATGATGAACATGAAGCCAGGCAAATGTAAGCACTCTATAAACATTATCATCATTGTCATTTATGTTCCGTATAGATACAGTCATCTGTGGATTTGATGCAGGCAAACTAGATACCTTTAATGAAAATATGAGGTAGTTAGCAACTGCATAGGAACTTATTCAGAGCCACTGTTACTATCAGCAGTGTCAGTATACTAATTTTACTTGGTCATTGACTCAATGTATAAAATATGTGGGCAGTGCTCTGAGGAAGCCTAGAGACCAGTGTGAAAAAGACGTATAAATTATCTTAATGCAGTAGAAGTGTTGGAGTCAAGTGTATTTGTAATGCAAGCACAGAGAATGTGCTTTTTCTGTATAGTTAGCTGAGTGGTTAGCTGATTGGAGAAGTGGTCAGGAAAGTGACATTTGAGTCTAGATGGATGAGTAGGAGTCTACTTGAAAGATGAGAGGCCAAGGAGGTTGCAAACAGAACCCTCTCTCTGCCACCAGAAGCATGAAGGTACAAAGAAAATGGCAGGCAGTAACCATGAGAGATGTGAACTATGGAAGGAGTGTGAAGTACAAGATGAGAGGCATGAGCTAAGTTATTCAATGAGGAAGGGCGTCATTTACTATATTTCCACATTTATTTGCCATAAAATAGGCTTAGGACGGGTGTCTTGATTGTTAAGTGGAAAAGTCACATGATCAAATTTATGTTTTAGCAAGATGATCAGAGATGATGCAAATGAAAAATTACAGGGGGAGAAACGGAAAAATATTTTTATGTTTTAAGTGAAAAATAATGAGGTCTGAGACTAGGCAAAGACATGGAAGATAAATGGTTAGGAATTCAGGTGGAAGACTTTTGGGAATTGCAAACTATTGAATTGTTTACTGAATGTGGGAATTTAATAGCAAGTGAATTATATGTCCACATTTGACCAATAAAACGATAGTGGCATCCTTAGAATCAAGCAGAAAGTGCAAAATGAAAAGCAGGATTTCTTTGGACATGTAAGGGAATTTAATTCTCACTTATTTATTGATTATTTTTAATGGCTTTCAATGGATAAAATTTGAATTACAGCACAAATGTATCATTTTAGAAAATGCCAGGTTTATAGGATAAGTTATACATTGTAGGAAAGTGTAAATTGTGATTTTATCTTACTGTATCAATTAGAACAGAGCTTAAGAAGTGGCTTGCAATTTATTTTAACAAAAGAAGTCACATATTTGTAGAATATTTTGTAATTTTCACTTCTCCTTTCCATAAGCTGCCTTACTTAATTCCTTGAAGAGTCTCACTATTCTTTCCTTTATTAGGATTCTACAAATGTCCCTTAAGCATGCAGTAGGTATCAGGAACTGTCCTAGGTTCTGGAAACACCTCACTCTTACAGAGGATACATTCTAGAAATAGAATAGCAGAGTTATAAGTTTCTAGAATATAAAGTCTTAACTTGGGCCCTGAGAAGTATTTGGGGATAATGAGGTATTCACAATCTCAGTAAAGTTTACATAAAATAGTTCTAAGAAGAGACTTTCATCAGATTTTCAAAGACTTTCATAATCCTAAACTGGTTAAGAATCACGATTTTCAAAGCTGAGCCTCAGAGAAGTTAGTTAACTTGCTCAAGTTCCCAAGAATCAAGTGACAATTTCAGTCTTTCACCACAGGCTTAATGTACTCTGCAGTGCCATTCTACCCCTCAATGCTAATTGTCTTGCGATCTTTATCTCAAAAGAATGGTCAATTTTCCTGAGTTCTAATAGATTCCTCAGTTTACTTATAAATGTCACTTCCAATCAGGTTGCAGCAATTAATAATTTTATAATATAGCTGGATCGGCTTTAATTTCTTTTGACTTTAAGTGCAGAGATATCCAATCCTGCTAGTTCCAAAGGCATTTTCTGAAGGCAGTGTTCCCAAATCACTGTTGGAGAGGAACATGGCAAGGCTCCTGAAGAAACTCCAGTGGAATTTCTTTAATCATCTGGTCGAAGTGGAGATGTGTGTCTTTCCTAAGAAGATTGTAAGTCCTCTATTTAGGATACAGACCAATACCTTTGAAATGGCCTTCTTGGCTTCCTGCAGTGTGGAGCTCTGAGTGCCATGGTGAGATATCCCTTATATTTACACACCATCTGACCTTTGGGTCAGGGCATTTCCAATCAATTTAGGAGTGCAGCAAGTGGAACGACAGTGCTGATGAGCTCTTATAGCGTGGTAAGCAAGGCTGCCTGGAACTGAGGGGCCTGGGAACTCTATTGATTTTTAGGTACTTTTTATCACATAATCCTACAGTGCTGGACTTCGAATTAAGTTAGTTTTCAGAGAAGATACCAAAGGGCAAGAAAACAAAAAGTGGGATTTTTACACATACCCTGGAAACAAGTTAATTTTTCCTGGGGAAATCAAGGAGAGAGCTAGTTACCATCTTAGCACTTAACAGAAGTTAGACAAAATGTTTAACAGGAATTGACTTTGTGGATTATGGCATTGGGTTACCAGAACTGCAATCAAAATGCACCTCAGTAGTCTCAGTTTGCTAGAACTATATCTACCTTCAAATATAACTTTGCTCAGGAAGAATAGAGAGTCTTGAATTCACTTGTGGGATGCTCAAGAATTTTGCTTCTCTGATTGCCAAGCTTTGAAGCAATAATTTGTTGCTGAAGCAAGACAACAGGAAGATAATTTTATACCAGCCTGATGGCATTGTTTACTGAAACTCTGACAAGCTTTTGGGCATGGGGTGTGTGTGTGTGTGTGTGTGTGTGTGTGTGTGTCTTGATTTACAGTTAAGCCTTCTTGATTTGAAGGAATAATTTTAAATAATATGGTCAGCATAGCCCTGTGGTTCAACATCTGTTGCTGTGTTTTTTCCTAAATTCCAGTCTTTTGTATACACTTAGAAATTTGGAAGATTTACATTGGGTGCCTTTTTTTCCCCTAGTCACTTTTAATCTTTATAGTATTTTCTGAAAGGCAGCATCAAATTCTGAATGGGCATCACTGATTCATTTACACACCTGTTAAAATTTTATCGAGCACATATTATGTGTGGTGTCATGCACTACTTTCCAATGATAAGGAAATTAAATATGCAAAATGTGCTTCAGGTCATCAGGGCAAGGTGATTATAATTTGGGGAGACCATTGGTAGGCAACTAATTACAAATGAAGCAGAATGAAACTATCACTAAATTGAGTAGGCAGGAATAGCTTACTCTGACAGAAGGCACCTGAGAATCTTAATGGAGGGAAAACTTTTAGGTTTTAAGTAAGCAAATAATACCACCACCATTGGGAGAATGACAAACCCTGTCAGTCACATGCCTTTATTATCATGGCTCTGCTTTCAGTACCTCCTGGTTGTGATCATCTGTACTCTTCTCTCTGCTCATCCAAAGAATCAGCATTATTTCATGTTAAGAGAATATTTTCATATTTACTATTGGCCAAAGCAAGAAAGACTTTGCCTACTCCATGCTATAGCTTGGTATTTGTGGTGTTTCTTCATTATTGATGCACTTCTCTACAGGATTTCTTTATGATGGTTTCTGTCTTTAGATACAGACCTAAATTACTACTTGCCCTGGCCTTTTGGGGAAGAAAGTCATAAAATCAACTATGCCCTAGATCTGCATTGTCAAATCAGAAGCCATCAGCCACTATGGTCAATGAGCACTTGAAATTTACTAGTCTCAGTTGCAACATGCTATAAGTGGAAAAAAACACACTGAGTTCCAAAGACCTGGTATGGAAAAAAATTTAAAATTTTATTTTTATTTTTATACTGAATACAGGTTGAAATCCTGAGAACTTTATACGTATATATATTTTGCTATTTATACATATATTTAACGAATCAATTTTGATTTATTATATGTAAATATATATATTTATGGGATACATGTGATACTTTGATACTTACAATGTGTAATGATCAAATTAGGGTAATTAGGATATTCATCACCTGAGACATTTATTCTTTCTTAGGGTTGGGAACATTCCATATGTTCTCTTCCAGCTATTTCAAAATATAGGTTAAATTTATTCCTAAGTTTTTTTGTTGTTGCTGTTAGCCCTTATAAATGTGATTGCTTTCTTGATTTCATTTGCAGATTCTCTGCTGTTGGTGTATTGACCTGATACTGATTTTTGCATGTTGATTTTGTATCCTGACACTTTACTGAATTCATTGATCAGTTCTGCTCGTTTTTTTGGTGGACTCTTTAAGTTGGTCTAAATATAATATCATGTGTGAACAAGGATAATTTTATTTATTCTTTTACAATTTGGGTGTCCTTTATTTCCTTCTCTTGCCTAATTGTTCTGTCTGTAACTTCTGGTGCTATGTTCAATAAAAGTGGTGACGGCAGGTATCCTTGTCTTGTTCCAGATCTTGTAGGAAAATCTTGCAAATTTTCCCTGTTCGGTAAGATGTTAACTATGGGATTTTTATAAGCAGTGTTTATTGTTTTGAGATATGTTTCTTCTGTACACCATTTGTTGAGAGTTTTCATCATAAATGGATGTTGAATTTAACAGAATGCTTTTTCAGCAGTTATGATCATATGGTTTTTGTTCTTGATTCTGTTAATGCCGTGTATCATGTTTATTAATTTACTTAGGTTGAACCATCCTTGTATCCCTAGGATAAATCCCATTTGATCATGGCAAATCAGTTTTTTAATATGTTATTGAACTTGAGTAATGGAATTTTGTTGAAGATTTTTGCATCCATGTTCATCAGGAATATTGTCCTGTAGTTTCCTTTTTCTGTTGTGTCTGTGTCTGGTTTTGATGTCAGGGTAATAATGGTCTCATAGAATGAGTTTGAAAGTATCCCCTTCTCTTCAAGTTTTTGGAATAATTTAAGTAGAATTGTTATTGCTTCTTCTTTACGTGTTTTGTGGAATTCAGCAGTGAATCTATCAGGTCCTGAGCTTTTCTTTGATGTGAGACTTTTAATTGTAGCTTCACTCTCATTACTCATTATTGGCTTGTTGAGGTTTTCTGTTTCTTCATTGTTCAATCTCAGTAGGTTGTATGTGTGCAGGAATTTACCCACTTTTTTTTAGGTTTTTCAATTTGTTGGCTTATGGTTGTTCAGAATATCCTTTAATGATTCTCTGAGTCTCTGTGGTATCAGTTTTAGTATCTCCCTTTTTCCTCTGGTTTCATTGAATTGAGTCTTGTTTTCTTAATTCGTTTAGCTAAGGGTTTGCTGATTTTGTTCATCTTTGTAAAATAACAAGTTTTATTTGTTGATCTTTTGTTACTTTTGTAGCCTTAATTTCATTTTTTCTGCTCTGATCTTTATTATTTCTTTTCTTCTACTAATTTTGGAAAACCTTTATACATTGGATTAAAGAAAATATCTTATTAATAATTAACATTAATTTCATCTGTTTCTTTTTCCTTTATTTAACATGGCTACCAGAAAATTTAAAAATATACATGTGGTTTTCATTATATTTCTGTTAAATAGTGCTGCTTTAGATAGTGCTTATGGAACTATTGTCACAAAACTGGTTAACCGAGATAATAAAGCTGAATTCAAGTGCGTGGAATGAGCACTGGACTGAGATCCAGGGACTGATTCAATCCCAGCTAGGTCTTGGACTCCTCAGGTAGCCATTCACTCTACCTGTCTGGAATAGAGTGCACTCACTGAAACAATGTAGAAAAGATTCAGAAGTAGATCATCTCTAACTCCCTTCTCACATTAAATTCAGCGATTCAACTGTGTTCAGGAGTATATGATTGAGTTATATTTGTAGCCCCCCAGTACTTTCTCAAAGCCTTTTAGACAAAACCATCTTCCTCATTCCACATCGTAATTTATTTGAGAGGTTAAATTTGTAATTACTATAATTTGGAGCTTCCTTGATCAGCCTGAGGCTGGAGCACAGCATCCTTCAATCTGTCCAGTGCTAAGTGAACCAGTTGAACATGTTGTGATTTATAAGGATCTGATAAATATGTTTTGCAAGAAAATTTCCAGAACTCTTTGAAAAAATTTAGAGTTTCCTGAAATTACACTATAGTTTTTATGTCATTCCAAATAACTAGGAATAAATTTTCGTTTTTTTTTTTTTTTTCTGTTTCCAAATAGTTTATCTCCCCTTTTTAGACTATCAGTCTCTTAATTGCCTATTATATTGTGGTAAATACTTGTTAGCTAGACAACAGCAAATGTGCACTTTCTTTTTTTTAATTTCTTTTATTTTTTATTATTATTATACTTTAAGTTCTACGGTACATGTGCATAACGTGCAGGTTTGTTACATATGTATACTTGTGCCATGTTGGTGTGCTGCACCCATCAACTCGTTAGCACCCATCAACTCATCATTTACATCAGATATAACTCCCAATGCAATCCCTCCCCCCTCCCCCCTCCCCATGATAGGCCACGGTGTGTGATGTTCCCCTTCCCGAGTCTAAGTGATCTCATTGTTCAGTTCCCACTTATGAGTGAGAACATGCGGTGTTTGGTTTTCTGTTCTTGTGATAGTTTGCTAAGAATGATGGTTTCCAGCTGCATCCATGTCCCTACAAAGGACACAAACTCATCCTTTTTTATGGCTGCATAGTATTCCATGGTGTATATATGCCACATTTTCTTAATCCAGTCTGTCACTGATAGACATTTGGGTTGATTCCAAGTCTTTGCTATTGTGAATAGTGCCGCAATAAACATACGTGTGCATGTGTCTTTATAGCAGCATGATTTATAATCCTTTGGGTATATACCCAGTAATGGGATGGCTGGGTCATAAGGTACAACTGGTTCTAGATCCTTGAGGAATCGCCATACTGTTTTCCATAATGGTTGAACTAGTTTACAGTCCCACCAATAGTGTAAAAGTGTTCCTGTTTCTCCACATCCTCTCCAGCACCTGTTGTTTCCTGACTTTTGAATGATCTCCATTCTAACTGGTGTGAGATGGTATCTCATTGTGGTTTTGATTTGCATTTCTCTGATGGCCAGTGATGATGAGCATTTTTTCATGTGTTTGTTGGCTGTATGAATGTTTTCTTTTGAGAAATGTCTGTTCATATCCTTTGCCCACTTTTTGATGGGGTTGTTTGTTTTTTTCTTGTAAATTTGTTTGAGTTCTTTGTAGGTTCTGGATATTAGCCCTTTGTCAGATGAGTAGATTGCAAAAATTTTCTCCCATTCTGTAGGTTGCCTGTTCACTCTAATGGTAGTTTCTTTTGCTGTGCAGAAGCTCTTTAGTTTAATGAGATCCTATTTGTCAATTTTTGCTTTTGCTGCCATTGCTTTTGGTGTTTTAGACATGAAGTCTTTGCCCATGCCTATGTCCTGAATGGTATTACCTAGGTTTTCCTCTAGGGTTTTTATGGTATTAGGTCTACCATTTAAGTCTCTAATCCATCTTGAATTAATTTTCGTATAAGGAGTAAGGAAAGGATCCAGTTTCAGCTTTCTACTTATGGCTAGCCAATTATCCCAGCACCATTTATTAAATAGGGAATCCTTTCCCCATTTCTTGTTTCTCTCGGGTTTTTCAAAGATCAGGTGGCTGTAGATGTGTGGTATTATTTCTGAGGACTCTGTTCTGTTCCATTGGTCTATATCTCTGTTTTGGTACCAGTACCATGCTGTTTTGGTTACTGTAGCCTTATAGTATAGTTTGAAGTCAGGTAGCGTGATGCCTCCAGTTTTGTTCTTTTGATTTAGGATTGTCTTGGAGATGCGGACTCTTTTTTGGTTCCATATGAACTTTAAAGCAGTTTTTTCCAATTCTGTGAAGAAACTCATTGGTAGCTTAATGGGGATGGCATTGAATCTATAAATAACCTTGGGCAGTATGGCCATTTTCATGATATTGATTCTTCCTATCCATGAGCATGGTATGTTCTTCCATTTGTTTGTGTCCTCTTTTATTTCACTGAGCAGTGGTTTGTAGTTCTCCTTGAAGAGGTCCTTTACATCCCTTGTAAGTTGGATTCCTAGGTATTTTATTCTCTTTGAAGCAATTGTGAATGGAAGTTCATTCATGATTTGGCTCTCTGTTTGTGTGTTACTGGTGTATAAGAATGCTTGTGATTTTTGCACATTAATTTTGTATCCTGAGACTTTGCTGAAGTTGCTTATCAGCTTAAGGAGATTTTGGGCTGAGACAATCGGGTTTTCTAAATATACAATCATGTCATCTGCAAAGAGGGACAATTTGACTTCTTCTTTTCCTAACTGAATCCCCTTGATTTCTTTCTCTTGCCTGATTGCCCTAGTCAGAACTTCCAACACTATGTTGAATAGGAGTGGTGAGAGAGGGCATCCCTGTCTTGTGCCAGTTTTCAAAGGGAACTTTTCCAGTTTTTGCCCATTCAATATGATATTCACTGTGGGTTTGTCATAAATAGCTCTTATTATTTTGAGGTACGTTCCATCAATACCGAATTTATTGAGTGTTTTTAGCATGAAGGGCTGTTGAATTTTGTCAAAAGCCTTTTCTGCATCTATTGAGATAATGATGTGGTTCTTGTCTTTGGTTCTGTTTATATGCTGGATTATGTTTATTGATTTGCGAATGTTGAACCAGCCTTGCATCCCAGGGATGAAGCCCACTTGATCATGGTGGATAAGCTTTTTGATGTGTTGCTGAATCCGGTTTGCCAGTATTTTATTGAGGATTTTTGCATCGATGTTCATCAGGGATATTGGTCTAAAATTCTCTTTTTTTGTTGTGTCTCTGCCAGGCTTTGGTATCAGGATGATATTGGCCTCATAAAATGAGTTAGGGAGGATTCCCTCTTTTTCTATTGTTTGGAATAGTTTCAGAAGGAATGGTACCAGCTCCTCCTTGTACCTCTGGTAGAATTCAGCTGTGAATCCATCTGGTCCTGGACTTTTTTTTGGCTGGTAGGCTATTAATTATTGCCTCAATTTCAGAGCCTGCTATTGGTCTATTCAGGGATTCAACTTCTTCCTGGTTTAGTCTTGGAAGAGTGTAAGTGTCCAGGAAATTATACATTTCTTCTAGATTTTCTAGTTTATTTGCGTAGAGGTGTTTATAGTATTCTCTGATGGTAGTTTGTATTTCTGTGGGGTTGGTGGTGATATCCCCTTTATCATTTTTTATTGCATCTATTTGATTCTTCTCTCTTTTCTTCTTTATTAGTCTTGCTAGTGGTCTGTCAATTTTGTTGATCTTTACAAAAAACCAACTCCTGGATTCATTGATTTTTTGGAGGGTTTTTTGTGTCTCTATCTCCTTCAGTTCTGCTCTGATCTTAGTTATTTCTTGCCTTCTGCTAGCTTTCAAATGTGTTTGCTCTTGCTTCTCTAGTTCTTTTAATTGTGATGTTAGAGTGTCAATTTTAGATCTTTCCTGCTTTCTCTGTGGGCATTTAGTGCTATAAATTTCCCTCTACACACTGCTTTAAATGTGTCCCAGAGATTCTGGTATGTTGTATCTTTGTTCTCATTGGTTTCAAAGAACATCTTTATTTCTGCCTTCATTTCGTTATGTACCCAGTAGTCATTCAGGAGCAGGTTGTTCAGTTTCCATGTAGTTGAGCGGTTTTGATTGAGTTTCTTAGTCCTGAGTTCTAGTTTGATTGCACTGTGGTCTGAGAGACAGTTTGTTATAATTTCTGTTCTTGTACATTTGCTGAGGAGTGCTTTACTTCCAATTATGTGGTCAATTTTGGAATAAGTGCGATGTGGTGCTGAGAAGAATGTATATTCTGTTGATTTGGGGTGGAGAGTTCTATAGATGTCTATTAGGTCTGCTTGCTGCAGAGATGAGTTCAATTCCTGGATATCTTTGTTAACTTTCTGTCTCGTTGATCTGTCTAATGTTGACAGTGGGGTGTTGAAGTCTCCCATTATTATTGTATAAGTCCTTACTGTAAGTCTCTAAGGACTTGCTTTATGAATCTGGGTGCTCCTGTATTGGGTGCATATATATTTAGGATAGTTAGCTCTTCCTGTTGAATTGATCCCTTTACCATTATGTAATGGCCATCTTTGTCTCTTTTGATTTTTGATGGTTTAAAGTCTGTTTTATCAGAGACTAGTATTGCAACCCCTGCTTTTTTTTGTTCTCCATTTGCTTGGTAGATCTTCCTCCATCCCTTTATTTTGAGCCTATGTATGTCTCTGCATGTGAGATGGATGTCCTGAATACAGCAGACTGATGGGTCTTGACTCTTTATCCAGTTTGCCAGTCTCTGTCTTTTAATTGGAGCATTTAGTCCATTTACATTTAAGGTTAATATTGTTATGTGTGAAATTGATCCTGCCATTATGATATTAACTGGTTATTTTGCTCGTTAGTTGATGCAGTTTCTTCCTAGCCTCGATGGTCTTTACATTTTGGCATGTTTTTGCAATGGCTGGTACCAGTTGTTCCTTTCCATGTTTAGTGCTTCCTTCAGGGTCTCTTGTAAGGCAGGCCTAGTGGTGACAAAATCTCTAAGCATTTGCTTATCTGTAAAGGATTTTATTTCTCCTTCACTTATGAAACTTAGTTTGGCTGGATATGAAATTCTGGGTTTAAAATTCTTTTCTTTAAGAATGCTGAATATTGGCCCCCACTCTCTTCTGGCTTGTAGAGTTTCTGCCGAGAGATCTGCTGTTAGTCTGATGGGCTTCCCTTTGTGGGCAACCCGACCTTTCTCTCTGGCTGCCCTTAAGATTTTTTCCCTCATTTCAACTTTGGTGAACCTGGCAATTATGTGTCTTGGAGTTGCTCTTCTCAAGGAGTATCTTTGTGGCGTTCTCTGTATTTCCTGAATTTGAGTGTTGGCCTGCCCTACTAGGTTGGGGAAGTTCTCCTGGATGATATCCTGCAGAGTGTTTTCCAACTTGGTTCCATTTTCCCCCTCACTTTCAGGCGCCCCAATCAGACGTAGATTTGGTCTTTTTACATAGTCCCATACTTCTTGCAGACTTTGTTCATTTGTTTTTCTTCTTTTTTCTTTAGGTTTCTCTTCTCGCTTCATTTCATTCATTTGATCCTCAATCGCTGATACTCTTTCTTCCAGTGATTGAGTTGGTTACTGAAGCTTGTTCATTTGTCACTTATTTCTCATGTCATGGTTTTCATCTCTGTCAATTCATTTATGGCCTTCTCTGTATTAATTATTCTAGTTATCGATTCTTCCACTCTTTTTTGAAGATTTTTAGTTTCTTTGCGCTGGGTACCTAATTCCTCCTTTAGCTCTGAGAAGTTTGATGGACTGAAGCCTTCTTCTCTCATCTCGTCAAAGTCATTCTCCGTCCAGCTTTGATCCGTTGCTGGCGATGAGCTGCGTTCCTTTGCAGGGGGCGATGCACTCTTATTTTTTGAATTTCCGACTTTTCTGCCCTGCTTTTTGCCCATCTTTGTGGTTTTATCTGCCTCTGGTCTTTGATGATGGTGACGTACTGATGGGTTTTTGGTGTGGGTGTCCTTCCTGTTTGTTAGTTTTCCTTCTAACAGTCAGGACCCTCAGCTGTAGGTCTGTTGGAGATTGCTTGAAGTCCACTCCAGACCCTGTTTGCCTGGGTATCAGCAGCAGAGGCTGCAGAAGATAGAATATTGCTGAACAGCGAGTGTACCTGTCTGATTCTTGCTTTGGAAGCTTCCTTTCAGGGGTGTACTCCACTGTGTGAGGTGTTGGGTGTCGGTCTGCCCCTAGTGGCGGATGTCTCCCAGTTAGGCTACTCAGGGGTCAGGAACCCACTTGAGCAGGCAGTCTGTCCGTTCTCAGATCTCAACCTCCGTGTTGGGAGATCCACTGCTCTCTTCAAAGCTGTCAGACAGAGTCGTTTGCGTCTGCAGAAGTTTCAGCTGCTTTTGTTATTGTTGTTGTTGTTTAGCTGTGCCCTGTCCCCAGAGGTGGAGTCTACAGAGACAGGCAGGACTCCTTGAGCTGCTGTGAGCTCCATCCAGTTCGAGCTTCCCAGCGGCTTTATCTACTTAAGCCTCAGCAATGGCGGGCGCCCCTCCCCAAGCCTTGCTGCTGCCTTGCCGCGAGATTGCAGACTGCTGTGCTAGCAATGAGGGAGGCTCCGTGGGCGTGGGACCCTCCCGGCCAGGTGTGGGATATAATCTCCTGGTGTGCCCGTTTGCTTTAAGCGCAGTATTGGGGTGGGAGTTACCTGATTTTCCAGGTGTTGTGTGTCTCAGTTCCCCTGGCTAGGAAAAGGGATTCCCTTCCCCCTTGCGCTTCCCAGGTGAGGCGATACCTCGCCCTGCTTCAGCTCTCGCTGGTCGGGCTGCAGCAGCTGACCAGCACCCATTGTCCAGCACTCCCTAGTGAGATGAACCCAGTACCTCAGTTGAAAATGCAGAAATCACTGGTCTTCTGTGTCGCTTGCACTGGGAGTTGGAGACTGGAACTGTTCCTATTTGGCCGTCTTGCTCCGCCCCCCTGTTTCTTATTTTTTAAATTAATATTGAAAAATCTATTTCTAACTTAAATTCACAGGTAAAAACGTGGAATACATCATATATTTCTTATATTATATATCTTATTAATATTTTATATCTTACACTTTGATATAAATAAATGTAAGAAATATATATAAGAAATACTCTAGCTGTATCTGATATTTTCCCATGTACATATATTTGAATATAATATAGATTGTAGTGTATATGTTTTAGTTTTTAAAAAAAGTTTTAACATGTGTTCTACTTTGGAAGATGAGTAATTTATAATATTTTTTCTTATGAATAATAGTATGTTTACATGTGCATATGACTGAGATAATTAGTTTAGGATCATTTCTTAATAGAGAAATGCTGGTCAAAGGACATAAATATTTTAAGATTTTTTTTCATTTTTATAGTAAACTTTCCTTCCAGGAAGTTTGTATTTTCAGCTTGTGTTTCCATTAGCAGGGACTGCCTGTTCCCTACAACCTTACCCATACTAAAATTAAGATTTTAAGTTTTGTTTAGGTTGATGAGTGAAAAAACATATTTTATTTTCGTTGTAATTTATATTTCTTAGGTTACTAAGAGAATAAAAAATTATTTAATAATGAGCATATTGGCAACTTCTAATTCTTCTTTGTAAATAGCTTGTTCTGGGGTTTATGCAGTCTATTTACTTACTTATTTTGGATAGTTTTTTGTTTTGTTTTGATAGCTGAGCTGGTTAGATTATATAGCACCCTTGAAAACTTTCCTCTTTGCTGTGACTTCCAATCCTGTTCAGTCATAGACAGCCCTGCCCCTGCTCCATCCACATGTCACGTGAGCAAACAAACATATACAACAGGGGGAAATCGCTGTAGTCCTCATCTTGGCATGTGGGTTCCAGAAAATAATCAAACCCTTATAAGAGGAAGAAGATAATTTAACTCCCACTTGGTCCTTATATTGGTGTCTTTTAGAAGAATTTTTTTCTAGTTTTTCTTTTCCAAAGCAAATGAAAAGACCCCATAGCATTATTAGGTTTAAGATCTGTGCTGTAAACAGGATTCTGAGTCAACTGGGATACCACAGATTAGTTATGTGTACATTGGTGTATCCCCTTGCAAAAGCACCTGCCTTGAGCTGTCATTACAGCACCATTATAAGAAAGGGCCATATAAAATATAAAATATTTTAATAAATTGGTTGTGAAAAATTGTTATGGACACTGTTTTGTGTAACACTGCCATTCCAATGCACAAAGGATGCATTATAGAAAATTGAGTGCTGGAAAAAGCTAAAGTGCTCTTCAGGTTTATTTTGATTCTGATACGTGTTCTGATGATGTTTCAGGTATTGCTTGTCTGCTTGGAAACTCAGAGCCAAATTTGATTATTATTATGATTATTTTTTTAAGACAGAGTCACGTTCTGTCCCCTAGACTGGCACACTGTGGCGCGATCTCGGCTCACTGCAGGCTCCGCCTCCCGGTTTCACGCCATTCTCCTGCCTCAGCCTCCCAAGTAGCTGGGACTACAGGCGCCCACCACCACGCCCGGCTAGTTTTTTGGGTTTTTTTTTTTTTTTTTTTTGTATTTTTGGTAGAGACAGGGTTTCACCGTGTTAGCCAGGATGGTCTCGATCTCTTCACCTCGTGATCCACCCGCCTCAGCCTCCCAAAGTGCTGGGATTACAGGCGTGAGCCACCGCACCCGGCCAATTTGATTCTTAATCATAGCAATAATATTGGCTGTTAATATTGACTATTTTGGTAATGTATTTTTACGCTCCAAGTTCCAACTTTTAATTTTATTTATTACCTATAATTTCTGAGTTCATTATTTGGTAAATTTTTGTGTATGGATTTTTATGTGTGTGTGTTTGAATTTTGTTTGTCTGTTTGTTTTGGTTTTTGGTTTTTGGAAACCTCCCCTGCTCTGAAGGCAACAATAACAGTAACAACATACTAATAATACATCCTTTTTGGAAAAATGTAAGATATAAATAGAAATACTAGAAATCTCTAGTATCTATCTTATTTCTGAAAAAGAGCAAGGACTGTGATTAAGAAGAGTTTTTACAAGTTCAGTGAAGAATACTGTCATCATTTTCATGATAATTTTAAGGTTTATTACAGAAAACTAGAATAGATTTTTGCCTGTTCCTAGGCAAAAAATGCTGTTGTTTCCAAGTAGAAAGGTGAAAGTCATCTTGTATTATTTATTGGCTTTTCATTTTTGTATATGTTTGCTTGCCTTAATGATAATATTGCTCTGATCCAATGATCAATCACCTGTTTAATGCTATTATTTCTGTTAATTCATAGGGCAGCTAATGATTTTAAGTAAGGTAGTTTTCACAAGAATAAGTGAACAACATGAAACTTTTTGAAACTATCATATAAATTTTCTGGGCATTCTTTATTTTCTGGGTGTCCTTTGTGTTTATTCAGTAGTATAGTCTTCGGAAAATTTGTAAATCATGCAAGAATTGAAATAACTTAAATACTGTCTCCTTATACACATTTTGCATGGGAGTATGCTTTAAAAACTAAGTATCAGTAAAGGAAATATTACCGAAAGGTAAATGTTAATGTTCTTCTATTCAAATTGTGGGCTGTAATTTCCCCAGCCTTTTGGTGGTAAGTGAAGTCATCTTTGTCTTGAAAACTATAGGGGGAGCTGTTTACATGGCCTACTTTAGCCCCTTATGGTATTGTGAGTTTTTTCTTCTCCAGGGAAATAATTTTTAACTATGTTTGAAAGAATGAATTTAAGGCTTATTAACTCGTCTTCAAAAATTTTGAAACGATGTTTCTGTCAAATCAGATAATTTTCTTCCTGTGCATTAAAGAATAATATGAGGAAACTATTAGCTACAAAGCACATTTAAATGCTGCTTGGATATTGGTGTGCCCTGGCTCATTTTCGTGAGTGTTTCTCAATTCAAAACTCAAAATTAACTGCATACATGGCCTCAGGTCTCACCATCAGGTTGAATCTGAGCTGATGTCAATGACGCGCTGCTTTGGAGCCAGTGGGTAGGTGAGAGGATTACAGTCTGCCTTCAGTGTGCGATTCTGAAAAGAGGCAAACTGATAGAGGCTCTAGCCAAGTAGCTGTACCCACACATTGAGGGACTGAAGGTAAACTCCCAGAGAAGAGACAAAGACAGGAGGTGGAGAGCAGAATAGTCAGGAAGCAAGTTAGTCACAGACCACTCAGATCCGAGTTGTGCAAGCAATGCAGACTTGACTCTTTTGTCTCATCCACTACTCACTGCCCACCACACTCTTTTTGGCTGGATTGTATTATTAATTGCTGGGAAATTTTTTCTCAACTTCCATTAGAGTGGGGATTTTCCTAGGAGTGGTAGTAAGTAGAATAGTAGGAAGTAAGTAAGAAGAGTAGTAAGTGAAATTCTGAAGTACTGCCTCTTCCCCCTTTTATCTGCTGGCCTTAAACATGGACATAATGTCTGGAACTGTAATGATTATCTTGTAAACACGGAGAAAAGATGACACCATGCCTAGGAAACACTGAATTTCTGCCTGCGTGCAGACTTCTGGTCATAGGTCATAGGAGGAAAAACAAAAAACAAAACAAAACAAAAGAAAACAAAAGCACCTATTAGAAGTCAAAATTTCTGCTACTTGAGTTCAAATGCATTTTTACCTTTCATAGTTTGTTGCCTCGTTTGTTGCCTTCTATTCTTCCATAATCTCACTCTCATTGAGGGAGAAAAATATATAAACTTAAAGTTCTTTTTGCAACACTTCTTAAAACCTAAAATTGCCATCCTGTTGAGCCAGGAGGATGATCCTCACATATGAGGTACTTAGTAGTTGCTTGTTGAATGGATGTGAAAAATAGGAAAACTTTGGACAAATGTAATGATAGAAACTTTTTGGGTTTCTCTGACCTGGCAGTTCCACAGTGCAAAGCAACATTCTGCCCTCAGATCAGCAGACATCTTTGCTTATACAAACCCTCACTCTAGGGTGCTTATTGTTATAGAAATCTGCTTCTGTTTTTGGCTTCCCTGATGGAAGGAAAAGGATGTCTGCGTCCTGGATGTATTGTATGAACCTTGACTATACTTACATAAAGTATAAAATAACTAAGAAATATGCTCACCCTATAAGGATTTATGTGGAGCTCAGTCACAAATGCTTTCATAACGGCTTAGAATCAGCACGGTTTGGTGCTATGTTAAGAAAGAAGTCTTTAGAATCAAATAAACTATGTGACCAGGTGTGGTGGCTCACATCTGTAATCCTAGCATTTTGGGAGGCTGAGACAGACGGGCCACCTGAGGTCAAGAGTTCAAGACCAGACCAGCCAACATGGTGAAACCCTGATTTTACTAAAAATAGAAAAATTAACCAGGCATGGTGGTGGGCGCTTGTAATCCCTGCTGCTCAGAAGGCTGAAGCAGGAGAATCGCTTGAACCTGGGAGGCAGAGCTGGCAGTAATCAGAGATTGCATCACTGCACTCCAGTGGGGGCAACAGAGAGAGACTCCATCTCAAAAAAAAAAAAAAAAAAAAAAAAAAAAGAATCAAACAAACTCTGAGACCTGTTGTTACCACCATTGGCTGTGTGCTGTGGACAAATTTAGTTAGCTTTTCTCTGAACAAGTATTTCTTCCTCTATAAAAATAGACATACATATACCAGTTTCCCAGAGTGAATGGGATTAAATTAAATCATGTATACATATATAAAGTATGTGGCATGTAGTAAGGGATTGTTAAGTGATACCTGTTATATTAATGGTTGTGGTTATCTTGCAATATGATAGTTGAAAGATGTGTGGATTCAAAGCTGTCAACCCGACATTTTCCTGGAATCTCACCTGCCTTTCTTTGTTACCTGCTGGCATCTCCAAGGGTGACCAGCTTAAACGATTTCATTACGTGTCACTACTAGAACATTTTACACAAATACAATTAAACAAGTTCATCTTCCAGCACGCTAGTTGGGAGTTAAAAACAGTTTTTATTGATTTCTATTTTTGATGGACTTCATTGAGAATGTTCCGATTTGTGGATTAATGCTTTCGTACATTGAGGGTTTCCAGGAGCCCTGCAGTGAAGATGGTAACTTTTACCTAAACTCACCAGAATGATTAATTCATGTTTACCTCTAATGAGCTAATTAGGAGTTTGGGACATTTTGGCATTTGAATGGCTTATTTGATTATCTAAAGGGAACTTTTACCATCTCAAGAGGAATTATAATTGGCCTTAGGGAATAATACAATCACCTAAAATATAAGAAAGCGTCCCTCATGTTGGCAAACAACCTGTCTAACAAATGTCCCCTTTGAGAAAACAGCCCGCAGTCACAAATATGAGTTGAAATTGTAAGGGGAACTCTGACAGGATTTACGGTTGTATTAATTGATCTTACTTGATTTACATGGGTGATTTTTGTGGTTAGAAGAGAATCAGAACAGCTTTCTACTGAAGTCTCTGGCTTGAGGCTGATTGTTCTCCATAAAGAATGACACCTTTGGGAGGGCAGCCAAAAATGTCCCATAGAGAAATATTAGGAGAGATTCTTACTTAATGAGATATCAGTAAGGCTGTTGAGCTCCACCAGACCTTTGCTTGTCTCCTTAATGGAGAAACATCACAGTGGGTGGAAGTGGTGATAATGTTAATAACCATGATCCAGTTCAATGAATGGCGGAAGTAAGGAGAGAATTCAGGAAACAGGCATAACATAACTCTCTGTACAAACCTCTGGGTACAAACCTCTGGGTCAGTTACATAACTTGATTGTATGGTTATCTTCAAGTGAGGGAGTTAGTGCCCCTGTGACATGCAGTAGTTACACAAAAGACATGTAGATGGAAGTTTAATAAGTGAAGGAGACTAAAAAGAAAGTCAGATGTACCTCAGGGAGAAAACATGATTTATATCAAAGCTCACTCTATGGACTGAGAGAGCTACTGAGCACTTTAATGGAGGATATGATCAAGACTTGATTTTCCATTTGATTTTCCGTTTTGGAATTACACATTTCCCAACAGAAATGTCTAATTTGGAAAATAAAATATTTATTTTAATATGTACTTAGGATGAGGCAATAATAGTACTAGTTTGATAACAACAACAAAAACAAGGCACTACTCAAATTATTTTTTATTGTTGTGAGGTGCAGTTATGAAACCTTTCATCTCGCTAAGGGCAGTGAAAAAGGTGTAAGGAAGAATAGAGAATTTGAGCAGTACTCTGCAGGATAGAGGGATCTCCACTGTCAAGTTAGGGGAATGAGGGCAGGAAGGAAAAAATGAGTATAAAAGAAAGAAATGAAGGACAAGTTTGCAAAAATACGTTGTGCAAGAACCAAGAAGGTTTAAAACAACGTTCAGAATAATGAGCTCAATTTATTAGGAATGGGGAGTTCTTGAAGGAATTGGAGCAAGGAGATTACATGATTAGAGATAGGTTGCATTTTAGGTAAAGGTAGAGATAATTATTGGAATTTAGAAAACCTCCCAAAATAGCTGATTATAAAATTGAAGTTATTATCTAGATATTCAAGTATTAAATAATTTTTAAATAACCTGAAACACATGGATCTTCACACATGTGAAGAAAGCAATTGCATTTTCCTAGCCACATTCATTATGCATAAAACATTTTTATAGTATCTATCATGGAAGACCTGTCCCATTTACATATAAAGTTTCATCGGTGCTCTTTAATGTCACATTATTTTAGGTATGGTTGCTTCAACTGAGTGCACACATCTATTAGTGCTAAGTCATATTGGATAATGAAGCACTGTTATTCCCACGAACCTGTGTTAGGTGGACCAGGGATTTTAATTAAATATCTGAATGGGTGTTGTACAGTGGATACTCTCTAGAAAGCATCTGTCAGGGTTAATACTTTACAAGTTAGCTATGCCTCTTTCAGCCTTTAATTATAATATTCTAACTCTTTATCCTTAGTTACTGCTAATAATTTCAAGGTGATACAGATAGAAATTACTTGATTATCCAAGTGCCTGCACTTATCAAATGAAATAGAAATCAATTTCACTGTATATGGTCTATAAGTAAGCAATGCTAACATATTATTGTATTTTTCTAAAAAACTTATTTTTTTTAACAAAAAGAATTGAAAACCACATGATATCCTGTGGCTGGAAGTGCCTAATGCCTGCCGTATATGTAACTAAAGTAAATCCTCAATAATAACAGTGATACTCCTCCTGCATCGAATAAATAAATGCACTTGTTGGTCATTGACAATTCTTCAGCTCTCTTTAAGCATTGATCTTTTAATCCTTATTAATTTCTCATAGTGTCCTGCTTGGCCCCCATAAGTCGATTTAATCATTTAAGCATACGACCTTGCCACTTCCTTCCCCACAAGTAGACTTTGGCTATCTCTATGGATGCAACGTTTAGACAAGATTTGCTTTAGCCTTTACTCTTCAGAATCATAAAGCACATCAGTAATTTTTTCACCTCCCAGCCACCCCTTCACACCACCTTCATGTGGGCTGGCCAAGCACTGGGCCATTCAGGAGTCAGGCAATTGCTGTTCCTTGTTAGGAGAAGTAGACAGCCATGACCCCAGCATTGATATCAAATCTTTTAAATATTGGTTATGGGGTATTTTGACTTTTATCTCGTTTGATTCTTTTTTTGTATTTCCAATCGCTGTTTTGATAAAAACGTGTTAATTATATGCTTCTATTTAAGAGCCATGATATTACTGTTCTGTTGATGGACCTGCAAACTTCATTTATTATAAGACAATGAGAACTTATTATTATCCCTAAGAAAGAAAGCTTAACTTTCATTTTAAGAATACCGAAGAAAACTTTGATTCTCTAACTAGAAAAGAGAGATTAAAAGTATTTCAAAATACAAAGGAAGTTTTTCCCTCTCAGGCTTCTTCTTGGTTCCTGTTTTTTTTTTTTTTTTTTTTTTTTTGTTGTTGTTGTTGTTGTTGTTGATTTGTTTTTTATTGCTGTTGTTGTTTCTAATGCTGCTTCAATTAACAATGTCTTGTGCTACTATGCTATTTCTTAAATGCAGTAAAGGGAAGAGCTGGATCTTCATTCTTCCTAAGAGTAGAAAATTCTCATTATGGAGACTCATAATCTTCAATATTTGAAGACTATATTTGTACCAGATCAGAATAATGACAAGTTAAGCAGAATTGAAACACGTTGAAATCATATTTGACACTGGAAATTCTTTAATTCTATGAGAACTATGTCATTATAGTTCTCATTTTATAAGTAAGAAAGTTATTTAATGTATTTTAAGAATGATAATAGTACATTGTGCCTTAATTTTGATGTCTCTTTCTTTGACAGTTTGGAGACTAGATTGGCTTGCAATGGAGAATACAGTTTCAACCATATTAATGGGATTATCTGTTATTCTCCAAGTCCTGAATAGTTTCCAGGGCACATGATACCCCTTATAGATACTCATTTGTCCTTACAATGTCTTTATTCTGGAATGTGTAACTAAAGTAAATTCCAAAAGTAAATGTTAAAGAATCATTTTTAAAACCAAGTAAAATAATGACCCTCATGCTGATATAAAATGAACACATATTAAATATTTAACTCATTAATATAGGAACCAGTAAGATGTTATAAGTTCAAAGGAGAATTCAAAGAACAGACTTAATTATAGATTAGGAATACTGAAAAAAATGTGAAAATTGAGGGAAAACTAGCCTGTGCCATGGTGGATAAAGGAAACCATTTGAAACTTTAGCAGACAGAATGTTGCATTTCTATAGGGATATTATTTTTTGCATTGCTAATGGCTATTGACAACTTACGGATTTGTAAAATGATTCAATGCAAGGCTGGGATGAGATTGCCTGGAAGAATGTACTGTAGACAATGAAGTTTTCCCCCAAATAACACATTTTTCCCTAGAGTACGTTGTTCCCTGCTTATCGGATAGCTAGTATTTAGCATTAAGATTTTGCTCAAGCATATACCCAAAGAACCCTTCCCTGGTACCTTGTATCTGTTTTTAGGCTTACCTCTACCTCTCAAAATAGCTTATAAATAACAATCACAGGTCTTTATACATGGCATTACAATTCCATATTTATTATCTCCCTCAAACCTTCTTCTTTAAGACCAGAACTATACCTTATTTTATTTTATTTTTGCATAGTATTAGACACCTAGACAAAATTGGCAGGATGCCTACAGAATGAATGAGTGAATGAATCAAGTAGTGATGGATATATGCTTGTGTCAAATGTGTATGAGCATGTGTGATAGGCAAACGTTTGTCACGCAGGATGCATCAGAGGTTTGAGCATGGTCCCTTTAACTCTGCACATTGCACAGCTCATACCATGATTAAATTAAACTCTATGCTTACCTGACTTTGCTACAACCTTACTGTCTGATCCCAGACAAATTCTGCATACCTTGAAACTTTAACTTATATTTGTGAAATGCATATTCTTTATTCTTGCATAACTGCCTGTCAAAATGTTTTTTTAATCATTGGTCATTTGAGATTATAGTCAAATATGTGCAAAAGTGGAAGGTTTTGCATAAGCACAAGTAATGATCTTTAACTGCCTTACAAATGATTTAAAGTAGGTGGTCAAAGAATCTTTACTTTTCTAGTATTTCTGGCATTATGACAAAAGCAGTGACACAAGAGCTAGTTCCTTCTCTTCACTTTCTACCTGTAATCTTTGCAGGTTCCTTGTGCATGTTAGGTAATAAACCTTTATTACTTGAGTCTCTAATCTGTTAGTACATTTTTAAATTACATGAGCAGTCTATAATGAGTAGAGACCATGTATATGACCTTTTATTTAAAGGTTCTTAAATTTCAGATATGTTTACACAAAATTTTGCTTCTTCAGAATCCTTATTTCAGATGATTCTTGTTTGAATATATATTGGCACATGTATGTTCAAAACGGTGGAGGTGTCTTGGAAACCACAAGATGCATCCTGCAAAAAGGTAGAGGGTGGTAGAGAGTGCCCTGAGTTTTAAACAAGATAGATTTTTGGATTTGAATTTGAGCTCTGTCAATTTCTATATGCGTGGCCTGAAGCAAGCTACTTAATTTCTTTCAATTTCATTTTCCTTATATCTAAAATGAGAATAATAATCCTGATTTCATAGAACTGAGGTGAGGATAAGGCAGACAATGAATGCAACTGACTTATTAAAGCATCTGGGAAATGCATTCATTCCCCAGCCATTCCCTGGAACACACCTTATTTTATCTGCATTTGTTCATCCCTGTTTCTTGCTTTCTATATTGCCTCGTCAGTCACCACCTTCTTTAAATTCTTCATGGTTGAGCTTAAAACTCACTAGTTCCTGCCTTGTTGATTGGTTTTCCTTGTCGCTGCCAAGTAGACTGTGGGCTCAGTGAGAGCAGAGGCTCTGCCGTGACTTGTTGAGAGCCCCAGAGCATCTTCTAGGGTCTGGCACACTGGCCAGGTGCAGTGGACTAAAATGCGGCACCTGGGCCATCTTTCTACACTTCTTTTCTCAGAAGTGTTGCCTCATTTTTACCTGTGTTCTCTAGGAACCCGAGAAATTGTCTCTAAAGAACAGACTTAAAGTGAATATAGTTTACTTGGTGCTGTTCATGGTTCTGAATAGAGTTGGTGCATATATAGTGGGTTTGATTTTCTTTACCAAGCTGCCCTGTAGTTTGAGCAGCTTGCACATATGCTTTCCAGATAGACTCACCCAGCATGCCTTCCAGAATCCAATACAGCTTCAGAATTCCAGGGAGTGAGGACTGACCTAGGGTCAAATGTGTCAACCTGCTCTATCATCAAAATGGTGCTGGAGGATTGAACAAATGTGTGTCAATGTCTGTGGTATCAATACAACATACGAAAACATGGATGTATTTCAACTCCCTGTGGTCTCAAGCTGTAAGGTAGAGATATAAAAATTCATATCCTGTGATTTTTTTTGCTGTTATTTTCTTCTTCACAGTGTATTTATTCCTTCTGAGCATCTTTGGCCATGCATTGTGTTTTCTTTAATGAACGTAGAAAAACTGTATCCTCGTTGCTTATTTTTAGCACTGTTGCTATGATAAACTGTAGCCTAGGCATCTTATTAAAATCAATTCAGTATTTGAATTTTTATTCCCTTTAATATTGTGGCATTACTATTCTTTCTGAAAATATTTCACCATGTATAAATCTATCCAAATATTTCCTATGACTTATTGGAAAGATATTTCTCATCTATTTAAGGGATATATAAAAAATAGCCTCATAGGGGTTGGGGACAAATGGTTTTGTTTTCCTCTGGATTGTTTTTGTGGGAAAGTGTTAAGGGCAATTATTTTTTTCAATACTCTGCTTAAGAATAATATGTAGTATCTTTAGGATGAAGTTACATAGTACAAAACTTTTTGTGAATAAAGTAGTTGACAATTCTGGTTTTAATTACCACATGTCATGACTAGAAGACTTCCTAACAAACACATAGAGTGGGTGACCAGATTTTTTCTACATAAAAATTGAGGTCTTACAATATCATGAGGTCTTACCATATCAATGAGGCAATAATCTGCATTCCAAGACTTTATGCTGTTGCACATGTGTAAGTAGCAACTACAGCATACTATTTCTGCCATGGAGTCTGGGACGGTTTCAGGCTGTTCATCTATTATTTTCATTCTCAGCACTAGGATCATGGGCAGGAGTGGAGCTTGAAGAGATCTGGGCCCACTCACTGGGGTTTTTAAGAATCAGAATCAGAGAAGGTAATTATTACAAGGAGGTAAGAACTGAGTTAAACCTAAAGGGTCAACTTATACTTTAGTCCATTAGACCAGAATTATACCTCTTTTTAAACTAGATAAACATACTAACATAAAAGAAGCTGCAGTGATGAAGGGGAGGCCATTAAACCCAAGGAGTCCTAGTTCTAGGCCAAGTGTTAGGCTATCTGCTTTCATAAGTACTATCCCATTTAATCTTCCTAACAACCCTGCCAGGTACAAGATTTCACAGATGAGGAAACCAGGCTCAGGGAGATTAAATAACTTCCTCTTTGTAAGGGATTGCACTGGCATTTTAAGCTTAGCCCTTATGATTCAGAGCTTATGCTTTATGTTATGTGATGCTAAAATAAAGGCTTGTTTTTTTTTTTCCTGTCGAAGAATATCTATCGTATTTTTTAAAGTTGTAGTAAGTAGCACATAAATGAGACCTACTCTCTTAAGAAATTTTATAGTGTGTAGTATGGTATTAACTATAAGCAGTGTTATATAGCAGTTCTCTAGAACTTTTGTAACTTGCATGACTGAAACTCTTTACCCATTGAATAGAAACGCTCCAGAGGTCTTTATATCTATAACTAAATTCTGATCACCCATTCCCCTCCCCGCACTGCTTATTTGTTTTTTTGGTTTTGTTTTGCGTAGAGGGGAAGAGGTGCCACATTAATGCCACGTTCAGGGTCACTTTTTAACCAGCAGATCTTGGGGTAGCACTTGCTATAATATGTCAACAGCCAGATTCACCATAAAGATGATCAGACTACTAACATGGTGTTTTATTAATCATTGTATGAATTTGATTAGAATTTATAATCACCAACATAGTTTCTGTTCCATTTAAGTGACACACTGTTGATTTACTTTGAATTCCAAGTTGACAGTGCCCCCCTGAGTCAGGCAGGATATATTTTTAGTCACAGTTACTTGAGAAGCCCCTTTCCAAAGCAGATCACAGACAATACTTCTTCATCTGGTTGAGAAGCTTCTGGATGGAGTCAGACTGGCTGGCAGATCCTGGCTGCACTCCAGAGAACTATGAGCATGGCCAGACAGCCCCCTGGCACTAGGGCTGGCCAAACAGTCATGGCACAAGGATCCTCTGTACTTTTACTGGGCACCAAGCCCAGTTCCATCAGGACAGAACGTGGAGCTCAGCAGATTGAAGTCTGGTCTCCATGACACTAGGGCCAAAGGTAAGCTACAGAAATTCCAAGGCAACTGCATTGTCTCTGGTGTAGGCACATGACACATTCCACCCCAAAAGTTAAGAGAGGCCGTATCCTGTCCCTGATCCAAGGTAGGAAGAAAATTCTCTCCTTTTCCCTTCTTTGTTCACATTATTCAAATTGCTTTCAAACAGTTTCAAAAATCGATTTTTTTCTAATAAGATTTTTCTCTAGTCAGTCTTTTAAACAGGTCTAACAGGATTGGCAGGATCTCATATGCGTGAGCGCAGTACTAGAAGACATCACGATGAGGCCTTATTCCAACTTCAGATTGCTGTGTGTTTTCAGCATGGCACTTAATCTTGGTGAACCTCAGTTTTCTCTTATTTTAATTACAATATTCGTGGCATCTGCCTCACACAGGCTTTCCAGGGTTATTTTGAGAACTAAGGGGAAAAATGCGTGTTCAAAACTTTGGCAAACTGCGGACATAGTGTATGTATGCCATGTTTGTGAATACTCCTAGGTAAGTCAACCCAGTAAGGGTTGGGTCTCTGTGGCATACAGAAGGTGCTCATGAATGCCTCCGAAGTCGTGGAAAGGAATCTTGGGGTGGGGAAGGGGGAGAGAGAGAGAGCAAAAAAAGAAGAAAGAATTCAAATCTCGGAAAACCCAAATTTGCCTTTGAAATTAATAATCTACACCCAGTAAAAATCTTAAAATCTTGCTTTGTTCATTATGGGATACCCAAGAGATTTAATCCTTCATCAATTATTTAAAAAACTTTTATAAACTGAAAGCACACCCAACATTAAGAGTTCTGAGCATTCCGAATTACTTACATTTGTAAAGTTTCTTTTGAAAAGTGTAAACCAAGCTTATTTCATAATGGTTATCGTAAAATCACTTTTTCCTATTATAGTGTCCTTTACTGTCTATACATAGGGTCACATGTTAATAGTACCAACTATCTTGAGCCCTTTCCAAACACCAGGCTCTATCTAACCATTTATCGTAAGATGTCTCATTGACTTCTCATTGCAACCCTAAGATGGTCATTTTTACCATTTTACCCACTTTGCAGTTGAAGGTGGTTAGAGAGGTTACATAACTCAAGAAAAGGGGCAGTGCTCATAAGGAAGAAGATGAGGACTCAATTTCAGACTACTAGAAGTCAGAACCCATGAGTTTTGTTTTGTTTTTTCTTCAAGGAGTCATGCAAGACTCAATTTGCCAAGTCTAGAGATGGCTTTTCTGGAGTGAATTTGATCTTTATTAATAGCTTGAGGCACTGCATGAAAGGAACTTCTGGCCAGAGCTTAGTGGTAGCTACTCCCAGTGACCCAGCCTCATTCATTCATCCATTTGCTTCTGGGACTACCACCTGAACATTTGTTTTGTCTTGGCTTCTTCTCTGCAGCTTGATACTTTACATGTGTCTCTGTTCTGTCTCTCCCAGTTCATCAAACTGGTTTCTCTCACCCTCTTTTCCATGTTTGACTTCTTGAGCACTCCACTTGTCCTCCTTAATCAACACTAGCCTAGCGAGGAAGAGAGAGGCCTTATATTCTATGTTCAGGTTATTTTATGAAGCAGTTAGGCCCCACTGAGCTCAGAGAAGTGTGCTAAGGAAGGCTATGGAAACAATGTACAGTTGTATAATTTTGTTTTAAAAATGTGTTCTGATAATATTTTTTTCAGGCACCAAAGTTACCTCATCCCTAAAAATACACAGGTGTATTATATAAAGAGGATAAGATGTTATGCAGCTTAAACTCTTGGAAAAGTTCTCATTAGTTATATTTTACAACCAAGTTCCAGTGCAAAGCAGCCTGTTCGTGAGTGATGATTAGCGTTGCCAACGCCCCAGCACTAGCAGGAAAGAATGTCGTGAAATGATCCAACTTCCATTAGAAAATAATGACTGTCTTGGCTGAGCAACATTTTTAAAATTAAATACCAACAATTCCTAGTAATCAGAGAGCCTATTAGCCATGAAATTCGATTTCAGTATCAGAGACTATTCACTTACCAAATGGGAGCCAAATAATTGTGAGTGGAATTTACAGTGCCGCATTGGGGATAGTGTTAAATATTATGGAAGTGGCACTAGGGTATGGCTCCAGCTCTGGGGAAATGTGACATTTAAAAATTTTAGTAGCAAGTTAGTGTGATGATTAACAGAATACAGTCATTAATTTCCGAGGCATGATATTCTCTCTTTAGTCATTTGAGAACCCAGGGTCTTACAGTGAACTCATCATTAATTTCTACTTAGCTTCACTGGTCTTTTCCAAATGTCCATCAGCTGCCTTGAGATAAAGTCAGGAATCTTTGTGTTAGAATTAGCCTTAATTATGGAGGGAGGTGTTCTTGACCCCAGGAGTGATCTTTAGGAAGACTGGAAAATAAGTGTATCATTTCTGCCGGCTCAGCTCTAAGCGTTCTCTCTTCTTTTCACATGGTCTCTCCTGATACCTCAATGCCCAGGTCACCTCTTCAATCCTTCCTCATTTTTTGCAATCCCTGTTCAGGGATATGGGAAGAAAGTATTCACTATCGACTTATGCCGTGAATTGTGTTGAGTAACCCAGACACAAATAGTGGAAGTATATGCTTATTAAACAGGCCCATGTAGATTAAATACTGCGCCACAGCACAAAGTTAATAAGGGTCAAGAAGTAGGATTCATACCTAGGTCTATCCTCAAAACACTTATTCTTTATATTATAGCACTATGGAAATAAAAGTTGATAAAATTTTAGGTGAATACATTGCTTTGCCATTTTCTAAATTCCTTTTAATACATTTTGAAGGAAACTTACACTTGAAAATTAATGTTTTCCACATGCAGCACTAAATTTCACCACCGTCTTTCAACAGTCCGAATCTGATGGAGAAACTTTCAGTATTTTTCAAACATATATATACATCCATGCGTATGTATATATGTATAGTATACACAAAGGTACTCATGTGTACACATGCACACACATGCACAGACATATATACATATATACACATATACATATATGTTATATATACAATATATATATATAATCTTTCATAATATCTTTCTTTTTTATCCATGGGGGCTGAGCTTTGCCTAATTGAAAAATTTCTCTCTTGGTAACCACATATGTCTCTCTACAAACTTGTTGGCAAACTGTACACTGGCACATGCATTCTACAAGACAACCAGGCTCAAAAGCAGAACATTTGGTGGATAGAAAGTGCAGTGGAAGGCTTTCTAAAGAATAAAGCAGGAGAAGAACCTCACAGAGATGCATGGAGAAGATAAAACAATTTGTCTATTGTCACACCCTAGGAAGGGTCAAGCCAGGCGTTCAGTCCATACTTAGCTGGTCCCAAAGTTCATATTCTGTCCACTACATTAACCTACTGCTGTCAGAAAAAGAAAATGACAGATTTGTAGTTCTCCCCTCCTTGCCCCAGTATATGTCAGCATTTTTAGGCATATTTGGACAAAAGTGAAGTTCACACATGTCAATTATTCTTCTAAAAGCCTGTCTGGTGGAAACACAGGGAAACATGGCCTTTAGATATGCCCAAAGTGAACACATTTGTTAGGAAACTCAGTGTTATGATGCATCATTTAGAGTTAACAGGTAAAACATTGCATATCAGCTAATTTTAGGAAGGACCAAATGCCATGCATGTTTCTGCCATGAGTGCTTTTTACTTGCCATAGTGGGCCATAAGTAATTAAATGATGTCATTCACATTTGAAAATACAATTACTACAGGCCTTACAAATAGTCTCCTTCTTAAGTCCTGTGGCTGTTAGAATTTGGGAACTGACATTGATTCTTTTATTGTAAGGAGTCCTTGTGGCTTTCAGATCGCTTACTGGAATTCTTGCCACAAGAGGACACTGAGAAGTGAAGGTTTACAAGTCTCCCTTGTGCTTGTGCACATGGATTAACTTCACTCTTTTAATACCTTACTTCTCCATCAATTCTAGAGCCCACTGTGAGCTGAGGTGAAGACACATTTTCCCTCCCAACAGGAAAGTGGCCAATATTATATTTGCTTCCTGAGGCAAATGGCTTTCTCTCAGCTTTACCTGTAAATCTGCTTCATTCTACTGGATCTATCTCTAAACCTAATTGCTTGCATACTGCCCAAAGCCACCTTTGGGAGCTATTTGTGAAGACTTTCTCTCATTTGTAAGCTACAGTGGCTCCACAACACATATTTTCCTTCATAATCAGACATTGTTTTTGCTTTGGTCAGGAACAACATTCCTCAAAATATCTGTAGGGGGCTAATAAGTCACAAAGTGTTCCTGAGTAGACCAGGAGGTGTATGGCAAAGGTCTATGTCTTTCTCCCTCCCTCTATCCTTCTCTCTCTCCCTTCACCCTTCCTTCCTTCTTTCCTTCTTTTCTTCCTTTTTGCCATATGAAAGAAGGATGGTCTACTGATCTCTTTCTCTCTCTGTCTCTCTCTCTCTCTCTCTGTGTGTGTGTGTGTGTATATGTGTGTGTGTGTGTATTTCATTAAATGGCATTGCATTGCAATCTTTCCAACAACCAAAGTCGGAGTTGAAGATCATTCACTCCAACCTCGTTATTTTACAGTTAAAAAACAACAACAACAACAACAACAACAAAAAACAGAAACACAAAACACGAAACTACCCTAGACAGGTGAAATAACTTGATCAAGTCATGTAGTATTGGGCCTAGGGCCTGAACCCAGATTCTTTGAGTCCAAGTACAGTTTACTTTTAGGTCGTTAGAGATATAAAGTGGCCACCGAGATACAGTGCAATATAGGATTTCAGGCTTTTTACCCACCCAAAATAATCTCAAAGACAGTTTGAGGTAATATACCGATTTTGAATATGAAACCAAAATTATAGACAATAGAATTTGTTTTTAAAAATTTGAGTGTATTTAATTTATTGAAAATTTTAAATTGGATATTATTTGGTGCTGTTGCTTTTATTTCCAGTGGCAATGGCATATGGAACTGAAATTTAAAATGTAGGATTAGGAAGTAGCTTTCGCATTTACCTTTATTTTTTTGCAAATACCTATGCATATACATAGATTTTCAACTATGTTTTCATAGGATTTAACGGAAATTGTCAAAAATGTCTCAAGATAATTATGATTTTTAAATGTTATATTTAGAATTACTGATCAATTTATGATCAAAACTGCAAACAATAATTGTAAATATTTTGAAGTTGGTGATACTGTATTTTTCCCCACTATCTGCTACTCTGATTCTTAAATTTAATGGACTCATGCTGAAGACAAAGTATTTACTGTTGTAAACACATAATTTAGAATTGTCAATGGAAGCTTGACTTTTTCTCACAGGATGGTTCATTGTGGTTAAGACTTCATTAGCATCAGCAATGTGTAGGAAACTTAACCTCTCATTTTCAAATGAAAAATACTCAGAATTTTTCAACTGTTAGGCTGTTTGAGTTATATGTGCTGGACATTTCTTGTGATATTTTTGTCATTTAGTTTTTATTTGTTTTTAATATCAAGGGAAAGTGAATTCTAGGTCAACATATTTTGAATAAAATTATAGACAAAACATTTTGAGTAATAATTATATAGTAGGAGGCAAACTGACACATAATGGTAACATTTGCAAGACATTTTATTAGAGATTTTTTCCTAAGAGGACATGAAATTTTGGCATTATTTTTATTCTGCTATATTTATCATTAGATATGTAGACAGTTTCATGCCTGCTCATTTAAAATGTATGAGAATCTGTGGCAGTGTCACTGGTCCCTGGGAAATAAATGATATCATTAAAATAGCATTAGGACTTTGAGATTTTTAAACCCAGAATTATTATCTTTAAGTGAGGACAACTGCATGGCAGAAAATGTTGATGAGTCTCTTAGTGCTTAATTCAAGTGTTGTGTGATGGTTTTCCTGTAAAAATCTACACTATATTGATAGTACCTGAGAGGGAAGAAAACAAATAAGCAAGTTCAAGCTTATGAACTACTACATTTCTCCACACTTAAGTGTGTCTTATTCCTTACCTCAATCAAATATTAGTTGGCTAAGAATAAAATATTTTTTTAAAAAAATAGCTGAAATTATCTCTTTGCTTGTTCTTGTGGTACTATTGTTTCAAAAAGTCATTATTTAGTGATGAATATATTTGTGTTCAGGGCTGTTATTTTAAATTAGAAGAGTAGAATATATAGTTATTTTTATCCAATAATCGCAATCCTTAACTTCTTAATTTTGATCAATTTCTGTTTGGGTAGCGAATATCTTTAGAGCATTTTTGCACATTGGAGAATCATCCTGTCACCTCCACACATGGAATAACATAGGTAGGTGTAACACTCTGGTCCATTTCTGGGCAGTTGCTTTGCTTTATATTATATATTTTTGATGATCTCATGCTTATAATACAGTGAAGTCCTCACTTAACATAGTTAATAAGTTCTTGGAAACTGCAACTTTAAGTCATACAACAAAATTGATTTTGACATATAACAAAACCAATCTTACCATAAGCTAATTGATATAAACAACAGTTAAGTTCCTACTGCATATTTCTGGTGTACAAAACATCACCGAACTTCTAAATAACACCAAAGCTCTTCTAATATTAAACATTGAAGTAAAGTGTTATCTGTATATACATTTAAGAAAGACTAATAAAAACAAGTAAGATAATTGTGTATTTCTTTTTTGGTGAATCAGTGAGTGACAGTGGTTGTTTGTATTGGTGGTGAGTTTAATCCAGGAATAAATGTTTGCAAAGTGAAAATTGTCAGGAGCACTTCCTACCACCACACAGTTAACAATTACAAATACGGTGAGCTCACCGAGAGCTTCTGTACCACACCGTTTATTGTCGAGCGTGTGTATGAATATCATATACTTTCTGAAGTTTTGCTTTATAATAATTTGTATTTATTAATTCACTTTCCAACCCTCTCCCTGTAGTTCAGGGTTGCAGGTGGCCAGATCCTATTTCAGGAGCTCATGGGGCAAGGCAGCACCTAATCCTGCACAGGACACCCTTCCATGATAGGGCACACTCACCCACATACCCACACTCACTCAGGCTGGAACAATGTAGACATGCCAACAAACCCAACATGCACATCTAAGGGATGTGGGAGAGAACTAGAATATTCAGAGAAAAACCATGCAGACATGGGGAGAACGTGCCAACGCCACACAGACAGCGACCCCAACTGGAAATCGATGTTTTTCCCCCATCGACATTATAATGAAATAATGTTATTCAAAGTTCATCTGACATGCATTTTCATTTATTCTTCATATGGCATAGGAAGAATAAATATATGCTTTTTATAATATACTTAGGTCTTTTCTCAGGTTAGGAAACTTTTTTTTTTTTTTTTTTTTTTTTTTTTTTTGAGACGGAGTCTCGCTCTGTCGCCCAGGCTGGAGTGCAGTGGCCGGATCTCAGCTCACTGCAAGCTCCGCCTCCCGGGTTTACGCCATTCTCCTGCCTCAGCCTCCCAAGTAGCTGGGACCACAGGCGCCCGCCACCTCGCCCGGCTAGTTTTTTGTATTTTTTTTAGTAGAGACGGGGTTTCACCATGTTAGCCAGGATGGTCTCCATCTCCTGACCTCGTGATCCGCCCGTCTCGGCCTCCGAAAGTGCTGGGATTACAGGCTTGAGCCACCGCGCCCGGCCGGGAAACTTTTCTTCAAGTAAGGCTTTGATAATTGCTTCACTGCTAAGATTGCTGCCTCATTTTTTAGATTTGGATGTCTGTTACCTGCATTCAACATCAATCATAAGAGGACCCTTCGTCATTTTCACCCTGTGTGTTTTAGATAGCTCAACCAGTTTCTATATAACACTCCTTATATATTGCTTTGGATTCATTCTGTTTCTTAATGTTTCCAATGGGTCTTATTTTTTCTGCTGTTGCAATTAGAGCTTCCTTAAATCCTACCTTTTTTGCATTAAAAAAAAAAAATTATAAGGGAGCTGCCAAGTAACTTTCCAAAATTTTCTTTTAGCTCCTATTGAAAATTATTTTCAAAGATTGCTGTTTCACAGAGACTTTATATTGTTTCTGCTCTTTCTTTTCTTTCCAGAGATTTTGGATTTTTATGTGAGATTTTTCTGTACATTCAGATTGCAGTGAGAAAGGCCCATTCCAAACCCCATGTTTTTTCAAGAGAGAGGGTCTATGGAGAAGCCTTGGGCACTCTCTGTATCCAACTGGATGCTGGTCAAATTTCCGTCTCATATCAATAGCTAAACAATAGATGGATGTGAGTAGCCCAGAGCTCAGTTTAAAACACCAAGCTGACATTCATCTTGTGTGACCCTGCTGGTTTGAGATGAACCCATCAAAACCATAAAATCAAAAATCTCAATAATCATAGCCCCTAGGAATGTAAGAATTGTTTCTTTCCTGTTGTGCCTATAGTGTTGGATTTGCAGGAATGACTCATTGTAGAACAGAATATGTTCTCATTTTCTGTACCATCCACTGTTTTCCACCCCACACACTCACCAGCAACATACGGTCTTCCTTTCCAGTGTTTTCTCTGAAATTTCAGCTCTGAGCCGATATGTTAAGATGGATAAGCAGTGATGGGGCTGAAGGAGAGCGATGCTTTAACTGCACTTCGTGTTCGAGAAGCAGAATATTCAGACATGTTCTTAGACTTAGTGTTATATGTTTACCAAGTCACTTCAACCTCATCCTTCATTTTTAATTTTCTTCATACATTACTGTCAGAGATTATTCTGTTTAATTATAGGTTGGTGCAAAAGTAATTGAGGTTTTTGCCATCACCTTCAGTGGCAAAACCTGCAATTACTTTTGCACCCATGTGATATTTTATTATAAACCACAGCACATAGTGCATTGTCAACAAATGTTGCTGTTGGGATGCAGGAACGGATGGATGAATAGATGAATAGGTGGCTAGCTGGCTGGATGGATTGGTGGATGGATGGGTAGTTGTTCAGGATTCTCATTGGTATGGAATTTGTGCTGTCAGTCTGCAGGATACAATGAAGTATGTGCCTGCAGACTAACAGCACAATGAAAGATAGAAAGTCTTCCTACCTGCTCTCAGACTGGTATAACTCACATGATTTGGCAATGGAGAGACTCTCAGTCTTAGTTTTTGTTGGGATTGTAAAATTTGCCTCTTTTCTATGCCTTCTTAGACATTTTGGTGGAAAGTGGTGACAGACTGTGTCACAGACTGCCAACCAGATACCAGTTTAAACACCAAGACTCTGAGAATGTCTCGTTTACTCCTCCAGCCTCTACCCCTCGCTTCCTCTCAGTCTCCTCCTACTCTCTGTCTGTCTCTCCAGCTATGCCTCCACTTGCAGAATATTCTTCTGTCTACCCACCGTTCCTCTTTGCCCTGGTCATTTCTTTAGCCACATCCTCATGGGTATCCACCATTTCTATCCTGCTGTGTCAAATATAAGACACAATTCTTTAACTTTAAAGGGAATTTATATTTTCTCATCTGTAGTTTTCTGGAAATAGTGGGGAAGTTGTAGGCTGTGATCAATTTGGGAGCCATTTAATGGCAGTAAAATGGGCAAAGCAGTATATCTAGAATTCTTCAAATTGATATTTATCTATTTTCATCCATCCTTAGCTATTTTAATACAGATATAACTTTTACTACCAGAAAACTATAGATAGTAATTGATTTTTAGCTTCCTATTTCAAAAGCTACAGATAAAAGGATATTAATTTTTAAGAGGCCACTCAATCAGAAAATACATTCTTCACTTAGAGTGGTCAAAAGAGCAGTGGAGTGGAACTCAGGAAACCAGAGGAGTAGCTCTCACTCTGCCACTTACATTGTTTGAAGCAAGTTATTTCTGTTAGGGACCTCCATCGACCTTCACTATAAACTAACCAACTTTTCTGTCACCTTCATGTACCAAGAGTCTCTGATCCCGTGAGGATGACTTCTACTTACCTGTCATTGCTCCTACCTGAAACCCAAATGTGCCAAAGTTTGGATCCCAGCAGAGGCTCAGCATCATCATGGATGATCAGCTCATAGTCCTAGAACTGACTGTGGGGACTTTTCTGAATATGAACATTGTTTTTAAATCAGTGTTAGTAAACATGGACTCAATATTTACTTGAAAAGGATTGTTTTAGTTACAGATCGATGTAGTTCATTTTAACCACCTTGTGTATGAAGGATGAAAAATGAGTGATCTAATTTTGAAGTAACTGCAAAAATTGTGTTTGTATCAACTGGTCTGTTTGTTTATTTTTGCTTGTCATGAGAGGACATCATTGTTAAATCTAAATTATCTCCACCACAGTGTCACTAAATATGATCAGCCAATTATCTCTGCTTCCTTTACTTGAGATCTATTGAACTAAGGTCAAACTGAGCTCAAGCTTCTCATCCAGATTTTGGCAATATGCACCCTCCCCAACTGATGGTTCTTTAAAACATTATAAGTTGGCTTAGCAATGTCCTCTTCCATCTAAAGATGGGTCACAGCACTGGCAAATGTATAATGTTGGACCGTTGCTGGGAGCCACATATCACATTAGATTTTTTTTTTTTTTTTGGCAAGTTAACAGCTCCTCATTTTCTGGAAATGTATGACAGGCAGAACTGTCATAGTTATACTCAAGCGATGTGCAGGTTAGGCAATTGCAATACTAAACCCAATGTATTCAGTTGGTTTAGGGGCACTGCAGTGAAATAAAGAAATGCATGTAGTTGTGATCTACCTATCTAAAGACCAAAACGCACATTTAGTCTTTCCTAAAAATACCTCAACTTCACCAGCATCAACTTCACCAGTACTCTTTCTGATGACTGCATATTGAATTAGGCTGAAGGGAAGGGGAATGGTAGCCCATGGGGACATATCAGACTGGTAATTCCGCTCTTTATGTATTGTTTATCCAAAAGACTTACATTAACAGCCAACCACATTCCAAGAACTGCACTGCTCACCAGAGATGCAGGATGAATGGGCCATCATTTCTGTGCCCAAGGAGCTCACACAGACTGTAATTACCTCTGGGAATCTCAAAGACGAAAGCAATGTGAAATGTTGACCACATTGTTCTCAATAGCTACTGAGCTACTCCAAATTTGTTCCCTGATCTAAGAATGAAAATGTAGAGAAATTAGAGTTCAGGTGAGAGGAGTTAAAGTGATTAAGAGGATGGTGAACTCTTCTAACAGGAAACTAATAGCATGTAGCTTAGTTCAACAGTGGTAAGTAGAGCTCATGATAATGACATATAAATATTTGAAAAATATAAAGAAGGGGCAACATTGTTTAGTGTGATTCAATTACAAGTGATTAATAGCATTGCAAAGTAATTATGAAAGGGAAATTCAAAATGGACGTAAGGAAAAAAGAGTTTTCTTTTTGTCTTGTTACCTAAAAGAAAATATAGGGCTACATTACTGGAAAGCATTTGCAACTACACAAGAAAATATGAAACAAGGAAACTAAGAGCAAGTAATTTACCACCGGTAGACTAATTATTAATTCATTATTAATACAATTTAATCCATTTATCAAATGTTTTTATTAATTCATTCATCAAATTAATTATTCATCAAATGTTTTAGGTTACTCACATATTTAACATTTTCTTTGCTCCCATATATTCATTTATTTCATTTGTGTATTTTACTTTTTTTTTTTAAACATTTCAGTGTTCTACAAATTGGGAGATATAGACAGTAATATATTTCAATAATCTAATATTTCTGTAGTCCAACACATTAAAAATTTGGTTCTCATTCATATAAAGTCCAAATCAAATGTTTATTAGAGGCAGAAGGATGAGGGTTGGATTGTGGGAGTCAATGGTTAGAGGGGCCCAGATCCATGTAATCATTCAGAGATTCAGGCTGAGGAAGATCCACAAATTGACTGTGATCTCCACAGCCAGCTGGAAGATAAGGGCAGAAAGAGATTGAGGAAGAAGTAACTCCTCCTTAAACACTCTGTTCTAGAAGACACTCAGATTAGTTTCACCTATATTCCATTGTTGAGAATTAATGGGATAACATTGCTTGGATGCACTGGGCATTGGGAAATGTGGCTTCTTTCCTAGCATCATCTCTACAACTTGCAGGAGAGCATGAGTTTTTAATGGACAAACAGGTGAATAAAACACTGAAATTCCTGCTCTCTTGGAAAGTACATTTTAGTTGGAGGAAACTGGTAATAATACTATAAAATCATAAGTAAAACAAACATTTTGTTGTAAGGATATAAGCACTGTGATGGTATATAAAGCCTGGAAGAAGTGCAGGGAGTGTTGGGTGTACAATTTCAAATGGATAGTTTGGAAGGAGCTCAGTGAAAAAGAGGTATTTGAGCAATTATTTGAATGAGGTGAGAATGTCAATCATGTGGAATGTAACGGGAAATTATTTAAAGCTGTGGGACAGCAAATGGAAGGCCTGTTGGGTGGAATCATGTCTAATATCTTTAGGGAACAGCTGGCGGCTAACCTATTAGGAGCAAAGTAAGCAAAGGTTAGAGAATGGTAGGATATGAGGTCAGGGAAGAAATAAGATTCTAAACATACAAAGGCCTTAAGAGTGACAGTGAGAATTTTGGCTCTTACTCTGAGGTACAGGGGAAGTCATTAGAGGGTTTTGTGCAGAGGAGTGAAGTGATTTGATTTATGTTTTAAAAGCATTACTCTAGTTGTTGTTCTGAAAATAGACTGTGGTGCAATAGGGCAGAAGGAGGGAGACCATTAGAAAGCTTTTTCAATACTTGAGGTGAGAAATGATGGCATCTTAGACCAGAGACGCTGAGAAGTGGCTGGATTCTGGGTATGCTTTGAAGGTGGAAATGACAGGATTTGCTGATGGCTTGGTGATATGGTGTGATGGAAGAAAGGAGTCAATGATCACTCCAAGACTTTGTGTTTAAAAGACTAACTGGAGGAGTAGAATTTTTATTAATTGAGATGGGGAAGACTGTAGGCGATTCTCATTTAGATGTGGGTAGAGCACATAAGGGACTTGATTTGGAATGACTTTTAGATATTTAAGTTGAGCTGACAAGTAGGCAGTTAGAAATGTGAATATGGTATTACATGGGGAGTGGAGGTTTACAAGGAATAGATCCAAATATTGAGCTCCAAGGGATTCCAACATTTAGGGGCTGGAGAAGTGGGGAGGAACAGCAAAGGGGAATGAAAAGGAGTGACAAGAGAAAGAAAATTAGGAGAGTCTAGTATTGAGAAAGCCAAGTAAGAGAAGTGTTTGAATTAAGAAAGAATGAGGCTGAGCCAGGAGGATCTCTTGAGCCCACGAGTAAGAGACCAGCCTAGGAAATATAGTGATATCCCACATCTACAAAAAATTTTTTTAAAAAATAATAATAACCAGGTGTGGTGGCGTGTGCCTGTAGTCCAAGCTACTAAGGAGGCGGAGGCAAGAGGATTGCTTGAACATGTGGAATGTAGCGGGAAGTTCAAGGTTACAGTAACCTAGATCATACCAGCACACTCTAGCTTGGGTGACAGCACAAGACCCTGTCTCTCTTAAAAAAAATTGAAGAAAGAAAGAAAGGAAAGAAGAGAAAAGAAAAGAAAAAAAAAGGAAAAAAAGCCACAATCTCAGCTGCTGCTGACAGATCAAATGAAATAGGTCATTGGTGATCTTGATTGAAAAAAAATAAAAAATAAAAAAGAACAGTTTTAGTGTAGTGATGAGCAAAAACTGACTGGAGTGAGGTAAAGGGAAAATGGGAAAAGGCAAATTGGTGGCAATTATTTAATTATTTTATCTAATTATTTTGAGGATTTTTTTTTTCTATAAAAGGAGCAAAGAGCAAAGTGATAGGGTGGTAAATCAGAATAGGAAGTAGACACAAGGAAGGGATTTCTAAGTGGGAAATATGACAGCACATTTGTAAAATGATGAAAAATTTACAATGCAAGAAAGAGAAGGGGAGTTAATATGCAGCAATCTTATGTCCATGAGAAGGGCTGGAGCAGGCACTCTAGTGAAGGGATTGGAGATAAAGGCAGGTTTATCTGTAATGGTTCAGGTTAAGGAGTGAAATGCATGGTAGGTTTTTGTGAGTTCCCTTTGAATTGCTCCTTTTGTTCTCAGCAAATAAGCAGCACAGATCATTCAGACAAGAAGACGTGAAATCATTCTTTAAGGGAATAGGATAGTGAATGGAAAATGGAAACCTTCCCAGGCAGTTTCGAGGACCACTTGAGGCTAATGGTCATGTGTGGAAAGCAAAATCATTCAACCTTATGCCCGTTTTTTTTTTTTTTTCTTTTATCCCATCATAGTACCTGTGTGGGGGTGTGACTGTAGCATAATGGAGAATTTTATTTAGTGAGTTAGACATTTTTTCTTGGTCAGTACAATGGCATGAGAGATGGTTAAGGAATTTAATGCTTGAGCAAGAGAATGGTTAAAACAGCATGCTAGAGATTCTAAGCTTGGTAAGGTGGGAGTGATGACTTTAAAGAGTTGAATATGATAGTAAAATGGTGAAAGGATTAGTGTATTCGAAAAAAAAATTAGTGTTATAGTGTTATACTACTAAAAAGAAATGCCCTAGGATCCCTCTGAGAGGAATCTTTGAAGTTAAAAGGATGGAGTGGTTAGTTGTTGATAATGAGATTTAGATACAATTATAGAAGTGAGGGGCTAAGGATGAGTGCAGAATAAAGCCACCAGAGAAGAGGAAATGAAAGCATGGATAGGCTGAAGTATTGGAAGGATCGTCAAACTTGTTTAATCTGAGAATTTTGACAGGAACAGTGTCAATGTGACACAGAGCCAGGAACTACAATCTTACAGCTATGACATTCCATCTGGGATTTTTCAAGTATCTCATTTAAATTTTCTTGTTTAACAGTCTAGTTGGGGTTAGCTCTGAGTTTTTGTTTAAATAGAAATGTTTTTTATTTTGACTGTAGTTTTCAAAGATGCTTTTATGGCTAGAATTCCAGGTTAACAATTATGTTTTCTTAGCATTTTCAAAATATTGTTCCATTGCTTTCTGACTTTTGTGTTTGCTATTGAGAAGCCAGTAGTCTAATTATTGTTTATTGTGGATGACTTTTTTCCCACAGCTGTTTTTAAAAGCTTCTATTTATTTTTGCACTGCAATTTCAGTAGGATTTATCTAGGTGTAGAATTCACATTTTTCTGATTCTGATCATTGTTATTTCTCATTAATTCTGGAAAATTCCCGTGAATTTTCACTCCAAATAATCATTGTCTTCATTTTCTATTAGGATTTTGCACTTTATACTCCATGTTGGATCTTTCCACTCTATTATCCTTTCCTTAAAACATCTCTTTCCTATTTTCCATCACCCCTTGTATGTGTACTTCATTTCTTGTATTTTCTTCACATATTTTTTTCAATGTACTAATTTTCCTTTAAGCCATATCTGATAATATTTGAACTATTATATTTTTCATTTCTATAGAGTTACTTGGTTCTTTATTAAATACATACGTGTAATTTTGTTAGTTCTTTTTTCCTAACTCCTACTCTCAATTTCTCTGTTACGTATTTAAACATATTACACATGCATGATTTATAGTCTCTGTGTAATAAGTCCAATATCTGTTGTTCTTGGGTGTTTAATTCTGTGGTATATTGGTCCTGCCTACACTTACACATGGCAGCTTATTTCTTCATTTTTATAATAATTTTTAAAATTCTTTTAATCTTTGATCCTTTGATATTGTTGGGGTATTTTTTAGGCTACATTTAAATTGTCTTTGAAAGGGATTTCTAGTCTACTTGCAGATAACTAGAGGCCTTAGCAGTCTATAACTACTTTAAATTATACTTTAAGTTTGGGTGGGGCATGGACAAGGGTATGATAAATTTTGTTTCAAGCATGAGGGCAAACTTTTGTTTAAGAATCATCAAGAGAGTTCTGCTTCTCCTTCACCTCCTCCTCTTCTTCCTTCTCCTCCTTCCCTACTTTGGGCCAAAGCTAGGACCTTCATTATAAATGAGGTATCTTGTATCAGGGATTCAAGATACTCACAGGGAGTCTTCAGTCTGACCTTCTACCTTAGTTCCTTATTTACATGCTGACTAAAACTCAGATTCCGGGCTACCAGTAATTGGCATATAAACTGAAGAAAACTTCTCATTCTGGTGCTTGCTTACTCATGTGGATTCTCTCTTTCTTTCTTTTTTTCTTCTTTGTAAAGCCTTCTAAAGAATTCCTTTACTCTCCTGTGACTACAGTCATGCATTAAAAACCGATTATTTGATATGTTATATTTTTAATTGTGCTGAATGGGAAATAAGGGGTGGCATGTTCTGGTAACATTTACTCAAACTTTTATATATGTAATTCTCATTGGGTGCTTCATCTTTGTGTTTTTTCTTTTTTCTAGGGCTCTTTGTATATTAAGGGTAGCAATTCTGGGCCATATATAGCAAGTTATTTTTTTTCCCTAGTTTGTTAAATCTAGTTTTAACTTTGATAAAAGTGCCGTGTTTTTCTTAAGACCTTTTAAGTTTTTATGTAGTCAAATATATTGATCTTTCCTTTTAAGTTCTCTGCATTTGATTCCATGCTTAGAAAATTTTCTCCATTGATACCATAAAATTATTTTTTAATTTGATATTTCTTCTAGTTCTTCCTAGAATTAATATTTTCAACAACCTACTTCCTCTGTAGAATATAAATGACTCCTTTTATGTTGTGCAAAATACTTTTATATATAGGTATGCCTTCAACTTTCTATTATATTCTATCTATATAATATATATTTATAAATATACTTTCTATATTTAGAATTGTTAGAAACTATTGGAAAAAATAGTTCAATTTAGGTCATATGGAGTAGTTCCATCACAAGTTTTTTTTATTTTGATATTTTTCCCTTCTCCTTCCTTCAGTCATCTTACAAGTTTTTGGTGTTTTTTTCTAAGGAAACATGGATGGTCATTCTACTTTGCCTCAGTCCTTGAGAACAAAAATTAAAAAGCTGGACACATCAAAACCCGAAATCTAGGCACCATAGACAACTGAATAGGCAGTTCTTACTTAGGGTGATATATTCTTTAATGGAAAATACTCTGCTTGCCATGAGAACATATATAGGAGGTGCATCTGACCTGGACAATAGAATCAGGAAAAGCTTCCTGGCAGGGGTGATTTGAAGTCTGTATTTCTAGTATGTGGGGAATGGTGGAGAAGGAGCAAGTAAGTCTTGCCGAGGCAACATGTGGGATGTTTCCAGTGAGACAAAGCATGATTTACTTGAAAAACGAAAACAGTAGTTCAGTTGGGGAGAGGTATACATGGTGATGTGCAAATGCTGCAGAATGAAGCTGGACAGGAAAAAGGGCCAAGGAATGAATTGTGGATGTTTTATTGAGAGCAATGAGATGCACTGAAAGGTTTGAAACTGTGGGATAATGTGATCAAATCTGTATTTTTTGAACAACATCTGGGCTGTAGCACTTTTTATATGGGATAGAAAATGACAAAGCCCTTAGAGGGATGGGCTGATTTAGAGGATATTGCTATAATGCAGGTGGAAAATAACTATGGCCTAGTAAATGTGGAAGGACATAGATACACTCAGTAGAGATTTCATGGTGAATGGCCAGATTTGGTAATGACTAAGATGGTAAGGATGGGAGAAAAAGAAGAATCAAGGAGCTGACTAAGCTTTTTTCTTGAGCAACTGGTAGATCGAGTTGCCGTTTTCTGAGACACATGATAGAAAGAAGGAGGAGCTCTTTCTAGGAGGGAAATACATATTTTGGTGGGAGACCTTTTAACTGTGTATCTATTGAATAACAAAGTGACAATATTCTCCATCCTCTTATTTCCATTCCCAATTTTACTTCTCGTCCCAATTCAAATCACTGTTACTCATGATCAGTGCTATGTCAGTGCCTCTCATCTGGTCTTCCCATCCCCAGTCCACCTAATCAATCCATCCTACACCAGGATGGATGCTTTGTTTTCCACATTTGTGGCTTTGTTCCTTCTCCTGGCTCCCCTGGGAGACCCTTCTGCCTACATATCTTAAAGCCAATCTACAAGGACACCTTCATGTCCTAGGTACCACCAGTGGCTTCTGATATCTTCCCTTGATGATCAGCCATATGTATTTGAATATGTTGTAACGTAGTATAGAAATCATGGGCATTGGACACAAGCAAACCCACCTCTGCCACTTGCATGACCCTGGATGCCAAGGATATCAACTGCTCTAAACTTCTGTTTCCTCCTTTAAAAATGGGTGTAATAATAAAGACCTTGATTGCTGTGAAGAATGCAATTAAGATTGGCACAGTATCTGACCCCCCCCACAGGAATTTCATAAGGGGTAATTATTACTCATATTGTCTACAAAGCCATTTCTCACAGTCTGTTGCCATAGTAGTCACCTATGTGTCTGTATCTCCTTATATGAAGGCATGAGCATTTCCTTTGTTGTCTTCACAACAATTAATAAGGACAAGCACAATGTAGGTACACAATACATGGCATGCATGAATGTTTAAAGCATGAGAGGAGGATAGAGAATTACAGAAAAAAGACTTGCTTAAACTGAAATATTTCTTTCTGTGTGCCATAAAGTGCTGAAGGGTGCTATCTTCTACCATGAATCCTTCCAACCTGAACTGCAATGATTTTAAATTTTTTGACAGTTCTGTTCTCCCTAAGAGTAGTAATTTTGGTGGTTATGCATAGATCAAAGATGCAATATGGAACGTTTTAAGTGGTGTTGTAAATAATGATTTCAAGAATGTGCTTTAATTTTTATTGAATATCATCTGACTAGCAATCTTGTTTATGTTTTAGCCTTGGGAATATTTATTCTAGCATAAGTGAGTACAGTAATTTCTAATGCAAATATTGTCCACCTGGGTTTCCTGGTGTCTGTATGGATAATTCACCTTGTTCTTTGTTAGAGGAATTATTGGTGGCTCTTGGGTTGGAAGATGCCTATGCTGACCTACCTGTGGCCAGTAGAAGGTGGGAAGACCTGCATATTGCCTCTACTCAACCTCCTTCTCTCAGTAACTAAGAAGCCTGGACTGGGCTGGTTGGTGCAGTTGGCTCTTTCTGACTCTGATTGTTTCATTCATGCCAGTTCGTGTGATACTTGTGAGAGGAAGGAGTTCAGCCTTTGAGGTCAGGCCTGTCTGGCTCCCAGGCCCACCACTGCCACTTCTTATGTTTGTAATCTCGAAATAGCTCCATATGTTTTTTGAACAACCAAGTTGTATTGTTTTGGTTTGGTTTCTGTGTACGTAGGTATGTGATCATCTTTGGTGGCTCACGTCTGTAATGCCAGCACTTTGGGAGGCAGAGGTGGGTGGATCACAAGGTCAGGAGTTCAAGACCAGCCTAGCCAATATGGTGAAACCTTGTCTCTACTAAAAATACAAAAATTACCTGGGTGTGGTGGCAGGTGCCTGTGATCCCAGCTGCTTGGGAGGCTGAGGCAGAAGAATCGTTTCAGCTTGGGAGGCAGAGGTTGCGGTGAGCCAAGATTGCGCCACTGCACTCCAGCCTGGGTGACAGAGCAAGATTCTGTCTCCAAAAAAAAAAAAAAAAAAAGAAGAAAACAAACAATTTTAAAACAGGTAGGGCGACTCACGTTTACTCCTTAGAGATCTAGTTGAATTTGTATTTTTCTTCCAATTCTCAGGTCTGTGAAATGTAAAACCCTCCCCAAGGCTTTTACAGAGTTTCCACCTTGGCTGTTCTCCTGGTCCCCTCTACCTCCAGCTCCTGTGCTGTGGTTATTGCTGCCCTTCAACCCATATCTATCAGAATAAGAAACTTGGCCTTTCTACCAGTTTTGTTTTAAAAATCCACTTGCATGTGTGTGTGGAGTGAGCTCAGAGAATGTTGGGTATCATGATGGAGTCGTCCTGCTTTTAGGTCTTTACTTGGGTTTCCTTTTTCCCCACTTTCTCCCATTTCTGGGTTAGGCCTCTCCATAACTGCTCTCTTCCCTTTCTCACCCTTTTTCTCTCTTTCTCCCTCTTTTCTTTCTGTTCACTTCTTTCTGTCAGTCTCCCTTTCTCTCTCTCTCTCTCTCTCTCTCACACACACACACACACACACACACACACATCTCTTACAAGGATAATGATACTGTACCAGTTGATTTACAAAAATTTAAAAGCAATTATATATAGAAATTAGTCAGTGAACTGCATGGTGCAAATCTATATTGGTCTTTCCTTTTCTTTGCTTTTGATGACCAAAGAATAGCTATCCAAAGATAGCTTTGGGTTGCAGCTGCTGCCAGGTATCATGCAGTCTGGACACTGGGCACAATGTGTCAGCAGAACTGGGGGTGATCCAAGCAGCCCAGGAAACAAAGCTCTGCTTGTATCTCTAGAGTGTTCTTTCCCCTGAAGAGGCCCAAGATCCCTGAGAGCTCAGCACAGCTCATTTCTTTATTATCTGCCAGGGTCTTCAGTCTCCTCTGGATGCCAGTGGGGAGCAGATTGGATTTCTGGGAGAATCAACAAAAAGAAGTTCTAAGAATTAAGGTGGGCCAGGCATGGTGGCTCACACCTGCAATCCCAGCACTTTGGGAGGCCAAGGAAGGTGGATCACCTGAGGTTAGGGGTTCAAGAGCAGTCTGGCCAACATGGTGAAACCCCATCTCTACTGAAAATACAAAAATTAACTGGGCGTGGTGGCGTACTCCTATAGTCCCAGCTACTCGGGAGGCTGAGGCAGGAGAAATTGCTTGAACCCGGAAGGGGGAGGTTGCAGTGAGCCAAGGTCACGCTACTGCAGTCCAGCCTGGGGACGGAGGGAGACTCAACCTGGCTGAGGGAAACGTGGCTCCCAGGCAGTGGGGTGGAGCAGAATATAGGGGCATGACATGGAGAGGCTATGCTGTTTTTTGATGGTGCTCCTGGGGAAAAGTACCATCATCAAAATGTGGAAGGGAAGCCAAAAATGAAGGGAAGGTGCTGAAGAGAAACAAAAATGTGCTGAATCCACTCTTAGGAAAATGACTGGTCTTTTTCCTTGCTGTGTATTCAGAGTGTACGTACTGCTGGAGCTGCTGATTCTGTGTTTCTAGAGTGGTTTGGCCATTTGCTTGCGGCTCACTCATTTGAGGACTAATATTGCCATTCTTCTGTTCTAAGCAGCCATAATCTGACCCCCACCCCACCAACTTGATACCCCATTAGTGAGAGGGTACATAACAATACCTCAGCCAAGGACTTGCGTGCCTCCAGGCAAGGCACTCACTCAACATTGTGGTGTCTTCTTCAGCGATAGAATGGAACGCCTGGCTAATCCCAGAAGTCCCTTCCACCTCAAACAATTCAGTTCTTCTGTGGTTCTACACTTACGATTCTTTTGATGAAAGTATTCATGGCTGCTTTCTCATTTTTATGTCGCTATCACTGGAAATGCATTTTAGGTTTATCATCATTTTACAGTCACAAGTTTCTGTTTTTTTTTATTTATTTTATACCAAGACACACATGTGAAAAAAAAAAGAAATACAAGTATTACAAATATCTTAGCTCATAATAGCAGACCAAAAGTAATTGGAAGAAACATGAGATGAAAAACTATAAACATATTTTTAACGTAACTATACTGTTCCACTGATAATCTCTGCTCTATTTGTATAAAGACAATCAATATATTTTGTAGAGGCAGGAAAAGATCTTTTTTTTTTTGTCAGATGAAATGTTGCTTTCTAAGGATAGTCAATCAGTGACCTTCATAAATTCATCAGCCCTTGTGTCTTGGTATAGCATTACTGGTAGAGGTAAGTATACAAGCTAATATTTGGTAACTAAAGAAAGAAAACCAAAGAAACTAAAGAAAGAAACTAAACTAAAGAAAGGAACTAAAGAACTACAGAAACGAACTAAATAACTGAAGAAAGAATTAAAGAACTAAAGAAATAAACTAAAGAAAGAAATTAAACTGGGAACTGAAGAAAGAAAAATGATGTATTCAAAGAGAGAGTAAGTCCCTCCCACCTCTGTTTGATCTATCGAGTGTGATTTGCCTACTGGCTTACATCATGGAAATTTTATTTCTATTTTATAACAACATAGCTGGGAGAATGAAGAATCTCAAAAAGATTTTAGTTGTAGATAGGGTTTACTGGCCTGATGAATGACTGATCTGGATTTCTGAAAGGAATCTTCTGCCTCTTATCATGATCCAGTCTTGTATTTTTTGTCATGGTGACAGTGACATTGTACCTCATGTCAACACGAAACGTAATTTTTCCCAAACAGACTTTTAAAGATAGGGAAACAACATTGACATGTTCTGGTTTAGAGTTGTATCAGTGAATTAAGGAATGGATTTCAGGAAAGATCATTAGACCAAGAGTCAAAATAACCCTAGGGTCCCATCTTGCATAGTTTATAGTCCTGAGATCACAGGAAATTCACCTAAGACAGGATCCTTTTAGTACTATGGAGATTTGCCTAGTCCATCTTACAGGGCTCTCATGGAGATCCATTTAAGTGAAATATATTAAGTAAAAGTAATTATTTTCTCATGAAATATCAGATACATATAAAATATTTATTATAAAACACAATAAAAATCCCATTCACTAATTATTATTGAATAGATATTTTAAATAATCATTTGCTGAACAAATATAAAGAGAGCATGAAGCCTAGGAGATGGTGGGAAAATGACCTATACGCAATGAAGAAAAAAGCATCAAAATGTCAATAGATTTGAGTAGCTAACTAAATTAAATATAATCATTAATGGATAAATGTAAAGCAATAGACAGACATTCAAGGAGTAATGCATGAAGATGAGATGGCCTGATGCACACTTATGAGCATTTAAGTACTACAAGATAAATCTGAGCCAAGTGAATGTCCCAAAAGTTCCTGAAGTTCTGGAAAGTGCTGACGGAAGGGGCAGCCCCCAGCCTCCACCTGGAATTTAGACATCCCCTTTAGCTGAAGGTTGTCCTCTCCTGAAAGTTTGCTGATAGTGAATTTGGAGTTAGCAAGAACCTTTATCTCTGTATTTTAAAGGGAAGAAGAATTATTCAAAAACTCCAACCAAAGTCCTCAATACGTTAAAATACTCTTAAATACCCATATAAGAACACTTCGTGCACACATAAAGAATTTCACACATCCATTGCCCTGTTATTTAGCACTTAAACTTGTTCTTTGAAATCTTTGTGTGCAGAAGCTGAGCAGTATCAGAGACAAATTAAATTTTCATTTCATAACTAACATCTATCTCAATGCACTTCATCATTCCAACTTTTCTTTGGATTTTCAAGGCCTTTGAAATTCACTGACTTTCTTCAAAAGGCATTTCGACTTCCGTAGGAGACATATTTACTTTAAACTGTGAGGGGAGTTGATAGTGATGATGAAAAAATCCATCTATTAGTAGAAAGCACAAGCAGGAGATACTTGTTATTAGAATAAAAACACCTAGACAATTGCAGCACACTCTGCTTCCTCTCACCAAGTCTTGCCTGCAATTAAACATTTTCACTGATGTGTATAAATGGAGTGGGGTTTAGAGTTTGATAATAACTTTTAGGTAAAAGTTATTGCGTATCATTGTAGCAAACATTTGTAGAATGAGAGTACATATAGTGAAAGATATATACATTGTGTCAGTTTGTGCCACTGGGAAGGATTCACTATCTGCCTTCTTAATGTGACACAGTAATTCAATTAATTGTGTTGGACTCCAGTCCCTGGCACATAGTACATGTTAAAAAAAAAATTCCTGAATTACTGACAGAATGGGGAAGAATATTCTAGACTAGCGCATTGGGGTTATCAGTAGAGAGTACATAAAGAAAAACCTTTTTAATAATTAAAAGATCTAGTTAGAAAATAAAAAAGGAGATAGTGTGTTCTGTTTCTCTAGATGTACCCTTGCAGGAGGAGGAACATTTTAGTAATTTTGCCGAACAGATTCATCCCTAGTTGGGTTTTTAGATGTAATGAGAAGATCCCCCCACCAATCCAAAGTCTCTGATTATCTGTTCAAGAATTTGTATATCCCAACTCTTTGTGTAGTTAAAAATTATAAATCAAATTGCTCTGTAATCTGGTTTTTATGTCAGGAACAAAACTCACATTTCAATTTACAAACTTTGCAAAGGCCTGTTTTCCATTGCTATCATCATTTTTATTATTGTCTTAATCGTTACTTTAAAAAAATCTATCATTTTAACTTTATAATCATTAGAAGAAATGAACGTGAACTAAAATGTAGGTATTTCATTTCATTTTTAATTTAACCATGTATTTTACAAGTTAATGAGGTTATTAATTTTTAGTTTCTTATATTTTGCCTAAAATCTAAAAATAACTACCATATAAAGCAAATATTGTCTTGTTCACTCATCTTGGAAATATTCTTAGTATAGGAATGTGTTTATGATTTAATTAATGAAGAATATAAATATATAGCTACACATTTGTTCATATGTATTAATTTTCATATATTATATATGAATAAATTACCTTTTCAATGTACATATGTGCACATATTTCATGTAAATGTACACTCTGTCTATCAGTAAATTTGTAGACATGTCTATAGGATTTGCAATCTACTTAAGTTATTTCTTACTGTTATGTGCTTTTCTGCTTTACTTATGGTTAACTGATATAGGGAAGGCAGAGGCAAGGGACCCTCATCCTGATATCCCATTTGGGGGCCTCTGCAATGTGTGCTTCCTGGAGCCTGGAGCATGCATACTAAGCTTTGTGGACTATCAGAGATCCTACAAGCACACAATATTCAAACTTCTATAAGATCCATGTCTGCTCAGTACTCACCTGAGTGATTCACTTCACGAAGACCTGAAGCAAGTCAATGCAACATTTATGTTTCTATTCTCTTTACACCAGTGAATATAATGTTCTTAGGACCAGTGAACATTGGGGTCAGCCATATCAATGACCTGAGAAGGCATCAGCTAGTTCACCACCCATGGTACTTAGACGTATTCTTTTTTTTTTTTTTTTTGAGTCATGATTAATGAATCCTACCATATTGGCTGTCAGAATTCTTTAGATCCAATTTGTCGATCCCCTTGTCCGTAGACTCACCAAGACAATTTTCATATTAGTGTGAATCAACATATATACGTAACTTGAGTAACTCCTCCCAAGAACGGCCTTCTACTTTTAGCTATTAAATCCTAAATATACAAAAGTAAGAGGCTTTATAGAACATAACCACAAATTTTATTTCTCACTATATTCTGTTGAATTTTCTCAATTTTAATTTTTTTTTAAAACATGGCAAGTATAACAAACCCCCAAACAGTGGAGCACTTCTATTTCATTGTCAAGCCCAGTTCACAAAAATTTGAAGTTAGTAGAATATTTTTCAAGGAAAATTTATCCTTGAAGTCATCAACTATTGCAATTCATGCTTTAGAACAACAAGCATTGGACTCAATTGTATTTTCTTTTAAATTCATTTCTGTTATTTATTTATTTATTTATTTATTTTTTGAGACGGAGTCTTGCTCTGTTGCCCAGACTGGAGTGGCAGTGGCGCAATCTCGGCTCACTGTAAACTCCGCGTCCCGGGTTCACGCCATTCTCCTGCCTCAGCCTCCCGAGTAGCTGGGACTACAGGCACCCGCCACCACGCCGGGCTAATTTTTTGTAATTTTAATAGAGATGGGGTTTCACCGTGTTAGCCAGGATGATCTCGATCTCCTGACCTCATGATCCACCCGCCTCCGCCTCCCAAAGTGCTGGGATTACAGGCGTGAGCCACAGCGCTGGGCCTTGTGTTAATTATTTTAAAGAAATTTTCCCACCCTATTTTTGTTCCCCATTTGCTGTTTGTTGTTGTGGTTCCTTTGCTTGTTTTGGAGACAGTCTCCTCTATCCCCCAGGCACAATGTCAGCCACTGCAACCTCCTCCTCCCGGGTTCAAGCCATTCTCCTGCCTCAGCCTCCCAAGTAGCTGGGATTACAGGTTCCTGCCACGATGCCTGGGTAATTTTTATATTAGTAGAGACAGGGTTTTGCCATATTGGCCAGGCTGGTCTCAAACTGCTGACCTCAGGTGATCCGCCCGCCTTGGCCTCCCAAAGTGCTGGGATTATAGGCATGATGAGCCACCATGCCTGACCTGTCTGTTTGCACTCTTGCTAACAGCACCAGTGGTTGCTATTGTGTTTTTCAGAGAGGAACCACCAAATCAGAACTGTTAGACCTCAGACAGTTTTTTTTTTTTTTTTTTTGACACAGAATAGTGGAAGAGAGCCACTCAAGAAAGCTTGCTTTATTATCTTAATGCTCTCAAAGCAATCTTTGTCATTTCCTTTGAATAGCACTTTGCGAGTTTCACTTGACATATGGCATGGCCCTCATGGATATAGGCATTTGCTTTTCAGTCTAAACAAAAATCAAATTCATAATTTTTATTTTTGTAGCAGTTTATGTCAGTATTCATCACAACAAAGCATATTCCTCTTTTTCCTTCTAACTTACATTCTTCCTCAAGCCACCTTTAAGTAATGATCTCCCTGAACAGTGTACAACTGACAAGTGTTTCCTGCATCAAAGAATGGTTGAGTGGGTGAGTGTAGAACAATAGTATTATAGTTTATAAATACTGGGATTTCAGGACTAATGTAATTTTTTTATAGCTTTGAGGGAATGACAGGAACAACTACTGCAGCTAACAGCAGAACATAACTGTTTAGAATGCCTTTTAACAATTAGTATTTAGTGTCTCACTTTATTTCTAAGGCCACTGTGCACGATGCGGAAGCCTGATGACAGTAGCATCCACATTCTTTTAAAAATGCGTAACGACCATCCTGGCTAACACGGTGAAACCCCGTCTCTACTAAAAATACAAAAAAGTAGCCGGGCGCGGTGGCGGGCGCCTGTAGTCCCAGCTACGCGGGAGGCTGAGGCAGGAGAATGGCTTGAACCCGTGGGGCGGAGCTTGCAGTGAGTGGAGATCGTGCCACTGCACTCCAGCCTGGGTGACAGAGCGAGACTCCCCCTCAAAAAAAAAAAAAAAAGAAAAAGAAAAAGAAAAAATGCGTAACAAAAGGTTATAAATGTTTACTTTTAAAAAAATTCATTAATTCCCTCCTTTATTCAATAAAATGTATCAAGCACATACTATATGATAGGCTCTGTATTAGGTACTGATGTGCATACTAGACATTTGCTGCGCTCGAGAAGCATACAGCTTAGTTGAGAAATTTACTAATCACGTAAAACCACAAATAAATGTATAAGGTAAACTGTGATACTGCTGTTATGAAGAAACACAGGGTGCTGTGAGAACATATAAATAGGGGTTTCAATGAACGTTTGCTTAAGGTGTAATGTTAGAATTGAGATGTAAAGGATGAAAATGAATTGCTTAGATGAAAGAGGTGACACCAGAGGGAGCGGGCAGGGAAGAGGGTAGAGTGTTCCAGGAATGCAGAGAGACAGTGGGAAGAAATGAGGTCATTTAAGCGGCCAAGCCAGGTCAAGCTGGGCTTGTTAGTCACTAACATATTTTGTTCTTTATCCTCAGATCATAAAATATGGAATGAAATAATCATATTTGTGTATTTAAAAATCACTCTGGATGCTATGAAAATATAATGACATTGAGTACTGCTTTCACTGAGTCACAGTGGAATCTTGCAAATATTTGAAATAAGTCAACCACCAAAACAAGAATTATATTTGAGTGACAGTATGTCCACAGAAGAGTTTAATTGGATTAGCGCTTTTGAATACTGTAAGTAGAGACACAAATTGCTCCAGAAAATTTATGATCCTGGAATGATTTCCCATGCCCAGAGAGAAACCCATTTCTCTTGTTACTGTCTTCAGAACCACAGAGCATGTCATTAAATAGCAGCTTAGATGGCTGTGCAGGCCTACTAGGGTGTAGATGGATTGGATAGGGATCAGGTTGCGTTGGAATTTGTTAGAACTTGACTTCATCTAACGTTGGCAAAACAACTGGACCTCAGAGAACTGCATGCATGAGGTATCCAGATACACGAAAACAGGCAAAGCGTGACACAGTGAAATAACAGGTACTGATGTCGAGACTTTGGTACCTGGTTTCCAGACCAGGAAGTTTTCTTACACATCTCTTCTTACAGTGGGTGAGGTACCTGGCACACATGAGCATATTTAACTTTCCAACAGCCATGTGAGGTATAGTGTGTCAGCTCCTTTTGAATAAGTGAGAAAAATGAGGCTTAGAGAATTTAAATACTAATACCCAAAGTCATACAGGTGAGGACAAGATTCAGACTCAAGTCTGCCAACTCCAAACCAGGATCTTTCTGAGCTTATGTCACTCATTTAAAAATTGGTAATTGAGTTCATATTTATTTTTGAAGGCGTTCACACAAAGAAAACAACAACAACAACAACAAAACGGAGTCTGGACTGTAGAAAACATATAAAACCTATATCAAAAATCATCTAATAGTGATAGATAGAGAAATTTCATATTGAAACAAGTTTTTAGAAAACTGCTCTGGTAAATTAATTGGTACAAACTAAGAATAAAAATGGAATGGTTAGCATAGCTTGTTTTTCACAAGAAACAGAAACTTCACCTGCTTTTTTCCCTGTGAAGTGTTGGTGCAGTGACAGAGAGGATTTGCCTCTCTTATTAATAGTCTGTCAATATCCAGGAAAACCATGGGATGCTTCAGAGATTTTTCTACTGAGTGAATATATTTGATTAAACACCATCTGCAAAAATCCTCATCATCCAAGAAAATAACAGATCGTAGATCTTACACATGCTTTACATGTGTCAAGAAATATGTTGGTCAAATCAAGAGATAAGCACATGGGTTTAGCTGAAGTCCAACTTAAAACAGCTGCTTTTAAATTCCTTGTTAAGCCAGGAAGCTTGACTGATGGGACCCAGAGTGACCTCCCTATCTCCCCTCCTAGCTGCTGCTTCTCACCTCTGAAGTTACTTTTTCCGAACTGAGGGGGCCTTTCATGGGTACCAGAGTGAATAAGTCAATTGAGTTCATGCAAAAAAGAATCCCATCCTTTCAAGAAAGGAGGGAGAAAAGAGGATGGAAAGAAGATATTTAAGGGGTTTTGCTATTTTGTCTGGCTTAAGTTAAACTTGTAATGTCAAAAAATAAAGCTTGAGGAAAATATGAGTAAATTTTATCTTTCCTTGAGGGGGTGAATCCTTTTTAGTCATTGCAGCAAAGTCAAAAACTGTAGCAGAAAATATTGATAAATTTAATTTAAAAATGTTAAGTGTTAGTGTGTCAGATGAAAATAAATGCAATTAAATTTAAGTGACAAACTGGAAAAATAGTAGTGATGTATTAATTACAGAATAAGGTAAATAAAAGTTCATAGTTTAGTAAGAGAAAGATCAATGATAGGAAAAAAACCAACAAAGGATATGACTAGGTAGGTCACAAAAGAAGAAATAAAAACTACCAAGAAACATTTAAAAACATTTCAATCTTATTGGTGTTCAAAGCCACACAGATTAAAACAATATTTTTGCCTATCAAATATATTTTTACAATGTAATTCCCATTGTTTATTTAATGAAAAAGGCACAACTTTCCTTATTGGCAATTTTGCAATATGTCGCAAGTCAGTATTATGTCTAAACTTACCCAGTTATTTACCTTTGTATAATTGTTCTAAAAAATACTTGGACATGTATGCAGTTATTTTTACTACATAATTATTTGTAATGGTGAAATAGCTTTAATAAATGTAATGTCCACCAACAGAGGATTGGCTACTTAATTTTTATACTCTGCCCCCATAGTACCTTGTAAACTTAGTTTTTAAGTCTCCACAAATTTATGTTAATTTTTATCATTCATTTATTCAATAACTAAATATCCAGTAAGTGCCTACTGAGTGTGTCAGGTACCCATGAAGACACAGGAGATCCAGCAGTGACAAACAGAGGAAAATTCTTGTCATACTGGAGAAACAAATGATTCAATGAAAAAATGATAAGTAAAACATGTTCTGCATCAGATGGTGAGGGGTGCCATTGAGAAATGCTGATCAAGGATGGGGATAATGCCAGAGATAGGTGGAGGAAGGGACAGGGTGATTTTAAATAGGGTGTTAGGGAAGGATTAGTGATAAGGTGACAAGTGATTCAAAACTTCCCTGATATGAAGGAGAGAAGCCTGCTGATATCAGAGAGAAGGGCATTCTAGGCAGAGGAAGCCTTGAGGGGAGAGCATGCTGGATGTGTTTGAATAACAGCAAAAGGGACGCTATTGCTGAGCAAAGAGAACCAATGGCAGAATAGCAGGAGACAAGGTTGCAGAGAATGAAAGGAACCCCATAGGCCATTGTGAGGACGCAGGCTTTTTACTCAGAAAGGGGTGGGAAGCTGTTGGGGGGCTTGGTTGATGAAACAACATTATTTTACTTGCATTTCAACATAATCAGTCTGGACACTGTGTCACGAATTGGCTGAAGGGACACTGCAGAGCCAAGGAGATTATTTAAGAGGCTGTTGTAATAATGAAGGAAAAAGATGTTGGGAATGTGAGCTGTTGTAGTAAGGGTGGAGGTAGCAGGGAAGGGTTTGGTTGATATACTTGAAAACTTTATATTGTTTGAATATCTTAATTTTATGTTTAATAAGCAATATGTTTACATGATTCAAAAATCAAAATTATTTTAAAAGTGTGTACACACAGTCCAGTCCTTCTGAATCCCATTTTATTAATTACCTATTTGTTCTTCCAATGGTTCTTTATATGTATATGTCTGCTCCTGTGGGGTGTGTGTATGTGTGTGTGAATAAAGGCAGGCATAAAATGGGTTATGCTAACTTTCATCTCCCTTTCTTGCCCAAACATGCATGCATATAATATAAACTGTACTGTGCTTGGTTACTTTTCTCACCTAAAAATATATGGTTATATTTTGAATATAGAGCAAATAGTGCCAGGACTTCCTGAAAGATTGGATTCAAGGTATGAAGAAAGAGTAACATGAAGTGTGATTTTAAGTCACTGGAAGAAGAGGGTTGCCTTTGGGATAATTGCTTGTTCAGCATCTTTCTTTCCTGACTTAAGGGGAGAGACCATAGCTAGATGGTTCGCATCTATTTCAGTAACCAGTAAATGTTAGAAGCCTCATATTTACTGTTGAATATAATGAGTGATTGATTGGATAAATATTGTATACGTAAACTAGAACAGAATGCAAGTAGCAGGATAAAATTTGTTTTCATATATATTTAATGTTTGGAGAAAGTTCTTATAGGACTTTGGTGAAATGAATATTTGCTCTGCTTACAGAGCGTGCTCCAAATACACAGGAGAGTACGTTGGTATCTACACTTTGAAAATTTGATGAAAATACATACACAAGAATTTGAATAGTAGTTATCTCTTAGGGTTGGGATTATAGATGACTTTTTTTGGCTTCAGGATTTTATGTCTTTTCTGATTTGTTTATTATAAACACATTTTTTATATTTTTATTTTATATTATTATTTTTTAAGAGACAGGGTCTTGCTCCATGGCCCAAGCTAGAGTGCGGTGGCACAATTATGGCTCACTGCAGCCTCCAACTCCTGGGCTGAAGTGAGCCTTCCTCGTCAGCCTTCTGAGTAGCTGGGACTACAGGCGCACATCACAGTGACCAGTGACCAGTTAATTTTTTAATTGTGTTGTAGGGATAGGATCTTACTATCTTTCCCAGGCTGGTCTTGAACCCCTGGTCTCAAGAGAACCACTTACTTTGGCCTCCCAAAGTGTTGGAGTTGCAGGCATGAGCCACCACGTTGGGCCTCTTTTGTAAACACATTTTTGTAAAACTAGAAAGGAGTAAAAAAATAATAATAATAAGGGATGTGATCCCTTATGTGAAATTTTGTTTTTCCTAAGTTGAAAAATGACAGAACAATGGATAACATGTACAAGTGACAACAAAATAAAGGACAGTTTCACTCCTTCTTAAGATAAACCCTGGAGCAGACTACCTGAAAATATTAGGAAATTTTCACTTTTGAGATGCATGAGATCTGGGCAGCCAGAAAATGACACAGCAAGGAAGGGCTACTGTCATTTGATCACACTCACAGGTCTGTCAGGGCATTAATCAGGGTATAGAAATGCAACATCTGTCACAAATTCTGTGAGATGTTCTTGCTGGCTTCTTTTGTATACAGTGCTATTCTGACATTCTGTATATAAAATATGGCACTTTTTATCCATTATCAGATTTTCAAAATGATATCTGTGCCAGTGACCTACATTTTTGTCTCACTTGACAATGACTTGGGGCTCTTTCCTTATTAGATCATATAGGTCTACCTCATTCTCTTTTTTTCCATTTTTATGGTACCATTTATATTATATAATATGGATGTGCTATAATTTATCTGGTGTCTTCCATATTGGTAGACAAATAGATTTGTCCTCATTTTTCACTATTACTTAGAACACTATAATCTGCAAATATTGCTCAAATGTAATTTCTTTACAATAGTTTCCTAGTATTGTAATTGTGGATTTAAATAGTATATGTACTTGAAATTTATTCATTACTTCATTCATACATGCAACACATTTTCTGGAACATTTGCTACTGTGTCAGGCATGGTTTTAGAATCAGAGATTTAGTTCTGAACAAATTAAACCAAATTTCTGTATTTTTGTAGCTTAAATACCAGTGGCAAAACCAGACAATAAGTAAACAAGAGCATATTTTTGTGAGTATGTGGGTATATAAACTATGAAAACAAAGAGATACAGCAGCATAGCATCAAATAGTGATAAGTTCTCTGGGGAAAAAAAAAACCATCAGGGTTTGGGAATGAAGGACAACATGGCTGCTATCAGTTAGGGTGCTCAGAGTTGGTCAATGTGAAAAGATTTGACAGAGGTCTGGATATAATGAAAGAATCTGAATTTCTGGGGTGGAGTGTTCCACATGAGGCTCTAAGTCAGAATCATCCTTGCTGTGTTCAGGGGATGAGTGACTGGAGTGCAATGGGCAGTGGAAGAGGGTTGGGGATCCCAGTGGAGATGTAATCAAAGGCTGGTAGGAAATACCAGTGGAGAGGAGGGTGGGATAGTAGAACATTGGATTTTACTCTAAGAATGATGGGAACTCATTGGATTGTTTTGAACAGAAACATGACGTGATCAGATTTATATTTAAAATATAATTGTAGTTGTTTTTTTGAAAAAAATAGACTATAGCACAGCAGTATTGGAAGCAGAAATCTCGTTGGAGAGGCTACTGTAGCAGGCTAGACAAAAGATAAGAGTGTCTTGGAGTAATTGCCATAAACACTTTGGGAGGCCCAGGCAGGAGGAGCTCTTGATGCCCAGGAGTTTGAGACCAGCCTGAGGTACACAGTGAGACCTCCTCTCTACAAACGAAGTTTTAAAAAAAGGCCAGCTGGGCACAGTAGCGTGTGCTTGTAGTCCTAGTTACTTCAGAGGCTGAAGCAGGAGGATCTCTTGAGCCCAGGAATTGGAGGCTGCAGCAAGCTGCAATCCTGTCATTGTACTCCAGCCTGGGAGACAGAGCTAGACCTTGTCCCCTCCCACATCAGAAACCAAAAATGATTTAAAATGTTCATATATTCAGCCACATTGTCCACCAATATGACTTTATCAAACCTCTTTTGCCAGCAGTATATGAAATTCTCCTACCCAAATCCTCAAAAGCAGTGGGTCTCCATCACTTTTTTGTACTCAGCATCATACTTGGCATAGAGTTGTCCTTTGATCATTATCTGTTGAATCGATGAATGAATTTAAATGTCACTATTTGATGCTTAGCGATATAAACTGTTGTTTTGATTTGCATGGTTTGAACTTCAAATCTTTTCATACATTACTTAGAAACTTGTTTTTCTTCATCAAATTCCTGTTCATGACATTTATTCATTTTGCTCTTAGATTTTTTCCCATATTCTTATGTATATGTTGGAGTTATTTATGTTTTCCAGGTATTGTAACTTTGTTGCGTGTTGTGTATGTGGCAGTATGTTGTTTTTGTAGACTTTATTTTTGTGTCTTTGATGGTACCGAGTTGTAGATTTTGATGGATACATTTTATACATTTTTGGTTTTGTGATCATTTTGGGAAAATTAGCAGTCTTTCATATCCAATTTTTTATTCTCACTATTTGGTTATATACAGATAGAAAAATGAAGATTTAGCATGTTTAAGAAATTTAACTGAGGAAAAACAAGTTCTGTGAATCTCGTGGTCAGCCCTTTCTCTGAAGGGTTGATTTTTCAGGTGTGCTTCATCATGTAATGTTAAAAAGCGAAAAGAGTGTGGCTGGGGAGAATGGAAGGATAGTATATGAAGCATGATTACAATTTTATTTAACATTAAAAACTACCTTATAGCTAGATGTATGGATTATTGTTTATTTTCCTTATACTTTCTATAATTTCCATTTTTTTCTAAGTGTTGCTGTGTGTGTGAGAGTGTGTGTCTGTGTATATAATGAGACATTAAAGTGGCCCTAGTCCAGCAGGAAATGACATGGGGCAACAGGGTACCCTGGGGCAACAGGATAACAAAATTTCAGACTAGAAAATCTGAAATGAACAGATGCTGAGGCTTGAACAGAGAGTAGAATTAAGTGGTTTTCACGGGAGTTATGGGGGGGAGAATGAAATTTCTGAAAGTCATAATGGAATGGGAGGAAAAAAACATAAATATAGTTTATGTATTTATATAGTTATCTCATTTAAAGGAGACTAGGAAATGAGCAAAAAGACTGAGGGAGGGAGGGGAATGCTAAATGAAACGAGAGGGGTCCATATCACATTGCATCCTGTTGAAGCTGTGTCAAAATTGTATGTTTCTTGGCCAGTGGAGTACTGGATATGGAAGACACCTTGAGGCTATTCTATTTAGGGCAAAAATACATGAGGGACATCGATAACCAGTCAGAGAACCCCTCCTGGCTAAGTCTTCACAGTGCAGGTCTTACATAAAATCTGTCAGGGTTGATGCTCAAACATGAACTGTGTCCTGCATAACCGTAGTCGCATGCCCTCATTGTGAATATAAGACGGACAGAGAAAGATCTTGTCCTCAGTCATCCAGCTCTGATTATATCTACCTTTATCACATATATTTCACTGAGATTCTTTTGGTTCTCATTATCCATTTGATTTCTCCTTGGGTGATTACTTTGTGGAGCAACAGAAAGAGCATTTGTAGGATGACTCAGGAATAAACCTGTTGATACAGTTTTGCTGTTGTTTCCATGGAATCTCATTTTGAAATGTGATCCCCAGTGTCGGAGGTGGGCCTAATGGGAGGTGTTTGGGTCATAGGGGGTGGGCAGATTCCCCATGAATGGCTTAGTGCCATCCTCATGGTATGAGTGAGTTGTAGCTCTGGCAGTTCACAGGAGAGCTCGTTGTTTAAAGGTGTCTGGCACTTCCTCTTCTCTCTCTCTTGCTCCCTGTCTTCCCATGTGACATGCCCCTTTACCTTCTGCCATAAGTGGAAACTTCCTGAGTCCCTCAGGAGAAGCAGAGGCTGGCACTGTGCTTCTCATATAGCCTGCAGATCTGTCAGTCAAGCAAACCTCTTTTCTTAATAAATTGCCCAGTCTCAGGCATTCTTCTATAGCAAGGCAAATTAACCAGTATACCTGCATTGAGTTGCCTCCAGGACAACTGGCCCATGTGTCCTTGATTGCTTCACCTGTTAAAAGGCATGTTGACACTGGACTTACTGGGTGGATAAATCCCCATTTTTTTTTGATCTGTGCTTCTGTGATTCTTATGAGACTGCAACCCCAGAATAAAATTTTGGCAAAATGATAGGAAGTAACACAGCCATTTATAATGGAAAACTAGAGAAATTTCCATTTAATAAGTCAAAATGTGATTTTAGAGCCAGCATGAACACACATCAGCCATTTTTCACTTATGTAATAATATTAATGTCTACATTTATTCGCTGTATAGAAAATGGTGCTCATTGCACATTAGTTTTTTGAGATTCAGGAAAAACAAATCATCAGCACTCTTTGACACTTAATCCATCTCGATGTCATTATAACTTTGAATTAAGTTATTAATTATCCTTAATTAAATTCATTTTAAATGGTGACACTTTCGTTCCTAAGTGCTTATTTCGTAATTCCTGGAAAAGTCATAAATTCCGCTCAATTTAACAAGTATTTATTAAAATTATTTCATGCAAGGTACAGTTCTAGGTATTTTAGTTAACCACTAATTTCATATCCCTTGAGGTAAAAAAATTAACATGCTTCCATCTCTTGTAACTATAACTTCTGTTAGAGCTTTGCTCTTGGCTTTTACTTTCTGGAAGAAGTAGGGGTTGGCAAAGGAACGGGGGAGGAAGTGATCTCAATGATTAAAAGAACGATTTGACCAATTCCTAAGGGCAAGCAAACATCTTGAAGTTTAAAGAAATCTCATACACATCTTTCTACAGGGAGCATTAGATGATGGATAATGGGTTGTGTTCCCAATATAACTTTTACATTAGATGGCATAATTAATTTTTCACGATTTTGTTTATGGAGACCATGCATTCAGAATGAAAATATAACAGAAATAACCTAGTGCAAGGAATTATTCAAGGCCAAACTTAAGTTCTAGTATGTTTGGCATCTAGTGGCCTCTAGGCGTAGCAGGTAGAGAGCTAAGAGGCATGGAGCAATTTCAGTTTCTTTAGTCAGCTTTTCTCTCAATTACTTCTCTCACTTCCTCTTTGAGAGTTGCCAACAATCTCCAGTTGGGCCCTCGGGACAAGGCATGGTGGTCAATATGCTAAATGGCAGCTGATCTATACAATGTTTCTCTCTCTCTTTCTCTGTCTCTCTCTAAATACAAAAAAAAAAAAAAGGAATTTTTGCTTTTTCAAAAATTTATTCTGTTTACCTACTCTTGTTATGTGAGTGTGGTGTGTGCGCTACCTCTTGTCTTCACTTGTAGATCACAGAGGACAGTGATCTACATCCTAATAGGCGGTTTTCCAGTTTTCCTCAGAGTAGGAAAGATTGTGTAGGTAAAATGAAAAATAGAAGATGAAGGCGAATTGCTAACTCATTGCTCTTTGAGGGGAGTGCTCTACGTATTATCATTATCATTATTATTACTATTTTTTGAGACGGAGTCTTGCTCTGTCACCCAGGCTGGAGTGCAGTGGCGCGATCTGGGCTCACTTCAAGCTCCGCCTTCCAGGTTCCTGCCATTCTCCTGCCTCAGCCTCCCCATAGCTGGGACTACAGGCACCCACCACCCGGCTAATTTTTCATATTTTTAGTAGAGACAGGGTTTCACTGTGTTAGCCAGGATGGTCTCGATCTCCTGACCTCGTGATCTGACCGCCTTGATGTCCCAAAGTGCTGGGATTACAGGCATACACTTTATACACCACAGGAGATGAGAAAGAAGTGAAGATCTATTCCAAAAACCTTAACAATTATTTCTGCTGAAGGCATAATACACCTTTAAGTGCTAGTATTTTTTAAACTGAGATAGAAGTATTTCATAATGCAAAACAAATGCTGTCTAGTGGTGTGGGGATTATAAGTATTTTGCAGATATTAAGTTGCACAGAACATCCCCAGCATTTCCTGTACTAGCCACAAACAGGTGATTAGGTTGCTGGGGGAAAGGACATAGCAAAGACTTTGGTTGGTGACTTCCCTTGAGTTGCCTGGATTTTGAAAACAGTGGTACACTAATGAAATTTTTACTGCAATTGTGTGTATATGTGTGTTTGTGTATATGTGTTGATAAAAAGTATTGTATTAATGAATTCTTTATAAATAATAGACTTTATTTTTATTTTCTTTTATTGTTTTTGAGACAGAGTTTTGCTCTGTTGCAATCTTGGCTCACTGCAACCTTCGCCTCCCGAGTTCAAGTGATTCTCCTGCCTCAGCTGCCGAGTAGCTGGGATTACAGGTGCCTGGCACCACACCAGCTAATTTTTCTATTTTTAGTAGAGACAGAGTTTCACCAGATTGGCCAGGCTGGTCTTGAACTCCTGATCTCAGGTGATCCACTTGCTTCAGCCTCCCAAAGTGCTGGGATTACAGGCATGAGCCACCATGCCTGGCCTAGACTTTGTGTTTTAGAGCAGTTTTAGGTTCACAGCAAAATTGAAAGGAAGGTACAGAGATTTCCCATATACCTACTGCCTCCACACATGCACCACCTCCCCCATTATCAATATCCTCCACCAGAGGGATACATTTGTTATTTCTATAGTTGACATTATGGTTCGCTCTAGATTTTGTATATTCTGTGGGTTTTAACAAATATGTAATGACATGCACCCACCAATACAGAATAGTTTCACTGCCCTTTAAATTCTCTGTGCTCTGTCTATTCATCCCTCTCCACCCCCAAACCCCTAGCAATCACTGGTCTTTTTACTGTCTCCATGCATTGCCTTTTCTAGGAAGTCAGAGTTGGATTTCTACAGAACCTAGAGTTTTAAAATTGGCTTCTTTCACTTAGTAATATGCATTTAAATTTCCTTCATATCTTTACATGGCTTGATAGAATGCTGAATAATATTCTGTTGCCTGGATGTACCACCAGATATAGGTATCCTATATCTGGCTTCCTGCTGAAGGACATCTTGGTTGCTTCCAAGTTTTGGGAACTATGAATAAAGATTTATTTGGTTATGAATCAAGCTGCTATAAATAAAGAAATCAAGCTGTGTTTTATTTTTCAATTTCAAAAAAATCTAACCATTTCATAGAAAAATCTGTATGCCTTTTTCTTTGGAGAAATCACAAAAGAACAGTCAGTACGGGGAGGTCTGCAAGGCAATCCACAGAGGGTGCTGAAGAGTGGCACGGCGTTTGCGTGGGCCTGAGTTCTGCATTCACAGTGGCTCCTATCCTAGTCCTCATCCCCATGCATCCTGCTCACACGCACTTGACTCTTCATGTGACCTCCTGATTACTATAAGCATTTGAGTTTGCATCTCCTAGGGAGATGGAAACTAATTGGTTAATTGTTATTTTAAGGGTTTTGCCTTGCCTTCAACAACCCTGGGTTCTTAGTGCATAGTTTGCCCTTTATCTCTTCAGTTAATGTTGCAAAGTCAAGATTTTTATTTGGGGTGGACGGGGTAGGGGGGAAGGAATGAGGGTATGAATCTATATTATGTATAGATAGATTGCATTATATGACCCCAGCATCTTAGACCCTCTTTCTGCCATCTTCCCATCTGGCAGAGCCAAGACACTTCCGCAGCTGGTCCTCACTTCTCTTTTTCCCTCTTGCCGCATGCTCCTACAACCTGGTGATCCCTGTTCTCTCTCTTGCCAAATGTCTTGCTCTGAGCTAAGTGACTAACTAAGTTTCAAAGGAAGCTACTATATTTAATACAGTGCATGAGGAAGACCAATTTCTGATTTTTACAAAGTCACAATTTTCTTTTATTTTGTTTTAACCTTTTTAAAAAATTGTGATAAAATAGATATAACATTTATTATTCAACCATTCAAATGTATGGTTTAACCATTCATGAGAGACATTAGACACCTTCACAATACTGTGCAAACACCACCACTATCTATACTCAAAATTTTTTCATCATCAACAGAATCTCTATCCATTAAACAATAAGTCCCTCTTCTTTCTTCCTTCCCTCCCCCACATCCCCAGCCCTGGTAACCTCTGTTCTACTTTCTGTCTCTATATATTAGGATGCTTTGAGTGTTCTGGGATCTGGTCCTCACTGTCAGCTAAACTCTCCAAGAAATTTTCACTGTAATACTGTTTTTATTTTGTTTTGTTTTATGGAGTTCTGGGAGTGAGGTATCCATTATCAATGGCCTATACCATGAACATTTTTTGGGGGGAATGTGTGTGGAAATATATAGATATGAATATTTGATGACCTGACATCTCACCGTTTAAACCTACATGGGGCTTATGTAAATATGGACTCAAGGCTTTAGGAGCCTCCCACAGTCTGACATTCCAAGAGTAAAGAAGAATGGAGAAACACCCATGATGGAATCATCTGTTGCAGACAAGAATGCAAAGATAGCTTTCTTCATTTAGAACTAATTTGGAAGACTTACATAGACAGAAATGTTCTGTCTCCTTTTTTTTCCAGTTGCAGGGAATATCTTCCACTAGTGGTCCCTAAAAATGTAGAAATATCATAAGGAGTGAAAGTTACGTTGTTTCTTTAACTGCCACAATCTGGCATCACTCAACATATAGCAAATGTCAAAATGATAGATGGTAGGTTATAGTGACGTCACCCTAGGTTAATGTTCTTTCTAGTATATCTGTATATCTGAATTGAAAAGTAGGGCAGCTATTGCCTCAGATTTGGCATTTTAATTACATTGTTTCCAAGTATGATATTCTTTCTGACAAGGTCTCTAGCACTTAGTGTCTGCTTTATACAATCTACCAGTTAATTATGTATTTATGATGTAAGTGATTTGGAGGCACTGAGAAAGGCAGTGGGGCCATTTCTTGGCATGGTCTCGGTCTGGGTGCCTGTGCCACATGATTCACATTATTTAAATAAGGAATGATTTTACTGATTTGAACTGGCTGAGTTTGCTTGTTAAAACTGCAACAAGCCAGGTGCTGTGGCATGCACCTATAGTCCCAGATGCTGGAGAGGCTGAGGTAGGAGGATGGCTTGAGTCCAGGCGTTTTGAGTCTAGCCTGGGCAACATAGCTCAAGCCCATCTCTAAAAAAATAATAATAATAACTAATAATAAATAGTAAATAAATAAATTCAGTTTAGACTTGGTTTCCAAGGTACAACTGTTAAATATATTTTTAGATGCAAATATTTCGTATTTCATTTTAACCTAAGCTTGCATCATCCATTTAAATTGGTTAACAGAAATTGGCCTAACTACTTATGTGTACTGCTTGATTTGCTTTCCTCTTTGTTTTAAGAAAAATGCCCCACTCACTAGTCTGGATTACTGTGTTGCAAAATTAAGGAATCTGAAACATCTCAAGTTTTAAACATGTTTAGCATAGCTTCTCACTAAAAGAAGGAGCCCTGTGTATCTATTGCACCCGATCTCTAACATTTAAAATGAAGAAGAACTTCTGGTTCAAACCCGTTATTTACAATTGAGGAAACTAAAGTCCACTGAGGTTTAGTCAGTTGCCAGCTAGTGAGTCAAGGAAGTGTTAAGGTTATCCTTTTATGCTAGATAGAGCCTGGGAAAGGAGGTGGGTCTTGGAAATGTGGGGTTCATAACAGAGTTGTCCGTGGGGCTGGCAGAAAGGTAGAATGTGACTCCGTGGCTAGAGATCAGGGAAAAAAATAAAGACTGAACATTTGGGGCTGTATCCATGAATAGGAAACATGAGCCAGACAAAAAATAGAGATGCAGAATGAGGGAGGGTGTGGTCACTTCTGTAAAAATCTTGCAAACACTGATGTTTGGACACTTCATTGCTCTTCTGCAGTTTAAAGAGTCCCAAAGGAATGATACTTGAATGGAAAAACTCTAGAGATCCCTTCTGGTTGGAGGCCCTAGGTCTCCAACTGGCCCTTCAAATATATTATTCTGTTCTTTTGTGCATTTCTCTTTTAATTGCAAAGAAAGAAAATTAACATACTCCTCTATCATGAATGTATTTAAAAATTGTATTAGTCTTAATATGATCACTTTATTGATTAATGATTATGACATTCTTTTTTTTTTTTTTTTTTTTTTTTTTCTGACGAGGTCTTGCTTTGTCACCAGGTTAGGGTGCAGTGGTACAATCGTAGCTCACACAGAATCTCAAATTCCTGGACTCAAGCAATCCTCCCACCATAGCCTCCCGAAGTACTGGGATTACGAGTGTGAGCCACCATACCTGGCTGATTATGAAACTCTGAAATACCACTTACATATATGTCTTAAGGCTACTTTTTGATGATGTACAGTAGCACTGTATCCATTCCTGGACACCAGTCTTTGAAGAGTTTTTGACTCTGTCCTGTATATACCTATTGATACAATGTTTAGTGCTTATTTATAAGTATATTTATATTTTTATAAGTAATATACACAATTGCTATAATATTGAGTACATGTACATTATAGGGAGAAGTCTCAGAAGTAATTTAAGGAAGATGTATTTGTTTGTCTCCAGCCTGAGTGGTGCAACTACGTGAGCTTACAGCATTCCTTGAATTACAGACGGTTCATACCTGGGGATACAGATTAGCCTTTCCTTCTGTGAACCGAAGGCCTCCATTTGTCTAGGTACTGGGTAGAGATAGTTTTAGTGTCTCTTTGAGGCATATTATCTTTAGCAAAGTTGTTTTCTCTCTTACAACCTCTCCTTTATGCCATTTGTTGTTGTTGTTATTATTATTATTTATTTATTTATTTATTTATTTATTTATTTTTTTTGAGACGGAGTTTCACTGTTGTTGCCCAGGCTGGAGTGCAATGGCGTGATCTCAGCTCACTGCAACCTCTGCTTCCAGGTTCAAGCGATTCTCCTGCCTCATACTCCCCAGTAGCTGAGATTACAGACATGCACCACCACACCCAGCCAATTTGTTGTTGTTGTTGTTGTTGTATTTTTAGTAGAGACGGAGTTTCACTATGTTGGTCAGGCTGGTCTCAAACTCCCAACCTCAGGTGATCTGCCTGCCTTGGCCTCAGGTGGCGTGCGCCTGTAGTCCTAGCTACTCGGGAGGCTGAGGCAGGATAACTGCTTGAACCTGGGAGGCAGAGGCTGCAGTGAACTGAGATGCACCACTACACTCCAGCCAGGGTGACAAAAAAAAACACATTTATAATACCAGTAAGGGCACATTTAGTATTTTAAAAAATCTTCTCATACAATTTTCATTTTTGCATATTACTTTTCAGTGCATTCTTTAGAGTCCTAAAATTTATACTATTTTGTATTGTACTCTTTTGACTTCAGAATGTCATCATAAAAATTTGCTTCTGCTAACAATATAATCCTAGTTTCAATTGCTTTTTAATAATCTCGAGTACTTTGAGACTATAATTTAGCTAGTCTCCTATTTTGGGACATATATGAGGTTTTTTTTTTTTTTTTTGCCATTATAGAGAACTCTGTATGAATCAGGTTTCTGTCTTTATCCTTCATGCTTCTATTGCACTATTTACTTCGTGTGACATGCTGTAGTCAAGAAGTAGAAGTATATATTCTTGTCATTATAATTTCCTGTATTTCCGTGAACATTTTGAAATACTAGGTTGGTGTAGCTCTTAGCTGTCAGTGTCACATCACCCCCCAATGTGAGCCCACACGTTCAAGACTATTTCTCTTTTTTGCATCTCAACTCTGAGTTAGTTCCAGGACATGGTTGTATCTCTGCAAGATTGTCAGCTCCACTGAGTGCCTCCACTCACATAGATGAGTGGGGTCCCTGCCTAGTGCTTCAGGTGGCAGTTCTTCTCTACACAGTCAATGATGTTACCACTGCATGAAGCTCCGTGAAAGTGTGTGTATGGAGTAGTCCTCGCACACAGGCTGAAAGATGTTATCTAGTTATGTTGGACAACTAGTCTCCTCAGAAAATGATTGCCTCAGGAACAAATATTTAAGTTGAATTGTTATGTATGGCTGCTACCATGGTCAAGGGAAAAGAACCAAAGCACTGGCTCTCACAAAGGGGCCTGTAGTGGCCAAAACTCTCAGCTATGAACATTGTTCCTTTGTCTTCCTTTCTACTTCCTCCTGAGAGAATACTACTTCAAGATTTTATAGGGCAAATCTCCAACTTCCTTTTGGAAAATACATGCTTTACCAGGACGCATCATCTGCCCACGTGAGGAACAATGGAGGAGACCATAATACTCCAAATCTGGAATATGTCGGTCTACATGAATGCCATAGGGAGATTCAGTTGGCCATATAGGATAAGTAGGGTGTCCTAGTCTGTTTTATGTTGCTATAATAGAATTCCTGAGACTGAGTAATTTATAAATAACGTATTTCTATTGTTCTGGGGGCTGAGAAATCCAAGGTCAAGGGGCTCACACCTGGTGAGGGCCTTCGTGTGAGGGCATCACCCCATGGTGGAAGAACAGAGGGCAAGCAACCACATATGAGAGAGAGAAGAAAAGAGGGACAAACTCACTCTTTATTAGGAACCCCCTCCTGTGAAAACCAACCCACTCCCATGGTCAAGACATTAACCCATTCACCTTTTTTTTTTTTTTCCAAGATGGATTTTCGTTCTTATTGATCAGACTGAAGTACAATGGTGCAGTCTTGGCTCACTGCAACCTGCTCCTTCTGGGTTCAAGCAATTCTCCTGCCTCAGCCTCCCAAGTAACCGGGATTACAGGTGCCCACCATCATGCCCGGCTAATTTTTTTGTATTTTTAGTAGACTGGGTTTCACCATGTTGGCCAGGCTGGTCTCGAACTCCTGACCTCAGGTGATCTGCCCTCCTTGGCCTCCCAAAATACTGAGATTACAGACGTGAGCCACCGTGCCCAGCCAACCCATTTACGTCTGAAGAATCCCACCTCTCAGCACTGTTACACTGGGGATTAAATATTCAACAAACGACCTTTTAAAAGGACACATTCAAACCATAGCACGATGGCACTACAAGTTAGTTTCCATTTACAAATGCACACTGAAAGCAGTAAGATTTGGGTAATTGATATAGAATCACACACACACAAAAATCTAACCCAAAGCAATTTTACAGTAAGTTGGTTATACTGTCAACAAGTGTGACAGTAGTAGAATTCGAATCTCAGGAGATAGAATATCTACAATGAGTTCATCTCTAGGTATTTTAAGCTTTTCTTTTTGAACTTCCTCTACTAGTGTTTTAAAGTAAGTTAGCCATATTTTACAGAAAACCTCAAGGATTCTAGCTGGAAGGAGAAGAAATTACCAACTTTCTAAATATCAGATCTTACTTTATTCACTATTTGAAATGATGGAAATCAGAATGCAGTTCAATTTTTTTTTTTTAAGACTCTACTCCTCTCCTCTGCCAAAGCTCATGAAAAGCCAGGAAAACAAATATTGATTTTTATTTTCTCTCAACTTTTTCAGTCCAACCTGGTTTTCAGTAGTATTGAAATCAGATGTACTTCATATTGATCTGGGTCTTGAACCAGTATAATCCCTGATTAACACAATTGAAAGAACCGTCATCAAGGTGGTTCTAAAGACAGAGAGGAAACAGTGTGGACGCAATACATTTCTGCAGTTTGCTGTGGCTTCCTGGTTCTGTGAATTATGCATTGGATTCTGGGCAGGAAAAAATACAGCCAGATCCTGCCATCATATTATGAAATTAGGATGAGATATTTGGAAGTAGCTTGCCCATCACCAACACTGTCAAATCATTAGTCCATCTGAATGTCTGGTAAATTTAGGTAGAAATATTTGGTGTTATCATTGCCTTCCCATCTCCTCTATCTCAAATGTTCTATCAGTGTTGACATTGACAATAGTAAAGGAAGGCTGGACAATCTGGATGGATGGGTAAGGCTTAGCACAGGTGAACAGCTGTTTGTATAACCAGAAAGCCAGGGCTATCCATCTGAGTCATCTGTCTATAAGAGCGGGTGAACATTACAAGATAAATATGCCTTATCCTCACTTGCACACAGAAGACCCGTCAAAGCAAAAAGGCAACTCAGGCAATAATCATCATGGCTTGGTAAAAAGCAGTTCTGATAGACTTAATCTTTAAGGCAGAAGGACAGGCTGGTGGTTTTACGAGAAAGTAATGAGTGCATTTGACAATCGTATTAAGACATTATGGACATAAGACCTAAATCAGAGTTTTAAAAATGGTTCCCAGAGACACTGTTTTGGCTTTGTTCTTAGTCACAGCCCTTCATTCAGGTTAGCTATCTGCCTGCTGTGCAAAGCCCTTCTCTTTTGTGAAGCTTTTTCTGACCACACCAGTATCTGCTGATTTATTATCTTCTCTAATCTCTGAACTAACTGTTTAGATGGATGAACACAGTAAATACTAATACATGCCACATACACTCCATCCTCTCCCGGTCTCTCGGGTTGTTTGTGAACTCTATTTTGTAGTTACCATCCACCTAACAGTGCAGGTGGACTCAGCACCATGTGTGTTTAATTTGGTGTCCCACTTTGCCAGATCCATAGAACATCAATGGTATCATATTTATAATTGCACTGCCCGTTGTCCGTAGTATTCTGAATGCACATAGTACTGTTCAAGACATTACAGCTGAATTTTAAAGAATAATTTGACATTCACCAGGGAAATTATGAAATACAATCAATATGAAATAAGTAATCCTTAGCATAGGATAGCTTCTTTTAACCCTGACTCGTCCTCACCTCTCAAAGGTCGTCTGTAATCCTAGCCACTCTCAAATGTTTTCGTCCACTCCAGGTCTCAGTCTATTAGCACATCCTATTTCCTTGGCCATGTCGATTGGTTCATAACTGGTTATAGTACCCAATTAGAAACAATGAGATTTTTTTCTTGAGATATCTGAGAAAGAGATGTTCACATTTCCCGGCTGGATCTGAAACCTCAGAGTAGGTAGGGTCTGCAGAACCTGTGCTCAACTTGCTCTTCCACAATGCCTGGGGTGAAACAGAGTAGAGTGAAGGAGAGAAACTTGTTCATGATGATTGAATGGTGCATTCTACTTCTCTGTAGAATGTAGTAGAGAAAGACGATTCCCTACTTCCCTACTTCTTGAGTTATATGGGTCTACTGATTTCTTTTTCTTTTACGTCTTCTTTTTCTTTTCTCCTTCCTTTCTTCCTTATTTCTTTCCTGCCTTCAAAGCTGCTTTCCTTTCTTTTTAAAAATTTATTTAATTTTTTTCTTCCCTTAAGCCTGCTTGGACTGTGATTTCTGTCACTTGTCACTAAGAGTACTAGTCAATACCCAACTTGAGATGATCCTGTTTCTCTTTGGTACAAGAGTACAATTGTACTTTTTTCATATGTTGATAGTTTGACAAATTAATATGTCTACAGTCCAATGGCAGACTATTGATATAAATGCAGTATCTCCTGTTTTTCTAAAGGGTGTCCAGATCTGTAGAGATACATTTGTCTATGTTGTGAGCATTGAAAGACTTTCATGCATAACTTCAATGCTCTGTTTATGTAAGTAATTTGGCATTTCTTTTCACGTGCAAAGGGTTCCTTTGATTTTGAATGCACAGGCTGTGACACTAAGCAGAGAAGATGAGAATCAGACGGGGAAGAATACATTTCCTTTGTATGTGACTATACAAAGTTTTAAAACTTTATCTCCCTCAGTGTGGTATTTAATAGAGATTGAAGACATGAAGTAGGGAGCTGTGACTGGCTGTACTCGACTTTTCCCCAATACAGTTATTCAGTTTCTATTTATGCTACCCTGACAGGCTTATTTCAATTTTAGTCATAAACAAAATTTACTTTTTGACTTTAAGTGGGTCAAAATCAGTGTCAGCATTTGTTTTGTAATACGCTCTTCACATCTTTATACCTTTGCCCTAATCAGCTAGAGTCAGAGAAGATTGTCATCCCTCCCTATTGGGTGCTCAACTTAAAAACCAGCAGAGAAGACTTTATTTTTATTTTTATTTTTTTGTAAAGAATCAACAAAGTATGCAAATAAATTGTCAAGTGATGAAAATTATATGATTCAGGTTTGGGATGCTGGATCTTTATTTTCAGGGACTTATTTCAAATCCAGGTACAAGTCTAAAGTTAGTTTTAGGCATGTTAGTGAACAATGGGCAAATAAGTTAATGCTGGAGAAAGATTGTCATATTACCGCATTTTGTTATCGAAAATGCTAATTTATACGTAGCAAATTAGCATTTAAAAATAGACACAATTTTTGTTAAAATAGTGACCTTTCTTACATTTTGTATTAGAGCTTTCCTTTTTTTTCTGCTTTAAGCTTCACAATGCAGTGGCAACTTGTTTCACTTGAGCATTCTTATTGATTGTAACTGCTGGTATGAGGCAGTCTGTGCTTCCCTTGTGTTCTGCCTAACAGAGGTTATTTCTTTGCATGATATGGAGATGGATATGGAAGAATCTGGGCTGTCAGGGAAGGAAGTGAGAGCCAGAGAGGAGAAAGCAGGCAGGGGGTGGAGTGGTGTGCCTAATTCACAGCTCTTAGACAATGAGATAGCTAGGAGCAAACCTCCGCTCATTCTTGCTTGACAGTTGTCATGGCAACTCTCAATCCAGTGACCTCTTTTAGTTCTCTAATAAACCAGTTGAATATTTGTTAAGTTTTTGGTTTGTTTGTTTTTAGTATCTAATTCTCTTTGAGATGATCAAGCTGCAAATTGATTCCATGCCTTGTTGACTCAGACTTTGGAAAAAGATATTATGCGAAGTTGAAGATGTGGAGATTTAAACATTTCAATCTTCCTTTTAAGAGAATTTTCTCCACAATAGGAAGACATGTGGGCATTTTATGGTCTTAGCCAACAGAAGCATTACACTTATGAAACCGGTCAAGGCTTCTAGGCTCCTGCCTCAGTGAGGTCCCTCCTCAGCTCTGTGATCCTAGGCAAGTCAGTTCCCTTCCCTAGCTCTTTGCCCTCTTCCATGGCATGGTGGGGTTGAAACTGACAGGGTCACATTTCCCTTCTGAATTTAAAGCTTTCTGACTCTGAATACTTAATATACAATTGGGTTTCTCTTTTTGACATTACATAATGTAGTGAAGTACAGTCCTGTAACAGGCATCTGCAGACTACAGACACACGTTACTATGCAGATTGCTATTAACATACAGTTCTCTCCACTTAATTTGCTGTGGTTTCCAAGACTACTATATTTTTTATTGAGAATACTAATAGCTTATGTGAGGTATGAAAGGAATACATAGTTCCAATAGGACTGGGTTGGTGACTGATGGAGAAAATATCTTGAATTAGAGTACACTGTTTTGTTGATTATAGCTATCAGAAAGTTCTCCTTTGAGGGTAATAATATAATGATCGCTATCCTGCTATGTGCTACACTTTATTTAATTGGTTGAGATGAACATATGTTGATTAAGAATAAATTTTTAAAATTTTACTAAATTTGAGAAAAGCAACAAAGTATGAGGAAAACATAGATGCCAACAGCTGAAAATAAAAAGCAGGTGATTCCATTGTTTTTTAATGAAGCACCAGTCATTTCTGTTGGGATTAGAATCCATTGTGCTAGGAAAGTATTTACAGCGTGATGCTGTCATATTTCAATAAAGAAGGGGCCAGAGGATTGCCTAAATGGGGTTTAAAACCACGTCAAGAGCACATTGCAACGTAAACCAGAACTGAGCTGAATATCCAGTAATGTTAATGGGGGCAAAACAAGACTTATTACAAGTTGAACTCTGTATATCTGAAATGGGAATCCGATAACATGGCAGAAATAACATTTAGTTTGGGATTAAAAACATCCTAGAGTGTATCGAAGGGCTTAAGTATTCATGAATTTTATTTGTACACTTACATTATGTGTTGTGTTAGAAAAGGGAGAAAAAGGTAGTGCTTCACGTTTAGTTGCAAAGACTCCTGTCTCAGCCTTGTTACACAGGGGTTTAATGGTGCAGTGTGAAGCATTTAAGACAAAAAAGTTTTAGAGTCAGACCTGAGTAAGATCTGAGATTTCACACTTCCAGCAGTGTAACCCAGGACTAGTTTCTTTTTATTTTTGCTGAGGCACAATTTTATTTTTTTCTCTTTCTTCCATTTCATTGTAACCTTTTAAAAACTGTGATGAGATATGCATAATATTTTTCAGTGTAACCATTCAAACGTGTGGCTATCCATTCATCAGTAGCCTTAGATGCATTCACAATGTCGCCTAAATATTATCACTGCCTATATCCCCGATTTTTGTATCATCTCCAAAAACAACTTTGTAACTGTGAAAGAATAACCTCCTTCTCCTCCTCCACATGCTACCTGCAACCATGGTAACCTCTATTGTACTTTCTGTCTCTATGAATTTGCCTGTTTTAGGTAGCTCACGTAAGTGGAATCAGATATTTGTCCTTCAGTGTCTGGCATATTTCACTAAGCATGGTTTCAAGGTTCGTTCATGTTCTGGCATTTTTCAAGATTTCCTTCCTTTTTAAGGCTGAGTCGTATTCCATTGCATGCATATACCACACTTTGTTCATCTGTTCATCTGCTAAATAGTTGATTTGGTTGCCTCTGCCCCTTGGCTATTGTGAATAATGCCACCATGAACAGCTGTACAAACAGATATTCCAGTCTCTGATTTCAATTTTGTGGGTATATGCCAAAAAATTGAATTGTTGAGTCATATGGTAATTATATTTGTAGTGTTTTTGAGGAACTACCGTGCTGTTTCTACAGCGGCTGCACCATTCCTGGTAACAATGCATAGGTGTTCTAATTTCTCCACATTCTCACCAACAATTGTGATTTTCTGTTTTATTTTAAATAGCAACCATCTTAATGGATGTGAAACAGTAAGTTTGATTTGCACTTTCCCAGTAGTCAGTGATGTTGGGCATCTCCTCATGCACCTATTGCCATCAATATATCTTATTTGGAAAAATGGTGTGAAAGGTATACATTTTTCAAGGATGAAACATGACAATTATTAGGATGATTAGAAAATTTAGTGAAGAAAAAATATCATTATTATAGTTAACATTTTTTGGCACTTACTCCGTGCCAGGCTGTTACTAATGCTATAAGTGCATGATCTCAATTAACTTTCACTGTGAAGTTGAAGACTATGAAGGTGCCTTTATTATGATTTCTATTGTTCGCTCAAAGACATGGTATCTCAGGGTCATCAAGTATCTTGGCTTATGTTGCACAGCTTGTAAGTGGCAGAAGCCTGATGCAAATTAGGTCTGCCTGACTTCAAAGCATTTGGCTGTTAACTGCTATGCCATATTGTCTAATGCATGGCTTGTTACCTAATGGCCTGTCAATATATGTTAAAAATCCATTATCCCCATCCTCAACTGAACACACACACACACATATGCACACACATGTGCACATGCACACTCCTCAACTTTCAGGCATCATTTTCATCCTAGTATAAAATGACACCCACCCACCCCCTACCCAGGATTCCCAATCTTCAGTCATCTGTCATGTAATTTCATTCAGGTGCTTTGGAGAGGATTCCTTAAATTTATTTCCACCAAGAAAGCATATCTTAATTAGGTCTGTTGGGAGATAATTGTACATGGGTCTCTTGTATTTCTGTATCTATAGCAGGAGAAGCACTATGAAATTTATCTGGATTATATTTTGAAGGACATTTGTAAAGAAAATAATCTTGGAGGAGGAGATACAATGTCTTTCTTCCAGTATATTAAAGATGAGGTTTCAATTTGGGGGAAGAAGTCAGCACTTGATTGTAGCCCAGTTTAAAAGATCCAGGTTCTCGAAGATTGGAATTCCTCAGCTTTGACACAAAGTACTAAATTGGATAGCATCTGCCTGGGCTGCTTGGTGTTGCTGCCATGGGACATAAAGAGGTGAGGGAAACTGGTGCAAACATGAAGTGCATATTACTTGTCTTTTGTCTTTCCATGTGCAATGAAGGCCCAGAAGTCTTGGGTCTTCTGCCAGCATTCATGAAACTGTGGCAGGATCACCTGTTAGCTTGCAAGTGAGATAAAGCCTTAGACTAATTACTCTTCTTGTCAAGGTCTAACATTTATTAATAGCCCTCCATGCACACCAGGCAGCATGCTTTACCTATATCATTTCATTCATGCACTCTGAGATATTTACTGTTACCATCCTCATTATTCGGATAAGGACACAAAGCCTAAACAATTAACTTACTAGACTGTCTGATACAATGTGTTCCTCATAGGTCAAATGTAGATCCCACAACAGCTTGGTATATGGCATCTGATAACTTGAACAAAACATACCGTTTATCTGGCTAATACACATGAAGGTGTAGACTCATGAGCGCAAACGTTTTGTACCCTTCTACCATTGCTTGCACCTCAGGTGCCAATCTCTTTAACTTGGGTTATTAGAAATTTTAGTTAAAGTTGACAGTAATTAACTTAATAATTTTGAGCTTATTCCAGTTTAACCGTATATATGTAATTACTGGGACATTATGAAAGACTGCTGACATTAAGGAAATAGATATGAAAGCAGCATCCATATGCACTTGATTCTCACTTGAATTACACCCATTGCTCATATGCCAAGTGGGCTGTCTCACAACAACCCGCTTCTTGTATCAAATAATGCATGTGTTAGACCCCATAAAATATGAATTTCCAATCATGTAGGCCACCTCTGCACTGGAGAATCCTCTCTCTCAGCTTTAGGCTTTATATTTCAGTAGAGCATTTTAATACATATCTAGATGATTAAATATGAGCCTTCCCTGACAGTGTCCAGGTGGGAGAACCTATCAGGGTAGATAATTTGGAAGTGGAGAACCAACATTTTTGGCAGCCTCCACTGACATGCCCCAACTTGTGTGGTCAACTGTCCTTGGTTTGAGATGCTGAATGTGTGGAAATTGCTTTAATGCCTTTGAAATGTCCAAAATGCCAAATATTACTTAAAATGTAAAGCTTCTTCATAGTTAACAAAGCGACATTGACCTTCCGCTTTGTAAACTCCATGTAAATTACAACACAAATGTAAGGTATTATTATACTCACATTTATTGACAATGAAACCTTTTACTAGGTGTTTTTGGTTCATATTGAAAGAGACTTTGAGAGCCATTAATGGATATTAAAGAGGTGTAATTTAAATATGTCTACATAATAAAAGCATGAAATTAGAAGTATATTATCTTTTTATGAGATTTGTATATTTCTGATGGCCTTATATTGAATTGCAGTCACTAATCATCAGAGAAATGCAAATTGAAACCACAGTGAGACATCATCTTGCAGCATCAGAATGACTATTATTAAAAAGTCAAAGAGTAACAGATGCTGATGAGCATGTGCAAAATAGGAACACTTGTATACTGTTGCTGGGAATGTAAATTAGTACAATCTCTATGGTAAAATGTATGAAGATTTCTCAGAGAACTAGAAATAGATCTACCTTTTGATCTAGCAGTACCCCTACTGGATATCTACCCGAAGGAAAAGAAATTGCTGTATCAAAAAGAAACCTGCATTTGTATATTTATCACAATAAGAAAAGGAAAAGTACAGAAAATGTGATATATGTATGTGTGTGTGTGTGTATATATATCTCATATTTCGTGGCGATATATATATATCTCTCACATTTCATGGCGATATATATATCTCACATTTCATGGCTATATATATATATCACATTTCATGGTGTATGTATATATTCAGCCATTAAAACAGGGTGAAATAATGTTTCTTGCAGCAACATATTAATATATGGGACTAGAGGTCATTATCTTAAGTGAAACAACTCAGAAACAAAGTCAAATACTGCATGTTATCACATATAAGTGGACCTAAATAATGTGTAGAAATGGACATACAGTATGGAATAATAGACCCTAGAGACTCAGAAGGGTGAGAGGGGGTTGGGAGCTGTGAAATTACCTAATGGTTACAATGTACATTATTTGGGAGATAGTTACACTGAAAGCCCTGACTTCACCACTATGCAACATATTCATGTAGCATAACTGCACTTGTGCCCCATAAATTTATACAATTTTTTAAAAATGAAAGAGCTGGAGCTTTCCCTTGGCTCCTTTTCCTGGAAGCTTTCTCACATCCTACTGTGTGAAATATGGATGCTTTGGGGAACCTGAGGATGAAGGTATAGCTGTACCTTAAGGATGCCGAAGCTGTTTATTTCTGTCAGGAGACTGAGCCTGTAAGGTTTTTAATAGAAAAATGCGAACTAACCTAGCAGCCCTGGACCTCGTGCTTCTGTACTTTTACATGGGAGAAAAAGAAACTTTCTATCTTGCTTTTGCAAAAAAAAAAAAAAAAAAGAGAGAGAGAGAGAAGCATTTTATTTGTACAGATGGTGTTGGGGAGCTTGACTGCAATATTCTCTTCACCTAATCACTAATAAAATAAATGCAGGAAAGCTAAAAGTCCACATGACTATCTCTAGCGTCAGCTAAATCAAGAAGGCTGGGCAGGGGCAGAAGACAATGCTATACATTTCAACAATTGCTGATCAGGGAAACAGAGATGAGGTTGAGTCATCAATCCTATTCCTCGCCTGATTGCTCAAGTTCACTAAAGTCTGAGAGTTCTCACCAATATTCCCAAATCTGAACTGAAGTGAAATCGGTGGTATCCCAAGCTGACCTGAACTAGCTCCTGGGAAAGGACCAGTGAAGTGGGAAACAGGAACCAGAGGGTAATTCTCTGTGAATGCATCAGGTTCTCCAGGGCTAACAGGAATGGTGTTAAAATGGAACTCACTCCTCCCTCTCTGGGAATGAGCTAAATCTTAATACTAAACAGAGTGAATCCTGCACAGCAAATTAAACAAATTCTCAAAAAGGGAGCAGAGCCAAGGTATGCCAGCCATGAATGAATTGACCATAAACTGAGCGCTTCAGCATGGGGAATCCTCAAGAAATGTTCAGTCTTCAAAATGTAGCTGATAGGGGAAAACAAGTAAGTCTCATATGCAAATAAGTAGAAAGATAGACTCACAGAAACTGACCTGCATAATGTCATAAAAGTGAAAATCTGGACAGCATTGGCAAGATGAAAAGGAACAGAATGCAAACTATAATCGTAATTCGAGCCAGTAGGTAGGTAGGCAGGAACAAATTGATGGAACGTAGCAAGGAGTCTGGAAGAAAATGTAACCTAAGACAGAAGAAAATTCTTGATACTTTATGCTAAGAAATACATGAACATGGCTGGGCACGGTGGCTCATACCTGTGATCCCAGCACTTTGGGAGGCTGAGGTGGGTGGATCACGAGGTCAAGAGATTGAGACCATCCGGGCCAACATGGTGAAACCCCATCTCTTCTAAAAATACAAAAAAATTAGCTGGGCATGGTGGCACATGCCTGTAGTCCCAGCTACTTCGAAGGCTGAGGCAGGAGGATCACTGAACCTGGGAGGTGGAGGTTGCAGCGAGCTGAGATTGCGTCACTGCACTCCAGCCTGATAACAGAGCGAGTCTTAAAAAACAAACAAACAAACAACAACAACGACAAAAAACCATGAACATGAGTTAAACTGGAGCCCCTGTCACTCACCAAAAAGAACACAACAAGGAAAAGAGATGAACAAAGAGAGTGAGAAACTTGAACAAAAAATATTGAAGACTAAGACAATATAATCTCAAAATGACTAAGTAAAATTGACAAGCGTATAGAACAAATATAACTGAAAACTGACTTATCTATATGGAAGACAGGCATATATAACCACAGCCAATGAACAGACAAGAAAAATGTAAAGCAGAGAGAAAAGATAATAGTTTTTCAGAGCTTAGAAAGATGAGCCAACATAATAATCCATTGCCTGTGAGACAGAAAAGCCTACATATGAAATTTCAAAAGGGATTAAAATATAATAGAATAAGCCCTGATTTATCCCAAGATAATGCCTAGTTAGATTATTTTCTTTGCACAGATTTAAAAAAGTATTTTCACAATTTACATACAGTAAAATTCCCTTTTTGAGGCGCAGTTTTGTGAGTTTTGACAAATGCATAGAGTAACTACCACCACAATTAGATACAGAACAATTTCCTTATCCCAAAATTTCTTTTGTGTTACTCATTTATAGTTAATTCCTATCTATTTTTTCAATCACTGGCAACTCTGTCCATATAATTTTGTTACCTGTTCCTACAATTCTGACTTTTTCAGAATGTCATATGAATGAAAATGGACACTCTTGAGTGTGAATTCTTTCACTTAGCATAATATATTTGAGAATCATTCTTTCGTTAATATTTCTTCATATTTTTGCTCAGTGACATTCAGTTGTATCTTTGTTTCATCATTTGTTTATTCCCTTGTTGAAAGACATTTATGTTATTTTCAGTTTCCAGATGATTACACACACATACACATACACACACACACACACTCCCAGATATATATATATAAAATCTGTAATAGATATGTGATATATATCTGTAATATATATGTTAGATACAGATATCTGTTATATATACCTGTGATATATATGTATAGGCACACACATATATATAAAGCTCTTATGCACATTAGCATACTGGTTTTTGTGTGAACATATAGTTTGATTTATCTTCGGTAAAGATCTAGGAGTGGAATTGCTGGGTCAGATGATACATGCATGTTTAACTTTATGAGAAACTGCCTTACTATTTTGCATCACTCTCAGCAGTGAGTGAGAGTTCTTGTTATGCCACAGTCGTGACAGCATTTGGTAGTATGAGATGTTTTTGTTTGTTTTAAAAATTGTAGCCATTCTAATATATGTGTAGTTGTATGTTGTGGTTTTAATTTACATTTGCCTAGTGAATAATGGTGTTGAACATATGTTTGTGATGATTTGCCATCAGTATGTATTATTTGATAAAGTCTCTGTTTTTGTCCATTTTAATCAGGTCATTTCTTTCCTTATCATTTCATTTTGAAAGTAGTTATTGTTAAGTCTGAAACTGAGAGAGATCCGAGACCTTATCCTATTGTGAGCTAACAATGTAGTCTGCCACATATACACACACACACACACACACACAATATATGATATATATATCACATATATATCTCATATATAGATGTCTCATATCTCATATATAGATGCCTCATGTCTCATATATTGATGTCATATATATAGATGTCATATATATGTCATATATATAGATGCCATGTGTGTGTGTGTATATATATAACATCTATATATGAGACATGAGGCTTTCTGGAGCAGAAAAGCAGACAGCTTATTGCTTTTGGCAAAAACAGCCAGAGCAGCATCTTAGTGCTGCTCCTTGAGCCCCCATGGGGTGATATAGTGAGAATCAGAGGTCTCCCTCCACAAGTCATCTGTATTAGAGGGTACAATGTAGGAGAAGATGATGGATACAGTATCTCTAGCTTCCAAGGCATTTTCTATTCAAATAGAGCCCCTGCATAAGAAACCTGTACTGTGCAGAAATACGAAAATCTTCAATGAGAATTTTCTCCCAATAAGCATATATTCTAGATACAAGTCTTTTTTTGTTGTTGTTAGGTATGTGATTTGAGAATATTTTTCCCAATCTGTGGCTTGTCTTATTTATTTATTTAGATAGCATCTTTTTTTTTTTTTTTTTCTTTTTTGAGACGGAGTCATGTTCTGTTGCCCAGGCTGGAGTGCAGTGGCGCAATCTCGGCTCACTGCAAGCTCCGCCTCCCGGGTTCACACCATTCTCCTGCCTCAGCCTCCCGAGTAGCTGGGACTACAGGCGCCCGCCACCACTCGCGGCAAATTTTTTGTATTTTTAGTAGAGACAGAGTTTCACTGTGTTAGCCAGGATGGTCTAGATCTCCTGACCTCGTGATCTGCTCGCCTTAGCCTCCCAAGGTGCTGGGATTACAGGCGTGAGCCACCATGCCTGGTCTAGATAGTACCTTGACAGAGCAAATATTTTAATTTTATAAATTATGATTTATTCTTTTCTTTCATGGATTATGGTTTTGGTGTTCTGTATAAAAAAAACTTTGCCTAACTGTAGTTCTTGAAGATTTTCTCCTTTTTTTCCTAAAGTTTTATAATTGTTCATTTTACGCTTACATCTATTAACAATTTTGAGTTAACATTTTGTATAAAACATTAAATTTAGTTAGGATTCACTTTTTTGATAGCTGATTATTCCACCAAAATTTGTTGAATTGCCTGTGTAGGAAAAATCAGTTGAACATATATATGTGGGTTTCTTTCTGGGTCCTATTCAATTTCATTGATCCATTTATCAACACTTTTGCCAATTCCACATTGTCTTAATATGGTAGCTTTTACTAGGTAGTCTTGAAACCAGGTATTTTGAGTCCACAAACTTTGTTATTTTAAAGTTGTTTTGGCTATTCTCATTCCCTTGACTTTCTGTCAAAATTTTAGAATAAATTTGTTGATATTTACAATAAACTCTACTGGACCTTTGAGGTATTGTAGACTCTATAGATCAATTTTTAGGAACATTGATATCTTACTAATATTGTCTCCAGGCTGGACACTGTGGCTCATATCTGTAATATCAACACTTTGGGAGACTGAACAGGGAGGATTGCTTGAGCCCAGGAGTTTGAGATCAGCGTGGCAAGACTTCCTCTCTACAAAAATGAAAAACAAAAACAAAAACAAAAACAGAAAAACTTAGCTGGGCCCAGTGCCACATGCTTATACTCCTTGATGCTTGGAAGTTTGATGGGGGAGGGTTGTTTGAGCCCAGGAGTTCAAGGTTGCAATGAGCTGTGATTCCATCATGGCACTCCGGTTAGGTGACAGAATGATACCCCGTCTCTAATATATATGTAATTTAAAAAAAAAAAAAACAAAAAACAAGAAAAATATTGTCTCCTGTTCTATGAAGATGGAATACCTCTTTATTTAATTAGGTTTTCTTTGATTTCTGTCCTCAATATTTGTTACTTCCAGAATTCTTGCACATTTTTTATTTGATACACTAGAATTCATTTTGGTGGCATAATGTTACTTATCTTTTATTTCCAATATTTCATTGAAAATATATTGAAATATAACTTTTTTGGATTCTGTGGCTTTGCTATGTTACCATATTACTTCGAGGAGCTTTTTTGTGGATGCCTTTGAATTTCCTATGTAGATATGGTGTCTTGTATTAATAGCAACAATGTTCTTTCTTTCTTTCTAGTATTTATATATCTCCCTCTTTTTTTTCAGCCTTTTATTGCACTGGCTGAGATGTTTATTATAATGTTGAATAGGAATGATGTATAATGGACTTCCTTCCTTTGGTCTTGAACTTAGGAGAAATCATTCAGTCTTTAAACTTTAATTATAATAGTAGTCTAAGTTTTGTTTTCTTTTGGTGTGAGTTGCATGATCAGGTTAAGGAAGTTCCCATCTCTTTTAGTGTTCTGAGATTTAACCTGTCAAATCTGTCAGTTTTTATATATATTTTGATACAGTCCTGATTTTACTTAGTTTCTTACTATGTTGATTTATTGATTTTAAAATATTAAATCATTTTTGAATTACCCGGATAAAATATACTTGGTAATATATTTGGTATTACCATTTTTATGTAGTGTTGTTTTAGGTGTTCTAATATTTTTTGTGCATTTTTGTGTCTGTGTTCAACAGGAATATTTGTCTGTCATTTTCTTTTATTAAAATGCCTTTGTCCTTTTTTATTAGGAAGATTTTTTGGCCTCATGAAATTGAGAAATGTCTTAGAAGAGAATTTGTAGAATTGTTCTTATTTGTTCTTTAAATTGTTAGAATTCTTCAGTGAAATGATCGAAGTCTGGAGTTTTATTTGTTGGAAAGTTTTTAACACACGTTAATTCTTTAGTAGATACAGAACTCTTCAGGTTATCTATTCTTGAGTATGTTTTGCTAATTTACCTCACTCAAGGAATTGGTACATTTCCTCTATAGACACAGAGTGATTTGTATTTTTCTCTTATTATTATTCTTTCAACGTCCGTAAGGTCGCAGTGGTATTCCTTGTGTATTCTTGATATTGATCATTGTGATAACTCTTTTTGTTTTGGTCAATCTGTCTAGAGTCTCATCAACTTTATTATTTTTCTATTAAAGCAGCTTTTGATTTAATTGATTTTCTCTTTTGCTTTTCAGTTTTCTATTTCAGTAATACCAACTTATTATTGACAACATTGATATGTTTATTATGTATTTCCTTCTGCTTGCTTTAGGCCTAAATTGCTCCTCATTTTCTAGTTTCTTTTTTTTAAAATTTATTAATTATTATTATTATACTTTAAGTTCCAGGGTACATGTGCATAACGTGCAGGTTTGTTACAAATGTATACTTGTGCCATGTTGGTGTGCTGCCCCATCAACTTGTCAGCACCCATCAACTCGTCATTTACATCAGGTATAACTCCCAATGCAATCCCTCCCCCGTCCCCCCTCCCCATGATAGGCCCCGGTATGTGATGTTCCCCCTCCCGAGTCCAAGTGATCTCATTGTTCAGTTCCCACCTATGAGTGAGAACATGCGGTGTTTGGTTTTCTGTTCTTGTGATAGTTTGCTAAGAATGATGGTTTCCAGCTGCATCCATGTCCCTACAAAGGACACAAACTCATCCTTTTTATGGCTGCATAGTATTCCATGGTGTATATGTGCCACATTTTCTTAATCCAGTCTGTCACTGATGGACATTTGGGTTGATTCCAAGTCTTTGCTATTGTGAATAGAGCCGCAATAAACATACATGTACATGTGTCTTTATAGCAGCCTGATTTATAATCCTTTGGGTATATACCCAGTAATGGGATGACTGGGTCATATGGTACATCTGGTTCTAGATCCTTGAGGAATCGCCATACTGTTTTCCATAATGGTTGAACTAGTTTACAATCCCACCAACAGTGTAAAAGTGTTCCTATTTCTCCACATCCTCTCCAACAAATCCCACCAACAGTGTAAAAGTGTTCCTATTTCTCCACATCCTCTCCAACACCTGCTGTTTCCTGACTTTTTAATGATTGCCATTCTAACTGGTGTGAGATGGTATCTCATTGTGGTTTTGATTTGCATTTCTCTGATGGCCAATGATGATGAGCATTTTTTCATGTGTCTGTTGGCTGTATGAATGTCTTCTTTTGAGAAATGTCTGTTTATATCCTTTGCCCACTTTTTGATGGAGTTGTTTGTGTTTTTCTTGTAAATTTGTTTGAGTTCTTTGTAGGTTCTGGATATTAGCCCTTTGTCAGATGAGTAGATTGCAAAAATTTTCTCCCATTCTGTAGGTTGCCTGTTCACTCTAATGGTAGTTTCTTTTGCTGTGCAGAAGCTCTTTAGTTTAATTAGATCCCATTTGTCAATTTTGGCTTTTGTTGCCGTTGCTTTTAGTGTTTTAGACATGAAGTCTTTGCCCATGCCTATGTCCTGAATGGTACTACCTAGGTTTTCTTCTAGGGTTTTTATGGTATTAGGTCTACCATTTAAGTCTCTAATCCATCTTGAATTAATTTTCGTATAAGGAGTAAGGAAAGGATCCAGTTTCAGCTTTCTACTTATGGCTAGCCAGTTTTCCCAGCACCATTTATTAAATAGGGAATCCTTTCCCCATTTCTTGTTTCTCTCAGGTTTGTCAAAGTAGCTTAGGTTATTTATTTTGGGGCTTTCTTATTTTCTGATATGACCCAATACTGTAAATTTTCTGTAAATATTAATTTAGCTGTCCCACATATCCTGATAGATTTTATTTTAATTTAGATTTAGATCAAAATACTTCATAGTTTCCTTTTGGATGTCTTAGTTGACCCATATATATATATATGCACATATAAATGTAATGTGTGTGTGTATATATATATATGAATGTAATGTCTTCTTGGAGAATTGACCCTTTTATTCATCAAGTAATGGTCCTCCATATCCCTAGTAATTTTCCTGTTTTATAGTGAAATTTGACTGATATTGATGTAGCCATTCCATCATTCTTTGGTGTTTATATAGTTTAACTTTCTCCTTTATTTTACTTTTAACCTATCCATGTTATTATATTTAAAGTGCATTTCTTGAAGACATTGCATAGTAGGGCCTTTTTCTAAGTGAAATCTGACAATCCATTTTGTTCACTTGTTGTTGTTAGATCATTTACATACAGTAATTATTGACATGGTTTTATTTAGGTTTAGCTTTTTTATTAGTTAGATTTTTTTCCCTCCATTTTTGTTCCAGTGTTCCCACTTTCCTGCTTTTTGGATGAATTATTTGAATATTTTTCTCATTCTATTTTAATATAATTATTGGCCTTTTGGGATATGTATTATATATTATACCCACACAAATAAATATACACACACAGTTTGTATATGTGTTTATATGATGTTACTCTACATAAATATACATTTCTAACTTTTCACAGTCTACTTAAAAGTTAATACATTTTTTTACTGCAAACAAAATCAGGATGTCTTCCAACCATATAGATTGTTTATTTTCCCCTTTATCTTACAATTTTAATAGATATTCTATCTATATACATTGAAAACTCCACCATGTATTTTAATTTTAACTTTCACACTAATACACGTTAAAATCAAAGAAAAAGTCTACTATATTCATTCAGTATTTACCATTCTGTTGCTTTGCCTTCATTTTGGAAGTTTGAGGCTTCTCATTAATATTATTTTTCTTTCATTTGAAGTACTTCTGTTAGCATTTCTTTCAGAACAGATTTACTCTTGAGGAATTATTTCAGACTTTCTTCATCTGAGAATATCTTTATTTTGTCTTCCTTCTTAAAGAATATTTTTATTGGGTTTAGTATTCTGGACTGATCTTTTCTTTAGCACTTTAAGTATATTGTTTTATGGTCTTCCTGCCTCCATAGTTTCTGATGAAAAATTCAGAGTCATGATTATTTTATTCCTTTATATGTAATGTGCCATTTTTTTTGTGGCTCTTTTCAGACATTTGGTTATGAAGTTTCTATTCTTTGTATAGAATCTATTCTTTGTATTGAATTGGTAGATTCAAGTGATTTTCCATTGAGTCCTGAACATACTGTGACATAGATCTTTCAAAAATCCTCTGAATGATATTGCTTGTTTTAAAGGCAAGCAATCAACTTAGGTTTGGACTGTGAGTGTTGTCTCACCTTCTGTGGGTAATTGATCCAATGTCAGTTATGTTTTGAAAACCTTTGTTATGCTGTATTTGACTGTCCTGAAAATGCATCACTCTTCTGTTATTCTGGAAGTTAGGTGGTATTTTACATCATATTTTTACTTTCAAAGCCTTTGACATACTTCCTTGGGTCTATTACATGCATGTTCTACTTAGCAGTAAGCTCAGAAATTTTGTTAGTTTATTCGCAGAATTAAGCAATTCTTGTTTCCCTCCAAGATTCACCTCAAAGTCTGCAGCTCTCAAGGTCCTCTTACAGTTCTGAGGCCAGAGAGATAGTTTTTTTCCTTTGGCTTTTAGGTGCCTGGGCTGCCACTACCATTATCATCACAGGAGTGCATTTTGCCACCGGGAAAGACAAGGTGAGAAAAAAGAAGAGGGAAAAAGATAAACAAACAAACAAATAAATAAGTAGGGATTCCCCCACACTGTGTGGTTCATGGGTGCCCCCTTTCCCAGTGATCTACTAGAAATATTTTTCTCGTGCCTTTTAAAAAAATTTTTATACCTGCTACACGTGTTTTAATTAGTCCACCCTCATGTCACAGTTGGGTGTTAAGGAAATAATTTAAAAAAGTACTTTCCCTCATACTGCTTGTTCTTTTTTTTTTTTTTTTGGACTTCTGTGTCTCATTTGTCTGCCAATGTTTACTTTTGAGAGGTAATTTTCCTTTTGTATTTCTGTTCAGAGATTTTAGCCATAATCAGTGAAAGAGGTTGGCAATAGCAGGCTTATAGCGTTTTGGCCACAGCAGAAGCCCAGGTTAGGATATTAAACTTATAAATTAAAGAACGTGTTAGCTATACAGCCATGAGATGCTGGCCACTTAATAGGAGAATATTGGGCCAGCTCCTGTCATCTCTATTTCAACAGATTATTCTTAAAAAGGAGAAAATATCTACACATATCAGAGGAGAAGAGAGTAGGATACAAAATAATATATATTTAGCCAAGCTGTCATTTAGGAAGCAGGAAGACGATATTAGTAATGTCCGTAAAAAAATCAAGAAAATTGTTGCCACTATCCATCTTCAGTAAAATTATTCTTAGACAAGATAAAGCAATATGAGGAACTCTGAAATGTTATAGGAATGAGCTATGTGAAAAAGGTAGTCAGCACTTAAAACATCAACAAAGAAATACAGAATGAACAATTATGGATATTATGGTTATGAAATAAAATAAAGCATAAATATTAACATTGTTTATTGAAGACAGTATGTGTTATATGATTGCAATTTAAAAAATATGTGTATCAATCTATCCATTAATATACCTATCTATATTTAAATTTGCATGTGCATATACACATGTAAATTTATACACATGTAAATTCACACATACTACACACAGAGATGTTAGAATTGAAGCTTTATAATGTTGATTATGAAAAGTAATTATTGTTTTTATAATTACATAAAACACTTTAATATCAAAAAATTAACTATTTTTATTTGAGCTGGTGGTTTTACATGTGTTTTTTTGAAGACACATTTATATTTAAATCTGATGCTTAACCTGTAAACGTGAAGCGTTTTATATGGAAAAATAAACAGCTGATGGTAATAGATAATAGAGGAATATCTAGGAATATACAATATTTTCTGAGATTATAGATAATATTTCACTAGAAAAACATGAATTCAATGGAAATAGAATCTTTGTTATTAAAAAATATTGGAGCTATTCTATGGCTATAGAATACAGGTTATGATGGGCTCATCATTTTTCATTATAGAATTGGTAATTCAAGTGCAGCAAAGTTTGAACATAATCAAAGGTGCACTGAGTTCATCTGACTGCCTCATTACCTGTTTGCATCCTGTACAACAAGTAGAGTGCCCAATATTGTAAGCTCTCAATTAACTGAATAGGGTTTGTTCGCTAACATCAGGTTTTATAAATTTCTCTCTAACTTGAGTTTGAGTAGTATCAGAGATAGTGTGGAGTAAGTGATATCCTCCCTGTATCTTCCCGTTCTTCTAGGATAGGGGACCCTGTCTGGCATTCCAGCATGAATGTATGTATCTGGAATAAGCTGTTGAAAGATAAAAGTAGATACTTTGCTATTTTGTGTAGAGGATTAGTTATTTGTATTATGTTTGACATTTATTTCTTTCTTTGCTTGTTGATGCCCTACATCATCGTCTGAATGATTTGAGGCATCTATAATGAATACATACATTATCTGTCCACTTTTTATCTCTCTCTTTGTTTCCCATAATCTTACAATTTGAGATATTATCAATAAATTACATGTCAATATGAAAATAGACATAAATGATAACAATCAAGAACACTGAGATTATAGGGATAAAGGAATATGAAAAACATTGACAGTTAGGAAGAAATAGAAACATCCAGAATTTCCATGAATACTGCTGATATGACACAGTAAAATCCAAGACACACTGCCCGGTATGCAAAGCATATTTAATGGCTTTTCAATTGAGTGATGGTGACTGATTCCATGCATCCATGAGCTGAGGGATATTTATTACAACAAAGATCTGTTCTTCTGGGGTTTGCTTATTTGAGCATCTGATTTACTGAGCACATCTATATCCATTACTTTCTACTGACCTTGTATTGACAGTTTTAGACCTGCTGAGTCTAAGGCTGACATAGACCAACACTGCAGCCTAGTTAGCAAGGTTTATCTAAGGCCAACTGAGTGCTGAACAGAGGGGCCTGACCTTTGGTGCAAATTCGGAAATGTAAGGTCAGTCAAAGACTCAGTACTGAACATTAAGCCAAATGAACCAGCTGTGGAAAGGGTTAGGCTCAAACTGTGAAGCCACGAGTTCTTCCACCAGTGGTGCTGAGCTGAGGACATAGATGCTACGAGTCAGACCCAGGAGGATTCACCACAAGGCTACAGTTCATATCAACTATCTGTAGACTCTTAAATACAATTCAGGCTTACAAACCCAGGATCCCTTTCAGAATCCCAATCACCTAAGGTTAGGCTAGTTTTTAAGCTCTTTTGCTCTAGAATTTTATGTTGAAAACTCATGATGAGACTTTGTTATTTTTATTTTTAATTTTCATTTTGAGACGGAGTCTCATTCTGTCACCTAGACTGGAGTGCAGCGGTGCGATCTCGGCTCACTGCAACCTCCGCCTCCCGGGTTCCAGTGGTTCTCCTGCCTCAGCCTCCCAAGTAGCTGGGGCCACAGGCACCCGCCACCACGCTCAGCTAATTTTTGTATTTTTAGTAGAGATAGGTTTTCACCATGTTGGTCAGGCTGGTCCGAACCCCTGGTCTCAAGTGATCCGCCCGCCTCGGCCTCCAAAAGTACTGGGATTACAGGTGCGAGCCACTGCACCTGGCTTAATTAGACATTTTTATTCAGGGATCTACAAAAATATTTCTGAGAAGGTGCACTCTGCTATAAGGTATCTTGTAAAAAAGAAAATGAAAACAATCTTTGCCCAAAATGTTACACACTTAGATTTAATGTAGTCCCATTTGGTGCAGCAATTTATTTCCTCCTCCACTCAAAGCACCCCTGTGTGCTAGGCATTGTCTAAGGCATGAGAGGAGCTGGATGCGGGCACATTACTCAAAGCCATACAAAACATTAATACAGGTGGATAATCTATTATTTGAAATGTTTGGGACCAGTAGTATTTCAGATTTCGGATTTTTGTTTTCAGATTTTGGAATATTTGCATTACACTTACTGGTTGACCATCTCAAATCTGAAAATTACAAATCCAAAATACTCCAATGAACATTTCCTTTGAATCTCATGTTAGCATTCAAAATGTTTTAAATTTTGGAAACTTGGATTTTGGATTTTCAGATTAGGATGACTCAGCCTGTACCAGACTGAACAGAAAATGTAGCAACATGCTAAGGAACTCATAAATAGGACAAATAAGATTTAGTTGTGATCATAAACGGGAAGATATTGCTGATAAGGACCATGAAATCTGGAAGATCCAACTTTTTCATAATAGCACATGTCCCTTAGAAAGCATGTATTATATGCCAACTTCTGGGTACTCGCCACAGACTATTTTATTTATTTTTAACAAATTTTACAGATGGAAAAACAGAAAAAGATTAATTCTCCCGATATATAGCAAAACTTCAATGATGTAGCAGAACCAGAATTCACATGCACAGCTTGAGGAAGTTCCATCAAGCTTCTTAGATACTTGTAGAAAATAAACTGTGTGATCATTACACGTTACACAGGGCTAGTCATTTAGTAGGAGCTTAATACATTTCTCTTACACTGCAAATCCATCTTTCTCTCTTTGTTTAATGAATGAGTGTAACAATCACTGTGGAAAATAGAGGAGAGTCAAAAAAAGAAAAATATATGTCTAAAAAACAGAGTAAACGATTGAGTTTACATAGCTTCCTTTTGTTCTCCCCTAAACTGTGGAAATGTCCAGGTGAGGTTGGTGAGTAAGAGAAGCTGAAAAGTGAAAACATCAAGGATTCTTATAAATTAGGGTGATGGCCAGCTTATCCATTGCCACAGTTGACCCAGCGGTCTATGAGCTCTACTTTGGCAATTTGCTCTTTAGAGATCTTTTCTGTGCATGGGCTTCTTGCCTGAGGTTGGATCTGTTCCACATGGCCTTGCCACTTAAATGTGACACCAGGCCATCTGATACACCCAGATAAAGAGCAACAAAGTAATCAGATGAGTTTGTAATCTCAATGCACAGTAAGAAAACATCTGGCTATTGTAGATGATTTAAACTAGTCTATGATATTAGTATCAGTCTTCATCCCATGATATTTCCGGGACACAGACAGGGGAATTTCGCACACTGTTACTGATCTATTTACTAATATATAAACAAATTTTCCTGTGCGCTTCTGGATGATCATAGCACGGAGACTTGATTTATAGTGTTTTGGCAAGACCTCCAATGTCCCAGATTGAACAAGTGAGTACTGACTTAGTGTGACTGTACTGGAAGTCTGTGAAGAGCTGGAGATAAATTGAAATGTCACCAGGATGAATGGATGCCTATCTGCTACCCTTCACTTCCTCTCTCCTTAGCCATGAAGCTTTGCTAATTAAATTGACCTTCCTATATTTGATAATCTGAATATAAATATTGACATTATGCTCAGTATTGTGAGACAAATAAACAAGGAGGATTTAGGCTACTAATGTCAATATCATAAATAATTGATTGCAAAAATAATGAGGATAGTAGTACTTGTAGTAGTAGAAGTAATTACAATAGTATTAGTAGCAGCAAGAATAATCTTAGTGTTCATAATAGCCTGATTGTTGGGTAGGGGATGGGCACTTTGATGTTCCTTACAGAACGTTTGCTTAGGGATGAATGAAAGCTCAGGCAGAAGAGTATCATGTGGCCACAGCTCGGATATGGTATTTTATAGTTACTCAGAGTGGCCTCTGATTCAATCTTCTTATCCCCAGTTAATTCCTACCATACGAACACTATAAATTCACTCTTTTAATAACAAGTCTTGGGAGGGCTAACTCTCTGGACCATTACCCTTCACTAGAATGGGAACTACCTGTGGACAGGGGCTGGGTTTTATTCACCATGGTATACCTAGGGGACACCCAGTATAAACCCTGGCACACAAATGGGATTGATGCACATTTCTTGAATAAAGGAACCAATTATACCAGTCACTAATGTCAGAATAATTATGATATGGTCAACTTATTTCCTCATGTTACCTCCACAACAGCCAAGTTTCCAAGGAATAGGTAGAGCATGGGAGATTCCAGGCACAGGGCTCTTGGTCTTAGGGAGCAAAGTTTAGCTACAGGAACATGGTGAGGGATTGAAGAAGGCCACGGGAAAGCCAAAAGGGACAATCATCTGGGAAAACTGAGTTCCAGATTTTGCAACAATGGTGGCCATTTATTTAGTCAACACTTTAGTAGGTACAGAAAATGCTGCTAAGCGCTCTATCCTATTTTATCTTTCCAGTGAATAGATGAAAGCAGATTATTATTCCAATTTTATAGTTAAAGATTCCAGAGTTTATAGAGGCGAATCGTTTTGCTCCAGGAAACAAGGCTATATAATGAGAGCTAATACATATATATATGTGTGTGTGTGTGTATATATATACACAGATCTAATATATAAAAATATATATTCAGATCAAATATATCTATATCTATATCTATATCTATCTATCTCTCTCTATATATATTCAGATCGAATTGATTCCAGTGCTCTGAACTGAAAGCACAGGTTACACTGAGTCATTAGCTAGATATTTATTTTTATACTGTCCATTGTTTCTGACTTTCTCATCAATTAATAATAATATTAACTAACTATTTAATGGTTTTCAAACACAGTATCATGTAATTTCCTGAATCTTCACATTTAATCCTCGTAACAAACCTTCAAATTCAGTATTATTATCCCCATGCAGCAGGTACAGAACTAAAGAACAAAGTTGAACAGTTTGACCAAGATCGTGCAGCTTGTAAGCAGTCAACTTGGCACTTGTGACCTGGCTGTCTGATACTAGAACAAGTACCTTTCTTAATCACTGCGATTCATTGATTCTTGCATTGAACTAATTTTTGGAGACTATATGCTAGGTAATGGAAAAGCAGTGGTGAAACAACCGTCAAAATCCCTTCTCCAAAAACAATACACAAAACGGGTCAAGCATATCTGTTTGATGGTCATAAGTACTACAGAGACAAAATTGGGAAAGGGTAAACGGAGGTTACAGTTGGAATACTGGTAATAACCTCGTTTTGCCAGGATAAGAAGGTTCCAGTTGAGGGAGTCATACAGATACCTACGGTGAGTATATATTGGGCCAAGGGAAAATCAAGTAAAAAATCCTTCGGATGAGACTGGGCCTGATGAAGGAAGGAAATGGGTGATTGTATGGAGTGAACATGGGGCGGATGGTAGGAGATGGTGTTAGAAAGATAACAGGAGACCAGATTGTATAAAACTTTGCCAGCCACTGAAGGATTTGAGTTTTTATGTTGAGTGACATCAGAAGCCACTGGAGAATCTTTTTTTTGGAGACGGAGTCTCGCTCTGTCGCCCAGGCTGGAGTGCAGTGGCCCGATCTCAGCTCACTGCAAGCTCCGCCTCCCGGGTTCACGCCATTCTCCTGCCTCAGCCTCCCAAGTAGCTGGGACTACAAGCGCCCGCCACCTTGCCCGGCTAGTTTTTTGTATTTTTTAGTAGAGACGGGGTTTCACCATGTTAGCCAGCATGGTCTCGATCTCCTGATCTCGTGATCCGCCTGTCTCGGCCTCCCAAAGTGCTGGGATTACAGGCTTGAGCCACCGCGCCTGGCCGCCATTGGAGAATCTTATGAGAGGAATAACACTATCTCATTATCACAGTGGATAGTGTGTTGTCAACAGAGCAGTGAGAGGTAACAATGGAAACACAGAGACCAGACAGGAGGCTGTGCCATGAAATGATGGCTTGGACGAATAAAGGTGTCAGGGTGGAAAGTAGTCATATATTAATGTAGTTTTTTAAATAGATGAGATTTTGTTATGAATTGAATATGGAGTAAGGAAGAAAGAGAGCAGTCAAAGAGCAACTAGAAGATGAAGAGACTCCGGGGAGAACAGTGTGGGAAGATGAGTAGGTTTATGTCAGATGTCTTTATGTCTATTAGATGTCTACTAGACATCCCAGTGGAGATATCAAAAGGGTAATGGCGTACAGGCATTTGAAATTCAAGGGAGATGTGTGGGTCAGAGATGTAAATATTAAAGTCATCAGAATATAGTTGTTATTGAAAGCCATTAAATCAGGATCACCAGGCAAGTAAGTTTAGATAGAGAAAAGAAAAAAAGTGCCGCTTTCAGAGTTACTTTGGTAACTAAGATGTTACCAAATAGGATGATAGGAATTCTCTGTAGTGCTTTTGCAACTTGTCTGTGCGTCTAAAGTTAGTTGAAAATCAAAAATTTTGAAAACATGTTCCCACATGTGGACATACTCCCTTGGGTTGGATCTGGCCTCTTCAGAAGGAAATAAGATATTTGCTTATTTTGATTTGAACCCCAGACTTTATTCAGGAAGCTTATACTTGAATTATCTTCTTGAACATCTCATCACTTCATCAGCTTACACTGAGTTTATGGTCAACTGAGTTCCAAGGCATATTCTAATAATCTCTTCTTAAACCAGGTCTCCCTCATTGTATCTTTCAAAAATGGATTTACTTTTTGACAACTCTGATGATAGATCATACATTATACATAATAAATATTCTTAATTGAGTTTGATACAAATACAATCTAGTGCTTTGGGCTCTGCTTCCAGTGTCACGGCATCTACCAGTTAATTAGCATGCCCGCTATGCTGTTATCTGAGGCTTCCAACATTCTGTCATGTTTTAGATCACTGGAGAAGGTCCAGGGCAGCATGGGTACTCACCCAGAGTCAGCATTTTCATTGGCCAAGAGCTATCCATGAACTCTTTTTGCTTTCATCCAGCTGTGAATTTACCTACCATAATTATCCAGCAGCCCACGTTTATTCATGATATTATTAAATATATAATGATGGTCTCTATTAAATTCTTTGATGAAATAAAAACACTATCTGACTATAACATTTCTTAGTCTACCAGCCCAGTAGGCATATCAAATTATGAAACTTGTCTTGTCTTGACTAATTTACGATGAATTTACACTTTACATTGCCTTCTAGTGATCAGTGTATTTTGCTATTATCACATCACAAATCATCTATTTAACAGTCCTTTTCTAAAAAGTCAATAATATGAGGTTGCTTATGAGAATTATGCAAATATAAGAATGTCTTAGGCTGGGCATGGTGGCTCATGGCTGTAATCCTACTGCTTTGGGAGTCCAAGGCAGGAGGATCGCTTGAGGCCAGGAGTTTGAGACTAGCCTGTGCAATATAGCAAGACCCCTGTCACTGTAAAAAAAAATTAAAAACAGCTGGGCATGGTGGCACGTGCCTGGAGTCCTAGCTACTCAGGAGGCTGGGACAGGAAGATTGCTTGAGCCCAAAGTTTGAGGCCACAATAAGTTATGATCACATCACTACATTCCAGCTTGGGCAACAGAGTGGGACCCTGTCTAAAAAAGAAAAAAAAAAAAATCCTTGTCTACCCTTTCTGTTTTCACTTATTATTATTTTTTTTATGAGAAGAAAGCTGGTAGACCTAACATAGGGGCAAAGCTTCCAGAGAGGTACATACTGTGCGGTTATTCGTTTTTTAGGAAGATGAGGGAACAGACCTCATAGGAATCAAATAGAAATTGTTACTGCCTTTGTTTCTGATTTTATAGGCAATAGCTGTTTTTGATGGTGTAGTTAAACTCCGCAGGAGGCAGTTTAAATGGCAAAATTAAATGTAGTTTGGTGAAGATGTTTATCAAGTATTTTCTTAAACAGTTTATAATTTGCACATTTCTTTTCTAAATGGCGCTTCTTCATTAGTACAGACTAGCTACAGACTGCTAATGAATTATGACACATCTATTATTCATGGAGCTTACAAATTTAGGTGACATTCTGAAGGTCATCCTATGGTTTATAATCCCAAATGATCTTGTTGAAGAAGCTGCATAATGTCACCAACTGTAACCACGGTCACCTGATTTTTGCCAGGTTGTGACCAGTGCTTTGTTTGCAATGGATATGTATTTCAGTGACTTCACAGCCTCCTGAGAGAAGGCACAGTGCTCGGAAAAGCTGTAATGGCTATTCTGTATGGTTTTATGTGGCCATACCTAGTACGGGGTGTGCCCCATGGTTGATGAAATAAGGTGCCTAGCTCATCTTCTCCTCCCACACTGCTCCTGGTCTTCCTGCATCCTGGCCTTAGTATGTTGCTTTCTGAAACACAAATCATTTCTTGATTTGCTTGTATTTACCAATATTTTGACAGAATTGATGACAGTTGGAGGAACTTGGGATAATAGTAATGTAGGGATTGTAAGGCATTCAGGAAAATAAATAGCAACAGCAAATACGTCTATGCTTCAGGCAGTGGGCTAAATACTTTTAATGTATTATCTCATTTAATCCTCACAACAACCCTATGGAGGTGGGAACTGTTTTACAGATGAGAAAACTAAGGGCAGCAATGTCAAATTGTCCAACATCACTGAGTTGTTCAGTGATAAAACTGTGATGTGAGTCCTTGTCCTATGGTCACAGAGCTCCCGCTCCTGATCACTACACAGTGCCACCACATAGCTTTTCACTGATGGAGACCATGCCGAGCATGAATTCTAACTGTGTGTTCAGAGATGGTGTTCAGTAACTTAAATGCCGTTTGGTGTAACTATGTGATACTACTGATATCTGACTACTTTTACATAAAAAGATGGGGTGATTTGGGTTATGAAAAACAAAGAAACTGAGAAAATGACAAAAATTGCAAGTAACTGAGAAGACCTGCTGAATCGATGCAGCATGATACATTGGATTGACTCCTGAACAGATAAAAGACATCAGTGAAAATACTGGTGACATCTGAATAAGGTCTATAGTTTTAGCTCATAGTGTTGAACTAATGTAAATTTCCTGGTTTTGATAATTGCACTAGGTAAGATGTTAATTTTAGGGAAAGCAAGGTGAAGGGTATGTGAAAATACTCTATAGTATATTTGCAACTTTTCTGTAAATCTAGAATTATTGCAAAATACAGTTTTATTTAGAAAGTCAAATCAACAGATAATTTCATGTGGTTTAACCTTAATTATATATTTACATAGATCTTAAATATTTATAAAAATCACTTCTTATTTAATTATAGAAACATGTATGCTTTCTTTAATTATTATCCTGTAACCACCAGCCTTATCCCTACTCCCCAGCTCTAGGCAACCACTAATCTACTTCGCTTGTCTATCATTCTCCCTGCTCTGGACATTTTACATGAATGGAATTCTGTAGTATGTGGTCTTTTGTGACTGACGTCTTTGATTTAGCATAATGTTTTCAAGGATCATCCATCTATCATCACTTTATTCCTTTTTATGGACAAATAATATTCCATTGCATAGATATACCCCATTTTGTTCATCCACCTCTTAGTTAATGTGTATTTGAGTTGTTCACACCTTTTGTTATTATGAATAATACTACTATAGCATTAGTGTACCAATTTATTTGTGGGAAAATATTTTCATTTCTTTTAGATATATACTTAGTTTTAGCTCAGTTATTTCTAACTCGACCCCTGAGGAAAGTCTCTTGGAGAGAAGGAATAAAAGAACCTGAACATGCTAAAAAATTCAAATTATTTTCAGAGATTACTACCTCTGTGAGTGTCAGTTTATTAGCGTCCTTTATAGATAAGCTCTGCCTGTAAGAAAAGAGAGGTTTTAAACACACGCGCATACACACACATGCTTGGAGAAGCTTGCAGTCAAAAGTGTCTCCTTCAAAGAAGACTTCTGGAGAAAAAAAAGCATAAAGCTTCAAGCTATTGCAGTTGCTCAGGAAATTGGGCAATTCATCTTTAGAAATTTCTTCTGACTGATATTTGGTCATATTGGAAAAACTGACCGTTTCTAACAGCTTTTGCCCCTGCTTAAACAAGATTACTTCTGGCCATCTCTAAAAAGTAAATTTCCCCTGGAAACTTTTCTTTCATGATGCATTTAGAATATTGGCTGTGGTTAGGAGGGTAAGCTCCTCAAAGGCCAAGGCTGTTTCCTCCTTTCTAGCAGAGCGTCTTTACACAACGCAAGTACTCACCCTGTTTGCTAACCTGACATTAATTGGGAGTCATACCTGATGTAAATGACGAGTTGATGGGTGCTGACGAGTTGATGGGTGCAGCACACCAACATGGCACAAGTATACATATGTAACAAACCTGCATGTTATGCACATGTGCCCTAGAACTTAAAGTATAGTAGTAGTAGTAATAATAATAATAATAATAATAATAATAATAATAAAAGAAATCACTGAAAGATAGCACTTTTTTGGAGAACATGACTATCTTCTCAATTGCTCAGTTTTCTTTTGGAAAAAGGCAGGTTATAGAGCAATTCATTAATCATTTACTGTCCCAATGTCCCTTCCTGCTTTTAATAGCAAACATGAGTCAAGACCTGATCTTCTGAACATATCACTTGCTGCCTACATGAGGCAGTGGAGCCTCAGAGTGCCCCTGTAGCCTGCTCCTCCTACATCTCTTCTGCATTTTGCTCCCTAGCCCTTGCTGACCTTCTGTAGATGCTTATTCACCCAGCTGGTGGGCTGAGGTGAGGCGTTCTTCCTGTTTACTGAGAGCTTCCCCACCTCTCCCTAGATACTGCATAAATGCGAGGAAATCTCCAAGAGGCCCCTTCAAGTAAAACCACAACTTTTCAGTCATTTGACATTTTGGTCGTAGAGCACAACCCAATCATGTAGTCAAATATAGACACCATGCTGGACTGAAACTTGTATCAAAAATCCCAAGAAATCCAATAACTCTTGGTTTTACTTTGTACTATTTTTAAGGAGGCTGATCTACAGCAGCCTATTTTCTGAATTTTACTTGAGGAAAAATATGCCCTCATGCCATCATCCCAGCTCCTGTGAACACTGAGGCCTTTGTTTCCCTTACTTATATCAGGGCATCAGGGGCTTGGTTGTTAATTTGGTATAATGTGATAAACTGAGAGACGCATACACTCAGGCCTAAAAGATCGTCATATCCAGAAGGGGAAATTGAGGCCCTGAAAGGGAAAAATGAGCATTTACACTAGAGTCAAGAGTGGACATCAGGGGTCTGGTCCTGTTATAGAAGAGTTCTTTTTCTGACATTTCTTGATGTTTTCTCTAGCCTAGTGGACTAGGACTAAGTACTGGGTGACTGCCCGGCAAATGCCTCTGGTGGGCAGATGGCACAGAAGTGCTTAGGGAGTGTTCTGTCTCATACAGAGCATCCCACTCTCCTAGATGGATGGAGACTCACATGATCCTAGTCCCTGCAGACAAAATCTGTGCATTTGCCACAACTTCGACTCCTAAGAAGCTCTGAGTTTTTGACTGCAGTCAATGGGGGTATTTTGTCAGCAGGCACCTTTAACCAGGCTACACTTACGAATTCTTGTCAATCAAATTTCATACAAGTAGATGCTTTTATCACTCATCATATTTTAACCTCAACAAATTGGATTCTTTACATCCAGAAATGAAACAATAATGACTACATTATTCAAAAAAAAAATTTAGTGGTTAGATCCAGGTGGATTTGATGGCCTGATTTTGTCCCTTACACTTTGATATATAGTATCCCTTTATTTATTTACCACAAGAGAAAACCCTTAAAAGGAGGGAAGGAGGGTATCTTTAATAGTCCAGCTTAAAATTAAAGGCGACTGAAATATTAATTCTTAAACAGCTCTCTGGTTTCCTGAGTAGCCAACAAAGCACTATTTAGCTCTTTTTTTAGACTTTACAGGAATAGGAAATGCTATGTATCAACACTTAATTTAGAAACTATGAATTCTTTCAGATATGCCATCTTAAATGTTTTTACTTAGGGTGAGGGTTATTTCAGTGACACTTTGTTTTTGGGCATAATTAGAGGATGAGGATCTCATATAAGTGTATTTTAAAATAACCAAAGCTTGCTCATTTAAGAGCCTGTATATTTTTATTTCGAATGTTTCTGAAGTAAATCTTTTAAAAATGTAATTGTCCAGTCATTTCCTTTTGTAAACAAAAGTGTTTAATAGACGTATAACTCTTCTTAACGGTCCCTGGCAGGACGCCCAAGTGAATCTTCGTGTCTGGGAAACTTAGATTTGAAGAGAACTCCAGTTCACCCAGTCCATCTCCCTCACCTTCCTGCCCAATTTATAGAAAAAGATTTGAGGAGCTACTTCCAACCAAATGCTCTGAGATTTCTTCAATACTCTTCTCCTTCCAGAAATCCATGACCTGGAGCTTTGCTTTCATTATAGAAGCGCTCAGTTGCTCAGGCCTTGCCTCTCAACAAGCTGCAGCCCACTCTCTTTCTAGGGTTCACCTCAAAGAGCTGCTGACTGGCCCCCGATCCAGCCCCACAATGCGCCCCTACAGGTCTTGCACACCCACTCCTCTGTCCGGGATTCCTTTCCATCTGGTCCACCTTAGATGGCCGACAGCCACCCTGCTTTATCTTTCATAGGTCATATTTAAGGATAATTTCCTCTGGGGAACTTTCCAACTCCCCCGGGGGGAAATAGTTCCTCCCTACATTACATCCTTGATATTCTCTATGAGTTCTCCTCTCTTAGCTCTTGGCTACATTTGTATCATACCTTGAGTGTCCATCTGTCTTTGCTCAGTCACCCAGGGAGCTGAAGGATTCAATCCAACTCATCTTTGCTATTCCCAATCTGATAACTAGCAGCTCTCTATGGGGATAAATTAATTGTGGGACAAAGAAGATACTCTAAATCCACATCACTCACTCACTTCTGATCCCTGTCAGATGGGCTTCTTTTAATTTAATTCTTGTCAAGTTCTTTTATTTTTTGTCAAATACTTGATATCTTGAATGATGAGGAGAGATCTGGAGAGTCTCTGTATGTGTGTCTCTGTGTGTAGGAAGACAAGTCACATATTCTCACCCTGAGACATAGTATTCTTCTACCAGTCAAGGAGAAGGAGCTTCCTGCCCATCAGAGACCCCACCCTTTTTACCTGGCAGGGTGTGCTGTGAGGCATTGCCCAGAGTGTCTTGTGCAACTTGGGGGAAACGTTGGAATCACAGCCTACAGCTAGCAGGAACTACTGAACCTTACAGAGTTTCGTAACCGATGCCTAATATTAATACACTCTCTCTCCTAGATCACCTCAAAGTAATGCATTTTAGCTCTTGTGTCTGCATGTCTGCACCATGCATATGTGTTGCCATTTGTTTTCATTGCCACTGTGAAGCCACACTGCCTGTGCTTACATTTCACCTTCATTACTTGATCATTCGACCTCTCAGCTCTTCCGTTTCCTCATTGACAAAAATGGTGTTGTAAAGACTAAGTGGATTCGTGTATAGGAAATGTTGAGAAGAGGGCCGGTAGCACCAACACAGCCAGAAGCATGCTCGCTATTATTACTGTTAAGATGACTCCAACTTGGACCCCTCACTTCCTGATGCACTCTTCTTGTCTTGGGATTGCTTTGTCTACCTTCTGGTAGCTGGTAGAATCAGACAGGCCCAATTGATTATAATAAGTCAGGCTAGAGTGATTAGACTTTTAAAGGCCTTAAGTAAGGACTTAAAAAAAAAAAAAAAAAACCTAAAAAATCTATATGTGCTCTGGAGCACATATATTTTTAGGCTGTCGGTTAGCATCCAGGGGCCCTCTTTTTTCCTTTCTGATTCATGCCTCTGTTAAGAATAGTTGAAGTTGCCAGAAAAGTGATTTTTGTATAAGTAAGAGAGGTGAGATCGTGTTAAATTAGGAATCAGAGTCAAGAAAAGATGAAAAGCTTTATTTAGAATGAGGTTTGGGCTGAAAATGACTGTAGATGTTTTTCTTTTTTAATAGTGTGAGAAATACAGCCACAGGTTTGAAATGGAACTATTTAAACATTTATTTTAGCCTAGTTGAAAAAAGAAGAGAACCAGTCTCTTCCTAGACCTGAACAATTTATCTTTGGGATGTATAAAGAAAGTGAGAGACTGCGTGACCTTGTTTTCTCTGAAATTTTCGCTTTCTTGCTTTCTGCCTCTTTTTTGCTTTTTTTGAGGGGCGATCATGTGTATTGTTAATGCTGAAAATAGTAAATGAGTTTTTTCTTTGCAGTACATGTGGAAAGTTAAAAAAAAAAAAAAAAAACAAAAAAAACCAGGCACCATAGTCTATGCAAATGTGTTACAGAGTACACATAGATGAGTGACTCCTGATGAGCCTTTTCTCCGTAGTTCTGGAATCCCACAGACTGATCATATCTAGATCCAGAGTTGCCTATAGTTGGTCCTTCAAACAGGCTGGCCTGTCTGCAGAACATTTACAGACACAGTCTGGCCTCTAGGCAAAGTTCTCAACTGACTGTCCTGCTTAAAGGCAAGTTGTGACTTTCTTTTTAATTTTCATTTTATTATAAATTGACAACTTATAATTTCATATATTTGTGGGGTACAAAGTGATGTTTGACTTATGAATGCCATGTGCAATACTTAAATAAATGTAATGAATATATCAATACATGAAACACTTATTTTTTGTGGTGAGAACATTTAAAATTATGAAAAGATGAAATATTGAATTATGAAATTATGAAATATACAATACTGTATTCTTAACTGTATTTAGCATGCTGTGCAATAGACCTCAAAACCACTTTAACAACGACAACGATGTATTTCTCCTGTTTAACTAAGGTTGAGTTTGGTTCTTGAAATTTGTCTCTCTCTCTCTCTCTATTAACTTATCTACCTTCCTGAATATTTTTACTGATTTCACAAAAAAGTTATAAAAATGATTGAAGGTTTTATCTGCCTTGCTCATTTAATCTTCACAATAGCCATGTTAGATACACATCATTACCCTTATTCTAAAGATAAATAAATGGAGGTATGAAGAATATAAATAAGTTACCCAACTTTATAGCCAGGAAGTGTTAAAGTGAGAACTATATCAGGGTCTTTCTGACCCTGGGGATCTTGTGTTCTTGGCTACTCACTACCTAGAGACCCTAAATAAATTAAGTTATAAACTTATGAGATTTTTGCCAAATGATACATAGCTGCCAAAAAAGAACCACTTGAAAATGAACAAATAGATTCATGTAAATATACAGGGAGGCTTCTTTATCCATTGACTTGTTATCAACTTGACTATCTTATGGATAAATTGGCACCATGTTGAGAAAGAGTGAAAATAAAGTTTTATGTGTTACAGTATTTCCAAAATTTGGAATGATGTTTCTGAAAACATGAGCACCTCTTGTCCTCCTTTCTGCTATCCTTGAATAGAAATAATGTGACTGGAAATTCAGGGTAATGGAGAAAGAACCCTGTGGTATTTGTCACGACCTCCGCTTCTGTGGTTCCTACCCTGAAATACAAGGATAGTGTTTTAAGGGAATATGACACAGTTACTTCCTAAAATACATGAAGAATTTTAATGTAAACGAAAGTATTATTTTAAAGAAAGATGGATTATGATGGTCTGTTGGATAAATTCAGGAAAAGAACTCTTTGCCTAAAATTACCCAGCCTGTTCAAGATGCAGTGATATATATGGAACAGCTCCTCCACAGAAAGTCCGAGCCGTTTCTTCTCCCAGAAAGTGACCCAGTAAAAATGCTAAATATACACCCAGGTCCTCTCTAACTGTATAGGCAATGATGGAAAGAGATGACTCAGCCTCGTAACGACAGGAGACCCGTGGAAATGGTTTCTTTTACTGGAGTTGGTCTAAATTTCTGTTTCGTTAAAAGTTTTAGGCTATTTAAAATCAATAGTAATATTTAACCTATATTTTACAAAAAAGAAATAAATTGTTTTTTTAAAGAAGTTCAGAGATATCTGACTAATGAGCTTATTAACCCAGGGTTTATAATAGAATGCTGAAATTATACACAGTATAAGATGTGTGATACCTCCTTGGCTTTAGTTTTCTTATCCATATTTATTCAGGGAATCCCATAAATCAAGTTAGATATTAAATTTGCCTTTATATATTTGTTTTTAAAGAAGATGTTTTGGGCTATTTCAAATGTACTATCTACAAAGAATACCTCTAACATCCAAAATGGAATTACCTCTTTTGAGGGACCAAATTGCACAGAAAACCAGGATAAGATTCTATCTAGTCATACAAATGCAAAAAGGTTTGCCTGGCATTTCTGTGGACTAATATTGAATTCCATGGAGTCAGGTGCCAAGAGCTGGAGATTCAGGGTCATCAATGTGCTTCTCACAGCTCCTCCTCTGAGCACGGGGAGTCTCATTACTGCCTGTCTGTATTCCTGCACATGCCTCCATACTCATGTTTCTGCCTGTTCTTTCTCTTCCCCTTTTTTCACTCACTGAAATAATGGATGCCAGTTTAACATACTTTGTTTTGATGCAGTAAGAACAAAATCCGTTCCAGTGTACCTACAGCATCCCCACTGCCATGATGTAATATTTGTCTCCATCATTCCAGTTACTCTACAGACAGTTCCAACTAGTAAATTCCCTGGTGCCCGATACCTCAGTGAAATTTACCCATCTGCTCTGTGTAACTCTAGGAAACCCTAGATTCCATCACCACAGTGTAGTCTGGATGCAGGACATTCTTCCTCTTATACCCTCTTGCTCCTGGTGACGTCATAATCATCTTCTAACATTGGTCCTCAATTTCCCCCACTTCCCAGAGACTTTCAAAGGAGATGTATGAGAGAGGGACGGGGCATAGACCAAGGGACACCTGTTGGATCTGCCGTTGTACTTGTAAGCAATTGACTTGATCAATGTCTTGGTTTCCTCAGTTTTAAACTTGGAAGAAATAGTCCCTCAAAGAGAGAATTCAGGAGCATGCCCTACATGAAGTGCTTTCTGCAGAGTAGATGGTAATGAGGGGTCAATTCCTGTTTTCTTCCCAATACTCACTGCTTTCCTTATTATGATTGCATGTCCTCTGGTGCTACTAGAGAACTGCACATTGTATTGTGTGAACTTTAGATGACATATTAGAGTTTTGGGAGATATTGGGGCTCTACGATGACTTTTTGGTTTTATTTTGTTTTGTTGTGTTTTTGAGACAAGGCCCAGCTCTGTTGCCCAGGCTTTAGTGCAGTGATGAAATCACAGCTCACTGCAGCCTCAACCTTCTGGGCTCAAGCGGTCCTCCTACCTCAGCCTCCAGAGTAGCCGGGACTACAGGTACATGCCACCATGACTGGCTATTTCTTAATTTTTTTATAGAGATGGTATCTCACTGTGTTGCACAGACTAGTTTCAAACCCCTGGGCTCAAACAGTCTTCCTGTCCTGGCCTCCCAAAGTGCTAGGATTACAGGCATGAGCCACCATGGCTGTCGCATGCTTACTTTTTGTGACCATTTTATAACAATCCCCCCACCCCAAGCAGGAATATGTGTTTTGCTTCTCTGGATCTTCTGCAAGACCTTTATATATTAATCATTTAATAAATGTTTATTGAAAAGAATTGTATCAGAGAGGTAGAAGTGCATGGTAGATAAAATCTCAGACTTTAGAAACGAACTGCCTGGACTTTCATTCTGGAACTTTCTGTTCCTAGCAGTATGACCTTGAGTAAGTCATTGAGCCTTCTGTGGTTCAGTCTCACCGGTAAAATGAGGCTAACAATAGCACTGACTCTTGAGTTGCTGTGAGGATGATATGAATTCACACAAGTATTTGGAATAGTGCCTCACATGGAGTAAGTGCCCTCCCTTTATGTTTAATAGTAACTTATTTTTTAATTATAAAACCTTGGTCTTCTGTGGTTCTTATCCCAAACTTGGGTAGGGCACTGATCTTCTTCGTAGCAGTCAGAAATCCCGTCATTTTAGCCAAGTTAGTTTTTTCCCCTTGGCATTTGGTTTGCTGCTGGCATAGTATTTGCTTTGCCTGCTTTTGTTTATGGCACAGATACATGAGTTAGCATGACTCGGGCAGGTTTGTTAGTGTGCTTTTGCTCCATAGTTTGTCTTCACAGACACTTGGTCAAACTTGGCCATTACACAGTCTGATGATAGCTTTGTTTCCTTTATGTTATCATTCTCTCAGTAATGAAGGTTGGATTTCTTTGTCTCTCCTGCCTCAGGTCCTCAGGTGACATTGCACAAGGGCAGCTGCAGCCCCTGCCTTGTCCAGCCAATTATATTAGTGTTATTTCTAGACATTGTCTGCCCTGAATACCTGTTAGCTTCCTGATGTTGGCATACTAGTCTGAATGAGATAAAAGGAAACATGATGGTCTCCAGTGTATAGGATTATTTGACTAAACAGGAACTTGCCATGTGTTATGTGTGTCATAATTCTCGTTTTCCATACGTTCTTTCAACTCTGTTATTAATTTCCTGTGATACAAGCTAATATTTCTGGCTCTACAACCCAACCTCTTTTTACTACATGATATTCACTGTCATTGTAACACCTCTTAATCTCTCTTTCTCTTTCTTCCTCAATCCCCAAATCTGCTCTGTATTACCTGCTCAGATTTCTCTATAAGAGAATAGATCCTAAGCCAAATATTACTTTGGCAGTGGAAAAAAAAAAAAACAAAACAAAACACATATGAACACCAAGTGAAAAGCTGGTAAAATAGATTCACATGGAACTATCTTTAAATCTTGGCACCACAATTTTTACCTTGGACAATTATGAACTTTGGTCTCCTATGTTATTTTAAGACAGAATAAGTAGCATACCCAGATTACCTGTTACTTTTAAACATGGTTCAGTAATTGAAAGGCATATTACTAGATGTATTTGGAGATAATTATAATACTTGGAATATCAACAGATAAAAATACTACTTGATTTTTCCCCTGAACTTCAGAGACACTCATTTGACCTCCAAAATAGAATGCCTTGTCCTTGATACTCCTTTATTCATTTAATCCATTCAGTGTTCCTGCTGCAGGTGCCAAATGCTAGCCTTGAGTTTTGTGCTTTTAAGTAGAGGTATAGAAAACACAGAGGCTTATGGAGCCCGCCCTTTCTCCGTTTATGTTACTTTCACTGTGAGCACCTGCTTAATGTTTGGCAAACTAGGCAGAACTGTTTAGCATCTGGTGGATAACCCTGCTGAGGATGGACACTGGCATCCTCCTCCAATGTCTCCTTCTGTGTTCCTGGTGTTTGTCCTCAAACAACCTCCCTGTAAAGGTGGGAACAACTGAAACGAGGATTGAAGAGTTCCGTTCATCCAGCATTCTGTTCTTTCTTCTGCTGGTGTCATTCGTTTTTGAGGCAAGTCTAAATCAACCAAATATAGAGTCTGGGATTCTAAAATAGTAGCTCTGAATGTTGGCTGAACAGTGGAATCATCTGGAAAGCCTTAAAAGGTATAGATGCCTGGTCCCACCCCAGAGCTCTGGAGCATCTGGATCTGTATAACCTGGAAGGCAACAATTGGCATTAGTTTCTTCCTTGTTTTGCTCCCCAAGGTTGCTTGCATTGACAGGGGAAACCAATTTCATTTGACATCTGATACTCAGGATTACCCCACTATTCTCACCCCTTCAATGAGATGCATACTAATTAGATGTCAAGAATAGATCAAATCCTTCCTTCAGACCCTCAATAGCACTATTGCGATGTCATTTCAAGTATTTATCTACCTACTTCATCACAGTGATCTGCTTTAGATAATAGATAACTTGTTTTATCTTTGAGATTATATTGGTAGCTTAACTTTCTTGTTTATATCACCTTGAAAGGTGTAGGTTATTGGGAAACTCTGAATATGATAGCGCTATGGAGAATTGGCTTTCAAACTGATGAATCCTGTATTTGGAATCTGCCATCTTTGGCAGGTGACTTGAACTCTTCGGGACTCTACATCCACATCTATAAAGTGGGATTAATAGGGCTGTTGTAATTATTAACTTACATTGGATCAGATATATTTTGTGAAAATGCACACCTAATCGTTGCCTGGAATATATGAAGTTCTCCCAAAATATATACTTTTAACTCCAATGAGTAAGAATAAAAAATGTTTAATAAGTTTGGCAAACATAGGAACAGAAAACTAAACACTGCATGTTCTCACTCGTAAGTGGGAGTTAAACAATGAGAACACATGGACATAGAGAGGGGAACATCACACACCAGGGTCTGTTGGGGTGTGGGGGGCAAGGGGAGGGAGAGCATTAGGACAAATACCTAATGCATGCAGGGCTTAAAACCTAGATGACAGGTTGATGGGTGCAGCAAACCACCATGGCACTGGTATACCTACGTAACAAACCTGCATTTTCTGCATATGTATCCCAGAATTTAAAGTAAAAAAAAAAAGTTTAATAAGTTTGAATGCAAAATATATGTTTTCTAAGGGAAAAATACCACAGTATAATCTATTGCTTTCTTTCAGCCTTGTGTCATTCATCACAGACTATTTACTTGACACAGCAAAACATCATATCGTCTAATAATGGCCCGATTTTCAGCTTCTCAATAGACCAATCATCATCCCTATTTGACAAGCACATTTTACTCAGAAATGATATCAAAATGCAATATTTTTCTTGTCAAGCTGAACTATGCCATGCCTACTGACTCCTGTATATTCTCAGTATTCATTACCCTTTTACTTGGTCTCACCCTTTTGCTGTCAAATCGCCTCATTTTATTTATTTAATAATCTGACAAAGATGAAAGAAATATTACCATAGGCTTATGAGACAATTGAAATGTCCTTTACTGTCATCATTTTCATTTAGATGAAAGAGGCATCCCCCGGTCATGAATTTAATTTAAGCAATGTCTGCATGTGGAATGTTTTGTTGTGTGCCTGTATCAGTGTGCGTTTATGTGTGTGTGTCTTCCAAAAGTAGTTTCCTGCGGTAGACTTTATGTACAACCCTCAGATTAAGTGATCTTCACCACACTCTGCTCTTTGTTACATTGCAAAGACATTATTTTAAATCATTCAATCTGTAAACCTGAAATAAAACCTTACCCAATTCTAAGTGGATGTTATTTAATCAACATAAATCATGGCTGCATACATTTAACATTACTTATATTCTGTTAACATTTTTTGAAAAATGATAACTAGCTGGGACATCTCTTGTTGGTAAAGATAAATCCTGAAGATCTTAAGCAAGTGTTTTTCAACAAATACCATCAATATACTGGTTAACCCCAAATGTATATTTTTAGTCTCAACTTCTATTATAAGGTGCAGACTCCTATATTAAACTAGCATTGCTTTCTCCAAAATACTGAACTCATACGAGGTATGTCTGTGTGTCTGGGATCTTCCCTCTCCAAATGGTTCCCCTTCCAATGTCCCCTGCTCACTAGACCATGCTTACATATTCTGAATACTGCCCGGAGTTGTGTTATTTTCTTTTATCTTCAATGTTGCTAATTCAAGTCAAGGCACCGTCAGTTCTCCCTGGACTTCAGTGTGCTCTGTTGAAGAAAAAAGTCATTCTCTCTGTTTAGAAATTAATCTACTAGATAGCAAGATTATTTTTTTCAAAAGGCCTGTAGGGAGAAAGACAAAGTGAAAGATCTTAATTGTGGTGACCATGAAATTTATTTTACAAACAAGGACGCTTAAGAGTGAAGGGAACAACTATTAATAATTATTCCAGGATTATAGCCATAAAAAAGATTAGTCCTAGGAAACTGGGGGGTTGGACAGCCAGATCTTAATACTTTTTCACTAGAAAGTGAATTTCACCATTAATGAAGACATAGACTTGAAGAATTAATGTAGAAACGATGGATGCCTTAGATAATAAATATCACAAGGTTGTTATTACCACTCAGGAAAATACATTTTTTTCTTTAACAAATTCTAAAAATACTATTCCCTATAATACATATATAATGAGTAAATGTAATTGTTTTCTACAAACATGTAGAACAAACTTGCAGTAATTATAGGGTTATATTTCATAGAAGCTGCAAAATGAGACACACAGAACAAAAGCTGGGTGGTTATGAATCAAGCCATTCTAGACAATCTTCTGGCGCAGTAGATGTCCTAGTAGATGTCCCTGTAGATCAGCCACAAGTTGGTGATGACAAGGCACAGATAGTATGCAGAGATTTAATTTAAATTATCACTTCAGTCTGTCTGCTGCTCTTTATTCTTTATAGTAATTGGCATATAAATATTCCTTGATGCCAGAAAGACTAAAGAATTAATTTTTGCTTTGGCCGCTTCTTTGAACTGGCATTTTAACCTCTCTACACATTCATGTTTCTTCTGTTTAAAGGAAGTGATGACATTGATTCTGCCTCCTTCATAGGACTCTAGGAATATTTAATGGAGTAGTACAGATGTGAGTTCTCTGCAACCTGCATAAGTTCTGTGAAAATGATTGGTGTTATCATAAGTGCTAGACTACCAGCAGCAAAGGGAGGCCTGTTTTGCTGATTCATAAGAGCCCAGGTTGGAGACACAGTTGGCAGTACAGAAGGGTGCCCTAGTCGTAAGCTAGAGACAAGGCCTTGCTCACAGTCTTCCTCTGTCACAGAGTTTTAAAAGTTTCAGTGAAATTGGAGATATGACATTCTCATTACTATGGTGAGGAAATTGTTTTGACTTGTTGTTCAGTCCTTGAGCAAAAATAAGCCTTTCCTAAAGTCTGCATGCTGTGTCCCTGACACTTGAAGGAGATCCATGGGCCAGGTGGCTGCAGCTCAATGCAGAGGGTGGCTGCGGGTGCTGCAAGGGGGGCTTAAGTTCTGGACAATCATCTCTGTTCAATGGAATTTGTAAGGTCAAAAAGTAGACTTAGAACCAAAGTGATGGGGCTGGGGGAGTGGAGAGGAACAGACCCTGCCTATGTGGTTGGTAGTGGAATAGTTCTCTCCTGAAGGTAAACCTAGTTTTCAAATTGCTTTATTGCTTGACTTCTCTACCTGCATGAAAGTTTATGCTTTTTAGAATGTGGCAAAACAAGTGGAGCTTGACTTACGTTTCATAATGTACAGAGCTGATTACAGCTGTATTCCAGGACAATGTTCAGCCCTTTAGTCTCTTGAGAAGTTTGGACTCTCTCTCTTATCCATACCCTCCTGAAACATACACTCCTCTAAAACTCATGTTATTGCCAAAAGTGTGATATCAAAGCTTAGTTAATACTTTGGACACAGATATTTGGCTAACTTCCTTGTAAATATGCACAGTAAACCTGGGTGGAAGGGTGCCACCCTTTCCTTCTCCCCAGTTAGTGCCAGGACAGGTGGCATCATCCTATGCTAGCCACCTGTCTCCAAACACCCCAGTCTGCCCCAGGGTGGACTCCTTAGCCCACACTCTCAGCACAGCCACTGATCTTGACAATGCAGAATGCAAGCATTTCAGAGACCTAATGGTGCATCCCCACCCTGCTAGGAGCTTCCTCTCTCCCACCCTCTTTAGTGCTTGGAGGCTGAACTCCATAGGAAAGAAAAAGGAGAGTCATTCTGTTTCCTTCATCACAGGAAATTTAACTACTTCATTCTCAAATCATGGAACGGTTTAGTTTGGAAAAGCCTCAAAGATCACTTAAGGTACTGAGAATTTGCAAATGGGAAAACTGAAGTCCATAAATAGAAAATCTCTTGGCTAAGATCACGATGTTAATTAATGACTGAATTGGACTTGTGTTCAGGTCTGCTGTCTAGTCATTGGCCTGCCTTCTACCCATCGTGATTCCAATGGAAGACAAAATGTGTGCTGGGACACATTTTATCTTATCTAGTTCCGGGCAATCATCTTTATTAATAATGCACCATCATTTAAGAGTATGTGCATGGCATTGCATTTATTTTCTTTATTGATCATATCAGTGCTATTTCATCTTTCTAAGGACTGTCATAAATAGCTAGGCATGTTTTAGAGATCTCACCTTAAAAATGTTTTTAAAAACTCAAATCGTGACATGAATATGGAAGAGATACTTTTCAGCAGTTGCTAGAAAATGACATATGCATCCCTTATATTAAAACTCTTACTTTCTATACATCTTCCCAGTGAGTGCCTCCTGTACTCCAGAGAAAATCATTTAGAGGTTAGATTATGATAAGGAAATGCCTTTTGCATTTGTTGTGGAATGAATAAAGGATTTATATCTTTAATGCTGCATTGAACAAATTTGCAGAGAACATTAAATATTCTTTACCTTGACATTTCTGATGCCCCTGATTTTGATAACCTTTGAGTCATGGATTGTTGATTACAAATGCCTTATATGCCTCTGACTCAAAATGTGATAAGAACTCAAACCAGAAGCATTTTTAAAAGCTTGTTTAAATTTCTGGGATTTTTTTTGTTCACTTCAATTCTTTAAGGAATCTGAATAAACAGATTAGCTTTTCCACTTGGAGTTTACAATTAGGGACTGGAACGTTTCAGCCAATAATAACCATGTTGATGATAAAAGCACACTATATGTAGCTGTCATCTTAATTTGCTTGAAATTTCGGTACTCTTAAATTTTTGAAGGTGGAGTCTCACTCTGTCGTCCAGGCTGGAGTGCAGTGCTGTGATCTCGACTCACTGCAACCTCGCCTCTCGAGTTCAAGTGATTCTCCTGTCTCAGCCTCTCAAATAGCTGGGATTACAGGCACCTGCCACCATGCCCAGCTAATTTTTCTATTTTTAGGAGAGACGGGGTTTTGCCATTTTGGCCAGGCTGTTCTCAAACTCCTGACCTCAGGTGACCCGCCCACCTCGGCCTCCCAAAGTGCTGAGATTCCAGGCGTGAGCCACCGTGCCAGGGCAGTACTCTAAATTTTTAACATAATGTTCTCAATGCACAGTATTCCTGTAAAACCACAATACTACATTGTGAGAGGGCACAGTTCCCATTCAATTTCCAGTGATACATCTGATTTTTATTATATGCATGGTTAATTTAAAGTTAGTCTTAGAGCTCCTTTCATTCTGGTTTCCTTATCTCCTCTATGGATTTCCTTGTTTTAATTTTTATGAGTATGTAGTAGGTGTATGTATGTATGGGGACAAAGTGTATTTTGATACAGGTGTGCAATGCAGAATAATCACATTAGGGTAAATGAGATAGCTGTCACCTAAAGCATTTATTATTTCTTTGTGTTACAAACATTCCAATTATACTTTTTCAGTTATTTTTATATATTTTTGTGATGGAGTCTCACTCTGTTGCCCAGGCTGGAGTTTAGTGGTGCAGTCATGGCTCACTGCAACCTCTGCCTCCCAGATTCAAGTGATTCTCCTGGCTCAGCCTCCCGACAGTCATGCTCCACCATGCCCAGCTAATTTTTGTATTTTTAGTAGAGACAGGATTTCGTGTTGGTCAGGCTGGTCGCGAACTCCTGACCTCAAGTGATCTGCCCACCTCTGCTTCCCAAAGTGCTGGGATTACAGGTGTGAGCCACCATGCCTGTCCTAGTTATTTCTAAATGAATAATAAATTATCATGGACTGTAATCACCCTGTTCTGCTATCAAATACTAGATCTTATTCATTCTCTCTAACTATATTTTTGTAACCATTAACCATCCCCACTTGCCCTGCCCATTAACCATCCTCACTATCCTTCCCAGCCTCTAGTAACCATCATTCTACTCTCTATCTCCAGGCATGCAGTTATTTAATTTTTAGCTTCCACAAATGAGTGAGAACATGCAAAGTTTGTCTTTCTGTGCTCTACTGTGTATATGTATCATATTTTCTTTATACATTCATCTGTTGATGGAAACAGGTTGCTTCTAAATCTTGGCTGTTGTGAATAGTGCTACAATAAACATGGTGTGTGGATATCTCTTTGATATACTGATTTCATTTTTGGGGGGTACATACCTAGCAGTGGGATTGGTGGTTTATATGGTAGTTCCATTTTTAGTTTCTTGAGGAACCTCTATATTGTTCTCTATAGTTGTTGTACTGATTTACATTCCCACCACAAAGTACGAGGGTTCCCTTTTCTCAACATTCTCGCTAGCATTTGTTATTGCCTGTCTTTGGATAAAAGCCATTTTAACTGGGATGAGATATCTCATTGTAGTTTTGATTTGCATTTCTCTGGTGATCAGTGTTGTTGAGCACCTTTTCATCTGCCTGTTTGCTATTCGTGTCTTTTTTTTTTTTTTTTTTTTTTTTGAGAAATTTCTATTCAGATATTTTGCCCATTTTAAAATCAGATTACTAGATTTTTCCTATGGAGTTGTTTTAGCTCCTTATGTATTCTGGTTATTAATCCCTTGCCACATGGATAGTTTCCAAATATTTCCTTCCATTCTGTGGGCCATCAATTCACTTTGTTGATTGTTTTCTTTGCAGTGCAGATGCCTGTGCTTGTGGGGTATTACTCAAGCAATATTTACCCTGACAAATATCCTAGAGAGTATTCCCAATGTTCTCTTTTAGTATTTTCATAGTTTGAGGTCTTAGATTTAAGCCTTTAATCCATTTTGATTTGATTTCTGTATATGACAAGAGATAGGGTTCTAATTTCATTGTTCTGCATATGGATATCCAGTTTTCCCAGCACTATTTAAAGAGACTACCCTTTCTGAAATGTTTTCCCCATGTTTGTTGAAAATTAGTTCACTGTAGGTGTATAAAGTTATTTCTGGGTTCTCTATTCTAGTCCGTTAGTCTATATGTCTGTTTTTATGTACCCACGCTGTTTGGGTTACAATAGCTCTGTAATATACTTTGAGGTCAAGTAATGTGATTCCTGTAGTTTTGTTCTTTGTGCCCAGGTTGGCTTTGGGTATTCTGGGTCTTTGGTGACTTCCTATCAAAAATAGGATTATTTTTTCTATTTCTGTGAAGAATGTTATTGGTATTATGATAGGTATTGTATCAAATCTGTAGATTGCTTTGGGTAGTGTGGCATTTTAACAATACTGATTCTTGCTATCCGTGAACATGGAATATCTTTATTTTTTGTTTTTTCTGTAATTTCTTGCGTCAATGTTGTATAGTTTTCATTGTAGATAACTTTCATTTGTTTGGTGAAGTTTATTCCTAGGTATTTAATTTTATTTGTAGCTATTGTAAATGAGATAACTTTTTTATTTCTTTTTCAGATTGTTTGCTGTTGGTGTATAGAAATGCTATTGATGTGTGTATGCTGATTTTATGTTGTCCAACTTTGCTCACTTTGTTCATCAGTAGTAATAGTTTTTTTGGTGCAGTCTTTAGATGTTTCCAAATATAAGATTATATCATCTGCAAACAAGAATAATTTGACCTCTTCCTTTCCAACTTGGATGCCATTTATTTCTTTCTCTCATCTGAGTGCTCTACCTAGAGTTTCCAGTACTATGTTGAATAACTGGAGAAAGTGGGCATTCTTGTCTTGTACCAGCTCTTAGAGGTAAGGCTTTCAGTTGTTCCCTGTTTAGTGTGATACTAGCTGTGAGTCTGTCATGTGTGGCTTTTATTGTGTTGAGATATGTTTCTTCCATACCTAGTTTTATAAGTATTTTTATTATGATGGGATATTAAATTTTAGCAAATACATTTTTAATATCAATGGAAATAATTGTATGGTTTTTGTTCCTCATTCCATTAATATGATGTTGTCGTGTTGATTAATTTGCATATGTTGAACCATCTTCGCATCCCTGGAATAAATCCCAAGTGCTCATGATGAATGATTGTTTTAATATGTTATTGAATGCAGTTTGCTAATATTTTGTTGAGGATTTTTGCATCAATGTTCATCAGGGATATTGGCCTATATTTTGCTTTTTTTTTTTTTTTTTGATATATCTTTGTCTAGTTTTGTTATCAGAGTAATACTGGCCTAATAGAACTTTGGAACTATTTCCTCCTTCTCTAATTTTTGCAATAGTTTAAGTAGGATTGGTATTAGTTCTTCATTAAACATTTGGTAAAATTTAACAATGAAGCCATCTGGTCTTGGACCTTTCTTTGCTGTGATACTTTTTTTTTTTTTTTTTTTTGAGATGGAGTCTTCGCTCTGTCACCCAGGCTGGAGAGCAGTGACAGGATCTCGGCTCACTACAAGCTCCACCTCCCAGGTTCATGCCATTCTCCTGCCTCAGCCTCCTGAGTAGCTGGGACTACAGGCACCCACCACCACACCCAGCTAATTTCTTGTATTTTTTAGTTGAGACGGGGTTTCACCATGTTAGCCAGAATGGTCTTGATCTCCTGACCTCGTGATTCACCCTCCTCGACCTCCCAAAGTGCTGGGATTACAGGCCTGAGCCACCATGCCTGGCCGGGATACTTTTTATTATAGCTTTGATCTCATTACTTGTTATTGGTCTATTCAGGTTTTGGATTACTTCATGTTTCAGTCTTGGTAGGTTGTATGTATCTAGGAATTTATCCTCTTCTTCTAGGTTTTTCAATTTATTGACATGTATTTGCTCATATTAATCTCTAATGATTCTTTGAATTTCTTTAATATAAATTATGACGTATCTTTTTCAATCTCTGATTTTATTTATTTGGATCTTCTCGTAGTTAATTTGGCTAAAGTTTTGTTGATATTATCTTTACAAAAAATCAACTTTTCATTTTGTTAATTTTTTGTATTTTTATTTCAATTTTATTTATTTCTGCTATGTTCTTTATTATTTCTTTTCTTCTACTAATTTTAGATTTTCTTGCTTTTCTATTTCTTTAAAATGCGTCATTAGGTTGTTTATTTGAAATTTTTCTACTTTTTTGATGTAGGCTCTTATTGCTATAAACTTTTCTCTTAGCACTGCTTTTGCTGTACCCCATATATTTTTTTAACATTATTATTTTTAAAAACCTTTATTTTAGGTTTGGGGATATATGTGAAGGTTTGTTACATACATAAACTCACGACACAGGGGTTTGTTGTGCAGATTATTTCGTCACCCAGGAATTAAGTCCCATACCTAATAGTTATATTTTCTGTTCCTCTCCCTCCTGACACCCTGCAGCCTCGAGTAAACCCTAGTGCCTGTTGTTTCCTTCTTTGTGTTCATAAGTTCTCATCATTTAGCTCCCACTTGTAAGTGAGAATATGCGGTATTTGGTATTCTGCTCCTGCATTAGTTTACTGAGGACAGTAGCCTCCAGCTCTATCCATGTTCTCACCAAGACATAATCTCTTTCTTTTTTTATGGCTGCATAGTACTCCATGGCGTATATGTACCACATTTTCTTTATATCGTCTGACATTGATGGGCAGTTAGGTTGATTCCATGTCTTTGCTATTGTGAGTAGGGCTGCAATGAACATTCACATGCATGTGTCTTTATAGTAGAATGATGTATATTTATCTGGGTGGTATATACCCAGTAATGGGATTGCTGGATGGAATGGAAGTTTTACTTTTAGCTCTTTAAGGAATCGCCATATTGCCTTCAACAATGGTTGAACTAATGTATGCTTCTATCAGGACTGTATATGTGTTCCCTGTTCTCCATAACCTCACTAGCATATGTTATGTTTTGGCTTTTAAATATAGCCATTCTGACTGATGTGAGATGGTATCTCATTGTGGTTTTGATTTGCATTTCTCTAATGATCACTGATATTGTGCTTTTTTTCATATGCTTGTTGGCTGCATGTATGTCTTCTTTTGAGAAGCGTCTGTTCATGTCCTTTGCCCACTTTTTGATGGGATTGTTTTTCTCTTGTAAATTTAAATTCTTTATAGGTGCTGGATATTAGACCTTTGTCAGAGGCATAGTTTGCAAAAATTTACTACCATTCTGTAAGTTGTCTGTTTACTTTGTTGAAAGTTTATTTTTCTGTGCAGATGCTCTTAAGTTTAATTAGATCCCACTTGTCAATTTTTGCTTTCATAGTGGTTACTTTTGGTGTCTTTGTCACGAAATTTTTGCTCTTCCCTATGTCTAGGATGGTATTGACTAGGTTGTCTTCCAAGGTTTTTATAGTTTGGGGTTTTATGTTTACATCTTTAATCTATCTTCAGTTGATTTTGGTATATCATATAAGGAAAGGGTCCAGCTTCAGTCTTCTGCATATGATTGGCCAGTTATCCCAGCATCATTTATTGAATAGGGAGTCTTTTCCCCATTGCTTGTTTTTGTCAGCTTTGTTGAAGATCAGGTAATCATAAATGTGTGGCCTTATTTCTGGGCTCTCTATTCTGTTCTATTGGTCTCTGTGCCTGTTTCTGCATCAGTATTATGTTATTTTGGTTATTGTAGCCCTGTAGTACAGTTTAAAGTCGAGTAACACGATGCCTTCAGCTTTGTTCTTTTTGCTTGGGATTGCCTCAGCTATTCATGCTCTTTTTTGGTTCCATGTGAATTTTAAAGTTCATATAAAATTTAAATTTAAATTTATGTTCATCTAACATTTAAATTTATATAAAAATTTCAGCCGGACGTGGTGGCTCACACCTATAATCCCAGTACTTTGGGAGGCTGAGGCAGGCAGATCACCTGAGGTCAAGAGTTCAAAACCCGTCTAGCCAACATGGTGAAACCCCATCTCTACTAAAAAATACCAAAACATTAGCCAGGTGTGGTGGCACATGCCAGTAGTCTCAGCTACTTGGGAGGCTGAGGCAGAAGAATCGTTTGAACCTGGGAGACAGAGGTTGCAGTGAGCTGAGATCGCACCACTGCACTCTAGCCTAGGTGAGAGAGCGAGACTCCCTCTTAAAAAAAAGAAAAAAAAAATCCATGTGAAATTAAAAATTTTTTAATCTTTTCTGGATTATAGGGTTTCCACTGAGAATTCTGCTGCCAGATGTTCCAAAGCTTCATTGTATGTTATTTGTTTCTTTTCTCCTGCTGCTTTTAGGATCCTTTTTTATCCTTGATCTTTGGTAGTTTGATTGTTAAATGTCTTGAGGTAGGCTTCTTTAGGCTAAATCTGCTCGGCATTCTATAACTTTCTTTAATTGATTATTGATATCTTTCTCTAGATTTTTAAATCTCTCTGTTATTATCCCTTTAAATAAACTCTCTACCCCATTTCTGTCTCTACTTGTTTTTTAAGGCCAATGACTCTTGGATGTGCCCCTTTGAGACTATTTTCTAGATTTGGTAGATGTGCTTCATGCTTTTTGCTTTTGTTTCCTCTGACTTTGTATTTTCTAATAGCCTGTCTTCAAGCTCACTAATTCTGTCATCTGCCTGCCCTATTCTGCTGTTGAGAGACTTTGATGCATTCCTGAATATGTCAGTTGAAATTTTCGGCCTTAGAATTTCTTCTTGATTTTTAAAAATGATTTCAATCTTTTTGTTAAATTTATCTGATAGGATTCTGAATTTCTTCTTTGTATTTTCTTGAATTTCGTCAAGCTTCCTTAAAACAGCAATTTTGAATTCTCTATCTGAGATGTCACATATCTCTGTCACTCTGGGACTGGCCACTGGTGACTTATTTGGTTTGTTTGGTGAGGTCATCTTTCCTGAATGGTCTTGATGCTTGAGGATATTCGCCAATGTCTGGGCATTGAAGAGTTGGGTATTTTTTGTAGTCTTTGCAGTCTAGGCTTGTTTGTATCCATTCTTCTAGGAAAGGCTTTTCATGTTTTCAAATGGAATAGAGTGCTGTGATCTAAGTTTTTTGTCACTGCAACCTTATCAGCATTAGGGGATGCAGCAAACCCAGTAACACTGACTTACAGATTCATAGAGGTAGTGCCTTGGTGGTCTTGGGTAAAACCTAAGAGAATTCTTTGGATTACCAGGCAGAGATTCTTGTTTTCTTCTCTTACTTTCCCTCAAACAAACTAAGTCATTCTCCTCTGTGCTGAGCTGCCTTGAGCTGAGGGAGGCGCTACCACCATTGAAACTGCTCTGGTTCAGACCTAAAGCCAGCACATCACTGGGTCTCACCCAAGGCTCACAGCAACCATTGCTTGGCTCCCACCTATGTTCATTCAAGACCCAAGGGCTCTTCATTCAGCATGTGGAAATCCAGCCAGGTTTGTGTCCTTCTCTTTACTGATGTGAACTCCCTTCGGCCCATGGAGAGTCTGGAAATGTCATGTACAAGCCATGGCCTAGAGTCAGAAACATTAGGAATCTACTTGGTGCTCTATTTTACTGCAGTTGAGCTGGTAGTGAAGCCACAATACAGTGTTTTCCTACTCCTCTCTTTTCCTCAAGTAGGAGTCTCTCCCTGTGTCCACCATAGTTGTCAGTGTTCTGGGTTATATTAGAAGCCAGCACAGCATGCAGATCTCACCCAAGACCCATGGCAAGTACTACCTAGCTACCGCTGATGTTTTTTCAGGACCCAAAGGCTCTTTATTCAGCAGAACGTGGGTTCTGACCACTGGGATGGATGACTACCCTCTGGGTAAGGCTGGTATAAATGCTCCCTCCATGGGTTCAGGCTGAATTCTGCCATATTGATTTCCACTCTCACAGACAGCACCAAGTTCTAATGCAAAGTCCCACAATCACTGTACTCTCTCAAACACATAGATTCTTCATACCATGTGGCTCCTGCTGGGAGACATGGAAGGGGTGATGTAGGCAATTCAAGGCTGTCTTTTCTACCCTCTTCAGTACCTCCTTCCTTGATATGATGTCAAAACCAGGTACTGTGATGACTCACCTGATTTTGTTTCTTCTGGAGGTGCTTTCTTGTGCGGATAGTTGTTCAATTTGATATTCTTGTGGGGGAAACAAATGTTGGGAGGGTTCTATTTGGTCATCTTGTTCCCCCTCCCTAAGCTCCTTTGTAGATTTTGAATACCAATCCTCGTGAGCTCGTTACACATCAGTAAGTAAGAGGTGTAGAAGAAAGGAAATAGTGGAAAAGACACTTGAGATTTTCAGTCAGGATTGGGCTTTTAGAACCAACTCTCTGCTCTGAGCCTTTATGTTATGAGACAATAAAAATGTAATATTTAAATTCATGCTAAGCTCGAGTGCCAGAATATTAACTAAATGCAGGTAATGTAATCTTCCTCCCACGTTACTATTATTTTAACTGATCTTAAACATAAATGGAAACACAACTCCAGCTAGCACATTTCCTATATTTAAGTCACTCCATCATGAAAAAATAAATAGGTTCATGTAGGAATTGGTAAAGTTCCACAGCTTGAGGCAGCAATTACTGGTTGGTAGCCTGTCTGATCAATTATTTAGGCACATTCATAAGCAGATCAGATTATTGATCCATAGAACTAATTGATCCAAGAAAATGGCATTTAGTGAAATTGAAATATCAGAATTTATGTCCTGTCTCAGAATCACTGGACCAGAAAACATAACCCAGGCTTTAATATTAAAAGATTGGAGCAGCAAGAATTTGTTATGCATCCACTCTGTGCCTGAGGCTCTGCTGAGCACTGTAGACACAGGCAGAGTCATAAACTACAGGCAGAATGTTAAGGGTTTATAATCCAGGGGGTTTAAGTTAAATACCCCAGAATCTACTTCACTCTAAAATTGAATGCTAACATGCCCTTAGTGCTTTCTTCATGTAACTCAGAATGATCCTTGTCCTTAACTTGGGTAAGTCCGAAGTTTCACATTCAGGCTACTGGTATTTTCTCATCACTTGACAATACATAAAGAAGTTAAACAGAGAGTAATCAGTTTTCTGCTTTTTGTTTCTCAAAGTTCAATTTTCATTGCCCTCTATAGCTGAAGGTATACACTTTTCTAAGTTGTGAGAAACAAGTCCTATTTATCTATGATTTTCCTTAATTCAAATACTTTTTTTTAGTTAAAAAAAATGTGTATGTGTGTGACTGTGTGTGTTTTGTTTTGCTTTTCTTACTTATCCCTTCTTCTTGTCCCCAGGTCCCTGCGCCAGACTTACTGGAAAACATTTTTCCAGGGGGAAAAATAATTCTTTAAAAAAGTACAAAATGCCCAAAGCTAGGATAAATTTAATATGAAAGAAATAATTATTAGTCAACTAAAATACCTAATTTCCAAGTTGGCTTACTATATTGGTCCACATAGAAAGAGATACCTCTTCTGATTAAAGCAAACAAGACCATTTGGTACTATCTTCTTGGCTTCTACTCATACTCTTCCTAGAGTGATACTACTGACACTGGGATATTATACATATGAAGTATATTAGTCAGGGTTCTCCAGAGGGACAGAACTAACAGGATACATGTATATATGAAAGGGAGTTTATTAAGGAGAATTGACTCATACAATTACAAGGTAAAGTCCCATGATAGGCCATCTACAAGTTGAGGAGCAAGGAAGTTAGTGATGGATCAGCATGAGTACAAAAACCTCAAAAGTAGGGAAGCTGGCCGAGTGCGGTGGCTCATGCCTGTAATCCCAGCACTTTGGGAGGCCGAGGTGGGTGGATCACAAGGTCACGAGATAGAGACCATCCTGGCTAACACGGTGAAACCCCGTCTCTACTAAAAATACAAAAAATTAGCCAGGCGTGGTGGCGGGCACCTGTAGTCCCAGCTACTTGGAAGGCTGAGGCAGGAGAATGGCATGTACCTGGGAGGCGGAGCTTGCAGTGAGCCGAGGTGGCGCCACTGCACTCCAGCCTGGGAGACACAGAGCGAGACTCCATCTCAAAAAAAAAAAAAAAAAAAAAAAAAAGAAGTAGGGAAGCCAACAGTGCAGCCTTCAGTCTGTGGCCCAAGAGCCCCTGGGAAACCACTGGTGTAAGTCCAAGAGTCCAAAAGCTGAAGGACTTGGAGTCTAATGTTCGAGGGCCGGAAGCATCCGGCACGGGAGAAAGATGAAGACCAGAAGACTCAGCAAATCTGCTCTTCCATCTTCTCCTGCTTACTTTATTCTAGCCGTGCGTGGGCAGCTAATTAGATTGTGCTCACCCAGCTTGAGGGTGGGTCTGTCTCCCTCTGTCCACTGACTCAAATGTTAATCTCCTTTGGCAACACCCTCAAAGATACACCCAGGAACAATACTTTGCATTTTTCAATCCAATCGAGTTGACATTTAACATTAACCATCACATGAAGTATGGTTGTAAATAAAAATGAACTCTGTATTATGAAAATCGAAGGTGAAATGGACATTTACTTTTCTGGCAAGTCTGGGTGTGTTTTGCTTGGAAGGCAACGGCACTAGGTTGCATATACAGCCTCTAACAAGCAAGCTCCTGAAATATGATTTCTCATTGAGCAAAAATGGTTATTCCATACATAACTGCAGTTTCAGCAGTGCCTTTTTGTTTCTGGTTATTAATTTGTATTTAAGTTGTGCCAAAGTCATTAATTTACTGAGCCAACATGGAAAATGTAAGGCAGTTAACTTTATAAATGACGCCATCATGTTTCAGTATATTTGTGCTTAATGACATTATACCACATGAAAGATTCGAATTTCCTATACTTGATGTAACTGGTGGTATTAGAATGCTAAGACTGTGGTAGTGTTTGTTGCTTTAATTGTACTGAACTGACTAGATACAAGTAGCTTATTAACAATGCTCACTGTTAAATCCTCATTGTCCAATCCGAAAACTACATTATTGTTAATTTTTTTCTTTTGGAAGCATCAAGCTTTCTCAATATTATGACACTTACACTGCTGTTGAAGTCCTTAAGGATAGAATAAATATGCTAATAACATTCTGGAAGCAACTAACTCTAAGCAAAAGTGAGTAGTATAGCAATATCAAGATGTACACTTTTTTCCCTGGAAAATTATCTCCATCAGGTAATGGGAAAGCACTGCTCTCCATAAAAGCAAAAAAGGAGTTTTAAGCTTAATTCATTGTTACTTTAAAACCCTTCATATCTGAAGGCTAAGCAAACATTAAGACAATGTACAACTATCAGAACAATATTTCAAATATTTATATTTAGATGAATCACCAGATTTGTGAGTTAATCTTTGAATATTTTCTATATTGAGCCAGATTGTAGCTGCCATTTTTGTGTTTTAATAAGGTTTTCAGTTGTTATCCAAATGTGATCCAGTACCTGAATCAAAACGGCAAGCTTTGAGGAATAGGTCAGTATTTTTGGATAAACTAACAAAAAATATGTTCATTAGACTAAGATATCAGCAGTATTTGTAGTAGAATTAATGAATATTGTTGGTGTATATTTTAACTGTTAATAGTCAATGCTCTATTTTTTTCTATGAAAATTCAACTTCCTAGTCGACTCTCCGCACTCCTTCATTCACTTATTATTTTATGGATTTCCCTCTTGTGTCAGATCTCTAGAAAGTCTCACTTTTCATCTGGTTTTAAAATCATTTTGTATTTTTCTCAGCTACTAGAAAACTCTAAACAACACCAGGGCAGAGGACCCATTTGTTTAACAGTGGCTTCTTGATCAATAATTGCATGCATGAAACAAAGTATCTGAAATAGTTTGCTCTTTACACTATCAATTGGTTGATATTTGAACAAATTGTCTTTAAAGTCACTGCCGCAATTTTGTTTGGCAATGGCATTTTATTTGTTAATTCATTTATTTAGTTTCCAAAAATTAAGACCTGAGTAATTTATGGCTTTGTTTAGTCTCAACAGAAATAAGTCAATGCTAGCTGGGTGCAGTGACTCACATCTTTAGTCCCAGGTACTTAGGATGCTATGGCTGGACGATTGCTTGAGCCCGGGAGTTCAAGACTGCAGTGAACTCTGATCACTACTGCACTCAAGTCTGGGCAACAGAGTGAGACCCCATCTCAAAAAAAAAAAAAAAAAGTAAAAGAAAAGAGAAAGAAATAAAACAATGTTAATCTGTGTCTTGGCACGAGGTTTCACACTTCCATCAATGGGCATCATTTTGTACTGATAATGTCTCTGTAAGGGCAGTTTTAAAACAAACTAAAAATATGAAACACTGGATAGTGTTAACTTTATCTAGCTTGGTTTCCTTTGTGTGTACATGGATGCAAATAAATTCCACAATTTCTTTAATTCATATATATGTGTATATGCACATACATATATTCATATATATGTTTATGTGTGTGCATATACATGTATACATATAATGAGTACATATGGGGAACCAGTTGAAGGACATTTCTTCTTTTATAAGAAAGGGGAGAAAACAGTCTTCCCAAAAGTTATGTTTACTAGCATGAAAAAGGATTGAGTTTCATATAGGTAGACATTACTGTATTTCTACCATAGGGTTATGTGTGTACATAATCCAATCTGAGTTTATAATTCACATACCTACTCTCCATTATTTTGATGATTCAGGAAAGTAATTTCTCAAAATTTTTCCCTTTGCAAATGTGCTTTTTAGATAACTCACTGAACCGAAACACTTGGCAGGCATTAGGGTTGACCTTCCCTGCTGGGTTGAAGAGGCTATTTCATCCCCCAGACCTGCAGACTGAAAGTCAGGCAAAGTGCTAGAGATGCTGGCTCTTTGGTACCTGCTGCCTGTGGAATTGAGTTTTACAGAAAGAAAACATTAGTTGGCGAAAACCTGCTGATCATACCTTTCCCCTTGGAACCCCACAGCACAAGGGCCAGGCTTACTTTTTGATTCAGTGATGGTGGATCGTTGGACTATTACAGAACTTTTCACTTCTGTGAAGCAGCATTGTAATATCAGCACCCCACATTTCTCTTCAAATTAAAAACATCGCAGTGCTTCTAGGTTTTAAAAAGTTGTATAATTATGCCAAATCATCATAAAATGCTGAAATCTTTCTAGTCATTTTATTGCAAATAACTACTGCTAAAATAAAGTAGAATTAGGTAAGTAACTTTTTTGATAAGCATTTACTTTCTTAAGATGTGCTACTGTTCAGTATGTGTGAACTCCTAAGTTGCCAGTACAGTGGGTGCTATACTAGCGCATTTCACCTGTCCTTCACCTCCTCTTCCAGAGTTGCGTGCTATGTGAAGTTTTCCAATTACTGCTGCTTTGTTTGCATTTATTCACCCAGCCAATGGTTCTCATATTTTATGATGCTTTATTAAAAGCTTCAAGAGCATATTTTAAAAGCACCCTGTCAGATCCCATGAATACGCACTCTGAATCAATTGTTACAGATTGAAGCCAACAAATCTGCATTTTTTCAAGCTTTCCTAGTAACTTTTACTAATACATCCAGAGCATCTTGTTGAGGAATACACAAAAGATTTTGACTGCAGGATTAACCTGTTTATACCAAAGCTTTGTATTCCTGTAATGGAGCATTTGTAAATGCTGATGACTATTGCATTAATTGATGCTTTGAGATGTAGCAGTACACAACCCGTTCTCTAACATCTGACGCTCTACGGGAAAACAAACAAACAAACAAACAAACAGCAAGGAGGAGGAGTTGAAATAACAAATAGTCAACCTGGACAGTATCTGGCCTCCCAAGGGAGGCAGAAGTAGTCCTGAGGGATCCCGGGGTCACAATGTGGTTGTGAAACCCAGAGAGGAGATAAGGGCTGAGTGTTCAATAGGAACAGTGGGAACACGTGCTTCTGGTTGCTGTTTCCTTTTCGCTTATCAGTTTATACATTTCTAAGCTTAGAGTGTGGTATCGAGAAGCAGGGTCTCACTGGGCATGTATTATGCTGAATTCAGCTGACTTCAGAAAAAGACCAGCAAACATGGCAAAGGGTTATAAACTGTAAGGAAGAATACAGTTACAATAGAAAATTTTATGACAAAAATAATGTATCTTTCATGAAAGAGCCGGAGGATGTCCTGGTGTAAGAGGTTCCAGAGTCAGCAATAAGATGTAAGAGTTCTCTCTCTCTATATATATATGTGTATCTATAGATATAGATATAGATATGTCTTTCTTTTTTTTTTTTTTTTTTTGAGACAGAGCAAGACTGTCTCCCACGCTGGAGTACAGTGGCACAATCATGGTTCACTGCAGCCTCAACCTTCTGGGCTCAAGCAATCATGCCACCTCAGCCTCCCAAGTAGCTGGGACTACATGTGTATAACATCACACCTGGCTATTTTTCTTTTTAGGTGTACTGCTTTTCAGACAATTACTGCAATTAACATATTGTGCAATTCAGTTCAGTGGTTGGTATAGTTAGCCAAGGGGGTGCTTGTATTGAAAGATCCTGGCCTAGATTTGCCCATATTTCTTGTTTAAAAGTGGATTCTACTGTTGTATTTGTTCTAAGCAGGTGCATCAGTTTGTATCAGCAGTTGGTCATCTGCTTGCCCATTGAAATCAATATGATTTAGAAGCAAGACATAGAATCTGGAGTTAGGTAGTCCTGGGGCCTTCATTTACCACTCTTCATTCATTGTCTGTATAGATGTGATAATTATATGTATCTTATGAGTGTTAAATGAATGAGTGTGCGCGGATATGTGACTGGGTGGTGCAGTGGCTCACGCCTGTTATCACAGCACTTTGAGAGTCCCAGGCAGGCATATTGTTTCAGCCCAAGAATTCGAGATCAGCCTGGGCAACATGGCAAAATCCTGTTTCTACAAAAAGTACAAAAATTAGCTGGGCATGGTGGTGCACACCTGTAGTTCCAGTTACTGAAGAGGCTGCGGTAGGAGAATCCCTGGAGCCTGGGAGGTCAAGGTTGCAGTGAACTGTGATTGTGCCTCTGCACTCCAGTCTGGGCATCAGAGTGAGACCCTGTCTTTAAAAAAAAAAAAGAAAGAAAGAAAGAAAGAAAGAAAGAAAGAAAAGGCATTTACTTGGAAGCACTCTAAGTATTCAGTAAATATTCACTGCTTTGTCCCTTTATTATTTAATATTCTCTGCCTTCACGAAATTTGACTCTTATGACTTCTGTGCTCTTATTCACATGAGACTTCTATTTAATTATCTTGTCAACTACTACGTGGTTGATTTAAGGTATGTAAAACAAGCATTCATCTGTTCCACATCATATTTCTCCCTGGGACCACATCTATCTAATATTAAGTGATCTTTGAAGCAGCTCTAATAGGAATTGGTCCCTTGGGACAGGAAAACATCTGCTCCTGCTGTCTCTTGTACTCACACGTCCCAGGAGTCCTGACCTGGGTACTATCATAGGCAACAGCACCCAGGACACCTGGCCATCTTCCATTCCTGGCCTTCCCTTTGGTGAAGAATGTCCTCAATATTTGTGGCAATTAGCAGCTATTCTTGGGTAACCTTTAGTTAAAAGAGAGTAATCTCATGGGCTAAAGACTAAAAAGAAGACATGTAATAAAATTCCAGAGAAACAAGTCAACTCTGTCAGTGTTTACGTGAAAAGATAATCTAGGAGATCAATGCTCAGCCTTCTTCAAAAGATGCACAGTGGCTTGCAGCAGGGAAGAAGAAAATAAACTTTGACTTGGGATTCACGGTGTGACTCTCGCTTCCACCACCAACAATCTGTGTGAATTCAAGCAAAACAGCTACTCCTGAACTTCTATTTCCTCCTGTATAAAAAGGGGATACTGAAGCTTCTAATGGTTTGTTGGAAGGAACGAATTGAAGATCAATTGTAATGCTCTAAGACAAAGCTGACTTACGATATATGCTAGTCTCGTTCTCCTTTTGCCTTTTGAGAATTGCCTTTCTTTGTTTCTTTTACGGAAATGACACTTCCATCATTCCCATCCCACTTTTTCTTTTAAAACTGCTTCTCTGTACACACGGGGCAGCCACCCTATAGCTCCTGAAGGGATATACATGTAGCTTTAAAGGGGATGCAGCTGTCTGCATTGTTTGCATTGCTTTGACAGTAGTGGGCACTGGTGTCATAACCCATTGCCATAGCTAAGTCTTTCTCTTTGGAATGGCTGTCTCTGTGCATGCACTAGAACTTGGTATGGTATATTTCCCCAGAGCTCAGTCAACAAGGAATTGCTAAAATGAAATGCCATCTCTGCTAGCTCTAAACGGAAGACCCTGTTTGCTTTCATAAATGTGTGAAAATTCAAATATTCTCCTACTATTTGATGTCCAAGTTGGTAAATATCAACTAGTAGTAAGTCCCAGCATTTAGTTATAACATATTTGACTTTTGCTTTGAGCCTGAGAATCTTCAACATACTCAGCTGTAAAATGGGAATATCAAAGCTCATGTGTTCTCACATGATTTTTATGGGAAGCAAATGTATAATATACCTGACAAGGAGACATAGGTACTTGTGTGATGGCCTCAACATGAGATTAAAACCACCAGTGGTTTTCTTAATGATATGTTAATCTCTTATCACATGGGAACTTTTTTCTTTGATGGTCAGTTTGCTTTCATCTTGAAAGAAATCAATTGTTGATGTATGCTGTGGGTTAATTGCCTCATTAATACTGCTCTGGTACAATCATCAACTTTAGCTGAAATAATTTGGCATGTCCAGTATGGTTCACCTTGGATAGTAAGTATTGTGTGGTTAAAACGAAGGTATCTATAGCAAACTTGCAACAATCCCAAAACATTGCTTTTCTTATACATCCAGAGGCAGTTTTTTTTTTTTTTTTTTCATATTCATTAGTGGCCATTGAAATAGAAATAGATAAGTAAGTAGTAACTAGGGTAAATAATTAGGTTGCCTGGAAGGTCAGTGAACCATACAGAACTTGCATACGACTAGCTGATGCCTAGTTGTTGAGGTGAACATTGTGATAAAGTCATATTTGCTGGGAGTGGCTGACAAAATATTTTGTGAGTGAGTTAAACACCTCACATCTTGACATAAGGCATGTATCAAGCTGTCTATGATAGCATCTGATTCAGAAAAAGTACTTTTTTCAATACTAACCATCCAATGCAAATATTTAAAGCCTGGTTCTGTTTCTGTCAAAGAGAATGTTAGGACAGAGATTGTAAAGGAGAGTTACAGAGCCTGCATATTTTCAGATCCTACTGAAATACAGCTAAACTTAGATTGTTTATAAAGAATTGCACATTTCAATATTTTAGTATTTGTCTTACTCCAAATGTCGTTTGGGTTGTCTGGGATTTTATCCTTGGAATATATTGCAAGTGATCTCTGTGTTATTCGCCTCAGCTCCTGAATTCTGATTTATCACCTCTAGTAAGCAAGCCAGTGAGCATCACACAGGAGATTCTCAGTCATTCGAGGAGAAGTGTGGACTGTTGAAATTCAGGCTTTGTGTACAATCTGGGTAACAAACCGTAAAGGCATGTTTTCTGCCTAAAGCTCTATGGGAAAGCCATTTGCCATATTACTTCCCCCAACAGCGTGCACCCTGATGCTTTGTGGAGAGATGCAGAGTGTGGTCCAATAATAATATTGACCATATACTTTTCTAAGGCAAGCAGACATACAATAGATATTTTAATTTTGGTAGTTGGGGTGTGGAAGGAGGTGGGAAGTGGAGAAAGGAGAGTAACCCATTACCTGTCTGGCCTAAGCTTGTTATGATCTGACAGATGGGTAGCCCCAAGGCTGCTTGCAAAAACAATTTCTTTTTGTCTCCATCACAGAGCCCTGGGGTGTGGTACAGGGAGGGTTGATCAAGAGAGTGGAGGCTTCCCTGATGGAGTGTGAGGCCTGGCAGCAGGACCTGACAAAAGTGAGTAGACTCTCTGGGTCCAGCCAGCTATAGAAGGAAAGAACAGAATAACAGCTACAGCTCAGTGGGAGTTCTGGTACCTGGATTTTCACCCAGGTGGATGCCAGGCCTGATTTTCTATCTCTTGAGGAATTTCCAGACTTTGTCAGAGTTCTTCAGGAACTGACCAGATCCAATTTGCTGGTTGGGGATCATGACTACTTCCATTGGGTCAAATTGGAGTAAGCAGATACCAAGAGTCACTTACGAATCACTAACATCTATTAGATACTGAACATTCTCTCATTTTCTCACATCAACCATGTGAAATAGGTATTATTACTGTCCCTATTTTACAGATGCAGAATCTGTGATTTGTCTGGAACCACAGCTGTAAGTGGTGCAGCTTGGATTTTGATCTCACATTTGATTTTCCCTGTGATCCCTGGGCTCTGGCTCAGGTTTAAATATGCCTCTGAAACAAATGGTAAACAAGGGAACCGAAATGTCCATAAGTGTCTGTTTATCTGGTTGTCCTTAGTTCAGCATCTTTAAAATACAAAAACAGATTTGTTGAGAATACTCATTTCCATTATTTTAATAACAACTCAGCTAACTTTTAACAGGAATATATACTAAAACCAAAAGTATTATACTGATGGCCATCTCTACTTCCTTCTTATCAAAACTAATGAGCCATGGAGGACCCTGCCCAGCCTGAGCTGCCCAATGTGCCTGTGCTAGCCAGCCTCAGTGTATCCCTTTGTAAAGCATCCCAGACCTTTTGAGTAGGGATGACCACTTCTTAGTTCATGGTATTTATCAGTAATCATGCATATGCAAAATTTTCAACTTCTGCTTAGAGCCTTTACTATTTTTTTTTTCTATGAATGCTCTGATTCCTTCCAAATGACTCTGTAAGATGATGGTTGCAGGCTTCATTAGTTCAACCTTCAGAATCACTCAATGTTACGGTCCCAGTTTTCGCTCTCTTATACCGAAATAGGCTTTGCCTATATTAATGATTGTTGCTGGGCTCTTCGACAAGATATTTCAAGAATGGGAAAAGCATTTTGAAAGAAGTTTCATGAGGCTGTGGAATTCACAAGCTGTGAGCAGCACTGGCAGATATTTTTCCAGCGTGTTCATTTTTATTCAGTTCCTTATAACTTTTATGGCTAACAGTTCTAAGACATGTACTGTGCTGTGTTGTGATCAAATTTTCTCCTCTGATAGAAGTCATAACTTGGAAAACTTAGATTCCTAGAGTTGTTGAACATTCTGATCAGAAAGTTCTTTGAGTCAATCAAGTTTAAAATATCACTGATTGGCTGGGTGTGGTGGCTCACACCTGCAATCCCAGCACTTTGGGAGGCCAAGGTGGGAGGATCGCTTCAGCCCAGGAGTTCAAGACCAGCCTGGGCAACATAGCAGGACCATATCTCTAAAACAAACAAACAAATAATAATAAAATATCACAGATATGTTAGTTTTTTCTAACCCGTGGTTGATACTCTCAACCACAGATTGAGGAACTTACTTTCTGCCTGCCATTTCATCTTTGATCTCTAAAGGTTTGGACCAAATGGTTTTCTTGCTGTAAGCTGAAATACCTTGTCTTATTTTCTTTTCCTACATATTTGTCCAGGTTGTTTTCTTTGCATTTAAGACAATGGTTCTCCATACGTGTGCATCAAAATCACCTGGAGTATAAAATACAGATTCCTGGTGCTGGCCCTAGAATCTCTGATTTGGCAGGGGTTAGGGAGAGGCCTGAAACTGCATTTTTAACATGTTCATGCGTCGTATGGATGATGCTGATTCTCACCTTGGGAATCACTGACCTAGAAAATGTCTTCTCTTCATCCAAAGAAACCCTTAAAATTCCCCAAAGATGCCTTTTTGTCTCCTGGCTGAACAACCCCAATTTCTATGACTTTTCTTTTTACAGTTCAGCTTCTCCACCATCTCACCATCCAAACTTCCTCTTGCTTGCGTGTCCTGCTTGCCTATCACTCACTGAATTTCAGGGAGCCAGACTGGCAATATAAATGAGTGAACCATCACAGGTGGGGGTGAGATGAGTCATCACGTAGGGAAGACAGCAGAGACTGTCTACCAGGAATCAACGGAGGAATGCAGACCTCACCCAAACAATTCATATTCTTTTTTTTTTTTTTTTTTTTAAGCATTAAGCCTAACTAATAAAATCTGAATTATAAAAAATAATTCAGTTGCCTAGATTTGACCCCAAGGAATGATAGTTTGAGGTCTTAAAATACAATTAAAATGCAGCTTGAACCTGAAAGTGGCAGAGTATCAAGTTATTATCTCCAGTTGTTCGGTTTTCTATTACATGAATCTAATTCTAAAAATAACTCTTAAAGCATTATAAATTCCTAATTAGGGAGCTACCCAATAACTGATTATATTGACAAAGTCATGCCATAAATAAGAATTAAAAAGTTAATATAATTGATTAGCTAGGATGCCCTCACTCTTGTTTTTGCCATTATTTAAAATTTAATTGCTGTGTAACATTTCCAGATGTTGATTTTGGACATTTTATCATGTGTTTTATTGCCTGTGAGCAGTTTTTATGTATGTAATCGGAGCTTTTCACGTTTCTTGGATGTAGAAAAATCAATTAAAATGGAGCAAATATTTTTGAAACCTAACCAGACTTTTGTCTTTGTTTTCTCATAAAGTTCCTCCATAGAAATGTGTAGCATGGGAACAGAGCCTAATACTTTCTGAATAAGATACTAACAGGCTTGTAGTGGATGCTGGGAATTTAGAAAGCTCTGATTTTTTTTTTTTTTTCTGAAGCCTCCCAGTAGAATGTCAGATTAATAAATGGACTGCAGATTTCCACAGGGTTTTTATGACATGTTCCACACACTGTCTTGATGCAGATTTGGGAAAGCCCTCGTCTACAACCCAGTTCTGACTCACCCATTGATGTTACCTTGTATTCAGTTTTCTTTGGGTGGATCTAGAATAGAATAGAGTAGAGTAGAGTAGAGTAGAGTAGAGTAGAGTAGAGTAGAATAGAATAGAATAGAATAGAATAGAATAGAATAGAATAGGCAGATCTTTAACTACAATCCTTAAATGAGGAAAACCCCACCCTGGGCCAGCTGAGCCAGGAATCCCGAGACGAGATGGAACTCCACTGTGGTATATAGGCAGGACTGATTTTCAGGGGGAGTGCACCTGTCTGGACTCCCTGCTGCTCCCATCAATGTATTCCAGCCCTGGGTACCCCTGGACCACCCTACTGTCCAACAACTAAAGGATTAACATGAGTCACCTCCAGAAGCCTCCAGGACCCTTCTGCAGGTATCTGATTTGATGGGTCAGAAGTTAGGCCACTGCCAGCTGTCTGCACATATTTTACATATCACCCATTTGCAGGTGTTGAAGACTGGTAAGTACCCAGGAGCTGGCAGGTGTTTCAAACATGTCAGTGTACCTGGTGGGGTATAGGAGACAGCTTCTACCCAACCCACCCCTTGGTGGCTACATCAGCTTGGCACAGTCTCTCATTGCTGGAGAGCATCCCCCCCTGGCAACTCCGCCCTTTCCCCACCTCCAATCTTGGCTGCTTTTCATTGGTTTGTTTGTTTAAATTAACATCTCTTGATTTTCAAAACCTTGCTGATTAACAAAAAAAAAAAAAAAAAAAGGCAAAAACAAAGCAAAAAACAATCTCTCAGTCTAAAACAGATAAACCAACAAACAAAGCCCATGGGCTGCTAGAGGTTGACTCTTGTAAACTGCAAGAACAGACACTACAAACTCCAGAGAAGAAGGCGCCTGGACATTCCAGTCACTTCATGAAGCAGTAAAATGCCCATCTTTCATCTGCTTCTACTGATGACCAGTAGTATATCTGTCACAATTTCCAGCCTTTTAGAGCTACTCTTTGATTACACACAACAGGGACTTTTTCTAAGCCTAGGACCTTTTCTGTGTCTTTTAAAACACTGTTTACATCAAAATAATGACATGGATAGGTAAAAGAAAAATACAAAACTACTTGTGCTGTAAAATAGTTCTATTTTAGAAAACGAAATCTTGACAAAACTTGAGCCTTGTTAGGAAAAAAGAAAAATGACAAAGCAGTCATGTACAGAAAACCTGGATAGGATTTTCAATCTCCTAGTGCAAAATCTAGCAAAAATGTATGCTAAGGATCCAAAGCAGGAAGTGCTCAGAAAACAAATGCACAAACTCAGCTTAGCCAAGGGGCGAAGCCAGAGAGGGATATAAAGGAACAGAGGAATGGCTGAGGATAGAGGTGAGGAAGCTGGACTCACAAACTGGGCCTTGCTCAGCCTTCTACAGCACCAGTGTCAGGGCCAGGCACGCAGGAGTGACTAGGAGTTTGAACCGAAATAATGCATGACTAAGAATTAATTTGGGACGGTCTCTAGGTGGAATGATTGGAAATGTTTTACTTTTATTTTAATTTTTTAGTACATGAAAGAAAAGATGCCTGTTTTCTAATCATTGAAATCTTATTATGTACAGAAATTTTCCTAGCAGAGCACACGAAGATGAAAAAGATCAGATGGGAGATGAGGATCAGGACTCTTTCTGTGAATCGGAACCTCTCTGCTCTGCTCCTTTTCTGGTTTCCTCTGTCTGTCCTTCTCTTGTCTCCATTATTCATCATGTTTCTGCCTTTGATGTCATCTTGTGGGATGTCCCATCTCACTTAGTCATCTGTAATTTGTAAGTAGCATTTAAATTATTTGTGTGTCTAATAAAGCTTTATTCTCTCTGATCTTGATGAATGAAGAAGGCAAGCTGAGCCTTGTTTTTTCCTTTATTGTCTTACTTCCCCAAAGTACCTGAATGAGTTCTGCGTGGTCTTTGTTGACCTGTGGTGATCACTGTGGCATAAAAGAAAGTATAGTAGTGTTGTGCTTCAGCATAGGCTCTGCTCAGAAGACTTGTATTCCAATCTTTACTTACTAGTCCAGGGAGTTTGGACAAATAAGTGAATCTCCATTGACCTTACTCTTTCACATCTGTATAAGGGGAATTGTAATAATACATGTTTTTTGAGGTTATTAAGAGGATTAAATAGATAGTATATAAAATAGGTTAACATAAGCACCTGGGACAGGGAGAATACTAAGTTGGAAATCAGGTGTTGGCAAACTTTTTCTGTAAAAGGCAAGAAACTAAATATTTTAGGCTTTGTGAGTCAAAGTCTCTGTCTTAACTCGTTAACTCTGCCATTGTACCATGGCATGAAAGCAGTCACAGACATATGTAAATGAGTGAGTGTGGGTCTGTTCCAATTAAACTGTGTTTACAAAAAGGGACGGCAAATCAGATTTGGCTCATGTCTTGCAGTTTGGTGATCCTATTGTAGAATACAGTTTCAACATACTGGACACAGCTTCTTTGTAAGTTGGGATCTGCTTTGTTGCTAACTAATTAAATGTGAAATTTAATTAACATATCCATATACTACATCTGACAAATAGTTTGGCACACAATTTGCTTAGCCTTTGTATCTCAAGGACCAAAGAAGTTAAGTATATTTGGCCAGAAGTCACCCAGGAAATTGATGACAGATCTGAGGCAGAGTTCAGGGTTCATGTTCTCAGTTCTGAACTATTTCTAATTTTTTTTTTTTTTGAAATGTGTGTCATCGGGGACATAGCTCTGTGATATCAAGAGACTGGGACTGAAGATCTAGTTTTGCCAGTTGGGGAACCTCAGATTTGTATCAATCACTATATTTGGACCTCAGCTACCTCATTTTCAGATAGATAATAATTCCCATCTCACAATTTTACAGTGTGAAAACGAGAAAATGCTATATATGGAAAAGCACTTTGAAATCTCTATTGATGTGGTTGGCCTGCTGGCTGGCTGGCCTGCCTGCCTGCCTTCTTCCCTCCCTTCCTTCCTTCCCTTCCTCCTTCCTCCTTCTTCCTTCCTCCTTCCCCTTTCTTTCTTTCTTTCTTTCTTTCTTTCTTTCTTTCTTTCTTTCTTTCTTTCTTTCTTTCTTTCTTTCTTTCTTTCTTTCTTTCTTTCTTTCTTTTTCTTTCTTTCTCTCTCTCTCTTTCCTTCCTTCCTTCCTTCCTTCCTTCCTTCCTTCCTTCCTTTTCTCTCTCTTTCTTTCTCTCTCTCCTTCCTTCCTTCCTTTCTTTCCTCCTTCTCCTTGCCCTTCCCCTTCCCTTTACCTTTCCCCTTCATCTTCCCCTCTTCCTCCTCCCCCCTCCTCTTCTTCTTCCTCCCTCTTTCTTTCTTTCTTTCTGTCTGTCTGTCTGTCTGTCTTTCTTTCTTTCTTTCTTTCTTTCTTTCTTTCTTTCTTTCTTTCTTTCTTTTTTCTTTCTTTCTTCCTTCCTTCCTTCCTTCTTTCCTTCCTTCCCTCCCTCCCTCCCTCCCTCCCTCCCTCCTTCCTTCCTTCCTTCCTTCTTTCTCTTTTCTTTCCTTCTTTTTCTTTCTTTTATTACTTAACAAATAATAATTGCACATATTAATGGAGTACAATGTGATACTTTGATACAAACACACACACATTGTAGAAAGATTAAACCAAGTTAGTTAACATTCATCACCTTATCTACTTATAATTATTCTGGGAACAGGAACTTTTAAAATCTACTCTTTTAGCAATTTTAGCCATATAATACATTTTTATTAACTATGGTCACCATGCTATGTTAAAATTTATTCCTATTGTTCAGCTGAAACTTTTTGCCTTCTGGTCAACATTACACCTTTCTCCATTCTCCCTGTCAACCTCTGATAAACATCCCTCTACTCTCTGCTTCTATGAGTTTGACTTTTTTAGATTCTACATATAAGTGAAATCATACAGTATTTGTCTCTGTACTTGGCTTATTTTACTTAACATAATGCCTTTCAGTTTTGTCCACGTTGTCACAAATGACAGAATTTCTTTTTTGTGTGAGGCTGTATAGTATTCCATTGTGTGTGTGTGTGTGTGTGTGTGTGTGTGTGTGTGTGTTTTCTTTGGCCTTTGATCCTTTGATGGTAAATTACATTGCTTCTGTACCTTGGCTAATGTGTATGATGCTGAAATGAATTATGAGTGCAGGTATTTCTTTGACTTACTGATTTTAATTCCTTTGGGCATATACTCAGTAGATGGATTGCTGGATCATGTGATAATTCTGTTTAATTTCGGCAGGTGGGGACCACTACACTGTTTTTCACAGAGGCTACACTAATTTACATTTCTATCAACAGTGTACAAGGGTTCCCTTTTCTCTGCCTCCTTGCCATCACTTGTTATATTTCGTCCTTTCGATATTAGCTATCCTACAGGTATGAGGTAATACCTCATGATGGTTTTAATTTGTATTTCCCTGACGATTAGAGATGATGAATTTTTTTTTATATATCTGTTGGCCATTTGCATGTCTTCATTTGATAAATATCCAGGATCTTTATTCACTTTTTGATTTGGTTATTTCTTTTTTTGAGTTGTTTGAGTTCCTTATATATGATGGGTATTAACCCCTTATCAGATGTATGGTTTGCATATATTTTCTCCCAATCAGTAAGGTGTCTCTTCACTCACTTTGTTGTTAATTGTTTTCTTTGCTATGCAAAAACATTTTAGTTTGGTGCAATCCCATTTGTCTGTTTTTGCTTTTGTTGCTTATGCTTTTGGGGTCCTATCCAAAAAATCATTGTTCACACCAATGTTGTGAAGCTTTTTCTCTACATTTTCTTCTAGTCATTTTAAATTTCCGGCCTCCTATTTAAGTCTTTAATTCACTTTGAGTTGATTTTTGTGTACGGTGTAACACAAAGGTCCAATTTCATTCCTCTGCATATGGATATCCAGTTTTTTCAGCACCATTTATTGAAGACACTGTGCTTTCCCCATTGTGTATTCTTCGCACCTTTGTCAAAAGTCAATTGACTATAAATGTGTGGGTTTATTTCTGGGCTCTCTGTTCTGTTCCATTGGTCTGCATGTCTCTTTTTATGCCATTACCATGATGTATGCACTATTATAGTTTTGTAATATATTTTGAAATCAGGTAGTGTAATGCTGTTTTCCTTTTTTGCTTAAGATTGCTTTGGCTATTTGGGGTCTTTTGTTGTTTCATACAAATTTTAGAATTATTTTGTCTATTTCTGTGAAAAATGCCATTGGAATTTTGATAGAGATTGCATTGAATCTGAATGATATTAATTCTTCTAATCCATAAGCACAGATTTCTTTCTGTTTGTACATGTTGCTTTTAATTTATTTTATCAATTTTTTTGGCTTTCACTTCCTCAATTAAATTTATTCATAAGTTTCCTTTTTGAAATACTATTGTAAATTGGATTACTTTCTTAACTTCTTTGTTGTATAGTTTATTGTTAGTGTTATAGAAAATGTACTGACTTTTGTATGTTGATTTTGTAACCTACAACTTTATTGAATTCTTTTATCCATTCTAATAACTTTAGGTGAACACTTTAGGGTTTCTTCTATATGAGATCATCAGCAAGCAGAGACAATTTCACTTCTCTTTTTTATTTCAATGCTTTTTATTGTCTCTAAATTTATTGACTCCTCTTTAATCTTTCACCTACTTTGTAAGATAAATTTAGTGAAATAGGTTAGACACCATGGCGGACTCTGATACAAAACGTTTTTATAAAAACACACAGGTATAAATGTTTTCTGATTAATGGCCATTAGCTAGTTTCCCAATCAGAGCACGTTTTCACCTGTGCTCTTTAAATTACTTTCAATGTAGAGTTAGACAATGGAAACTTAAGTGTCAGAAAAGGTCAAATTGCATTAAGGACAGTCCTCATGATAGTGTTGATTTAATCAGGATGCCTACCTCTGTTCATTTACCTTTTAAAAATAAGTATAATATATTGCAGATCACTAAGACTGTTGTTAGATAAGGTAGTTATTGTATTAATGGGATACCAGTAACCTCCTCTCTACTGTGACATTGATTACTGTAATTATGAAAGAGACATAAGGAAATGCCATAAGCACGATCCATTGGGCCCCAGGCTTCATCGTTTCTTATATGGCTGTGTGAAAATGCCACTTACAAACATATCGTAATAAAAAGGGTATGGCTTAATGGCAACATGTACCTGCTAATTTGATATTTATGATGGTAGAGTGAAGCATATATAATCAAAGGCAAAGAGACTTCAATAGAGCAGCATTCTGTATTTTGCTGACTGATGAAGGCTGTGAGTTTATTTCAAGATTACCCAGCCATTTATTTAATTAAAATAATATTGACTGGTGACCGACCCTGTTGTTTTATTTAATAGATGTGTAAGCATATTCATTTAATTTTCAATATTTATATTTCATGTGATTATAAAAATGATAAAATCTCAATACATAACAGTTAGGTGGTATAGACATGTACAGAAAACAAAGGTATCCTCTAAACTTTGGCTGCTTCCTGGTTTACATTTATAGGCACCTTTCTCACTAGAAAACATATCGATTATTTTCTAAATTGTAATTGTTCAATTTAAAAATAATTTTAAATAAGGAAATGTTGGGGAACTGATAGAGCTCAGTGTTGAAGCAGAGACATTCCTCTCTTATGATTTTTGGCCATTTTTATGTGAAGCTGTAGAGAGAACAGTGACTAGGGTACTTGTGCTAAAATTGTCTTCCTTATTAAATTGGACATAAATCAATTTTTAGGGCAAAATTTCACTTTCTGATTTCTCAGAAAGCAAAAGCTATATCAAAAAGTGTATCGGTCTACACTTACATAGATTGATTATAACATTTTCATGTATTTTTTTTTTCACAAACACTTATTGAGCTCTGTCTTTGGAATCAGATATACCTGAATTTCAATCTCAGCTCTGCTTCTTAACAGCTGGGAGGTATGTCCATGTAACATGATCCCCCAAGCCTCAACTTCCTCAACCAAAAGCTATACATTAAAATTTGTCTTCTCGGGTATTATGAGTCTTTGTGAGATCATCTTTATGAAGTTCCTGGCAATAACAGGCACTCTGAAACTGTTAGCCAGCATAATGTCAATATCACCTCCTATTAATCGTGCCATTGTATTTTGTGAAGTGTCTTATTAACATTAAATATACATAGGTAAACATTTTCACAAGGATGTCTGTAAAAAAAATAAATTTCTAGTGAATTTCCAGAATTGGAAAATTGTGGAATTTATCCTTCATCAGACTTTAGCTCCAATGGTGTCTACCTGCCAGAGTGCTTTGAAGGAAGATCCATGGAGTTTAAGATAAGGTTAGTCTGTCTGACAGTGCCTGTTACTTTTAGACTTTTACATTTTAGTAGCTGTTAATAATATAGGTATGATTATCAGCATGAAGCCCCCATACAAATAAGTTTATATTGAAAGTGTCAATTGTCATTAATATCCCATAAGAAGAAACTATTTAAAACTTCATAGGAGTTCGTACATGGGGTTGCCATGGCAACAGTGGAGCTTATACTTTTTAATTTATTGCTTAATTTTCTCTAAACAACATTGCCATTGCATCAGCAGGAATCCCAGTCTGTAGTAATGATGGGGATTAAATGGTCATTATGAAGTTGTTCAACATTCTTCTGATTTGCTTCAGGGAACGTTGACTTTGGGTATCTTTGAATGTACTATTAAGCATTATTAAATCCATTTAAAATAGACTGAGTTTACAGGGAAATGAAGTATATTTCCTTATTGCAATTTATCATCCAATAATAATGGTAAATATTGCAAGTCAAAATTTAAGGCCAAATGTAACTCAACAGTGAGCTGACTAATGGCTGTCTTGTGCTTAAAGAAAGTATATTGCTTTTGCATTTAACCAAATGGTCACTGAAAAGTATAAAAAGCTATTTAATAGCTACAAGTCATATTCCAGAAGGATTCAATATGTAATATAAAATGAACCAAAGGAACAGGTTGCTGTCTTGTTAAAGAAGATAATCATTACTTCAGATTTTATTTTTCTTATAAATATCTCCTATGTCAAGGTCAAACTGATAGCAGGTTAGAGGTTTGTGTCTATGGAAATCTAGTTTGCAAAATACAGCTATTCATAAATTAATCCTGAAATCATTTAAAATATTATGGCATCAATTCAACATACCTATGGGGTGTCGATTCAGGGAGGTCAGGAAAGTCTGTAAGGGAGAAATGGAATATTAACTGGGAAGCGTGGGGAGAATCCCAACAGAAGGGAGGCAGGGAATAGGCAGACGAATGACAGACATGAATACCATTGGCAGAATGTGTGTGGTGTTATTGGGGAGTAAGTTACATGTAAGGGAGAAGGAGGCATAGAGATTTGCTTGCCAGGTGGGAAATTTGATCAAGAGTCTATCTTTCAGGAAACAAACGAGATGGAGCATAGATCTTCCAGCTTGTAATATGTTTCAGGTGTTTTAAGAATACAACCCAAACATTATCAAGTGATGTTTTCGGCAAAGGAGAAAGTAATGTGCATGATCCTGAATGTTCCTGTGAGGATCAAGGAATGTGATTAGCATCAGGAGCCCTGTGAAATTGTCTAGGTCACTCACCTCATTTAGGATTAGTAAAAACAACAACAACAACAACAACAAAAAACACTCCTATCAAGGCAGTTTAGAAAACATGATCTCCATTTACTAGAAAGGGGACGTTTTGTTTTTCTAGAGTGGTAACTGAACTTTGATAAGGAAAATATGCAGAAATGAATGAAAAATGGGGCCAAGTTGTTGACTACATTGAATAAAATGTTAGTCAACATCAAAGTCTTTTATGAAGGAAACTGGATTAACATGCCATTTATTCATTGTTACAAATAATTTTCAGTTAAACAAGTGAATATTTTCTCCGAAATGGCTCTCAATTTAATTGTCATCTAAATGTTTGAATATTTTGGCTTTTTTGGTCTTCTGTGAACATGTCTATGTTGGTCTATGTGTCTCACGGTGTATGTGCCCCTGTGAGCATGTCTGTGTGTATATCTATGTGTGTGTCTCCCTGTGTGTTGTATTTGAAAGTCTAAAATATAAGACCCTTTAAGAGAAGTGTTTATGATGTTAAAATCTCAAGTCTTTTCATGAAAGTGTGTCTGAGCAGGTAAATTGGATGTATATTTCTCTCTGAATGATCTGACGGTTGGGTTTAATAGGGCTATAGCTGATGCCAGTTGTGTTGGGGAGTTTGCAAATTTATTGTCAAATAAATTCTCCTCTTACACTGTTTTGAGATTATTCCTTTGGGCTTGTATACTTTTTCTTCACATGTAAATAAATGCCACAAATGCTTACTCCTGAAATTGTGAGAGAAGTGGCATATTATTTTTATGGGAATTGTACCGTTCTTAACCACTCTCCTTGATTAAAATAAGAGCTTTTTTTTCTTCTTAAACCTGATCATTTTCACACTGGAAATGAAATCTCTCATGGGGATTAGTTTACTCACTCAAGCTTTCCATTCAGATGAAGGTGTGAAAAATACATGACAAGAATTTTATTTAAATGTTCAAACTGCTGCATGAGGAGCATGAAACAAGAAGAAAATGATAGTCGTTACCTGTAGATAGGTTTCAATTTTTTTGTAGGCTTCAAATTCCTTTTAAGACAAACAAAAAATTAAAATGGGAAGACCAACTATGAAAATAATGATTTGGTTTAATCTAAACTTCCATGAAGGCTGCAAGTTGCAGATTAGGTGCATCACCTGAAAGTAACATTGCTGATTGCATAGCTTTGGAAGCTAGGTTCAATGATGTATATGCAAGTGACTAAGTTTCATATGCGATGGTTCTCTATTGCACTCAGGCATTTAAAGCCTGGCATTTAAAGCCATTCATCATCCAACCTCCTGACCACTCCAACACTATCTTCCTTCACTCTCTCAGCACTCCAAATATCTCCAACTGCTTGCAGTTTCCTGAATATATTACTGATTTTCAAGTCTCTAAAAATGTTGCTTTCCCTGTCTGTCACGTTCCTTTTCTGTTGGTCCGTCTACTGGACTCATCCTTTAGGATTTCATTGCGGTATCAGTTTCTTTCTCCACCATATTCCTTTGGGTTACCTGAGTGGCTAACGCCCTCTGTTCTCTCATATTACCCTGGGTTCACTCCAGTCACAGTTCTTTGTACAGGATATTTTAAGCGTGTTTATTTTTCTACTTCTTTTATTAAGTAGAGAGAATCTAAGAAATAGAAACCATGCCTTCTTTAGTTTTTTAGTCCTGTAGCATCAGGCATCATCCCTGGCTCATAGTAGGTGCTCAATTAATTTTGTTGAGATAGAGTTTGTGAGATGCAGCAGAATCAAGGAAGGTAAATGTCCTGGCTTCTATACAGAGGAAGTTAAAAATACAAATAAAAAGAAGTCACTCTTCTAAAGGAACTTGAAAAGACACATAATTAACTTAAATATAAAGCTATGTGTGGATGCTGTCAGATGTTTACCTGGAGAGAGTCCTGGCATGAATGGAGGGAAAAATTCAAATTTCTTTTCACTGAGAGGTGGTGGAAAGCCCTCATGAATACAGAAACATTTGAGCTGAACCTCAAGGAACCTATAAGAGTTGTTTATTGTTTGTTTGTTTTTTTTAGTGGATATTTATTGAGCTCACATAGCCTGTAAGAATTTAAGCTCTATATTACCATTATGGTTGACAAGTGTGAATTTAATTAGCCTTTTTCAAAAAAATAATAAAAAGCAATCCATTTTACCTACCTAAACACAATAGAATTATCTAAATATCTTTTTTTTTTTTGAAACGGAGTCTTGCTCTGTTGCCCAGTCTGGAGTACAGTGGCAGGATCTCAGCTCACTGCAAGCTCTGCCTCCCAGGTTTATGCCATTCTCCTGCCTCAGCCTCCCGAGTAGCTGGGACTACAGGCGCCCGCCACCACGCACAGCTAATTTTTCATATTTTTAGTAGAGACAGTGTTTCACTGTATTAGCCAGGATGGTCTCGGTCTCCTGACCTGGTGATCCGCCCGCCTTGGCCTCCCAAAGTGCTGGGATTACAGGTGTGAGCTAGCGTGCCCAGCCAGAATCATCTAAATATCTTAGGTTCAGTGGTTTTTTGATAGAAGATAATGTACTTACTCTGAAATCCAGTCCCCTAGCAACACTCTTACTCACCAGTCTGCTAATGGCTTGACAGAAGAGGTAAACTCACTTTTGGAGCAAAAGTTTTTTAAGCAGGAAATCATGCAAAAGTATAAACAGCAAACGGATTTTAAATTCTGAAGGTTCCTGGGAAAAGTTATAGGATACTGAATGCTTTGTCATGACTGTACAGGTGAAAACACTGCTAAACAGAGTGAATCATAATAACGGGTTTTGCAAGGAATTTTTTTTTTTTTTGAGACAAAGTCTTGCTCTGTCGCCCAGGCTGGAGTGCAGTGGTGCGATGGAATTTTTAAGGCACAGTTCTCTGTTTGCCTTTAACCCAAGCAAGAAGAAGAAATAGGACTGTTAAGTGAGACAAGAACCATATCGATTTGAATAACTCAGAGAACAGCAAAGTATTTGGCTTTGAGTGCAGGGTTTCTCTAAAACATAGAATACTGAAGAGAATATGTCAAGGATAAAGACCAACATTCAGTTAGTTCTTGCTCAGTAAATATGGTAGTATGGAAACAAGTTCAGCATGTGATCTAAGTACTGGCCCATGAATGAACAGCGGGACTCATAAGCAGCCAATGAGAAAATGGAACTCACTATTAATCTGGGAAATATAAACTAGACTAAAATTATATTTGACAAATTTTAAAAGTATGTACAATACCTGGAGCCCTGGGGGTATGGAAAATATGTACTATAATACACTGTTAGTGAGGTTAGACATTGGTGAAGTCTTTCTGTCTTTTTTTTTTTGAGACGGAGTCTCGCTCTGTCGCCCAGGCTGGAGTGCAGTGGCCGGATCTCAGCTCACTGCAAGCTCCGCCTCCCGGGTTCACGCCATTCTCCTGCCTCAGCCTCCCTGTAGCTGGGACTACAGGCGCCCGCCACCTCGCCTGGCCAGTTTTTTGTACTTTTTTTGGTAGAGACGGGGTTTCACCGTGTTAGCCAGGTTGGTCTCGATCTCCTGACCTCGTGATCCGCCCGTCTCGGCCTCCCAAAGTGCTGGGATTACAGACTTGAGCCACCGCGCCCGGCCAAGTCTTTCTGTCTTGAGACAAAGTGAATTGGCATGTTATTTCCTGAGAGAGGAAGACTGGAAAAGAACAAGGTATAGGGAAGTATTAAGACATTAAGAATTCTATTTGGGAAATTTTTAAAGATTATTATCAGGAATTCAGGTGGGGATGTCAAATAGGCCATTGAGCCTGGAGCCCCAGCCCCAGGAAGTGGTTAGTGCTGGAAGAATTGGAGTCACGAGCATAGACAAAGTACATGAAATTATGGGACTTTAGTTATCAGTCACTCATTTCATAACTAGAGGTTAATGGTCTGCTATTGCAGGGCGCACTGTTCTCAGAATTTGTGTGGATATAACACAAGTCATGAGTTCCAACTTTAAGGAGCATGAAATCTTATTTTAAATACAGAAGCACTTACTACATGGCAAGTGGTCCATTAAATATAAAAGCAATCACTTTCCCTTATTTTTGTACCTTTAGTAGGCCAGCACTTTGCATACATTGGCTATAATCTTCACGTAGACATGCCGAGGTAGATATTTTTGCCCCAGTTTTACTGATAAGAAATCTCAGGCTCTGAAAGGATAAGTGAATTTTACATTAATACATTCACTGGATACTAAATGGAGTTGCTGGATTTCCAGTCCTGATCTATCTCGTTGAAAGCCTGTTCTCTTTTCAACTACCCTTCAGTAACAGGTGCTGTTGTCACTAAATCCTTAGCTTCCTGACCCATGCTGTCTGAATAATGATCCCTACATACCTCTAGGAAAGAAAAGTATCAACTGCAATTACTCTTATTTGGCAGATGGAGATCCTGGATTACTCTAAGTTTAAACAAAGTAATTAAGCTTGGCCAGGGTGTCTGCCATGGGAAGGCAGATTCACTCCATTGCTTCTTAGATTCATGTACTGCAATAGATTGATTATTACATGAATATATTCAGTGGCTTGATATAACAAAGCGGCCCATCGCTCTTGATCATTCCCAGTATCACTGTGCCCAGACTCTCAAATGACTTGCAGGAAGCTTATATATTAAGGGAAACTTCCAGAATGCAATGGAAAATGAAACTTTGTTTCACTAGAATAGATTATGTTCTTCAAGAACAGAATCTCTCTTCAAGAGAGAAGAGGACAATAGATTTGGTTTTCATGGATCAATTCTCATTCTTCAAAACTTCTGCAATTATCTGTCGAATTTAAATTTAGATCAAGTGAACACTAGTTTCCAGGATGGGTTCAGGAACTCAAACTTGATAGCTAAAGGAGAGGTGAATGGTTAAAATACCTCCATTCTTGTGAGCTTAAAGTCATACGTAAAAGTGTCAAATCACTCCACAAAATCATGAGCTTTCTTTTTTATTTTATTTTTTACATTTAATTGCTGGGCAGTTGAACATTACAGGGCAGGCTACTGCCTCAGTAGTAGGTGCCTTGCTCTGTCGAAGGAGGTGCCATTATTTTGTCAGTTGTTCTGTGTGTCAAATATATTCTTCTGTTTGCAAAAGTCGGTCACTGACTTTTAACATGGTCATCATTCCATTCTACTCCCCACTCCTTTTGGGGCAGAGTAAATCTTTCCAAAGACAAGGGCAAGAGAAGTCACTAAGTTATTGGCTGCCCCTTTTCCCTGAACCCAAGGAGAATACACTGAAGTGTCAAGTGAGTGAGCTTCCACCGCTTCTCAGCCTATCATTGTCGTTACTGGCAGAGAAACCAGTAAGTCAACCCAAGACAGCAACATAGATAGGTAACTATGGGATTTGTTGCTTTCTAGAGAATTGCAACTCAGAGCTCTCTCTAGCACATGGAATCAATTTAACCCTTTTATACATCAGCCAGAGTCCTCCCTTCATGACTCAGTTCCTTGAGTTAATAAAGCTCTCCAAATCTCTGTCTCGTCCTTTAGCTAAAACAGTGTTAACTAAACCGTGTGAATCTCCACCTCTAATTAACAGCTACTTTATTAAAATGTTATTGCCCTGTTGGGAACCAGTTGGCAGGGTGACAGAGAATGGAGTTTGTGCTATGGACTATTGATTTTCGGTTAAATTCTTACTGTGCTCTTGGCTTTCTCCCGCTTGTGGCTTAAAGTACCGAAACCATTCAGGCCAGCAAAAGAGGCCACTTTGCTCTCCCTGGTTTTTATTGGCCTCTTTTCAGAAGGTCTAATTAACCTATGGAGTTTCTTCCAAATTTACCGACAGCTCTTTCATATTAATCTCTCTTCTAATATAGGAAATTTCTTTTTTGACCTTCCACTCAAAAAGATTATTTCAAAAAGTGCCCACAACTGAAGGAGTGACTTAATCAGGTTCTCAAGGAAAATATCTCTCTTTACTTTGCACCTTAAGCTCTGCCATTGTTATTTTATGTTTTATGCATATAGGAACTTTTCATTCCTGTCTTAAAATATTTATCAGTCATATAAAATTTGGATAATGTTGACAAGCACAAAGAAGGAGATAAAAATCAGCAACCAGACACCAACTACAATATTGTAAATATTTAGGCAATGTAGTTCTTGAGGACTTAGATTTTCAATTAGATGTCACTGCCATTCAGTAAATCCGTAGGTGAATGAGACACATTAATTCAGGGAGCCATAAAGATGGGAAATCTCTGGTATATCAGTGTAGGATAGGTGAATGCTGGCAAGAGAGTTCTGGTTTAGAAGTGGTTAGAAAAGATCTCTGTGAACTCGGAGGAGGAACAATCTAGGCAATGCCTCCAGGTAGGAACATGCTTGTCCTGATTGAGACTAGGACCTTTAGAGTCATGGACAAGGTAGGCTGTGGTTGATCTTAGATCAGTAATGCAGGAGAAGACAGTTCATGTAGGCTTTTGGTGCTATGGTGAGGAATTCAGATTTTCAGTGTCGTGAGATGCCATCACTGGGCTTCAAGCAAGAGGTATGATAGGGTCTGTCTACAGGTTTTTGTTTCTCTCTTAATTTTTTTTGTTTGTTTGTTTTGAGATGGAGTCTTGCTCTGTTCCCCAGGTTGGAGTGGAGGGGGGCAATCTAGGCTCACTGCAACCTCTGACTCCTAGGTTCAAGCGATTCTCCTGCATCAGCCTCCTGAGTAACTGGGACTACAGGTGTGCACCACTGTGTCTGGCTAATTTTTGTATTTTTATTAGAGACAGTGTTTCACCATGTTGGCCAGGCTGGTCTTGAACTCCTAACCTCAGGTGATCCACCCATCAGGCCTCCCAGTGTGCTGGGATCACAGGTATGAGCCACTGCGCCTGGCAAAAATTCGTAATTGATACATAATATTTGTACATAATTGTACAGTAGATATCATATTTTGTTACATGAATAGAATGTGTAATGATCAACTCAGGATATTTAGGATATTCATCACCTGGAGTATTTATCATTTCTATGTGTTGGAAGATTTCAAGTCCTCTCTTCTCGCTATTTAGAAATGTACAATATATTGTTGCTAACTCTGGTCACCCTACTCTGCTATGGGACATTAGAACTCCTTCCTTCTAACTCTACGTTTGTACCCATTAACCAACCCCTCTTTATCACTCTCACCTGAACCACTGCCCTTTACACACACACACCCTTCCCAGCCTCTGGTCTGTATCATTTTACTCTCTACCTCCATGAATAACTCTGGCTGCGGTAAGGAGAATGGATTTTAGAGAGCAAGAGTGCAAGTAGCAGGCGGCAGATTTAGAGTCAGAGATGGAAGTACTTGGCTGAAGGTTGGTAGTGAGAGGCAGGAAAAGTAAACAGTCAAGAAAAATGATATTTTTGCTTATTCATATTAGGAAAACTGGGTGGGGAGTCAGTCTGGGGAAGGAAAGCGAATAAGAGTTCTGTTTTTGGACATGTGAACTTTCAACTTAGTTGTGGTAGTCTGGAATTCAAGGGAGAAGTTGGGATTCAAGATATAAATCAACTAGTAAAGGAGAAATTATAGGAGTTGTTTTTAGCCTTCTAATCTTTTTCATGGTTTGATTTAATATTTTTAGAAAAAACTGGCACTCAAATATCTGTTTATGCACTATATAACTTATTTATTAAAACATAGTATGTGCATTTGTATATCTGTGTATACACATAAAACAAATATTTTCATATATATTTTTACATAAATACTATGTTGCATTCCATTGTATGGATGCTACTATTTGCTAATTGGTTCTCTACAATTGGACATTTATGTTGTTATGTTTTATTAATTTATAAATGTGATAGCTTTTCAATAAATCCTGACAAATATTCACATTTTTTTTCTAGAACAAATTTCAACGAGAAGTAGTACTGGGAGAAATTTTAAGAATTTTGGTATAAAAATACAATTTGCATTCCATATCTGACACCTAATGATGGATACTCAGTAATTATTTATTTGCAGACTGATTACAGTCTCATTAGGATTACATAAAGGTAACATTTTCTCTTGACTTTGGCAAAACCGAATAGTGCAATTTATAATAATGTCAATTTCATAGGCAAAATAGCTTACTTATTTTACATATGTAAAATTAGGGAAGGGTTAATATTTTTCATACTTTTCATTAGGCATTTGTTCTTTTGTAAACATTCCCTTATAGTTGTTGCCTACTTTTTAATAGGGTATCATTTTTGTTTTTCTCATTGTAAAAACTCTAAATAAATACAGAATATTTAAATTTTTATCATAAATATATTACATACTTGTTTTCTTTCATATTTGTTATTTACTTCATAATTGAATTTATGAGTTTCTTCTTTTTTTGAGAGGGGGCATGACAGAGGAATGTACAGGAGAGTTTAGTGTTTTGTGTTGCTAGAGTAGACTGTTTTAAAATATTCTAAAGGAAAATAGCCTTGGAAATCTAAGAATTATTTTTTGCGAATTGAAAAAGTTCTCAATATTCCAGCAGACTCAGATAAATAGCAGAGTAAAGCTAAGTACATCTAGTCAACATTTTAAAACCGTCTTCCCATTTGTTTTCTTGCTATTCGTCTTTTATCTGTCCCATCCGTTCTTTGTTCTCTTTTCCTTTTTTCTACTTTTTTTTAGATTAATTGAATTTTTTAATGATTCCATATTATGTTCTTTGTTAACGTATTAGCTATAAATATCTGCTTTGTATTTTAGTGGCTGTTTTAGGATTTTTCATATTTCTCTTTAACTACTACAATCTGTAGTTGTGATATTATTATACTTTGTGTGTAGGAAAATAACCTTACAATATTTTTTTTCATTTTTCCTCTCTTGGTCTTTGTGTTATTGTTGACATATATTTCACTTTTTCCCATATTGTAAATACTATATCACATTGCTATTATTTTTGTTTAAACAATAATTGTTTAAGGATATTTAAATAATTATGTCTATATATACACACATATATATAGAAAAAATATATATATATTTACTAATTTAGTTACCGTTTCTGGTGCTCTTCATTTTTTTGTTTAGATCAATGTAATCATCTGGTATTATTTTCCTGCTGCCTGGACGACTTGCTTTAACATCTCAAGTTGTGTGGGTCTGCTGCTAATGAATTTATACAAATTTTGTAAATCTAAAATAGTCTTTATTTATCTTCATTATTGAAAGGTATTTTTTCTCAGTACTTTTTTTTTTTTTTTCACTCCCTCCTCGGTATTTTAAAGATGTGCTTGACTGTCTTCTTGCTTGCATTATTCTGATAAGAAATCAGCCGTCTTTCTTATCTTTGTTCCTGTGTATGTAACACGTCTTTTCTCGGCCTGTTTGTAAGATTTTCTCTTTATCACAGATTTTTAAAAATTTTATGATGATGTACATTTATATAGTTTTATTCTTTTTAAATTAGTTTTTCAAATGTGGCTTCTATTTCAGCTGATTGAATTTTTTCTTCCTCATTGTTCTTATTTTTCTGCTTTTTTCTGCATGCCTAGTAATTTTTTATTCAATGCCAGACACTGCAAATTTTACCCGTTGGGAGATTTTATTATTATTCATACAATTTTTAGCATTATTCTGGCATGCAATTAATTTACTTGGTAAGTGTTTCATTCTGTTAGTTCCTGTTTTTATGATTTGTAGGCTGGAGTAAGGCAGTATTTAGTCTAGAGCTTATTATTTCCCTCTCCTTGTATATGACTCTCTTAACAGTAAACAAAATGACTCTTAATTTAAGTCTGAATATGAGTGGCAGTGGCATCCAAAGGGGCAGGGTGATGGGAGTCTTCCACCCTGTAGAGAATTGTATAATAATTGCTCTGTTTACTGTAACTTTTTAATAAAATATGTATAAGCTTAAAATTAGCACATTATTATTACTTACTATACTTTATTTTTTATGTGGAGTTTAATTCAGAGAACTTCCAATTTCATAATTGTCTCCTAGCACACATGGGCTCAGCCACAGGTGTTTGTATTCAGAATAAGTTCTTTTGGGTTTATCATTGTTTAAACTTGTGATAAGCATTTGTTGTACTTTTGTAAATATTTGCTTACATTTATCACCTTCTTTTTAATAAGTGATTGTTTTTGTTTTTCTCATTTAAAAAACTCCAGATACATAAAGGTTATTAAATGGTGTGTTCATAAATATATTTCATACTTATTTTCTTTTGTATTTGTTATTTACCTATTAATTGTATTAATGGGATTCTTCATTTTTTTTTGAAGGGGAAAGTATGAGAGGAATGTACAGAAGAGTTTCATCTTTTATATTACTAAAGTAGCCCATCTTAAGATTTTCTAAAGAGAAATAACCCTTGGAAAACTAAGAAATATGTTTTGGAAATTGAAAGATTTATCAATATTATTCCTCCTCCTTAGATACGACTCTCTTAATAATAAACAAAATGACTATTAATTTAACTCTGAATATGACTTAGTGGTAATGGCATCCAAAGGGCAGGGTAATGGGAGTGTATTATTGTTAGTTATTTAAAATTATTTTCTCTTTGTATAGCCTAAGAGTGCTGCATTTGTCTTCTTTCTATGGTAGTGCCTGTTTTCATTAGGATCATTCCCCTAAATGTTTGTCAATATTTGGCTGTCTGTTTATAATAAAAATGCTGTGCCTGAAACCTATTCCAAGGCTGTCTGTGGATGGGTGGCTGGGAATTATCTATTTGCCTTCTCTCTTGGAAGATTCCGGTAGGAAACCCGCAACATCAGTATCTTCAGGTCATATTCTTTGGAGTGGTCAGAGTCCCCAGAGAAGGAAAACGTTCTTCCACTCTTCTGCACATGTGAAATACACTTGCCCATCAAAATATGGAGAGATAGATGAGGAAAGAATAATGAAAGTACCAATACATAATCTTAAGTTTTGAACTTTTTCTTTTCTCAGAATGTTATAACCTCATCCAGTCAGACTACGTAGAATAGTGATCATACTTGACATGTCCAGTCCTCAACTGTGAATGATATACCTTAATCCTAGGGATTTCTGTTTTACCCTTTCCAGGGAATTAACCTCCCATCTGTTTCCATAGTGGTGCGAGGTAATTAATCCAGCAGTGTGGAGTGGCCTAATGTGGGAGAAAGGTCTGTTTGTTTCTTAACCAGATTCACTAAAGTTCTCCATTTTAAAAATTTTGCTTTCTACATTCCAATTTTAGAGGTATCAGCTCTTCCCTTTTCTCAGATTTTGGAATTTTGAGAATCTAAACTGAGTTTCCATCAATTTTTCTGACTTCTAGATAAACTGTTTACCCTTCTCTGGCCTGCTGAGTCACTTACATTATTCCCTCTGCTTTCTAGCTTGCAAAAGGTGTTTTGTTGGTTCTTATACCCCTTGTTCTTTTTAATTCATGCCTTTCTACAATTCCTTTACTAGAGATTTATTGCAGTTTCATGATGAAGCGGACCTCAGTACTGTATTCAGCTTACCATCTTGATACTCACATATCTCCAAAATCTTTCCATAACAATTATGTGAAGAAAGCAATGAACATATGTGTAAAATTTTATTTCAGCTTAATATTGGTGTCTTTATGCACACCTGTGTAGTTCTTTTATTCTTATAATTCTAAAATGTCGGCTAGATGTACTTAGGTTTCTATAGTCATTTGTTTTGAATGTTAAGAATTTTCAATTTACAAAAATATTCTTTACTTTTTCAAGAGTGGCTATCTTTTAGGATATCTTAATAATTTTTTCCCACTTTTTAAAGATCTGGTATTTTCTTAAGGAACAGTCATCTATATTTTAGGATTCTATACTCATCCTTCTTCATATATTATCATAGTTTTTGTAACTTCATATCTTTTATCACTTTCCTTCTGAATTCTAAAAATGTTCTTGTCTTAATTTTTAATATATTACTTACATTTCTGTAAAATCAATTTTGCTTACTACTATTTCCAGTGTAAATTTTGAATCTGCAATTTGATTTGTAGTCTTCCTTAAAATATTTCTTTATTTCACCTATCTTTCTTAGAATTTCACTCATTTTGTTTTGCATTTCTACTTGCTCTCTCTGTAATATTTTTCCTGTTTTCTTAATATTCATTTACTTTTATTCCCTATTAAAGTTTATGTGTAGTTTCTTCCACATTTATTCTGATCTTTCAGTATATCACTTTTATTATTCTGTTTTTTCTGAGTTTATTGATTTTTCTTTATATTGTTTTCCAACATTTCTTAGTTTTTTTTTTTTTACTCATCTTTAAGTGAGGTAGGATTTTGGTTGATATTTGTTCTACTGTTAGCCTACTTGTGGGGAAACAAATTAGCTTCTCAGATCAGATTTCAAGATTTAAGTTTTTCATGTGTGTGTGTGTGTGTGTGTGTTTTATGATAGGCCACCGATCTACAGATATTAGATTTTTTTCTGTCTCCACTGTTTTGTTCTTTAATTCTCTGAACTGCTATAGTGAATTAACTAATGTTAGTTTCTAGTTCATTTTTCTATATCCAAATTCTATACTCAGCACATTACCAGAGATAATTTACAACAGAATAGACCATTCTAATGGAGGCCCATCTGTTCCTGGCCTATGGGTTTCTGAAATATACCACCTTTCCTCTTGTGCAGAAAAATGACATGGGTGAGAAAAGGTCTAACACAATGTTCAGCTCACAGAGTACTGTCCAAAACGCAGGGAGAGCATGTGGCCAGGTCTTCAGATTAGTAGTTACTTGACTCCTGAGTCAGTAAACAGTAAGTAGGTAATATTAAAATCATAGCCCAACATTTTTCAGGCAGTACCTCTGTATCCCATTGAACTTAATATCCATCTTGTCCAAACTTGTGTATTTATTTTCTTCATGAAAATCCATATGGTTCACCATTCAACACCTGATTCTGAGTCTCAGTTTTTTCATTTATTAGTTGTTTGACCTTGGGCAAAGTCTCACTAAAACTTAATTTTCCCATTTTTAAAATGGGGAATAATGGTGAGAATTGAATGAGATGATATTCATAAAACTTGTAGCGTATATATAGATGTATAATAAGCCTTCATTAAATGTTAATGGTCATCGTTACAAATAGAGTCAGCTTTTTCAAAGTTGCCATTAGATTGCCAGCCTTCAGTTTTGATAGTATTGTGAGTTTCCATATTTTTCTTACCCACAATTGATATTCCAATCAGAAGGTAGGAGAAGTCATATTATAAGTTAATATTATTTCAATCCAAAATCTCTTTAATTTTAACAATTCTATGTTAATTTGATTTATGGGTGTTGTCAGATTGTTTTATGCAGTCTGAGATCATTTGTCTTTATGTGAAGGAGCTGAAGACATTGATATTGCTTATGATAATAGATACTCTGGCCTTATTAATGTCGCTATTTTCTATTTTGTTTCATTTTCTTTTCCTCCCGTTTTTGTTTAATTATCATTTAGTCTCCTGGTGCAGTTTAATCAATATATTTGGTATGAAGTATTTCAAAAATAGAAGTCCCATTTGTGCATAAATTAAAATAATGTGGAAAGTAGAGAGACATCAAATCAATCATTCTTTCTCCCCTAGTTGCCTGGCCCAGTGGTGTTCTAAAAGATGAAGTATATTCCTTGCTAGCAAGGTTTTTCCTCTTTTTACCCAACAGCCCTACCTTACTTCCCACCAGCATGTCCTCCCGAGCCACAACTTCCAGGATTTAAAGCACTGTTTCTACTTTGCCAGTACCAAAGAAAATCTGTGCATAGAATCCTTGGCTTAGTTGCTCTCTGATAGTTGCTGTATAGAATGATATGGGTCATGAATAGGAGTATGATGGAAGGGGAAACAGTTATCTTGCAGCCACTAAGAACCTGGGAGCAAAATGTTTCCTTCATCAGAACAGACTAAATTCAGCTGCGAGTGTTACAATTCAAATTATAGTGACTTAAGCAAAATAGAACTACACATTTCTTCCACATAGGAGTAGTTCAGAGGTAGGAGATTAAGGATTCATGGTTCCAGGAACTAAAAAACTTGCTCTTGTTTCTCATGTCTGACTGCTTACATAACCAAAATTGCTTCATGATTCAAAATAACTGTTGACATTCTGACCATTGCATCCACATTTCATGCAGCAGGAAAGGTAAAGAGGGAAGAACAAGGATATCCCTTCCTTTAAAGAGAATCTTAAGAAGTATCATGACAGCACTGCTTCCTATAAGATCTTAGTAGCTACACCTAGTTGCAAGGGGTGATAAGGAATGACATTTTTAGCACTCAGCAATGTGCACAGCTGAAATGCCGGGATTCATTTACATCAGAATAAAGGTAAATGGAATTTGGGCTAATGATTGCACTGAGACGTATCTATTCAGTGTTGGGGTTGATGAAAATGCCCCATATCATATCAGTAGCAGCCAGTGATGGAAATACCAAGTGTGCTCTGCACACCTGCATGAGGTTTCTGTTGGGGAAGTGAAACTCAAGCTTACTGTTTCCTGCTGCACTCCATTGGAATTAAAATTGACAAGCAGATTTCTATGATTCCTGCACTTGTTGCTCTTTTTATCCTATTAGTGGATGGACAACTAATAAACAAAGAGAATTTAAAATCAAGTCTACTCATGTGGCCAACCATGTTGTCCAAAAGGCTAAGAATGTGAATGTTTTCTGAAGGTACATCACAGCTGTTTTCATTTTAAAATTTATACCCAAGAATATTTGGGTTTCTGCTTGTCTTTATTTTTAATGTGGACAATGAACCCCAAATGTGAAGAAGATGGTTTGGGGAAATGTTTATAACATATGTGCTTTGGGAAGTGGCTTCATAAACTGGAGAATAAAGCAAGAAATTCACGTTTAAATCTTGGCCCCAAGACTTCAGGGTCCCAAGTGGTGATCCTGGGGCTGCTGCTAAAATTCGCTGAGATTCAGCTTGGTTACATACGAAAACAGAGATCACCTTCAATCTCATCAGCCACAGAACCTGTCACACTGTGTGCATCTCTGTCTCCATGCTTGGGGTCATGCCCTTATGCATGTAAATTTAATCATCTCCTCATTCTAACTTCCTGTAAGATTGAAACACAGACGTTCTGCCTGGTCCTTCCTGCTTGACCCACAGTGTAACGTAAAGACCCATCCGAACACTGGCCTTGGCATGGGCCCTCCCTGTCTCCCTTCTTTTACATCATTCCCAACAAAGGTGACCCACCACAGTTATTTTACTAATAGTTGAGTAAAAATTTTAAAATTTCATCTCTCTCTATTACTTCTAAAATGTACAAAAATCAACAGGGAGTCTTCACCACAGTCTCCTAATATGGAAGTGTCTGTGCAGGAAAATCCATAAGCTAGGGTGACTTTTGAGTTAAATTAAATTTTATGACTCAAAAAATGCTTTGCTTGGTTTTCACCACCATTATAAAGCAAAGAGAATAATTTCAGATTCAGTTTTTACAAAGGATTGCTTTGGGTTGATACAGGCTTTTTGTTAGTGGCGTGGAAATATTTGCATCTGCACACTGCTATGTAGTGAAATAGGCTGTAAAAGATGAGATCAATTTTCTGTTAAAGGTAAAAAGGCCAGCGTAGCCAGATACAGTAAGTTTTTATTTTTTATTTTTTTCCGTTTGTCATTCAAGACTGTTCGACAGTTTTACATTAGCTGTGAAAGGCACCAACTGGTATACTGCTGTCCAGACTTAGAAAGTAGGCACGTGTACACAAACACACACAAACACACACACTGATGTAAAATATAAGTATAGACAGATAGAAGCCTAGACCATACATATGAGCACCAAAAATGCCTACACACCTATTAAAACATGCCAACACAATCTTATAGCAAAGACATGCACACACAGGTACAAGGACATTGACCAGATGACACAATGACACAGCTGGGATTGACAATTACAGATGAGCAAGCAAGATGAGGGCTCATGTCTATAGGAGCCAGGAGACCTGGAGACCCTTACGTAAACACACAGACATATATGCGTATGTAAACACACACACGCGCGCACACACAAACACACGAAAAGAGACAACCAGAGATAATGCCAGACAAGAACACAAAGATCAACATTTAAGTACACATAACCCAAAGGTATGCCCAAAAGTGTGCAGCTAGATGCTCCGAATCATAGGCCCTCACTCATTCATATAGCCACAGCCTCCTGACCTATGGTTAGCTACGTTTTTATTTTGTACGGAAACCTTTAAAGCAATTGATTTGCGTCAAGACTCTTCATTGACTCCTCCTTCATCTATTATAGTTGGTCTACTTTGAAGTATAATTCCTTTCCAATTATGTTTTTAGGTTTAATTCCTGCAATTCAGGTTCTCATGTGTCATCTGGACTATTTAGCAGCTACCAGACCCTACCTGGAGTCTGTCTAGCCCCACCCCCCCATGTCATTCAAAATTACCCATTTGTGGTACATCATTACTGAGTAGAAGAACTGCTTCTAAAACCAAAAAATAACATAGAGTTCATTGCATCCGTTTTATATGTCAAATATTGAAGGACTCATTATTTGCACACACATCAATTCCAAATTGTTCTTTTCAACCTTGAGTAATTTCAAGGTTGAAATTAACCATTGTCCTTTATCTTTTATCCTCTATCCCTTTACCTGTATTTCCCTTCATACTTATCTCTTTCCAGCCACTTAAATTTTCCTTGTTTCCTCTTCATGCACTTTTTTTTTTTTTTTTTCCTATCTCCATAATTTTGCCCATCATTAACCCAATCTTTCCTCATCCTAGCCTCCTTTAATAATGCTAATATGAATAGTTGCCTGGCCCTTCGCTCTGACAATTGCACCCTATTTCTTCTGTTTGTTTTAAGTTTAGAAATCCCACCTGCCTTCAAGATCTCATTCATTTATATTTCAAGCCTTAATTAGTAGACCATATCCTCTTGTAGCTATAAGTAGCACAGAGCTTAGTTACTGTACTTAATTTTTCTTTCAGTCCTTTGCAATATATGAATTCTCCCCAAATTAAATACAGTCTTCAAGAAGACAGGATCTCCACTTTCCTCTTATCCTTGGCATTTTCCAACACCTGGCTCACTCTGTTATGATTTTGAGAACTCCACATCCTCATACTGGGGCATCTAATTCCTGCTCCTTAAACTTCCGACTCCCAATGCTGTATCCTCAATCCCAGTTAGAATTCCAAACTCCAGATCTCTACATCCCATGTTCTAATGATTGAAGTCAATTTAAGTTCCACGGATAAGTGTTAATTTCAATTTACAAACTCCTGAAACAGTACAACCCTTCCCCATTATCTTACCATAAATTGATTTCCCTTTCTTTTTTTTTTAAAAAAAATAATTATGGTTAATTGTCCTACCATGCATCCAGTAATCCAAGTTAGAATCTCAGGCATTAATTTTTGCCTTCTTGTTTCTTTTGTTTCTTCCTCAACATTAGGGACATTAAGACCTACCCTTATATGGCCTTGCTACCCATCACTTTCTGTCATCCTCTCTCTGAGCGCTGCTCTGGGCCGTCCCGTCACCAACTTGAGGTCAGGCAAGAGGGGATGATTGGCTTCAAGCTGCTCCTTTGCTTGCAATTTTGCTTCCTGTGATCAACCTCCCTGATGCTGACAGAATCATCATTCTGAAAGACAAACCTGATCTTGTCTTCTTATTGAAAATAACTTTAAAGGCTCAAGAGTGCCCTCAAAAAAAGTCCAAACTCCTTTAGCAGCAGTGCCTTTTACAGCATCACCTTGACCTACCATCTCAGCTGAACCTTCACTTCCCTTCCATTTGCATCCAAACAGACTCTACTTTCCTCTAAATGCTGAATACGTCATGTCTCTGATCATTGTTTACTAATTTCCCTTTATCCAAATGCTTCATTTTACTGTCCTACCTAGGAAACTACCGTAGATTTTCAAGACTTGGTTCTGAAGCCATCCACAATTTGCTCTGGGAAAATTAAACATTTCCATAACATATTGTACAAACTTGTAAGATAGCACTCATTATGTGGTTAGCTGTTCACATATCTTTCTCTGTAATTGGACTGTTAGTCTTTAGAGAATAGATCCTATATATTATCCATTATTGTCTACCCAGTATGATGTCAGGTAATCTGTGCATAGAATTCTTGGCTAGGTTGCTCATGCCAAAAAACACATGCTTTGGTAGAGGGATACTGTTTATTGCATACCTAATATAAATTCTGTAGTTTGTACATATCATTTCATTTGATTTCTACAGTAACTCCGTGAAGTTGCAATTGTGCCTGTTTTCCTAGTGAGATATCTGTGGTCTAGAGAAAATAAGAATTTGACCAGATTAGTCTGTTTACTTTCTTTTAGCCCATCATACTCTTTCTGTCAGCAGAATTGAAAACGTGTTCATAAGACGTTACCCCTGCATCCAACTTAAGAAGCTCTGGAATAAACCAACAGGAGCAAGTTTCTTCTTGTAGTAGTTCTTGAAGCCTTTAATACATTAATATGAATCTCCAAATTAGTCTATACCGCACAGTACTTCCCAGATCTATTGGCTTTAGAACCCATTTTATGAGTTTCTCATGCAGGATATCCTTCGGGAAATGCAACCTTACATGAAAATGCTGTCTTTAAATAACTTCTGGTGTTCTTAGTCTTTAGGAGAGAACTCTTTCCCAACTCTTTCTCAGAAGCGTATACACATCGCTACCCAGGTGCTTCTTCCATGATACTAATTTCTGACTGAAGTGATTGACACATCACATCCTGGAATCCTGGAGACCTCCTCCTGCTATATGCCTCCATTTGCTCTCAGCAGAGAGGAGAGAGAGAGAAATGCATGCTTGCTGCTCCTTATGTATTTCTATCCATGTCCATGCCCATAGGCTACCTCCTCTCACAGAGCACGCTGAAGGGGAGAGAATGCTTGGATTGAGCCAATTGAACTCCCTGGTTGTCTCCCATCTCCAGTGGTTTTGGGTTGAATGCTGTGGATTTGCCTGTACCTTCTGCACTCTACAGGAGAAGCTGATTTATTTTTATCTCTGTCTGAGAACAACAACGTGGCATCCCCTGATTCCCCTGGTAATTTCCTGGGCTCAATGATTGCTGTTTTCCTTGACCTGTTTCACAGCTGGTGGCACTGCTACTGACCTGGATTTGTTTTCTTTAGCTCAAACGACATAGTAGCCCAGAAGATGCATGGATTTGACAACACAAAGACTCGATTTTTTTTAAACAAGACACACATACACACACACACACACACACACACACACACACACACACAGAGACTTTTCTGGGGTTAGAGAAGGCATCAGTTCTACCCCTAGCTCCAAGACTCCAAATTTCAGGTCTGCTGGCTTGCCAACTAGGACAAACTCATACAAACTCAACATTGTAACCTATATCCTTTCCTTACCTGCGTAGTAATGATAATACTATCTACCTCTCCGGGTTGTGAAGAGGATTAAATAAGATACCTTAGTGCCTTGAAGATAGCAGCAGTCACTTAATGTTTGCTGTGTTTATGTTACTATCATTTTTTAATTTAGACTCTTATTGTTTCCCTTTATTACATTTACTTTATTTTTTCTTTCTCGTGAACTACCTATCAAGGCCCGATTGTTTATTTGTTTTTTAATCTAAGGAGAAACTAAAAGAAAAATCTATTGATCCTTTCTACAAAGGGTTTGGAATTACCTGAGGAAATTAATCATAAACATAGGAAAATGTTACCTATAATATATGCAATATTTTAATTATTTTTAAAAGAAAAAATTATTTTGTAGATAAACTTTTTAGATAAATCCATTAACACTCAAGTTTAATGTTTACATAATAACTGAGTACAAAGAACAAGATTTGAAAAGAAGATTTTTATGTGTGTATTACTTAGAGCATAATCTAACTAAACCAGTGGAACTAAAGATTTTCAAGCCTAGAAGCCCTTAGATTCTTACAATAATTTTTTTTTGACAGAGTTTTTCTTTGTCGTGAAGGCTAGAGTACATGGTGAAATCACAGCTCACTGCCACTTCTACCTCTTGGGCCTAGGTGATCCTCCCACCTCAGCCTCATGGGTATCTGGGATACAGGCATGAGCCACCACACCCGGCTAATTTTTTCTACTTTTTATAGAGACCGAATCTTGTTATATTGCCCAGGTTGATCTCAAACTCCTGGCCTCAAGCAGTCTTCCTGCCTCAGCCTCCAAAAGTGCTGGGATTGTAGGTGTGAGGCACCATGCCCAGCCCGTATAAATTATTGAAGAGCCCATAGAACTTTTGCTTATGTGGGCCTTACTCATCAATATTAATGATATTAAAATTAATATGAGAAGACTTTTAAAATATTTTATTGGTTAATGTAGAAAATAAAAATAAAACCACTGTGTTATAAATATTTTAATGAAAAATAAAAAATTATTTTCCAAAACACCCTCACACGCAAAAATGAGAAAAAGGGATGATATAGATGCATATGTTTCATTGTGATAAAAATGCCTAAAATAAAATTCCCCCTTTTAACAAAATTGTAAGTGTAAAGGACAGTATTAACGATAAGCATGATGAGGTACAGCAGATCTCTAGAAGTTTTCCATTTTGTGTGACTGATACTTTATGTCTATTGAAAAGCAACTCCCCAGTTATCCCTTTGCCCAGACCTGGGAAAAATCATTCTACTTTCTGCTTCCATAGTTTGACTATTTTAGATACTTTATATAAGTGGAATCAAGCAGTATGTGCCCTTTTGTGACTGACTTATTTCACTTAACATAATACCCTGAAGATCCATCCACGTTGTAGCATTTGACAGAATTGTCTTTTTTTTAATGGCTAAATAGTATTTTATTGTACGTATACACAAAATGCTATTTACCTATCAAAGGTCATTTAGGTTTTTTATATCTCTTGGTTATAGTGCATAATGCTGCAATGAACATGAGAGTGCAGATATCTCTTTGAGATCCTAATTTCAGTTATTTTAAATAAATACGCAAAAGTAGGATGGCTCAATCATCTTATAGTTCTATCTTTAAATTCTTAAAGAAGTCTTCATAGTGTTTTCCATAGCATCTGCACCATTTTATATTCCAACCAGCAGTGCACAGGGCTTACAGTTTTTCCACATTTTTGTCAGCACTTGTTATTTTATGTTTTTCTTTATCTTTTAAAAAATATATAATGGCCATACCAACAGGTATGAAGTGATATCTCTTTATAATTTTGATTTTCATTTTTCTGATGATCAGTGATATTGAAAAATTTTTTCATATACCTATTGGCATTTGTATGTTTTCTTTGAAGAAATGTTTATTCAGGCCCTTTGCTCATTTCAGATCAGATAATTGGAGGGTTTTTTGCTACTGAACTATAGGAGTTTTTTAAATATCATATTTTAGGTGTTAACCCCTTTTCAGATATATGGTTGGAAATATTTTCTCCTATTGTGTAGGTTACCTTTTCACTATGTTAATTGTTTCTTTTGCTGTGCAGAAACTTTTTAGTTTGATTTAGTCTCACTTATCTATTTTTTCTTTTGTTGTCTCTTCTTTTGCTGTCATATCAAAAAATGCATTTCCAAAAATAATGTCATGAAGCTTTTCCCTTGTGGTTTATTTTAGGAGTTTTACAGTTTCAGGTCTTACATGTAAGTCTTTACCACATTTTGAGTTGCTTTTTATATATGCTGCAATATATGGATTGAATTTCATTGTTTTGCATATTGATTTCCAGTTTTCCCAACATCATTTGTTTCAGAGGCTATCTTTTCTCCATTATGTTCTTGGCATCCTTGTCAACGATTATTGGACTATATATGCATTTATTTATTTCTGGGCTGTGTTTTCTGTTCCCTTGACTATGTGTTTGTCTTATGCCACCACCATATTTTTTATTACTATAGCTTTGTAATATCTTTTGAAATTACAGAGTATGAGGACTCTGACATTCCTCTTCTTTTTCAAGAGTGTTTTAGCTATTTGGAGTCTTTTGTGGTTGCATATTAATCTTATTTTTTTATTTCTGTAAAGATTGCCTTGGGGTTTTGTAAAACACTGCATTGAATCTATAGATTGCTTTGATACTATAGACATTTTAATAATATAATATTAAGTCTTCCAGTCAAGAAATGTAGAATGTATTTCCATTTATTTGTGTTTTTTACATTTTGTAGTTTCAGCATGTAAGTCTTTCCTCTCCTTGCTTAAATTTATTCCTAAGTATTTTATTATTTTTAATGCTATTGCAAATGTAATTGTTTTCTTAATTTTCTTTTCAGATTATTCATTGTTAGTGTATAAACACAACTGATTTTTGCATATTGGTTTTATATCCTACAACTTTTGTTGAATTTATTTATTAGTTCTGACAGGTTTGTGTGTGTGTGTGTGTATGTGTGTGTGTGTGAAATCCTTAGGAGTTTCTTAATATAAGATCATGTCATCTATGAGTAGAGATTATTTTATTTCTTTTCATTTTGGATTATTTTATTTCTTTTTCTTGTCTAATTGCTCACACTAGAACTTCAATACGATATTGAATAGAAGTGGCATGAGTGACATCCTTGAATTGTTCCTGATCTGTCTAATTTTCAGTTATTAGTGAACTTTCTAGATTCATTTTGGCATTTATTTCTAATTTCATTCCACTGTAGTTAGAAAACATACTTTTGATAAGTTAGTCCTCTTAAATTTGTTAGGACATGTCTTGTAACCTGACATGTAATCTATCCTGTAGAGTGTTCTGTGTGTACCTGAGAAGAAAGTATATTCTGCTGTTACTGATTGGAATGATCCATATGTGTTTATAAGGCCCATTTGTTTTATATTGTGCAAATTCTCTTTCCTTGTTGGTCTTCTGTCTGAATGTTCTAGCCATTATTGAAAGTGAATATTGAAACATTCTACTGTTGTTGTGTTGCTGTGTGTTTCTCCTTTCAGTTCTGTCAATGTTTGCTTCATGTGTTTAGATGTTCTGATGTTGTATACATATGTATTTATAACTGTTATATCATCTTGGTGAATTGACCTTTTTATTAATATATAATATCCTTGCCTCTTGTGACAGTTTTTGACTTAAAATGTATTTTGTCTGGTATAAGTATGGCCATCCTGCTCTATTTTTTTTTTCTTTTTGCATGGAATATTTTTTTTTTCCCCACACTTTCAGTTTCAACAGATTTGTCCTTAAATCTATATAGTATTTTGTAGGCAGCAGATAATTGTATCTTTTTAAATCTACTCCACCACTCTATGTCTTCTGATTGAGGAATTGAATGCATTCACATTTAAAGGAATTCCTGAAAAGCAAGGACTTCTTATTGCCATTTTGTTGATTGTTTTCTTTCTCTTTTGTAGTGCTTCTGGTCCTCTTTGTCTTTCTTGATATCTTCCTTTACGTTTCATTGATTTTTTTTATAGGGACATGCATTGTTTTCTCTCTCATTTATATTCTATAAATATTATCTTTGGCATTACCATGGGGATTACATAATCATATTATAGCTTTAATGGTCTATTTTAAGCTGATAACAACTTAACTTCAATCACATACAAAAACTCTTCACTTTAACCTCTCTTCTCCTCTACCCTTTATGTTACTGATACCACAAATTACATCTTTTTATGTTGTGTATCAAATAGTATATTTTTATAGTTATTGCTGTTTTTATGCTTTTGTCTTTCAGTTTCTAAACCAGAATTAAAATTGATTTATGCACCATGCTTACAGTATTACATTATTGTATATTTTTAATATATTTATCTTTACTAGTGAACTTTATACTTTTATTTGTTTTCAGTTTATTATTTAGCATCTTTCAGTTTCAATTTTTATACTCCATTAGCATTTTTTTTTGTAGGGCAGGTTTAGTAGAGCAGAACTCCCTTAGTTTTTGTTCATCTGAAAAAGTATATATCCTTCATTTTTTAAGGACAATTTTGCCAGGTGTAGTATTCTTGTTTGGCATTTTTTAAGCATTGTGAATATATCTTCCAACTTCCTTTTTGCCTGCAAGGTTTCTGCTGAGAAATCCAGTGATAGTGTTAAGAGAGTTTTCTTGTACATAATGATTGGATTTCTGCTTGCTGCTTTCAAAATTATCTTTGTCTTTAAATTTTGACAGTTAGATTATATGTGTCAGTGTGGACTTCCTTGGGTTCGTCTTATTTGGGATTCATTTGCCTTCTTGAATCTGAATGCATTTTTCCTTCTCCAGATTTGTGATGTTTTTGTCCAATATTTTTTTAAATAAACTTTGTTTTTCCTTTCTCTCTATCTCTTTTCTCTCTCTTTATTTTCCCTTGGGACTCCCATAATTCATATAGTGGCCAGCTTGATAACTTTCCTTAAGTCACTTCGGCTTTCTTCATTCTATTTTTCATTCTTTCCTTTTTGCTCCTCTGACTGTGAAATTTCAAATGAACTTTCTTTGGGTTTGTTAACTCATATATCTGCTAAGTCAAGTCAGCTGTTGAACCCTAGTGAATTTTTCAGTTCAGTTATTGTATTCTTCCGGTGCAAACTTTGCTTTGTTTTTTTAACTATATATTCTATATTTTTGTCTGCGAGCACTTGTTATTTTATGTTTTTCTTTATCTTTTAAAAAATATATAATGGCCATACCAACAGGTATGAAGTGGTATCTCTTTATAATTTTGATTTTCTTTTTTCTGATGATCAGTGATATTGAAAAATCTTTTCATATACCTATTGGCATTGTATGTTTTCTTTGACTCAGGACCACTGGTCTCAGCTGCTATAACAAATATATGCAAGAATACAGAAGATCAAACAAGATATTTAATAAAATAATATTTGCACATGTAATTATCTAATGCAGTGGTTCTCATCTAGGGGAAATTTTGCCCCTCAGAGGTATTTGGCAATGTCTAGAGACATTTTTGGTTGCCATGATTGGGAAGAGAGACGTTAGTGGCATCCAGGGATGCTACCAAACATCTTAAATATACAAAACAATCTTCCAGAACAAAGAATTATCTAACCTCAAATGACAAGTTGAGGTACAGAATCTCTGGCTTAAACATGGGAGTTGAGGTAAGGAAGATGGTTATCTCTTCCACAAGATCATCTAAGGGCTGAAGTTCCTTCTTTTCTACGTGTCTGGTCATTTCCCAAGGAGTTGCCCTTGTCTACATAGTAAGTCCTGCCTCACTGGAATAACATCTGCTTTTTTGCAAGAGGAACAGAATTACATGAGCAATTACATAAGCAAATACCTTTTTATCTTGTTTGATCTTCTGTATTCTTGTGTATATTTGTTATAGCAGCTGAGACCAGTGGTTTTCGATGTGTGGTCTGCAGAGAACCTTATAGGGAATATCTGATGTCAAAACTATTTTTATAATAATGCTAAGATGTTATTTACATTTTTCACTGTCTTGACATTTGCACTGATAGTGTAAAATCAATGTCTGATAAAACTGCTGGTTGCTTAGTACAAATCAACTGTTTAGTGGAGAACAATAAATTGACTCTTAAGAAAATAATGTGGACGTTGTACACATCCTTCCACCTACTTACATCCCATTGGTAAGGACTTGTCCAAATGGCGAGGCTGAGTCCTTGATGTGGAGGAAGGAGTCCATTTAAAAGGTAAATGCAGGAAGTGGTTTCTGGGGAAATATTGGCAATATCTGCCCTGATAGAGAAATGCTTTAAAGCTTTTAAAGGCATGCTCAAAGAAGCCAGAGGCCTTTTCTCATAGAACAACTTAACAGTTTTATTTATGTTTAATAATACTTTTTTATATGTAAAACAAACACATTTCTTGTTACATTTTGCAAACCCATGACTTATAATGAATTTGCCATTCACTTTCTGGAGACAATTAATTCCTTGGGGATCTAATAAATACTCTTGCCCAAACAAAGAATGTGTTACTTTGGAGGAGGTCATCAGCTTCTACAAAATATAAGTAAGCTGATATCTTACTGGTTTATGGGACTTATCTTTGGGCTTTATTAAAATCCTGCATTTTTAACTTGAAAAGGAAGACAGATATTGACTTACTGTCAAAATCAACACGGTCTGGATGAAGGCCCCTTGAAAGTCTCATCCCCTGTGAGCTAGTAAACATTTATAGCTAATTTGAAATGAGATGCTTAATTACATAATTTCATTCCAATTAAGCTGCTAATTAATTGACAGGGCATCTTTGAGAGCTTTACACAGTGCGAGTAAAAGGCAACTACATCTTGAGCCTATTACCTGTGACCCTTTGGGAGAGATCAGTAAATAACTATTTAAGAGGCTGGAGACAGAGTTTGTAAAAAGAGAAAACAAGAGGCCAGTCCTGAGAGATCCAGACTCAGGAACAGTCCTGGCCCAGACTCTTTTGAGCTTTTTTTTTTAACTAGGCTCTTTCTTGAGTGAGTAACGAAAAGAAAAAAAAGAAAAACAAATTCTCTTACTGAGCATTTACTTCATGCATGTGCTAGGACGCTGCACATGAAAAATGTAAGACGCTACACTATCTGCCCAGTTGTTGTTTTAAGTAACACTGTTGCTTGGGCATTAGGTAAGTAGCTTTGCTGTCTCCCTGGTATTTAACTCAGCCAGGTCTCTCTTCTTGTTTTTCCATCTCTGAGCTTTATTCGGGGGCCAAGTTAAAGCTTATTTTAGGGACAGATCATCAGTCTATTTAATCTCCCCAGAGGGTAGTAATGTTTTTGTTTTTTTTTTTTGTTTGTTTGTTTTTGTTTTTGTTTTTGAGGTGGAGTCTCGCTCTGTGGCCCAGGCTGGAGTGCAGTGGCCAGATCTCGGCTCACTGCAAGCTCCGCCTCCCGGATTTACTCCATTCTCCTGCCTCAGCCTCCCGAGTAGCTGGGACTACAGGCGCCCACCACCTCGCCCGGCTAGTTTTTTGTATTTTTTAGTAGAGACGGGGTTTCACTGTGTTAGCCAGGATGGTCTCGATCTCCTGACCTCGTGATCCGCCCGTCTCGGCCTCCCAAAGTGCTGGGATTACAGGCTTGAGCCACCGCGCCCGGCCTGTTTTTGTTGATAGTGAAAACAATTCCAAATTGACATCTGTTTTTCAAAATAAAATGGATTATTTTACCACTTGCATACTACAGCGTATTAGAGTAGAAAGATATAATAATAAACATCTATTCATACACACATGCATGGCACTTCACTTGCCTGCACTGGAGAAGAAATTATTGGAATGTATCTTCTTCATCCAGTTTAACGCAGAAGCAGAAAACGAGGGTGGACAAGCTGGTTGTCTTGTTACTGAACATTACTGTTGGCTCAAGAGTCTTTCAACATTACTTCAGAAATGCTCTGGGACGGCATTATCACATCATTACATCTCATCATTGGTTTTATTCTAAAAAATTAAGGAAACAAGTTCGAGTTAGGTTTATCATCCAATCTAAAGAGTTTCATGCAGTGTATCACCCACTATTATCACCTGGTCTCTAACTGGCATCATGCATCTTTTTAAAAATATTATTTGAACAGGCAGGTTTCCTCACGGATATATCAACTATTGTGCATATCTCTAGTTCTGATTCTAGTTAATGAATATCAGTAGAACTCTGATACAATTTCATGTCTAAGTGTCTATGTGGGCCTGAAATTGTTAGGAATTGTTTTAGTGAATTACTGATTCAAAAATTCATTGCTTAAAAACAAGATAATTTTTTACAGAAGCATTCAGAACCCCAAAGAGATTATAACTCACAGAGAATTATTTTAAAAAGCAGGTAATATCTTATTCCTTTTTTCCACACATCCACACATACCAACTTAAATATTCACCAATAAAGAGGAATCCATGCAGAATCATAAGAGAAGCATCTTTGCTATCCTCGCTGAAGTGAGACAGTTAACCTTTCCTTTGCTCATACTCAGTGCCTGGAATCACCTAGGAAAGCCCCTTTCCATGGGAATTCAGCAGCCATGAGCAAGTTGCCCTTACAGGCTCCATCCTGGTCACCAACAGGTTACTCAGGCTGTGACCACTGAGGTCCACTTCCACTAATGCCTCAGAATTTTAACCTGAGCCTGACACATTTGCAGGGTATGTGGGCACACGTTACTGTATATTGCAGCTGGAATGCAAACAAAATGGACCTTAATGGCAATTGAATCCCATGCCCTCATTGTACAGATGAAGACCTTTAAATGCAGATAGGTGACAAGCAAATACTTGGTTGTGGTCAATGTTAATGTTGAATTGATTACTTAATCAAAAGTCACAAGATTGATCCATATTTAGACAAACGTCTATGGGCTTACACACCAATGGAATTTACACTTTATGTATCTATATACATTATAGACCTTCTGGACATTCAAATCCCTTTTGTAGAAGATTCTGAGGCTTTGAGATACTGGACTTCTGATCTGGTAAGACTTGTTTCTCTCCACATGGTACAGTCAGCCTTAACACAGGGAATCACATTTACGAGCATATGCATGGAAAATGGTCATCACTTTGCCAAGCCCTGGTTTATCCTTACATCCTGGCATCATTACTATCTTACCTGATCTTACTTCCCACTAAATTAGAGCACAATCTAGGCCGTCACACAAAAACTGGAGGAGATTTTTTGGTAGATACTTGTAATTGAGTTTATTTTCATATATTTAGTTTGTTTCAGTGCAAAATATAAATTAATGAATAAAATAAAATATTCAGAATCTCTTTTTCAAGCCAAGATGGTAAGCATTCCTTAGAATGTATGTGATGGAGTAATATGACACATGTGGACCAGAGTATTACTGAGGCTGCCAACAGACAAACAAAAGTATGGCTTAACATTCCTAAAGCTTTGATTTGCTGCCTTCTTCAGAGGAGGTAGTTTTAATTTGCTTCTTACACATGCCATTAAGGCATCCATTGCCTCTGGATATGTATATTTATTTATCAGTTTATGATAGCTATTGATGTTTAACAGTTATTTTAAATCTCTTGAAGAAACACATGTAAAGATATTTTCAAAATTCATAGTTAGCTGTTAATCACCTATGTCCTGAAACTATTGCTAGGCAAAAGTTTTTATTATTTGTTCTTTGAGGGAGTATAAATTTAATTTAGAGTGAGAAGGATAAAACCCAGGATTCGTCACCATCATTTCAAACCAGATACTGTGAATTCTTTTTTGTGGGGTGGTGTTGAGAGAGGCTTCCTGGTTTGCTCCTTTGTTGATTTTCTTATATATTTGACAGTGTCAACATTGAGGCTCACCAGATCACTGCCAAAGCCCATTGTGAAGAGTGGCTGGGCCAGTGTTTTAACTTTGGTTTATATTGAAAGGATCATATTCTATAATTGACTATCTTTTATTTAGATGGCATTACTGAATGCACATTTTCAGAATTTATTTTGAAGACTGACATAGAAGAAGCTCATCTAGAATACTATGTTCAAGCCTTTGAAACCCTCAAAGAACTCTACAGATTCAGTGCAATCCCTATCAAAATACCAATGGCAGTCTTCACAGAAATAGAAAAAATTACCCTAAAATGTATATGGAACCACAAAAGAATCAGAATAACCAAAGCTATCCTAAGGAAAAACAAAAACAAAAACAAAAACAAAACTGAAGGAATCATATTTCCTGACTTCAAATTATACTACAGAGATTTAGTAACCAAAACAGTATGGTACTGGCATACAAAAAGACACAGACATCAATGGAACAGAATAGAGAGCCCAGAAACAAATACACACACCTACAGTATACTCATTTTTAACAAAGGTACAAAGAACATACACTGGAGAAAAGACAGTCACTTCAATAAGTGGTGCTGGGCAAATTGGATATATGCAGAAGAAGGAAACTAGACCTCTATCTATCACCATATACAAACATCAAATCAAAATGGATTACAAAATTGAACCTAAGACTTCAAACTATGAACGTACTACAAGGAAACATTGGGGAAAATCTCCACGACATTGGTCAGAGCAAAGATTTTTTGAGCAGTACCCCACAAGTATAAGAAACCAAAGCAAATGGACAAGTGAGATCACAAATTGAAAAGCTACTGCTTAGCAAAGGATATAATCAACAAAGTGGAGAGAGAACCCAGAGAACGGGAGAAAATAGTTGCAAACTACTTATCTGACAAGGAATCAATAACCAGAATATATAAGGAGCTAAAACAACTCTATAGCAAAAAAAAAAAATCTAGTAATCTGGTCAAAAAATGGGCAAAAGATTTGAATAAACATCGCTTAAAAAAAAAAAAAAGACCTACAAATGGCAAACATCTATATGAAAAGGTGCTCAACATCATTGATCATCAACGAAGTGAACACTAAAACTACAATGGCATAGAAGGAGATTTACCAGAGGCTGGGAAGGGTAGCAGGAGGCTATGGGAGAGGTGAGGATGGTTAATGGCTACCAAAACAAATAGAAAGAATGAATAAGACCTACTATTTGATAGCACAATAGGGTGACTATAGTCAATCATTACTTTGTTGAAGATTTTAAAATAACTTAAAAATGTAATTAGATTGTTTGTAACTTAAGAATAAAATTAAAGAATATGGCGAAGGGTAAAAAAACAAAAGAAAAAAAATAAAAATTAAAAAAAGCCGTGAAATAATTAAGTAAACTGCATATTCACATAATGAAATGGCTACTTTTGAAAACGGTTTAATTTTATATAAATATAAAAGGTAGCCTCCCACTTCCTTTCCCAGCCTCTGGTAACCCTCCTTCTACTCTCTATGTCCTTCAGTTATGTTGTTTTGATTTTTAAATCCCACAAACAAATGAGATTATGCCATGCTTGTCTTTCTGTGCCTGAATAGTTTTGAATAGCTCTGTCTATGAGAAAATAAATCAGAGATTTTACCAAAATAATAGAGTTAAACATAAGATTTTTCAAAATTTTGTCTCTTTTCTGGTTCCCTTAATAAATGTGTATGTTTGTTATGTATACAAAGAAATTTTAGGCCAGGCACAGTGACTCACACCTGTAATCCTAGCAATTTGGGAGACTAAGGCAGATGCATCGCTTGAGCCCAGGAGTGCAAACCAGCCTGGCCAACATGAGGAAACTTCGTCTCTACTCAACATAAAAAAATTATTAGCTGGGCATGGTGGTGGGCACCTGTAGTCCCAGCTACTCGGGAGGCTGAGGCAGGAGAATGGCGTGAACCCGAGAGGCGGAGCTTGTAGTGAGCCCAGATCACGCCACTGTACTCCAGCACTCCAGGCTGGGAGACAGAGTGAGACTCCTTCTCAGAAAAAAAAAAAAAAAAAAAAAAAAAAATTGGGCTGGGCACGATGGCTCACACCTGTAATCCCAGCACTTTGGGAGGCCAAGGCAGAGTGGATCACGAGGTCAGGAGTTTGAGACCAGTCTGGCCAACATGTTGAAACCCCATCTCTACTAAAATACAAAAAGTTAGCCAGGTGTGGTGGTGTGCGCCTGTAGTCCCAGCTACTTGGGAGGCTAAGGTAGGAGAATTGCTTGAACCCCAGAGGTGAAGGTTATAGTGAGCTGAGATTGCACCGCTGCACTCCAGCCTGGGTGACAGAGCGAGACTCCTTTTCCATTAAAAAAAAAAAAAAAAATTAGCCAGGTGTGGTGGCGGGCACCTATAATCCCAGCTTCTTGGGAGGCTGAGGTAGTAGAATCACTTGAACCTGGGAAGCAGAGGTTGCAGTGAGCCGAGATGGCACCACTGAACTTCAGCCTGGGCAACAGAGCGAGACCCCATCTGTAAAAAAAAAAAAAAAGAGAAATTTTGAACAAGATATAGATGATTTCAAAAGGGGCAAGCAATATGGCATGCAATTCAGAACAGTCTTCCAAGCACAGGCCCTGACTTGGTCATTGCAGGCCATGTGTCTTTGATCAAACACCTTTGCCCAATTACTTTTGTAGTAAAAAGGGGACAATAATGGTGCCTACTTTCTAATGTTGCTGAGAGGGTTGCATTAGAATGTCTTCAAAAAGTTTAGCACGTTGCCTGTCACAAAGTGATGTTAATTATTATGTTCATAATACCATTAACAAATTTATTACTTTCTAAGCAGGAGAAAAAAACAAATTCAGGACAGTCTCACAATAAGCATTAATTTATTTTAACAAATAAGTTTATGGCTTTTGTTTTTAATTGAAATAGATAATTTAAGCACTTTCTTCTAATTATTTTATAAAATGTATGGTGTTTTTCCATATGCAAAAGTTGATAACAATTCTATTTTCTTAATCTCTCAAAGTTGCCACATTGCTATAGAAATGACTGTAAAAACGTGATTTTTCCTTCTACTTGTATCTGAACAGCATTTACTCATTTAATCCGAAAGCTGAAGAAATGAAAAATTGTGAGATGGTGGTTTCACTGTTCACAGACAAGCTTTCCCACTAGCTCTGTGACCTCAAAGAAATTGGTTTAGTCCTCCGTGTCTCTGGGCCAATGAGGAAGCTTTCAACTGCCAACTAGGGAAGAAACTCTTGAGAATGCCTTCAGCAAGAGCACAGCCAAGGCAGAGTAGCTCCAGGGCTGGTTAATTCAGTGACTCAAGGACAGTATCTAAGATCTAAGGTTTCTTCCCAACTGTGTTTGCTGCATTCCTCTGTACCTGTTTTCTTCTCATGTTTCCCCTCATGCACACATGTTGGCCCAGGCATTACCCACAGACATAACTCTAGTAGAGAGAGGAGTAAACATGTCTTTTCTGTTGTATCCTTTGTAAGACTGAGAATCTCCTTCCTACAACTCCCCACCTCAGGATCTCCTTAACATGGCACTATTCAGAACTGGGTCACAGGTCACCCCTAGTCACTGCCAAGAATAGTGAGATTGCTTTGTTTGGTTAAAGCAGGATGAGCTCGTTAGAGTGGTTAGATTAATCAGGATTTGTCTCCAAGGTGGAGAAGGATTTTTTTCTCTGTAGGTTGGACAGTTTAGCAAAATTTACTTTAGGATTGAATGGACTTGAGTAACAATGCACAGCATCTGCTGAAACCTTAATTTTTTTCATCTATGAAATAGGGCAAAGTTCAGTTTTATCTAGGTCACAGGATTTTTAAAGGATAAAATGATGTAATGTCAGCTCATGCAGTTCAAGCAAGCCTATGATTCTCAAATGAACAGCAGTACTTTCACGGTAAGTCTAAGGATCCTTGGTCAATTATGTATAAATGCAACCCTAGTCTCTCCTTCATCTCCTTTCCCACTGTTCAGCCATGGCTTTCAGAGTTCATCATTTATTTCTGCATTGACAGCCGCACCGATCCCCATTCCAAATTCACATGATGATTAAAGGTACAAACTAGATGACTTCCAGTCTTCTTATTTTCTTAACAAGTTTGCAGGAGCCGTTAATAATGTAGAGCAAAGTGCAATCTCCAGGTGTGTATACCACCAAGATGTAACTTACAAAGGTAGCTCCATGTTGTAAAACTATCATGTATTCCTTCTGTGTAAGTGGGCACAGGGAGAACTCAAAGGGTTTATGGCTTAGCATGCATGCTTTCTTACCAAACACTGTTCTTGTCGCTTGTTGTGGCCATTCGGAGTTCTTTTATGCAAATGTGACCCACTAAGAAGGATTGATTTGTGCTCAGGCCTCAGCCAATGCCCATTTTCTTATGCCCTGGGGTTTGTTTCCTAGCTACCTCTGGCCCCACGGTTGAGGTTTCTTGCCAATTCAATTCTAATACATGAACACTTTCCTTTCATTCTCTCTTTCTGATTTCCCTTTGCATTTTTCTGCTCCCATCAATGCAAAATTCTGAATGGTTCAAATTGATTTTCCTTCTTAAGACATGAAAGATCTGTTTTTCAAACTTCAGTATTTCCTAAGGAAATATCTCTGATCAATGTGTGTAACAATTAAGGGGAAACACCAGACTCCCCCTTCTGATTGTCAGTAACTCAATGCAACCTGTTTACCTATTTGGATTCTTCCCAGCAGAAAACGTTAACAATTGAAATTATCACCATTATGCAGTATGTTCAATTGTACAATCAATGTAATTGCCAAATGGAAATTATACAATAAATGTAATTGCTGCTTTACTCCTGTGCAGTATTTCAGTGGCACTTCACATTTATTTTGTCCTTTAATTAGTAACAGGTATAATTACAGCACTACACTCAGAGCTGAAGCTGAGTAATTTGTGGGAGTGGGCATAGGGTACAGATAGTGAAAGGGGGCTGCTGTGACTTATTCTTTGCTGGAATTATCTAAAGACATCCACCTATTGTCTAACACCCACCTAACAGCCCCAGATTGAGCTGACCTGTGGACACATTTCGTGTAAACTCCAGGTAAAAACATTCCCTGCAGTTCCTGAGACACATGACTTTGCCATCCCTGCTCTTGACTTCCTGTACCCCATTGTCCCTATGATTTGTCTATCTAGATGAATGTATTAATTAATTGATTTAGTAAGTATTTATTGAGCACTGATTATTTACCTGCAGGAGATACGTAGTGAGCAAGAGAGGCATGAAGCTTAAAATCTAGGGGAAAAAATGCAGAGACTACGTAAGGAGCCAATCACGTGGTAGGAAATTTAAGGTGATTAGAAGGTGATTAAAACATCCTAAGAAGAAAAAGTTATTATGACATCATAATATCTTTTGATTGGATGATCAGGGAGAACAACTTTCCAAGACATGATATTCAGCCTGAGATGATAAAATGAGGCAGGTTGTTCAAGGGGGGCGCGGAAGAAGGAGGGAAGTGAGAGACAGAGAGAGAGAGAGAGAGAGAGAGAGAGAGAGAGGGAGTTTGTGAGGTGTGCTGGAAGAGGTAGAGAGAGAAGGGCTTAGATTTAGAGGGTTTCCACATTATAATAAAGAATTTGATATTTATTGTAAGTCCAATGGGAAACCAATGGAGAGTTTGGTGCACGACAGTGACATAACTCGATTTCCGTTTTCTTTTATTTTTTAGGCGGAGTCTCACTTTGTTACCCAGGCTGGAGTGTAGTGGCATGATCTTGGCTCACTGCAACCTTTGTCTCCCGGGTTCAAGCGATTCTCCTGCCTCAGCCTCCTGAATAGCTGAGACTACAGGTGCACGCCACCATGCCCGGCTAATTTTTGTATTTTTAGTAGAGACAGGGTTTCACCATGTTGGCCAAGCTGGTCTCGAATTCCTGACCTCAAGTGATCCCCCTGCCTCGACCTTCCAAAGTGCTGGGATTAGAGAAGTGAGCCACCGTGCCAGGCCTTGATTTCCATTTTATAAAAAGTCTATTCTGATTGTTGTATAAAAACTGATTGTAGAGGAACAAGAAATGAAAGAAAGCAGATACAGAGAAAATTGCCAGTGTCTGGGTAGGAGTTTCTGGTTGCTAGACCTAGGATAGTTCTGGTGGAGATGAAAAAACTGGAGGGATTAGAAGAACATTTGGAAGTGGATTGCCCTTGCTGGCTGACAGAATTGTTGTGAACGGTGAGATCAAGAAGGAAATTCTGAATGGTGCTAGGCTTTTGGCTTGGAAGTTACCGGAAGTCTTAAAAAAACAACAGTCTTATTAGTAAGAAAACAAAGCTTGTTCCATTTGAAATGCCATTAGACATCAAGGTAGACTGTTGGATAAATACCCTAAGGGGAGTAGTCATTACTGTAGATATAAATGTTGAGGCTTATTGGCATTGATACTGAATAACCCTGGACCAGAGTGAGATAAACATCAGGAACAGAAGACAGAATAGATCTCAGGATTGAGTTGTGAGTTTTTGCAACATTTAGAGGCCCCACAGCGAGGAAGAATCAGCAAAGAAAATTGAGTAATAGCCACCAGTGAGGTTGAAGGAAAAATAGGAACCACTCCATCCAAGAGAACCTGTACTAAGAAGGGAAACCTTAAGGATGTGAAATTTTACTGAGAGAGTAAGATGAAAGCAAAGCTGTGATCTTTCCATTGGGTAATGTGGAGGCTGCCACTGACCTTGTCAGAGCAGCTTTAGTGGAGTTTCTAGGCTACATATATGATATGTGTGGGTTGGAAAAAAAAGTGAGGTGAGGAAATGAAGACAGCATGCACAGATGATTTTTGGAGTGCTGTGAGAAAGAACAAGAAGCCCAGTTGTAGGTGGAGGGGCATGTGGGTCAAAGAGAGGCTGCTGGATATTTTTGTATGCAAGTAAGTGCGAAAAGTGAGAAGTGAATGCTGCAAGGTGGGAGGTGGAGTGTGTTGAGAACAAAGTCCTTGAGTAGATGAGATGTGGAATCCAGAGTATAAGCGAAGAGGCTGCCTCAGACAAGAACAGAGGCTCGTCTTCCTCTGTGATGGGAGAGAAGGCGAGAGTGTAGGCATGGATTCAGGAAGGTCAGTATGTGATAGTAGGAGGACTGTTGCTGCCTCCCCGTAGTTCGTGATCTAGAGGAGAGAGACACATTGTACACAGCTCATTACATGAGTCAGACAGCGGTCTGAGCAGACAGTAACAACTGCTGTGAGAGGGCACTGGTGGGAGGAATCTGCCTACCAAAGTTTGACAGTGCAGGTGGCATCTGACTTTTGTGTTGAATAATAGATATTATTATGCCAGTATTTGACTTAGACATCAACAGGTATATGGGCATTTCCTCTAAAAGGCCCCTTGCGAAAGGCATTGTATCAAGAAAGACCAAGGAAGATACACGGGTTGATCTCTTCTTCCACAGAACCCTCTCAGGCATCAGTGCCTTTTCAAAGCCCTGTTCTGCTTTGAAAACTTCCTCTCTCCCTTTCCTTGGCTGTTTTCTAATTATCTTGCAAGACTCAGTTGAAGTGTTACTCTTCCTGAAAGCCTTCCCAAGGCCCGCCCCCAAGCCCCTTATCAATTTGTGTTAGATTCCTTCCTAGATGTAGGTGGAGCGAAAACATAGTGGCCTCTACTTTTTTGGATGTGTTGGCGTGAGTGTTGGCTTTATCCGCGTGGTGGAACAGGAAGTGTCCGTGGTGGTAGCCACTCAAGAGCTCAGGCAAAATGATATTCTGAGCCCCAAGGCTGCCAGAAGAGAACAGTGTTTGAAAAATCCTTGTTCATGTCTCCATGGACACGTGCAGCTGAGTCTAGCTTTGCACTTTACTTTGGTCAAAGAGCATTTTGATGTGTATCATGAAATAAACATACAAATAATAAAAATCATAAACAAAACTCTCAGCATATGGGTCAGAAATCCTACTCAGTTTGTCATGTATGGTGGGACTCAAGTACTATCAGCACCATCTCCACAGCCCAGGGATGAACTTTGTTGTGGTGTCTGATAGGAAAATTCAATCGAACAAGCTCCCCCCGCCATGTCTCTATAAAACAGTCTTATGCTATGGAAAAGGTTTTCAGTTACTTGTCTGAATATGGTGGGAGGATAATATCACCTGCACCACAGATACCGATGCTCCAACCCCCAGAACATGTGAATACATTATTTGACATGGCAAGAGGGAATTAAGTTTGTGGATGGAATTAAGGTTGCTAATCAGTTGACATTGAAATAGGGAGATTATCCTGCACTACCTGGGTAAAATTAATGTAAATACAAGGGCTCTTATAAGTAAACGAGAGAGGTAAGAAAGTCAGTGTCAGAGGCACACAGCATAAAAAGGACTAGATTGGTCATTTCTGGCTCTGATGACAGAAGGTGGCCACAGATGAAGGAACGTGGGCAAGAAAAGGCAAGAAAATAGGTACATCCCCTACAGTCTCCAAAAGGAGCACAGCTCTTTTGATACTTTGATTTTAGTCCAATGAGACTAGTTTCAGATGTCTGACCTTCAGATGTCTGACCTGCAGGACTGTTTTTTTTTGTGTGTGTGTGTGTGTGTGCGTGTGCGCGCGTGCTGTTTTAAGCCATAAATTTTGTGAACATTTGTTGCAGCAGCAATAGTAAACTAATATCCAGTGTGATGTACCTCTGTGCCTGAATCTGAAACTCCATCTAAAACCTGTGCACAGTCCTAGTGTATAAATGGGTGACAAGATGAAAATATGGTGGGATTCATAAGCAAAATGCTGTGCCTCAGAACAGTGCCCTTTCAGTAAGGGGATACTAAATAGATGTCAGTTTTTAAACAGAACCCCTCAGAACCTCAGTTTCCTCAGCTTGACATTTGGGGTAGTAACACATTTCTACATTAGGAGGAGATGTAAGTAAGATAATGTGCTATGAATGGTTTTGTAAACATTTATAAATTTCCTCGTAAGATCTCTGCAAAGATTCTAATACCCCTTTGAAGCACTAGAAAGTATACTGGCCTGAGAGATGCAAGAGCTGAGTTCAGGTCTCACTTCAATGCCTGTGGCATTACACAACCCAATTTATCTTTCTGAAGACTCCATTTGTTCATCACTAAAATATGGATAAAAAGATTTAGTCATCTATGCTAAAAGGTAATAATAAAAGTAAATGCACTTTTATTATTTGTACTGTGCATGCAAATAATTATTAATAAAATGTCACCATACTTATTTCTCATTTTTGGTCAATAAAACAATATCTACAATTCCAGCTCTCACTGTACAAGGTCTCTACAAGGAGCTACAGTGAGTGAGTGATAAGGAAGAGGGTGAATAGCAGGTGCAGGAATGCCCATATAATTGGTGAGCTCTTTCTCCAGCCCTGTGTCCAGGATATATGCTTAGATGTTAAGACAATCCCTGTGGTCCTCGGTAGAAAGGCCCTTAGGAATTACTCTTTCATATTTAGATTGATTCCTGGGAAAATTAAAGCCACCTCCAACCCAGTTCTGTTGCTCAGAGTTCCCGACACACTCTGAGTTGTCTAGAGAGTAGAAATAGAATCCAGAGGTTCGTGGAAGTCCATAAATGCAGGGCACATCTTAAGCGTTGAAGAAAATCCTGTCCATCTTGAAAGCAGATCATGAATCTAAAAGTCATGGTCATTCTCTGTGACAGCAATCAAGATGAGAGCAACCAACTGGCTCTCACAGGAAGTTTTGCGAGGCAGAAACTTCATTGATTCGTCTGACTTCAGAATTTCCCGTAGCACCAGGCATATAGCAAGTGAATGAATGTTTTGTTTAAAGGAAATCTGCTCTTTTGAACAATATAAGTCTTATTTTTTTCAAAGAGATATGTGTTATTGAGGAACTTGATGTGCCCAGGGGTTAAACTTAGTTTTCTGAGTTCCAGGGTGCTTTCTGTATGGATTAGGTGTTAGGCACACAACTCTCCCACACAAAACTAAAAATCATTCCGCAAATATGGAAAGTATAGAAAATGTGGTAATATGTGCAGAGTGATGAGAAAGAATGGTACACAGAACAACAGAGTACAATGTGTTTGTATTATGCTGTGTGATCTGGCATAGGTTCGGTTATATTTTCATTGATAATTTTCCTATAAATCCATGCTTTGGAAGATAACCTGTCTTTGTTTCCCCTAAAGGTAATGTTATGCCTGTATTTGTGTATCTTATCCTAGATAAACAACACCGGATGTTAAAAGAGCATATGAAGGATCATGTGATATTTATCTTAAGATAATACTAGAAGAAGTGAGGCTATTCTAGAACTTAACTGATTCCTGATAAATCTGAGAAACAACAACTTGAGTCCTTAAGCTATTCATGATTTCTTATTTAGAAAAATTTGCCTCTAATTTTTTATTCCCCAAGTATGTAATTGTTGTAAACCAAATAGAAGCAGTAACTGAATTCTTCATTAATAAAGCTGCTTTGTTTAAATGGCTCCTGACATGTTAATATATAGAATATCATAGTGACATAGTCTTATAAAAAAAGAGAACATTTAATCACAAATTTATAAAGCAACAAGATTTTGAACATCAATGAAAATTTTGTACACAATAGTTGATGTTACCTTATGAAAAATAAAACCTTTCATGGTTGTTCCATTAAAAGCCGCTGCTTCTAATAAATAGCTATTATTTTATTTTCATTAAAAAATATGGGGAAGGAAACACTGAAAATATAACTTGAAGATAGGCACAGCTTGTCTGGTTTCTTTTATGATTTTTCAGATGCAATATGGAAGAAAAAGATACATAAACACCATTTCCTTGTGTGGCAGATCAAATAAAGGACAGTTTTGTTTTTGTTTTGTTTTGTTTTATTCTTGCAACAACTCTTGCTGAGGCAGAACAAAATAAAAGATGGTTTAGAACAAGAGAATCACATTTATATTGCCTGGCTTATTTGTAGGAAAGAAGACAAATTCTTTACAGATAGGTAATAGCACTACCTGGTGCTGACTATTTGAATGGGATATATTTCCAGTTCATTAAAATAAGCAAAGGTGATTTAAAAACCTTCAACCTCTTATACAATCACACTTTTCAACCTGGGTTAATTGGGAGAAAGTCTATATTTCTATCTGAGGTTTAAAAAAGTGTTGTTTCATTCATTTATTCGCTCACTCATTCATTCACCCCCCTCTTCAAATTCGTAAAACATCAGTGTGGTGCAAGGCTATGAATCTAACTAATGTACTGAAAATAACTCAAGGGGCTGGGCGTGGTGGCTCACGCCTGTAATCTCAGCACTTTGGGAGGCCAAAGTGGGCAAATCACGAGGTCAGGAGTTCGAGACCAGCCTGACCAACATGGTGAAACCCCTTCTCTACTAAAAATACAAAAATTAGCCAGGCGTGGTGTCATGCATCTGTAATCCCAGCTACTCAGGAGGCTGAAGCAAGAGAATAGCTTGAACCTAGGAGGCGGAGGTTGCAGTGGGCCGAGATCACACCACTGCACTCCAGCCTGGGCAACAGAGCAAGACTCCGTCTTTTAAAAAAAAGAAAAAATTCTGGGCATGGTTGAATGCACCTGTAATCCCAGCTACACAGGAGGCAGAGGCAGGAGAATTTTTGGAACCCGGGAGGCGGAGTTTGCAGTGAGGTGAGATCTTGTTGCCCCTGCACTCCAGCCTGGGTGGCAGAGTGATACTCCACCTGAAAAAAAAAAAAGAAAGAAAATAACTCAAGCAGTAATAACTAAGAGTATATACTAATTATTTAATTCATTAATCAATTTGTTCATTTTTATTGCCTATTATGATGTATAATTCCAAGTTTCTCAAACCTAAACCAAAAATATGAAGCAAATTTGCAGTGCATCCTGGAACCTTCTCTCCTTGGGCTCTAATTCTGATATGTTGGTGCAGCTTTGCTTAGTTGAGACATGTTCTGGGAGCTGATATATTTAATATAGTTCATGGTTTAAATACCAGATAGGTTGGGAAACACTCCATATTTTTATGTGAATATATAAGCTGATCTGTTAATATACCAATTTATTTATGCAAATGTATATTTGCGTCCCTTAAAGTCAATTTTCTTAAATAGAAATAGTTTTAGGCAGTTTATGTAAAACGTTGATTTTCTCATTCATTTGCACTTGCATTAACTTCTGTATGGTGAAACAATAAAGATAGCTATTTGTTACTTGGCAGGTTAGCACCTGTCGTCAATATTTGGACCACTGCATATAAAACCAGACTTAGATAAGGGTGAAGGAAGCAATCTACACTTGGTGCCTACAATATTAAAAGTTTTTCTGTAACAATCTAGTTTCCAGATTACGTTTCTTTTTTCCTTAAACAGTGTAACGTCCGATGCCCACTCTCTCAGTTATTGAGTGTGTGTGTGTGTGTGTGTGTGTGTGTGTGTGTGTGTGTGAGTGTAGCCAGGAAGTAGAATAAAGAAAGGACTATATTCCTATCACAGCACTTATGACATTGTTGTGTAGATTGGTTTATTCCTTCAGTCTCAATATCCTTATCTGAAAAATGTACGTTATTACACATAGGGTTGTCATAAGGGTTAAAGTCACTCTTTTCCAACAAGTTTTTATTGAGCAACTCCTTAATATCAGACGCTGTTCTAGGTATTGGAAATACAACAGTGAACAGAACAAAATATTGCATAAATGACAATGTGCATTCGTAGCATTTTACTAATAAATTAATCTTAAATTATTAGTGCAATTGGTGTTGTTGTTGAGGTAGTCGTTGGTAGCAGTAGTAGTAGCAGCAGCAGCGGTACAGTAATACCCACTGACTCCTGTACCAGACTGGATATTTCCTGACAGACTGATATGAACTCCTAATAAATAGTGCCTACTCAATACCTGCCATGGAGAAGAGACGCCCATATTTGTTGAACTGAAGCATTGACTGTATGTTTTCATGCATATTTTTGTAATTAACAAATTAAAGAAAGGCAGAAAGAGGACGAGGATGAGGACCACGTGATGGAATTACTCAGCCTGCGTATTTCTCACAAGGAATGAGGGGATAGGGATATTGGAGGAGATGGGTGGCATCGATGTCTAATATTATTTAGCAAATAAATCAATGATGGGTTATAACTCTATCTTTACAACAAATCTATGATGCAAGAGGAAAAAAGAAAGTAAGTCGCATGCCCGAAGTCAAGCAGCTCGTATAGCAATGAGTTCAGAAAAGAATCAGTCCTGTTAGTCTCCGGAGGCCTTTCTCTTTATCCTCTGAAATAAAACTGAGGACTCCTTTTCAGGTGAACTAACACTTAGAGGTAGGAGTTGAAAGTTTCAGAGAAAGGGCTTACGATGTCATGTCCTATTGCCACTGAAGAAGAAAAAGGCACACCAACTTCATACTCAACTATTCCAAGTTCAGTTTAAATTAACATAAAGAGAGAGCTGGGCCGGGCACATTGGCTCATGCCTGTAATCCCAGCACTTTGGGAGGCCGAAGTGGGTGGATCATGGGGTCAGGAGTTCAAGACCAGCCTGGCCAACATGGTGAAATCCCATCTCTACTAAAAATACAAAAAATTAGCCAGGTGTGGTGACAGGTGCCTGTTCTTCCAGCTACTGGGGAGGCTGAGGCAGGAGAAATCACTTGAACCCGGGAGGTGGAGGTTGCAGTGAGCCGAGATTGAACCACTGCACTCCGGTCTGGTGAGAGTGAGACTCTGTCTCAGAAAAAAAAAAAAAAAAGAAAGAAAAAAAAGGACAGCTGTGGTTTCAGGCTGGCAATATCTAGGCCTGATTGCAGTTGGAACCACTGGAGCCAGAGGGGCCTCCAGAAAGGCCTGGACTCCATGGCCAGAGGGAAGGAGTTTCACAAACAGGATTTTGACAGCACTTTAGCCAACCGTTCTTTGGTGTTCTAATACTGCTTGAGAATGCTTTGATGTCTCATAAGGGGTTACATAGTGAGTTATCTGAAATCACTTCTGTCTAAAACTGTCAAGTCTCCCTCATGGTGCTTTAGTCAACTCTTCGTCTTCTCAGTCTTGATGTTAAAAGGAAAAATCTTAGTGAAATCTACTAAAGGAGACCAACTAATTTCTTGAATAATAGTGACCATTTTGGTGAGAGGCTTTTAATAGTGGTATTGAGAAGCATATCTTCAATTAGGACTTAAAAAGTTGTCTTTTTTTAGCAGGAAACTGGTAAAGGGTGTATCTTTGCACAAAAGCAGTAATATCAGCAGGAGACATTGTAAAATTAACCAGTCAAGATACCCTTCAAAGATAACTATTAAGAAAGGGAAACCATGTAACACCTTTCAGTAAATTTTTCTGTAACATTTTATTAAGTATCTTTTTTTAAATAAATGCAAAGTGTATTTTACTTCACATAAATTTGTCATTAAGTCATTTCATCATTCATTTTGTGTCTAGTATGTAAGAAATTATATTCAGTTCTGTTGAAAATTTAGAGAAGAGAGAGACACAGTTTATGCTCCACAGGTACATAAAGTTTAGAGGTGAAGATAATTGATATACACTCATCAAAATAGTAGTAATGAAAGGAAAGGAAGATGAAGAAACAGGTATTTATTGAAGACCTACTGAGTATCTGCCAGGTACTTATTATTGTTTTCATTTTAAACAGGAAACAGAAGTTTAGATGGGTTGTGACATTTGCCAAAGTTCACACAGGTATAGATTTAGAGATAAGACTCAAATTCAATTCTGTCTCCTCCCAAAGCCAGTACCATGTTCACTAAGCCACCTGACTCACATGACACAGGGATCTGGAGGTCTCTGCTGAGATGTTGAGGCTTTGAGGAAGAGGTAGCTTTTAATGCATGCATTGGAGATCAAGTTGTAACAAATGGAATTTTAGTACATAGTCATTCCAGGCCATCCTCTTGTGGATTGAGGGGTAAACGAAGGAGCCTGTAGATCTTCTTTGGTTTTCCCCTCAAGTATTTGGGAAACTGAAGGCAAAAAAATATCCAAAAGTCCAAAGCTTGCATAAGAGTTGTTGCCACTTTTGAGAGAACAATTCTGTATATACCTTTTTACCTCCTTCAGTCAATGAATAAGTGCTACTGAGTAAACTCACATTATTTCCTATTTTACAAATCACACTCTCAATATTACTTGGATATCCTATTGCCTGTGTATTTCTACACAGACCAAAGCTGTTCCTGTGGTCGGAATACCCTGATTGAATCCACATATCTTACTGGTTGAATAAAAATCAGTGGCTTAAATGTCAGGCTCTCTATATGAGGAGCTGTATACCCCTGTTGTGGTTGTGTGTGTATGTGTGTGTGTGTGTGTGTTGTTGTTGTTGTTGTTTGTTTGTTTTTTACCAAAGTCCCCTGAAAGATGAAGAGGGCATTGTCTTATAAAAGAATGGACATGGATAGATCTGACTGGAAGAAAAATGTGTGTCAAAAAAGCTACTGAATGCTATTAGACTATATAAAAGCCATTTCTTAAAAGTCCCTTAGCAAAAAGCACATTTGTGGACAACAAGCTGTTCACTTTGATTGATGTGTGATATACACATAGGAGTATGTGTTAGATTAACTGGAGGCACATTAGGGAGGACATGAATGTCAGGATGAAGAAGTTGGAGTAACTGGGAATAATTTGATTATTTTGAGCAGAGAAGATAATCATTGCAGCTGTGCTTTAGAAAGACCATCTGTGAGTCATGTGTAGGATGGATTATAGAAAAGAGTGAAGACACAGCGATCAGCCAGGAGACTGTTGCAAACCTTCAAGCAAAGATAGCAAAATTTCAGATTAAATCAGTGGTGACGAAAAGGAAGAGCTTGAGTTGGATTCTAATAAATACTCATTGGAAGTGAGTATTCCATTTCCGCAGAAATGGACAGTAGACTAGAAGTAACAGATAACGCAGAAGAAAGCATCAAACATACCTCCTAGTACTTGAGCTTGAGAAATTCAGCTTGGTTTGGGTTTGCATATAGTGAATATTTAAAAATAAAAGTAGCCTGTACTCTTTCACATAGGAATTACAGAATGGAGTCACTATGGAACGTCAGTTCACTGTCTTTTAAGAGGCTTCTCTCAGTAGCATTGCTTTTTCTGGTAAATTCAGCACGAAGTCTAGGCTTAGAAATATGACTGTCTGGAAATTAAAAGCATATCATTTTTTCAGGGGTGACTTCACATTTAAAAAGATCATAATACATCTATAAAATTATAATGCAAAATTAGTAAATTATAATAAAAATTAATGGCCAAATATGAATATGTTTAGCCTCCATTCTTACTTTAAGCATATCTTCATGGGAAACTACATCACATGAATCAAAAGTAGGATGTTCTTTGATGAACGAGGAATCAGAACAATGAAAGTTGGATGGGTCAAATATTTAACAACAGCCAGGAACGTCCATCTGTCATCAGAAATTCTGTTTTTAAAAACAGAATATTTAGCATTCTCTAATGCAATCTGCTGCATTAAGTCAGGTTTGCATGACAACCTGACTTTTCACTATGACTTTTTTTTGGTTCTTTATTTAACTGACCATCAGATTTAATATGTTAATGAATGTAAATAAAATGCATCAAGAGTACAGTGAATTCTTTTGAGAGTGGGCAGTTTTCTAACTCTTTAAGGTATCATTTTATATCTGTGCTTTGATTCATTAAAGTGGACTATACAATTTAATTCTGAGTACCGTGGTGTCTTGTATTTTGGAATCCACCTCACTGCATAATGCACATATTAACAGGAGCTTTATCGAATCTGAGGGGCTGACAGGATACATATTAATCAAGGCAACTATTGTTAGTGTGTAGTAAATAACCCTAAAATACCACTGTCTTACTACAATGAAGGTTTCTTTCTCGAACTTATCACAGTCTAATGAGGGTTTGTTGGTTCTCCATTGACTCTCTCCCATTCTTCACCTAGGGGTGTTCCCAGAGGCTGCCCTGATTAGCTCTCATCAGTGGACTTCTTTGCCTTCTAACTTCTGATTGGGTTCCGTCAGTGAAGGACAACCACGGTATATGACTGAAGAGCTGGAGAGGGGATTAAGCTGCAGTGTTTATTTCTTCAATGTTTCCTCTACTGGCAGCATGTTCCTATTAAAGGGAAATTCTCCAGTCAAGTGGCATTTGCTGTACAACTCTCTCTGGGTTCTGATATCTAGTTCCTTCGTTTGTTTTCTAAGGCCTGGGAGTAGTAATATCTCTCCACAATTAGTAGCCCTGGGTGTACTACATCATTCTTTATTGCTAGGTGTAAAAGTTTTTCCTCGGCTATCTAAGAGATGTCCTGTAAATCTGCTCTCAATTTCTCAACTTGGGTGTGCCATATATTGTCTACTTGAACTTTGACATGTATTCTCAAAGCAGTGAAGTGGCTATTTAAGCTCTTTCTATCTTGTGATGCTATCATCTTAAACACATGCTCTCTAAGGTTGCTGTAGAAGTGGAGACAGAGTGAGGACATTTGCACAAGGTTTTGTGCTTAGTCCTGTACATGGAAGACATTGCTGCCCATATGTCACATGGCTCCAACATAACTGAAGTGGGGTTTTCTCATCCACTCAGACAAGTTGGGAAATAATGGGATTTGGTGAGCATTCAGTATTGTCTGTGTCGTACATGGAGATATGCAATAAGCAAATGGAAATGTGGACATTAACTCAGAAGGAAGGTTGGTTAAATTAAATACATATGAGAACTTTAGATGGCACTTGAATGTTATACCAATTCAACCCCATCATCAGTTTTGACCACATCTTTCTGTTTCTTTTTTTTTTTTTTTCATATAGATGATTTTATTGTATCCTCAAATATCCAGCAAAGGGAACAAAAAATGAAAATAATAAGACATTGCATTTTTATTTCCCCCCCTTACCTCAAAGAGTTATAGATTTGGATAAAATAAATAGAAAAAAGAATAAAAATGCCCATTCAATATTCTTTTGTTTTGTTTTTTTTTTTTTTTCCACTCTACGTGCATTGCCTAATTCTCATCACATTCCCATCAAGTAGGGGATGGTTTATTATTATTATTATTATTATACTTTAAGTTCTAGGGTACATGTGCATAACGTGCAGGTTTGTTACATATGTATACTTGTGCCATGCTGCTGTGCTGCACCCATCAACTCGTCAGCACCCATCAACTCGTCATTTACATCAGGTATAACTCCCAGTGCAATACCTCCCCCCTCCCCCCTCCCCCCTCCCCATGATAGGCCCCGGTGTGTGATGTTCCCCTTCCCGAGTCCAAGTGATCTCATTGTTCAGTTCCCACCTATGAGTGAGAACATGTGGTGTTTGGTTTTCTGTTCTTGTGATAGTTTGCTAAGAATGATGGTTTCCAGCTGTATCCATGTCCCTACAAAGGACACAAACTCATCCTTTTTTATGGCTGCATAGTATTCCATGGTGTATATGTGCCACATTTTCTTAATCCAGTCTGTCACTGATGGACATTTGGGTTGATTCCAAGTCTTTGCTGAGATACCATCTCATACCAGTTAGAACGGCGATCATTAAAAAGTCAGGAAACAACAGGTGCTGGAGAGGATGTGGAGAAATAGGAACACTTTTACACTATTGGTGGGATTGTAAACTAGTTCAACCATTATGGAAAACAGTATGGCGATTCCTCAAGGATCTAGAACTAGATGTACCGTATGACCCAGCCATCCCATTACTGGGTATATACCCAAAGGATTATAAATCATGCTGCTATAAAGACACATGCACACGTATGTTTATTGCAGCACTATTCACAATCTTTCTGTTTCTTAAACATACTTCGTTCCCACTACAGATGCCATCTTGGTTCCTTCTCTACCTCTATTTTGATATTCACATAGACCAGTACTACAGATTTCAGTTATGTGGTTCTTCTGGGCTCCATCTGTTTCTTTTATTGTAACTACCAGAAGCCTAGTCTGATTTGCTAGGTGAAGCTGTACAAGTCAAACAGAACTGTTGGAGAGATGTTTCATGGAGAAAAGATAGCCAGACAGACTCCAGTTTATGTCCACAAACATAGAAGCAAGAAGAGAACTCAGTAAGAGGTATATGAATCAGGCTTAGTAAGATGTATATGAATCAGGACAATGTCATCAAAGACAGTCCAGGAAGGAAGTTCAAAAAAGAAGACATGGACAAAAGTGCCCAATTCAGGGAGAGGTGAGAGGACACGTGGAAAAGAGCTCTGGATATTCATGCTCACAGTAGTCACCAATAGTGGACTGAAGGACCGGATGTCATTGAAGGCTGTATAGCCACCACAAAGAGGAGGGAGTTTCAGTGCAAAGAGGGCATGCATTTCTTTCATCTTCATCCTTATTTCTTTTCTAACTTCAATTATTTGAACAGTCTACTTGCTACCTGCCTGAATCCTTTCTTAATCTTCTTCACATCTACTCCTTCAACTCCAGAAATAGGTTTTCTGCCTTTTCTTTGTTAAGAAACACATTTCATGTCTGTTCTTTAATCACAGTCAGTTCCCGGTCATTGTTTAACAATACTTGGCTTCTTATTGATTCTCTAGTTCAATTGCAATGGTCTATTCCAAATCTTCTCCAAACACCTTAAAGTGCCATCCACCATATAGGCCTTACTCAATGATGCTCTACTTTTCTTCCTTCTACCTAAGACCACTTTGCTTTGACACCTCTGTAGGCCGAAGAAAGTGGCCTGCAAATATGTTGCTATTCACTCTTTTCACCTCTACCACCTTAATCTCTCCTGCTTAATTTGCATCTTCAAATATTTTGTTTCTCTCTTACTGCTCACCCCTTTGTCTCAGGATCTAAGAACAGGTTTAGAACAGATAATTGAAGTCTCCATGACCTCCTTTAGATAATATCTTTGGTCTCTTCCCCACCAGAGTCTGACAATTTTACTATACAAATGACTGTTCTCCTTGGTTTAATAGCCAGTTCTTTTCATTATCCCCTGCTGCCCCTCTGCGGCAATTACTAATAAGCTGCAGACTTGGGCAACAGCAGGCAGGAGCGATGGCTAGAGGTGAACAGTGGCAGGCAGGCCCTGCTGATCCTCAAGCAGCATGCCTGGAAATGAGCATGTTGCAGGAATAGTAGTGTTATCTCTTGAGGTAGATTTCCCTTGTGTCTTCTCATCTCCCCCCAGTGCCAGTGTTATGTGTGTGAACAGATTGAACCACCCTTGAAAACCATCTTCTAATTTCCATTTGGCTTTCCCTTTGGGCTGGCTGAAATATTTGCTTGCTTTCCCATGTCGGGATTCTTTGAATGTGTACCTGTATCTTGTGGCTATCTCAAGGACCTTTACACCAAGCTACATATTAAAATAGTTTTCTCTATTTTGTAAAGGATTCTATGTTTCTTCTTTATGAGGATATTCCCTCTCACTTTTACCCCCCAAATGGAAGAAATAACACATTTTTAAAAATTAATTACATAGCACATTTGCAAGTTGTGTTCCCATACTTAGTCCAATTTAAGCCTCACACCAAACTTATGAGGTTGATATTCTTATTTCTATGGTACAGACAAATTAATTAAGGGAAGGAGAAGCTCAGGCCCTTGCCTAGTTGGCCACTGTGCCTCATGCTTTCTGTTCTTGGGTGCTGAGTCCCTTGCTCCACATTTCTGCTTTCCTAATTGCTTTTGACAAAAGGAAATGAGAACATGTTGGAGAAACAATAGGCTTTCCAGATGAGTTGCTGGGCTAAGTGACCTTTAAGGTTTGTTCTAATCTAGATGTCTTTGGTTCTTGCTTAATTATAGTGCAATAGTATTAGACAATCAATGCAATTGTCCTAGTTGAATGACAGAGTAGCTGAGAGAGTGAAATACTATTTTCAGCACTTTTTTAGCGTTATCTATTTTTGTCGATAGAAAAATAAATTCCAAAATCCAAAGGGAAAATATATATTTATTTGCACTTAGAGTTCAGTAGTGAAGTGCACAGATCATTTGTTAGTGGATGAATGTGGGCAAGTTACTTTACCCCTTATGCGTAACATGGGATGAATAACGTATCTACTCATAGAGTTTTTCTGAGGTTCAAATTAGTGTACACATGTAAAGTGTTTATAATGGTGCCTAGCACATCGTAAGTTCTCAGTAAATATCAGCTCCTGTTACATTTTGTAAACAGAGTAAAGCCGTGTGTACTGGTCCGTTCTCACACTGCTATGAAGAAATACCCAAGCCTGGGTAATTTATAAAGGAAAGAGGTTTAATTGACTCACAGTTCCATATGGCTGGGAAAGCTCAGGAAACATACGATCATGGTGGAAGGGGAAGCAGGCATAGACCTTCTTCATATGGTGGCAGGAAAGAGAAGAGTGAATGAGTGAAGGGGGAAGAGCCCCTTATAAAACCATTAGATCTCGTGAGAACTCACTACCCAAGAACATCATGGGGGAAACTGCCCCATGATTCAATTAGCTCCACCTGGTGTCTCCCTTGACACCTGGGGATTATGGGGATTATGGGGATTACAATTTAAGATGAGATTTTGGGTTGGCACACAACCAAACCATATTACCATGTAAATAACATACCACTTTTAAGAACAGTTAATATTAATTGACATACAGCATCTGACCATTTATTACTTGGAAAACTCTATTTGCACTCTCTCATTTGACCGAAATTATCAGGTAGAAACAATTATTATCACAATTTAAAAGAGAACACTGAAACATAGGGAAGTTACTTCACTTACTTAAGTCTCATTGATAGAAATTATATGAAATGATTTAAACAGGTGTGTTTGAGGAGAGGCAGCATAACTGATTAGCATAACTAATATGCAAACCCTTTCTGGACTCAGTTTTAGATTATGTAACAATTACACAAAATTGGAAGCCTTTTAAATGCCTTTGGGAATAATAGCTAAAGAGTTGCACCTGATTTCATTTTTACTGTAATAGAATATTTTATATTAGGTATTTTGGAAAGCTACTGGAATGACCAGCAAGATTATAATAATAATCCTGGAGCCACTTTACTATTGTTGTCTCATTTATACCCCTCAGCAGAGGCTGGAGCACATGGGGACTATGCCATATCCATAACCATTTGTTTTACCACCTTGCTCTTTATCCTGCAGATGACCAAGCAAAGAAGCATACAAAGAGCATCATATGAAAGAGCATGAACAAAGACAATGTTTGAGGAACTCTGTTCTTCGGTCTTCCCAGAGTAAATATTAGCAATAGGAGGAAAAAGTGTTTAAAACACATATGAAAAAAAAAAAAAAAACTACAGGAATGTCAATTACAAATGATTATTTTCAAAAATAAAACCTTCTAGCTTTTAACTAGTTTATCACAGAGCTAAACCAATACAGTTTCATGCCTCATAACAATTTAATAAATATTACTAAAATATGGCAACTGCTACCATGGCTCATTAGCAAGCTGTTTGTGTAATATAAAGTTATCCAGAATTGTTTTGGGTAGTTGGTTTGTCAGTATAATGCACACAGTAATCTCTGAAGAAAGTCAGGAACATATGGTCCATGTTCATCAGCTAACCCCAGGGGATTGCACCAGAATCTCTCTTCTTACAACTACATAACATTGAGAGGAGAGACTGAGAGAAGATAGGGGAAAAAAGAATGGGTGGAAAGAGAAACATTGATTACTCAAACCATAAAATCACACTTGCAAGCATAAATGAAGAATCACAAAGCTAACATCTTCAAGGAATCTGTTAAAATACAAGTTGAACATTGTAGCATCAGAAATTTTCAGAATATGAACTCTGAATCTTGCTTGGCACACAGCTAAAGTTAATCATTTCAGCAGCAGCAGTAAAATGTTGCATATAGCATGCTACTGGCCAACATAAATGAATCTAATGCCATCTATTTACCAAAATCAAGATTCCTTTGAACGTATTTTCAATAATTTATATGCTAAAATGTACATACGTATTACACTATCTCTCTCAAAAGAAACGCCATATTTTCTAATTTATAGAGACATATCTTGTCCAATTAAATTTGTTTGAGTAGTAAACTGTAGAGTTAACAACTGTCAATGATCATCTATGTATAAGTAGAATTATACACTTTAAAGATTATGTTTATTGAATAACCATCCCAATTTCCTGTAACTGGGCAATCAGACTTTTTTTGACCCAAAATATGACCATTACATTTTGATAACTCTAACAGCACAAGATAAGGTCTGGCTATTAGAGCAATAAATTGATGGGTAAATATTTTGTTTTCTTGGGGGCTTTCATAATGTAAATATTATCTCAGAAGCAGATTTTTAGGGCAATTCAAATAGGATGCTTAGGATTTTTTTTTTTTTGAGATGGGGTCTTGCTTTGTAGCCCAGGCTGGAGTGCAGTGGCACAATCTCGGCTCACTGCAAGCTCCGCCTCCCAGGTTCACACCATTCTCCTGCCTCAGCCTCCCAAGTAGCTGGGACTACAGGCGCCCGCCACCATGCCCAGCTAGTTTTTGTATTTTTAGTAGAGATGGGATTTCACTGTGTTAGCCAGGATGGTCTCGATCTCTTACCCTCGTGATCCGCCCGCCTCAGCCTCCCAAAGTGCTACAATTACAGGCGTGAGCCACTACGCCTGGCCAGGAATGTATTTTTCTTTATTTGGAAAATGTTCTCAGATTTCATTTGTTCAGTTTTATACCTATTGATCTTTCATTTTAATTTTATCTGAAAAACTTTCAGTTTTGCAGTGTATCACAAGTCTGAGTAAGCTGCAGCTTCAGCCGTCTGTTCCATGCAGTGTCAGTCTTAGGTCATGTGAAGCATGTGGCTTTTGGGAAATTTTCTAAGTAATGTAATTGATGCAAAAAAAGGATATATATTTTAAATAGCCAAGATAATAGATACATAATCCTTTCAATTAAAATTTGCGTTAATTCAAGGAAGGGTAGTATCAGCATGTATATTATGTGTTTATCAAGAATATTTTCCTGAGAAAATACGTGAAATGAGAAAACAGGGAGAAAGTAGAAATTTTGCTATAACATATCAAAATGAGAGGCTTTGCGTAAATACATTTATAAGAAAACATTAAAATTGCTAAGTATAAAGACTTTAAAGATACAGAGTTAATATTACCTTTATGTAGACATTTGAGCCTTGGCCAGGCTCTCCTCAATGAGTCTATTTTAAGGTAAAGTTATTAAAGTCTGGCTCGCATCTCACAGATATTATTTGAAGTTGTTTTATGTGGAATCCGCCTGCCTCATGTGATTGCACTGTGAAGCTCTCCAGCTAGAAGGCGACTATGTGACTTGAAATTTAAATATAAAGCAAATGTAGTCTGGTGCCAAAGTGCCAGCCTGCTGGACCACCATATTGGGAGGAGTGAGAAGTGGAGGGCAGGAGGTTGAATGGAGATGGGGATGTGCGAAAGCGAAGACTTCAAACTTTGGGGCTGGAAGAGCACAGGGTGCTGCAAGAAGCACTGTGTTGGGCTGAATAATTCATGATGCAGTACTAATTTTGACTCTGGAGAAAATTGCTTTCTCACTGTGCCAAAAGCTAGGCAGTGAGACCAAAAATCAAAGAGGAAGTTAAATGGAAGGGAGAAAACACCCTAAATCAACACCATATCAAATTGACAAACTGTTTAAGGTTGCGAAATGTATTGTCAAAACATGTGAGTAGATATTTTAAACCTTACTTAAAATTGAGCATATTTATGCATACTTATTTTGAGCAATAATAGGTAGATATTAAATAATGATTTTCAAAAATAACTCCATGATATTAATGCAGAGAGTTCCAGTAAGGAAGTAAGCATTTGCGTTTCATTGGAACTTGGTAAAAAAAAAAAAAAAAAATAAATAAATAAATAAAAATAAAAATAAAAATAAAAATAAAAAGCTGCATATCTTTATATAGTGTAAGAGATCCATCATCATTTTGTACATACAGAATCATATGGATGCCAGAAATGACCTTTTGAGCTAATTAACAGAGCTACCATAAATATGGAACTTGATAAATGTTAACATTTATTGGATTCCTAAAATCCAGATGGTCTTCCTTGTCTTTTAACTTTCTTTGGAAGATAATTTTAAAATAAGAAACTTCTAAAATGCAACCTTAGGCATCTTATCGAAGGCTCATTTAATTCTTTTCTTTCATGATTGGAAGGATTTATGAGCATTTCTAAGGAAAAGCCACTGACTGCCTCTTAAGCCTTAACCAAGCTTTAAACTGATTTCCACTCAGATATAACAACATTTAGAATTTCGGTCCTAGATTTCTTTTTCTTTAAAGAGTTCTTTAAAGCGTTAAAGAAACTTCTGGGCAGGAAAATACAGGAAGCTTAGAGTGAAGATGTTTGAGGTGTTGTCTTCTTCCTCTTCTCTCATTTTGTTTGTTTTGCTTTCAAGAGAAAAGCCAGATACAGCTCTGGGGAGTAGAAAGGCATCCTTGGCAAAGAATGCAATCCCTCCAGAGGCTGAATAAGCGTGCACAGGACGCACTCACAGATAGCCACGCCAGTCTCCCAGAGCAGAGCTGCGTTTTCAAAAATCACTTTCTGGCAAAGACGAGGATTTTCCTGTAGTGGTTTGCACTGCTGTATGGTGCTGAAGAAATCCCAGTCTTCAGGACTACATGGAAATTATAGTTAACAAAAATCTAGAGAGCTATGAGTAATCCAAAGTAAAACTCAGTTGAATGTGTATAACCTTCCACCTGAGAGGGCATAGTATATAATTTGCTTCACTTAATATAGATGTTGGAGACAGGGCAGCAGGCTGGTACACAGGGCGTATTTTAGAGGGACCATGACACACCTCTATACTTGAAATGCAGTGTACTGTGTCTCCTCACTAGAGACCTAAATATACCCTCTGAAAGGCCTATCCCTTGGATGACAAAGATTGCTGAGGTTTGACGGAGTGCTGTGCTGTCAATACAGAGTAGGGGGTGGTGGAAACAGGAGGCATGGGTTTTAGTGCTGGGACCTGCCTACATTTACTAGTTCTTTGACCTTGGACAAGTCATTTCAGTTTGCTTGGCTTTCATTTCCTCATGTGTAAAATGATCATTTTACTGTGAATTTGAACCATGGGAAATAGCTGATATTTGACTGACCTATAAAAACAGCAATTTCACATGTTTCAAACTAATAAATGCTCTTGAGACTTGTTCTGAGGAGCAAAGAAGCAGCTCATTGTACATAAACACATGCACATAAATTGTGTCCTCTTCCTGCTCTAGTTACATCATCTCTTGAACATTTTGTGGAATTTTAATGAGATACTATTTGGGAAGCAAATAGTAGCACTCAATAAAAGTCAGTTTCCCTCATCATGATTCCAAGCACTTTAATTTCAGCCACTGTTTTGAACTTAACACTTCTACAGTGTTTTACAATTGACAAAGTGCTTTCACATAAGTTAACTGTTTATGTGATTTTTGCAACCCAGTGAAAAGAAAATGAAAGTTCCAAAAAAGTTGTCACTTGGACTGAATTATCCAGATAGGTAGTGGGATCTTGTACATCACTGAGTACAACAGATGGTCATTGCCCAATACTGATGTTCTAAATTAATAAAGGCAAAGTGGGCATGTAGGCATGTCACTATCTAGTCTACTAAAACTAAAAACAGATCAGTGGTCTTTAAATATTTTGATCAGACAACTTTTTATGTGATAATATATGAAACATCAATATATGTGTCATTTATCTATTTAGTATACATTTCAGTCTCTATAAATTATATATGCATGGCAGATGTAACATCTGATGTACATTATGAAACATACCATTTACAGGAAAATATTTAAAAAATAAATATATTGCAAGTTCTAATATTTTCTCCTTGCATTCCAAAGGATTGCACAATTGCAGCTTTTTAAATTGAGATGCAATTAGCGCAGACTGATAGATTTCTATGGGCTTTATTGCCCAGGCCCTACTGTTGGTTCCCAGTACCAAGAAAGTTTTGGGATTTGTGATCAAGTCACACCAGCTTCTGAGCTTAGTGAAGCTAGAACACAAACATGCATCTCATAAGGGAGGAGCCAGGTAGAGTGGTGATGAGAGCCTTACTTGTAGTCAAAGGACTTACTATCCAAAACCGTGGCCTCATGCAAGGCACAAGCACCCTCAACCTCAGTTTCTAATATGGGCTTATTTGAGGGGTAGAAAAGAATAAAATACAGGTTGAACATCTGTAATCTGAAATTCCAAATCTGAAATGCTTCAAAATTATAAACTTTTTGAGCACTGGCATGATATCACAACTTGAAAATCCCACGTCTGACCTTGTATGGTGGGCCATAGTCAAAACACAGTCAAAACTTTGTTTCATCCACAAAAAATATTACATAAAATTTTCTTCTAGATTTTGTGTATAAGGTGGATATGAAACAAAAGTGAATTCTGTGTTTAGACTTGAGTCTCATCCTCAAGATATTATGTATGTGCAGATATTCCAAAATTCAAAAGAAAATCTAAAATCTGAAACATTTGTACTCTGAAGCATGTTCTATAAATGATATGGAACCTCAACCTATATTCTATGAAAGCACCTGCTAATCTATAATACACTATAAAATATAAGGTATTATCAATGTGTTTATGTTTATTGTGTATGCCAGCAGTTTAGAAACTGTAGGCACGGCACATGAGTTTAATGAATGAATGAGCAAAAACATTAATTAATTAAAAATAAGACATTACCTTACTATGTCACATATGCTATTTCTAGAAACAGAAGACACAACAAAATATGTTTTCAAAGCAAGTTTTTCTGTTTTGTTATCGTTTTATGTAATAGGGATCTGGAGGTAAGTAGTGCCAGAGTTGGCTTATTCGACGGCTCAGAACCATTGGTAAGAACCCTGGTTCTGTCTATCTTCCACTGAGCCACGTGGAGGCACTGGACTCTTTCTCTTTGGCTAGATCTACTGAATTTCTCAGATGCTTCTACAGTTCCAAGCAGCTATGAAGATGGCAGTGTCTGGAGACATTGGAAAGGGAACATTCTGCTCTGACAAAGTGTTTTTTTAAAAGAAAGGAGGCCAAGTATTCACTGAAACTCCCTTCCCCTTAGGTTCAGTGGCTGGTAGTATGTCGCAGCCCAGGACATACTGCCAGGACAAAAGCAATGATGCTAATAGGATTTCTTTATCTTAATCGAGTTTCATATCTTAGGGTTGGAGAAGGGACCAAGCCTTCCCTGAAAGCTGAGAGTTTATGGTCAAGAAGAAAGAGTAACTATGGCCACCTTTAGGTCACCAGCCAATAACACTGCTTCTCTATCCTGTCCTGAACTGACCTTTGTCCCAGCAGGTGTTCCACTCTCTCCTACAGTAGTGAGACTGTCTGATATGGTGAAGAAGGCAGGTAATTGATCTTACCCAATCACATCATCACATCTTTCTTTTCCCCCCCTTTGGAGACAAGGTCTCACTCTGTCGTTTAGGCCAGAATGCAGCGGTGCAATCGTAACTCACTGTAGTCTCAAACACCTGGGCCCAAGTGAGCCTCCTCACTTTAGTCTCCCAAGTAGCTAGGACTACAGGCACATGCCACCACACCTGGATAATTAAAAAAAATTTTTTTGGCACAGAGATGGGGGGTCTTGATATGTTGCCCAGGCTGTTCTGGAACTCCTGGCCACAAGTGATCCTCCCAGCTCGGCCTCCCAAGGCACTGAGATTACTGTTGTGAACCACCATGACCAGCCCCATCACATCCTTTGTAGGTTTGTTTTTATTTCTATTTTTGACAAAGACTTTTATTTCACAATGACTTCTTCACAAGTTTCTTCAGATGCTAGTCTGAAGAAATGAGAGCAGGAAAGTAGAAATGTAGAATTTCTGTTTTTTTTCCAGCTGTGGCATCACTGATCTCATCCATCTTACTAAAGTTTATGTAGTCTTGATCATTCCCCATTCCCCCAACATGATGGCAAATACCAGTTAAGTACTCATATCTAAAGAAATCCTTTATTAGCAGGAAGTTAATTAAGAACCTGTACATTTCTGACACTCATCATTACAATGAGTAGAAATTAAGTTTTTCAATTTCAGTTAAATTAAATTCAGCAAAAAGCTTTAACCTCTTATAATAAGACATGTAAAGAATTAAGAGAAATTATTTGCTGTATTTCTGGAACAAATGCATTTAATAATAGGTCAGATGAGCAAAAATGGTTGTAAATCAAATTTGACTAGAGAATATCTTCAGTGATAGCAAGTGGAACAATATGGTTTTTATAAGTAATATTTTGATTTTAAATTATTTAAAATATTCAGATGCTATTCTAGTTTCAATCCACTTTTTGCTTTCTTTCCCAGCATCCAATGCAAGTTTATATGCTAGAGGTCTCTCCTTTAGCTACTCCTTGATCATCTCCAATTTGAAATCTATTTACTTTTCATCAGAAATGATCGATGCTACAAGTTTGATTAATATGAGCGGTGGGTATATGTGTGTATGTGCACATCAATTTTAAGACAATTTTCTGTAGAATCATCTTCTGTTACTATTTTTCAAGACAATACTATGACAAGCCAAGGTCTTCTGAATAAATTATGTAATCGATGGGTGAAGCAGGCATTTGCTTTTCAGTATTATACATCCCAACTTGTATCGCACAGGCAGACTTCAGTTGACAACACTATTGACCTATACATGAAACTCTGAAACTCTGTTTTACATTTTACAAATTTGGTATTTCTGATTCTACAGGCTTCACTTTTTGACATCATGCCTTTGTACTTTTATGCAATTTGATAATTATATTCAGCCCTTCATAGGTAATTAAAATAATGTTTAATCGTCTACGGAAAATGTGTCAATTCCTTACTATACACTTTCTGATTTTGTGTGTGATTTGTCAGGAAAAATTTGTGGTTTTTTATATTTTTTATGTTTTCCTTTTTTTTTTTTTTTTTTTTTTTTTTTGTGAGATAGAGTTTCTCTCTTATTGCCCAGGCTAGAGTGCAATGGCATGGTCTCGTCTCACTTCAACCTCTGCCTCCCAGGTTCAAGCGATTCTCCTGCCTCAGCCTCCCAAGTAGCGAGGATTACAGGCGCACGCTGCCACGACTGACTAATCTGTGGTATTTTTAGCAGAGACAGGGTTTCACCATGTTGGCCAGACTGGTCTTGAACTTCTGACCTCAGGTTATCCACCTGCCTAGGCCTCCCAAAGTGCTGGGATTACAGGCGTGAGCCACTGCGCCTGTCCTATTTTTTTATGTTTTCTACACAAGACCAGATTATAGTTTTTAGAACCAAGGAAAAGGAACATTTAGAAAGTATGGAAAATTAATGACCTTGTAATTTGATATCTACCCTGGAGCATACTCTGAAATCTCAATAGTTTATAGATAAGGTAGTAGAAATTAGCAAATACGTACATATATAGTGAATATATATATTTGTGTGTCTCTCTCTATATATATACACATAGGTATGTATATGTCTGGGTGTGTGTGTGTGTATGTATCTATATATATATACACCCAAGGGTGTGTGTGTGTGTCTGCATATGTGTGTGTGTATATATATATACTCTTATGCTAAGTGATTATTTTCTGATATGTGTTCATGTATTTTTATAAATTTTAAATTTTCTTCAATGTCATAGCTACAGACTCTAATGTTTTTTGTTAAACTGAAAATAATAATCTCTGTGAATCTTTCTAAACTGTATATTTCTAAATGTTTTTACCAGGATTATTGTGTTTTTGGAATCACGTTACTTTTTAGTATAATGATGGCAAGTATAGCGAGTTACATGCTTTTTTTGAATTAGCAAATTAATGTGAAGACCAGATCTCAAATATCAGGTTGTCGGATCTTATTCAGTATGCCATTTGGCTTAAGAAGTTCTCATTTTGTTTCTGTAGTTCACTCATACTGAGCAAATCTAGACAAAACAAATTCTGCTGCTCACTTGGAATTAAGATAATTGTTTCACAACTCAAAGAAAGAAGTTAATTAGCATGGCATGTTTTCAATTAAAAGTTATTCTTTATTAAATTGTATTTCCTGAAACTGTTCATTTCCTAGGAAGGTCTAGAATGGAATAAATATAAAACTAGGAAACAGCAGCTTTTACTCCATGTGACAAGGTTTTGTTGAGGGTGCCTGTAGGTAGGGGTGGCCATCTTTGTCATGTGTGTAATGTGGATGTGCCTCTGGCAAGCTATAAGCTGGTAGTTAGTGTGGAGTCTGCATTCCAGCTACCCGGGTGCCATCACTTTTACACACATCTTAGCTCAGATGTTCCAATATTTGTTCTCCTGACCTACAACATCAGGACCACATGGGAACTTGCTAGATTCTGAGGCTTCCTCCCAGACTTACTAAATTAGATACTCTGAGGGTGAGGCCCAGCATCTGTTTTAATATGGACTTGAGGTGATTCTGATTCTGCCTAAAGTTTGAGAAGCACTTCCCTAGCTTCCGACTTGGGCAACACTCCTGAATCAGTGCCTAGCTTTTCCCAGCTGTAAAATGTAAAATACCACATTTTTTCTCATAGAATTATTGAAGAAATTGAAGATAATTGAAGAAATGTCTTCAGTTATAATATTTCTTCGTGATAATTGAAGAAAATCGTGTAAAGTGATTTCTGCAATAGTTTCCTAACAGATAGAGTGCTCTGAGGACACTGAGTGCTCTTCAAAAGCAGCATGGCCTCTGTGGGCTCCCATATCTGAGCACATTTGAAAACCAGCCTCCAACATGACACTTCCTCCTTCTATCAATCATTGCAGAAACGAATGTTGCAAATGCGTGGCAGTAAAACATTATTTGAAGAATGAAGTGTTACTAAAATTTCATTCCATAATATTTGTATTAGTTTTGTATTATTCAAAAGGCCTATCTTATTTTACTTTCTAAATGAAATTAATTTTTATTTCACTATGAATTTATTTTTTTCTAGCCCCCTACTTTCATTTCCAAATTTTCTCATTTTCTTTTTAATCTGGATATTTCTTAGATAATTTATTTCAACATTCTAATATTATATAATCTCAAATACCCAGAGAAAATACATTTTTTTGAAATATTGATGAACTAAAACCAATAGGTATAAATGAGTGGATCCTGTGTTTAATCTACATGTGAGATACCACCTGTTCTATTCCATGCAAATAGGAAGGTGGATATAATGAAGTCATTAATAATAATGAAATAAGTCTATTTTATATAAGAATTTAGGTTATTTCCCATACAAATTAACAGCATAATATTGTACGATTAGTCTTCTTGATATTAATATTTTCCTAATTTATTCTTTTTACCAACTGCATTAAAATTCAGCGCAAAGATTCATTCTAAGGTTCTCATAGGGAGCTAATGGTTAAAATGTGTTAGCCAGCCAATATACAAGACTCTGTAATCTTATATACATACATTGCCAGGGACTGTTGGGATTCAGTTCTATTCAGCCATGGAGGACACACTTTGTGTTGCCCTGAGATGGTGGAAATACGGCATCTATAACATATCCCCTTCTTACAGAGGTGTGCATCTTTGAACTCAGAATTCTCCTTTGCTACTCTCATTCAAGACACTCTACAGCCCAGAACTTCCAGCCTGTGGGTTTTTCTCACCCCCTTTCTCTGCCTGAGCCCTCTGCTCAGGGTGAGGTTTTCATGATCTCCCCATATATCTTTCTTCTTCTTTCTCTGCTTATGTTCTCTTTCCAAAGCTAGAAAGCCATCTCCTAGCTTAATTACCACCGCCCATGGTCTTGTCTATTTGTTGGTATTAATCTGAGCTCAATAAAAGTGTTTCCAGAGATTTCACCTTCTGGACATTTGGATTTGAAATAAGGACTAGAAATGGAGAGTTAGACGAGGGATGGATGAGTTTATTGCCTTTAGGGAAGTCAAGGAGTTGGGCTTGCATTGCAGAAAATGGCTAAGAAAGGAGCCCAATCTATGGGATACTGAAAAAACCTATTAAAGCTGAATATCTCAGTTTGTCCATTATTAGAATTCTTCACTAAGTGCTTCTTCAAATGATCAAAGAAACATTTGGGATTGTAAGAAAAACAGAAACATTGTTCCGTGCATATATTAATGAAGTGTGCTATATCAAAGAATATTTCATCTTTAGCAATCAGTAACACTTTTGTTCTTTATATATATATGTATATATACACACACACATATATCTATACACACATATATATATGTCAATCTAAAAAGGGTTTCTCAACCTTAACATTATTACATTTTTAGATTAAATATTGTTTTGTTTGGGTGTGGGCTGCCCTGGCATTGCAGCTTCTCTAGCCTCTACATACTAGATGCTGGTAGCTATGTGACCCCTCAAAAATTTTTTTTGACAATGAAAAATATCTTCAGACATTGTCAGATGTCTCCTGGGAGGCATAGTCAGCCAAACTTGAGATTCACTGGTCCAGACTGTAAAAATCATCAAACTATTATTGGGAAAGATGAATCTATTTTAAGATCCACTTGCAAGCTATATCTACATAAATGTCCATTACAGTTTAGTACTTTGTGACTTGATTTTGTGTTTCTTCTTGCATGATTTTTTTTTTTTTTTTTTGGCCCTCAGCATATATTTGTTAATTCTATTCCTCAGTTTCTCTAGATGCTTTATCTGGCCAAATAGTGTATCATAGCAAATTAGTTTTAGAAACTCACTTGTCTTAATATCAGTTAATTGGAATTAATATTTGTTAATTCCATTTCTTTCATTTTTTCTAGATGCTTTATCTTGCCAAATAGTGTATCCTGGCAAATTAGTTCTAGATTCTCAATTGTCTTATTATTAGTAGGTACACAATAGTCCAATGCATTAAAATGACTTTCCTTTTAATAGTTCTACATGAATAAAAACATACTTCCTGGCAAATTTCACCTCAATGCTGCAAATCCATAGAAAAAGGGAATAATACAGTATCATGATACAGGGAGAAAAACTTAGAAACACAATAAGATATACATACACACAACTTTACGAGGGTAAATAATAAGGATAGATAGATAGATAGATAGATAGATAGATAGATAGATAGATACAGCTCATTGCAAGAAAATCACAAAGACCAAAGTCAACCAGAAGACCTGAGTGGAGAAAAAGAGACAACAAAACAACAAATAATGCAAATTAAAGTGACATAATCATTTTGCTGTCAAGATAGGAGAAAAACCAAGAGTGGGAAGATGTGATGATTTTTCAATCTTGTGGGTATGTATCTTTACTCTGTGTGTGTGTATGTGTATGTGTGTGTGTGTGTGTGTTTGTGTGTGTGTGTATCTGCTGAGGGTCTTTAAATACTCTTTCCTTACTTGGGACAAATAAACAAATATATAATTAAGACACTAACAATACAGACCATATTTTCAGGGATATAGCAATTAAAAGGTCTTAGGAAGGCCAACTCAAATCCAAGCATGTGGATTCCAGCTGGGGGACAGGAGTGAAAGGAGTGGATTTCTTGTGTCTGTAGGCCTAGAGTGAAAAACAGCTTCAGGAAGCCTTCATTTTGTTATCTATGGGAGAAAACTGAAATCAAAGTTATTGTGTTAAGGTGATCGTACAGGAAGAAGACCTAGGAGATTTTTCTTGAGGTTGGGGGACAGGCATTTATCTGAGGGTGGAGGTTGAGGAGAATCTGGAGGGCTTTTATTAGAAATGTGCATCCATACCTTGAAAAAAACCTCAAAAATATCACACCTATTTCTTAATACCACATGCTTTGTACATGCCAGGTAACTATTTTTGATTACCAAATTTAATTTTGAGTTTTGATATTACTTTTAAAATTAGTTATAGCTGAGCATGATAGCCTGTAGTCCTAGCTACTAGGGAGACAGAGGCAAGAGGATTACAACACAAGCCTGGACAACATAGCGAAATCCTATCTCTACAAAAGAAATTTTAAAAAATTAGTCAGGAATGGTGACTTGTGCTCGCAGTTCCAGCTGCTTCAGAGGATTGCTTGAGCCCAGGAGTTGGAGGCTGCAGTGAGCTATGATCATACCACCACATGCCAGCCTGGATAACAGAAGAAGACACTATTGTCTCAAAAAATAAAATAACAGTTGTTCAGGATCATTAGGAATATATTTAATCAATGCTTTTTCAGAAATGGTGGTTTAAAAATAAGTAGGATGGGAAGGAAGCCCTAAGTAGGTATTCTGCTCGCAGACTTCTGCTTCCTGCGACACTTTTAATATCTATAAAATAATTAGAGTTTTTGATTGTGTAGTAGGCTTGATTTAGAACTGAGGATTTTTTTCTAGACATGTATTTTAATTTGAGTTTCACTCACTGCCAAAAAAAAAAAAAAAAAAAAAAAATTGGCAAGACAGAGAAAGAGGAAAAAAGAAAACAGGTCACAAAATGTACAAGTCAAAAGCAGTCATTCCAAGTTTGTGTCTTATATATTCTCTCAGACTTTGCTGTCTTCTTTATGTTTCAACATTTTTCAGATAGCATCATTAATGAACAGCTTCCAGCCCCCCTCCATAATGCAGCTTTTTGATCCCAGTGCCCAACTGGCTTCAATCAGTTCCTCTGACCATGCAGATTATGACTCTACAAAACCTGCCAGGACTCGTTTCCTTAGTATGAGATGCAGGCAGAGAGAAATTGAGAGAGAATGCCACATAATGCTCATCAAAGCAGAAAAAAATCAAACCTAATGCACAACGGGGTTACGAGGAGAAAAAATTAAGCAGTTTGTATTACAAATGAAAGGAAATAACAGGGACAGAAGAAAAAGAAAATAAAACAAGTGATTTCATGTAGGTGCTATAAAATCTTTAATCAAAACACAGGCTCTGATGAATGATCTCTTCTGCCTGAGACTCAGGAATGTCATGGTCCTTATGTTCAGGAAAAGAGCCAGCTCTTTTATTGAGTTGATAACAGTTGTCACTGAAGCCATCCTGAAGTTTCCTTGCTTCTAGTTAGATAGGAAGAGAAACACAAATACATTCTCCCTCAGGATGGACACTTCCAAACTAACCACTCCCACTCAGTGGTAACCTACTCCCAAATCCTCCAGGTGGCCTACTACACCCTGCTTTCTTCTGCTTGCAGTTGCCTGAAATGACATTGCTCACCCTTTCTTCTCTTAAATGTTACCCTTTTCTGTGTTCCTTTATTAGAGGTGTTTGGCCTACCTTGGAAAGGCCTTACATTTGTGTCACATAAATGATGTCATGTTATTCAGCCCATTACATTTTCTGTCAAGTAATACCTTATGGTATTTTACCTTTACCAATATAAAACAAATTTCTTTTCGTTGTTTTAAGTTCTTACCCTAAACTTCAATATTATCTGGCGATGGAGTGGTAAACAGGCTCTTCATTCATGGAGCTTATATCTAGAGTGAGTAATAGAATAGAGCAATTTCTTAAATAAATCAGGAGTTAATGCTGATTGTGATGAGAACTCAGGAGAAGTGTAAGGCATGTTGGAAACAAGAAGCATAAGTTGAATGAGGGATTTAGACAAGTATTCCATGTGGGACAGATACTTCTGCCTGTCTGAAGGACACAAAGGATGTGCCAAGGTTATGTTTCCAGACCGGGTTGATTAGCCCCCTGGGTTTCTGCTCTTGAGACATTGCCAGAGGCCAAATTAGGCTGAGTCCCTGGATGTGTTTGCTTCCTGTAGGGCATTCCTAAAGTCAATCAATACCTTCAGATCAAGAACATTTTCTCTTATAACATCTCTTGAATTGTTTGGGTTCTCCTTTAAGAATAACAAGTCATCCCTGCACGCTCTTTATTTTCTATTCTCTCTATCCACCATGTTTTCCCTATTTTTGTTTCTTTATTCTTTTCTTCTGAATTCTAGGTAGACTTAAGTTGTTCTTCCAAATTGTTGGCATCGATCTGGCTCTTCAGTGCCCTGATGTGGATTTCTAGTATGATTTTCCATGGTAACTTTCTGCATGTCTTGTATACTTTTTACATCCTAATATGTAGCTTTATTTTCCCGTTCTGTTCTCTTCATTGTGCTTTTGGCTAACTTGTATGAAAACATGTTATTTTTGCATTTGTATGGAAGTCATGTTGCTTTTGAATTGTAATAAAATTGAAATTTTCTTCTGGATCCTGCAGTAGATTCGCATAAAATCTTCTTTTTGAGAAACTCAAGTATTTCCTCTCAGGATTTCTTCAGTTAGCAATTCACGAGGAAACAGAATCCAGAACAATTCTTCAGTGCAGATTCTTTATCGAAAGGCAATGCATGGGACAGGCAGAACAGCCCTGTCCTGCCTACTCCAAAGGGGAGAACAGCCAGATGTGCCTGCGGCCAGCCCCAGCAGCTGCAGTTGGAATGCTGGAGAGGCAAGCAAGGGTCTGGAACGTGGATGAAGCTGAGATAATCTCAGGGTGTGTGTGTTACTTTGAATGCATCAGAGTACTTAATTTTTTAAAAAAAACATGTCAGAAGACAGGCTGTCTGTTCATATAGGTAATAGTCTGCATCCTAGATCTGTATTTGGAAGAAGCTTTTCTACAAGTCCAGGCCAGCTACTATTCCTGGTGGGCATTTACTAGCTCACTTCTGCTTCAGCCTGGCCGCTTTTCCCGCTGGCCTATCAACTCAGTTGGAGGAAATCAGAACTGGACATTTCGAACAATGGAAAAAATTGATTTCCTCCTAAATATACTCCTAGGGTGTTTGCTGCCTTTGTGCACTCAGAATACAGTGTAGTAATATTCCAGCAACCACCCCAAACATACACACACACACACACACACACACACACACACACCACCCACGTTCTTATGGATGCCTCACTAACATATACAGGCACACACTTCACAGACACACACTCCACGTGTTCTGACTAATTTCTTGGTATTCTTTTCTCTTATAAATGTAGTCAACTAGCGCGAGAGCAGGAATATCAAGGAAAAGGGACCAGAGTTCAGGTACTTCCAGAAAGCAGCACCTTAGGGCCATAGGCACAACTATTAGTTTTTGGCCGGAACACAACCTGTGAGAGTTACAAAGTGAGTCCGTTTCCTTTTCTACATAACCTCTGTTTAATCATGACAGAAAGCGTTGCAGGATTCTGGGCCAAAGGATGAAATGCATCCGAAAAGCCAGTTGTGTCATCTCTCCAGGGATACCACCACGTGAGAACAAGGTCCCCTAATATTCTAGAGTGCCTGGCCTCCATGCAAGGACAATAGTGTATTTATTTACAAGAATGTGAGTACCAACGTTGCAGAGTTTAGGCATTTACGTTCGTTGCCATATCCTCAGTATTTACATCAGAGCCTGGATTCTAGGAGGTAGCTAATACTTTATTTTGGTGAAATATTTGATTAGAGCAGTTATGTGATTATTGGCTGTCTTCCCCTAGACTAGGAGTTTCCTGAAGGCAGCACCATACTGTTTTCTTTGCCAGGTTATCTTCCGCTTCAAGTACAGCATCTAGAACATAAAAAGTAAAAACATACCATTTTATGAATAAAAAAAGCACTTTTAGGATTCAGAAAGCAGAATGACTAGTAGTATAGCTGTGTTCATGTCTGCCCCTCAGACTGAGTGACCTGATAACACTGACTCTTTTATTCATCTTTGAACTTCTGCCGAACCCAGCACAATTCTTTTAAGTAAGTCCTTGCTTACTCATTATTTGGTTGAATAAGCAAACAAATGGAAACATCCATAATATTAGCAAATATGATTCAAGACATGAAAAGCCTTATGCATTGAAATCTACATGACTTAACCCTAGAAGGCTGAAGTGATTGATATCACACCAGGAAAATTATTAACTTAATAGAACACATCAAAATAAGACATTGTTCAAATCTATATAATTATCTCAATTGCCAAAAAAGTATCTGATAAAAACTCAGTAGCTATTCATCATAAGCACAGTAAAAATAATAGGAAAGAGAGTTTCTTTTTTCACAAGGGAAAAATTAAATGTTTCAACAAGCATTACCATTAATGTAGAAATACGAGACTTTCTAAAACAAACAAGAATAATATGAACATAGCTCACTTCACCATTGCTGCTACAATTATTTCTTATTTTCATAGTAAAATTATTAAATATTAAGGAAAAGAATATTAAAAATAAAATCACCAGACCTCAAAATCTTCAGTATAGTATTAAAAATGAACTAGCAGGAAAATCATTGTTTCAAATGTGTTTACTAGGAAGAAAAAAATGCAATTGTTTAGGATTATGACTAAGACCCCAAAAGGTAAGTCAAAATGATACATTAAATGCTAATGTGGGGGAAATAGAAGGCAAAAGAGATGCATGTTAAAAAAATTACAAGTTCTAATTACGCATTAACCCCTAAAATCCAGTTGAATGTCATTTGCAAAGAAATTATATTGTTTCTTTAAAAAACATATGCTCCGGTGTGTGATGTTCCCCTTCCTGAGTCCAAGTCATCTCATTGTTCAGTTCCCACCTATGAGTGAGAACAGGTGGTGTTTGGTTTTCTGTTATGGGGCGGGGTGGGGGGGGGGCGGGCGGAAGGATTGCATTGGGAGTTATACCTGATGTAAATGACGAGTTGATGGGTGCTGACGAGTTGATGGGTGCAGCTGCAGCACACCAACATGGCACAAGTATACATACGTAACAAACCTGCACGTTGTGCACATGGACCCAAGAACTTAAAGTATAATAAAAAAATAAAAAATAAAATAGTACCATTCTTCCCATTAAAAAATAAATAAATAAATGAATAAATTCAAAGAAATTTTTTAAAAAGCGTATGCTACGATTTCTGTTATTACCACTAGAAGCTACATTAATTAGACACTGACATATAATAGGATAGACTCTAAGTATAAATTATTTCTCGTGCACATAGCACCTTGAATGGTAGATATTATTGTCTTCTTTCTTCCAGATAAAAATAGAGGGTGAGAGGATGCTCAGCAGGTGGAGGAAATATACTAGGCCAGGGCACAGGTTTGGTTCCTAATGAAGGGCATGTTACACTACAATAGTATGAACAAGAAAACATGAGTAACACAAAAGCACTAGATGAACATATACACACGTGCACATCCTCACACACACACGTAGTACAAATAATTAAACTCAGAGTAATTATCAACATGATTATGAGAAAGAGATAACTCATGCCCCACACAGATGTAATTAACTATATGCAAGGCATTGAGTAAGGTCTTAAGACATTCCTCAGGTTTGGAGTTCCCTCCCCACATTTTCACTTGTTAAAATAAAATCACCAAGGAATATTCACAGTGGAATCTTTGAGAGAAAGTTTGTATATCATTTCTTTAGTGCAATTTGTGTTTTAATTCTACTTTAGTATTTTGTTGAAATATATCAAGATCATGTGGTATATTTCTGTCATAATGGCAGAAGCTCTCTCCATACCCCTGTTACTTCTGCATTACTAATTTTCTTGTCGAGACTTGTATTACTTTTTTATTGTTGTTTGTTCCACTTGAAATAGGGTCATTTTATTGTCTCCAAATACAATACTATTTCTAATTTTCTTACATTTTACACAAGAATCGATCCATATACAACTCAAAAACTTGAAAAAAGGCAAACTTCCAAACAACTTATTAAGGAAATAAACACACTTCAGCATCCATTTTTCCCTAAAGGAGAAGCAATTACTCCTAGAATAGTGAGTGAGATCTGTCGGTGGCTCCTCTTCGAAGCCAGTTTTCCTCACCAGGGATGACTTATTCATTTGTACATCAAGGAATTCTCAGCTTTCTTACCACTTCTAGAAGCTGGGGACATTTGATTATGTGTAGGACTCCTTGCAGTTCTGAAACACATCTCAGAAAAGCAGGTATAGCTGTCAACATTTTAGAAGTGCAGAAAGGCATTGTCTGGAGGCACACCCTCCAATGCTGCTTTTAGCGTCCTTGTGAGATTTTGATTTGAATCCTCCTTTTGTACCTATCAGCTATTTGAATACTGACAAGATACTAAACCTTTATGAACCCTAAGTTTTTGTTTATTATATTAAAAATAATGCTAGCCCTTATATCCTAGAATTGTGAGGATAATTATTAGCAGGTCATATGATAGCAAATATTGACTGGGTTCTTAACACACTTCAGGCATTGTGCATGCTATATGTTTGAATCCATCTTGGTATTTAATGCTAATCACTCTATGAAGTAGTTGTTATTTATCTCCATTTATAACTAGGAAACTGAGATTCAAATTGCTTATGTAATTTGGCCAAAGTCTCCCAGTTAGTTGTCCAGATTCAAGTCCCCCGTCTATTGGATTCATAGTCTCTATACTTCCAGGATGGTTTTCACACCTATTCAGTGCTCAATAATTGTTAGCCATCACTGTTGTTATTATTGGCAAAACTTTGAAACACATTTCCCAGAAATTCTCAATAGACAAATGTGGAGCCAAGTCTCTCTTCAAGATAGGAAATTTGTCTTGTCTTTTCTGTATATGTGCTGTAGCATATTGCTTGCCTTCTTGTGAATCCACTGAGTCACATGTTGGCGGTATGTATGACACTTTCATGTCTGTCTCCTTTGTCAGCTCGCTCATGGTCCAGACATGAGAAGGTCATCTTTCCTTATTCTTCTTCCTCATTTCCACCCACTGCAGCTTGTACTTGGGCTGTTTGTATCTTGGTAAGTGCAGGAACACTTCAGTTCATCATCACTGCTGCTGTTTCCTCTTTCCAGATACTGGATCTTGCATTAATGACTTTAAATTTGGAACCATTCATTCTACCGTGGCTGTTGGGGCTTTCTCTGTCTTTATAGAGTCACATTGCAGGAATACTACTAAGCTCCTGAAAACTGACACACCCTTGCATTTGGCAACTGGGTCATTATTATTATTATTGTTTTATTGTATCATTTATTGATTTTGAACTTGATGCTGGGTTTGATTAAGGGAAAAGTCTTAAAGAGTTTTTGTTTTTTAACTTGCTTATCCTTTTACCTTATATCTAATTTCATCTCATGACAAAGAAGAGGTATGAAATTGTATTTGAGGTGGTACACTGATGCTGTCATCTGAATATTGCTTTGTCATTGTTTTGATTAGAAACAATAAATGGTGTTGACAAACTCTGGGAATGATTTTTATAATGAAAGAATAGCGAAAGTGGAGAAGATTCAATAAATGATTTTTAAATAAAATGCTTTTCTTAAATATAAAAAAACTTGCTGTTGGCAGATGACATTGTAGGAAATGTTACTCCAAGATAGACTGGTAGGCCTTTTTCCCTTTCCACTTCTCTGTCACTTCTTGTCTTTCTAGAGCATCTCATGACTTTCCTTTATGAATTCTTCCCCAAGGCTCTGGTGTTAGGGGTAGCCTTCATTTTCCATTTCAGTTCAAGGGACTTACCACTTAATTAAGTTATCCTGAAGACTGACACTCAACTCCAAAGTTCCACTCATCATTTCACTTTTTAGAGCAGAGATCAACTGCATGATAGTGTACCTATTGATGGTCCCTGATGTCTCAGAGACCCCTAGTTGTATATTCAGATGAGAATATCAACAGGGCCTTTCTCACATAACTGTAGGAAAAGGTCAAAACCCAGACCCCATAGAGAGACCTGGGACACTTCTAATTTATGAATGCAATTTTAAAAAATATTTAAAAATTAAATACTATGACACACAATACAATACAATGGGAGTGACTAATTCACAAGATTGTACGATAATTTGTTTTTATTTTTTTGTTATACTTTATGTTCTAGGGTACATGTGCACAACGTGCAGGTTTGTTACATATGCATACATGTGCCATGTCAGTGTGCTGCACCCATTAACTGGTCATTTACATTAGGTATATCCCCTAATGCTATCCCTCCCCTCTACCCTCACCCCACAACAGGCCCCGGTGTGTTATATTCCCCCTTCTGTGTCCAAGTGTTCTTACTGTTCAATTCCCACCTATGAGTGAGAACATGTGGTGTTTTATTTTCTGTTCTTGCGATAGTTTGCTGAGAATGATGATTTCCAGCTGCCTCCATGTCCCTACAAAGGACATGAACTCATCCTTTTTTATGACTGCATAAAACTCATCCTTTTTTATGACTGTATTCCATGGTGTATATGTGCCACATTTTCTTAATCCAGTATGTTATTGATGGATATTTGGGTTGGTTCCAAGTCTTTGCTATTGTAAATAGTGCCACAATAAATATATGTGTGCATGTGTCTATAGCAGCATGATTTATAATTCTTTGGGTATATACCTAGTAATAGGATGGCTGGATCAAATGGTATTTCTAGTTCTAGATCTTTGAGGAATTGCCACACTGTCTTCCACAATGGTTGAACTAGTTTACAGTTCCACCAACAGTGTAAAAGTGTTCCTATTTCTTCACATCCCCTCCAGCACCTGTTGTTTCCTGACTTTTAATGATGACCATTCTAACTGGTGTGAGATGGTGTCTCATTGTGGTTTTGATTTGCATTTCTCTGGTGGCTAGTGATGATGAGCATTTTTTCATGTGTCTGTTGGCTGCATAGATGTCTTCTTTTGAGAAGTGTGTGTTCATATCCTTTGCCCACTTTTTGATGGGGTTGGTTGTTTTTTTCTTGTAAATTTATTTGAGTTCTTTCTAGGTTCTGGATATTAGCCCTTTGTCAGATGAGTAGATTGCAGAATTGTTCTCCCATTCTGTAGGTTGCCTGTTCACTCTGATGGTAGTTTCTTTTGCTGTGCAGAAGCTCTTTAGTTTAATTAGATCCCATTTGTCAACTTTGGCTTTTGTTGCCATTGCTTTTGCTGTTTTAGACATGAAGTCCTTGCCCATGCCTATGTCCTGAATGGTATTACCTAGGTTTTCTTCTAGGGTTTTTATGGTTTTAGGTCTAACATTTAAGTCTAATCCATCTTGAAATAATTTTTGTATTTGTATAAGGTGTAAGGAAGGGATCCAGTTTCAGTTTTCTACTTATGGCTAGCAAGTTTTCCCAGCACCATTTATTAAATAGGGAATCCTTTCCCTATTTCTTGTTTTTGTCATGTTTGTCAAAGATCAGATGGTTGTAGATGTGTGGTATTATTTCTGAGGGCTCTGTTCTGTTACATTGGTCTATATCTCTGTTTTGGTATCAGTACCATGCTGTTTTGGTTACTGTAGCCTTGTAGTATAGTTTGAAGTCAGGTAGCGTGATGCCTCCAGCTTTGTTCTTTTGGCTTAGGATTGTCTTGGCAATGTGGGCTGTTTTTTGGTTCCATATGAACTTTAAAGTAGTTTTTTCCAATTCTGTGAAGAAAGTCATTGGTAGATTAATGGGGATGGCATTGAATCTATAAATTACCTTGGGCACTATGGCCATTTTCACGATATTGATTCTTCCTATCCATGAGCGTGGAATGTTCTTGCATTTGTGTCCTCTTTTATTTCATTGGGCAGTGGTTTGTAGTTCTTGAAGAGGTCCTTCACATCCCTTGTAAGTTGGATTCCTAGGTATTTTATTCTATTTGAAGCAATTGTGAATGGGGGTTCACTCATGATTTGACTCTCTGTTTGACAGTTATTGGTGTATAAGAATGCTTGTGATTTTTGCACATTGATTTTGTATCCTGAGACTTTGCTGAAGTTGCTTATCAACTTAAGGAGATTTCGGGCTGAGATGATGGGGTTTTCTAAGTATACAATCATGTCATCTGCAGAGACAATTTGACTTCGTCTTTTCCTCATTGAATACCCTTTATTTCTTTCTCCTGCCTGATTGGCCTGGCCAGAACTTCCAACACTATGTTGAATAGGAGTGGTGAGAGAGGGCATCATGGTCTTGTGCCAGTTTTCAAAGGGAATGCTTCCAGTTTTTGCCCATTCAGTATGATAATGACTGTGGGTTTGTCATAAATAGCTCTTATTATTTTGAGATACATTCCATCATTACCGAATTTAGTGAGAGTTTTTAGCATGAAGGGCTGTTGAATTTTGTCAAAGGCCTTTTCTGCATCTATTGAGATAATCATATGGTTTTTGTCTTTGGTTCTGTTTTATGCTGGATTACATTTATTGATTTATGTATGTTGAACCAGCCTTGCATCCCAGGGATGAAGCCCACTTGATCATGGTGGATAAACTATTTTATGTGCTGCTGGATTCGATTTTCCAGTATTTTACTGAGGATTTTTGCATTGATATTCATCAGGGATAGTGGTCTAAAATTCTCTTTTTTTGTTGTGTCTCTGCCAGACTTTGGTATCAGGATGATGTTGGCCTCATAAAATGAGTTAGTGAGGATTCCCTCTTTTTCTATTGATTGGAATAGTTTTAGAAGGAATGGTACCAGCTCCTCCTTGTACCTCTGGTAGAATTCGGCTCTGAATCCCTCTAGTCCTGGACATTTTTTGGTTGGTAGGCTATTAATTATTGCCTTAATTTCAAAGCCTGTTATAGGTGTATTCAGGGATTCAACTTCTTCCTGGTTTTGTCTTGGGAGAGTGTATGTTTCCAGGAATTTATCCATTTCTTCTAGGTTTTCTAGTTTGTTTGCATAGAGGTGTTTATAGTATTCTCTGATGGTAGTTTGTATTTCTGTGGGGTCGGTGGTGATATTCCCTTTATCATTTTTTATTGTGTCTATTTGATTCTTCTCTCTTTTCTTCTTTATTAGTCTTGCTAGCAGTCTGTCAATTTTGTTGATCTTTTCAAAAAACCAGCTTCTGGATTCACTGATTTTTTGGAGGGTTTTTTGTGTCTCTATCTCCTTCAGTTCTGCTCTGATCTTAGTTACTATTTGTTGCCTTCTGCTGGCTTTTGAATGTGTTTTCTCTTGCTTCTCTAGTTGTTTTAATTGTGATGTTAGGGTGTCCATTTTAGATATTTCCTCCTTTCTCTTTTGGGCATTTAGTGCTATAAATTTCCCTCTACACACTGCTTTAAATGTGTCCCAGAGATTCTGGTATGTTGTATCTTTGTTCTCATTGGTTTCAAAGAACATCTTTATTTCTGCCTTTGTTTCATTATGTATCCAGTAATCATTCAGGAGCAAGTTGTTCAGTTTCCATGTAGATGAGCAGTTTTGAGTGAGTTTCTTAATCCTGAGTTCTAGTTTGATTGCACTGTGGTCTGAGAGACAGTTTGTTATAATTTCTGTTCTTTTCTGTTTCTGAGGAGTGCTTTACTTTCAACTATGTGGTCAATTTTGGAATAAGTGTGATGTGGTGCTAAGAAGAATGTACATTCTGTTGATTTGGGGTGGAGAGTTCTGTAGATGTCTATTAGGTCCGCTTGGTGCAGAGTTGAGTTCAATTCCTGGATATCCTTTTTAACTTTCTGTCTCGTTGATCTGTCTAATATTGACAGTGGGGTGTTAAAGTCTCCCATTATTATTGTGTGGGAATCTAAGTCTCTTTGTAGGTCTCTAAGGACTTGCTTTATGAATCTGGGTGCTCCAGTATTGGGTGCATATATATTTAGTATTGTTAGCTCTTCTTGTTGAATTGGTCCCTTTACCATTATGGAATGGCCTTCTTTGTCTCTTTTGATCTTTTTTTGGTTTAAAGTCTGTTTTATCAGAGACTAGGATTGCAACCCCTGCCTTTTTTTGTTTTCCATTTGCTTGGTAGATCTTTCTCCATCCCTGTATTTTGACCCTATGTGTGTCTCTGCATGTGAGATTGGTCTCCTGAAAACAGGAAACTGATGGGTCTTGACTCTTTATCCAATTTGCCAGTCTGTGTCTTTTAATTGGAGCATTTAGCCCATTTACATTTAAGGTTAATATTGTTTTGTGTGAACTTGATCCTGTCATTACGATGTTAGCTGGTTAGTTTGCTTGTTTGTTGATGCAGTTTCTTCCTAGCATTGATGGTCTTTACATTTTGGCATGTTTTTGCAATGGCTGGTACAAGTCGTTCCTTTCCATGTTTAGTGCTTACTTCAGGGTCTCTTGTAGGGCAGGCCTGTTGGTGACAGAATCTCTCAACATTTGCTTGTCTGTAAAGGATTTTATTTCTCCTTCACTTATGAAACTTAGTTTGTTGGCTTTATATGAATTTCTGGGTTGAAAATTCTTTTCCTTAAGAATGCTGAATATTGGCCCCCACTCTCTTCTGGCTTGTAAAGTTTCTGCCAAGAGATCCGATGTCAGTCTGATGGGCTTCCCTTTGTTGGTAACCAGACCTTTCTCTCTGGCTGCCCTTAATATTTTTTCCTTCATTTCAACTTTGGTGAATCTGACAATTGTGTGTCTTGGAGTTGCTCTTCTCAAGGAGTATCTCTGTGACATTCTCTGTACTTCCTAAATTTGAATGTTAGCCTGCCTTGCTGGGTTGGGGAAGTTCTCCTGGATATATCCTACAGAGTGTTTTCCAACTTGGTTCCATTCTCCCCGTCACTTTCAGGTACACCAATCAGATGTAGATTTGGTCTTTTCACATAGTCCCATATTTCTTGGAGGCTTTGTTCATTTCTTTTTACTCTTTTTTCTCTAAACTTCTCTTCTCACTTCATTTCATTCATTTGATCTTCAGTCACTGATACCCTTTCTTCCAGTTGATCGAGTCGGTTACTGAAGCTTGTGCATTTGTCATGTAGTTCTTGTGTCATGGTTTTCAGCTCTATCAGGTCATTTAAGGACCTCTCTACATTGGTTATTCTAGTTAGCCTTTCGTCAAATCTTTTTTCAAGGTTTTTAGATTCTTTGCAATGGGTTCGAACTTCCTCCTTTAAAAGCTCAGAGAAGTTTGATCGTCTGAAGCCTTCTCTCAACTCGTCAAAGTCATTCTCCACCCAGCTTCTTTCCATTGCTGGCAAGGAGCTGTGTTCCTTTGGATGGGGAGAGATGCTCTGATATTTAGAATTTTTAGCTTTTCTGCATCGCTTTTTCCCCATCTTTGTGATTTTATCTACCTTTGGTCTTTGATGATGGTGATGTACAGATGTGATTTTGCTGTGGATGTCCTTTCTGTTTGTTAGTTTTCCTTCTAACAGTCAGAACCCTCAGCTGCAGGTCTGTTGGAGTTTGCTTGAGGTCTACTCCAGACCTTGTTTGCCTGTGTATCAGCAGTGGTGGCTGCAGAAGAGTGAATAATGCCGAACAGCAAATGTTGCTGCCTGATTGTTTCTCTGGAAGCTTCGTCTCAGTGGGGTACCTGGCCATGTGAGGTGTGAGGTGTCAGTCTGCCCCTAGTGGGGGGTGTCTCCCAGTTAGGCTACTCAGGGGTCAGGCACCAACTTGAGCAGGCAGTCTGTCTGTTCTCAGATCTCAAACTCCATGCTGGGAGAACCACTACTCTCTTCAAAGCTGTCAGACAAAGACATTTAAATCTGCATAGGTTTCTGCTGCCTTTTGTTTTGCTATGCCCTGTCCCCAGAGGTGGAGTCTGCAAAGGCAGGCAGGCCTCCTTGAGCTGCAGTGGGCTCTACCCAGTTCGAGCTTCCTGGCCACTTTGCTTGACTACTCAAGCCTCAGCAATGGTAGGTGCCCTTCCCCCAGCCTGGCTTCTGCCTTGCAGTTAGATCTCATACTTCTGTGCTAGCAATGAGGGAGGCTCCGTGGGTGTGGGATCCTCTGAGCCAGATGTGGGATATAATCTCCTGATGTGCCGTTTGCTAAGACCCTTGGAAAAGCACAGTATTAGGGTGGGAGTGACCCGATTTTCCAGGTGCTGTGTGTCACAGTTTCCCTTGGCTAGGAAATGGAATTCCCTTCCCCCTTGCACTTCCCAGGTGAGGCGATGCCTCGCCCTGCTTCAGCTCTCGTTTGGTGGGCTGCACCCACTGTCCTGCACCCACTGTCCGACACACCCCAGTGAGATGAACCCGGTACCTCAGTTGGAAATGCAGAAATCACCCATGTTCTGTGTCACTCATGTTGGGAGCTGGAGGCTGGAGCTGTTCCTATTTGGCCATCTTATAACTGCCCCCAGTATGAGTATTTATAAACATAAATTTAGGTGGGTGTTGTAGAGTTGAATTCAAGTTCAAATTTGGGGCTTTTTGTAAACGTTAGTCACAGATTAATTGCTGACATATTGTACCCCTCATTAGGGATACAGCATTATGATAAATTTCTAGGAGAAAAATAACTAAATCACACTGTGGTCATATTTCTAGTGGAAATAAAACTTAACCTAGAAGACAAAGCACATAATTCTTCATTCAAATATGATACTGATTTGCTGTGTGGCCATCAATAAACCACATAACTTACCTGGACTGTTTTTCAATTTTTTTTTTTTTTTTATTGGAGATAGTATTAGTTACCACATTGAATGTAATTGGATATGGTGTAAGGACAAATTAATTTGTAGATATGAAATATTTTTGAACTATAGAAGACTTTTGGACTTAAAATGGTAATGATGATGCAGCCCCCTTTCCTCATGAAAAATAATTTAAAATAACTAGAAGAAAATTCCACCTTTATTGAAGGAATATTCAGCCAATTATAGGAAGAAGGGCTCCAGAGCCCAGTATGCCATTTCAGAAGTAGATGGTATGCCCATCTGAGAAAACAATCTCTTATTTGCAGCAATGCACTCTGTGGCAAGTGCATGCCTGGAAGCCACTGAACATGAAGCAACTGGAGGATGGGAGGCTGAGTCAGGAGACATTGAGACTTACCACTTGTGTGAAAGGAGTCAGACAGTGGAGCAAGCTGGAAGAGAACCTCCTTTGGAGGCAGTCCTGAGTGCCATCTCTCTCTAGCCTGGGGAGAATTAAAGGCTAAACTAGACATAGGAGTACATTTTTGTGCATTTCATGGTCAGCCTCTGACAATTACTGTTGTGCTATATCCCACTCTGACCCTCCTCCCATAGTTCCAAATACTCACTATATTCAAAGATAAATTGCCAGCATATAGTCTATGAAGACTCACCCTGTGAAGAAAGGACCACTGCAGCATAAATACCGTTGTATTAAAATAATTAGAATAGTAAGCAGTTGAAAAATATTCACCAGGAAAATTTTGTCATGGAGAAAATGAAATTAATTCCCAAATGTATTACTAAATTAAGCAATATACATTAACAAAACAAAAACTTCTTTGAAATAATGTCTCAAAGCAGACATTCAGGAAACAGAAAATTCAGGAAGAAATATAGCAAGGAAACAGAAGGAAATGACTCTTAAGCAGATTAAACAAGAAAATTCGTATATTAGTTTGTTCTCATGCTGCTACAAAGAACTACCCAAGACTGGGTAATTTATAAAGGAAAGAGGCTTAATTGACTCACAGTTCTGCGTTGCTGGGGAGGCCTCAGGAAACTTACAATCATGGCAGAAAAGGAAACAACCATGTCCTCCTTCACATGGCAGCAGGAGAGAGAAGTGCAGAGTGAAGTGGGGAAAAGCCCCTTATAAAACCATCAGATCTTGTGAGAACTCACTATCACAAGCACAACATGGGGGAAACTGCCCCCATGAGGTCCCTCCCATGAGGTCCCTCCCCCAACACATGGGGATTACAATTCAAGATGAGATTTTAGTTGGGGACACAGGGAAACCTTATTAAATATAGGGAAGAATAGTATAAAGAATGGTTAAATCTAAAGATACGTTGGAAATAAACTAAAGGAGAATAGAAACTGAAAATATCAAAAAGCATGTGAAGACTGAAAAAGTGAAACAAAATAGATTAACATGAACAATGAGTTAAAACAATTGTCAGGGTAGATGAATGAAAATAATTTATTAGAAAGTCCAAACAGAAAAAAGGATAGTTCAGCATACACATAAGTGGTGTGCCTAAAAAGGAGAAATGAACATATGGAGAAAAAAATGTTTAAAGTTACTTTTTCCAGATGTGAAGAAGTTTTGAGAATAAACATTTTTGACTTTAATCTTTTGTTTGGAAGCCCGACATTATGAAAATAGTTATGCAAAATGATCACCATCAATATCCTAATCCACTTGCCTTTCCAAACACAATCATCCCTTGGTATCTTCAAGCGATTATTTCCAGTGTTCCCAGAAGATACCAAAATTCACTGATGCTCAAGTTCTTTAGGGTATGTATTCAGAAACCACCAATATAGACGGCCAACTGGAACAGGGAATCTTTTGGGGAGTCTGAAAGGAGATTAAGTCCTAAACAAAGGGTGACCTCAGAATTCCTCTCAGTAACATTCCACGTTAGGAAAAGAACAGGTCAGTGCCTCTCCAGTGCTTTCAGGAAAAGGCAGTGTAACCCATGTTCCTAAACTCAGTCAGTGTATCTTTTAAAGTAAGGCAACTGACAAACAGTTTTCAACATGTAGTACTGCTCAGAATCTAGTTGCCAGATTCCTTTAAAAATATTCTGACAATAAAAATGAATAGAGGAGTTATGGCAAAAGAACTGTTGATAAACATTAAATATGTTGAAAATATTAAGTATTTCTAACTGCAGTAATAAGTAAAAATATTTCTGAGAATTATGTTTACAGAACAGAATGAAAATGTTACAAAGGATAATAACATTGAAAAAATTTATCTGATACAATTTAGAATGAAAAGTGGAAGAGAAGGTGAGAGGCAGGATACATATCGTGAATTCTTCATCTTTTATAGCTGAAGCCAAAAAAAATGCCACTTAACGGTGATGTATTAAATAACATAGCATAAACATACAAAGGCAAATTAGGTAATGCAATAAGAGAAGTAATTGGAGAGTAAGTGGAGGTATAAATTTTGTCAGTATTACAGTGAAAGGTCAGTAGATAATAGATAAAGGAAAAGAAATATCGGATTAAAAGTATTATATTGGCCAGGCACAGTGGCTCATGCCTGTAATCCCAGGACTTTGGGAGGCCGAGGCAGGTGGATCACCTGAGGTCAGGAGTTTAAGACCAGCCTGGCCAATATGGTGAAACCATGTCTCTACTAAAAATACAAAAATTAACTGGGCATTGTGGCAGGTGCCTGTAATCTCAGCTGTTCAGGAGGCTAAGGCAGGAGAATTACTTGAACCCAGGAAGCAGAAGTTGCAGTGAGCCGTGATTGTGCCATTGCACTCCAGGCTGGGTGACAAGAGCAGGACTCCGTCTCAAAAAAATAAAAAATAAAAAGTATATGACATTGTATTTAAAAGATAACAAAAAAGGTAATAGAAAAACCTGAGACCTTCAGATTACTAATAGTAAATTATTAATAGTAACACAAACAGGCACAAAAAGAATGAAGTGAAATATTGAAAAAAAAAAAAAAAAAACTAGTATCATCATCAGGCATACCGAAACACAATATAACTGATTCTGAAAATATCTACCATATTAATAAGGGCACTATTTATCAAATTTTAGTAAGAAAGTTATTTATTTCTACAAGAAATCAATAGGAATGGATATCTATGCATTACATAACATAGACTCACATTCCATAATAGAAAATCTACAGAAATTTCAGGGCAAAAGAGAAGAAAACATATTAGTTGCAGGAAACTTAATTCAGTTTGTGAAAACTATTAGTAAAAACTAGTAAGCAAATAGAAGACTGCTAAAACATGATTGATTTCAAAATGTTACATATCATTGTGTTTTTCTTCATTAAAGATATGTCTTCATAAATTCTCTAAAATTTTTAAACAGTTTTCTCTTAAATTGAATTAATGGTTTCTGAATTAAGAACATTTAAAAAAATCTTTAAGAAACTGGTTTCAACTTTATCTTTCAAGTTTCTGGGCTATTCACACTTAGTCTTCACTGACTCCTACATGAACTGAAGCTCTAAGTGTAAGACTAACAGCAAGTGTTAGAAATTTGGAGGCCCTACTACGGTAGGTCTCTCAGTTTTGTAAAGAATCAGATGCTCAGTTGGCTGGGAGGATAGAGAAAGGAAAAATAGAGTCCCTTTTCTCAAAGCCCCCAAGTCCAGCAGGGAAAACACACCTTATATATCATAATAAATAGAACATGCAAGATAAGCTCCAGTGTATGCAGGGGGAAAGGGACTTTGGTGGAAGCAGCTAAAAGGATATTGTAAAAATATAAATTAGGTCTTATGATGCAAGAATCCAGCCTGTTTTAACATGGATTGGATGACTTACTTATCAGAGACTTGGAACAAAAAATAGTGGATATGGATCACAGTTTTCTGTGATTGTTGGAGGAAAAATGTGACAAAATCCTATATGCTGTCCTTGGGATACCCTCCTGACATCCCCATTCCCTCTCTGTTGCTTGTGCTTATAGTAGAGATGGCTCTTCTCCTAACAGGCGCTTCTCAAATTCCAGATCTCATTTTTCTGTCTTCTCTTAGGTACCTCAGACTTCTGACCTTTTTTCTGGTTACTAATACAGACTTTCATTGTTTTTCTCTTTTTGCTGCATCTATAAATATTGTGATTTCTCAGAAATTTTGTTTTGTATGTGTTTATGAGACAATTGGCCAGATGAGGCTACAAGAGGAGACACAGGAGAGACTCAAGAAAATAAAGTATTTTTTACTCACAGGTCCTAGAGACAGGAGGCATGCCATACATGGCAACATGGGGAAGACCAGAGTGGTCAGGAGGCAGAAACAGGAGCAAGGTAAGTTGTAAGGCATGGCCTTTATTGGGGTTTCTGAGAGAAAGGTAAGGCAGGGTAGGATGAACAATTTAGGACTACTTTGAATAATTTCTCCAGACTTTGAGAAACAGCAGTGTTCTCTAGTTGCCTGGTACCTGGTCCTGGGTTGCTTAAGACAGAAGAATATTGTTTCCGGGGTATATGGGCAAGGTAAAGGAAGTGTGGCTCTGGGTTGGTTAGTTTGCATGTCACAGCATGCTTCAGGCTGATCCCTTTTCTAGCTTAAGAATTGACTAGCCTTAGGCAAAGGCAATCTCTTCCCCAGTTAGAAAGATTTTCTAAGATATCAAAACATCACGAAGTGCAGACAATTTAAATATACAATTATCTGCAATACAACCTTGTTCTGGGCCTTCTTTTCCCTCACTTTCTTCCTATCATGACTTCCAATCCCATAGCCTAAAATGCCATCTATCTTCTAATGACTTGCCTGACATTTACTCTTGTGTATCTAACTGCCTCTTTGCCCCATGAATTTTCAAATATGTCCAAAACATACCTCTTGGTTCTCCTCCCCACTGTTGCTTCTCCCCCGATCTTCCTTTTCAAGATAAATGGCACCATCAGGCAACCAGGAGGTCAAACCAGAAACCACTGGCTTCTTTAATTCCATTACCCTTCCCTTCCTATCCCACAACCACCTACTCACACCCACACTTAAGAACCTTTTAACCATCCACCCTTCCACAAAACTTGATTCTTCCTTCAACATAAATCTCAAATTCGGCAACTTCCCTACACTTCTACTGCCACTGCCACTACCACCCTGCACCAAGCAAGCCACTTTCATCTTACCCCTTTTCTGTCACAGTACCCCCACCATCATATTCTACACATTTATACTCCTAGCTGCTGTACAAACCATTTTGGATTAATATTGGTAAAACAAACTACATCACTCCCCAGCTCAAAGCCATTCTCACTGATTCCTAGCTGTATTGAGGATGAAACATGCAAACCTTACCAGGGTCCAAACGCCTTCCCAGCATAACCTGTTCTCTTCTCTGGTTTTTCCGACATAATTTTTTTCACTCTTCTTTCCTCCGCAATTCATTACGCTCCAATACCAATGGTCTTTTATCAGGTTCTGGAACCGTTTTCCTGGTCTTGATTTAAAGGAAATTTAATTAAATAAAGATCTCCATAGAAACACTGTCTCTGCCTACTCTGTCTAAATTATTCCCTTCCTATAGTATTTTCCATTTCAGCAGTTTGTTTCCTTCAAAGCAGCTGATCACTGTTGCAATTATATTTACTTGTGACCTTATTTTGTGTTTTATCATCTGGACATTATGTTCCAGGAGAGTAGGGATAATATGAGTAGTTTTCTCACCATCAGATCTCCAGTTCCATCACAGAGTGGTAACATTATAGGCACTCAAGGGTAGGAACATACAGGACATACCCAATAAATCATTGTTGAATGAATGATTTAAGTTCAATTTGTTACGATATTTTATTCAAAATAGGGCAATCATTATCAACAAAACATGAAAGAGAAAAATGAGAGAGAGCCACAGCAGGGACAGCATCGTAAAAGTTAACTGGGATTTGGGCTTCTATTAGTGGCTTCAGCTTACTAAGATCTTTATACCAAGTCAAGTCAGGAGAGGGTGGAAAGAGAGCTGAGATGGCTGGCTGACAAGGCTGTCTCCACTTTACCTTACCTGCCGTGGCTGTGACCATGCTATGCACGGATCTCCACTGATAACTTTCTTCCTTCAGCCGTGCTTGTCATGTTACTCTGTAATCGGGATGTGTTTATATTGCTTATTTTGGCAGAAACACTCAAGAGAGGGGGCTTCATTTCAGTCTCAACTTACAACTGCTCTCTCCAATAATTTCTGTGTGTGAAATATCCTAATTAGACTCAGTGTCTTCCTTGCATTCCCAGCAACTTGAGTGACAGATAATTCTATTAAATTTGGGGAGCAATGAGTTGGGCAGGGGTTAGTGAGCGATGGCCTGAGGGCCAGATCCAGCCTGCCACTTGTTTTTGTAAGCAACAAATTTTTTGGAACACAGCTGCACCCATTCATGTATGTATTGTGCATGACTGTTTTCCTGCAAAAAATATTAGCACTGAGTTGATGGATATTGATGGTGGAGTTCACAAAGCTGAAAAATAACTTACTATCTGCCCCTTTACAGGAAAAGTTTGCCAACCTCTGGACTAGAGTATGATCTTCTTTATGCTGAGCCTTAGATACAGTATTAGGACAGTTTAACTAGTTTTCTAACATCTCTATTTATACATTATTAATTAATTTCAGGGAAAATTGGATTTTGTTTACATCTTCCAGTATCATTTAGTTCAGACCCTATTATGTTCCAGGCATTTACTTAATCGATAAAGAAAGCTTTTTGTGACCTTTCTATCCCAAGTCATCTCCCATTGCTCTTAAGGCCTATATTGTTTTACCACCCATAGCACTTTATCTCTCATAGAGCTCTATCTCACCTGGTGCTTTATCTCCCGTAGCACACAGCATTTTGACCTTGTATGTGAATCATGTATGTGCATGGCTAATCTAGCCCACCGGGTGGCATTGTGTAAAGAAAATTGTATTTCGAGAATGACAGATTGCTAGGCTCTGAGCTGCATAGTAGTTCGGATTGTACCTCTTTTGCTGACCTGGAAACTTGTCCAGTGTGTGTCACTTGGTAGACGTTTTATCATGCATGAATGAGTCCGCATTGTGCCTCTACATTAATAGAGACTTGCCTCCTTGCTTTTCAGAGATGACAGTAGACCTGGATCTATGATGAGCATTATTTAGCATGCCCCATCCGTGCCAGACATACACACAGACACACACAGACACACACACACACACACACACACACACACATACCTTACTCTCAGTAGTTTCATGTGTCCACTGTTTCTAATCAGTAAATTGAGGGTATGTTTGGACACTACTTTTACAGTTAGACATTAGACTCTTAACTCTCATTTACCAAAGAACTTTGAACAAGATACAAAAGATGACCTTTAATTTCCTTATCTTTTAAATGTAGCTAATCACAGCTACCTTCCAGGACTGTAGTAGAAGTAAATGAGATCGCAAGCACAACTGGAAGGAGCTGGCACAGCCCATAATTCACTGTAAGTGGTCAGTAGAGGTCAGTTTTGTTCACAACCAAGGCCTGTGACTTCCACTCCAAACTGCTAAAGGAAGCCCTGCTTCTCAGTTACCTGAATTGTAGTCTCTAGGGGTATGAAAGCCAGGGTGCTCCTTTAAATTTCCTGCTCCCTGTGATTTCTGATCCCCTCATTCAGTCTTTGCCATCCTTGTACATTGCATTACAATCTGCCACACTGTGGAAGCCAGAACTCTGAGTCATTATTGCAGTTTCCTGCATTCTTAAGGCCTCAGAAATCTTTACTCTGTCCACTTCTTACTTAATTTCTCAGTTATCTGCTTAACCCAAATGATGATTTTTCTTTTCTCTGGTCTGATTGAAAAATCTTCGTCCTGGCTGCCCTCTACCTCCTTCTCCATATGAAAACTAGAACTCTTTTTTTTTCTTTGAGACAGAGTCTTGCTCTGTTGCCCAGGCTGGAGTGCAGTGGCACGATCTGGGCTCACTGCAAGCTCTGCCCCCGGGGTTCACACCATTCTCCTGCCTCAGCCTCCTGAGTAGCTGGGAGTACAGGCGCCTGCCACAACGCCCAGCTAGTTTTTTTGTATTTTTTGTAGAGATGGGGTTTCACCGTGTGAGCCAGGATGGTCTCAATCTCCTGACCTTGTGATCCGCTCACCTAGGCCTCCCAAAGTGTTAGGCTTGCAGGCGTGAGCCACGGCACCCGTCCTAAAAAAAAAAAAAAACAAAAAACAAAAAACTAGAACTCTTAAACACATATATCAGACAATGTGTTTTCAGAAACTCCTAATGATTTCCCATGAAGACTGACATGATATCAAATCCCTACGCAGTGGTCTACAGGCTGTCATGGAGATGCCTCTGAATTAATTGCATATCTTGGAGTTTGTTCACAGTATACCAGGCTCAAGGTCCCATGAACTGATGTCAGTAGCTTTAAAGACCAAATTATTTTCTGCCTCAGCACTTTTGAACATGTTATGCCTCCTCCTTGTAAATCTTTCTGCCTCTCTTCACAAAGGTCATTTTTATATCCATCAGGTGTCAGTTAAAATTATGCTGTTGGAGATCTCCATGAATACTCTGTTCTTTTTGTCATTCCTTTTCTTAGAATCCTGTTTATCCTGCTTATGCTTACAACAATTTGTAATTTTATAGATGGATAGATAGCAAGCATTTACTTATTTTTGTCTGACATTCCTATTACTTTGTATACTCTGTGAAGGCTGAACTATGTCTGCTTCATTCATTCATTCGTATATGCTCAGCCCCAGTGCATTTTTTTGCTATACAGTAGTGCTTAATATATTATTCTTGAATGAATCAATCATTCAATCAATCAACAATACTTTTAGGCAAATTTACCTCTCCCCAGCATATTTTCCTCTGAGTATAAATGGCTGGCTGAAATTCTGGCCTGTAAATAGAAATGTATATTTTCTAAGAAGACTGTGAATATAACAATGATTTGAAAAATGAACATAGGTTCTTACATGACTTTAAGAAGATGAGATCCTCTCAAGATGATGCTTTTCCCAAATCTAGTAACAGGACAAAGTAAAAGCATTTTGTTGCTCTACTCTTTAACATTTTAATTTTCAAAGAGCTTGGAGAATTCTCTTTGAGGTTTAGTGCATGGCAAAATGTAATAAGAAAAAGTGTTGGTTTCAGGTTACAATTTGTAAAAGAAACATGTTAAGATATCTTTCAGCAATCTCAGTATTTCTCTGTAATCTTAAATTTGAAGATACTGATTTTAATATATTGGTGGTAATCTTAAAGTTAATATTCCACTTTAGCTGCACATCTCAAAATGATATACAAAACAAGGATTTCGATTTTAATTGGAAATATAAAATGCTTTTACAAAGCCTGAATTTGCCCATAGCTCTTGAATATTCCTTTTGTAATGTTGTTTTCCCATTTTAGAATTCAGCAAAAGAAACTTGATTTCAGACTACATTCTAAGCATCAATAAGGATAACAATCCTGTAACACAGACAAATATAAATGCCTGTTCTAAAAAAGCTTAAAAAGAAAAAAAAAAAGTCCTATTGAGTACGTAAAATATCAAGTTTTTGCTCATTTAATCATCATCCATGAGGTGACAACTATTATCTCAATTTTGCCAGTGGGGAAAGAGTCATACAGAAAAGTCCCTTGTTCAGTCACATTGGTAGTAAGTGACTGTAAGGATTTGATTGCAAGTTTCTTAAACATCAAAGTTCAGGTTCTTTTCATTCCTGATTGCCTTCTGACTTTTTGCATCATCCAGTTCTTTTTCTTTCTCTACCCCAACGCTTTTCCCCATTCTCCATTCCCTTTCCCCTACAACCTTCAGACAACCATTCTAATTTATATAATGTGTACATTTGGATTTGTGTGTGTTCTTACATGCATTTTTTTGTTTACTTCATGCTAGTTTCCACTTTTATGATTAAACATTCTACTTTTCAGCTCACATTGTTGTGTTAGCATATAATCTATCATTTCTCATTCCTGCATAATTCTTTCCAGTAATGGAAAACTGGTTTTCTTCTAACCCTCTACCATCATAAATGACTCTGCAGCTAAAGTACATATTTTCACACAGACTTATGCAACTATTTTTTTGAGCTATATAGGATACAGCATATATCTAATTATGAATTTCCTCTGTTATAAGGCCTATGCCACTTTTTTTTAGTGCATTATTTTTAGGTCACACCATATATGTATGTGTGTGTGTGTGTGTATATATATATATATTTTTTTTTTTTTTTTTTTTTTTTTTTTGAGATGGGAGTCTCGCCTTGTTACCCAGGCGGGATCACAGGCATGTGCAACCATGCCTGGAAAATTTTTGTATTTTTAGTAGAGACAGGGTTTCGCCATGTTGGCCAGGCTGGTCTCGAACTCCTGACCTCAGGTGATCCGGCTGCCTTGGCCTCCCAAAGTGCTGGGATTACAGGTATGAGCCACCTCGCCCGGCCAGGTTACACCATATTATCTGAAGATTTTTCTGTGTCTTTACAACCGTTTTTTTCTTTGCCAATTTAATTGGTGTAAATGATATTTATTGTTGTTTTAATTTATCTGATTACTAATTAATTTAAGCATCTGTTTACCTATTAGCATTATTAGTTTGTCAGTCTTAAATATTACAAATATCCTTCCTCATTCTGTAATCTATGATTTTTTTTTTTAATTAGCATCCATTGGGATGCCTAAGCCGGAAATGTAGGCATCATTCTCTCTTTTTTTTTTTTTTAATTATACTTTAAGTTCTAGGGTACATGTGCACAACGTGCAGGTTTGTTACATATGTATACATGTGCCGTGTCAGTGTGCTGCACCCATTAACTCGTAATTTACATTAGGTACATCTCCTAATGCTATCGCTCCCCCCGCCCCACTCCCCACAATAGGCCCCAGTGTGTGATGTTCCCCTCCCTTTGTCCAGGTGATCTCATTGTTCAGTTCCCACCTATGAGTGAGAACATGCGGTGTTTGGTTTTCTGTTCTTGCGATCGTTTGCTAAGAATGATGGTTTCCAGCTGCATCCATGTCCTACAAAGGACATGAACTCGTCCTTTTTTATGGCTGCATAGTATTCCATGGTGTATATGTGCCACATTTTCTTAATCCAGTCTGTCACTGATGACCCATAAATTTTTTTTTTTGCTTATTTTTTGCTGCCTTTGCTTTAAAAGTTCTTTACTTCCTCCAAGTCATAAAGATACTTTCTCATGGTTTTTCTTACATCTGTAGGTTTACAGTTTAGATTTAGATTTTTATTCCACCTTTGTATCTGCTGTTAGCTTAGTTCCAGTTTTATTTTGATATGTAGTGTGAGCCAGTATTTATAGTATGATCTATTAAACAATGAAATAGTTTAAATATTTTTGTATTGCATTCACAAAAAGAAACTTATTTTTAACTTCTAGGGAAAGAAAAGTGACACTTAATATTATAATGCTTTTCCCATAATAGAGAATACTGACATTTTTTAAATGAGTGCAAGTCATATTTTATGTCTGTTTTGAATTTGATCAGAAAAAGTTTTTCCTATTTGTGCGAGTCTGTAAAGGCACATTTCCTTTTGTTCTTTCTGCTTTAGCCTAGAGTTCTCATTGGAACTGATGTGACATAGGATTTTACGTTAAATAGTTAAAGGAAAAATAACACTTCTTCCCCCCCAGCAATTAATATACCACTATTGATATATTATATGATTTTATCAGTTTAAATGGAAAACTGAAATTAAAGAGAAATTCTCTATTAAAGATAATTTATTTGAATTGATTGATTATATGCATTTGGAACAAAAAATAATCATTAACAGACTTCTTTCTTTTCCAAATACGAACATGAAAGTGTAGATTTCAAATACATAAAGATGCATGTTTTATTATAGCATTGTATGATTTTAATAGAATTATTTTCCACTAAATGATGATTGCTTAAGAATTTTTGAAGAATGGAATTTTTGAAGCATGAGCTAGAACTGAAGGGAAGATGAAGACTCTGAAATGGTTCCTAATTCCATTAGGGGAAAAAGACTTTTCAATCAGTCACTCGAGTGTCCACAGAGAAATGTCTGATGCTATTTCAGGGGACAATCTAGTGGAGGAAGATGGCCTCAAGTGAAATGCTTAGTTGATTATGTAGTTCGTTCCAGAATAAATAGGCCATTTACTTTGTCTGAAAGTTCAACAGATTTGGATTTCAGTCAAATGGAATGGCATTAGATCTTTCTTTATGAATGTTGATACAAGTGTGTTTAGAGAAGACTTCTGTCAGTTTTTATTAATAACATTCTTATTGGTTCAGTTTTCTTCTCCCTCATTTGCTCAATGCTCCAACTTTGTGGAGGTCATTTTATTTTTGACAACATTATGACATAGGCAAGTAGAAGCCTCTAAGATTTTTTTTTTTAAAAAACCTGTTACAATGTTTTATTCTTATAATTTTGTAACTTTCTTAAGCAAATGCTGTGGAGACAAACTGCAAGAAGAAATGTTCTTTTTAAGGGTGCACACATTTTGGAGATGAAATTTCTTGAGTTTTTGGGAAAAAATAAGACACCTGCAGATTCTGTGAGCTAGAATAATTTATACTTTTCTATGAACATTAGAGAAGTGATATACTTTAAGGAGTGAGGATAAAAAATTGCCAAAAGACAATACTGCATTTGAATTATAGATGGCATCTAAATGATCAAATGTATAAAAATAACACTGAAAGATAATTTCTTTGTCATAACTGAGAAGGGAGCAGTAGTGTATAGGAGAGTTTGTCACACAGAAGATCAAATTTCAGCTCTGACATTTCCTACTTTGAGAATCTAGCTGAGTTACAATTCTAAACTTGTGTCCTTATCAGTAAAATGTCTGCATCTGACAGTATGCAAGGGGTATCTTTCGTGCGTAGCTTAACTGGGCCCTCAGCTATTAATTTTTTTAATTTTTCCTTCTGTCTTCCATCACCATTCCCAGATTCTTACATTAAGGACAACTAAGCTAAACATTAACCATAAGGAAGACACATTGTTTATTTTATTAATAGCTAGTTTAGCACATAATACATTTTAAATTGTCTGCCTATGACTAATGGCAAAAGAGGTAAGTCCTTATTTCTTTAGAGAAGTAAAATAATTGGCATTTATTTACAGTGATCTTGTAATCTTTGTTCTTTTGTGGTGGTTACTAATTATATCAGTGTCAAACTAATTATATTAAGTAATGGAGGTTAAATGCCCCCAGTTATTTAGAATACAATAATGGAATATTTTGGCATTAAAGAATGACTTTTCTTTTGGAAGTACATTGCAAAGTCTTCCTAATATATATATTTGTCAATTACTATCTGTGTAAAGCAACAGACAGCCACTCAGTAGCATTTCCTGGAGTGGACTGGAAGGATCTTTCTCACCATATGACTCTGAGACAGTTAGAAACCCACCAAATTGAAGATTATTTGATGTAAATTCACAGCACATACCTGGCTGATACAGTTTATATTAACATGTTTCTTCAAAGAAACAATAAGCTCTTTTTTTCAATAAGGAAAATATTTTTATCTGGGAAAAACTGTGCAACATTTATACAGTGAATGATATTCTTTTAAAATAATTTGTTGGGAGCCTTTCCTAACAGTGGGATGCGAAAAACTAGAACATGTGCAATACAAGTGATATTTTAAGAAGACACTCAGAAATGCAATCCAACTTCAGTTGTGGATGTCCCCCATTTTGTTAGTTTTCTACGTCTGGAATTTTCTTGTCATAAAATTCTAAATTATTAAAGGTGAATATCCTTTGCAAAAGATGGTGTCTAAATTATGTCTCCACAAAAGTTAGAAACCTGCAGTTTCAGGAATATTTTTATTGAGTACCCATCAAGGGCCAGAAAATGTATTAGGGACAAAGAACTTTTCTGTAAATAGAACAGACAATGATATTTGCCCCTCTTTTGGGCTTGTATTTTCCCTTTGAGTAACCACTATGTGCTAAGTGAAATTTAGTCAATTTAAAATGATTTATTTATAAAATAATAAGAAAAAAGTCATTTATAGGTACAACATTCTTTCTAAGGAGTGCAGAAGCTGAAGTTATTGTTTAGCTGAGACCTGGAGAGGTTTGCATATTCAAAATTGGGGAAAGAACTAATTACTTGTATTGTAGAAGAAGACTTTGGAATTCTTGTGGAGGAGATTTGGTGGAGAGAGAGGGTGGGAGTGTGAGAGAGAGTAAGAAAGAGAAAGTGAAGTACATGTGTTTCCCAAATGTTATGTTTCTGTACATCACAGCCAGGGAACCCATTCACCACCCATCTGGCCACTTCTGCCTTATTTACAAATTTTGATTTACTGGAAAGGGAAGTCTACTGGCAAATGTGCTGTCTGTTTCTCAATTATACTCCTTGCCTGAGTTTCTACCTACAGTCTCACCCTTTTGAACAGAAAATGTTAAGGACTTCCCTTTAGGGATCGTGCTTAAGCCTGAGGTTGAACCTACTTGATCCTTAAGAAAAGCAAACAAAGCAAAACTCTCAAACAGAAAGCATTGCGTACTTATTTCCTCCCACAAAATTTTCTTGCGCACTGTGTTGAAGGGGCTTTGCTGAGCTTCACACATTTCCTTCATACAACTTTTACTGCATGTAAAAGAGCCCCACTCCAAAGTTAAAGTCATTTGTTGTCAGAAGAGGAAATCAAACCAGAGGTAAAAGTACTGGATATGTGAAAAATATAACAGCCTTCTAGTAAATATGCAAAAATCAAAATATGCAAACAATCAAACAGCCTTCTAGTAAATGCAAAGCCTTCTAGTATTGGAAACATGTTCATTACTGATAACTAGAAATATCTCTAATAGCAGAAAATAAACAGAAAATGGAGAAGACATAATCAAAGAAATGATAAAAGAAAATGTAACTTAAATTTACAATATAAGTGCCCCAACACAATTTAAAATTTAAAAAAGACAAGCTGAAGGCACATATTTATGAAAATTCATAATACTAGGGTTAAAGACAAAAATTTTAAGGTTTTCAGATATAAAGATTAAGTGAAATCCTAATGATTAGTACTCAGAATGACTTTACACTTTTCAACAGTATTCCTAGAAATTAGAAGAAATTGCAGCAATGTATTCATATTCTGAAGGAAAATAACTGTCTTTCAGTCTGAATTGTCATGATTATATAAAGTTTAAGTAAATAAGTTACCCCAACTTTCCCATAGTTAATTTTTTAAAGAAACATAGATCTTGACTTCCAGCTACTACACAGATTTTTAACTTTGAGGTAACTGCTAACTGAGCTCTGATGGTAAGTAAAATTTATATTTCTTTTCTTTTGGGTACAATAGCTATATTATTATACAGAAAAGGAGAGAAATTGCTATGCAAGATTTAGTGATATTTTCAAGGATAGTATTTAATAGGAGAAATTTCCACTTGAGGTAAAGATCTGCCTGGAAATTTTTGTTAGACTAACTGTTTTAATATTAATTATGATGCTATATTTTTCTGAATTGGTTCAAGGAGATTAATAATCAAAAAAAGAAGGTGTGCAGATAGTTGCTTAATGAGATCTGGGAAGGAAATTTGGAATCCTGTGTTCTTTCCATCATCAACAGGCATTTTACCTAAAAGCCTAGAAAGACACCATTGTGATTTTTTTCCTTTGTCCTGTAACTCTTTCCCATGGCTTGCACAGTGACAATAGCATTCATGCTGTTCACCTGGCAGGGAACCTAATTATGGCTGTTTTATCTGAAGCTCAGATAATTTCAGAGCTCTTTGAAAAGATTATTACCTTAATCTACCTGTTAAGTTCTTCAGTGCACTTATGAAAACCATAGCATCAACTCTGTAGATTGTAAGAGAAATCTAGAATTTAGAAAGATGGAGGAGTGAGCCAAATGAGCATTGAATTAGAAGTCTGGAGACCCAGGTTCTGGAACTATTTTTGGGTAGTTGACTTCATCTTTTTGGAGTGCCATTGCCTAGTCAGAAAAATAAGGATGATGGAATAGGTGGTCTTCTCAATCTAAATTATTTTGTTTGTGTTTTCTTCTCTACTTTGAATTCTCAAAAGTATTTTGCTTTAGAAGGGTTCTGTTAGTATGTATGATGATGTAAAGCAGTGGTCCACAACCATTTTGGCACCAGGGATCATTTTTGTGGGTAACAATTTTTTCACCGGCCGGGGGTACTGAGAGTGGGGGATGGTTTCGGTATGACTCAACTGCATTACATTTATTTATTGATGGATTGATTGGAGATGGAGTCTTGCTGTGTCACCCAGGCTGGAGTGCAGTGGCTTGATCTCTGTTCACTATAACTTTCGCTTCCTGGGTTCAAGCAATTCTCCTGCTTCTGCCTCCCGAGTAGCTGGGACTGCAGGCGCCCACCACCACACCCAGCTAATTTTTTGTGTTTTTGTAGAGACGGGGTTTCACCTTGTTGCCCAGGCTGGTCTCGAACTCCTGAGCTCAGTCAATCTGCCCTCCTCGGCCTCCCAAAGTGCTAGCATTACAGGTGTGAGCCAGCGCGCCTAGCCAGCGTATTACATTTACTGTGCATTTTATTTATATTATCATTACATTGTAATATATAATGAAATAATTATATAACTCAACATAATGTAGAATCAGTGGGAGCCCTGTGCTTGTGCTCCTGCAACTAGAGGGTTCCATCTGTGGGGGATGGGAGGCAGTGACAGATTATGAGGCATTAGATTCCTATAGGGTGAGCCTAAGCTATAGCCCTCGCATGTGTAGTTCACAATAGGGTTCACACTCCTATGAGAATCTAGTGCTGTGGCTCATCTGACAGGAGACGGATCTCAGGCGGTAATGCAAGAAATGGGGAGTGGCTGTAAATACGGATGAAGCTTTGCTCACTCACCTGCAGCTCACCTCCTGCTGTGCAGCCTGATTCCTAACAGGCCAAAGACCAATACAGGTCCATGGCCCAAGGGTTAGGGACCCCTGTTGTAATAGACTTATATATGTTGGTGAAAAGAGCAGACACAGAGAAAACTCCACACACATGGATTTAAATCTTGGATTTATTCTTAGGGCCAGTGTCATCTGGACTGGATTATTCTGCCTCTCTGAGATTCACCTTCTACAACTATAAAAAGAGAAACATGGCAGTTAGCTTTCAATATTTTTTAAAAATTGCTAATAATATAAGTAAAGTACCTGACATAATAAACACATTCAATTAATAGCAACTGTTATTTGTGCGATGCTTTCTAACTTAAGGACTAGGACATGAATTTAACCACACAGGAATTCTCATTTTTGAGAAGACAAAGAATGAGGAAAATCTGAAACATATTGGAAATCATTAATAAAATTCTCCTTTGATCAGCTATTTATTTCATTTCAGCATTCTGTAATTTGCCCTGCTCTCGGGTACGTTAGAATACGTTTATCCTACTTCACATTTCGAAAAATCTGTGCAAATGCCAGTGATTGTAGCATTAGCCTGATTTTTTCCCAGTCTTCTGGGTTTTTTTTGACTCAACATATATTGTGAAACACTCAGGTATTTATTCCTCAGGAAAGTATGACATGTGAATGAGAACTAGAGGATAAGATCTTGTGATAATAAATGTTTGAGTTTAGTCCCCCTTTGTCCTGGCAGTTTTCACATGTAACTGCTTACTCTGTGGAGTCTACACTTGTATGTAAAAGGCAGTTTCTGTGTTAATTGGTTTATTTTAAAAAGAAAAGACTTGAGGCAGTGACCATCTTCCTTTTCTGAAAACAGTGATATTAGATCATTCCCAGACTGGCCTATTTTGCTTTCACATACTGCAAAATGCCTGATATGCCCCATTTTTTGCTTTAGTAATCATCCAGACTTTGACGTGCATTTCTTGAGGGTGTTATAACATGTTTTTGAATTTTCTCCAGGAAGCATTCTGATGATGTGATGAATAATTTAGCTGGATAACTGTTTACTAAAGAGAAAACACGAAGGATGAAAACAATCTAAACAAACTTTTTTCCCGGACATAAATAATGAGGGCACCTACTCTTTTGGCAAACGGTATAATTACTGCTTTCCTGGTTACTAGTGAAATCTGGGATATGCTAATGCTTTGGCATAAACAACTGAATATAAATCTCAATAATTGAAGTCTGACCAAAAGAGGGGTTAAATATTTCTAAGAGGTCAAACACATTTACAGCAGAAAAAAAAGAAAGGGAAATTATCTTAGTCTGAATCACAAGATGGCATGTTTTGGTTTTACTAAAAAGAGAAGGAACTGGTATTTAGAAGGAGTGTTTTTTTTTTTTTCAGAGAGTAAGGCGTTCAGAGTCACTGGGTCTGAGTGTGCATGCTGGCCCACCTGCTATGTGAATGGCCTTGAGCAACGAGATACATCTCTCAGCCTGGTTTTTCACTTCCCTAATACAGGATCCCACCCTCTGCCTTGGCTACATAAGAGAACTGTTATAAGGTACACTAAAATTGCAGATGAGAAAACCTGCCGTAAGCTATAAAGGACCAGGAAATGTCAGAAATGATTGTAATGCTGTTGGCCCTTCAGCTGCAGTGCCAGCTGCAGAAATTAAAAGGAGGCTGAAAATTTGATATTGCCATTGGAAGTGAGGGGAAACATTGCTTATGGCATTGTTCTCCTGAGCAAAGCTGGTCTAACATGTCTGCCCAATCCAGTGAACCTATTTCAGCATGTGTCATGTAGGATGCACCTTATGAAGGGCTGTCCATACAGATGTTAGGATATATCTTAATTAATTGGGCTTATAACAAAATGCCATAAAATGGGTAGCTCATAACAAATAAATTTATGTTTCACAGTTCTAGGGGCTGGGAAATTTGAGACCAGGGATCCAGCATGTTTGGGTTCCTGTGCGGGCTCTCTTCTGGGCTGCAGATGGCCATCTTCTCGCGTGTCCCCTCTTAGAAAGAGAATAAGAGCTCTTGGGGGTTCCTTTTATAAGGGCACTAATTCTGCTTATGTGAGCTATTACTGATGACATAATTACCTCCCATAAGCCCCACTTTCTTATACCATCCTTTTGGGGGTTGGAATTTCAGCATATGGGTTTGGAGAGACACATACCTTCAGTCCATGACAGGGTCCAAGTTGCTTCATGATCCACAAGCTACCAAAATCTAATACTTGATACTAATTCCCCCAGAAAAAACATTAGAATACAGGGATTTCTCTCATTCTAAAATGAGAATTTATTGTGCTTAAACCAAACCTTAGGGTGAATCCTCGAAAATTCAGACCAGAATCTGAATGCAACCCTCTAGGGTACTTACCACTTGGGTATTTCTAGTAATTTATAATGAGCATTGAGACTGCCTATTCAGATATATTCGTATACTTGTTCAAATAATCAAAATGTGTTTTCTCTTCCCTTCTATTTACTGCTGATTTTCATTCTACCTACCTTCTCTGCAAAGAAGATTTACCTTGATAACTAGCAATAACAATAATAATAATAGTAATAGTAGTAATAGCAAAGGTATCATTTACTTAACTCCATCAGAATTTCACATACTCTTATTTCTGATTTTATTATTTCTTTACCGTGAAAATCTGAACAGAATCATCTCTGTCCAATGGCCCATCTTTCTTATTACTCATCCACTCTTTACCGCTTGCAATGTATTCCCGTACCCCTGCTCTAAAACTACTGACCTAACGGGCACCAGGGAATTCCTTTTAGTCCATTCACTAGCTCTTTCAAAATTCTGATCTGCTTTGACTTTTCAGTACCATTTAACTCTCTGGAATAATTTCTTTGTTTTTGAAATCCTCTACACTGTGGCATGTCACTTTACTACCTTTGTGAGAGCTGCTTGGTCTCCTCTGTCTACTCCCTCTGTTCCCAGTCCCTGTGTGTAAATTCTGCCCTTTCCATTCCCACTGTGACTCCTCAGTTTTAGATTGTCATTATTTCTCACCAAGATGTTGAACTGGCTCCTCCATGAGAGAGCAGAGTGGAGAGGTGAGGCAAGTGTCTGCCTGCCTTCCTGGTCCATGACCTCTCTCTGCCCTTCCATGCTGGGTGACCATCTGCATGTAAAGTTGGTTTTAGCTTTCTTATTGGTAAAGTGGGGATAATAATAGTATCTATTTTTTGGATGAATGGGAGGGGTCAATATGTTACTATATGCAAAAATGCTTACAATAATTCCTGGCCCTCGGTAAGTGCAATATAAGTGCTGCCATTACTGTCTTTGTTTTAATATTAGTTATGATCATCATCATTTTAAGTGGTCTCCCTGCTGTTAGATCACTTGCTTCCAGTACATTCTGTACACAGCAGACAAATTATTCTAAAACAAAGCTTAGTTTATGTTACTAAGCTGTTTCACATTCATATTTGCATTCTTTATTGCCTAACAGTTCTAATCAGGCCCTCAATAGTCCTGGTTTGTATTTCCTGGCTTGTCTGTAAGTCTCAGTATGATAGTACTGATGTCTCCCTTCCCCACTGTGTTTTCCTTACTTTCTAGAATCGTGCTTTCCTTCCACCTCCATTAAAATCCTACCTGCCATTCACAAGACCCAGAGCAAAGGCTACCAGACCCTTGATGCCTTTTGTAATCCTCTATGCTCAAGCATAAGTCTGTCTTCTCTGAAACTATTAAGTAAAGGTCTTTATTTTAGGTTTCTTTTTGGCCCCATATCTCTGTATTTGGTATTTTATTCATGTACATGTTATCTTTTCTCCTAGATTATAAACTCCTTGGGGAAGGCGTTTATATGGCCTTCCAGCTCCCTGCACAGGATATTACATCCAGTAGACAGATGTTCAATGAAGGGCTATTGAATTCATGTTGATTTCCATGTGAGAATAGAGCTGGATATTCACTTCCTTTTTTGCTGTGCTTGCTAAGCAGACTCATTTGCACCGGCCGCTACCCTAGTTGGTCCCCAGGAAAAGAGGGTACTTATGGAGATTTTTTTCCCATCCCCACCATCTTTTAGGATTTAGATGTTGTTTATACACTGAAAAGTTCAACTCTTGGCTCATAGTAGCAAATACTATTGGATATTTGTTGAATGAAAAATAAAATAAATAGTAAACATTTGTTGAGTGAGAAAGTAAAAATAAATAATGAATAACCACATCCTGACCCACTTGTCTGGCAGAAGTAGGAAAAAGTTGTAAATAAGCATTTTCTGGAGGAAAAACACACATCCCACACTTGCTTCTGAGTGGTGTGGGAAACGTAAATTGAGTCTGAAATTGAGAGGCATGCTTGTGTTTACTAAGCACGTGGAGCAGCACTGTCAGAACCCTACTGGCTTTTGCAATACATTCTTTCATCTTTTCAAAAGTAACTTTTTCTATCACATTTGACTTAGGTTAAGATTCAAATCAATTTATCCTTCGCTTGATTCATTTTTGTCAGTGTGGTAACCTTATCAGCAAGTCATTTTGCACCCAAAAACATTTGCTGCTGGAATGAATGAGGCCCTCTAAGCTCAGTGTGAATATAAACTCCATAGCGATGGTAGAAATGGTCTCAGGTGACCTGTCAGAATAAGAAATGCTTCCTCTCCAGAGGTCCCGGCCTGTTATCCCCCAGAGCCACACTGTGAATGAAGCTAAACTCCTGTTCATGAGGTGGAATTATCTCATAACATTTGACCCGTGAGTAGTTTACAAAGACAACCCCGGAAATAAAATTTCAGGAGTTGAAACAAGTATTCACTAGAGACAGAACAAAGAAAATATGCCACAAAATTTGTGGATCAATATATCAATATGGAATGTTTTTAAAAAAATTTTCTTTGTTTAACTTTTATTTTTGTGCTTGACTTTTCTTGGGATGTATTTAAGCATGAAGACAGTAGAAATAAGAAGTATACACTTTGGGAGGCTGAGGCAGGTGGATCGCCTGAGGTCAGGAGTTCAAGACCAGCCTAGCCAATGTAGTAAAACCCCATGTCTACTAAAAATACAAAAAATTATCAGGGCATGGTGGCAAACACCTGTAATTCCAGCTACTCAGGAGGCTGAGGCAGGAGAATTGCTTGAACACTCAGGAGGTGGAGATTGCAGTGAGCTACAATCAAGTCATTGCACTCCAGCCTGGGCAACAAGAGTGAAACTCTGTCTCAAACAACAACAACAACAACAACAAAACAAAACAAAACAAAACAAAAACAAAAACAAAAACCGGAAAAGAATAACTTCTGCTGAGATATCAAGACCACATTGGTCTTGACCCCTGACTGTCTAGGACTGAATTTTATACCATTTTATAAGACTCTGCTAATTCCTGTCCTTGCATACATCGCATAGTAGTGATCATTTAATTGTCCAAACTCCCCATCTACGTCACAAGACACTTGAAGGCAGATCACAACTACTTAGCTCTTTGCCTGGTGTCTGGCTCTAGTCTATACTTACCGGATGCTGTATTAAAAGAGGTGAAACTAAGGCATGAGTCTGCTGCTACAGCTCAGAGGCCTCAATCAGACAAATGCCAGGCTGCATTTGACTGGCAGTCTTGTATATTTGACTGATAATGTTCTGGCTCGCAAGTATTTAAGAACAACAGAAAGTGAATTAATCACCAATACATAAAAATTGAGACTTTACACAAATCTAAATTCCTGGGTTCTCTTAAAATACCTGAAAATCTGATGACATTGGACCTACATTGCTACAAAAACCCAGAGAAGAATGTCATGGCTATGAATAGTGAAAGTATTCTCTACTCTATCCTATTTCCCCTGGCACTTAAAGCTTCTTTAGTTCTCACCTGTAACAACCCACTGGGCCTACAGGCATTGGGAGCTGTTCCTTCTCTTCCTGTTTATCTCATTAGAGGGATGACCCCAAGCTTCTCCTCGCCATCTTCCCTCTGACTCCCTCGGTATTAAAAGAGCATGGATCTTGCTTCCTAAGAAGGATCTTATCCTCCAAAACCATTGTCCTGCAGAGCGACAGGAAGCTCCTCATCTGCAGTGGCCCTGTAGCTACAGAGGAGGCTTTTCATGCAGCTCTGACTACACATGGGAGTGAGGACAATTGGGATTCCCTCACAGACTGCCTGGCTTCAGTGCTGCATTCTCCTGCCTTGAGTCTTGAGCTGCTTCCTGATCCTGACTACAGTCTTGTCACCTGCTTGGCCTGAGAAGCATGAAGGTGGTAGATCCTGGTGCCGCTCCTGACCACCCAGCAGAGAACACTTTGATTTTTTTCTAAGTAGAAATTGATCAGTGTGGGATTTAGAGATTTTCAAAAGTGCCTTTGTTTAAATCGAGAATTGGGCAAGGTAGTGATCTTCATTAAAAAGCACCATGTGGTCACCAGGGTTAATGAGGCAGATCAGAGCAGCCCTGACACTAAATAAAGGCCAATTAACTCCAATCACTGCAGGCCTGGGTGCTTTCTGGCAGTACAATCTCCCTGTGGGGGGCTTCATAGCCTGACATCTCTCCAGCAGAGGTAAGGCGGACTGGCTCCAGAAGAAGGCCCCTGAGCAATGGTGTGGGGTGAGGGGCATTGCCTCTCCCCACCCACACTGCCCATCAGGGGCTTGTAGGGGAAGGCATCACCCCCACCCACCCTGCCGTGCATGGTGCTGTGGACAGAGAAGCAAGACTCAGAGGCTGAGGCCCCCTGTGGGCTCCCAACCAGCTCAGGGGCCAAGCACAGAGATTCAGATTCTCAAGACCCCTTTTCTCTATCCATTTAATTAATTTCCTTGAAGACGGGATCACCGAGTTCTTGCTGAAAAATTATTTAAATCCATGAATGAAGACAAATGATTTCAGCACAAACATTGCTCAATTGGGTGCAAAGTTTTTTCTTCCCTTGTGTTTGCTTTAGTGATAAAAATAGCCAGTGCTGATATAAATTTCACCTTGTGCCAAGTGCTGATCTGAGACCTTTACCTACATTGGCTCAGTTAGTCTTCACAAATTTTCTATGATATGGGTGCTATTATTAACCCCATTTATACATGGGAAAACAGAGGCATTGGAAAGGTTCAGTTCTATGCTAGGTACTTTCCGTGCCTACTTCTATGTGATTCTCATAAAAACCTCTGTGTGATGAGTATTTTTAGCACTATATTACAAATGAGGACACCGAGATTCGGAAAACTTGTGTGCCATATCTGGTACAGTATTGCTCCTAATGATACTAATAAAAGGAGGATTTGGATTCACTTTTATTTTTTTCTATTTCCAAAGTGTGGTGGTATAGAATAACTAACTGCCTAGGCTGAAGGAGTTTAAATTTTTCCTTAACATTTATCTATGAGCCCTCAGATTTTCTATTCAAATTTTCTGGAATGGAGAGTATAATAAGTACCAAAAGCTAACAATGATCTTAAAATAGTGGGTACAGAATAATGCCTCTGGCTCCAGCTTGCTCCGTTGAGTTTCACACCTGGCTGTATTACTTTCTTGCTTCTGACTTCTTTCAGCCACTATGCCGTGGATGTTCCTCCTCAGTCACTAAAGACTAGAACATCGCCCAAAGCCTCCTTCTCTACTGCAACTACAGTCATTAGCATAACAGACTTCAGCATCCACAGAACCACTTCATCCAACACCCTGATCTCTCTTTCCCTTCACCTCCTCATCTCCAGCCACCTTCTTCACTTCATCTAAGCCACACATTTTATCATCACACCTTGGAATTTTCCAACACCGACAACTATATCAGCTCTAATATTCCATGTCAACATGCTCCATTTGTTTATCAAGCACCCTTTCTTACTATCTGGTTAGCTCAAATACCTCCCATATTCTTTGACCTCACGAAACTCTCAATTTCCCTCAACACTTAACTCCCTGGGAACATAACTTTCCTTTCACTCCTGCTTGGTTTCCATGATTCCGATGTTAGTTCTCTCTTCCTACTTCAAACCCACAAGATGAACCTTCCTATCAACCTTCTCCACACTGACAACCAAAAAGTTGTAGATAATCACACAGTGGGGGAACTTGGCTGTATTGTTTATGACATATATTCAGGTCATCTCTAACTGAGCTGTCAGTCCTGCTCAACAATCTCACTAGTTTTTCTTTCAAGCTCACTCTCCCACCTTTTATGCTACCTTAAAAATAGCTCTTCTCCAATCCTTCCATTTCTTTTCATTCTCACTTCAAACACATCAGACTCAGCCACCATCGTCTTACTCAAATGCCCAAATGTTTTTCTAATCAGTCTTCTTCAGTTCAGCCTTGCTCCTTTTCCTATTCATTCACCACACATAAGTCAAAATGATGTATTTAGAGCCTATAATTTATAATTTCATTTCACTGCTTTAAAACTTTAGTGTCATTCCATAGCTAATAAGATAAAATAAAAAATTCTTACCTTGGTTATCCTACAAGTATCGCTTCGTCTAGCTGTGCCTAAACCTCACCATCCTTGCATACAGCAATCCACCCCTTTACATTCTACCTTCATGATCTTATTTTAGTTTCTCGAACATGCCAAGCTTCTTTCCAATTCAATGTATTTTGCATTTGTTACTTACACACTTGTCTGTCTCTGAAAAACAGCCCCCATTCATTACCCAGCTTTCACTATTTCAAGATCTCAACTTAAATATCACATTCACAGTTTTTCATGAAGCCCCCTCTACCCCTCTCTGTTGTGAGTCAGTGCTCCTGTCATTCACTCTTCCAGTGCTGGGTACGTTTCCTTTAAAGGACCAACCATTTTTAGAATATTTACATATGTTCTTATATTTTAAATTCTATCTTGGAAATTAGATTGTAAGATTAAGAATGGAAGGTTCCAGATATGCTCACTTACTATTATAAGCCAGGATCTAGTACAGTGAAACTTGAGAAACATCTTATAAACATTTAATTCACTTTAACATAAACTAGATTTGAGACCTTGGACTTGGTGTTGACCTCCCAGAACCTAGTTTCCTGAGTGGTACAGTAGGGTCACAATACTCCTGAGAACTGTGATCAGGTTGCAGTGTAATAATGGGTGGCATCCACACTTAGGCAATTCTAAAATGCTTTGCCAACTACAAAGCTGATGACCTCAGTAGCAATGAGCACACCCAGTGCCAGACCTTGGTTTGTAATACCATTTGCCAATTAAAGCAGCTTGGTTTCCTTGGAGAGATGGATGATTCTAGGGTTAAAGCAAGAAATACATATTTACCTATACGAACCTGGAGCATCTTATACTGCCAGAAAGCAAGGAAGTGCTAAAAACAAAACAAATAAACACACACACACACACACAACACACTGATTACACTGATTGGTAGATGTCAAAGGGACACAGGAGCCAACAAAAGCACTTCAAATGGCCAAAGCTGAAAAAATTTGAGCAACAGAATAAAGCAGTTTTGTATTATAACTGAAAGTATGAGACAAATGTTGATGAGACCATGCAGATATAAATAAATAATTGAATAAATACATAAATGAGACAGAGACCAATCTGCCATGCAGAATTTCCAATAATTTATGTAGATATTCAATCCTTGAGGTGTTGGCTGCGCTTAGTGACCTTGTTTCTCTTTCCTGAAGAGTACACATGGAAAGAAGGAACAAAGAATAACTAAATGGTAGGAAAATCTGACAAACGCTACCCCAGCCAGGTAATCAAGGTCAATATTCACAATCATAAGTCATGCTGATATTATGTGCCTTTGATAGGATATGATGAAAATGGCACTTTACATCTGTAGTCTTCCTTCCTAAAACCGATAAACCCAATCTAATTATGAGAAAAACACCAGACAAATTCGAATCATGGGCCAACCTATAAAATACCTGACCCAGAACCCTTTAAAACCATCAAGGTCATCACAGACAAGCAAAATCTGAGAAATTTACACAGCCAAGGGGAGGCTAAGGAAACATGACAACAGAATAAAATGTGGTACCCTGGAGGGGCTCCTGGAATAATAGAAAAGGGCATTGGGTAAAAATGAAGGAAGTCTGAATAGACTATGGACTTTAGTTGATAATTTTCTATCAATATTCTTTCATTCATAGTGGGAAATATACCATATTAACGTAGGAGGTAATATAATTTTATCTTACTTTATGGTGGAAATAATAGAGGAAACTGGGTGTGGAATATAAGGAAAACTTCCATACCGTTTTCTCAATGTTTCCATAAATCTTTTTTTTTTTTTTTTTTTTTTTTTTTGAGGCAGTCTTGCTCTGTTCCCAGGCTGGAGTGCAGTGTCATGATCTCAGCTCACTGCAACCTCTGCCTCCTGAGTTCAAGCAGTTCTCCTGCCTCAGCCTACCAAGTAGCTGGGATTATAGGCACACACCACCACACCTGGCTAATTTTTGTATTTTTAGTAGAGATGGGGTTTCACCATGTCATCCAGGGTGGTCTGAAACTCCTGACCTTAGGTGATCTGCCCGCCTCAGCCTCCCAAACTGCTGGGATCACAGGTGTGAGTCACCACACTCGGTCAATTTTTCAGTAAATCTGAAACTTTTCTTTTCTTTTCTTTCCCTTCCCTCCCTCCCTCCCTCCCTTCATCCCTCCCTCCCTTCCTCCCTCCCTTCCTTCCTTCTTTCCTTCCTTCCTTCCTTTCTTCCTAAAGAAGTCTTACTCTGTCACCCAGGCTGGAGTGCAGTGGTGCAATCTCGTCTCACTGTAACCTCCGCCTCCTGGGTTCAAGAGACTCTTCTGCCTCAGCCTCCTGAATAGTTGAGACTATAGGCATGCACCACTGTGCCTGGCTAATTTTTGTATGTTTAGTAGAGACGGGGTTTCACCATATTGGCCAGGCTGGTCTCGAACTCCTGACCTCGTGATCCATCTGCCTCGGCCTCCTAAAGTGCTGGGATTACAGGCATGAGCAACTTTGCCTGGCTTAAATCTGAAACTTTTCTAAACATGAAATCTACTTTAAAAATACTATACATCATCATCATCATCCACTTGCTGTGGTCTAAAAATACTCACATGTATCTACCTTCTTTCCCCCAGATCGATGCCATTGTTGTTATTGCTTTTAATGTATGTTATTTTGAATGCTTTATATACTGTAGAGTGCTCCACAAAATCAGGGCACTCTTTTTCTTGTATGACTCACTGCCTTCTTAAGGTGTCATGCTGGGTGTTCTCAAGTATCTCTGGTCTTGTCAGGTTTAGTCCTCCTTCCTGTCCTGAGGCACTGGCCTGCACTCCCTCTTTCTCTACCTCTGTGTTTGCTCACACTCTTGCTGTCTGTCCTGCTGCTCTGCCTTCTGTTTCTCTTCTTATGGGATGACTATGGGAATAAAATTCAGATTTATTTTCCTAATTCTCTTCTGCAAATTTTGAACTGGGGAATATTGATGTCTTCTATTTCCAGTTTCTAACTTGACAAAATAAGGGTATTCTCCAGATTCACAAGGAATGTGTATGATCACTAAGAGAATGCATTTGGAACCCTTTAGGCAATAGAAGAGGAAGGACCAGAAATGCAGCAAAATCAATAGCTGAGTTCTTACAGAGAAAGAGAAGCAGGGAACATTATGTCTCTATCTATGATGAGAGACGTGTTTTTCTACTCTCTAGGAAATGACTTCCTGAAAATGATGGCCAGATAAATCAGAGGTCATGGTCTGTGGAATTGCTATTTTTCTCAGTTGACAATGTGTAGAGGACATGGTTTATAACTAGTACTACTTCTCATGCCATTTGCTCTGATTTTATAACAGCGAATTCAGCTCCAATTATGGACCTGATTGCAAGATAGTCTTAAATTCTCAAAAGGAGCTAGAACCCTGGATTGTATGTAAATTTTTAAAATTTATTTTTAAAACCTGAATGCCAAAAAGTGTTTGAATGAGAGCATCGTTCAGTCCAAAAACAATTGGGTACCTCCCTGGAAGGTCTAGTGAAAGGAAAACAGAAGAGAGAAAGAAGAAAGGAGAATGGAGAAAAATACCTTTTCTTTCTTTTATGTATCAAGCAGTAATGAGTTCAGAATGCAATTTTGTCCCAATGTGTTACAGTGTGTTTTGTAAAAGGCCTTCAATGCATGTTCCTTGAGTGAACAAATAAAGAGACACATTTAAAACAATTTTAAGGTCTTTTGTAGGAGTGATTAGCAAACATTTATAAAAGAAAGAAAAAAGTTATTAAGAATTCTAGGCTGAGCATGGTGGCTGATGCCTATAATCCCAGCACTTTGGGAGGCTGAGGCAGGTGGATCACCTGAGGTCAGGAGTTCGAGACCAACCTGGCCAACATGATGAGACCCCATCTCTAGAGATATACAAAAATCAGCCATGTGGTGGCGGGCACCTGTAATCCCAGCTACTCGGGCAGCTGTACTGAGAGGATTGCGTGAATCTGGGAGATGAATGTTGCAGTGAGCTGAGATCACGCCATTGCACTTCACCCTTTATGACAGAGCAAGACTCTGTCTCAAAAAAAAAAAAAAAAAAAAAAAGAATTATAATTTTTCCTATGATGTCTATCTAACAACAGAAAATCACCATATTTTCTTGCACTTTTCCCTGAAAAGCATAGTATTAATGTGGAATGAATATTTTGGAGTTAGGTAAATCTAAGTTTAAATTCTAACCCTATTACCTGCTAACTACAGGGCCTTACATGAGTGGATAACTCTCTCCTCCTCGAAGTCTGCATCTTGCAAAAGTCTCTGGCTAAAATCCACCCTCATCAGTTACCAGATACTCCCTGTTTGTTTCCCAGATAGTGCCTAACACACAGCCTTTAACAGAGAGCAAGGTTTTGTAGTCGTCTCTCTTTGTAACCACTTTGTTATTTAACAGTTTTCCAGACGCAGCAGTGCTGTAGGTGCTGCACGAGAATGAAATGCATCAGTTAAAAATATTCCAACCTAGTTTATTGACATTCTCAATTATATTAGTTATGGATGGAACGTTCCTAGGGAATAGATGGTGATAATAGTTGTGCTCAATTATGGGCTTATCATTTTAAGGTGTCCTCTGTTTTCTATGACTCATAATTAGGACTCAACATTTTTATATTTGATCATTTTATTTTTCTTATTAGAGTCCATTATTCTACTGTGAAGGTTTGAAAGAGATATGGCATACAAATTGGATTTGTGTATGCTATATACTGAGTATACATTTGAGGAATCAAAAATATGAATTCACAAATTAGGCAGGCATCCTTATTGTATCTATCATATGGATTTTCATGACACAGACTAAATAACAATCATTGCACAAAGGCCCTAGTGCAGCAGGGCAAATGGTGAAGTTACTTGCTTGATATTAATTCAGTGCTTTGCCAATAATGCGAAATTGTCCTGATGTTACATTTGAGGAAAAAGACCCATCAAGTACCAGCATTCAAACAGGCAGTGTGTTAAGGATATGTTTGTAGGTTGCCTCATCTAACAATTACAACAAACCAAGAGAGGAGTTGTCTGTCCTTCAAAGTTTAGATGAGGAATGTGAAGGTTGGAGGTGTGAAGTGCCAGTCTTATGGCCACATAGCTCCCCTGTGATAGGTCCAGGATTTAATGCAGGGTATATTTCACACCAACTGTAACATAAGTCTTCCACTTTGAGAATGATACATACTTGATTTTACTTGGAACTTGGAAAATTAGAAACAAAAGCAGCTGTGGTTGGGAATTGTGCAGATTGGGCCTGAAACTGATATCCCCAGGAAACTAATTGTGAAATGGAAGATGAAAGTTGGGTGCTGGGTGTGACAGTCTCTGGGATTATTCCGGAGCTCAGACCTATTCTGTGGCCTCATAGAATTAATACAATCCCATATGAAAGGGAGCTTTTCAGTCATCATGGGTTAATTTCAGACAAATAAATCATCTTCCATTGATCGAAAATCTGAATGTTCGATATTATAGAGCAGTTGTTATCTTTGTCACTTCAGTTCCCTTTCCATTTAAAACTGAACACCAATCCTTGTCAGGGCCTTTGTGTGTTTTTGGAGATGAACATTACAGTTTCCTGGCAAAATACTAGTCAAATGTTAGCATACATCAGTAGTCCTTGGACCAGAGTCATTAAGAGAAAAAATCCTGGTTTACTCAATCTAAGAAGACCCAGCGCACCTGACACCAAGTCTGTTCAGAGTAACCTTGAATTCAGGATGTATATGAAAATTCCAGCACCTACGGTCCTCTTTATTAATTATAAATTAGATGGCACACTGTAGTAATCATTTTGTTGAACACAGCCATAGGCAAACTTAGAAAAAGAAGTATTAAGTAAAAAAATGGTATAATAAAATGGCAGCAGAACAACTAGGATGGAGTTTGCAAACACTGACCACTCCATAACAATGAATCAGGCTGGGTGTGGTGGCTCATGCCTGTAATTCCAGAGCTTTGAGAGGCAGGGGTGGGAGGATTGCCTCAGCCAAGGAGTTTGAGACCAGCCTGGGCTATTTAGTAAGATGTTATATCTATAAGGATTGTTTAAAAATATTATCCAGGCATGGTGCTGCACACCTATAGTCCCAACTACTCAGGAGGCTGAGCGGGGAGGATCACTTGAGAACAGGAGTTCCAAGTTACTATGAGATATTATTACATCTTTGCACTCCAACCTGGGTGACAGGGCAAGACCTTGTCTCTACAAAACAATAAAAATAAATATATAAATAAATGTTATTCAGGCTGCAGCCAAGTATTTCCTGTTGCTATAATGCCATACTTTCTATTCCCCATCCCACAAAATACACATTCATTTCTAAGACTGAAAAGTTGCCTAGACGGTGTTGGTTCATAAATGGATTGCTCTTTCGGTCATAACAAAGAGCTATACATCTTCATAGTCAGGCTAAAGGGCTTAGTAATTCACCTTATATGTGTCTCCTAAAGAAATTAGGAAAATCACTGAGTTTGGTGTTTGGTGGAACCTATAATAGTGGTACAAATAACACATGGGAGACATTTACAATGCCAACAGCAGCTAGAGTTGCAAGTGCAGCATTATGGGAGAAGAGTCTGAGTAGAGTCATGTCTTTCTTGGAGCATCAGGAAGGGATTCTTCGAAGTGACATGTCCACTGGATTAGGTAGAGGCCTGAGGCATCATGTTCCTTCAACTGTCCAGGAAATCTCAATTATATCTTGAATTAGACACTGGGAAATAACATGACAATGACAGGTTGGGTAAAGACAATGAATAGGTCACCAAGAGGCTAGCCATTTATCTTCTAAGCCATGGCATTTGCAGTGGGAATATGTCAGGATCAGATTTCCGGTTTGAGATCACTAGAGAAGCAGAGTGAGAATGGACTCTAGTGGTAGTGGCTGGTGACAGAGAGACCATTTTAGTCTTTTCCATTTCACTAAGTAAAATTAGGGAGATAGTAAATCTAAAAAAAAGGTAGCCTCAGTAGAGCTGGGGAAACATGACCCCCCATCCAGGCAGAACACAATAAAGGACTAATAAAACACAGTATATATTTAGGTGCTATTTTAGATGATGTTGTAGTCTTCATGTGCTAATGGAGTTCCGTGAAGTAAGTGAGCAGAGAGGTCTGTAGTTGATAATGGTTTGGAAATTTGTGTCCTCCAAATCTCATGTTGAAATGTAATCCCCAATGCTGTGAGTGGGGCCTCATGGGAGGTGTTTGGATCATGGGGCAGGTTGCTCATGAATGGTTTAATACCATCCCCTTGGTGATGAGTGAGTGAGTTCTCTCTCTTGCAGTTCACATGAGAGCTGGTTGTTTAAAAGAGCTGGAGACTGATATGTTTTGGCTGTGTCCCCACCCAAAAGCTCACCTTGAATTATAAACCCCATAATCCTCATAATCCCCACATGTCAAGGGAGACACCAGCTGGAGGTAATTGAATCATGGGGGCGGTTCCCTCCATGCTGTTCTCGTGAATTAGTTCACATGAGATCTGTTGGTTTTATAAGGGGCTCTTCCCCCTTCACTCATTCATTCTCCTCTCTCTTGCCACCATATGAAGAAGGTCAGTGCCTGCTTCCCCTTCTGTCATGATTGTAAGTTTCCTGAACCTCCCCAGCCGTGTGGAACTGAGAGTCAATTAAACCTCTTTCTTTTATAAATTACCCAGTGTCAGGGTTTCTTTATAGCAGTGTGAGAGTGGACTAATTGCCAACACCAGCTCAGTTGTGGAGACCCTAACCCAGTGGCACTAGAGGAAGTAAAGACACAGACACAAAAATAGAGAGTGTGGAGTGGGATCGGGGGCTGAGAGCCTTCACAGCTGACAGCCCCAAAGAGAGATTTATCCACATATTTATTGACAGCAAGCCAGTGATAAGCATTGATTCTATAGATTATAGATTGACTAAAAGTATTCCTTATGGGAAACAGGGATGGGCTGAAACAAAGGGATGAGCTCTGGCTAGTTATCAGCAGCAGGAACATGTCTTTAAGGCACAGATCGCCCATGCTATTGTTTGTGGTTTAGGGATGCCTTTAAGCGGTTTTCTGCCCTGGGTGGGCCAGCTGTTCCTTGCCCTCATTCCGGTAAACCATTCAGTCTGGGCGTCATGGCCATCATGAACATGTCACAGTGCTGCAGAGATTTTGTTTATGGCCAGTTTTGGGGTCAGTTTATGGCCAGATTTGGGAGCCTGTTCCCAACACTAATAAATACAGGGACCTCCCCCTTCTCTCTCTCACTGTTGTTCTCACCATGTTATGCACCTGCTCCCCCTTTGCCTTCCACCATAATTGGAAGCTTCCTGAGGCCCTCACCAGGAGCAAATGCTGGAGCTATGATTGGAAAGCCTGCAGAACCATGAGCGAACTGAACCTCTTTTATTTATAATTTACCCAGCCTCTGGTATTTCTTCATAGCTATGCAAGAGTGGACTAATACGGTAGTCATCAAAGTAAAGGTGAGATTTGAGTTGACTATTGAAAGGGGAGGAGGGAATAACATAAATTGTGTCACAGACAAGGATTGGTTAGTAGGTCACGGAGTAGTGACAATCCTGACATGCCCATGTTTTCTGCTTCGATTTGGGACCTTAAAGTATTGAGCCCTACTCTAGCAAAAATGACTGCATCCAGGAAAAAGCTCATTCTGTCTGACATTTGGTATCTAGAGAGATTTAGCTCTATTGCTTGTTTTACCAACTTATAAGTACACTCATTTTGTTCTCACAGTATTTTCTTAGCTCTTCCATTCTGGCTACTCCTAATTCCGCCTGAATAAATGAGAAATTTAGTCACTACCAACGTCTAGCCTTAACACTGCTCTGCTCTCAGGGTTCAGTGTTTCCAGCAAACAATGCGTTAGGTACTAATCAGGTCTGATACACGCAGCATCTGTGAACTCCTTACTTGATAGTGTTTGTTTTTAATAAATATGGTGTCACAGGTCATGGGTGGGGATATTTTAATAAGTGACACTAGAATGGAGTACTTACTGACTGCTAGGCACAGTCTGCCTTCTATATGTGATCTGCTTTTTCGTTTCAGGAACCCAATGAGGAGGGTGTTTGAATTGCCATTTTTATATATGTAAATAGAGGCTCGGAGAGTTAAAGTAACTTGTCCAAAGTATTCACCTAGGACTGTGCTGATTAAGAATCTTAGCACTAACCTAATTTTTATCTGGAATGTTGGATACAGTTGAAGGTTTATAGTTGAGGATACGAAGGACTAAAGATTGGAGTCTTATCCAAGGTCATTAATACCGGTTAGGTCATGCATCCTTCCTTACCTGCTTTGCATAAAAAATAAAATAAAATTTAAAAGTGACACTAAAACAATGTTTGTCTATAAGATCTCCCCAGATGTGATGACTCTGATGCTTACTGGGGAACCAAGAGGAAATGTCACATATGCATTGGATGTGTGAGTCTGGAACTCGGGGGAGAAGTAGGGGCTGGAGTTAAAAAAAACATAGAGCCTTTGTATTAGTTGGTTCTCACATTGCTAATAAAGACATACCTGAGGCTGGGTAATTTATAAACAATGTTAATGTCTATAAGATGGTTTCCAAAAGGATGAGTCTGGGGATTTATTAAAGCAATTAAGAAGCTTTTGCAATAGCAGTAACAGGAGGTGGGTGTACATCAGTGAGAAAGAAAGACAGGGATGACTGAGAGAAGAAAACATAAAAAAGAAACACAGATACAAGATAGAGACAATTGAATTAGGCTTGAATTACTCGAGGGATGGGCAAGAGAAGGTAGCAAGGCTGAGATTTTTGCCTCTAAATCCACAAAGTTCATGCACTCTGAATGAGATTTGGAGCATTTTAAAACCTTTTATTTTAAGTTTTCTGTTGAACATTTTTATCCTCCAAATCATTTTCTTCCAATGTGCTAAGATTATAGCCTTTAGCTAATGGTTTTCTCTCTCAGTTATGCTCCTACCATTTATAAGCATTAATTTTGCTGAACTGATATAGTAAAAATGTTCAAAATAACATTTGTCAGAGCATTTTACTCTGACTACTCAAGAATAACCTATAATCTTTTCTTTTTATACTACATACACACACACACACACACACACTCATATACACACTTACACCTGTTTCTCCAGGCTTTACATTTTTACCTAAAATTGTATAAATTTTTCCGTAGTCAAGATGTATAATTTAACCTTCCCTTCCCCAAGGTATGACATGTAGCCATTTATTTCAATAAGAAACTCCAAGAGCAATAGTATTCAGAAAACACCAAGATTTTTGCTAAATAAAGGTGATGCATCCATTAGCAAAAGTTGTTGCTTTTAAAGTGATGGTTTATATTTAAAATCCAGTTTAAATAGGATGTACTGATGACTTGCACATGAGTAGGAGAATAAATAAGTCAAAGTTAACTCAGAGGGGCTTTGTATATTTGTTGTTAGTTTGCTTTTCCTGGGCATATGGGTAAATCATCTCCCCAGATGCGATGACTCTGATGCTTACTGGGCAACCAAGAGGAAATGTCACATATGCATTGGATGTGTGAGTCTGGAACTCGGGGGAGAAATAGGGGCTGGAGTTAAAAAAAAACATAGAGACTTTGTATTAGTTGGTTCTCACATTGCTAATAAAGACATACCTGAGGCTGGGTAATTTATAAGGGAAAGAGGTTTAATTGACTCAAAGTTCTGCATTGCTGGGAGGCCTCAGGAAATTTACAATCATGGCCGAAGGCACCCTTTACAGGGTGACAGGAGAGAGAATGAGTGCTGAGCGAAGGGGGAAGCCCCTTATAAAATCAATAGCTCTCAGAACTCACTAGCGATCATGAGACCAGCCTGGGGGAAACTGCCCCCATGATTCAATTATCTCCACCTGGTCCTGCCGTTGACACATGGGGATTATTACAGTTCAAGGTGAGATTTCAGTGGGGACACAGAGCCAAACCATATTATCCTTGTTGTGGAAATGTTATTTAAACCCAGAGACTGGATAAGCTCACCAAAGGCATATGTGCACATGGAGTAAAACAAGGGAAGAATGACTGAACTTTGAGGCACCTCATCTTTTTTTTTTTTTTTGAGACGGAGTCTCGCTTTGTCTCCCGGGCTGGAGTGCAGTGGCCGGATCTCAGCTCACTGCAAGCTCCGCCTTCCGGGTTTACGCCATTCTCCTGCCTCAGCCTCCCGAGTAGCTGGGACTAAAAGTCGGGAAAAGGGAGATTTAACAATGTTGCCAATGAAAGAGCAGAGAAAGAAGCCACAGGCAGGGAGAGAAATCAGAAAATGAGGACATCCTAATGGCCAAGGAGGGAAAATATTTCAAGAATGGAGTGATCAATCATGACAAGTGCCACTGAGAGGTCAGGTAAAATGAGAACTGAGAATTGCCTATTGGACACTTAAGGAGAATGACATTGAGCTTTTGAAATAAAAGCCTGCCTGGAATGGGTACAAAAGACAGAAGGGAGGGAAGTGAGCCAGTGAGTACAAACAAGTCTGGCCTTTCACTGGATCAGGAGGGAAAATAGCGTATTCTGCTACAGATGAAGCAAAGTGGGTTGACTTGGTGGTAGAAGGCTAAGGAAGTTCTCTCAGCAAGTTGACTAGGTGAGAATGAGGGGTGTGTGTGTAAGTAGCGCCGGAGATATGGGGAGAAAAATAAAAGGTATGAGAAAGTCACCCTTGATAATAAGACAGTAAATTAAGCAGCAAAATTGGGGCTGTCAGTACCAAGAACTCACTTGAGGGCTGTGATTATAAATTTATAGTAAGACCGGTCAGCAGAGTCATTCGTTTTTATCTGCATCATGATACATGTAAGGAGGTGACAGAGATCTGCTGAAACCCAGCTTGGGATTTTGACAATGGAAGGACAGAAGTGTGGGGATGTTCAACTGGATTTATGTAAGGTATTATAATGATGGGAAATGAAATCTAAATCAGCTAAGAAAGAAAATGAGAGCCCAGGGAAGGTTGTGGACAATGGCACCGTAATGTATTGTAATCAATGGATTGGAGATCTCAAGAGGTCAAGAAACAACTAAAGTGACAGTGCATATACTAGGGTAAGAAATCTTGAAAGTTACAAGGTAGTAAAGTGTCTGAAATTGTTATTTTTGGATGTGGCGTAATAATAGATAATGATGAGTTCTGAAGTATGATTAATTAAGGTAAAATATAGGACATGAACATTGGAGAGTGGTTAGTTAACAAACTGAGAAACCATTTTCATGGTTGAACCCTCTACATGCTTACTGATATCACCAACGATTATGGCAATAGCCTTAAGTTAAAATCAATGCCAGATGCCAGTATCATCAGGTGATGGTGGTGGGGAGGCTGTCAGAAGACTGTAAATGATGGAAAACAGAAGCATTCATTGATAGTGAAGTTTTACATTTTAGGGAACAAAAAAGAAAAGCAGGAAAGTAGCTTGGAAGTAACAATTCGGAGTATTAATTGTCCCTATATGAACTCCAAGACTTGTGGTATGTGGAAAATTAAAGGAACAGAGAACAAAATTCATCCTTTAATAGGGTTTCAGAGAAAAGTTCTTAGGTGCCAATTGATTTTCTCTTCAAGAAGGGAAGGGCATATTCAGAGTATTCAGAGATGAGATTTTGATGCTGGTATGCCTTGAGAGCCAGAGGGTTTGGGGAGTATAGAAGATGTAGGAGCTTGAGTCCCACTAAGGGATCTTCAAAATAGTGTATGCTTATGGGACCTGATGAATACAGTTCATCTGGAACACTTGGGCTCCCTGCTGGGATTGATAAAACACAGGGTCTAATGGGATTGAGCCTATTGGTCTCAGTTGTGGTGGTGCAAGGGGCAGTGGGGGATGGTATGTTCTGTTATAATCCCATTAGTCCATTTCAAAAGGTAAAGCAGAGTTGGAGAATGAGGATAGTTAGTGATCACTTGGACATGTGGAGCTCTGTACGTAATGTGGGGGCTACAGCATGTAGAGTCCAGTAGGCTTACATTTGACCTCCCTGTGAGCAGTGTTGAAGGCTGGGGAGGACCAGCCTTGATAACTTGTCAGAGTCAGGACTGAGATTCTGAACAGTAATCAGCTAAGAGGTATTGCTCTCCTATCGTAAGAGATGCCTTCTTTGGCAAGACTGTTCAACTATGACCCATTACTGAAGGTAGACAGAATCACTTGGGAGAATCCAGGACATGGTACTGTTTTGACACAGTCCAAGCTGGATGATGTAAGTAAGAGAGAAAGTTCTACCAAAAGCCTTGCAACATCAGATCTTCAGCTCTGCCTGTGTCTGTCGGATCTTCAGCCAGTCAGCACACAGAAGCCAAGCTGAAGAGATGTGGCGTCCCCACAGGGAAAGAGAAACAAGCATTAGGTAAGAACTAATTTCACAGCAGTCATGAGGGCAGCTATGCTAAGCCATCTCATATCAGGTTATAGATCCTGAATTTCTATATATTCCCTTAGCCCAGAATCCTGCTTTGCTTTTATGAACTTACCACAAACAATGATGCTCCTGTTCTAGAGTCTAGGGGAGTGATTCCAAAATCTGACTGCAGAGTAGAATCACCTGGAATGTCCCAAATAAAAATCCAGATTCTATCCCTGAATAATTAAGTCAGAATCTCTGGGGTCCTGGCTTCAGTGTTTTTCAAAAGTTTCCTAGGTTATTCTTATGTAGTGCCATGGTTAAGAGCTGTATTCTAGGGCTCAGATTCTGTCCAACTCCTTTGGTTTGACAAATAGATTTGCTGCTGCTAGAGGACTAACACTTAACTCCTCTCTGTGACTTTGCATTTTGTTTCAACGATTCATAGTCCTCAGACAGACTATCACATGCATACACGCATACACAAAACTGTCCTGCTGTGGTACAAAATGTGTGCCTTACTGAGTCTCAATCCAGGGACAACTGCAGCAAGCAAAGTTTCCAGAGGCCTGGGTGTCCGTAACACACAGGCATCCCATCCTTGCAGACAGTTCACACATGGATGTGTGATCCAGTGGCAGGTCTTAGGAAGGTTTCCAAAGCCAGGAGCCTGACTGAGATAGAGTCTTGAGGTCGTCTTAGGTGTGGACTAGATCTCCCTTCCAGGTACACACCAGAGGCAGGCAGCTTCCTTGTTTCTTCCTCTGCTCTGGCTGCTGTTTCATTCTAAGCCTCTGCAGACACATTCTTCATAGCTGAGAAAACTCACAGATGGAATGACTATTATTGGTGCTTGTCAATCCAGAAATAAACCACAATTTGCTCGGCATTTCAATCTTTACCACTGATGTGTTAGTTTCATTTAATTAGTTCTGTGCTGGATGAGGTCATTAAATTTGTGTCCTAATGGAAACCTATTACTCAGCTCTGCATGGTGAGGGGTGTGTAGGATTGATTTGCATTCTCTCTGGACAGAAGGTGAATTCTCTCACTACATTTGTGATGGGCAGCAGGTCTTCCAGCAAAAAGTCATTTGAGATAACACTAATTGAAGGGACACCTGTCTTTTGAGAATTCTTTTTAAAATTTCGTAGCAGATTGGCTGTATGCCCTGAGAAAAGGGTAAAAAGTGTGCTACTTACAAAATGCAATTTTGGAGAAAAGATGTAGTATGATAGCCAAAACTGTTACATGAATATCAGTGAGTATTTTTTAAGCTCTTCCTCTTAGAACCAAATTTGAACAGATTCTTCCCACACTTTCTTCTACAGTTCACAAAATGGAAAGTGGAAAGTAGAAATGAAACCACACCTGTTTCCCTCCTGGAGTGAGCCCTCATTGAATCTCTGGAGTAGTGCCTGTAAGAGTGCTATTATTTTACAAGGGTACTGTTATCATTCTCCTTTTTCAGAGGAGAAAACTGAGGCTTCACACTGTGAAACCTGAGGCTTCAAGTAACTGAATATTTTGCTCAAGTCATTGCTTATATCAAATGGAACAGATGGACTCCAAACCCAGTGCGGTTGGTCTGAAACTTTCCTCTTTCCTTTTACACTGCATCAAAAACAGTTTTTCTTACCCTGATACAATCTATGCCCCTTAATTCTCAAAACCCTCCCTTCATCACATCCCTCCATTCTGAAATACTCACCTTCCCTTACAAGACACCGCTATTTGGAAATGACAAAATATTTTAAAATCTATCCTCTTTCTTATATATTTTTATCAAGATTTCTTCTCTGAATTCTGGCCGTATTATGAAAACAGCAGGTCCGAGTGTCATTGGGCCAATGTAAAATTGTGTTGCTGTATCGAGTCATGGACCTGATGATCTGGAAAGCTGAGTGACTTTAGTTACGTTTTGTTTTCTTTCCTGTCTAGGACATCATGCAAAGCTAGACTACAAGAACCAGGGAATGATTTCAGTGTTTCCTTTGGGGAATGGGGTAATGGGGGATAGATGGTAAGTCTATAATCAAGACCATCTCTAAGGAAGAGGATTGATGCCATTTCCATGAGTGACACTATTATTTTCCATGTAAATGGTGCCCCAAAGAGTACCATGGGCAGTCTTGTTGCAGATCTATTTCATCTTCCTTTCCCTTGTCCTCACCTCCCTGCTATTTATTGTTTCCCTTCACTGCCAAATTCTCTGAGACACTGTCTGTATTCACCATGACTCCTTTGCAATGCACTTTTACTGCAATCCTTTTAAAAAGTCTGTCTTCCTCCTACACTTTTCTAATACTACTTTCTCTGAGAAATTCAATGTATAAATCTACAAGCTCAGGAATCCCTTCTTAATTTTTCTCTGAGACTAGTCACTATTTTATCCACTCTTTCTAGAAGTTCTTCATTTTTTGGTTTAACTTCAGCCTCTAATAGGAGGTGGTTGTCTAAGGGCCTTGAGGAGCCTGAGCTTGCCTGGTGATAGTTAATTCTTATTAGTGACTCTCTCTCTCTCTCCAGTTCAGCATGTGCTTTCTTTTCTTTTCCCATAAGTGAAAACAGCCATAATGTTCTGCTGTTGGATGTTCCCTGGAAAAGCCTTTGGAGAGCTTCTCTTCTTCTAAGATTTCAGCTAATGCACTATGTGAAATACAGCTTATCTGTATCTCCAGCCTCCAGCTCTCTCAAGCTCTGGCCTTCCATTGGTCACTCATGACTCACTGATCATCTCCATCTAGAAAGCCCTCTGGTAACCCAGAGTCAGCAGAGATGAAGACAAGCTCTTTATCTCTCTAAATAGTTTCTATTTTTGACCCTTTATTTGTAGTCTACTGACTTCATCATCTATACACTAGATAATAGATTGAACCAGATGTAAACTATGTCTAGTAGGTTTGTGCAGTGGTTCTCAAACTTCAGTGGGATCAAGACCACTGTCATGATAGCACACATTGCTAGGTCCCCTTGAGAAGTTTCTACTTCCAGAGGTCTGGGATGAATCCTGACAATTTCATTTCTAACAAGGTCCCAGGTAATGCTGATGCTGCTGGTCCACAGACCACACTTTGAAAGACACAGATTTCCTGCACAGGTCTGGAGCCAGATTGAGTTAAGCTTAAATCCTGACTAAGCCATGTGCTTCATATTTGAATCTTGGCAAACCTACATGATGTCTCTCTGATTCCTCTTCTGTAAAATGGGGATAATTAAAGTATCTACCTCATAGATTTTTTGTAAAAACGACATGAGTATATAAGCAAAGTGCTTCCAACAGTTTTTGGCAGACCCTCAAAAACTGTTAGCTATAATTGCATAGCTTTTACTCTCTCTGCTTTCCTTTTCCTCACTCCACTCCCAACGACCAATCAGCTCTCATGTCCTAACAGTCTGCACTCTGGAATACAGCCACCTGCTTTTCATTATCGCTGTGAATGGGATTAGTGTGTAATCACATTGTCATTCCCTTCACTCTACTCATGGTCATTTAACTGATTGGAACTGTCACTTTTTCTCTATCCCTGCCTCCCTAGACCTCATCTTGTTGTCAGGTTCTACCTTAATCACTTTAAAGCAATCATTACAAATAGGTCCCTTCCTTGCTCAGAAAGTGAATGTTGAGTATATTAATAGGGTATTTGGGACCTTCCTTGTACTGAGGGCACCTGGGCTGTCTATGCATTTCCTCTCATAGCATTTATGATGTGGAATCTATGTTTTTGTAAATGCACCTCTTTGCTTTACTGCTTCTGTAATTTTTTACATTGTATTCATTTCTTTTGATTTATACTCCCCTTCACTATTACAAGGCAGAATCTAATTCATTCTTCAAGGCCTGGTCAACTTTCCTTTGCGCATTCAAAGGTATAGTGAAATGGTTTCATTCCTCATGAAAATGCTGACTGATTGATGGTAGCTGCTTGGAGAGATGACAAGAATTCTGGGGCCACATCTACCTGGGTTCAATCACAAATAATATCATGGTCAGTGAGCAGTATCTGCTGTGGACACAGGTTAAATGCATGGATGCATCCATATCAAGTATTGTCTCTTCTGCCATGGAGTACATTTTATACCGTGGATGCCCAATGCATTTTGGAAATCTCACAACTCAGTAGGCATACTCTGAATTGTCAATGTGAGTTTAATTTTGATTTTGATAGCTAATGTTCCCTTCTTCATTCCAAGATGAGGACGAGACCTTATCTCAGAGAATGATATTGCCAGCCAGAAAATCGTAACAGGCAATGAAAACAAGCCTTTACCACCTTAGTTTGAGAAAGTAGTGTTTGGATCAGGGAAAATATATTGGTTTGTATTGGTGGTTACAGGCTTAGGGGTGAGTTCCTGGGTTTTGAAGCATAGAGAACCAGAAGAAAGAATAAGGGGATATTCTCCCACAAGCATCAAGAAAATCAGAGGGTTCTTGAGAATAGCTATTTCTAGAGGACTTCCAACATGGAGAACTCCTGATTTTACATGTGCAAGGTAGAGAAGTGATACTTAAATTCCTGCTTTACCACCTATGACCTATGTAATTGGGCAGCTAATTAACTTTTTTTAAGCTTCAACATTATTATCTTAAAAACAGAAATCATGATTCTACTTATCAGGGCGTTTGCAAAAATTAAAGGAAAACATATATAAAATACTTTGTATAATACCTGGCTCAATAATTGGTTGCTGTTCTTATGAATGTCGTATGGAATAACAAGAAAATCCCCTTAAACATGTTAAAACTCTTTGCTTCTTATCACATATTCCTATATTCACCATTAGTTATACATACATAATGTCATGAAATGTCTAAAAAATACTACAACTACTAACTAATTAACTCTAATTGATTGGAATTGTATAAGCAATACTGCTGGTTTACTGTTTTCCCGCGCCAACTAGCACGAGTTGATGCTGTGAAGATAGAGTTTTGGTGCTGATGTCATATTTAATGCATTAAATTTAAAAGAGAAACAGCGTGATTGTTATTTAGAAATTCATACCTTTCTAAGGAAATTTATTCTCTAAGATTACCACAGTTTATACCTTAGATATGTTGGCTTATCTTGTTCTTGTCCTGATGATGTTATTAAATACCTTGAAACACATGGGTTCATAAATATTGTAATTTATTCGTTCAACAAATATTTTTGGATGTTTCAGGGGGCCAAGGTTCTATTCTAGATATTAGAGACATAACTGTGTACAAAACATATAAACCTACTCTTCTACTGGAGATTATCTTCTGGAGATGGAATTTAGACACTCAGCAAGTGAGCAAACAAAACCACTTTGCAATTTTAGATGTTGACATTTCCTCTAAAGAAAATAAGATGAGGGAGTAGACATACCAAGGTAGGGTATGGGTAATCATTTTTGGATTGTGGTGAGAGCTTTGGCCACATTTGAATTGATACCTGCATGATGATAAAGGATGAAGCAGGAAAAAAAGGTGAATTCTGAGTCCTTTAAGCAGCAAGAAAAGCAAGTGATTCAACTGGCATGAGGACAAAAGAAGGACTGATTGGTAGCTACCAGGAGTTTGGAAAGCAGTGTTAAAAATCAGTGCTGGAGGGGCTAGCGGCACTGACCCTGGGAGGCTGCTGGAAGTCACCTAGGGAGTTTGGAATTGCTTGGGTGCAAGAGAAGCCAGTGAAACATTATAAAGATGGTAGCAAGAAAAATAAATTTCATTTTCCAAATGTACATTAACACCAAATGCTTGTAGATCTCACCTTATAAAGAATTTGGTGGCTATTTATGTAGATGAAGTGGATACTCACCTATGATTTGTTTTCTGGATTCAAATTTTCTCCCATTGAAAAAGCACAGGATTTACTCATTTCTATTTTCTTGTTCCTGAATTTGAAAACCTTTGAGTTGGTTTTTAATATATTCCGTAACATATTCATGTCATCCTGTTCTCTGACAATAATTTTCAGTGTGACCCTGATCAGCTACATTATTTATTTCTTTCTCTTTCCCAAAGCTATCTCATGTCCTCTTTGTATTTCTGTCTTTTATGGACCTAAGGAGATATTAACATAGAAATTTTGATAAATTGCCTCGGCTGTCCTTGGATTACTTGACTTTCCTTTAGAAGGCTTGCTATGGCCTTAAAACTGTGGGCCTGTTTAAGGTTATTAATTAGTTGCAGTTCTTGGGGAGAGCAGCATGAGCCTCTGCATGTATTGTCTGGTTGAATATTCTAACAATTTAACAATTCTCTTTTTGTCTCTTGTCCCCCACCCTTTCAGGTTGGGGTTGTCTTTTAACTTCACTCACAGACTTGGCAATTCCCTTCCATTTCAAACAGATGTTTCCAACTCTTGTGTTATTTCTCTTATTTTATTATATTTGTTGTATCTACATATTTTTTCAAGAGTTGTACGTTACTCTTGACTGTTCTAAATTGGCATGCCTTTATGTTGACCTCCTGATCTTCACCTGTATACATTATTTGTCCCAAGGCTTTGATTGGCTGCTTAGTCACATTGAGTACATTCACTGAAGCTCTAAAGACTCTTCTGCAGAGTCGACAACTGTGTCAGTTCTGCATATGTAGTGCCAGAAAAGTATAAGGGTGATGTTTTATTCATACTTTGTGCTTTCCTTCACAATGACTTGTTAATTTATTTTTAATTTTTCTTAGTTACATTATTTTTATATGATTCAAGATTTTGAAAACATTTTTAAAATTTTTTAAATGGATATGATTGAATTTAAATATAAACCACAGAATTTTAATGTGCCATTTGAAATTGCATTAATTAAAGAAAATGTTTCAAAAATATTTTGAATGAGCTTTTGAAGTCTCTAACACACAGTATATATAACATCCATTTTAAAAATTTTTCTTAATGTGTTGATAATGTGTGGTTTCTGTTACGAAAATACTGTTTTTCATGTAAATTCCTGGGGCGAACTTTGAAAGAATAATAGTGATTAAGGAAATCATTTAAATAAGAATTAATCCAAAAGTAGAAGAAAATCAGTTAATAAAAAACCTAGGCAGAGAAAAAAATGCCACACGTTGTTTTTATCTTCTTTGAAAGAACATTGATGATATTCTTTCATTTCCCCATGCCCAGAAAGAACAAAGCTTGTAGGCAAGGACTATGAGTCAGAGGATCTTGAAACTCTGCTCATTCTTCCCAAGTATCATTCACCTACAAATACATAACTTTATTCTATGCTTCTGTTTGGAAGAGGGAAGCTTTAAAATTATTGCAAACTTTCTTGCAATGGATCCAGTTGTGCCTGCCTGGTTTTCCACCTCCTACGATGATAATGATTTCAGAGAGGATTTAAGAGGATAAAGAATACATTTCTCAGAAATGTCACTTTTATTTTAAATTTTAAAAAATGATTTCTAGATGTGTAATTAATATAAAATAACCCTTCAAGAATCATAAAAAGAGAAGATCAACAAATTGTCTGCAAATGAATGTGAAAAAATTGTAGCTTAGCAGAATATGGTAGCAGAATGTCTACAAAATGTTCTTCCCATGCTCATAGAAACTTCACTGAAAATTCAAGAGTGGATGGAAGATTGAATGAACTATTCTGAATTCTCATATTAAAAGAAGAATTAGTTGTCATATCTAGAATGATTATTGGCCTTTATTGTTGCTTCTCTTCTTAAAATTTTCATAGTAAGTACTTTATTTCTGAATAAAAATGAATGAAAATTGCTGTAATCTATTGTGTTTGGTTATTTTCTGAACAATAATATGATGAGAAGTTACAAAAAGAGACCAACTCAAAATTTAAGAAACATTTCATTCATACCATTTATTTAGAAACACTTTCTAATTAATTGGACACTTTATTTTAAAGCCCTTCGCACTATTAGGGAACTGTAACCAAGTCTAAACCAGTAATTAGTAAAAATGTTAATAACTAAAATTTTAAATTATTTCTCAAGTGGGTTCATTTTGTTGTTCCTATGTTTTTGCAAGCTGTAGTGGTGTTTCATAGGGTTATTTCAACTTCCCCTTAAAATTATGCTGCAATTTCCATTTATTACCTCACTTGACCAGACAAGACAGAATAAACCTCTTGCCCAAAGCACCCAACTAGAAGGGGTGGAAGCTGCCCAAATCCAAACTTCATGCCTTCCACTTAGACTAGCCTCTGCTTCCTCTCTCTGAATGCAGTTTTCTTGGACTGCCAGACTTTTCCTTTTGTAGAATATTTTCTCTGGCTCCATCTAGAGTGTCATATGTAGTTTCCTATGTGGTGAAATATAAAATAATTCAAAAAATAAGAGGAAAGTTTTAAAGCTCCAATACAGCTTTGAATCCAATAACCTATCAATGGATAGAAAGTTTTCTATGATTTAAAAAATACACTTGTGTATCTATTCCTTAAATTATTGATGTTGTCAGTGACAGACTGGATTAAGAAAATGTGGCATATATACACCATGGAATACTATGCAGCCATAAAAAAGGATGAGTTTGTGTCCTTTGTAGGGACATGGATACAGCTGGAAACCATCATTCTTAGCAAACTATCACAAGAACAGAAAACCAAACACCGCATGTTCTCACTCATGATCTGAACAATGAGATCACTTGGACTCGGGAAGGGGAACATCACACACCAGGGCCTATCATGGGGAGGGGGGAGGGGGGAGGGATGGCATTGGGAGTTATACCTGATGTAAATGACGAGTTGATGGGTGCTGACGAGTTGACGGGTGCAGCACAGCAACATGGCACAAGTATACATATGTAACAAACCTGCACATTATGCACATGTACCCTAGAACTTAAAGTATAATAATAATAAAAAATAAATTTAAAAAAAATTATTGATGTTGTTTAGTGTAGGTAATGCAGATGCTCAATCTACCATCTTGAATTGAAAGCAGCTTATTTATTGCTTACCAGAAATCTTTCCTGAGTTGTCATGAGCATAGAGTTAGGAAATTTTGTAAATGTTTACCTTGGACAGTATCTCCATAGGCTGAAATTGCAGCACGTGGACAGTAACGATATGATCTTTATTTTAGTTCTTTGATATTGGAATATGAATTTTCTAGAAGGTTTAAGGCACTGACATCACCTAAAAAATTAGACTCCATTTGTTAATAAGAGTCTAACTTATCTCAGAGCAAAAGGCCAGTGAAGGATCCTCAGGGCTGGATTAATGTGATTTTCAGCACAGAGTGACGGTGGCAATTATGGTTTCCAAAGCCTGGGAGCTGTGTGTTTTCAGATGGTGAAGAGGGAATTGTTTGGGATTCCCAATTCCAAATAATTTCCCTATTGTTTGGAGCCAGTAGAAATACTGACTCTTGTCAGTATATTTCTTTACCAAGCTCTTGATGTATGTTCACTTTAAATAACTAACTTTAAAAAACTTAAAGATATAATTGGAATAAGTTTGTTATATATGAAGAAAAAAGAATTCTAAGAGTTAGAATATAAAATGTGCAGAATGTAACTGTGCTTTTCCTTGAAGTTTAGGAGCAAAACCTAAACATAACCCATTCTTCCAATGATATTATGAGTCACGTATATCCTGGCAAAGAAAATGATCACTTACTATGTGATATTATTAATGCTTTAATATGCAAATATTCTGCAAATATCAGTAACTAAAGGAAGGAGATACAATGGTCCTTCAAAAGTTGAACATACTCATACATACTGTGCATAGGACACAATTTTAACTAAGATTATGACCTATTTAATGACAACATAAGTTCATTTTATTCATCAAGAATTCACTTTCCAAAATACATATCATGGCTAAATATTATTCGAACATAATGGGTATCCACGAGTAATTGGCCTGAATTCCTGTATAAATCTATTAACACAAAGTAGCAAAGTAAACAATAACTACACTACAAATACCTGTTCAAGAATGGCTACATTCTTTTAAAATATTCATATATTTTGCATTTAGTTTAAATGAAATCTCATTCTACAAAATTTGAATAAACTGACTCTATAATGTACTTCTTATTCTCAATTAGAAATATAGTTCATGAAAAGTGATTTTCAAAAACTGAAAGAAAAGGGATTTTTGTGTTTTCATAAGTTATTATATAACTGGCTGACATCTTTATAAATCCCTTTCTTCAGAAAGATGTAAAGGAACTCAACAGACCAGGTTAACCTGATTCTTCTTTGCATTGTCACAAAGAAATGAAACACAGAATTAAATAAAATAATGCAACCAATGTTTTAAATTTTTGCAGTAAAGAGGTCAAAAGAGCTCATCTTTCAATAGAAATAAACACTATAGTTTTATTCTAACTGCATAGATAACAATATATAACTTGTACAACATAATTTTATGAGTTAGTTTGATGGACACGTGTAATTCTTCTTATGTGGTATTGTGTGGGACCATTCAGGATTAAAAAAATGACATACTGCTCTATATATCTGCAATGCTTACCACGTAATACACACTCAAAATACTTTTTAATTGAACTTCATGTGTATATAGCACAGAAAATTTATCAAACCTTAAAATGTGGCCATTAAAGAAGATAGTACATTTCCTTCCTTAGCATTAGGTTAAACTTTAAGCTGTTTTAATTTCCTGAAGTGTCTTATAAACTTTTAAAATGTGATTTGTTTTTAATAAAATATTTTTCTCCCTCATTATTGAAGACAATGTTACCATACAATTGAGATGGTTTAAACTTCAGAAGCTCCATAGAAGATGTTTGTTTTTTACTTTCTTTCATGTCAAGCTACTTCTTTCAAATTGGTCATTACTAGACATTTTCATCGCAATAAGACTTATCATTTTTGTGTCTTTTTGAAGCCTTTAACCGAGAAAGGCCTTTAAATACATTTTGGATCATAAAATAAATGGAAAAATCTTTCATCTTAAATAATCATTAGTTTAGCAAATATTTCTATTTATGGTTTTTGCTGGAACAGAACTTGCTGATATGATTACAAGTGTAAGATAAGGCCAACCAGCTCAGATAATTCTCTTCCAGAGTAGGACTTCTAAGTTGGAAAATAATAAAGATTATACAGTGGTTTAAAACCATGCTTATTTTACTTACAGATAATTCAGGCATTGACATATGTATTATGTCAGTTACAAATGATCATTAAGAATCTCTGCTTGGGGAATAGATAATAATAATCTCATCTTTCTCACTAAGGGAGTATGGTAAAATTCCAGATTTAGTAGTAGCTAATATAACCTCCTTTTCATGGCTCTATTCATGCCTCATTCCTTTCCTATCATCCTCCATCTAGGTCACTAGCCCTTGCTGGAGGGTACTGCATCCTATTGTTCCATGCTGGTCTGCTTACCTCATGGCCTTAATATTGCTATGATCTCGCAGGAAGCTCTCAGTATTCTTTCTAAAGTTGCTCAAATAATGTTTAAGTGTACAATGTTTATGCTTTAGCTGGATTCCAGCCACAGTAAGTAACAAGATCAACATTTTTTTTCTTCACCAGAATTCCAGGAAGTGGCATAGTATCCCTCTGAGGGAAGCAGTTAGAAAAATTGATTGGTCTACCCTCCTCAGCCTCTGGAGAGCTTTGGAGGAGTCAATAAGATGATAGACACTTGGTGTTATGAAATGTGATTTCTTGCCATAATACTTCTCATCTTCAGTAAATTCAAATATCATCACACACTACACATCTTTGAAGCCAAAGAAGGAGGAGTTGGAATTCCCTCACCACACGTATGTAAGCAGAGATGACTAGGACAAAAATTGATGATGGTTTCGGGGATGGACCAAAACTTGCCCATCTTTTGAGATGACCATTTACACTAAAATTATCTAAACCTTCAAGAAAATTAACAGTTACAAGTGATGGACTACACATATTTTTAAATCATTCTTGGTTTCTTTCATTTGATTGCATGACACTATAAAATCCACAAGCTGAGACCAGGAGAAAGTGCAGATGCGCTTCTGACTTCTTGAAGACCTAGACATCTTGCCGAGGAATTCTTTGCTTCTGTAGTGAGTGGTGCTGAATGGAATGTTAGGGCTCCTCTAGCTATAGGGGAAGGTTATTTTGGGATTATTAGTGATACCTGGGAGCTGATTCCTGATTACTCTCTCAGTCTTTCTTCCATTTCCTCTCTTCTGTTGAAAATGTTCTCTGGCAAGATGATTTGTGTCAATAAGAATAATTGGCTTTCTTCATCGAGGTTCATGCACATAGAATTGATAAAAGCTGAGTGAGTGGGCAGGCTTTTGCTGGTTTGTTTAACAATGATTTGAGAACTGAAACTAGCGCCGTCTGAAATAATAAACAGGTTTCTCAGTGACTGGAAGAGAATTATGTTTTGTTCTTTGCTCTGATTCTCTTCTCTTTTGACAATCCTACATCCTTGATGGTTTTCATGGCTCTGTATTCCATACATGGCCTGGCAATTTGGCTAAGGGTCTCATAGCTAAAAAGTATCAGAAGCCCTGACCGCCTCCTCATGGAGCACTCTTATTTCCTCTTTGCCTTGACAACTTCTGTATTTGCTTTAGATCTGAACTGAAAGTTGCTTCCAGGCTTATCGCCCAGGTGAGTTAGGTGTCTGCTTCGGTTTCCTCACACAGTATTCTATGTGCTTCTTTTATGATATTGCACAGCACACGTTATTGCAGTGATTTCTTTAACATTTGCTTCCTCATGGGACTGTGAGTTATGTGGATACAGGAGTCATAGCTACTTTGCTTATTGCTGATCTGACAGAACCTAGCTAAATGCCCAGTAGAGAAGGTCTCATAAATAGTCATTTCACAGGAAGAAATGAATGGATTTATTTTTGGAGATGTCATTACCAAATAAAGCCTTCTAGGCAGCAGTGCCCATGCTGGCCATTTGACTCAAACTGTGCTAAGGGAAATATCCCCTGGCCTTGGAAGATGAGTGTCATTTTGATTCCAGCTCTCCAGGTTTTTCATCAATGTCAGCACCTGCTGAAAAGAACCATCAAACTGGCACTACCGCTGACTTGTTTGCAATCCTTTTTTAAAGTTTACCTAAAAAAGAACCATAAAAAAACCCATCAGATTCTTTTTCCGAAATCCACATAGACAATAAAGGCATTTATTTAAATAATGTTTTGACTTCACATAACATCAATAAACACTCCATGAAGATTAAACTGACTGAAAACCTTTTATACTTGTCAACTGATTTCTGTTGGCTGAGTTGATTTTCTTTATAAAGAATTAAAAAAGTAAAGTTGTTTTGCATTAATGTATTTAGGGATGGATAAATGATTTTGCTTAAATCACATTTTCCTGACAATGAACACAGAGTGAAAGATTATTAAAGCTGATTTCTCCTGAAGTTGTTTGCATACCTCAAACAAATATGTGAGGCTGTCTCCATCAGTGAATGCCATGTGTTGATGTGATTGATGAATTATAATTAACCTTGGCAACATGTTTTACAGCTTTACTGGATCAATCAAAATTAGTTATTCTGAAAGACAGTAAAATCGCTTCTATCCTCAGCTTACTGCAATAAGTAATGGCCTTTCTCTGGAAGAGTTTTTAAAATATAGTGAACAAATACTTGGCTATTGAATCTACTTGTTAAAATATATGCGAGACCAATGGGATTGGAATAACTTAATTTGAACGAGAGAAGTCTTCGGGCTGATTTAGTGGCTGTTCTATCAGGAGTTTCCAGTGGGCAGGGGGATCAGTTCTGATTAACAGTTGAGGCAGGTACCTAATTAAAACAGGGAGTATGAAAGTAAGGGAAGTGGGGTAGTAGGAGTCAGACATCTAAGAACCTCTGTTCCCCCTATCCAATCAAAGAGAAAAGCTGAAAAAAATCTTTATTTTCTAAATGTATATTTAATGAAGGTGGAACCATGTATAACACTAACATTATAGAATGATATTAAATAGGGCACAAGATATAGATCACTTAAACAGGTGGGTTCCCTTAGGCTCAGCATAGCAAGTGACAATTTTTTTTTTTTTTTTTTTTTTTTTGGTGTGCTGCCAACTGGCAGAGCCTTTTGACAAATGTGATGGACCTTGGAAAAATGACAAATGTCTTGGCCTTGGAAAACCCCCTTTTGGACGACTTTGTCCTAAATGTTTATTCATTGTACCCTACAAGAATCACTGTCAATTATCAAAAGATGACTTTCCTTTTATGGCTCGTGCAAAGCTTAAATAAATACTTTAGAGCATGACCAAAGATGACCAAACACACTCTACAGAAAGTTTCAGTCACCTGACCATAGCCCTTATGTTTTTGATGGTCGTTGCAGGCATTTGGAGGTATCACTTTGAACACTCTCCTTGACCTTTTCTCAGCAAGGTCTATCATCTCCATTTGGACTACACAAAATAACTTAACTTCTCTACTCACTCATCCTACGTATCCTCTGCTCCCAGTAAGGCTCTCAGTAAGGCAATTACTTATCTCTGCATTAGCAAGCAGCTCTCTAATTGCACCTTTGCATGAAGCATGGGCAATTAACTAAAGGGAAGTTGAAGCTTTAATAACCCTCCAATGACAATCCATCCTGTGCTGTGCCAGCATGGCCACCCAGAGCAGACCCATGCCTGCTTTCTGCAGGGGGAGGTGGAATGTTTGGTCCCAGAAATATTAAAAATTACTGGTGGTGTCTCATAATCGTAGCCTGATTAAATAGATCTTATTTTTTGTTCTAACTTACGTGCAAAATGGCCCTTGTATAGAAATTTTCTGAGATAGTGAACTATGGAAATAATCCTGGGATTATATTGGTATTTTTCTGGACTGGAAGACTTGGAGTGACATGCTACAATTTTTACCAAGTTTTGAATAGATCATATGGCTTATTTTCTTTTAAATACTTGCATTGTCATAGTGTAGGTTCTTGAGCTAATTTCCGTCTGGGATGAGGTGTGGTCTTCCGATGTCCAGTCATGGGTCCAGATGGTGATTGTAAGAAAGATAGCATGATTGCTGAATGGCATGCAGAAGGAAACAGAATTTATCCCTAGTAAAGAGATGGATAGGAACTTACTAGCAAAACAGGATATCCTGTTGTGATTAAGAGAGGAGGTATTACTATTCAGCAAAGACCTGGGGTACTAGGTAAGATGTATTGAGCCAGAGGAAACAACGGAAGAAGAAATCTATTGCACAGTTAAGCTGCCACGGTTGGTGAGGATGGAGAGGAATGTAGCGATGGGGTGAAACTAACTCCAGGGACTCTTGTTAATAAGACTGAATATAATTCAACATGCAGCTTGCAGGAGGAGTACAGGGACACTCGAGTGGCTCCTGGAATTGAGTCCTGAAAGTGAATCTGAATTCCATTTTACACCAAGAAAGTCTAGATGGAGCCAGAGGTGCTTTCCTTGGTATGGCCAGATATGAGACTCAAGGGAGGGCAGAGGAAGATGGAGAGAGTGTGCCCTGGCAGCTATCATCTCATATTCTTTGGACATTGTGTTTCCCTCACCCCATGTCAGTTTTTTTTGTTTGTTTGTTTGTTTGTTTTTGTTTTTGTTTTGAGACGGAGTCTCGCTCTGTCATCCAGGCTGGAGTCCAGTGGCGTGATCTTGGCTCACTGCAGCCTCCGACTCCTGTGTTCAAGTGATTCTCCTGCCTCAGCCTCCCAAGTAAATGGGACTACAGGCACGCACCACCATGCCTGGCTAATTTTTTGTGTTTTTAGTAGAGACGGGGTTTCACTATGTTGGCCAGGATGGTCTCGATCTCTGACTTGTGATCTGCCTGCCTCGGCCTCCCAAAGTGCTGGGATTACAGGCGTGAACCACCGTGCCTGCCCCCACCCTGTATCAGTTTTTAATTCATTTTTACATTATTCGTTGAGTGTATTCATACAGAAAGGATTGGCAGTGGACATGGCTATTTGTTGGATTTCTTCTGTATTTTATATGTAGCCTTTTGATAACAAGCAAGGTGGACATCCTTTGTTTTATTTCATCTAACGCTAATACTACATATTCCAAGCCTGTGCTTGTATGGCTGTGGGTCTCAAACTCATGTATCTACCGAAGTCAAGCAGAAATGTAAATCAGGAGCAGGGTAATGAGGGCTGTGGCCAGCTGAAGGTTGCATGCCCAGTCTAATGAAACTCATCTAGAGGAGGTTACTCTAGCCATTTCTTCTAGAAGTGGACACATACTACGCAGACAACTAGATTGTTTTAAAGAAACATTTTAATTTTGAAAACATTACAATTATTTATTTATTATTATTATTATTTTGTAATCTGGAGGGTTTAGCTGACCTGTGGGCCACCAATTCACCTGCACTGATGTAATTGGGAGCCCGTGAGAGTTGTGGATCTGTGTTTTGAAAAGTCGCTTCATTTATGCTAAAGTAGAACCATCAGTAGTAGGTCACCTGGAAGCCAGGACCCTGCATAGGACTCAGGGCAGCAGGACTGAAAGTTGTGTAACACAACAGTTAAAAGGAGGGCTCAGGGCCAGACTGCCTGTGGTTGAATTCCAGTCCAGCTGCTTATCAGTCATGTGACTAGCCAAGTTGACTTATGCTTCTAACCTTGGTTTCCTCATGTAAAAAGTGGAGTAAATATAAGTATGTGTTTCCTAAGGTTGTTGTGATGATTAAATGACTTAATGCAAATTAGTGGCAAAGGTATGCGCCCTTACTGTTAGGAACGAGGGAGCAAGGTGGGACATGGTGGTACCCTGAGTCGCAGTCTGTGAGGCAGCTGTGTCCGTGCCTGTGGGATGCTTTTCCACTAGCACTTCCACAAAATTTTTAATTTCAAGGGTAGGATGAGGGATCTGAGATTTTAAAACACCTCCCAGGTGACTTCTGAAAGAAACACTTGCAGAGTAGAGACAGCTTGGTCACTGGAGTCCGATCCTGGCCCTGGTGTTTACTAACAGTGTTGCCTTGAGCTGAAGACTTCCAATGTATTCATCCCAATCTCTTTGGTTTCCAAGTGTTCACTAACGTGACCTGCTCTGTGAGACTGACCATCTGGCAGAGCTCATGGCACTTAACACAGACTCCACAACATGAGTTCTCCTATCTTCTCAGTCTTAATCTTGTGCAAGTCTCCCCACCAAGACTTGGGAAACACTCCTAAGGAAACAAAGAGGAAGAAAGTGAGATCCCAGGGGTGAAGATTGGGTCCTTTGTGTGCTTAGTTCTGAAGTAGAATCAAATCACTTAGGGAGTTGGTTGTGTGTTGGCCTCTGGTGAATTTGTTTTACAATGCCATGTACATCTATGGCTTCTCATATTTTTTTGCCTAAATATAATTGAGCAGCTTGAATTCAGGCTCCATTTTTAAAGAAAACTAGTGATCATATTCACATATGATGCTTCTGGCAGTACACAGAGTCAAGTTTTCATTGGAAAATAGCTATTAAAACTCAGCAATGTAAGTTTTCCTATGCAACCTTGATTTATTATTTTGTCAAAGGTAGTTCAACCTATATATAGCCAGTTAGGAGCAAAGGTGTAGGGTAAGAAATCTCTAGCTCGGTTCCTATAGTATCCAACATTCTACAAAAAAACATGCACACACTTAGCAACAGGTTTTCAATAATGAAGGTGCCATACAACCCATGACATTTATACTAAATATACTGATTTTCTCCTGCTGTGTATCTGGAAGGAGCCTGGTGTCCAGCCTCAGACTGGGTCATGGAAGTTGCCTGTTGTGTCTCTGGGTCCTGCCATTTATCACAGGGCATCATTTCTGCATCTCTAGTCCCAATTCACAAAATTGAAGATCTCTCAGGCCAGAGCCTATTGTTGTTTTATCTTTGAATTTTTGACAACCCAGCACATGCCACATTTCATGGAGGTGCTCAGGAAAGGTTTCTTGAATGAGTGTGTAAATGAAGCTTTGATAATGATTTGACATTTCAGCAGCTTCTGGTTTGCTCATAGTTTGCTGAGGAGGAAAATGAAAAGACAGAAAGGTAGAGAGAGCATTGAGAGCATTGCAATTTCCAGGATATACTTTTGTAATGAATTGTTCCAACACAGAATGCAAGCTCAGAACTTTGAATTAACTCGCACCCATTGTGTACCACCTGATGATAGTGACAAATGAACCCACTTCAGAGCGGGAGCCAATATCTGCGTATCAGGGAGCTGCAGAGATGACAATGAAAAGGTACATGGCAGGTGATGAATGGTCAGATGCCAATGCCAACAAGCCCCTTGCTCCCGAGATGGATAGTTTAATTGTTCCCACTTTGATTTCATACTGCAGACGCCATAAACAACTTAGTTTAATCAACCAGAAACATGGGCTGTCATAGATTTAAATTCATAGCAGTTATGTTTCTCTATCAAAAGCTATAGAGATGCTTGTTACACACAGATATAAGAACAGGAATGAAAAGCACTGATGTCATCCCCATGGTTTAAACTGGACTATCTGTCTATTTTTCCTACAGGGTGAGGAGTTTATTAACAAGAAACAGTGTTTATCAGACTAGGCATTCAGATAAACCCATTTTCTATTTAATTTATTCATTTGGAAAGGTCAACTTTTCCACCAAAACAATTTCCGTTTCTTTAATGATTTCTTTAATAACTTTCTGTAGTTTTATTTGTCTCTTCTCTCATTTAAAAAAGAAATCTGTTTTCAATATGCCAATTTAATTTTAGCACACCTAATACACATGGCATTGAAAAACAGGTTCCTTGAGTGTCTTTTTTTCTTTTTAAAATCATTCTCGTCACTTCACCTTAGGATGTTTTGTAAGCGCCTCATATGTGTTTCCTGTGAGCCTCACACAGTACTGGATCTTTTTCTTTCCATTTACATCCGGGAAGTTATTGTCTCCCGTTCCTATAGTGTATGCATTTTTCTTTCCTAATTGGCACTTGCTAGTAGACAGAAAAACATATTATGTCTAAAATCCACTTGGCTTTAAATTAATATTTTAGCTGAATCTGAATAATCCCCCATGAGGCCATATTTATCTTGGAAAACAGATTGTGGTTAAACTCCTGTTTCTAACTTTTCTTTGTTTGGCTGATGCCATCTTTCTGTTCAGAAAAGGAGTTAGGGAAGTTGTCGCTTTCCACTAGGCCTTGAATAGCAAATGTTTAGCCCCCAGCAAAAAACATAACTGCCTTGTGAGATGTTTCAGGCTTTCATTCACGCTGTAGAGGCTGATTTTGGAGGAAGACAGCAGCTTATATTCCCACAGTTACTAAATAGCACCTGGGTCAGGGGTTGGAGACTCGGGTTACCAAGTTCTTATAAGACAACATGGCTCTTCTGACTTCAACAGACAGAGGAATCTGGGCATTTTCATTCCTGAATCAATCCCACTTCTTGTTCATATGGTCTGTTTACTAAGCATTGCACCAGCCATTAACCAAACTTATGAAAGGAAAGTGCAGCTAATTTTTCAAAATAATTTTAAGTCTCCTTTTTTTAAAATAACCAGTTCCCCCAGGATGTAATGGTCTAATGAATAAACTGATGAATGTTATAATCCATTAGACAGCATTATCGTGAGATGGAAGGGATAGATATTTTTTAATAGAAATGTCCAGAGCAGTTTATGAGTACTTTCTTGTCGCATGAAAGTACAGTTCCTGGCTCAGAACACTTGCCAAGGCTGGTGGCCAGAGGGAAGAAAAGAGGGAAACTTCAACAGTGGAAGCCACTGGCTGCTTTCTTCTCAAGAGCATGCTTTCTGTTCAAAGCATTTAGTATGTTTGCCTCCAAATTCTGAACTCCTGTGACTTCCTGCGAAATCACTCACCTTCTTTTTATTTAGCTTTCCAACCACAAGTCAGAGCTGCCCTACCTTTAATATAGAGCTTCTTTATTCCTTCAAATTCCCAGGTTCATTTACATGGAAGGGGCATACTGCTCTTGTTGGAAGAATATTAAGAGTATCCTTGAGGTTCCCAAGAATTGTACAAATGTCAACTTTTGATTCTTTGGTGATAGACATTCTGATTTTCAATATCAGGTGACTATGCAGAGTAGAGGGTGTCTGTTATGTATTGATTCTATAAACAGAAGAACTAAATCCACCTGTGTGTTCAGTTTTTTTATACCTTTATGTCCTTTATATTACCCATGGAGGTGAGGAGCACAGGTAGGAAGGGTAAGAGTCTAAGAAATTGTGCTAAAAACTCATAAGCTTTTGATTTCAAAATGATTTGGCAAAGGAATTTTATCCCGAGGGTCCTGAGTTTGGGGTAAGTTTAAGGACAATAGTGAAAAAATAGCAACTATAGATTATTAGTTACATTTAACATTTCATGATGAGATGGTGGTTGTGTGTGTTGACACATATGTGTATGTGTCTATGTGTTTGTGTGTGGATGTATGTAGGTGTGAGTGTTTAAGGTGGGAGTCTTTTGACTCCAGCTTTTATCATCGAACACAAAGGGCAGAGGAAAATTCACATAGATAATTCCAAGTTTGAACATTTGTATCTTGATCTTTATATCTCATATTCCTAATATGGGTAACAATGTGCAGACAATTTAATTCTTTCATCCTCAGATATAAGCATTTATTATTTATTTATTCGGTTTGTTTATTTATTTATTTATTTATTTATTTTGAGATGGAGTCTCGCTCTGTCACCCAGGCTGGAGTGCAGTGGCGTGATCTTGGCTCACTGCAACCTCTTGCTTCCCGGGTTCAAGCGATTCTTCTGCCTCAGCCTTCCAAGTAGCTTGGAGTACAGGTGTGAGCCACCATGCCCGGCTCATTTTTGTATATTTAGTAGAGATGGGGTTTCACCATATTGGCCAGGCTGTTCTCGAATTCCTGACATTGTGATCCACCCGCGTTGGCCTTCCAAAGTGCTGGGATTACAGGCGTGAGCCACCGTGCCCAGCCAGATATAACCATTTCTTATAGGAAGACACAATCTTTGTTGAAGAATATTTGGAAAGAGCTGCGTTAAGGAAATCCTGATCTGGGACCCAGGGTCTGGCACCTAGGGAGCAGGCGAGAAGAGTTAATTAAAGTACTGTTATAGCAAAAGAATTGGGCAGTAGGAACTGCAATGTCACTGAGAAGAGGGAGGAGGATGATAGCTGGCTGATATAGTTTGATATGTGTCCCCACCAAATCTCATGTTGAATTGTAATCCCCAGTGTTGGAGGTGGGGCCTGGTGAGGAGCGTTTGGGTCATGGGGCAGGTCCCTCATGGCTTGGTTCTGTCCCAGTGATACTAAGTTCTCACAGGATCTGGATATTTAAAAGTGTGGCCCCTGCCCCACAATAGTTCTTGTGCCTGTTTTCACCTGTGATGTGCCTGCTTCCCTGTTCATTTTCTGCCATGGGTAAAAGCTCCATGAGGCCTCCCCAGAAGCTGGACTGATGCCAGCACCATGCTTCCTGTGTAGCCTGCGGAACTGTCAGCCAATTAAACCTCTTTTCTTTGTAAATTACCCAGTCTCAGATATTTCTTAATAGCAATGCAAGAATGGTCTAACACACAGGCTAAGCATGAATAAACAGGGAGGGTCAAAGTAGAGGAGGTCTTTGGTAGGAGTGTGAGTCAGGGAGTGGGGTGAGGGTGGGCAGCATCTTGGAAGAGAGTAGATAATGCTTCTCTGAGATTTCTAAAATGTCTTTAGTTTTTATTGTTCATAATCTTTCTTATAAGAGAATTATTTTTGGTAGACTCAAATTCAAGCTGTGTTCTGCTTTCAGGCTGACACAGATTGAAAACTGAAGCTGGCGAAGGAGTGGCCACAGCTGGAGGGACCACTGGGATTCTGGTTTCTTGAGACTTAAGGCCCAACCTATATGATGACCATTGGTCCAACATAGATTGGGACCAAATTCTCAAGAAACCAGAAGACATGGTCCCCCCCTCAGGTTGCTCATAGCTTGCCATCCAGTGGTCCCTTGTTGATCATGATTATCAGGAGTAAATTCTGTGTCAACAAAGTTGACCTGGCTATATTTAATTCACCCCAAATCAAGGTCAGTACTCAAGTCATTTTAGTAAATTTCTGTGGATGCAATACTATAGATATGTGATTATAAGGGGAGCCCCCATGGGGTCCCATTTATTCCTTTAGGATTGCCAGGAAAATTGAAAGGCAGATCTTTTTTTGATGAATCTGAATTTCTCTTACTATCTTAATTGTGGAGCCCAATTCCATTCAAATAAATTATCTATAGATCTACTGAATCGGGAAAATAGTTTTACTGTTTATTGAGAGGCAGTTGTATGCTACCCTTTTCATTTACATTAATTTATTTAATATTCAAAACTCTCCTGAGTGGCTATTATCGTTCTTATTTTATTACTGAAGAAACTGAGGATTAGAGAGGTTAAGTAATTTACTCAGTATTATTCTATTAGTAAGTGGGAAGGGCTCAAGGCTTAGGGGTGTGTATGGAAAAGACATTGTTTTTCCTGGACTGTAGAGGGCTGGAAGTGCTTTAACTGAGGCTCAGGCAGTAGGAGCCGGGCGGCAAGGAGGAGGCAGCCTGAACATGGGCCAGGATGCCGTGCCATGTGGGATGTGTTCATTCAGTCAACAAATATTTATTGAGTGCCTACCACATGCCAGGCACTGCTCCAAGTAGGGTGGATAAAAAAGTGAACAAAAGAAATCCTCCAGAGCTCACGATCTAGTGGAATGATGCTGTCACAAAGGCAGTGACACTGACTCAATGGTTTGCAGCAGCACCCAGACCATCTATTGTTGAGGGGTTTGACATTCCTTCTGATGACTGGCACATCGGAGCATGCTGACTTATCTGCCTACACACTGTGTTGTGAAACACAGGATTGTGAGATGGCTCGTGAGTAATTTGTCACATTCCTACTATCAGAACTGGTCAGCCTAGAAATCCACATTTGGTCACTTTAGCATTAATGGACATGCTGTAATGACTGCTGGACCTGGGTACCTCTTCCCACCTTGGACAATGATTTGTACGCACCTGTATCTTTAGAACAAGTGCTGCCACTCCATCCTTGATGGCATTGATGGTATCTTTCCAGGAGCAATATTCTTTTCTAATTCTATGCTGGTCCCTGTACTTCTTAGCTTTTCTGTGGTATAAGGTGCCAGGGAGGGTGGGACATTGGCTTTTTCTCCAACTCTTTGCTTCGGTTTCTAAACCTTGTCTTTGGCTTCTTCATTTTCTGATTCCACCTTTCACTCCATCAGCTCTAGAGACAAAGGTAACAGGACAAAGAAGCAGGGAAACAGATGAGTAGTACCTGTCTCTCCATCCCCCATTTTTCCCCCTCCTCAAGCAAAATCCCTTCACTCCTTCTTCAGCTGCAATGAGACATCAGAAAGGACCAACAACTAACTAGTTATCTTGTGATCCATTTAGGAAAAGAGCACAGTAATTGCACCATGGGTAGAATACTCATCATATAAACAAGAATTTAAGTTCCAATATCTGCGATAGACTTATTAAAGAAAGAAATAATAGTAGACTAGATCGAAGTTTATCCTTAAAATAACTTGTCTCTTGCTCTCTTGCATTCAAATTTGTTTTCTTGAGATGGGATAAAAGATTTAATTTACTGAGAATTTGTTATGTATGAAAACAATATTCATTTCCTCCAGCCTTTCAATTGTTTTAATCACGAAGCTTTGTATGATATATACCTTTATAGATATATTTTCAGGTTTTCTACATATGTGGGAATGCCAACTGAAAACCATTTTTGCATCAATATAACATTTTAACAAGCGTTCTTAAAATAACGATTCACCAGTTAATGTATACATATACATTTGCAAAATGGAAAGTTAATTTAGTAATTGCAGAAGAAATAATGGCTTTAATCACCACTGCTCCACTTGGTGTCTGCCTCTCAGCATTGTTAGGACAGCAAGCATCAGGCAATTCCCCATGGCCCTGTTTTCTGAGAAGCTTCTATTTATGCCTTCCTAATTTTGACTATATTTTGACATTTTCAAGTAAGTGTATGGCATCTGTTGAATAAATGATCACTCAAAATGGATTTGTCTCAATTATCACCTAGGCTTTAATCTCCCTAACTACAAACTCACCCTTCCTCACTGTTGCTGGCAGTGACACCTGCATTCCTGCTGCACTGTCATCCTTGGGAAGGGCTTTGGAGTTGCAGTCAGCATCCTTAAGAGAAGACTACTTAGATGTAGTATGCTTTGGCTGTTCTCCTAAGTGGTTAGTGGTCAGCCTGAGGCCTCACTGTTAGAATTGCTTTGTCTAATTATGATTTTTGCTGTCAAACTTATGTTAAAATTTCAGCAGTTACAGTTTATATGTTCAGTGCTCTCATTGCATTCTAAACATGAAGTTTTCACATTTTATATGTTTTAGTAATCATGAATGACTTTCTAGTATTCTCCACATTATATATTTGATATCTATTTATACTGAGAATTAATACTGAAACAATGAACTAATGTCATTTTCTTTAAGACAACACATTATATTCAGTTGGTTCTCTGAACTCTAACTAATGCTGAAAAGCGTATTCATTTTGATATGGATTCCATGATTGCACAGTTACTTGTATATGTTTTATAAGCTTCAAATCTTGGTGGATAAACTAGAATTAGCAGTGCTCAATGACTTCAAATAATTTTAAAGATTATATACACACACACAAACACACACACACATACATTATTTTTCTTTTGAACTGAAATAACACCTGGTTTCAATTGTTGTACATGTTTTCTCAGCTAGTTCTATTGCAGTTGAACTAGAATATATATAAAGAGAATATGTGGATCCTAGAGGTAATACATTATTTCAGCAAGATTGTAGAGTACAAGATTAACAACATGCACACATACACCAGTCACATTTCTATATACTGAAAACAGGGATACAAAAATTAAAAATGCAATAGTATTTACAATTACTCCAGAGAAAAAAATGATTAGATGTAAACTTTAAAAAACATACACTCTACATACTGAAAATTTAAAAATGCTGACAAAAGAAATAATAAACCATAAATAATTGGAGAGACATACGGTGTTCATGAACTGGAAGTCTCACCTAGTAAAGATGGTAATTCTCCTGAAATTAATAGTCATTCCTATAAAAATCTTAGCAAGATCTTTTGTAGATAAGCTGATTGTAAAATGTGCATGACAGATCCTAGAATAGTTAAGACAATGCTGAGAAATTATAAAGTGGGAGGAATTACTTTGCTGAATATTAAGCTTATTATAGAACTACAGTAATTAAGACAATTTGGCAGAGAGAGAGACACAAATCAATTGGACAGAATAGAAATTCTTTAAATAGATTCACACCGATTTGCCCACAGGATTTTTGACAAAGGCACAAAAGCAATTCAATGCATGAAGGATACAATTTCAACAAATGGTCCTGGAGCAGTCATATATTCATAAGCACAAACAAACAAACAAACAAACAAAAAAAGCCAACTGAAACTCAACATAAACCTCACACCTTATATAAAAATCAACTCAAAATGAATTATTGACTGGAAACATAGAACTGTATAACTTTTAGGAAAGAAATACAAGAGAAAATTTCTGGGATCTAGGATTCACCAAAGTGTTCTTAAACTTGACACCAGACACAGTACATAAAGGGAAATGTTGATGAAGTCTACTTTATCAAAATTAAAAATGCTTATCTGAGAATGAGCTTGTTAAAGAATGAAAAGACAAAGTAAAGACTGGGGGACAATATTTACAAACCACATATCGGATGAAGAAGAAGTATTTAGAATATATAACACAATCTCAAAACTCAACAGTTAAAACGATCCCATTAAAAATGTGGACCAAACACACTGAGAGACATTTCCTCTAAGTAAATACAGAGAGAGCAAGTAAGCACATGAAAAGATGTTGAACATTATTATCATTAGGGGAATGCAAATAAAAAACACAATTTGATATCAATATATAGCTATCAGAATGGCTAAAGCTAAAAAAAAAAGGAAAAGGAAGTAGTGACAACACCAAATTCTGACGGGCATGCAGAGAAACTGAATCTCTGAAACACAGCTGGTGGAAATATATTTGGTATGACCACTCTGGAAAACAGTTTGCCAATTTCTTAAAAAAAAAAAAAAAACCTATGCATGCAAATATCATATGACACAGCCCTTTGCACTCTTGCATATTAACCCCTGAAAAACAAAAAAAAATTCACATAGAAACCTCTACTTAAATGTTCATAGCAGCTATAGTCAGACTAGCCAAAAATTAAAAACAACCTAGTTGTTCTCTGGTTGTTCTTTGACAGGTGATAATTAAACATAGTGTGGCACATGTATATTGTAGCATACTACTCAGAAATACAAAATAATGAACTATTGATACATTCAACAACTTAAATAAACCTAGATGGAATGATGCTAAATTTATCAAGCCAATTTCAAAAGGTCACATACTTCATGGCACCATTTATGTAACATTCTTGAAATGACCAACATACAAAAATGGAAAACAAGATGTAGTTTCCAGGGTTTAGGCAAGAGTTCAGAGTGGGAGGGAAGTGAGGAAGCTTATAAGAGGGATACAAGAGGGATCCTTATGGTGAAGGAATATTCTGCACCTTGAGGGTATCAATGTCAACTTCTTTGTTGTGACACTGCATTACAGTTGTGTAAGATATTATCTTTGGGAGAACTTCGTAGAGCTACATGGGATCAGTCTGTTATTTCTTGTGGCTGCATGTGAATCTGCAATTATCTCAAAATAAAAAGTTGAATTCAGACAAAAGAAGCAATACATGGAGGAGGCTTTTGGCCCCCATGGGAGTGCTCTCTTGATTCCCCTATTAGAGAGGGAACTGTCTTTATAGGTACAAGATGGGCTCCTCAGCCTCCATCCCAGATGGTCTACATTTAGTTCAATTTTTTGTTAAGTCAAGAAGATCTGTATTTAGATGGCAATGTAAACACTTGGCAGACACTGCAAAAATGACCTCAGTACATCCAATATTTGTCAGAAAGCTTACTTGGTATCAGCATTGTTCAGAAAAAAATACTTGAAGACCACAATTCTAAAAACTTATCTCTAGAGCAAGCCTAGAGAGGAGAAAACTGGCTGCCTAAGTTCAATTATTATTGAGCCATCATGAAATTGTGTTTACAGAATCACACTTTGGTGATCCTAGAAGAAATATCTTCCTTTAGTCAAAGAATAAGATTTCTTTGAGGCATTAAATTTCCTATGGGGATTGTGAATTATATGACCAATTTTTCTCCTTCTCTTAGGCTACTGAAATTCTAGAGCTAATTTGATCTACTCTGTAGCAATGTGGGGGTCATTATATATCATTGTTCATGCATGACCAACTATTTTTCCTCACTTCTGCATCTTACCTTTAATTAATGTATCTTGTTTAAGTTTCTGAATCTTTAGAAGCTGCCTTAAATCTCTATGTGAATCAATAAGGAATAAAGATAAATTTATTTTGATGTACCTGCTTCAGCCTCTTATTATCTCATAATTGCATAAGACTGTCCTGGAAGCATATTGAAAAATTAAAACACAAAAAACCGTCTATTTCTGGATTTTTTCTATGTTTCCTTCAACTTTTTCTTTAGCAAACATATTTTTGCAAATTTTTTTTTCTGTATCTTGACTTCCTCTCTCATTAACTCTCTGATGAATGGGCCAGTTTGAATTTGCTACCCTGGTTTTTGGCCTTTGACATCCTCCCAGCAAATGCCCTGCTTGTCCTCCCACCAGGGATGAGAAGTGTCCCATCCCATGCTCTCCCTCAGCTCTAAGAGATTCACTCAAAAAGGCAAAGAGCAAGTAGGCCCTGGACATGTATTCTAACTTAATTTTAGCCTCAGTCTTCTCTGATGGAAACCATCCTTTAAACATTTCACTCCCCACTAAACTCAATTCATATCACAAATCCTCTTCAAAATAATAGATTTATTTAACCTTAAGTAAAATTAACCTTGGATTGATCCAAGATGAATAAAGCATTTTAGTTATAAACGGAAAGCACGTAGTCTGCCATTTCTAGACCCATTTCTAAGATGCCTAGGACGCATTAGATAATTTATATGAAGTGATGTTATGTAACTAATAAACACATACTATATTGATGAAGTGTGTGTGTGTGTGCTTGAAAGTTTGGGAGTTACACATAAGTCATTTGCCACCTCCATATTGTGCTATAAGACTTCTTCAGTCATCCTCAAGGAAATGATTGATCCCTCTGGCTTGTTACATCTAAAGACAATGCACTTTTAATACTACTTTAAAATCTGCATCAGTGTTATATGCCTGCTTGGCCCTAGGCTCCAGCTTCACCACGTGATTTTCTCTCTAAATGAAATGTACTCACTTCCTTGGGTTCTTCTGTGATTTTTCCTGTCTACTGACATTTCTTTATTTCTCACTCCTGGAATATCTGAATTCATCATGCATATTTTCTGATGTTTCATGTACTTGAGGAATGTAAATATTTGAGATCTGCAGCTACAGACAAATCAATAGCCTTGTGGTTCTATTCGTTCCCTTCTAGCTTTTTATTCTGATTTTTGACAGTTTCTGAATATGGTAAGTTATAGCCCTGCGTTACTAAGAAACAATAAAATATAAATATATCAATTCCTAATGAATTTAGGTAACTTGTGAAATAAATCAGGGAGGCTAGAAAATTTAAACGATAAAAATTAAGGATGAGATTCTTGTGCTACTTGCTGACTAATGTAAAACAAAAGTTCAACCTGTTTATGACTAATGTTAAATCTTCAACTTTAAATTGTACACGACCTTGGTCTGTTTTGTTTCACTGTGATTATGACTAATCCCTCCCAAATTTATGACAGTTGATCTAATGCAACGTTGACTGTCAACAGTTGAATTCCTAAAACAAAAATAAATATGACTCGTTTCATTTAAGATGTAGATGGGATTCCATGGAAAAGGACAAAGATGGATGATTGTGCTGTAATAGAATTGGTTGGTTGCCAGCGATAAGCTTCAATTTAAGAGTGGCAGGTGCATTGTAGTGGAATGAACAATGAGCCTAGTGTCAAAATCTCGAACAGTATGACCTCAGTGGAGCCTGTTTTTGTTATCAAGGGTACATTTTTAATAGACGAGCCCCTCTGGGGTCTTGAGTAAAGTGAAGAGTCATAAACACATTCACGATTAGAATCTGAGGGACTCTCTCTATCATGTCGTCTTCTGTACCCCGGGAGCTGGGTATACCTAGTTCCCAAAATGGACACTCCAAAAATATCTTATAGGAAAAATAAAGAAATTCTTTCTCCCTGTGAAACCTTTCAGCCCTCTCCAATTATTGTCAAATACAGTGATTTTACTCAGGAGGATTCAGTCTGCTATTTTAACCTCCGGCTTCAATGCTAAGTATTCTAGCTTCATATTTCTACTATGTACATTTTCTCAACATCATCTACCAGTCCATAGGGTACCTTGGTATTCATTTTTTTCTTAATTTATTCACTAATTCAACAAATACTTATTGAATTGCTTATGTGGCAGGAGCAGTGCTAAGTTCTTTGAACCCAAAAGTGAAAAGGGACAAAATAAAAAACAAAACAAAACAAAAATCCTATTTTAGGGAGCTTTAAAAATTACATGGATACATGTATAATTACTGCTATAGTAAATGCTATGAAGAAGAGATCCTGGTGCAATCTGTGCATGTAATGGTAGCTTTTACTGATCATGGAGGTGCGACCAGGCTTTCCTGAGGAAATAATTGTTTACCGGTATCTAAAGGATGAGCATGAGTAACTTGGTAAAAGGTTGGGCATGAGCATTCCAGGTGAAGAAGATGACACGTGAGGCAGTCGTGTGTTTGAGAGAGGTGTGGTAAATGTGAAGTCAATGTGGCTGCAGCTCAGAGAGGAAGAGAAAGGCTGGAGAAGTAGTGGTGCTACTAACCTTAAAACTCATCCCAAAGGCAATGAGAAACCATCAACGTTTATTAGGCAGGGTTGAGAGTGGGTGAGGTGATATGATCTGTTTTGTATCTGACAAGACCATCCTTCCTTGCATGCGGAGACTGGTTGCCTTCATGGATGCAGTTGGACAAGGCAGCCAGTGGAGTGGCTGAGAGAAGGGATATTCACAGCTAGGATGATGGTGGTGGTGGAGGAAAGCAGGTGACACGAGTTGTTATTGGAGGATAAATTTGCTTAATTGTTATTTTAATTTATTTTTATTGATAAATAATATTTGTACATGTTTATGGGGAATATATAATATTTTGACCATGCATATAAATTGTAGTGATCAAATCAGCGTATTCAGGAAATTCATCACCTCAAAAGTTTATCACTTCTTTGTGTTGGGAACATTTCAACTGTTTTCTTCTAGCTATTTTGAAATATACAATAATTGTTGTTAACTATAGTCATCATACTGTTCTGTCTAACATCAGAACTTATTCCTTCTATATGAGTGTATGTATTTTTTATTTTAGATTCGGGGGATACATACATATATTGGTTTGTTATATGGGTATATTTGGTGATGCTGGGGTTTGGACTTCTAGTGAACCCATCTTCTAAACAGTGAACATAGTACCCAGTGGGTAGTTTTTCAACCCTCTACTCCCTCCCTCCTTTCCTCCCCTCTTTTGGAGTCCCCAGTGTCTATTGTTTTCATCTTTATGTCCATGTGTACCCATTGTTTAGCTCCCATTTATACATGAGAAAATGTGGTATTTGATTTTCTGTTGGTGCATAAATTCACATAGGACACTGGCCTCCAGCTGTACCCATGTTGCTGCAAATGACATGACTTTATTCTTCTTTATGGCTGCATAATATTCCATGGTCTATATGTACCACATTTTCTTTATCCATTCCACTGTTGATGGATACTTAGGTTGATTCTTTAACTTTGCTATTGTGAATAGTGCTACAATAAACATAAAAATGCAGGTGTCTCTTTGATAAAACTTTTTTTTTTTCCATTGGGTAGATACTCAGTAGTAGGATTGCTGGGTCAAATGGTAGTTCTATTCTTAGTTCTTTGGATATTGAATTTGAGAATACATTTAGCAGGACTTGGAGAGTGGAAGTCTAGGAAGCGATGGTGAAGATCAGGGCAGATGACTGCCAGTATTGCTTAGAATATGTAAATTAACCATTGGAGAGGAGGGCAACATGTATAACATTATAGGAGCTTTTGACTGGTTTCTCTGCTTAGTAGGGAAGAAAATTCAGAATGAACAAGTGTAGTTCCCCGATTCTGCTAAACTTTTCTGACACTTCAGTTTGCTGATGTATTTTATGCATATGAAATGATACAGGTGAAAACTCTTTGAGATGCATTGGAATGTATAAATATAGGTTATTACAACATATACATAATTGTATTACATTTTATATATTAAGTATACATATGTATATAAGGCATATGTGCTATTGCATGTATTTATTGTGTATATTGTACTCCTTTTTTCCTTCAAGAAGTTAATAGAATGACAATAGTATTTTGTATTAAGAAAAAATCTGGATCATGTATAGTGGCTCCCTCCTGTAATCCCAGCACTTTGGGAGGCCAAGACAGGCGAATTGCTTGAGCTCAGGAGTTTGAGATGAACCTGGGCAACATGGCAAAACCTCATCTCTACAAAAACTGCAAAAAATTAGCTGGGTCTGGTTGTGTGTTCCTGTAGTCCCAGCTACTGGAGAGGCTGAGGTGAGAGGGTCACCTGAGTCCAGGAGGTGGAGGCCTCAGTGAGCCATGGTCTTGCCACTGCACTCCAGCCTGGGTAACAGAGTGGAGATTCTGAGAAAGAAAGAAAGAAAGAAGGAAAGAGAGAAAGAGAGAAAGAGAGAAAGAGAGAAAGAGAGAGAGAGAGAGAGAGAGAGAGAGAGAGAGAAAGAGAGAAAGAGAGAGAGAGGGAGGGAGGGAGGGAGGGAAGGAAGAAGGAGAGAAAGAGAGAAAATGACAGAGAGAGAGAGAGAGAGAGAAGGAAGGAAGGAAGAAAGGAAGGAAAGGAGGGAGAGAGGGAGGGAGGAAGGAAGGAATGTCGGTCGGTCTGGAATCTAATTGTCAGATCTATTTCTTAACTATCTAAAAGTAGTGTGTTAGTGGTGTGATGCTTATTTATTAAAGTTGAATGAATGGATGGTAATTTTGTAAACATTTAACTTTTAAAATCTATTGAATATATGAGTTCATTTTTACTATATAACACATTCAATATTTATAATTGTGCTAAATTACAAGCAGACTTATAAGTAGACTTTTCATCTCTGTGTACCTTTGGCAACATATTTAGAAGGCAATTAACATCCACTGAGATGGAATACAAAGAGTAAGTCTGAGGTTTGCATTTAGCTTTTGACAGTCATCATTAGATTATGCAAATGATAATAAACCTTACTTGCTTGCTAGTATCTATGCTCAGTGTCCTTCCAACTCCATTCCTTTCTTTCATGTTAACATATCAAAGCCAATGAGGAATTCTATGCTGTGGACAGAATGTCCTGTCTACCTATGGCAGCAAGGGCCACTCTTGGGATATGATATAGTGGAAATTAAAGAAAAATCTGCCTTTACCCCAGTTTTAGGATGTTTTGAGGAGAGGAATGTAGATTCCATCTTCTCATATTGAGGTATCCATTAGGGTTGTGGGAGAGGCCTTCTGTAGAAAGAGCTGAGGTAGGCTCCTCAAGGGGTTGGCATAGCAGGCTGCCTAGAATAAACTGATACCAGATAGATTAGAGTGTTCAGAGAGATGGAGGCTTCCGTGGTGTTCTGACCCTGGAAGTGTATTGAGATCCTGTGGCATTCCATGGGCCTGAAGGGGAGCAACCCCACCTACCATGGAGATTGGGTTTAAAATGATGGGTCAGTTTCTAGACAGAAGACCTGGCAAAAACTTAGGGATATGCAGCCAAGTGAGAGGCAAGAAGAGTGGCTGAGTCAAGGATGACAAGAGGGCTGATGTTCCCTGAGGTAACAATGGTTGACAAAATAAGGGATTAAAGTGTGTTCTAAGCACTTGACATGTATGTAGTACACTTAATATCTTTTTGCACCCTATGAGGTAATTACTCACATAACTTCAATTTTGCAGATGAGAAAACTAAGTACAGAAAGGTTAAGTAACTTTCTCAGTATCACACAGCTAATAAATGGTAAGCCAGGATTTGATGTAGAATTCTGACCAGCAGGCTGTGTTGCACCCACTATCCATGAGCACAAAATCCATGAGCCATAGCGAAGAGGCCAGCATATTTAAAAATGGCCAAGTGGACAAGGGCTCCAATTCAGCCCTGTTTTTTTTTTTATTGTTGTTGTTAGTTTGTTTTGTTTTTTTTTGAATAATGCATTTCTGAAACAAAGTCATACTAATTCATTTTTGTATTGTCAGTGGCTGCTTTTCTGTTACAATATCAGAATTGAGTAGTTGTAACAGACACCCTGTGGGAGGCAAGAACTCAAATATTCACTATCTGGCCCTTGCAGAAAAAGTTTGTTGACTGTTGAAGTGGGCAAGAAGTATCAAGACAAGGGAATCCCCCAATTCCATGGGATGCAAAAAACCATCAATGTATTTTTAGATGCATTTTTATCCGTAGAAGCAGAAGGGGTCATTTTATCCATGGGCAACCCCATCATACCTGAACAGACATTTAACCACTGGATATTTAATCAAGGGGCTCAGAAAAAATGACAGGAGTACACGCGTGCATGTGCACACACAAACACACACAAAGAATGCCAACTATATATACAAATAAAGAAGTGTAAACACATTCTTAGTTTGGGGATTAATATTTGTTATGAGTTAGTATTTATGTTTTATGTTAAATTAATGATCATTGTTGAAGCTGAAGTGATTAATAGATGATGGTTTCTTATACCATCCCTTTTACTTTTGTGTGTTTGAAAATACCCATAATCAAAAGTTTTAAAAATTACAATGTAAATTATTTAGACAGTTTTCATGTTTTATCATGAAGTGAATACAGAAAATTTAAGTGGTTTCATTACACTCCCGTGATAATGTTCATCCCTTATTTTCTTTGTACTATCGGGAGAGAACTAGTGAATTGGTTCGAGGCATAGCTAAGAAAAGAAGATGAGACACTTATTGGGGAGTTAAAAATTACTTAACAAATTTGTTTTGCCCTGTTTGCCATCACCACAAACATGAACTGAAGTGCGAGGAGTGGCAAACGGTACAGGGAAATTTATATCTACAGAAAAGCACAAGCTAATAAACAGTTCCCTAATGAATTCTCTTAGATTCTCAGTAGGCAGATTTTGAAATGGTTGAATTTCACATCAACCCATTGGAAGGGTGGCAGATACACTCTGAGTTAAAACACACACACACACACACACACAAAAACACCTTTCAGCCTGGTGCAGTGGTGCCCACTTGTATTCCTATAGTCACAGCTACTCAGGAGGCTGAGGTGGAAAGATTGCTTGAGCCCAGGAGCTCAAATTCAGCCTGGACAACATAGCAAGACCCCCATCTTTAATTTAAAAAGAAGAAAAAGAAAAAAGAAAACAACTTTTAAAGATAATTTTCCTGTCCTTAAAAAGAGGAGATTAAATGTGCATTAAAATATCTCTTGCAGCAAGTAATTTGGATATATCTCATCAATGTGTAATATTTGTGTTGTATTTTAACAGTGGCATGGGACATCTGTTGAAATGAAAGTTTTGTTAATAAAAAGACTGCAGAACAGTTTTCTGACATGCTGCCCTACCAATTTAGCCCTGGCACTATAATTTCCATTTTTATTTCCAATTTGATCCAACGATTATGCATTCCTGCATTCTTAATTTTCAAGTATTTATGATTTCTAGATGTATTAAAGTATTTATGTCTCTATTTGAAAACTAAAATTCTCTATGTATCTAGCCATTTAATCTTTTAACGAATACTGTCTTGTGCCAGGCACTGTAGCAGGCACAGCAAGAATAGGAAGGAACAAGACAGAATCCTACTCTTTTAAATGAAATTCCTGCTATAGTATTCACTACAATATAGGGTAGATGAATTTATCTACATCCTAGTATAGTTTTTGTTTATTGATACTAATCTATTCTGAAAAAAGCAAATTAAAATCTCTCACTACAATTATTTTTATCACATTTTCTTTGCATTTTTTGATATATACATTCAGTTTCCATTATTATATATATATGTATACACATACATTCCTATATATATATGTGTGTGTAAATAGTTGCCTTTAATTTTAATAAAGAAGTACTTTACCCTGATTGTACTTTTAAGCTTAAGTTCCACCTTGTCTGACCCTGATATTGCTAATGATGTTACTGTTACTAACTTTTGTTTTGGCCTGCTATGTTGTTGCCCAAGCTTTTATTTAAGCTATTGATGATCACGTCATTTTTTTATGTATTTCTTTTTGGAAATGACAAATGGCGTGGTTCTGTTTAACAATCTCAGTTAATAGACTACCTTTTGATATGCAAATTGACTCCATTTAGAGAGAAGGTGGCAATATATGTAATTTTTTCTTTCTTTTTATTTTATGTTATACTTTTTACTGTATTTTTCTTTTGTCCTTTCCTATTTTTTTTTCAGCTTGGTCAAAATACTATTTTTATTTTCCTACTTGATTGTTTAGCAATTCTGTCTTTGACTCCATTAAAGGTTACCATATGCAACAGAAAAAGTTAATGTTGTACTTTAAATGAAATTTTTGCTGGAACTTATATTTATTTTACTAGCATTACCTATGTAAGAAAGGAAGAAGTTATTCCAAAAAAAATCTATACTGTACCCACAGCTGCATATGGCAATTTATATTAAAGTTAATTACAATCTAAACATCCATTGCTAACCACAGTTTATCAGTAATCATACATGTCTGTTGGCTATCATATTGTTATAGTGCAGATTTAGAGAACATTTTGATAGTCACATAAAATTCTGCTGAATATTAATAGTATACTTTGTATAAACTGTATATACCGTGTATATACTTTGTATACTGTAAGACATATATTTTGTGAGTTTGAGAGGTAATTGTTAGTAGGTTAAATATCAATGATTAATAAGTTCAATTTCTTCAATTTCCTAACACAAACATTAAAGGGCAATACAATTTCACATCACAGACCTGTCAAAATAACAGAGTTTAAGTGAGGATTGTTTAACAATAAATTATTTAAGTTAATGAAGGCTATCCCAAGAGAACTTCTTGCAAACAAACTGGACAGGACTCAATTTCATGATGACAAGATTTCGAGTAACTTTAAATGTGACAAGAAAGGACTTTTGCCCCAGTGTGTCTAATGTGTATAGACTTAATGTCCTTAAGATAGCAGACTTGTAAACAGTCTGAAGCTTTTGCCATTATTTTAATAATGGGTCATAGTGTCTAGCTTAAGGCAATGTATTCTTAAGGCACTGGTGTCAATAGTTTCTGTTTTTTAAGATGATTCATCATCTGTTCAATGAAACATGTGGCCTCCAGGATCAACCACAGTTTTATCTGAAGTTGGTGATAATTTGGAAACTCAACATTTTATTTCACTTTTCTAGCATTAATAATCAAATACATATCTCTCTACTATTAGATGGAAATATCTCTATTTTCTCCACCAAGACACTTTCAAGGCTGTTTCTCCCACTTAAATAAGATAAACTTTAAAATAGGCTTGATGTTCACTCCATCTTCCACCTCAAAGTCTGGGTTTTATTAAAATAGTTCAGTACTTTTATAGTACAGAATACTTTAAGATTATCCTGTCATTACATCTCTTAATTTGAAAAATCTCATATATTTCCAGAAAGCCTATGCCTATTCATTTACGTACTACTGTTTGTGTTTAAACACACACACACACACACACACACACACACACACACGGAAGGAAACATAACCTGCCACTCTTCCCTTCTTATCCTCTCCAATTCATCTGAGGACTCTACTGTGATTTGAGTGGGGAGGTGTTCTTATATCATTCATTGAGTATTATCATCTGATATGGTCAGTGACTGATAAAAATGTTTAAAGTCATAGTCTTTGTAATTACAAAATTAGAAAAACACTTAAACACTGTTATTTAGAAGGTGAGTATAAATGGACAGGGCATGGTGGCTCACACCTGTAATCCCAGCACTTTGGGAGGTCGAGGCAGGTGGATCATGAGGTCAGGAGTTCAAGACCATCCTGGCCAAGATGGTGAAGCTCCATCTCTACTAAAAATACAAAAATTAGCCGAGCTTGGTGGCGAGCGACTGTAATCCCAGCTTCTCGGGAGGCTGAGATAGAGAATTGCTCAAACCCTGGAGGTGGAGATTGCAGTGAACCGAGATTGCAACACTGCACAGCAGCCTGGGGGACAGAGCAAGACTCCGTCTCAAAAATAAATAAATAAATAAAAGATGAGTGTAAATGTATAAATGAACTTGGTTCCTTCATTATGGATGTTTAGCTTGTTTAAAATGTTGCTATTACAAGGAATGTCACATGAATAACATCGTCATTTCCTGTGTAGGCCAGTATGCCTAGGATACAATCCCAGAAGTAGAATTGTGGTATCAGAGTGTGGGTTTGTATATTTTTGTTAGATAGTGCCAAATTGTTTTACAAGGGTTTCTACAATCAACGTTTCCACTAGAACTATATGGAAATCCCTGTCTTCCTGCAAAAATTTTGGAGGTTTGGGTTTTTAAAGCCAATCTGATAGGTAAAAAGTTGTATCACTGTGCAATTTAAACTGATTTTTTCTTATTTTTAATGTGATTGGACTCTTTTCGTGTGTCTAAGAGTCATTTGCAATTGCTGTTTCATAGCTTTCTATTTCTTAGCCCCTATCTTTTCTCTGACCATTATCTTTTTCTTGTTTTCCGGGAGCACTTGACCTATTAGAAACACAAAGTCTTTGCAGAGTAATTTATAGACAAAAATTATTTTTCTAGTTTATCATTTGTCTTTTGATTTTACTTGCAGGGTTCTTTTTCCACTGAGCATTTTGAAATATTTTTGTAGTTAAATTTATCTCTTCTTTATTTTTCCTTTCTTTCTTTTTTTAGAGTTTTTCTATTTTGAGACATTGTACTGTATTGGTCAGGATGGGTGAGGTTATGCTATTCCTAGCTCATGTGGTTGTTGGTAGAATTCAATTCCTTGCAGCTATAGGACTGTTTTATCATTAGTTGTCAACCTGGGGCTAATCTGAGTTCCTAGAAGACCTTGAAATTCCCTACCATCTTTCTTTTGATTACCTTAAAACCAACTGATTAGTGACCTTAATTACATTGGAGAAATTCTTTTACTTTAGCCATATCATGTGATCTAATCATGGAGTGATATTCCATTATATTAACAGGTTCTGTCTATACTCAAGGGGAGGGATTATACTGAGAATCTTGGGAGCTATCTTAAAATATTGACTATCACAGATCTTCTTGAAATTTCTCATCTTCTGGTTTGCATGTTTATTAATTCATCAGATTCTTAAAGCAGGTTTATAATGCATTTAATATCTGATAGGACCAGCTCTCTTGTTGCAATTCGCTGGCTTATATTTATTTGATAACATTTCCATATGGATTTTAGAATAAGCTGATCTTGTTCAAAAACCCCTGTAGAGAATTTTATAAGCATCATGATATGATGCATATGTTAACTTATGGAGGAGTGGCATGTAAGTGATGGAGAGGTTTCCTTTTCAATAAAATATTGACTTTCCATTTACTCAGATTCCTTTGGTTTCAATTAATAGCTTTTTAATTTTTTTCTTATTATGGTTCTTATGTTTTGTTTGTTTTAAGATATTTTATCTTTTTGTTTTGATTACATGTGGAATATTTTACTAATATATCTTATAGTTATTATTATTTTCTTAAAAGCAAGCTACTGAATTCAGCATATTCATTATATACCATAATTTTTCAGTTCATTCTCTTGGATTTTCTGCTTATACAATTCTAACGTTTGTAAATAGTGACAATTGTCTTTAATTTTTTATACACCCAATTTCTTTCATTTTCTAACTAACTGCTACTAAAATATAATTTTAAAGAATGCTGGTGACTGGGGATATTGTTTTCTTATTCTCACACTAGTAGGAATAAGTAGGAATACCTGCAGGTTTGACATTAACCATGAAACTGTTCTAGGCTGAGATAGATATATTTATCTGGGAAAAGCTAGTGTCCGTCTATTACTGTTTCATTGGTTTTTTAAAAAATAAATAATTGTTGTTGAACTATGCCAAATGTATTTTAAAGCATCAGTTGAGATGATTACATAATATTCCTTCTTGAACTTATTAATATGACTATTTTTATAAATTGATCTTTGATTATTGAACTGTGCTTGGATTATTTGTATGAACACTCGATCATGATGTATTATTCTTTTTACATGCTGCTGCATTCAATTTGCTGATACTTTATATGGGGCTTTCACAGTACAATTATTAGGTAATATTGGTGTATAATAGATCTTAATCAGGTACTGGAACGATGGTTAATAAAATATTTTTAAACTAATTCAAAAAGTGTTCTTTTATAGTCTAACACTGTTTGAATAATATGATAATCTACTTTAAAAGTCTGGCAGAATTTGGCCAGGCGCGGTGGCTCACGCCTGTAATCCCAACACTTTGGGAGGCCGAGGCGGGTGGATCACGAGGTCAGGAGATCTAGACCATCCTGGTTAACACGGTAAAACACTGTCTCTACTAAAAAATAAAAAAAATAAAATAAAAATAAAAATAAAAAAACTGGGCATGGTGGCGGGCGCCTGTAGTCCCAGCCACTCAGGAGGCCGAGTCAGGAGAATGATATGAACCCGAGAGGCGGAGCTTGCGGTGAGCCCAGATCGCGCCGCTGCACTCCAGCCTGGGAGACAGAGCGAGACTCCGTCTTTAAAAAAAAAAAAAAAAAAAAAAAAAAGTCTGGCAGAATTCTTCCATGGACACATTCCAGCCTATTGCTTTTTTTGATGGGGCAAGGAAGGGTTCTTTGACAACTTCATGTATTTTGTCTATTTAGATTTTGAATCTTCCTTTAGTGAGTTTTGGTAAATTTTGTTTTTCTAGACTGTTACTCACTTCATCAAGCTGTAGCTCTATGAAGTTTTGATATTCAGTACCAGTCTTTAAAATACTTGATTTTAATTTGCAGTTTCCTCTGACATAAAGTTATAAACTTAATTTTTAAAATTCTTCGTTGGAAGAGCTCTTTGTCTTCTTGGTTAGTCATTAATTTCTTATTTTATCAAATTTTTTGAAGACTACTTTGTGTATTTTTGATATGTTTTGGGTGCTACTGTCAATTTTTGTTAATATCCCATAGGCACATAAAAATCGTACTCGCTATTAAAGGACAAATGTTTTATACACACACATATATACATAATGATAAACATATAGATGTGGTGTGTATATATATGTCAATATGGTCTACTTTACCAATTATTTATTCTTTTCTATATTTTTAAGTCCTTTTATTTACTTGTGTAATTATCTGTGAGAGATAAATTAAAATCGCTCATTAAGGAAGAAGACAACATTAATTTGGTTCTTTCCTGTTCAAACTCGTGTGTACCTTTATGATTAAGAGACAGAATTTGACATGAAGTCACTGGTTCATATTTTTCTCATTATGCATCTCGTAGGTTGTTAAATTATGTGGAGAAATCCAAGATTAGTATGATATTTTCCTTTTTAAAAATTAGGAAAAATATATTTTGGGCAATGAGGCCAAAATTATCAAGTCATTTAAAAATTCCAATACTTTACCAGGATGTTTCACACTGTTGACTATTATAACCAATTTCCTCAGACATGAAAACCATTTTCAATTTTGAGTCATCTTCCTTAGTTTTCAATATTTTCTTATTAAAATATCTGCAATATTTATTAGGTTGGTGCAAAAGTAATTGCGGGTTTTGCCATTGGCCATTTTTTTTCCCTCAAATTTCATCCTTTTTTTCTGTCATTTAAAAAAATCTTCTATTTTAATTATTTTCCCTGAATTTTACCAGCTGATACTTACATGGTATCTCTTTATGGTTTCACTATTTTTTTCACTTTTTTTTTTACATTTATGCTTTGTAGGTTTCTTTTATTTGTAAATGTTATTACTTCATTAATTTATTATGAATTCTCAGCTAAACATTTGGATACTTTTGCTTTATATCAGTATTTCTTACTTGTGAGTGATCTACATCAAATGATAAATTCCATTGTTATTTTTGATATGTTTTCTTAAAATATTATAAATTCTACTTAGTTTAAGAGGGCTACTTCCTCAAAATCTCATCTCTTATTCCAAACAAAACTATAGTTTTTACTCTGAGTTAGCCCCTCATCTTTAAGAAGGCATTGATTGATTGATTGAGACAGAGTCTCCCTCTGTCGCCCAGGCTGAATTTGGGTAGCAGGCACAGGCTACCATGCCTGGCTAAGTAATGTATTTTTAGTTAAGAGGTGGAGTTCCACCATGTTGGCCACGCTGATCTCAAACTCTTGACCTCAAGTGCTCTGCCCGCCTTGGCCTCCCAAAGTGCTGGGATTACAGGCATGAGCCACCGTTCCCAGCCAGAAGGCCATTTTTGATGGGGCTCTCTGAGATTTTCCTGCTTCTGGGCTCTCTTGTGATATCCCATATGGCTTCTACTGGATTCAGTTACTTATGGAAGCCCTTACTGATATTTTTGAATATGCAGATTGGAATTGTCACCTAATGTCCCTGAAAATGGATTTTGTGTATATTAACATTGTTCGTGCCGAATCTTTATGATTACCAGAAAAATAATAGGGAAAAATTTGACATATGCATCCATGTTTATACCAATATTCTTCCTGTTTTTTAGTTCACGCATTAATATGTAACTCTCAGAAACTGTATTTTATTAGGCTCTTTCCTGCATGTTCCACTTGCTCTGATTTTCTCTGGCTGCAGGGCTTCTCACATGTGCTAGGATTTTCTTTTCTCAGCTCTCTGGGACTCAGGCTGAACTCCACAGTACTTTAAGCTAGAGCTGTGCCGTGGGTGGCAGGAAGTGCTGTGGTTTCCTCCACCTGATACAGTGAAAGCAGTGGGGGTTCTCTACTAAGGAGCCAGGAGAAGGCTCTGTTTTCCTTCTCTTCCAGAGGTTTCAGCCTAAGGTATAAACACGACTTATCACTGGTTTATCTGTCCCTCAACTGTTTGGAAGCTACTGAAATCAGGTCCACTTGTATGGACTGATACCATCATATTTCTTCGTGGGATCCATACTTTTCTGCAAGACAGGTTCTTGCCAATATCCACTACTGTTGCCCTCCCCTTGGAATTCTCCATCATTAATTCCTAAGATCCCATCAAGGTCCGAATAGAGAAGCTTTCGGGAGTGAAGGAGAGCACAGATGTATTTAAGCTACGATCGCCCATTGTCCTTCCTAATTTTGCCTGTGAATAGGTTTTATACAAATTGTTATAAGATTGAAGAACCAGCGAAAAATAAATTGGTACAAGTTTTTAACACACTTCTTTATACTTATAAACTTCCAGGGGTGAAATTTGAAAGGAAAATTTTTGCTCTGCCACTTGTATTATTTCGAAGTCTTACAGTATTTTGAAGTCTCCTGGTTACATTGAGGGTGATTGTACTTCATTTTACAAATTGCTTTGCGTTACAAAAAAAAAAAAAAAAATGTTTAAAGTCTTTTAAGAAGCCCTTCCCTGATTGGCTAATGGTTTCTGATGGTCTGTAGGGTCTAAATTTGAGCATCTGGGAGAATGCCAGTCTCTCTATCCAAGCTGCCTAGCTGCAGGAAAAAGGGAGTAGACAATAGTTTGACTTCCAGGGAAATCGTCTATATTGCAGGTTAGGGCCAAAGTAGGTCAGTAAGAGTAGGGAGGCTAAACAATTGAGTGAAACAAAGAGGTGAGTAGCAATTATTAGGAGCAAAAACAGAGTCCTAGAATCATAGTGTCAGGGAGGTAAGGATCCAGGGTGAAGGTGTGAGTGGGTAAATTGGAAAGTGTCCTAAGCCAACATGTAAACTCAGCATCTGTCAATGCAATTTCTCCCAATACTGTCCTTTCTTGAATGTTCGTTAGCTTATTATTTTAATGGCAACATCAGCTTCAACCTTCCCTTGCCTCTTAACCCACTTAAACAGTATGTGGCCATTCTATCTCCAAATTATTTCCCCAACCACACTCCCCTTCCTACTTTTGCTAAAACTTCCTTTTCCATCCTCCATTATGTCTCCTGGACAATTGCCACCATTCCCTTAACTGGTTCTTCAGCAGCCTCCTGTCTCTCCCTCCCATCCATCCTTCTCAATGCTGTCAGAGTAATCTTTTCATGTAAGAGTGACCTCCGATTGTAAGCGCAGCATTGCTGCACTGTCATTTATCTCCATCATTCTTGCACTTTGTATTTTATGATTGGAAGGATGGAGCAGGCACCAAAAAAGTGTTGTGACTTGTGCTGTATTTTCTGAGTAAGTCCAAGAGGTGAATTATGGATTTTTCTACCAGGCTGACTCAGGTTGAATGCTGTTCATTTCTGGGTTTGTGTCTATTATCCTGCAAATAATGAATAACCCTAAAATGTTAGTGTGCTCTTATGCCATTGGGATAGAATAATTCTCTACAATATAAAACAGTTTTTATACAACTATGAAAGTAGTCTGGAGATTTCAACTTTCATTCAAACAAAATTGAAAGAAAATGAATAATGTTGAGACAACTGAGCACAAAAGAATAATATCGTATTTTCCAAAATATACACATCAACCACTTTAGGCTATTGTATGTGAAAGGGCCATAAAGGTAGCTGGGTAGAATATGCCTACAATTTCTTCCAATCATTTTTTTTTTACATTGCAAAATACCATAAGAACTCTATCCAGGGAGGGTGACTACATTTTTGGCAGGGACAAGGTACAAAAACTAGAGAGACAGTTGTTCATTTGAGTGGCGATAAAAAATTCAGACTTGCCCTCTCTCTCTTTTCCCCTCTCTTCCCTTTCTCCTCTCTCCCTCATTCTACTCCCTTAGAATACTTGCAATATGTCACATCTAGGTAGAAGGAATACATCATCAGACAAGTATGAGCATTGGAAATTAGCCACTCAATGCACCCAAACTTGGGGAAATTTTTGTGTTTACTCTAAGGTTGGGCCAAATGAGAGTGAGAGTTCTTTCCAGCTCCTCCGCTGATTACTGATGAGGTATTACTCTCTGAGTTGCCTAGTAGGAAAGAGGAAGTGCGGTCATCTAGCATCATTCAGGAGATGAATTTATAATGGTTCCTCATTGTTTAAAGCAATCTTTCATTTGTATTAGATGTCTATACTTTTATCTAAAATAATCTTCTTTAAATAACTGAGATCATACCACGTTCCATAAATGCTTCTGTACAGCATAATGAAATGACCTCTTATCTTCTTCTCTTATCCACCTGTATAGAGATGGGGACAAATCAAGTCAATATCTGTGAAACAAATATTCTCATGATTGGTAAAGCACTCACTGGCTGTGCTGAAATCTGAGTATATTTATTTTTCATTTTAGCTAAATAAAATAAACAAACAAACAACAACAAAACTCACAAAAATCTGGAAGATATGAATGTTCAGAGTGGCAGGCAGGAACAGGAAAGCAGATGAGTAAGTGTGTTCTTGCTGACAGATATTTACCAAGCACTTTCCACGACCCAAATACTAGGTACACTCCCTGTATGAACTCATTTAATACTCACACCAAATCTATGAAGGAGGGTTTACTATTCCCACCACTCCCCCAGTTTCTTATAGACAAAGAAACTGAGGCATAGAGAGGTTAATCATTTTGCCCACAATCATTCAAGTAGTAAATTGTAGACCTGAGATTTGTTCCCTGTGATCTTGATCCTCTCCATAGTATGGACTTAGTCTTATAGATGCTTTTTCAACCACCTCATCGTGATTACAGAACATTCTGGCTCTATTGCTTTGAACAAATTATTCAACCTCTCTGCCAACTCAACACAGTAAGACATATATGATAGAAATGTGTGAAGATTCAGTGATGTAAAAGGTATAAAGTGTTCAGCACAGAAGCCTGGTGCAGGCCAGGCACTCAGTAAATATTGGTTGTCTTTTCGGGTGATTTTCTTCCACCTGAATACTCCTAAGCAAGGATATTTTCTTATTTATTTTATATCACCGATAGTTAACAGAGGGCATCTCACACAGGAAATAATCAAAAGAAAAGAAGAATTAGAGGGAAGGCTTGATTTACATAAGTGTTGGAAGCTGGCATTTCTGAAGAGGCCATTGAAGGCATACTGTCATATCTGAGTCTATACTGAAGACCAGAATTTTAGCAAATAACTTGAGAAAAGTGTCCAAGCAAGCAGCAAAACATATCCCTAGAAAAACTCATGTATAAAAAGGTTGGCAGAAAATCTGAAATGCCCTCAAGTAGGAGATAAAGATTTGGTACATTTCCATGGTCCATTTTCAATCCTTTTACCTGTGTCTTCTACTCACCAGCTCCGAACGCCTGCAGTAAAAGTTTGGGCCTGAAAGGCAAGAATGCAATGTGATTGTATTCAGAACAAGTTGTAAATGTTAGTATTCTGTTCGTTCCTTAGATTTGTTTTGATTTTGTACTTGAATTAGGGGGTATTACAAGATGGCACCTAGTGTATGAAAACTATTAATTGCCAAGTAGGGGCAAAGGATAAAAAAAAGAAAAGAAAAATTGTAGTGAAAAATCTTCAGCTAGAGAGCTTAGATAAATTACAACTCCCTTAGAGCTTTCTTTTTTTTTCTTTTCTATTTGTACAGCGATAGTAATTTTTGCTCAATCAAAAGACTTTGCTGAATAAATGGTGTTCATGAAAATTGATTGATAATTGAAAATGGATTGAAAATTGTCAGCTGTCATGGTGGCTCATGCCTGTAATTTCAGGACTTTAGGAAGTCAAGGCAGATGAATCGCTTAGCTCAGTAGTTCGAGACCAGCCTGACCGACATGGTGAAACCCCGTCTCTACCAAAAATACTAAAAATTAGCGGAGTGTGGTGGTGCACACCTGTAGTCCCAGTTACTTGGGAGGCTGAGGTGGGAGGATTTCTTGAGCTATAGAGGCGGAGGTTGCAGTGAACTGAGATTGTGCCACCGCACTCTACCTGGGTGACAGAGCGAGACCCTGTCTCAAAAAAAATGAAAAAAGTTAGCTGGACATGGTGGTACATGCCTGTAATCCCAGCTACTCAGGAGGCTGAGGCAAGAGAATTGCTTGAACCCAGGAGGCAGAGGTTGCAGTGAGCCGAGATAGTGTCACTGCACTCCAGTCTGGTTTGACAGAGCAGGACTCTGTCTCAAAAATAAATAAATAAATAAATATAAATAATAAATAAATAAATAAAAATAAATAAATGGAATTGTTGCGATTATCATTATGATTATTATGTCATCTTTTAGTTGAGCCAATCCTGAATGTATTTAATAGTATTAGTGCTTTAAGGCAGGGCTTGGCTTGTGCTACCTGAACACCGAAGGTCTCAGATGCCATCTCCTGAAATGACCCTACCCAGGACACCAGGAAGCAGCTACCTGGCCAGCCCTGACCTCTCAAAAAGCAGCCGTAGCCCATAAACAACCTGATGATGGATGTGGGAATGAGCTGGGACCTCATCCCCAGACCACACCAGGTCAGATTCTATGTGAACATGAGTCTTGATTTCCACCTATGTCAGGGCCAGCAGATATGAGTTTGTGTATTACAAGTCAACATTTTAGAGGCCTTTATAGAGCTGATTGCACATCCATTTTATCCTCTCTGGCAATTGAAGGCTTGGGGGAAAACAGAAGAATGGCTAATTGAGCAGGGCTAAGTCTTGTATGAGTCAGATGGAACAGTTCAAGAAAGACAGTTCTATATGCTTGAGCATCAGCTCTTTGATTCTGATCCATTTTTTCTACTCTCCTATTTTAACCTTTCTTCTATTAAAAAAGAGCCGGATTTAACTGTTTTGAAATATGAGCTCTGCCACTTACTAACCAGCTATGTAGCCTTGGGCAAGTTACTTGACTTCTCATGTAGTTCATGGGTGAAGTAGGGGTGATCATAATAGAACCTACTCAGGCTTCTCGGGATAAACAAGACAGCCTAGCAAAATCCTCAGCACATATTAAATAAGACATATTACCTCTTGTGAATTTTTCATTTGTAAGGAAGCATATTATCCCCCGTTTTCTCTCATTAGCTTGACAACAGAACTTTAATCCACATGAGTTGATGCCCTATAATAAAGGAGTTGTGGATTGACGTTATTTTAAAATTCTAACCACATTTCCTCATCTTTCGATGACACTTCAAATTTTCATTCATTAGCTTGGTATTGTCAAACCTTCTAAAATTGCCAGATGTCAGGTTTTAATTTGCAGGGACCCCAGAGATCATCTCATCCAACCCTCTCATTTTTATAATGGGAAATTAATGCAAAAGTAAAAAAACAAACAAACAAAAAACAAACAAACAAAAATGACCGACCCCTTTGTTTCCAGTATTCTGTAACTGCATTAAAAAGATAAATAAATAAATAGGCCGGGCGCGGTGGCTCACACCTGTAATCCCAGCACTTTGGGAGGCCGAAGCGGGTGGATCACGAGGTCAGGAGATCGAGACCATTCTGTCTAACACCGTGAAATCCCGTCTCTACTAAAAATACAAACAAATTAGCCGGGCGTGGTGGCCGGCGCCTGTAATCCCAGCTACTCCAGAGGCTGAGGCAGGAGAGTAGAGTGAACCCAGGAGGCAGAGCTTTCAGTGAGCCGAGATCGCGCCACTGCACTCCAGCCTGGGGGACAGAGCGAGACTCAGAGACTCCGTCTCAAACAAACAAACAGACAAAAAAACAATAAATAGCAATAAAAGAGTTCACGGGAGGTAAGCTGCCCCAGCTGCTGTCCCAGGTCCTTTGATTCTGTCCAAAATTTATGACATTGGTTATGTCACTCTTAACTCTCTAGGACCTCATTTTTTACACTATAAAATGATAAATTTGACAATCTCTAAGTGAATGTATATGTGTGTGTCCATTTACCTGATATTTACCTGAATTATGGTAATAAATATAGACAGATTTTTGTTATACCACCCATTATCAACATAATGCAATTTCCATACTGTATTGACAGTCCATAGTTAAAATGATGTGTGTACACATAAGATATGTTAATATCTTAGAGTTCATTTAAAAGAAAGGCAGTGCAAGGCCTGTTATTAGCAATGTGTGATGTCTTTTAAAGTCAGTACCTGCTGAAAATCCTTACTGCCCAGAATACTTTTGAAACTCCTTTTCTGAGCCCTTTGTGGAGCCTGGGGCACACTGGGTCTCATGCTGCTTGTGCCTTTCAGGAACGATTTCAGTTTTCAAAATAGCCTAAAATAAAATAAGCATAGCAATCAATATGGGCAAAACTACATTTAGTCAAAGGCCAGCTGTGCCTTGCAGATAATACGACACGATCTTCTTGTGTCGATCTTACACTGAAACTGGCAGGAAATTAGAAGGCAGTGGCTGCTCCTGTGTGAATAGTGCCTCCCAAGGTGACATCTTTGAATAGTGCCTCCCAAGATGACATTACTTTGGGAACATGGATGGATTATGTTAAAACTGTATGATTATTATCTTATGATCATATCTCTGTGTCAAAGATAACAGAATCATATATATATATATATATTTTTTTTATTTTTTTATTTTTTTGAGATGGAGTCTCACTCTGCCACTGAGGCTGGAGTGCAGTGGCACCATGTCAGCTCACTGCAACCTCCGTCTCCTGGGTGCAAGCAATTCTACTGCCTCAGCCTCCCAAGTAGCTGGGATTACAGGCGCCCACCACCACACCCGGCTAGTTTTTATATTTTTAGTAGAGATGAGGTTTCACCACATTGGCCAGGCTGGTCTTGAACTTCTGACCTCAGCCTCCCAAAGTGCTGGGATTACAGGTGGGAGCCACCGCACCCAGCCTGTATATGTGGTTTTTACCATCCTTTGTCCATAGTTGCAATAGGAAGGATGAGGGAGATTTTTGGCCTGGCATTATTATTCTAAGGAAATTCAGTTCTGACCACAAGCAATGGTGGTGTTAATGTGAGAACCTGGAGCTGTGACTGGGGCATTCCCTCAGAAGCTTCTACTTGTTCCTTCCCTCTCCTAAGTAGGACATCTCAACCCCCACGAAAAGAGCACATTGCATTTTTACTTTAAAGATGTTTGAGAAAGAATTACTTAAAGCATTATTATTAGGAACTTAAAAGAATATTCAGAACACCCCTCTAACTAACGTAAGATTATAATGATCAATGTGCTGGAATACAAGGACACTCTGATGTTGGGAACGACTGCATTAACAATCATGAATTAAGGAAACTATTTGTTTTGTGCCCCAATGCATTCTATGAGGAGATATACTTTAAAGCCAGTCCTGTTGAAAACCCTGATGTCTTGAGAAAAAATAGTGGAAAATTAAAAGAACACTGACCTGGATTCCAAATCAAATTCAGTAGCTGCTGCTTTTATTTGAACAAATATTTTTGCCTCTATGTACCTGTTTTTTCCCCCTCCTAGTAAAGTGAAGGGGTGGGACCAGAAATCTGCTTTAAGTGACAGTCCACTGTGGCCTGCATTACAGGTAGGGCCTTGCTCCCGGCCACACTTCTATCATCTGCTCCATTTTACCTGACAGAAACAGCCTAAGATTTCATTTCACAAAACAAAACAAAAAGTGTTTCTACTTCTAAAAAGGAAAAGGTGGAAAATCTCTGCCCAAGTTCCCTTATGTCCTTGTTTTCCTGTAGGAAAGGTGGTGCTTTCATCGTTCCCAGGCCGAGTTGTAGGTTCAATTTTCTATAATTTCAGAAAAGCAGAGCTGGGTTTACCTATGGAGCAAGAGAACCTTGACCAGAGGAAACCATGGAGCAGACTCCAGGCTGCTTACTCAGCACCGTGAGGCAGAAGAACTTGTCACCCTTGAGTCCCTCTCCTCTTCAGTCTAGCTCATGTGTTCAGCTTGCAGGTCATTTGTGCCAATTAGCTTACCTTTCCAGTCAGCTGGTTGTGACCTCTCATCGTTGCCAGCTCCCAAAATTGAAACGTTTTCTTCCTAAAATATCAGTCTTATGCTTTCCAGAAAGGTATAGAATGTGCAGTGTCTTCACAGCCTGTAGAATGTGTAATACCTCAAGTGAGATTACAGAAGATAGAGATTTCAAATTCAATATGTCTAAGGTAGAATAGATTTTTTGTTGTTGTTGTAATGGGCATGAATTTTGTGTTTCAGTGATGCAATAGTAATCTAGTTTGCCAAGCTAAAGATTTGGACACTATTTTATTTTCCTCACCTAAATGTCAGATTCAGGAAGAAAATGAATTTTTTTCTCTTTAGTCCTGTCCTCAATACCTAAAAAGGTATTTAGCACATTACTGGCATGACATATTTGGTGAGTTAATGAATAAATTAATATTCTTCCCTTTAGGTCATATTCTACATCCAGTCTTCAAGAATCGTCTATGTGGTTGCAGACCTTGTTTTCAAATCCTTCCATCCTTTCAGTCTGTGCTGCTGCTCACTGATTTTTCTCTTTCTTATCTCTTCCTTGGATTATCACAATTTTCTCCTAAGTCACCTACTTTCAGCTACTTCTGGGCAATAGGCTCTCCACAGTGCTTCAAGAGTGCTGGATGAAACATAAGCATATGATCATGTTTGTGGCATCACAGGTGGTTTATGTTCTTAGTGCTGTCGATCAAGAAAAATAATGAGACAAGTCTCAATCATTTTAGGAGGACGTTTATTTGCCAAAGTTAAGGACAGCTCCTGGGAGATGGGTCTATGCCTTTCTCTGAAGATGATTTTGAGGGCTCCAAATTTAAAGAGGAAAGGGTGGAATATTGAGAAGTAGACAATTTCATGTAAGAGGAAGGCAGGGAAAAAATAGTCATTCGTGCCTTTGTCTGGCTCAGTTAATCTACATTTTTTTCTTTCTTTTTTTTTTTTTTTTTTACATAAGATGATATAGACAAATGAGGCACAGGAAAAATTCAGGGAATCTGCATTTTACATAAGATAACAGACAAAATTGGGCAGGGGAACAATGAGATATTCCTTTCTGTCTGGTGGGCAGGGGGTGATTGTACCTGTAAAGATAAGCTATCGATTTACATTGCTATGGCAAAATTTTAACAGAAACACCTTAAAAGATCTTGCAGCTCACTAGGAATTTCCTCGTGGGCAAAATTTGGGTGGGGTGGGGGCATAGGGGAGCATATAGCTTTCATCTTGTAGCCATCTTATTTAGGAACCAAAGGCAGAGGCAGGTTTGCCTGACCCGGTTCCCAGCTTAACTCTTCCCATTGGCTTAATGACTTTGGGGTCCCAAGATTTAACTTTCTTTCACAGAGTTTATTTTCCACATTGCCTGTGACATACGTATGTAAACACTATACACAGAGAAAAGAAAAGAGGTTTAAGATTACCATGTTTCACTCCTCTATGAAATTATTAGTCACGCCCCGTGATCCTTAATTTATAATCTAAACTCAGCAGGGTATGCAAGGTTCTTCAGGACCCTTCTCTTGCATCTGACAAACTTTGAGTCTATATTCTGGCAATAGCGACTGTCTCGTGGCCCTCCTCATGCATGACTTGTGGTCCATACAACTTTCATCCCTTTGCAAATGCTATGCCCTGGACACAGAGTCTTTTGGACGGATCCACTGCTCTTTGAAGACTCAGCTCAAATGTGGCCACTCTTCTCACAGTTGCCTCTGCTCAGCCCCCACGGCACAGAACATGCTGTATTGCAGCAAAATCAGACCTCTTTACCTCACAAATAGAAAGTGAACATCTTGAAAGCAAGGGCAATATCTGGTTTGTCTTTCAACTCCTACTTTCAGTTGAGTGGCAGCTCAATAAATATTTGCTGAATGAGTGAAAAATTCACCCAGCAACAACATTATGCCTCTTGGGGAAAGTAACTCCTAAAGAATGTCTTTATAAATAATAAATACCCGGCTTTTTCTTGTGCAGAAAAAACAGACCTCCCAAACATGTTTATTTTGGTCTAATACAAGAAAGTGTGCATTGCTGTGGGAACAAATACCCACCAAATATTGTTATAGGAAACATATCTTACTGCAACCCAGCTGCGTGCTTTGTGACTTTAAAACAATATGTTTAAAATCCTTTGCAAAATTGCAGCATCTGAAAGACAGGTACAGGATAGTGGTGCACACAGAGCTGGCCCTGCAGAGCTGGCTGCTGTGGGGAGTCCCCTTGGTTACATCTTCCCATCTGTACAGACAGCAGCAGGTGGAACCTGAGCTGTTCCGTATGCGGATTAGTCAATCGCTTTTTCTAAGCTTTTTCTAAAGGTTCCAAGAGGCAAGCTTACATTTTGTCTTCAGATCTTTATATGAAAATACCACTGTGGATAATGAGGCTGTTGTATGCATAATTTAACTTTCGGAAGCCTAAATTCCGCTGCAAGGCAAATTGGTACCTAGAGGCATGCAATTTGCATGGGGGTTTCAAGCCCTCCTCCTATCTATTGTCCCTGGCATGGTGTTGCTTTTCTTCTAAATTATTTTCCCTTGTTCTTTGAATGCCTAATTCTGAGATTGTAGCCAGATTACCATGGGCTCCCTGTTTAATAGTGGTTTCAGAAACCTGCTGAGCTTGCTTTGACCATTTCTGGGAGCATAAGTTGGGGTTTGGCAAACCTCTGCCAGCACCCAGGGCAGTCTTTCTAATGAATCTGCTCCTTAGCCTGCAGCCCACCTGCCTGGAGAGGGTTAGGACCAGCTGAGCATGCAGCTGCCCAGAGTAGGAGGCGCTGATGGAGTCTTCTGTGGCTGACTTCACAGCTCAATCTGTCAATCTGGGGACAGACAGTTAGAGAACTGTCTGTCTAAGTTGCCTCAGAAAGGATTTGGTTTCTTGGCTGCATCTTCCAGTGATGGACCCCACTTTCCTTTCTGCTCTGGGCTGGAAAACATGGCTGTGTTGGGATGGGTACTAACTCTACTTTTCACAGCCTTTCAGAGTAAGGATATGTGTAAATAAATCAAGGGCTCAGGAGAACTGCCTGCTGATTGTCTTCTAATATTCCATTTATCATCTGATAGGCAATGTCAATTTTGCATGCAGTGCACGGGAGCATACCTGTCAATAAATTCTAACTGCTCAAAAATGATTTCTTCTGGTAGCATGTTTGTGTTTTATGAAGGTAAGTCATGAAGACCAAAGATTGCCAATATGTTTGCTGTAACCATATTGGGTAATTTTGGTAAAGGGTGACCAGGGCAATTTACAGATGACTGAGAAGTTCCTTTCTGATGCTTAGTAAAATACCTAAGTCGTTTGATATGCCAACTAGAAACCAAAGAGGAAAAGAGAATGGGTGTGGAAGAGGAGAAAAAGAGAAGAAGAAAAGCTAGACAGAGAAAAGCCATTTTAACTAAAATTGGAGGTCAATTTCAGATCAATTTTTAGATCAAGAGATCTAAATATAGGTCAGAACTCATTGAATACTTAGCTGGGTGAAATTGACAAGTCACTCCTTCATTCCTTAAAATGAAGGCATTGGACTTAATAATTTCATGAGGTCTCCTTGAAATCTAATATTCAGAAAATATTTTATTTGTCCTCTAAATAGGTTATTATAGCTATTTCAAAGCTGACTGGGGTATGTATACTAGCCAGAAACAGGGTAGCAGGACTTGGGTAGAGACGGAGGTCCAAGTTCCCTGTGATATGGACAACACGTAAGGAAATACTGTGTAGAAGAGAGTGGTTCCCCAGTAAAGGCCCCACCCCCAAGCCTAGAAACCTGTGGCCTTAAATGGGAACAGGCATTCCTGTTTTCATGCCCAAATGTTGCCTTTTCCAAGACCACCCTGGCTTACCGTGTGCCCTATACTGTGCTCATATAAACCCCAAGATCCATGAGCAGAAGAGCACAAGAGCTCCATCACCTTTCCAGCTTCCCATCCATTCTGCTGGGAGCCACCTCCATCTGTCAATAAAATCCCCTGCATTTACCATCCTTCAATTTGTCCATGTGACCTGATTGTTTCTGGATGCCAGACAAGGACCCAGGTACCAAGAGGTCACTGAGCTGGTTAACACTTAAGCTGTCTGCAGAGAGCAGAGCTAAAATAGCACCGTAACATGCACCCTGGGGCTTCAGTGGTTGCAGGCACCCACCCCTAGACACTACCTTGGGTCTGGAGCCCAAAAGCATTTGCCCCAGCTCCTGCCTGTCTGTGTGCTCTCCCTCAAGTAAGGGGTTTGAGCGCATGGTGGCTGAACAGGTAAGCCTGTCACATATCCTGCAACTCGGGGTGGCGGGGGGCAGGGCGGGGTGGTCAGGGAACTCTCCTGTTTCACCTGCAGCCCCCCAAATAACTATCATTCTTTGAGTTCTTACAGTGTGCCAAGAACTACATTGAGCACCTTAAATACATTACCTTGATTATTCCTTAAAACCACCTGCGACGTGATTTTTGTTTCCGTTCTTGTATGTTTGAGAAAATAATGACTTAGACTGCCCCAAATCCCTTCACTGAGAAAAGGGATGTCCTGCATTTTGAATCTCTGCTTTGTTCTACCTCTATAAATTCTAATTTGCCTAATAGTGACCCCCTGCTTTTGAGTTTTGACAAGATAGGGGCCCACCTACCATCTCCTTGGCTATTCTATAGTTGTATGTTATAGGAGACCTTAAAATAAAGATATGACTTTGTCTTGCTAGGAACAAAGCATGTATGCATAGATCATGTAAGAACACATTTCTATGGAGATGACATTTTGCACCAAAGTGGTTTTAAAAGGCAGCAGAGATGTGTATATTTCCTGATGGCATAGAACCTTTTTCTCCACTAGTTAACATGGCCCTTCTTTTCTTAAGACTGACATCTGTTTTCTGGTTGGGCAGTCACTAGAATTTGTTCTGTTGCCAAACCTCCTGGGGCATCCAAATGCTGTCTGAATTAGAGAATAATGGCATGATGAGGTCAATGACAGCTCTGAAAATGACATGTTGCCATAGTGGTAAGAAACTTTCAAAAACATAAAGAACTCCATTATCTTATAATATTTTATTAGTATCTATTCTCCTGGCATAGTAGCATTTTTATTCTTCTAGGAATGGGTTGAATAAGTTGAATCCTCTCTTATTTTTATGATCTAGTACATAGAGGCAACATCAAAATAGGAATGCCTTGCAAAAGATTGCCTATGTTGTGAAAATGAGAACATGTAAAGTTATTAAATGCCCATAATAAGTCAGGCATTCTAACAGTTTATAAGAGTGGATGAAAATGCCAGAATTAACATTTAGGGTGTTTTTCCAATTCCTTTTGCTTCCCATCTGAAGTGTGATATTGATCTGGATGTGTGGTTGACTCTAGGATGGCAAAAAATATGTAAGCAGGGATTGTGATAAATAAAGTTCAAATAATATGAGATTAAAGAAATCTTTATAGAAAAGGGTCAGGGAGCTTTGAATACAAGAGTTATATTGCTTAGTTAGTTCTGACTTTCCAAAGATTTTCAGTAGATTTTGCTAAAGGGATTATGTTCCATGTTGGCTTATTTGTTTATTTATTTATTTTGCTTTGTAGACATTTGAAGTTAAATGATCCTGGTATTCATTGGTATATATAACCTTCATTGATTTGCTTTCCAGCTCTTTGTGAATTTACAAATTCAATGCATACAGGTAAAGTGTAATCAAGTTATTAATCTTTGAGAATCTTTATGTACTACTTATGAAAGAATCAGTTCTTGTGACTCAGGAAGGAAGGCAAACGTTTTCATGAATTGCAATCTGTAGAGGAGAAAAGTAGTGTTGATTATATTTCTTTACTTTTATATCACAGAGTTATATTATACACAGTCATTTACATTTGATGCTGTTTGATATGATAACATTTGCTATGTGAACAGAATTGTAGAAATAAAAAATCATTGAAAAAGAGTCTCTTCCTCCAAGTCTTGAATAAAACAGTTCCGTCTGGAGGACTGTTATTCAGAGCCTTCTGATGAATACTATGGTACTAATGGATAAGAATAAGAAGAAGAAAAAGGAAAAAGGAGAAAAAGTAGCATTTCTGTATAATTAAAATAAAATAGGAATTACTGTGGGAAGTATTTCCTGGATGTTCCACAAGAATTTATTTTACTTTCAGTCTCTAAATTATGACAATGTTGCTTATAACTTTTAACAATAGGATTCCAGATGTCCTCCATTTAACATTGTTCATCCAAATGTGTGTATGAAATTGGCATATCTACCTTTTATCATGCTGTGATAAACATCATGTATTTAATGCACTGATTCTTTTGTATACATCAAAACTGCTTCAAAACAGGAGGACTCAGACACAGGGTATGCTGAGACCTCAGTAGTGTCAGCCAGGGTGGGGCTTAGTCATGGTTCAAAGAAAAATAAATTGAAATAATCATATATTTTTCTTAAAATCTGTTAATATTGCATGTAAAAACTTTGTATGCGTGGGATAAACCTCGCTTGGCCATGATGTGTTATCCTTTTTTTTTTTTTTTTTGGGTTAAGTTCACTAAAATTGTTTTCAGATTTTTTGCGTCTATGTTTATGAAGAACACTTGTATGTAATATTCTTGTAGTGTGTTTGGTTTTGGTGTTGGAGGAATGTTGGCCTAATGAAATAATTTGGGACTGTTCCCTCCTCTTAAATATTCCGAAAGAGTTTTTAGAATTGGTATTTTTTAATTAAATTTATGGTAGAGTTGCCGAGTAAAGTCATCTGGGATTGGAGTTATCTCTGTGGGAAGATTTTCAACTACAATTTACTGATATAGATAGTTCAATAATTATCTATAGGAAAATTCAAGTTATCTATTTTTGAAAAACCTTTGATGGTGTGATGTTTTAAGTAATATTTATTTATTTATTTATTTATTTATTTATTTATTTATTTATTAGATGGAGTTTCACTCTTGTTGCCCAGGCTGGAGTGCAATGGTGCGATCTCGGCTCACTGCAACCTCCACGTCACAGGTTCAAGCTATTCTCTTGCCTCAGCATCCTGAGGAGCTTGGATTACAGGCGCCTGCTACCAAACCCAGCTAATTTTTGTATTTTTTGTAGAGACGGGGTTTCACCATGTTGGCCAGGCTGGTCTCTAACTGCAGACCTCAGGTGATACACCCTCCTCGGCTTCCCAAGGTGCTGGTATTACAGGAGTGAGCGACTGTGCCTGGCCAAGTAATTTTTCTATTTCATCAAATTGTTTGTTGGTGGTGACATAAATTTGTTCAATATGATTTCTTATTTTTAAAAGTAGCTCTAGGGTCTGCAGTGCTGTCATTTCTCTCATTTCTGTTATCAATAATTTGTGTTTACCTTTTTCCCTCCCCTCGTCACTCTCTTGGTAGAGTCAATCAATTTTATTAATGTTCTCAAAGGACCAAGTTTTTATTTCACTGATTTTTCTCTATTGATTTTCATTTTTCCATTTTAAAAAATGTCTGATCTCATTATTACTTTTTTCCTTCTGCCTGTTTTGTATTTCAGTTGATTTTCCTTTTCTTCTTTTTTAATGTGGAAACCAAGATTATTAACATGAGGCCTTTTTAAAATTCTAATACAGGTTACCAGTGCTCTAACTTTCCCACCAAAGTCTTACCTTTGCTTATTCCTACAAATATTGATATGCTCTGTTTTTATTTTCAGTTTAATATACTTTCTAATTACTTTTTATATTATTCCTTTCTCGATTGGTTAATTAGAAGTATGTTAGTTCCAAATATTTGGACATTTCCCTGATATCATTTACTTATTGATTTCTAACTTAATTCCACTGTGTTCAGAGCACACACATTTGTATAAGTTGAATCATTTTAAATATATTGAAACTTGTTTAATGAACCCAAACATGATCTATCCTAGTAAATGTGGCATGCACACTAGAAAAGAATGTTTATCTGCTGTTGTTGGATGGAGTGTACCATAACTGAATTTTTTCAAGTTGGTTGACTTTTGTTCAAGTTTTCTATATCCCCAGTGATTTGCTATCTTCTTGACTATCAATTATCAAGACGTAAGGGTTAAAATAGCAGATTATAATGGTGGATTTGTCCATCTCTCCCTTGCAGTTCTATTGATTTTTGCTTCATGTATTTTGAAGTTGTGTAATTAGTTGCATAGATAATTTATCATTGTTATGCATCCTTGAAGAGTTCACCCATCCCTTTATCATTATGTGGTATTATGTAGTATCATTACTCTTTTGTTTTCTTTTTTTTCTTTTTCTTTTTTGGAGACATGTTTTCACACTGTTGCCCAGGCTGGAGTGCAGTGGTACAGTCACGGTTCACTGCAGCCTCAATCTCCTGGGCTCAGAAGATTCTCCCACCTCAGCCTCCTGAGCAGCAGAGACTGCAGGTCCACTGTGCCTGGCTAATTTTTTGTTGTTGTTTTTAGTAGAGACAAGGGCTCACTGTGTTGCCCAGGCTAGTAGTATTACTCTTTATTCCTCAAATTTTGGTGATTATAAAATCTACTTGGTCTGATGATAGTGTAATTACTCCTGCTTTCTTTTGGGTATTGTTTGTGTGGTATATCTGTTTTCATTTACACTTTTAGCCTGTTTATATATTTTAAAGTGGGGTTTTTGTAGGCAGCATATAATTGAGTCTTGCTTTTTTATCCAATATGATAACCTTTCCTTTTTTTTTTTGCATTTCCTTTGTTGTTGTCTTACCTCTAATTCTTTGTTTTATTTTTTTTCATGGTTGCCTTATCATTGTTTGGTAGTTTTAGTATATACCTCTAGCTTTCACTGTCAAGTTGTAAGTAGTATCATTGTTTGGTAGTTTTAGTATATACCTCTAGCTTTCACTGTCAAGTTGTAAGTAATATATCACTTCATGTGTAGTATAAAAATTCTACATAGTACTCTTCAATTGTCTCTCCCCTCCTATTTATGCTACTGTTATCAAAGATTGTGTGTATATATAAATTATATATAATATATAGTATATATAATGAATAAGATAGATATATGTGTATATATACATTGTATATGTATGTATATACAATGTATATATATGTGTCTATATACACACATACTTATGTAAATAAATCTCACAATACTTTGTTACTGTTTTTGCTTTAAACAATTGATTATGTTTAGAATATTTAAATAAAAAGAAGAGACTTTATATTTACTCACATAATTGCCATTTCCCGTGCTCTGTATTTCTTTGGGTAGATACATATTTCTGGCTGTTAATTTTCTTCTGACTGAAAGATGTCCTTTACATTCCTTGTGATGCAACTCTGTTACTGCTGGATTTTCTCAGCAGTTGTAGGCCTATAAGTGGCTTTATTTCACCTCTGTTTTTGAAAGATACTTTTGTTGAGTAAAGCATTCTAGATTAACTTGTTTGTTTCTGTTTTTCCCTTTCAGTTTCTTACAGATCAGCTCTGTTGCAAGGTTTATAAGAATTATACTGTTATCATTACCTTTGTTTTTCTGTATAATGCATCTTTTTCTGTCAGTCATTTATAAGATTAACAATTTAATGTTGGTTTTCAATTTATTGCCATAAAAAGTTGATTATGATGTGCCTTTAGTTTTCTTCATCCTTCTTATGCTTGGAATTTGTTGAGCTTCTCAACTCCATGAGTTTATAATTTTCATGATCTTTTAAATTAACTATTATATTTGAAAATAGCTTTTTGTTCTCATCTTCTTCTGGGACTCTAATTCTACATATGTTGTGTGCCTAATATATACTTTGAAGTTGTCCCATACTTCACTGATGCTCATTATTGTTTTTAACTTCCTATTTTTGATAGTTTCTATTGCTATGTACCCAAGCAAGGGACCTATGCTACCTTTTCTTCTGCAATGTCTAATGTGTCTTCCATCCCATCCAGTGCATTTGTAATTTCAGACCATGTAGTTTTCATCTCTCATTTGTTTTCAATTTTTCCATTTCTCAAGGATCACTGTCCTTCTTTGCCAGAAATCTAAAGTCTTAGTCCATGATACTACATTTTGGCAAGGATTGGAAATCTCTTGTCACCTTTAATGTATATAATCTTTTCCAAATGAATTAAATTCTCTAACTCTCAATTTTCTTTTTTTTAAAAATAGTAATACACATTAGCTATGTCAAAAAAAGATTGTTTAAAGAATAAGGTGATCCAGAAAGACAGCTTAGTGTATTCTTTGAAGCATCTTAATTAGTAAAGGCTAGTATGGTTAAAATTAGGAAGTGATGCTTGCAGTCATTTTAGGCATTGATGCTTTATTCTATGTGATCAGTTCATTGGAAGAATGACCCTGGGCTGAGGGAACGCATACAGGCCATGAAGTATGAGAAGCAAACCAGAACCAACGAGAGTATTCGATTATTTGGATCCTAGGATCTTAGACTCTCATCTCAGAAGCAAGATTAGGATGAGAACAGGACATGGGACTAGATGCCCAGTCCATGGCCTGAGCGTCAGTGGTAAAACAAGAGAAAACTACAAGGACCAGGTGGATGCTCTCAGCTTGCCACTGCACTACTTGAGATCATATAAGATTTTTCTGTGTGAAAGACTGGCTCAGCAGTAGATGGGGCTGAGCTTTCAGTGTGAAGATAACTGTGACTACAATCAAGAGAGTCTGAGAAAGACAGGAATTGAAAATATTATTTCTTGCTTTATCTATCTATCTTATTCATTTACATGAATTTCCTTCCCTATTGAAATGATCTTAAAGACGATCAAACCCCAAAGAGTTTACTTCAGCAGAGGCAGAGATATGAGTAAATTATGGAAGCTTAGGGACCCTCATATCCCCCATCTCAAAAAAATGATACTGCAGCTATAACTGCAAACCAAATGCAATTGCCTTTCTTTGTGTTCACATGATGGCTGAAATTTACTAGGCATGTTTCTTCTCTCACATAGACTAACATATATGACTTGTAAACCATCCCATGATATGTCTTAGTTAGGTAAGCTGCCATACTATAGACTGAATGGCTGAAACAACAGAAATGTCTCACATTTCCGGAAGCTGAAGGTCCAAGATCAAGGGTGTGGCAGGTGTGGTTTCTCCAGTGGTCTTTTTCCTTGGCTTGCAGTCAGCTGCTTCTGTCTGAGTCCTCACATAGCATTTCTCTATCCACATACCCTCCCATGTCTCTTCCTCTTAAAAACACCGGACCTATCATATAAAGGACCTCTTCTTAGGATCTCATTAACTTTCATTACCTCCTTCAAGGCCCTGTCTCCAAAAACAGGTACATTGCGGGGTTAGGACTTCACCTTATGAATTTTGGCAAGGGTTGGGGGGGGGTGCACAATTTATTTCATAACATGGTATGAGGAATAGCTGTTTACATAGAATTTGTCTCCTGAACAAAAATTCCATATCCTTATTTTGCAGAAGCCAACACTCTGACTCAGAGGTCTATGGAACGAACATTTGCTAGAAGAAGGGCCAGTATCTTCACTGGTATTTTGGACGAGGGTCTTGTTTGGATGTTTGTTATGTGTGTGTCTTAAAAGGGTGAGACCTTCAGCCTCATCCCTCAGTGGCTGAAGTAGCATTCTGGATTAAGGAATTTTAAAAATTAAATTAAAGTTTTAAATTAACACATGATAATAGTACATATTTACGGGGTACATAATGATGTTTCAATACTATGCAATGTGTAGTGATCAGACCAGGATAATTAACATAACCATCATAATTCATATTTTTTACAGATTGGTTGGCCAACATCTCTCCAATTCATGAATATAGAGGAACATGGTTTATGGACCTCTGCTCCTGTGGGCTCTGGTCAAGTCCATAAATGGTTTGAGTAAGGACTGCTCAATTTCTGTTAACCTCACCATAGTCAGGGTTTGGGGACCTGTAACTGCCCTGGAGTGATTTCAAGATGCTGGGCCATTTCCAGTCATCTCTTATTCTCACAGAAACCTCCTAGCATTCCTGGCACATCATCACTCAACAAAACCATTTAAATAAATGATTGAGCAAATAACACCTATTCAGGTGTCCATGCCAGAGGGGAAGATGTGGGAACATACTAGAAGTTAATGAGCCAGGAATTTAAAGTTTTAATGTGTTTATCCCTGAATTTTGCCTCATCAATGCTTATTTTTAGAATGCCATATATTCTGTTGCTGGCATTCATTCCTAGTGCTTTTTTTATAGCTGATCAGTTTTAAAAAGTAAAAGCAAGCTCATGCCAACTACACATTTCAGCCATTTTCTGCATCCTTTCCCTGCCTCCGAAGCAGAGGTATACAGGGGAGTGGAGAATAAAGCAACTGGACAGCCGAGGGCCATGCAGTCCCAGAGACGGCTGTTTCAGGAGCATGGAAGGAAATGTCAGCTCTTTCCATTTTTACTGAGATATTTTTAGAGTGGCGTCTTTTCTCCTTGGCTCGTGCCAGGGTGCTACTTTATTGAGGAGCTGTCAAACTTTTAAAAAAAGAATTATTTCTATACAAGAAGAGTTTCCTTGATTCTATATCCATTGTGCGCTTTTATAAAAATCTCATTTGTTCTAGGAACATACTAATTGTTATTGCAAGTTATTTTTTTTTTCTTTTGCCTCAATAACCTAAAATAAAGGTGAGTTTTTTTGCTAAGTTTTTTTGTTTGTTTGATGGGTTTTTCTTTCTTGGTCTTTAAACAAAAAAAAAAAAAAAATCACTGGAAATTACATTTCAGCAACATATACCTGGTTTGGGACAGATTGAAATAAGAAGACATCCAAAACAGGGGTTATAGAGCACACAACATATATTTCCAAGTAAAAAGCAAGGATGTGTTTAGATCTTTTGCCATATTGAGTCATTGTAAATAATGAGACTAAATTTATTGACCACATAGGATAATCTGTCTTACTCCTTCAAAGAAACTGCTCAAGTACATGACATTTCTGTCTCCCAACCAAATGTCTAATGTGCTTTTCTCTTGGCAATGTCACTTAAATCCCCTTCCAAATCTTTTCTTATATGTCAGCATGTAAAATAGACTCCTGGAAGCCAAAATGGCTACTCAGGAAGGCCACTCTCTAAGCAGTTCATCACAGGAAGCTGGAGCTCTGTGCTTCTGGTCCTATGCTCCCTGGGCTGCTATAGCTATGGACCATGGCTACCAAACCAAGGGTTTCCCCCAAACCACACCTAGCCTCTGCAGTCTGCCTGAGGTAGGAATTTCTTAGTGTGCATTGATTCTCTTTCTTCCACTTTCCTGATGATATTTCATTACAGCAAATAATAATTTTGGCCATAAAGATTTTCTATATATGGATCTTTTCCAAAATATGCATCTGTAGTTAGGAATAACTTAAGAAGAAGACTCAGTATTGGCACCATTTTTAAGAATATTTATTTCCCTGGGCTAATATTCTTTTAAAAATACTGCTTCTTAAGAGAAATGATACCTGTTAAAGAAAAATTAGAAGCTTCTGAATAAATTTGAAAAGCAGTGTCATGAAAAATTATAATAATATAAACTTTACACTACTATTGCTGTTTTGCTATATTTTCCAGTCATGTTTGCTATATTTACCTGATTTTTGTAGTCATGATTACATAATATACTTTGGTTTTTCTCTTTTATTTGTTTAACATTGTATTATAATCAGGTTAACAGTTGCTTCATAAACATCACCTTTGATAACTGCATAAAATCCCACTGTTTGACTCCAAATGTAATTTACTGAACTATTCTATTATTGGAAATTTATGCCATTTTAATGTTTCTATTCATATAGATATATGGCAATACAAATGTTTGAACAACATTTTTTTTTCAAATTTACGATGTTTTCTTTAGATAGGTTCCATGTGGAAATATGAGGTCAAAACTTATAAATATTTTTAAGCCTTTTGATGAATAGTGTTTTCCATACTGTTTCCTACCTGGTTGTAAGTACAAGTTTGTCCACCTGGCTTACTAAGTTGTCAACATAAATTTGTACCAACTTAACATCTGAAATATAATAATATACACTGAGGTTCTTAGCATAATTTATGTTTCTTTTAAAATGGCATTGCTGATGACATTAACCAGGTGTGATTGGAGAGTGATTCTGTTGCCCACTGCTCCATTTAATGTCTCAGTCCTGGCCATCTAGTGGTCCAGTCTGTGTTTTCTACTGAACAACATATTGAGCTTATCTCTGCTGCTTCCTAGCTTTCATATTTACTGCAGAGAACTCTCATTGTCTGCAATGATTGGACTTTTAGAATAGAAACTTAGTCATTTCTATTCTATGTCTTGAAAACTAGGCCCACACTATTTACTACTGACCTGAGAATTCAGCTTTGCCTCCATGTAGACCTGGAAAAACACCTTCTGCCTGTGCCCAGAATACCTGCTGAACCTGGTCACTCTCTGCCCATGTTCCTCAACGCTTTCCCTCCTTTCACCTGTCGTCTTTTCGTCTTCTCTCTTTTTATTCTTGGTCTGGCACTCATGCAAGTAGAAGTGATTTTATAGCTTCCTCAGGCTTTTCATAAAAAGGAACCATTTCCATGCAAGTGCTATTTTTACCAGTCTCTGAATTGTGTAAAAGGCTTTGGTTCTCTGATATTTTCTGGACCATACTATGAAAATTCCCTGATGCTGTAGACCCATGGGTTTTACTTTAACTCAGCATTTCCTAAACCGTGCTTCTGTGGAATTTCAGTTCAGTTTCAATGGGAGCCAGGAACAAAGGTTCCCATGGTCAAATAAACTGCAAACTGTGCTTCCTAAATGGTCTTCTTGAAGATTTGCAGTTCATGTTACCATATCTAATGGTTTGGAGACATCAGAAGGAGAAAATACATGTTTTACCTTGGTCACTCCCCACTGAGGAACTATTTTTTTTCTCTTTTTATTTTTTATGGCTATACCTAGAGTCATTTTTCCTTAAAACCTATCTAGAAAAAGCTGGTTTGACCATGCAACCTGTTTATGAAAGTGGACCATGGTTTTACATCAAGGGGAAGATGTGACAAAAATAAACATTTTCCAATTTTGGAGCTGGACTGTGCACACATTTCTGTTCAGCACTATTAGAACCCCTTCAACATTTGGAAATTATAATGTTTCTGCAGATGGGAACAAGCTGGATGCCAAGGAGTATGCATGAGCGAGAGCAGACAGAGGCCCAGCCTGTGAGCTCCACTCTGCTCTGCTGGCAGTGATCCAGAGACTACCTAACAGAGAGAAGTGGATAACTTCATGGGCAATTTTTTGCCCACTGGTTGAAATGCTTAGGTTGGATTTATCAGAACCATGGTCAAATAAAGTTGTCTGTCACCCAAAGGGAAACATAAAGATGCCTTGAGTACCAGAGAAGGATTATTGATTTCTTTGGAGCCATAGTGTTCAGCCTCTCACAGCTGGGGAACTGCTTTGCTGTGAAATAGAATTTTAGTTGGATACAAAATTAATCAGTTTTCACAGTTCAAAATTTTGACTGAGACGCTGTGTCAGTGTGTTTGGTACATGCTGTGTTTGAGCCTGGAAGCCTACGCCTCACATTTGTGTAGCATCGTGACACCACCAACTGCGTGTTGATGTCATGGGGAACAAGGGTAATGGGGAGCAGACAGTTTCTCCTCTGCCACTCTAGCTCTTTCTCCCAGCTTAAATACAGGGCTGACCTTTTACAAACTAACACACCTAGAAAGGATCTTAGTAGCTATTTAGTCCAACACTGACCAGAGTAAGAAATCCTTTTGCAACACCATGATCAGTGGCTGACCCAACCTGTACTTGCAATAATGGGGGATCCACCACCCTACACAGCAGCCCTATGGTTAGGTTTTGAATGATATCCAGACTTTGGTGAAATTCTTGTTTCTTGAATAAATCAGAAAGAAGGCAATTTCCATGTTGTCTCACCTCTCTACTGGCATGAGATCAATATCAAGGAGACAATCAATCACTTACCTTTCGTGGCTCTGATGTGATCCATTTGTGATATTTTGGTCTCAAATGCTTGGGAAGACAGTAGATAGAGAAAGAAACTGATATTTAGGATCCAAAATTACCTGCCAAGTCCAATCTCTTGAGGCAATTAAATTAGACGGATATGTAGGTCTTCCCAAGAAACAGAACTAGGCAAACATAGGCATTTATATTTGGTGCAATATCCTCACCCTAACAAAAAAAGAATGTTTTTCTACTTATATAGCCTATCACACATAAAGGATCAACAATCGAGTTTTCAAACATAATTTTTCATTTCTCAAAACCCTCCTTGCGTAAAGAAAACAGTCTGTTCACAAAGAGACTTTCAGTTTTGCAGTGAAGTGTAATGGGAAGAATATATTCAGATATGTTTATTAATCAAGATCTACCCCTGTCTTTTATTCTATATTAGCTTAGGTGGTCCATAACAATGGGGAAGAAAAGATGAGCAAATTATGGCCCTTGTCTTTAAGGAGTTCAGGATCTCCCCAGTGGGCTTCAGGAATGACAAACACCCACAAAATAGCCAGTGCACAAGGCAGAGAGTGATACGTATTCTAATAAGAATAGCAGTAAAATGCTGAGGAAGCAGAGAGGAGATCAAGGTTAATGCCAGGTGAAAGACTGGGGAAGAGTACACAGCTGAATTGACTCTGAGTTGCGTATGGGAAAATGGATGAGGTTTTAAAAGGCAGAGATTAAAGAGAGAGTTACTGCTACATGGAGGCATTTTCGTAGAATGTCCCTCAGTATAGGAAGCAGGGGCTTTCAAACCTCTGTATTCATCATTTTCTATAGACATTTTTTCTTGTTGTATGTCTTGTCACTGTATCCATAGCTAAGGTTTTGGAGATTTCCATGCTTATATCATTGATGGGATTGTTTTAAATAAATGTCTCATAATTTAGCAATTTTAGTTCCTGGAGTCTTTTCACACCTACTCAGAATACCTACAAGGTACTTTTCTTGATTCATAGGTACCCACTGCATTGACTTTTAATTTTGATTAGGGTCTCAGTCTCCTTATTATTTTTTTCTCATGGAAAAATGTCATGCCCTGGCCAGGAAGGAGGAAAAGAAAAACAGCATATTGCCAGATGGCTCCAATCTTTCTATATTATTGAAGACAGTGGGAGAAGGAAAGGGAGCAAAAACGATGGGACTTTCAGTCTGGTGAGTACAAGCAAGAGTCTCGCCATGGTCCGGGATGTGTAAATAAGGGCAATTTTCTCTCAATATGGACATTCTCAATGGACATTTACATTCATTCATTACTTTTTCCCTGAAGCAGGGAAGGAGTACATGCTGTGTATCAGGAGTTGCCTTTTCAAAGCTCACAGTCTGGTGAAGGGGAAGGAAACATGTAAACTGGGATTTACAATGCAGTATGATAAGGGCTGTGACAAAAGGAATGTGGAATCCTGTGTCTTTGAGGGCAGATAAGAGAGACTGCAAATAATAGCTCTAAAAGACAATATCTGAGCCAAGCAAGAATTAGGTAGGCAAAAAGATGGGCATATTTTTAAAAATTATGAGCATTCAGTAAGTGATTTTATAAAGAAAATAGCACATTCATTAATCTTAATTAAGTTTACTTTGCAGTTAATTACACTGAGTGACCTTGGGGATATATCAGTATTTGATACAGACTTAATATGAGGTGGATGCAAATATCACTGATAGGTGAGCGTGTGCTGCAAAATGATACAGAGTCCATCTGTGTTTGAGTAATCATAATTATCCAATCTCATTACATCCTGGAAGTTTTTCAGTTATTGAATGGAATAATATGTAGTTCTTCTGAAACTCTTAGTAAAATTAATTCAAGCATACTTTATATTAAACAATATATTTTGGAAGAACATTACCAACAAATTTACCAAAAAAGATGATGTCATAGCTCTCAGGAAGTGCCAACATTTATTGACTACACACTACATGTTGCTACATGTATTCGTTTACATAATTCTCATTTTAAAAATCTTGGCTGATATGGTTGGCTACTGCTCACATTTCATCCTCCGTACCCTTTACTTCAACTGAATTTCAGTTTTATTCCAACAATCAGCCCACTGTCCTTCACATGACCATGCATTTGCTTCATTAAGCTACTCAGGGGAATGCCAATGTTCAGACTGAGAATGCTTAAGAGGTGGGCATGGGACTCAAATCTTGTTAATAGGAGTGATGATATTTAGATGTGATGCCTAAAATCATGGCAGCTATATGTAACAAGGGAGCCTAGCCTAAAGATATAGCCAATGATGGCTCAGCAGAATGAGTCCTTTATTTTTGGGGATCTAGGTAAATCACTGTATTAGACAACTGAGGAACCCTTTCCTGCTAAAAGAGATAATGTTATTTTCCTTCAGATTTAAGCCATTTGTGTTGAGTTTTCTGAACTCTCAGCCAAAATCATTCTCATTGACAAGTAGGTGCTCTCATTATCTCCATTTTACAAGTAGGGAAACTGGGGGATTCAATAAGTTCAGTCAGCACTTTTGTAGGCTATGGCAGGGATCACTTGAGCCCAGAAGTTTAAAGCAGCACTGAGCCATGATCATGCCACTGTACTTCACCATAGGCAACAGAGCAAGACTCTGCTTCTCAAAAACAAAGGAAAACAAACAAAAAAAGAAGTTAAGAATGTATTGAATATCATACAGCTGGTAAAATATCAGAATTAGGATCAAAATCAAGTCTGTCTTACTTCAATACCCTAGTGGTTAATTGGTGGTTAGACATCTTCTACATGTATTTTTTGAAATATATCACACTAAAGCACTGAAATAAGTGCCAAAAATGTCTAGTAATTCAAATATATAATCTGTGAGAAAGCCACTTTCCCCAGTAATATTTTATATCATGGGTTGGTAAATTGTGTAAAGGGTCAAATAATAAATATTTTATACTTTATTAGTCATATGGTTTCTTTCACAACTACTCAACTCATTGTAGCTCAAAAAGCCATAGACAATGCATAAACAGATGAGCTCAGCACTGTTTTAGCAAAATTGTAATTACAAAAACAGGTGGCAGACCAGATTTTGGGCCTGGGACCCTAATATACTGAACCCTTCTCTGCATGAACTAAATCTGATTCTTGGTGAAGGGTTCGCCAGGTAGGATGGGTAAAAGCTCATTTTACTATGTGTGTACCAAAAAAATGTCACACCAGTAGAAGAGAAAAGGAGATATGGAGTGCAGTGTGGAAGGGGCAGAGAATGCACCATCTTCTCAAACTTTAAGATAACAAGGAAAATGACTATTTTCCTACTTTGTAGTGCAGATTGGGAAACGGCTTCAGACAATACAAAGGGAAGGGAGCTCATGGCTTCCACCATCAGAGAGGCAAGGTTAGATAGTAGATTTCTAGCCTACTATCTGTGCTTAAATTGGAATTTCTGTTTAAAATGCCAGATTTTCTCAGCAATAACTTTCAAAGACCACCACACCATTTCCTTCCTTCCTTCCTTCCTTCCTTCCTTCCTTCCTTCCTTCCTTCCTTCCTTCCTTCCTTCCTTCCTTCCTTCCTTTCTTTCTTTCTTCTTTCTTTCTTTCTTTCTTTCTTTCTTTCTTTCTTTCTTTCTTTCTTTCTTTCTTTCTTTCTTTCTTTCTTTCTTTCTTTCTTTCTTTCTTTCTTTCTTTCTTTCTTTCTTTCTTTCTTTCTTTCTTTCTTTCCTCTCTCTCTCTCTCTCCTTCCTTCCTTCCTTCCTTCCTTCCTTCCTTCCTTCCTTCCTTCCTTCCTTCCTTCCTTCCTTCCCTCCCTCCCTCCCTCCTTCCTTCCTTCCTTCCTTCCTTCCCTCTCTCTCTCTCTCTCTTTCTTTCTTTCTTATTTGTTTGTTTGTTTGTTTGTTTTGTTTGACAGTCTTGCTCTGTCACCCAGGTTGGAATTCAGTGGTACAATCTTGGCTTACTGCAACTTCTGCCTCCCTGGTTCAAGCGATTCTCCTGCCTCAGCTTCCCAAGTAACTAGGATTACAGGTGCCCACCACCACGCCTGGCTAATTTTTGTATTTTTACTAGAGACGGACTTTTGCCATGTTGGCCAGGCTAAAGACCACCATTATCTTTCATACTTAAAATATTGATTGATCCGCAAGTAGTATAATACATAGCAGTTATTTCTGCAAATGGAGAGATAAGAATTGGAAATGAACAGCTGGTTATAGATCTTTGATTTTTATTTTAATTCCTTTCCAAATATCACAGAGAATGGACCAATTTTCTCAATAATATTTATTTTGAAACAACGGTCTGAGAGTCAAGTTTGTCAATAAGGCAAAGAGTTTTGGGGAGGTACTTGGGGGTTTTTCTTTTTCTTTTTTTTCTCAAATGGTTTACAAAGGCATAACATGAAATTGACTGTTATTTATTTGCAGAATCTTAACTAATGAGCCACATTTGTCCCCTTTTACTTCTTACTAAACTGGAAACATAAAAAAAGGATTTATAGGAAACCAAGGTTAAAAGATAGGAATATAAAGTTTCACTCTTCCTCCCTGCTTCTGGCAACCACTAATTTATTTTCTGTCTCTGTGGATTTGCCTATTCTGGACATTTTCTATAAATGGGATTATGTAATATGTAGACTTATGCCTACTATCTTTCACTGAGCATAATGCTTTCAAGGTTCACCCATGCTGTAGCATGAATCAGTAACTAATGTCTTTTATTAGTGAATAATACTCCATTGTATAGATGTACCACTTTTTTTGTTTATTCATCACTTGGTGGACAATGGAGTTGCTTCCACTTTTTGGCTACTATGAGTAATATTTCTATAAACACTCACAAACAAGTATGAACATTTTGTTTTCAACTCTCCTATGTGAGGAGTGGAATTGCTTCGTCATATGGTAACTCTAACATCTTGAGGAATGATCAAACTTTTCTGCAGCAGCTGCATGATTTTACTTTCCCCAGCATTGTATGACTGTTCCTATTTCTCCACATTCTTGCCAATACTCATTGTTGTGCGTTCTAATGGGTGTGAGGTGATATTTCATTGTAGTTTTGATTTTACTTTACATAAATACTAACAGTTTTGGACATCTTTTTATGTATTTGTTGGATGTATGTATACTTTAGAAAAATGTCTATTCAAATGGAAAGGAAAATTTTAAAGAACAGAAGATGTATGATAAAATTAATATTTGTTGCATGTCTATAATGCTTGGGGCCTTTACTCATAAAAATGAATAATAAGTAATATTTTAATCATATTACATAAGTAAGTTCAGATAAGTTAAGAACTTGCTAAAGAAAATAGTTGGCTATGCTTAAGCCAAGAGTCAAATAAGATCCACACACTTTCCCTTTGTCCCATGTAGATATCCTTCATGTACATTGATATGAAGATGTGCGTCTTACAGAGATGAGTAAGACAAACATGACTGAATAAAGCATAACGTGTGCCCCTCTCCTCTCTGGAAAAACGTAAAAACATTAAAAAAAAAACTTTTATGGAATAATGCAGAAACGGATCAATTCTCCTTCTGATATCAATATGATAGTCAAGTTGTAAGTAGTGCACTCGTGAGATCATCACCTTACTAGTGATTAATGGGGGCATCCCACACTTTATTGATCTAGTCTATGTAACAGCACATGAGAAATCCATGAACTACCCTATGGAGGGCTTATTTATCTTTTAAAATGCTATAACCACATCCAGTGTCTCTAAACAAGTGCTTAGAGGTTAGCAAGCATTATGAGTATATTAGCCACCTAGATACCACTCTCCCCTGCCCGGCACTTAGCAGAGGGTAGATTGGGTACATGACAGTCACACATGCGTTGTTGCTCCTGGGAGGCAGTCATGTGCCTTATTATCTGAACTATTTCCTCACTTTCCACCCCAGGAACTAATACAGTACTCAGCAGTCTTATAGTGGATACTTAATGATAGATTGTTAAATAAATGACTTTAATTGGCATCATGCAGAGATATTACAGAATTAGATATACAGCTGATACTCAATAAATATGTGCTGACTTATTTAGTAAAGACGGGAAAGATGTGCTTGGTGCCAAACACTGTGAAAATCCCTCTACCACCCATTGTCTTCTTTTCTCATCTAGGCTTCACGAAACCCCGTGAATTATGTGCTTTCATATATTCACTTTATTCATGTTCAAAATGCCAGCAAGTAGTAAAGTAGTAATGCAAACCCAGATCTGCAAAAGTACATTACGAAGCATTAAGTTGTATATTCAGAACTCGGAACACTAAATTTCATCTGAGGCTAAAACACAGAGTTCCAATGTAGTATCAAGAAAAAAGCCTTTCCCACGTTTGCTTAAGATGACACCAACACTGTCATGAAGAAAATGAACAGGGGTGCACAGGATGAGACCTCTTCAAAGAAGTGAAATGATTGATATATTGGGTACTTTATGTGAGAAGATTTGAAGAACAATGTAATTGTTTTATTATCTGATTGCATATCCCTAAGACCTGGATGTTTTCGAAATGATAAATGACTTAATGACTGAATACATTCTAGTTGCCTGTTTTAAACAAATGTGACATTTTAGGGGTTAATACTACATTCTTGATTTCCTGTATTTTTAGGCAGTAACTGTATTAATCTCTTCTCACACAGTTATGAAGAAATACCTGAGCCTGAGTAATTTAAAAAGAAAAGAGATTTAATTGACTCACAGTTCACATAGCTGGGTAATCCTCAGGAAACTTACAATCATGGCAGAAGGCACCTCTTCACAGGGCGGCAGGAGAGAGAATGAGGGCCAGCAGAAGAAATGCCAGAGGCTTATAAAACCATGAGATCTTGTGAGAACTCACTCACTATCATGAAAACAGCATGGGGGAAGTTACCTCCCACCAGGTCCTTTCCACACGTGGAGATTATGGGGATTACAATTCAACATGAGATTTGGGGTGGGATACAGTCAAACCATATCAGTAACTTTCTCTCTTTTTAAAATTTTTTAAATTTCTATTTTTTTTAAATTTGAACATGTTGAGATTCAAATATCTTAAGCTTCCAAGTGCTTTTTTGACTTTTAATATATTTCTGGTGTCCCTTTTGGTCTTTTTGGTTCTTAACACTTTGGTTGCATGCTTGCATTTCCTCTCCTGCTTGTGTGCACTTCTCATATGCCATGTCTGGGAAGTTGTATCCTTTCCACCTGATTTAGCATTTCTTTATCTTCTGTTGTGCAGCTACCAATATGCCATCTAGGTTGGGGCTGGAGATATAAGACAGCTTAAAGATATAGTCCTTTTACTTAAACAACTATCCATCTTTTAAAGTACTTTAATATAATTTCCATAACTTTTCCAGTCAGCCAGAGTGAATACTCTCTAAAGTGTCTTTGACAGTTGGCTTTATTTTTTGAGGAGGAAACTTCTCTTGATTGACTTTTTTTGCAGCGTGGTTTGCAGACAAGATACTAAGAATCTGGGGGTAGTGGCTGGGGCTAGTGTTAGAGTTAGCCCTGTTATAATCTCAGTTTCTCAACCCATCCAAAGGAGAACACCATAGAAGTAAAAACATATTTCCTATGCAAAGACTGCATTAAGATATGTCTAGTTCCCACCTCAACCCACTCTCTAAGCCTCTCTTGTGTAAAATGTGGAGCCACCACACCACTACTGACAAAAGTGCCCTCTCCACGAGCTCTACTAGAATATTTTTTTCCACTTCTGCCATGACACTTGACATAGTTAGCAAATGCATAAGCAGGGCTTCAAGCCAGGCTCTTGTGTTGCAATGCCTATCCCTTCTTTATGCCCCAGGCAGAGAAGAAAGTGCTTGGATTTCTGAACACTACAATAAAAGATTCAAATAAAAGCTAAGACTATTAAGGGGAAAAATAAGATTTTTTAAGTAATTAAAGTGAGTGATATTCATTTTCATGAAGGAATTTGAAGATCAAGTCAGTGTTTAGACACTAATTCAAAGCCATAATGGAATGAAAAGAAAATTTGAAAGAGAAAGTAATAGAAGTCCCCTGAGTCAAGCACTGTCTTTATTTTTGTACCCACCTACCTCACCCCAATACCTGCTTTGCATAGTATTTTAGTGTGTGCTCAAAAAAAATGGGTGTTGGGTGCTTGCTTTGGCAGCACATATACTAAAATGGGAACAATATAGAGAAAGTTGTCATGGCCCTGCACAAGGATGACATGCAAATTTGTGAAACGTTCCCTGTTTTTATGGTTAATGGGTACAAAAAAAAATAGAAAGTTTAAGACCTATTATTTGATAGCACAGCAGGGTAACTATAGTCAATAATAACTTAATTGTACACTTTAAATAACTAAGAGTGTAATAGAGTTGTTTGTAACACAAAGTATAAATGCTTGAGGAGGTGGATACCCCATTTGCCATGATGTGATTATTATGCATTGCATACCTGAAGCAAAGAATCTCAAGTACCCCATGAATATATACACCTGCTATGTACCCCCCCAAAATTAAAAATAAAATTATTTTTAATAATGGTGTTGGATAGATGGGTTCCAAGATGAATGAACTACCAAAAAATGGTGCCTTCTAATTGCTCTTATGTTTATTATTCTGGAGTGATAAATAGAGTGTTTGGCAAGCAGAAGCTTGAATATATGTAGCTTAAAAGAGTCCAAAACTCAGCCCGGTTGGAAATGCAGAATATTAAAGAGATTTCTTTATGGAGTTGGGCTTTTTCGGCTTTCCCATGCCTTTCTATGGATGAAGTGAGAAATAATAAGACTGCTGTGTGGGCCCTCCATAGTTCAGTTTCTCTTCTGTAAAATGAAAATGATATTTATATTGTATTAATAGGTTTATTCCAAGCATTATTATTGTATGCTGACTTCTAAAGTTTCTCTTATCTCAAGGTTGCTGGTTTGAATTGTTAAAACTATAATTCCTAAGGACAGATTTATTTATTTTATATGTATATATCTATTTTATTTTTATAGATTTAGGGAGTACAAGTGCAGCTTTCTTACATTAATATTTTGCATAGTGGTAGAGTCTGGACTTTTAGTGTATTCATCACCCAAAAAACGATTTGGTAATCCAGTAGACAGTTTTTCAACCCTTACCTTCCTCCCATGTTCCCATCTTTTGTAGTCTCCAATGTATATTATTTACTGCTATATGTCCATGTGTACCCTTTGTTTAGCTCCAGGTTATAAGTAAGAACATAAAGTGTTTTACTCTGTTTCTGAGTTATTTCACTTAGGCTCATTGCCTCCAGTTCCTGTAATCTGTTCCATTGATCTATATCTATTTTTATACCAGTACCATGGTGTTTTGGTTACTAAGCCTTGAGAGTCCTAGATTTCATAAATCTTTTGCCACAAAAGATATGATTTCTTTTTTATGGCTGAGTAGTACTTTATGGTATATGGCATTTCTGGTGTGTGTATGTGTGTATGTTGTGTGTGTGTGTGTGTATGGAATATGGTATTTATGTTATATATATGTGTGTATATGTATACACATACCATATATATTATATATATGCACACACACACTCCATTAATAAATACTTAAGGTGATTCCATATCTTTGCTATTGTGAATAGTACTGCCAAAAATATACAAGTACAGATATCTTTTTGATATAATGATTTCTTTCCCATCGGGTATATACTCAGTAGTGGGATTACTGGATCAAATGCTAGTTCTATTTTTAGTTCTTGGATAAATCTCCATACTGTTTTCCATAAAGGTTGTACTAATTTACACTTCCATCAACAACATATTAGCATTCCCTTTTCTCCACATCCTCACAATATCTGTTGTTTTTTGACTTTTTAATATTAACCATACTGGCTGGTGTAAGATGGTATCTCACTGTGGTTTTAATTTGCATTTATCTAATGATAATGATGTTGAGAATGCTTTTCAAATGTTTATTGGTTGCTTGTATGTTTTCTTTTAAAAAGTGTGTGTTTACATGTTTTGCCCCCTTTTTAATGTAGTTGTTTATTTTTCTTGTTGAGTTATTTGAGTTCCTTGTAGATTCCAGATATTAGCCCTTTGTCAGATGCATAGATTGCAAATATTTTCCCATTCTGTAGGTTGTCTGTTTACTGTGTTGATTATTTATTTTACTGTGTGGAAGCTTTTTAGTTTAATTAACTCTCATATATATGTGTATGTATACACACACACACACACACACACACACACATATATATATATAATTTTTTTTTTTTTTTTTTTGAGATAGAGTCTTGCTCTGTCTCCCAGGCTGGAGTGCAGTGGTGTGATCTCAGCTCACTGCAACAATCCGGAGGTGAATCCTCCTGGATTCACGCCATTCTCCTGCCTCAGCCTCCCAAGTAGCTGGGACTACAGGTGCCCGCCACCATGCTTGGCTAATTTTTTTGTATTTTTAGTAGAGATGGGATTTCATTGTGTTAGACAGGATGGTGTCAATCTCCTGACCTTGTGATCTGCCTGCCTTGGCCTATATATTTGTTTTCTTGATGTTTGCTTTTGAGGACTTGGTCATAATTTCTTTGCCTAGGCCAATGTTCAGTAAAGTTCTCCTGGGTGTTCTTCTAGGATTTTTACAGTTTCAAGTCTTACATTTAAGTCTTTAATTTCATCTTGAGTTAATTTTTGTATATGGTAAGAGATATGGGTATGGTTTCATTCGTCAGCATATGCTTATCCAATTTTTCCAGAACCATTTGTTGAACAGAGTGTCCTCTCCCCAGTGTATATTTTTGTTGATATAGTCAAAGGTCAGTTGGTCACAGGTATGTGGCTTTATCAAATCTAGGGCTCTCAATGCTATAGTAACCAAAACAGTATGGTACTGGAATAAAAAATAGACATATAGATAAATGTTACAGAATGAAGAACTGATAAATGATTTCAATAAAGTTTCAAGATACAAAATCAAATGGAAAAATCTGTGACACTACCAAACACCAATAATAATAATCGAGCTGAGAACCAAATCAAGAACTCAATCCCATTTAAAATTGTTACAAAAAAAAAAATACATTGGCATATATTTAATGAAGGAAGTGAAAGATCTCTATAAGGAAAACTACAAAACACTAATCATAGATGACATGAACATGTGGAAAATCACCCCATGCTTATGGATTTGAAGAATCAATATCATTAAAATGACTATACTGCCCAAAGCAATGTACATATTCAATACCATTCCATTACATTACCGATGTCATTTTCACAGGATTAGAAAGAAAAAATCGTAAAATTCATATGGAACCAAAAAAGGGCTTTAATAGAAAAAGCAATCCTAAGCAACTGGAACAAAGCTGGAGACATCACATGCCTGACTTCAAATTATACTAAAGACAGATTTAGACCATGAAAGTAGACCTGATGTACAGCAGTACACTTCATTAATTGTACTGACTGTTAAGAAATTACAATAATTTTGTTCTATGTGGTAAATAACCACTGCTCAAATCCCCCTGAAAATTGTCCCTCTATGCCACCCTGGATGCCTGTGTTCCCAAACCTCCTCAGTGTTAATCCAGAAACAAGAGTTAACATATAGCCCCAGAGGGACCTCCAGGACCCTGCTTCTCTCTTATGGCTGTACAGATTTATTCTGATTAGTCTTCTAATTTTCATATGACTTATTAAATATTTTGAACATCACATCCATACATACATACTTTCCAGACAAGAAATTTGGATGTGGGAGAAAATTCTTTAATAAACAAACACATTAATTTTCATTTAAAAAACTGCTTTATTTTTTACATGGAACCCATGAACATTAAAAAAAAAAAAAAAAAAAACCCTGATTATTAGTCAGCTTCAGGTATGTTCACAGAAGTATAGATATGTTTTTCATCATTCATTTCCAAAAACATTATTACAGATTTGGAGCAACAAGATGCTGTTATCTTGTCATTCTGAAGTTTTGTGTATGCCTATGATGTTGGTATAATCTTCATTGTTATAACCATTATGATACTTAGTCACAGAAGGGATGGATTAAGCATTTATTGTGTGTCAGGCTTTGTAATAAATTATGGTGATACAGAGATTGACTTGGTAGGTTCCTAAGTTCCCATAATCTAGTTTGAGAAGAGGATGGAGAACGAACATGTAAGCAGTGAAACTGCAATTCAGAATGATCATCACAGTATTAGAGAAATAGGAAGTGTGCATGGAGCTCTGAATACTTTCAGCCACTTCTAACCTGAGGAGCTAGGGAAGACTTCAGTATGTGCTTACATTTCACATAAACCTAAAACAATTAGAAAATATTTTTTTAGGCAGAGATATGTAGCTGTGTACAACGTAAAGGGAATAGCACATTTAAGTTCATAGTCTAAAAGTGGTCGTATGTGTTCCAGTACTATTGGAGCTCAAGGAGTGTGAGAGAGATTAGGAAGTGCAGTCCCAGGGAGCCTTCTCTGATGGCTTGTGTGGGGAATTGCTGAATAAGCTAGGAAGTGTTTGTTAATCTTGTGTAATGAAGACCCAATGGATTTTTTGCCACAAGATGAAGAGAGCTCACGTGTTCTCTTGAGGTGGGTGTGTTAACTCTCGAGTAAGTAGTAGAAGCCAGTGTGAGGTACAGGGAGACCAGACAGGAGGCTGTTGCTATGTGTGAGAAACTTATCCACTAAAAGTTTCATATAAAGACATATTTGGGAAATAAAGATGTTGTAGAGAATGGAACACCATCCCCACCATGGATAGCATCCAGATTAATGCTGGAAATCAAATTTCAATTAGAAAATTGCTTAGGAAACATGTTGTCAGAGGAAGGAGAGCCATGTAATTCAAGTCTATGATGGCATCTCTTTCAAGTTTCCCAATGCACCTGACTCAGAAGATAGAATCAGTCTGTTGGCTGAGGTCTCTCTGTGCTGGAGAAGCATGAAAAGGGTCCCACGAACATAGACTCAGTTCTCTTTGAAGTTTAAGATCCATCTACAAATGGCCATGTTCTTTTCTTAGCAGAAAGTATTGGGGTTTCTACGTACATGCTGCTCACTGCTCATGTGTAAGTACGGTAAAATTTGAGCAAGTGGAAAATGACCCTGCTGTAATCCAGATCATAATATTTCTAAATAAGCACACACAATAGTCAACCAACCTACTTCATGATTTTTTATGGAATGAGGCAGAGACAAGGCCACTGTACACCCATGAAAAAGTATAAGTATGCACTTCTGACCTATGTGAGGTAAGTGTTTGCTCCTTCTCTGTCAATAGCAAGCCCTACTACAGTCTTCCAGCATATTGGAATTTTAGGCCACTCGGTTAGCAATTGTCTTCACTTCTATGTAGCATTCAATCCTTAATGTACTCCTGCTTTTCTTAGCCTATAGAGTAGTTCAAACTCCCAGGGAGACTGTTTTGTTAGAAGGAATGAAGTCTCTATGGGTATACTGAAAATCTCATCTACAATAGATAAAAGTCCATAATTTAGGGTTAGTGTGAGGATATTCATTCAGTAAGTATTTATTGAATAACTATTGGATAGCAGGTGATGAGCTAGTTATTAGGAATATGTATACCCACATACATGCACACACACACACACACACACACAGATATAAAACATGTTTGTATTTTCCAGAAGCATATGGTTTATGGGATAAACAAATGGAAATAATGAAGGTTATTATTTCTAGTAGCAAGTTTGAGAATATCCCATAGGGTGAGGCTCATTGTTGTTAGACTTTGATAAATCATCTCAAAGCTAGGCTTCCCAGACATGTGTGTTATCTGTGGCTCAAGACTATGAGTAGCAGTCATAGCTCTGATTGAAAGAATGAGAAACAAAGAGCAGAAAGAGAGGGGTGTAGTTCTGTGACCTAAATGGTGAAAAGTCCCCAGAGAAGAAAGCCTTTACTGGGCAACACTATAGAGAGTTTTGTAGAGAACAGAAATATTCCATGGGAATTTATTTTTTTGCTGAAGTTTTCTCTGTCTTATAGTATGTTCTCTGGATAAAATCTGTGGACAACTGTGGGATTGTTGGGGTAAAAGTAGCAACCTGCAGAGTGAAGCATGTGCAAAGGCCTGAGGGGACCTGGGACATTTGAACAATTGTGGCTTGTGTATTGAAAGTGGGGGGCAGTTATTACGTAGGAGATGAGGAGTGAGAAACACAGAGGGCTTGGGAAGATTTTGGTCTTCATCGTAAGAGCCTAGATAAGCCATGACATGATTTTCTGAACAGCAGTGACCGATTGCTATGGTGTTTTTTTTTTTCCCCGCATATATTATGGAAACAGATTTTATTGTAAATAATTCATTTTAGGGTGGCTAGCATGTGCACAGACAGGTCTGTAAGGAATATTCCAGGTAAGATGAGATGGAAAGAAGTGGTAGATTCAAAAGATGTTTAGGAGTTAAAATCAAGAGTGTTTGGTGATTGCACATGCAGGATCAAGAGAATGGCTAGTAGGTTTCCGACCTGGACAATGGGATCGGTGGTGTCACATTAACTGAGACTGGGATTGCTAAAGGAAGAGCAGGTTCGTTGAGAAAGAGCAAGAGTTCCATTTTCTATAAGCAAATTCTGAGGTGCTTTTGGGAGGTCCATCAAGAGGGAAGAGATAGGCAGACTGGAATTCAGAGAAACCTGTGAGCTGGATGTGTAAAATCAAGGTTATTGGCATGTAGATAACAGAGAGGATCATCCATGCAGCTGGTTTTCAGAGTTTAGGGTTCATGAGAATGATCTGGAAAGTTTTCTAAAGCAACATCCAGGACCCACCTCCAACGTTTCTGGTGCAGTAGGTCATGGATGGAGTCCGTGCTTTACATTTCTAATATACTCACTCAGAGATGGTTCTGATGCTGCTAATTTGAGTACCACCTGGGAATAGCACTCACCTAGAGAATAAATAAATAAAAAAGAAAGAAAGAATGGAAATAAAAATATGACCTATGGGAAACATTATAACAGAGTCAGTCAAGCTGCATCGGTTTGTGTTCAGAAGCTCCCAGGTAAGAACCATGAACCCTTGGGTCAATGAAGTAAACAAAGTAAGTAAAGACTCAATCTCTCTATTTGTAAAAATAATAGTAATAATAATACAAATAGCACAAATTCATAGTGCTGTTTTAAGGTCAAAAAAGACAGCTAAAGGAAAACACTTAGCATGGTGTTAAGTATATGCTTGGGGTCATTTGAAAGCCAGTCTTTAAGTAATCCAGCATTTAAATATAGATTAGATGATACTAAGTTGGTGAAAGTCAAAGGTCAAGAGGAAAATCAAGACTATGTGATGACATAGATTCCAAGGAAAGAAGGGTTTTCACAAAGGCAAGAGTGGTTATGAGTGTCAGTTGCTTTTGAGAATTTCAACAAGATACAGAAAACAACAACAACAAAACAAACAAACAAACAAACAAAAACCACTACTGGATTTAGAGATAGCTAGTAACATAAAATAGACCATTTCAGGAAAGCGATGTGGGGTGCAGAGATAGTGTCTGTGAAGCACATAGCACAGAGCCTAGCGTACGCCAAGGGCTCCAGTGACCGTAGATGCTATTATTATTATCATAGTTCAAAGCAGTTTGTAACAGGCATGTGTTCGCATGCTGGTTAAAGGAAATATATTCAGTTGAGGATAAACTCTGCAGTTCCCAAAGAAATGCATTTCCATTGAACAAGCTATGTCCCATTCAGGTTTAAATAGCTGAAACAGTTTTTAAAAGCAGGATTTCAAACTGCAACGTGGCAGGTATGTCATGCAACTTTAACAAGGGCCCTTTCTTCATTTGCTGCAAGAATTAATGGCTCTGGGATACATCAAGAACTGTCAGTTCTCACAGCAGCCCCACAAATCAATTGAACTTTTAAAATCTTCGCCCTATACTCCCCATTTCTCCCATGCCAGCAAAGTGAACAATTGTCTGATCTTTGGCAGCAGGGAGAAAGCTATCTTTGCCTTTTGCCAGCTGAGAAATGGTTTGTTTCCCTTTTCAAACACCACAGCATTCTTCTTGCAATTTCCCTTTACCATTAAATATTTTATAACTCAGTCTCATGCCAGTGCGCCTTCCTGGGTGCCTGATAAATGACAGATTCTACAGAAAATTTTAATATATGGCAGCAGGTTTCATTTACAGTATTCCTACAGAAGAGGTTGCCGGAGTCAACAACCATACTTAAATGGCTTCTTGCTTGTAAAGGTAGTTTGCTAATCCCAAAAGCTTTTAGATTGCATTGCCAGATTCTTACCTTTTCTTAGAGAATCGTCATATTGTGAACTCTATGGGAGAGGAAAAAAAAAACTGCTTGAGGAATGTGACAGTTTTTTGTTTGTTTGTTTAAAAATAAATCTTACATAGCCTTATATTTTAATTTTTTTTAAGAGGAATGAGTTGTGTACATGGGGTTTAAATGCTTTCTAGACAAGAAAAAAAAATGCGCTAGAACCAACTTATTCATCATCATCTTCATCTTCTTTATCTTTATCTTCTTCATCCTCTTCATCTTCCTCATCTTTCTCCTCTTCCTTCTTTTCCTTGCTTTTTTCAGCCTTGACAACTCCCTTTTTTGCTGCATCAGGCTTTCCTTTAGCTCGATATGCAGCAGTATCCCTTTCGTATTTTTCCTTCAGCTTCGCAGCCTTCTTTTCATAAGGCTGCTTGTCACCTGCAGCAGTGTTATTCCACGTCTCTCCCAGGTTCTTTGCAACATCATCAAAGGGCAGGCCAGGATGTTCTCCTTTGGTTTTTGGGCGATACTCAGAGCAGAACAGGAAAAAGCTCGAAGGAGGCCTTTTGGGTACATTGGGATCCTTGAACTTCTTTTCTGTCTCTCCTTTAGGAGGGATATAGGTTTTCATTTCTCTTTCATAACGGGCCTTGTCCGCCTTTGCCGTATCTTCAAATTTTCCTTTCTCTTTAGCAGACATGCTCTTCCACCTTTCTGAGCACTTCTTAGAAAACTCTGAGAAGTTGACTGAAGCATCTGGGTGCTGCTTCTTATGCTCCTCCCAACAAGTTTACACAAAAAATGCGTATGATGACATTTTGCCTCTCGGCTTCTTAGGATCTCCTTTGCCCATGTGTAGTTATTTTTCTGCACTAAGAATTGAGGCCGCTGCGCTTCCGCAGACATAAGAAACGAACTCCTGGAACTCAAGGTCAGCCGGGGTTGGGTTCCTGTTGCTGCACGCGTGGCCCGCCCGAAACTGCTACAAAGTAGTAGCGCGTCCGACTGCCCAACTCTAGCGGACAGAGAGGAAATCTGACATCTTTAAGCCAGGAGTGTGAAGAGTTTATTTAGGATCTAATCGGAGTCTCAATGTTTTTGTGTTTTGTTTTGTTTTTGTTTGTTTGTTTTTTGTGGCGGGGACTTGGGGGTGACCTTGCTTTTCCCATCCAGGATTCCTTTTCCTGTGCCAATTCAATCACACATATTCAAGCTCAGCTCCAGTGCCAACACTTTAAGAAACCCTCAGAGAGAACTATAGCCTGAATTAAGCTCTCCCTTCCTTTGACTATCTCATGCAATTATTATCTGTAATAACCAATTTAGTATTCTTGTTCCTGCAACAAAATATGTGTTCCCACAGTGTGCTGCCTTGTGCCGGCAACACAGAAACCTCCATAAGTAATATTCAGGTTGAACTCAGTATTAAGGGGGAAACCAGTCATCGTTTTAATTCATTAATAAATTAACTTTAATTGCAAAATCTGCGGGGTTTTCTGTCTTTCAACCCAACATTTTCTTCCCTTTTTGCCTTTCATGAATTCACCACCACCACCTCTCACTGTGCATTTAATTACTGTACTGATTACTTACTATGTATGCTACATGATGTGGAAAGAATAGAAAACTTAAAAGCGAAGCACTCCCTAACCTCCCTGGGGATAGAGACCGAAACGTATAAAAACATAAGAAAACACATAAACTACATATAACAAATGTCAGATGAGTGATCCAGATAATTGCACAGTTCCTGTGGCCCCAAGTGATGGGATACTATTTCTAATGTCAGCAGTAGTACTTCCTTAAACTGATCCCTAGACCTTGGTCATGGTGCTTGGAAAATGCTTTCTCAGCACAATCTCTGCTCATCTTAATCCTAACGCTCCTTTATTCTTCCTGTCCCTCTTTTCTGGAAAATCCTTTCCAATTGTTTTGCTTTGTCTTCTCCTCCTTTGTCCTCCATGCTGCTGAGCTGATTTTTCCCTCCTTTAATGAAATTCTATGCTCTTTCCCTATGTTGTTTTGGAGCTCTTCTTATATCCTAACTTAATTCGCTTCCCAGATATTTTTAAAATAGAGTTTTTGTTCACTGTAACACTTTTTTTTTTTTTTTTTTTTTCCTGTTTTGAGACAGGGCCTCACTCAGCCCTGCCTCAAACAGGCTGGGGTGCAGTGGCACAATACCAGTTCACTGCAACCTCGACCTCCTGGGCTCAGGTGATCCTCCCACCTCAGCCTTCTGAGTAGCTGGGGTCACAGGCATGTGCCACCATGCCCGGCTAATTTATTATTATTATTGTTATTTGTATAGATGGGGTCCCCCTATGTTATCCTGGCTGGTCACAGACTCCTGGATTCAAGTGATTCTCCCACCTTGGTCCCTATAGTTCTGAGATACAGATGTGAGCCAGAGTGCCCGGCCTATGATACCACTTTTTAACACCAACAAGTAGAAAAAATCTATATAAAAAGTTGTCCTTTTTTTTTTTTTTTTTTTTTTAAGACGGAGTTTCCCTCTTGTTGCCTGGGCCGGAGTGCAATGGTACAATCTCGGCCCACTGCAACCTCCACCTCATGGGTTCAAGTGATTCTCCTGCCTCAGCCTCGAAGGAGCTGGGAATACAGGCGCTTGCCATCATGCCTGGCTAATTTTTTGTATATATAAAAATTTTGTATAATTTTTAGTAGAGACAGGGTTTCACCATGTTGGCCAGGCTGGTCTGGAACTCCTGACCTCAGGTGATCCGCCCACCTTGGCCTCCCAAAGTGCTATGATTATGGGTGTGAGCCACCACGCCCGGCCAAAGTTTCCATCTATGTAATACTATGTAGATAAATACCTATTCTGTGCCTCTCTGTGTCAAGCCTTCCATAAGCCCGTGGATTAAAGATGTGAAGACTTCTCTGCTCCATGGAAGCAAGCTCATGGTCCAGTCATATGGGAGCTTCAGAGCTGATGAATGTGGAGAGAATGATATCTGATAGCAGGGCCCACTCTGGAATAAGGGAACATAAAAAAAGCCTTGAAATACCAATTGGAATTCACAGGAACATTAGGCCGCTCCTGTTTACTTACAGGAATCTTCATCCCTATAATTGTTTTGAAGGCAATAACTCTATAACAAATGATTTACCAAATTACATTCCTAGAAACAAGTTTGATTAAGTACATGCCAAAATAGTACCATAGAGTATAGCCAGCTTAGTGTATTGGACTGTCTTAAAAGTGGCAGAGCTTTAAAAAATATAAACAAGCTTCCAAAAGTGTTGAATTTGCTCACAGATGACAGTTTTATATCTGATTACAAAGATACACCAAGGTTGTTTAGGGTCATAACTTTTATAGTTTGGCATTAGATCTTATCCACGTTCTCATTCTCACAAATGTTCCATGCTCCTTCTTCAGAATAAAACACTCAGCTGGATACGTTATGGCACACTATGCCACCTTAGGGCACAGAAAGAAAATAAAGAATTGCACCTTATAGTTTTTTTTTTTTTTTTTTTTTTTGCTCATTCTTATTTATGTTGTATTTTATGTGTTTTGTAGTATATCTTATATGTTGAAAATTAAATAGATGTATGAATACATACATGCACTTTAATCAGATGTACCAATGTAGGAGGACATCATCCAAAATTATTAGCATTTCTTTATTAGGCCTTGTTTGGTTGTAAGTAATAGAAAACCTGAATAAGAGTGACTTAGACATAGTATGCTTATTATTCATTCAACAAAGATCTAGGTAGGTGGTCTTAGAGTTAGCATAGCAACTTAGTGATTTTATTAAGGGTCCAGAATTTGCCTATATTTCCATACACATCTTTTGCATGACTTTCAAGAATAAAATTTCGCCTGATGATGAATTACACTTACCCTACCCAATGCCTCTGTGATTTCAGGTAATAATACTATATAGATAACATATAGTAAGATGCTTAGGTACATTCTAAGGTTTCAAATGTATTGATAATTGCAGTTATTTACTTAAAGAATGATCATATCCAATGTTTTATTATTGTTTATTATATTGTCATTTAAAAGTTATAATAATGATGTTTTCTTTGAATTCAGTAAAGTCATTGTGAAGGTTAAGCATGAGTATTTTACATTAATTTGGGGATTCTTTAAGCTGTGGAAACGGAAAGCCTCAGTACATGTTAAGCCTGATATCTGAGCTTTCCCACCCCAGACTTTTGCAGAGCCATGTACTTGGGTCTCTGATCCTCTGTAATGTGCTGATAGATGATAACATGATGGAAAAATCGGTTGGTAGAATGGGGCGGTAACCACTAGAGACAGCAGTTGTCAGATGGAAATTAATTGATTGTAATTGCTTTGCCATTGTATTGCACTTGAAGTCTGTAGCTTGTTAAAACCACTGATTATAAAATAAGGATCTCACTTTTTATGCTGTAGATTATGTTAATGAAAAGCTGTTCTTAGAAGCATGATCAGTGAATATCAATAAATGGATAATAAGAAATTAAAGGAAAAGTTAACTAACTGATCATGAGTTAATATACTTCAGCAGCCAGAGTAGCAGTCAACTGTGCATGGTTTCATATTGAATTTTTTGCTCAGAGCTCTTGAATTTTAAATATTTCCCATAGAGAGATTGATTCTGTGTGACTGTTTATCACATACTGTCTTGAATAACAGATCTTTACTATAGAGAATCTCCTGCAAGATGGAAAATGTGTGTGTTTTGCAGAGCCTTTATTTTGTGCCAAAGTATTAACAAGCAGATATTTTGAAGTGGAAAACATAAGTTCCCATTGCAACACCAATAGTGGTTTATTTCAGTGCTCATGGAATATGAGTAACATATGTGTGAGGGTCTGTGTGAATCTGAAGGCCTTGCTTTTGCAATCTTAATCGATATTACAAAAAGAATACTAAAATGATAACATAAATGTTAAATTATATTTCACTTTTTGCTGTACAAAATGCATTAAGTTTTGTAAAATTGTAATGAGGTTTTTAATTATAGCTTTCATTTATAGCATTTAATTATTGATGTTAGAGAGATCAGATATTTTGAAGATATTTTTATGAGCACCAATTCTTATCAAGCCTCCATGCCGGCCCTCAAGGACGTTACAGAGGAAAAGAACAGATGAAACAAAGAAAGGATTACTTGCAGTTTTGAATGCAGTGAGGAAAGTGATAAGAGGCACTGGGAGGCACAAGATGAGATCATCTAAATTCTGAGGATTTCTGGGTGTCCTCAACAAAGAATGCAGGTCTGGGAAGAAGGAGCAGTGTGACAGTTCTTGGTATTTTGAGAAAATAGAATGATAGTTGAAAATTAAGTTGCATAAAGTTTTAGAATGCAAGAAGAGACCATCAGACAGATAAACATATAGATGGCCCATGCCCTGGTTTGCCCTACTATGGATTTTAAAGTTATTTGCACAGGAGAGCCCCATGAGGATTTTTAGATGTGGGAGAGATAGGGATGAGTTTCCTTTTAAAATGATCACTCACCATCAGTTGTGATGATAATCAGGAAAGAAGCTCATTGTGACCTTCATTTACTGTCTTAGTTCATTTTCTGTTGCTTTAACTGAATACCTGAAACTGGGCAATTTACAAAGAAAATACATTTATTTCTTGCAGTTTTGGAGTCTGGGCAGTCCAAGGTCAAGGGGCTGCATCTGCTGAGGGCATTCTTGCTGGTGAGGATTCTCTGCAAGCCCTGAGGCAGTGCAGGGCATCGCATGGATGGGGGCAAGAGAATGTCAGCTCAGTCCTTCTTTCTCTTCTTAAACAGCCAACAGTTCCGTCATGGGGGCCTCACTGTGATGACTTTATCTATTCCTAATTACCTCCCAAAGGCCCCATCTTCAAATATCATCAACATAAAAATTTAAGGATTAAGTTTCCAACACATAGAATTTAGGAGACACATTCAAACAAGGGCGGTTAATAAGCTGGTATAATATCCTGTGCTGTTGAATATTATTATGAATCTAAATATCTGTAAAGGAAATTAAAAGCTTAAGCACTGAATAATTTTTTCTTCTTTGACTTTTTAAGTATATTTTTTGTTGAATGTTATGGTGGAATTGGTGCTAATAGTTGCTTAAAGCTCTGTAATTAGAATAATGTCTACATGTGGTAATAGAGTCTGTATCTTGTAGATAGCACATATTTATGGTTAGTCTCGTATTTGGGATGCAGATATTGATGTATAACTTAATTTGAAAATGTATGTAATTATGATTTTAAAAATGCATGTTTAAGATAATGCTAAAAAATGACAATAATTGGTCCTGTTAAATATTTACCAGAAACATTCTTCATATTTGAGAATCTGGTTCAGAATTTAGAACATTTGCATTTTAATTACATAATAAAAGGAGAAAGTGAAAGAATAATTGGCTTAGCTATTAGCCAATTATAGCTGTAACTAAAAAAAAAATCCCCCAAACTGACATTGGATTCCACAGAATAGTCACAATATACATTGATCAGATGTTTAATTATATTTGGCAGCAATAAAAGGAAGGGAATGTTGTTTCAATCCTTCATGCAACATGTTTGTTAAAACTAAAATTAATGAGGGTGGATTTGGGGTGTTTGACTCAGGATCGTTGAGCTTTTAGTGTTTATGTGTCCTCAAATGGGGCTTCTCCAGAGTGACTCCAATAGTTAAAATTTAGTGGAGAAATAAGACAATTGAATACAGTGGTTACAGCCAGCTGCCTTTGGTCAGTACCATGGAGGGTTGGAGCTGTCTGTCTAGAGTCCCAGAGGTCAGAGCCCTTCCATACAGAGATCCAGGGCCAGTGACAGGAGTTGTTGGTGTCAGAATGTACTGCTGACAGCATTTCCCTCTGTGCTTTCCCTGACAGATACGACGACATATTCCACAGAGCGATCCGAGCACTTCAAACCCTGCCGAGACAAGGACCTCGCATACTGTCTCAACGATGGCGAGTGCTTTGTGATCGAAACCCTGACCGGATCCCATAAACACTGTCGGTAAGCCACTGAGGACACTGGCGGAAAGGGCAGGCCCTCTGTAAGGCCTGGGGGTGGAGGGTGCTGGCAGCATCTGTAATGTGTCATGTCCGGGATACACACAGTCCCACTGTTTGAATAGCAGAATTGGGAGTTTTAATTTGGAAAGGGCAAGGCTGCTGTCTCTTTTAACAGTTGAAGAGGACAAGACGGAAACAAAGTAGTCACGGTTTAAGTTTTACCTGACCAAGCAAACGAAGATTTACCTTTAGATCTGCAAAGTTAATGGAAATAATTATTTACACACTTTAGAAGAGTATATTTATGATGTGGAACTTAGGCATATATCCTAGTACTCAGAAATAATCGGTTCTTGAGAACCTGCTGACTGTGGCAGGAGAAGCAAACTGCTCATCTAAGATTAGAATCTCCGTGTTTATTTGTGAACCAACCCCAGAGACTTTAACTGTGTCCAGAGAAAACTGCATTTTATTTTGTTTCTGCCCTCCTTTATTAATTTCAATACTTTCTCTTAACACCTCTGATGAAACACTCTCCAGCAAGAAGTTGTAAATGAAATAGCAGTCCTGTTATAGTCTAAGTAGAGAACTACTTGGGGAAAACTCCCAGTAGAGATCGAGAAGGTGTTTAATTGGTTTTTAGAGACATAAGGTTATGTAACTGCTAAAAGTAAAAACAAGGGGGGATAAAGAGTGCACTTATAGACACTGCAGCTTTAAGACTCCATAGAAGAATCAAATTAACATCTGAAAAATATCTCTTACCAAGTTTTCACTTCAAGTATTACCCTGGTAATTTGTTTTTCTTGGCAATTGGATATGCATCAGTGATCATAGATATCCACACCCCTTTTCTTCTCTTTATTTGCTCTTCTTATATGACACAGTTATTAAATTAATTATTTGGAATCATGAGGCATGGAAAATTATGACTTTTTTCTATTACTGTTATAAAACTCGATTCCCATGTTGTTTCACTAAGATGATGTAGAGAAATGTATCGTATAGTTACAAACTTAGAACATGCTATGCCGGCGGAAGCTGCCTGGATCCAAGAGCCAGGTTTAGTCCACAGGGAAGATGTATTGCCACACTGAGCAATGGCACAGGTTTGGAAGAACAGATACATGATATGGTAGGAGGGCTCTGTAAAAGTAACCATATGTCCTATGTCAGGACAAATAGAACTGTGACCTTTCCTCACCCCTGACGTGTGGTGTTCATATATGACTTTGGCAGTGCCACTGCATGTACCCGAGTTGCAAAATTTGCACCCTATTCCTATGATCTGCAAACCTGGGTTGGGGAAGAAGGGGAGTGGGGATTGTTTCTCTCCACACTCCTCCTCTCTCATATTTTTTTTGTGACTGTGCACATATGGACACGAAGCACACAAGTGATATTAAGACCTTAAGGGAAAATCCAGGAATGCACTACTCCTTCAAAGTGTGATGTGCATGCAAGCCCTTTTACATCCTCAACCATGTTACAGTTACCTTGGTCAATCTAATGAGATTATCATTTGGAAGTGGGCAATGCAATCAATTATGTTTGAATTTGTAATCAATTGAAGAAGAGATGAATCAGAAGCATTGGCTAAAGCAGTAGTTTTCTTTGATGGTGTTTTCCCCAGAGGAAGAATTGGATCAGGTCCCACCACAGTATGCAGGCTGAGATGATTCATCTTTTCCAAAACTGAGACTATCGGGAGAACAAAGTAATTCTTCTTTTCCGTCGTTTGACCATGCTGTATATTTCATTACTTCAGGAGTGTGTTAATTTGCTAGGACTGCTCTAACATTGTGCTACAGACTGGGTGGCTTCACTATGGAAATTTATTTTCTCACAGTCCCGGAGGTCAGAAGTCCAACATAAAGGTGTCAGCAGAGTTGATTCCTTTTGAGGCCTCTCCCCTTGGCTTATAGATGGTCAAGGAGATGTATCTTATCATGTTTCCTCTGTAGGTGTTTGTGTTCGGAGTTGATTCCTTTTCAGGCCTCTCTCCTTGGCCTGTAGATGGTCAAGGAGATGTATCTTCTCATCATGTTTCCTCTGTAGGTGTGTGTGTTCCAAATTTCCTCTAAGTACATCAGCCATATTAGATTGGAGCACATCCTCATGACCTTATTTTAACTTCATTACTTCTGTAAAGACCTTTCTCCAAATATGACCACATTCTGAGGAACTGGAGTTTACTTTATGTAGGGATTTTAATTTTTGTAGATAAATTCAGTCCATAACAATGAATCTCATGTCCATAAAAGAAAAATCCTTTGCTTTTATGCATATGCATGTACATCTCTAATTTTTGTAGCACACATAAGCAGATATATATCTATAGTTTAAATGAAGTGATGTACATATTTAATAATTTTGGCCTTCTGTCTTCATATTTTTTGCATATTTCAGTACAGACAGCCTGTTATTTAACATAGACTCACAACATAGCTAATCATGACAAAAGACTAGCCTAAGACAAAATTGGAACTCGAGTAGGTTAATAGATGCCTATAAATCTCCTACTAGTGTGTATGAATAAATCACACATCACATGTGCCTGCTATTCATCTCTCAAGCTTTGCTGTGAATAAAAGGCTTACATTTGTTCCTGCATCAGCCACTTCTAAAAATTCCAACGTAGTTATTAATAATGTGCCATTTTGTACAGCACTCTATTTAAGTAGTATGTTTCAGTCATTCTCCTATTCAACAAATGTTTACTGAGCACCTCCTATCACGAAGATACTGTTGAATAAATACAGAAATGAATTTAAAAATTAAATGGCACAGTGCTTCATAATGTGTTTGGAGTAAGAAAAATACTTCATCGTTAGGAAATTTTAAAAAGCAAAATACTTCAGAGTGACTGACATACTACAAGAAGTATCTTTATGACATAGTAGTTACTGGATTTTGTTTCAAGTTAGATAAGATGCCATTTAGTAGATCTGAATGGCATCATTCAGATGCCATTTAGCCTTTAGTATAAAGCTTTTAGTATTAAAAAAAGCCTTTAGTATAAAGGCTTGTGTGTGACCCTAGCTGTTTCAAGAGTTTATATGTCTCAAAAGATTAGACATTTAAATCTGAAAGAAATTAAAATTATATTTCTTGGATTAAAAAAAAAGTTGTAATCCTATAATAAACTGCATCAAATAGTTTTCTATGTTGTGAAAATAGACCATGCTCCGACACATTTCTATTTTCTTCTCAAGGAACAATAGGTACACAATTACCAAACTATTTGTGATAGAAATCCTGAAAGTACATGCTCAAAAAAAAAAAAAAAAAAGACAATAATGATCCCAGAAAAGGGAGGTGTTGAAAGTGGGGGACACGTTTGTTTCTTTGTAATTTTGTTACTCCAATTCTTCAAGAAACATTTGTGGTACCAGTACTTAGAAATTATAATTTAATTTTTAAAAAAAAAAAAAAACCTTGACACAAGGATTTTTTTTTTTTTTTTTTTTTTTTTTTTTTTTTTTTTTTTTTTTTAAGAGACAGAGTCTCCCTCTGTAACCCGGCTAGAGTGCAGTGGCAGGATCTCGGCTCACTGCAAACTCCGCCTCCTGAGTTCAAGCCATTCTCCTGCCTCAGCCTCCCACCATGCCCGGCTAATTTTTGTATTTTTAGTAGAGATGGGGTTTCACCATGTTAGCCAAGATGGTCTCGATCTCCTGACCTTGTGATCCACCCACCTCAGCCTCCCAAAGTGCTGGGATTACAGGCGTGAGCCACCACGCCTGGCCGGATTTTTAAAGAACAAGAAATAGAGAAAATAGATTTTCCTAAATTCAAAATATAATGTGTATCTATCTATATATATGTATGTGTGTGTATGTATATATTTATTTTTCTGAGAGGAAGGCTTGCTCTGTCACTCAGGTTGGAGTACAGTGGTGTGATCTTGGATCACTGCAACCTCAATCTCCTGAGCTCAGGCCATTCTCCCTACACAGCCTCCTGAGTAGCTGGGACTACAGGCACTCACCACCATGCACAGATAATTTCTGTATTTTTTTATTTTTTATTTTTTTTGTCGAGATGGGGCCTCACTAGGTTGTCCAGGCTGGTCCCCAACTCCTGGCCTCAAGTGATTCTCGTGCCTCGGCTTCCTAAAATGTTGGGATTACAGGTGTGAATTACTATAGCCAGCCTCAAAACATAAATCCACAGACCATCCACAGGCTAATTAGTGAAAACAGATTGTGGTATATTGTGGGACTTAGTATAGAACAAGGATTGATTCATAAACCAGAGGAAAATGAGGGAACAATTTTTCAATCAATGATTGACTATCAGGTAAATAGTATCAGAAGTGTATGTTGACCCCCTCTTTCTATACCAAAAGTATACTAACGATTTCATTTTTTTTAATTTTTTTTTTTTTACGATTTCAAAAGTTAATGTAATAAATAAAGATGAAGGAAAATAATAAATAAAATTACGTATTTATTTATGTTAGCAATTGTAAGGACCTTGTGACAAATAAAAGCAATGGAAGGCAAAAATTAACAACGTTGACACAGCATTTTTTATCTGAATATCATAAATCAGAAACAAAGTTAAAAGACAAGCTATGAGGAAACCGAATAACAAAGATGGCAAAGAATAAAACCCCAAAGAAGTCACGTAGATCAAGGGGTAACATTAAAATAAAATCTCAATAGGGAAATGGACAAAGGGGAGGAACATAACCTTCCTAAAGAGAAATACAGATAAGCAGCAAACAAATATTCTCAGCCTCACAGAGAAATGCAAGTTAGGTATTTTTTTTCCCTATCCTTTATTTAAAGATTTTTAAAAGTGACTACTGTACCCAGTTTGGCAAGGGGGCTGTGAAAACACATGTCCTCAAATGCTACTTGAGGGAGTGCAGTTTGTTAAATATATTTTTTGTAGGTAATATTTTAGTATGTTTTAAAAGCCTTAGAGTGTTTCTTTTCTTTCTTTCTTTCTTTTTTTTTTTTGAGATGGAGTCTCCTCTGTCGCCCAGGCTGGAGTGCAGTGGCGCCATCTCGGCTCACTGCAAGCTCCACCTCCCGGGTTCACACCATTCTCCTGCCTCAGCCTTCCGAGTAGCTGGGACTACAGGCACCTGCCACCATGTCCAGCTAATTTTTTGTATTTTTTTAGTAGAGACGGGGTTTCACTGTGTTAGCCAGGATAGTCTCAATCTCCTGACCTCATGATCCGCCTGCCTCGGCCTCCCAGAGCGCTGGGATTACAGGCATAAGTGTCCAACCCACATACATGCTTGTGAAGATTTATTTGTAGAGATGCTCACCACATTTTTATGTGTAATAGCAAAAATTTTTAACAAGTCTGAAATTATGAATTTAAATGTCTATATAAATTAGAGTATGTTTGTACATTGGATGAGTTTTCACAGTATTTTGAGGATATCCAGTGGTCACTATGTCATGTTAGGTATAAAAGTTTAATATGAAATTGCAAACTTGAACATACAGTAGAATCCTAATTCTGAAAAAAAAATCAAAAACAAAACTAAAAAGGTTGATAGTTTACAACTATTTGCTTCTTTCAACTTTGTGAATTTTCTAAGGTCTCTATATTACATAAATGAAATATATGTAATATATTTTTGAAATATATGAAATATATGTAATATATATTTCATTTATGTGACACCTGGTTAAGACAGTTGACTCCTGCCTCTAGTCTTTCCATTAAGAAATATGGATTGTGTCCCTGTCTCTGTAAAATCATTGTAATTCGCTATTATTAAGCTGATAAGAGAACTTCAAGTGTTTTCAGATTAAGCACTACTAAGTCTATTTGAATGTGTCTGCTCCTTCTTTTATTAATAATGCATTGGTACTTTTTATAATAATTCTTTCTCATGTTGAAGTCATGTTTTGAAAACATTAAAAACATTGGATTTAATAAAAGGTAAATACACCCTATAGAAATGAAGCTGGATAAAGAAGGAAAACAAGTCACCAGAAACACTTTAAATCAAAATATTCTGAATAAAATCATAATATTCTATGATCTTTTCATTTTTATGCCATTTCTAGAAATTTAAAAAATTTTGGCAATGGTGCTATGTATAATATATTGCACTAGAGGGAAAAGAGGTAGCCATTGTAATAGAAGAGATTGCTACTACACATTTGAATGGACCAAATGTGTTTTAAGGCCAAATTCAGGTAAAAAGGATGTGTCTCTTCTGAATTGAAGCTCATTAAATGTTTCACCAGCCTTCCTGCAAAAATGGATTTTCAAAACTTTGGAAAGGATGGCATTTGAGCAGAATTTGACCTGTACTGACCATTTTGGAAATCAACCAAGCAATTCACTTGAAGATATTTGAAGCACTTGAAATATGGAATTGCTGGAAAAAGAATAAGGCAGCCCAATAGCAACCATTGCCCAGGGTGATACTTTGGTAACAGGACTGATGGCCTGTGTCACAATCTGACATGCTGATAGGAGTTGGGGAGTGAGGGCAGCCATTGAGAAAGGGGAAGGGAACCCTAAGAATAGTGTTTTCTCCCTATTATGACTGGCTCTCTCTGAGTTGGTTTTGAAATAAAAGCTTCCATTTTTAAGAGAATTGATTGGTCATTGTGTAACGACATTTCTACAATATAATAGGACCATCCCAGTTAGTGCTTTCCTCTGTCACTTTGGAGGTCCATTAGCTCTTCCATTCAGTGAGGGTCCTCTTTATCAAATGCTTCTCCAGTAAGTGCTCTGAGAGCAGCAGCTAATGATTCCCTGTGGTTGAAGCAAGTCAGAATGAAAATGGAGTTTTGGCACACATCCCTGAACTCCATCAACAGGAGGGAATGAAGGCTAAAATATCTATAAATCCAGGCCAGGCTGCAGAGTCCCTGCAGAATGGTGTTAATAACAAGGTGAAGAACCTTAGAAGAATTTTCGAGTTCATCAAAGAAATGTTCATGAGAATGTTTGCCATAGCCCAGACATAATTTAAGTAATTTGCAATAGCCATATTGATAACAGGTGGTCTACCGATTGCTTTTGACAAGAGGAAATGAACAAAGTAATGATTCTTCTTCTCTGTGGACATAGTTTGTCATGATAGTCTTATAAACTCAGCAAGCAAGCAAACAAACAACACAATGAACGTAATTATGTAATTTCATGACACTTAAGCAGTGGTTTGCCTCTTCTAGTTTGACCTCTTTGTATTTCAGACCAGCTGGTATACTTAAAATTAGTTGGCAGTTAGTACTTTGTTTTGGATATGGATATTTAAGTATCATGCAAAAAAGTGAAAAAGCACATTCAACCAACGCATCATTTAGTTATTAGCCAAAGATTACTTTATTTTAATGTTTTCTTCTGTGATTGGGATTTAGTTATTAGCCAAAGATTACCTTATTTTACTGTGATTGGTGGCTCTAGCTGAAGCAGGAAATGGTGTTTTTTAAGGAGGTCATTATGATTTGGGTTTGCTTTTTTATCCAAGAATTGACACCAATATGTTTATGTAAAATACCTTCCCTGTGTGAGTTGGGGTAAGACGTACAGGAGGCAAATGTGAATGTTCAAAGCTGAGAGACCTGAATTCAAAGTTCTTCTCAGCTTTCTACTGGCTATGATTTTTTGCAAGTCATTTAATGAGACCTTCAATACTTAATTTTTTAAGATAGTCTAATAGTTGCCCCAAAAGTTTGATGCAAGAATTGAAAGCAACATATAGAAAACTATGAATGTGAAATAGATACTATGTATATATATGATAACTCTTTCCTCTCTCCTTTATGGTCATATTGAAACCAAGGAAAAGCATGTTGCAAGAATCTTGTGAGAGAAATTGTATCAGTATCATCTGCCTTATTTAATTAACAGGAGACTTCAGTTTAAATGTGGGGCGGGACATGTCAGAGAATTCATGTCTACTGTATATTCTCAGGACTCAGAATTCCTATTGCTAATTTTAGTACTTTGACAAATTAGCAATTTTCCATTATTTGTTACATTCTGCAAGCATTTCTTGATTTTTCCCAGGTTTCTTTTCTTAATGACTCTTCATAGGTTTAAAGGAAATATTTAAGCATGTATATGTATAATATACATATAAAATAAGCATGTTTATGTATACATATTTTCCTTTCCTACTTAATGTAAGGGACCATAATTGTGTCAATAACGTGAAATTAATGTCGATTTTGCAATTTTGTGACACAATACAATAGCCTGTTGACTTTTTGTGTGTGTGTGGAAAAGAAAAATACACTTTCATGTGAAAATGTACACACTGAAAATTATAGTTTTTACTTGTGGAAAATATATGATTAAAAAAAAAATGAAGTGATTTACTTTTTTCTTAATTCTTTCCCAAAATAGTTTTCTGAAAGTTTGGCTATCTGTATGCTTCAGTGTTTAAAATATGTAGGCACTAAAATTCTTAATGGCATAAAATAAAAATTATCTGATTTATGAACGCCTACAGAAAATGATAAAAAAAGGAATATTTTTAAATGCAGGATATGTTAGCAGCGAATATGGAACCCAAGATAAGCAAGGCCCATGTTCGACTCTACCTAGACAGTGTCAGATCTCTGGCAATTAGTACATTGCTTTGGATATGTAGCTTTTAGCTGCTCTCCTTTGTAAGGTTTAAGACCAGGCTTGTTTATGTATAACTATTCAATCTCATACACACACGCAGACATGCACGCACTCTTTTTGTTTGCTCCCATGATGATTTATTTACCAGCTGTAAAATGAGGATGATGATAACTGTCCTTCCTGGCAGTCATTGGACCATAATATATGTGAATGTCAATTGGAAGTTGTAAAATGCTACATAAATGCAAGGTATTGTAGCTATGCAAAGCCTAAAATTACCTAATTGATTTTGGTCTGTCCCTTATTGCTTATAATGAGAGTACTAGCAACTAAAACACCTTGAAAATTACTGGAGTGTTTTTATAGCCAATAGACTTCAGAATTTATATAGCATTTAGAACTTTATCAAACTTTCTTTGTACTAGTCTGATTATTTAAAGAAGATCTCACTATGTAATAATGTCTTTAAAGTATTTAATTTTAAATAGATAACTAAAAATATTTTTAGAAGATAAATTTTTTAAAAGATAAATAAAAATATTTTTTTTCCTTGCAGTCTCTTTAAAAAGTGCTGTCTTTTTGTCTTCTGTTTTCTTAATAATTCTTATTTGGTCTGGCTGGTTGGATTCAATGCTCCACTGCTATTAGAAGACAAATTATACATATTCTTGAACTGGACGTGGTGGCTCACGCTTGTAATCCCAGAACTTAGGAGGCTGAGGTGGACAGATCACCTGATATCAGGAGTTCAAGACCAGCCTGGCCAACGTGGCAAAACCCAGTCTCTACTAAAAATACAAAATATTAGCCAGGTGTGGTGGTGCATGCCTGTAATCCCAGCTACTTGGGAAGCTGAGGCACGAGAATCACTTGAACCCAGAAGGTGGAGGTTGCAAGGTTGCAGTGAGCCGAGATCATGCCACTGCACTCCAGCCTGGGTAACAGAGTGAGACTCCATCTCAAAAAAAAAAAAAAAAAAAAAAAAAAGGAAATAAATAAATTGTACATATTCTCTGTGATTCAATTTTCTTATCTGTTAATGGGAAAAACAATATTATTACTTCCCAGGATTATTTGAGGCTTGATATAGGTAAAGTTGAGGTGCCTGGTGTTGAGTAAACACAGGGAATTTAGAGTAAGTGCTGTGTAATATAGTAAGTTACAGGTGTTGTTATTTTACCTCCATAGCTTTGTTGACAGATCAACGTACTTGTGTCAGAACTCCTTGGTAGGTACTCACAGTCTCCCAGCACAGTGAGCCTTGTGCACAGAGTTCAATTTAGATCCACTAATGGGAATAAAAGAAAACAGGCACAGATACATTATTTAAAAACGCAGTAATACCAGATCGTACACAAGAACACGTTTTAGAATCAAGGATCATTGTAATTATTCAGCTAGTAAACTTAAAAGATAAGCAGAAATAGGAGGCCACCTTTTGTTAGGGGAACACTCCCTTTTGACAGTGTCTGAAGAAAAAACATGGGAAAAACACTCCTTACTACCTACTGTTTAAGCCATTCCTGCTGTTGACCCTTCAGATGTGTCCTCGACAGCTCCCTTTGGAGCTGCCTCACTGGGCACCTGCTTCCTGCATGAGGGGTTCCCTATCTTGTGAGGGATGGAACAGTCTGGAAGCTTCCCCCATGCAGACAGAGAGAGGATTATGCAATATTTTGTATCCCAGATACAATTATGTAGTTTAAGTGGATTATGGATTGTTTCACCAAATTTATTTTAAAAATTAAGAACATATCCATAGATATTATTTTAGCCAGAGATGATCTATCAGTACAAATGTAAACAGTAACCGTGGTACCACAGGCCCTGTCGTGCAAGCTTCTTGGGTAAATATTTCAATAAAACCTTCTCAAAACAGGATGAAGATGGCTCAGCTGTTCTGTGGACTCTGCTGAGGCAGTGAGGGAATTTGCCGTGTCCCTCTGTGGTCTGCCCATCTCTGGGGCTACTGAAAGTATACTTGCTCCAGCCTGAGTTTCACAGCATCAGGCAGCACTTCTGGGTTCCTGAGCATGCTATTTCTTTCCAATTCACTTTGTTCTGAGCATCATTTAAAAACCTGAACGATGGTTTAAGGGCCAAATCACAATGTTTATGCATAAACCAAAATGTCAGTGTTTGTGTACCAGACTAGGCAGGCTGACACCAGGTTCTACATGCTTTGCCTCCCCACTAAATTCTCTCCTTTATTGTCCCAGTGGTTCAGGAATTCAAACTGCTTGAAAATGAGACACTTAAACTCTGGCTTTATGTACTCTACTTATTTTTAGAGATAGGTTCTTCTTCTATGGCTGACAATGGAGTACAGTGGTACAGTCATGGCTCACTGCAGCCTTGACCTGTTGGGCTCAAGTGTCCTCTTCCTCAGCCTCCCAAGTCACTGGGATGACAAGTGCACGCCACCATGCCTGGCTAATTTTTTAATGTTTTTGTACTGGTGGGATCTCAGTATGTGGCCCAGGCTGGTCACAAACTCCTGGCCTCAAGTGATCCTTCTGCCTTGGCTTCCCAAACTGCTGGGATTATAGGTGTGAGCCACTGTGCCTGGCTTAGCTCCCAAAACTGTTCAGGCATAATGGGAAATTTTAATAACTTTCTCTGTCAAATAAGCATAATCCAAGGATGTTCCATGATGAGTATGACATATACTTGACCTAATTATAATTTGGTGATGCTCAAATTCATAGAAAAACAAGACTGTCATATACTTTGTGGATTTTTCTTAATGTAACTTTCACCAGAATGTACAGCCTCTGTATTGTTATCCCCACTTTGCAGAAATTAGCTGAGAGTTTCCTGAGTCACTAAGTCCTAGCAGGCTTTGGATGATAATGAACAGGAGAGTTCCTTGACATATGACAGGGGTGTGGCTCGCCTGTTTGGTGGCCTCACAGCTGAAACCCCTGAAGGAAGGAGGAGCATGCAGACAGGCAATGCAGAGGCTGGGGCAAGTGCTCTGGCTCCACAGCACTGTCTAGAGGTGGATGCCTATGCCTGCAGCCCTCCACATTACAAAGCTCTTTTAGTTTTGCCATCTACAGATGGCTTGAGTGTTAATCAGCTCAGTAGACCCTCTGCTTTATCACAAGGGCAGGGGGCCAGTGTGACAGCTTTGTGTATCCCAAGCTTTTGCCCAGTGGCCCAGAAGAATTGGATCACATGCGGGCTGGAAGGATGACTGCAGGGTTTTGCTGAGTGGTGGAGTTGGCTCTCAGCAAGATGGTTGGGGAATTGAAAGTGGGGATGGAGTGGGAAGGTGATCTTCCCCTGAAGTGGGGCTGCCCAGCGGCCAGACTCCTCCAACCACCCCCTGCTGAACTCCCCTTGGCATCCAGACATCCCTCTTCTTCTCTTTCTCTGCCATGTCGTTCTGCCATTGGTGGTCTGCTAGTCTGCTCTGGAGCTTGTGATTCAGGGTTTATATGGGGGCAGGATAGGGGAATGGAGAACCAAAAGGCAACTGTTTGGGCATGAAAACAGAAATGCCTATTCTCATTCAGGGATGTGGGTATCTAGGCTTAAAGGTGGGGCCTTTACCAGGGAACCACCCTCTTCAACTCAGTATTTTCCCGTTTCCTGTCCATATCAATAAGGTGGAAGAGAGGGCCCTAGAATCCGTTCTTTTCACTGTACCCCAGCTCTGTGTCAGTGCATGCTAACATCCAACTACTCTTTTATTTAGTTGCCTTTGTACCTGCCTATTACTTGAGAAAACTAAAAAATTGACAGAACGGCCAAGCATTCCTTGTTTTATAAGAGAAAAAAAAAAAAAAAAAAAAAAGACAAAGACCGTGTTTCCAAAGTTTATCTTAGAGTAAATCTCTAAAAGTACGTTTTGTTTTGTTTTGTTTTTTTAATGCTCACAGCGATTCTGGTGGTTTTATGAATATCAGGAAAATATTTCTACTCGAGGCAACTTAAAACAAAATCCACCTTACACACACACACAGACACACATGTTCACACACATGCATATATACACAGTCTATTTACTAGGTATCTGGCATCATGCAGGACACTGAGGTTCAGTGGCAAATGAGACCAAAAGCTCCATCCTGTCAATAACTTGCTGTATGAGCACTGGGAAGCCAACAGATTCTGATGTGAAAGGGACCACAAAGGGCAGATCCTGGCCATACTGGGCAGTGAAGCTCATACTTGGGATGATAGAGAAATGCATTCTAGGCTGATAAACTGAGGGAAAATATCTACCTCAAGTATATAAAATCCTTCATGCAAGTTCTATCAAATTAGAAATTAAGGACCAAATTAAAAGAATAAAAAAGATGAGAGCATTACACCTGGTTTGGGGAATATGTTTTTAGAAATATACATGCCATATGTGAGTGCTATAGAATGGCACTTTTTGTTCTATTTTATGTACACTCAGAAGTAAATGGCAATTTAATACATTCTTTTATCATTCTGCCAATGTTTATTAAGCATTTTCAATGTTCCGAGTCCACTGTACAGTGGTAAGAATATAGTGATGAATGTTCTCAGAAAAACTCATAAGAGGGGGGTTGAGATGGATATTTTCTAGTTCAATTCAATATGACAAGGTCTGTGATAGATATGAGCTATGCTCATTGTCTCAGTCTGTTTTGTGTTGCTGTAAAGGAATACATGAGGCTGGGTAATTTATAAAGAAAAAAAAAGGTTCCTTTGGCTCAGGATTCTGATGGTTGGGAGGTTCAGGATTGGGCCTTGGCATTTAGTGAAGGTCTCAGGTTCTCCTGGAGGAAGGTGAAGGGGAGCAGTGTGTGCAGAGATCACACAAAGAAAGAAGGAGGCAGTGGTGAGGTGCCAGGCTCTTTTCAACACACAGTTCTCTTGGGAACTAAAGAGTGAGAGCTCATTGTCCTCTGCGGGAAGGCATCAGTCTATTAATGAGAGATCTGCTCTTCTGACTGAAATACCTCCCAATAGGCCCCTCCTCCCAATACTCCCACACTTGGGATCAAATTTCAACATGAGATTATGTGGGGACAAACAAACCATATCTAAATCCTAAAACTCACGTGTGCATAGAAGATTCCAAAAATCAATGCTCATGAAGCCAGGGAGTACTTCGGAGAGGAGGTAACACATTAAGCTGTATTCGGAAAGATAAGAGCCCTTTTATTTCTCCTTTGGAAACCTACTCTTGCTGACCAACAAAGGCGTGGAGAGTTGAGCTGCTATTGGAGAAGTTTCTCTTTAAATCCAAGGGGGAGGGAAATTTCAAAATTACTTTAGATGCAATTAGAAGTAATCAGCTTCATATCATAAATTTTTGATGCAATTGGTCCCTTCCTTTCTGAATTATTTTTTCTCTCATGTCCAGATGGTTCTCATAAACATATCAGAAGATGATGACATTTTTAATTTCTTTCACTCAAGCTCTGAATTTGTCTGAATGGAAAGTATAGAGAATAGTATGATTCTTCAAGCCTAACAAGTATATCACACTGATTAAATTATGAAATCAAGATTTTTTAAATTCAAAATTAATGTATAACTTTTATCTACATATATGGGATATTTGCAAAGATGATTTTATAGTTCCAGTCAAACATTAATTGTATTAACATTTTATTATTCATGTATTTATTTATTTTGAGTCTTGCTCAGTTTCCCAGGCCAGAGTGTGGTGGGCCATGGCTCACTGCAACCTCCATCTCCCTGGGTCAAGCAATTCTCCTGCCTCAGCCTCCTGAGTAGCTGAGATTACAGGCATGAACCACCACACTCAGCTAATTTTAGTATTTTTAGTAGAGACGGGGTTTCGCCATGTTGGCCAGGCTGGTCTCAAACTCCAGGCCTCAAGTGATCCACTCACCTTGGCCTCCCAAAATGCTGGGATTACAGGCGTGAGCCACCGCACCTGGACTGTATTAACATTTTAGATATAGGAAATGATTTTTCAGTTCTACTTCCTCAAGAATGAAACATATCCATTCAAGGCTGTGTTGATCCCTGATCATTGTTGAATAATGAAAGTTTAGGAATACTTACCGGCACATTCAAGTGGAAATGTTCGACATTTTCTTGGGTAGTATTTCTTTTCTCTAACTGAGCTGCTGCGAGGCTCCCGTAGAGTGAAAGTAAGATAACTGTAAAGGATGTACCTTGCTATGGGTGAGGCAGCAGGTTACCGTATTGGCACATATAGCAACACATACATACAGCAGAGCTCAGAGAAAGAAAGTCCGTAAGAGTTCCTAAAACAGGGTGGCTTTCTAGTTTCTCAAATACTACTTTCTGATTTAAACAAATCCAAAATACAGTTATAGCTAACGTCAGAGAAAGGAGTTATTAATTCAGCAGTAGAACATTAAACAAACAGACCCCAGGCTTAGGGGCAGTCGGGATGCTTGGAGATGCGGATGTGGAGACACAAAGGCAATGCCAAGAGGCCAGTATGCTCAGAGCCTAGCCTCCCTGGAGTCCTCTAACAGCAGGTGAATCCCAATGACCCTGTGCTCCTGAAGGGCAGAAATTCAATTAGGAACTCTCAGCTTTCAGCTTTGAGGCTCAGGCTAGTGTATCAGTGGGTAGCTCCACTGCTGGAGGAAACATATTCTACAGCAGTTATGAAATAGAGGCTAATAATAGGACAAGGGAGAGTGAAAAACATGAGGTTGGAAAGAATTGGCAGAAAAGATGAGCTGATAAAGCATCTACTTTAAATAAGGTCATGATTTTGCCACAGTTTGGGGTGTTCTCCTGTGCTAATTTATAGTCACAATCAAAGTCACATGGAAGCCTTATTTTCTTTGACAAGGTTTTATTTTCAGTGCACTAGAAAGCTCTTTCGTTTCTGCCTGGGTTAACATATGTGAAAGAAATAGTGATTATTTTAATGATATTAAATAGTAGCTTTGATCTCTTCCCCCTACAAGCTAACCAAAACATTATCTGGATGTATGAAATGATTCGTTTGTGAACAAAACCTCTGTATATATTATAATGTTTCTGTTCATCTACCTGACTCTCCCACTAGACTTTGAGTTCATCTGTGCTTCCGGAACCTACCACCTACTCAGTGAAGATAAACTGAATCAATGAAAAATACGCTAAATACCTACCACCCTCATTTTTTAGAGGACAAATTTGAGGTGTTAAAGAGCAGACAGAAATGTTAATATCAATCTTCTATTTCAAACCTACTAAGCCCAAGACAGAAGCTTACACCCTTTCTACATGGCTTCATAATTGCCTGCCTTGTGTTCATGTTAAATATGCAAAGGAATGTTGTATCCACATTTGATACATGACAAGAAGGAGGCTCCCAGAGGGAAGGTCGCTTCCTCAAAGACGCCCACCAGTAGGTAGGAGGACTGATCACCAGTCTCAGTTCTGCCTGACTATAAAGCTCTCGATCCTCCAATCTTGTCAAATTTGCTTTATTATAAGAATCTCCAAAGGCCATGGTTAAAAATATAGATTCTTAATATCTTCCTCTGAAGATTCTAATTTAGGTATCATCAGCTGGGACCCAATAATCATGCATTCCTTATTGAGACCAATTTGGGAAACAGTGAATAATAGTAATGTTTGTCAAACTCTAGTGAGTGTATGAATCCTGTGGGGATCAACTGCAGATTAAGGTACAGTGGTAGGTCTGGGGCGGGGCCTGGGATTCTGTGTTTCCAACAAGGTTGCGGGTGATGCCTGTGCTGCGGGTCCACAGCCACACTTGGAGCACTGAGGAACTAAGCCTTGCTGCTCAACTCACAATAGCACCCTTATTCCCACCCCAGGGGTCCTTTCGTAATTCTGCCACTACCGTACACCCTCCAGCTCCAACTGTGCAGCCCGGCAGTTATGCCAGAGCAAGCTTTCCTGCATACCCTTGCAAGTATGTTTGTGAAGCTTATGGAAACCTCTGTTTATCTGTATTAGTTACCCTGCTAGTTCACATGCCTACCAAATAATCTCTGGGTACCTGCAACACAACTTCATCCCATGCCCATCTCATCCACGATGGTTTTATAAGCCAACTGTTTCCATAGGTTTCTGTTATAACAGGGGGATTTTATATATCACATTTGCTATTTGCAGGTTTAGGCTGGACAACTGGTATTTTTCCCAAACAGTAGAACTTTTAAGTTGGTGGAAAAATGTTCTCTGCAGCATTCGGATAAATGAATGAAGAAGCACTTCTTAGAGGTTGTGAATCATCACACCTCTTCAGGACTTAGGTTCATCTACAGTAACTCACCAGAGTCTTTAAAAAATTACTGATTTTTTTATAACTAGGAAAGCTGTGATGTGTAAACATGACACAACGCTAAGTGAATTTCACAATGGAACATGGACTTTTCAAAGGGACAAGTCTGATTAGTGAAATCTGTTCTAAACCTCAGTTTTTCTGATTCCCAGCAGGGTGACCCTTGGTAATATCTTAGCTCCAGTGGACCGTAATGTCTTCATTGTGAAATGGCGTGATTGAACATAATTCCTAGGTCTCCTCAAATTCTAAATTCAGATGAAGAAACAAGGTGATCCTTCGCAATTTCATCTGCTTCAGTATATGCGTTTATGGCATTTCTATCAAAGAAAAGTGGAGACATTTCAGAAAGAGCAAGTATTTGCTGAGAAAACATAGCTGTTCTATGTTTTGAAGCACAAAAGATAAAATGCCAAATTAAGAAGGGTGTGACTGTCAGGGGAAAGACAGCACAAAGAAAACCTGTTAGTCCTTCATGCCAGTGCCTCACAGACTGGCGTGTCTATGTACTCACCGGGGCAGCTTTTAAAAATTCACATTCTGTTTCAGTAGGTCTGGAGTGGGGCTCAAACTCTGTGTTTCTAACAAGGCTCTGGGTGCCAGGGGGTGTCGCTGAACGTGGACCTGGCCTTGTCTAGTAAGGCTTTACACCGGAGCTCTTCCACCTTGGCTGCAGAGTTGAACTGCCCAGATTCAACATTCAGATAGCAGACCACATGCAGAGCAAACAAATTTGGATCTCTGTAAGTGGGACTAAGGCATGTGTGTTTTAAAGCTGCCTAAGTGATTTCCATTGGCAGCCCAGGTGGAGAATCTCTGCTCTACCTTTCTACCACAGGCCTCCACTGGGGCTTCCCAAGTCCTTAAAACTTTGGGTTTCGGTTATTTATGAACACATTTATCACAATGGTAGAACACAAAATAGGTATTTCACCCTCACTTTACCATAAGCAGTAGAGTGAAACCAACTGTGCCAAAAGATCATGCTGTTTATCCCGTGGGGTCTTTTACACACTCAGAATTTTCCAGAGGTGGTCCTTATGAAGGAGACTGACTTTTTATTCTGCTCCCCAAACACCCATGCTACCACTAACACCGCTTGTGGCGTATTTCCCCATGGCTACATGGGTCTCCGTAAGTGTCACCTTCAAGTTACCTGTTACTGTGCTGGTCACCGTACCCAAGTTTAGTGAAGTTTTCCATCGCTGCATGTTGACAAGCTTTCTGATCATCTTTCCCTTTTCCTTCTCATACTCGCTCTTTCCATTCTGCCTCTTCCTTCTATGAATATTCATTGAGTGCCTGCTCTCTGTCTAGCCTATGCTAGGTGCTTCATTGCAGCCTGTACATGGATGAAGTACTTATCTTCTACTGCTTCTTTGGAATTAAATACTAAAAGTGAAATTACTTGGTTCAGGAACATGAATATGTTCACGACTCTTGACCCAAATCCATCTTGCCTGCATTCAGTAAGCTTTTATTTGCTGATTGAATCTGTGTAAGCTTGCCCCTCCTTATTATTTAATGCCTATGTCTTTGATTAATGTGTATTCTTTGTATTCTTTATTTGGCTATAAGGTGAATTTAAATTTTATTTTTACTTTAATAGTGAATGTTTTAAAGGCAGTGAGAAACCAGTAAAGAGTATTAAGCCATCGAATAACTTGCTCATTTTATGCACGTGTCATATATTTTCATCTTCAGAAGCTACCAGTTCATTCTCTATATAGGCAGGGACAACAAGGATGCCTCACAGCAAGTATTCTTTGATTTAACCAGAGCCTCTTAGCTTTGCAAATCTGAGACATATATGCATCATGGTCCTGCAGGATGAGGGTAAGTAATCTGAGAGAAAGGGAGAGAAAGAGGTGTGTGTGTGCGTGTGTGTATGTGCACATGCGTGAGTTCATCAGCCTGCCCAACAAGGGATAACGTAACATAATACTCAAGTTCTGGCAGGGTAGAGACCAAGACTCTAAACCATGTCCTTCTGAATTCAAAGTCAACAGGACTTATTTGAGAAGAGCAGTGACTTGATTGAGATCAATGGCAGGAAGCGACACGAAGAGCACAAAGGGAAGCTGACCAGGAGACCAGGAAAGAGTCAGATGGTGACCCGGGCTTAAATCTAAACCTAGAGAACAGTCACGCTGCTTCTGTATCATCACATGGTAAAAGTGAATCAGGCTTTCCTGGCTTCCCTGCTTTGGACTTTTGAACGTGTGTAATATACTCCTAGGAGGCTGGGATTTCTGCAAGTAAAGCTTACAAATCAGGTTCTATTGGGATTTCTGGAGGATTACCACTTCTCTCACTGGTGCCACCTTGTGGCAAATGCTACAGTAACAACACTTGCTGTCGTGTAGCTGATAGATTCAGCCACGTTTCTCTCACTAGGCGTTTGGGCTAGGAAGTGAAAACAAATCTAATATCTGGATAATCAGTGAAGGGGAAATCTTGAGCTTTCAGTCACTAAGGGTAGGTGGAGGTTTTAGAACTCTCTTAAATTATGGATACAGGATCGTTTCGTTTGTTTTTTCTTACTTGTTCAGGGAGATATGCATAGTTGTAGGGGAGAGAATGAATTGAAGGAGTTTCTACCTAAATGTTAAACCTCCTTCACACTCCCCAACATCAACCTGGAAAAATTAAAGAGGGAAAGCATTAAGACATGGAAAACATTCTGAGAAACTCCAGTGAAACACTTCTGTGGGAGACGGGAACTGCTGTGAACTTGGAGTATGTGTGATTTGAAACCTAGAGCAGGAGGCAGCTCATGGGGCTCTGGAGCTCTGGCTCTAAGCCAGCAAAGACTGGTCCACTTTTACCATGTGGCAACGCAGAAGCAGCTGGGTTGTTCTCCAATTTGTATATTTAAGCCTGGATCCCTGTAACATAGGGAAAGAGCTAATAGAATCTTCCTCCCTTCCTTCCTTCCTTCCTTCCTTCCTTCCTTCCTTCCTTCCTTCCTTCCTTCCTTCCTTCCTTCCTTCCTTCTTTTTTTTTTTTTTTGACAGAGTTTCACTCTGTTGACCAGGCTGGAGCGGAGTGGCACGATCTCGGCTCACTGCAACCTCCACCTCCTGGGTTCAAGTGATTCTCCTGTCTCAGCCTTCCGAGTAGCTGAGATTACAGGTGCATGCCACCACACCTGGCTGATTTTTGTATTTTTAGTAGAGACAGGGTTTCATCATATTGGTCAGGCTGGTCTCAAACTCCTGACCTCAGGTGATCTGCCTGCCTCGGCCTCCCAAAGTACTGGGATTACAGGCATGAGCCACGGCGCCTGGCCACTGATGGAATTTTCTCTTGCTTCTCCTCTTCTGTGGCCTGGTGTGCTATATTACTCACACCAGGGAGGCTCAGGCTATAAGGATAAGGCCACTAGAAGATCTGAGTAGTATTCCTGGATGGGGAGCAGAGGGGACATAGATGGGGGCTAATTAGGCTCAGGTAGCCATTTCCCCATCCTTCCTTCTCCAAATCCTGATAAGTGATGGACTGCACCCAAAGGAGTGTTTCTTCCCCCTGGGAGATTGAACATGAATCCTGGACCTAAGAAATGGTTTGGTAGTGTGGAGAGGGGTTAACTGTGACTTCCTGCCACCTGTGACTCTCACTTCAAGCTCATCCCATTTCTACTCTTAACACTCCAGGAGGACTGCAAGTCTAAGGAAGTCTAACCATGACCCCTTTTACATTTTCGTTGCCTGAAAAATTAGCCAACACTCGGGGGGAAATGAACTTCACAGGCCCCAATAATGACAGAGGAGCAGCACTATTTCAAAAGAACATGAATTAGAGAAAATCTTTAGACCAAGAAAAGGAGACAGAGGCAATGATCTAAAGAAGCGAGAACTGAGAGAACACTAGATAGATTTGAAAAAGATAATCCACAGACAAATGGGTGCAATAGTAACAATCTTTGCTTTACCGGACTATTATGAGGATTAAATGAATTGATATATGTGGTGCATGGGCTATAATGTGTTTAGACATTGAGTATAATAAATATTCACTCTTATGGAATTTTATATTATGATTCAAATATAGAATTTGGGGAAGAAGGACTCTGGTTGAATACATTGAGTGTGAAATTCTAATTGGACATCAGTATCTTTGTATATATGTATATTACATTTGAAGCTCAACGTAAACTGGGCCAGAAGTATAAAACCAGAGATTTGGCATAAACTGTCTCTGACATCGTAGCAGGAGACTTCAAGTGGAATGGAAGCCTTAACAGTGATGTCTGTAGGATATAAAAAAAGGTTTCCTGAAGAAAGGTGGGAAGATTCAACAAAATGAACAATCCAAAAGAAAAAAAAAAGAAGAAAAAGAAAAACAAAAAAGCCACAAATTCAACTACTTTTATAATATTTTCAAAAGTGATTTTATAATACTCAATATTAAATTGTGTGAAATAGGAGAGCAAAAGTTTTGTTACCATTCCTCAATCCTCCTCACCAAGGCTTAACCACAGTTTGTTGGATATTTACCCTCATTTCTTTTTTTATGTCTAAAAAAAGACATGTTTTACTTGTGTACATGTAGAGCTTTTTACTTATGGCTTCCAGGATGTAACTCATTTCTTAAAATGACTTTGTTATGTTCCACAGATAAAAATACACACTATTTCTAACCATTTCTCTATAGACAAGCAGTTTAGATTTTTTTTTTTTTTGCAATTACATAGCACTGTGGTAAAACTTTTAAAAATATGTATTACTTTTGATTTATTGGAACTTATTCACAAAAAAGGTAATTAAATTCCAGTTAACCAGTATTTATAGATTCTATAATCTGCCCAGAAATGTGCTAAATACTATATATACAGCATCGTTGTGAAAGATAAAGGCAGTGAGTATTTTAAGAAGGAAGGAGTGATTAGCAATGTCAAATGCAGCAATCCAGTAGAAATACCCATGGATTTAGCAAGAAGTCAATTGAGAAAATAATAAGAACTATTTGAATTGTACTATGTGGTAAGGTGGCAGATTTCAATTAGTTAAAGGGTCATTAAAGATGGGAAAGTATAGAAATGAGTACAGATTAACACTAAAACAAATTATCTTCATGTATCAGATACATGAAGAATCTGTATAGAAATGAGTACAGATTAACACTAAAACAAATTATCTTCATGTATCAGATACATGAAGATAATTTGTCAAATAATTTGACTGGAAAAGCATATTTTTGAGGGATTCTAGTAGAAGTGCACATTGGTATAACAACTTTGTAAAACAGTTTGTTATTACCACCAGTCACATTGCACATGTACCTATACTGTAACTAATCACTTCCTCTCCCAGAGAAATTCTTAATATTAACACTCCAGAAGACATGGACAAGAATTCCTAGAAGAAACATTTGTAGTAATCCCTGATGGAAACAGTCAGATTTTCATTAATAGTAGAACGCCAGGCAGATTGCATTCGTACAATGGAATGCCATCAGCAATGCTAATACCTACAGGTAACCACAGGGATGAACCACAGCAGTATCATATTAAATGCAAAAAGCAAGATTTGTAAGACGATGCAGTATGACTTCTGTTAGGCAACGTTGAAAGGCAAGCAGTCAAAATAGGATATTTTAAAATTATAAATAGCAGCAAGGGAACAGTCATCAAAAAAGGCAGGATAATAGTTGCTGTTTTGGGGGAAGGAAGAAGATTCCATCAATTAAAGATGCATAGAGGGCTCCTGAATCCAGTACATTTCGTTTTCTGACACGGTGGTTTTTGTATGTGATGGTGATGTTAATGACGATGATGATAATGATTAAAGATCTTCTTTGAGAATGGTATATGTTGTAATGGAAAGTGACAATATTACAGAGATAACAATAACTAGCATCTATTGATCCTTTTGTGTTCTGGACACTATTCTAAATACTTATTTAATCCTTATAAAAATCCTTAAAATAAACATTGCTATTATACCCCATTTTATAGTAGAAGAAGCTGAAATACAAAGAGGTTAAGTAACTTATCCAAGAGACAGAGCAGGAAGGCGATCAGCCTCCGGAGCTTAGATTCTCAACGTGTACATAATTACCTCTGAAAGGCTGAAAAGCTATTTCATTTGTGCTTTGATTTTTTTTTTTTTTTTTTTTTTTTTTTGAGACAGAGTCTTGCTCTATAGCCCAGGCTGGAATGCAGTGGCGAGATCTCGACCTCGGCTCACTGCAAGCTCCGCCCCCCGGGTTCACACCATTCTCCTGCCTCAGCCTCCTGAGTAGCTGGGACTACAGGCGCCCGCCACCGCGCTCGGCTAATTTTTTTTTTTTTTTTTTAAGTGGAGACAGGGTTTCACCGTGGTCTCTATCTCCTGACCTCGTAATCCGCCCGCCTCGGCCTCCTAAAGTGCTGGGATTACAAACGTGAGCCACCGCGCCCAGCCTGCTTTGATTTTTACAACTAGGTAACTTTGTAGTTAATATTTTACTCTAATTGTGAGAGTTATATCTTAATAAACTTTTCTCATATTTTATTTTATCACTTATGCCTCACGGGTTGGGAGACTTTATCACACTAAATGGGACAACTTTGAGAGTAAGATGCGATAAACAATACTCTTGGAAAACAGGCATAAGCTGGGACTGTCCTGGACAAACTGGAGAACATGGTCGCCTTTCATAGCAAGAAGGTGATAACACAGCAAGGCCATTGCTGATGAATTCTTTCCTTTCTTGTGTTAATGTGTTGCTTATCACATGAATTTGTGTGTATGTGTGTGCTTATGAACATTCTCTTTAGTTTGGTTTAAACCGTATTTGCTCTTCTATGCCATTTCATATTACTTTAATTAGCTTTACTTTTAGGAGATTTTAATTCCTAGCAGTTCTTTTTCTTCACTGTTATAATTTATCCAAATATAATTTGATAATTTAAAAATTTTAAAAAACATATTTTCCTGTTTTATAATTGTTTTATTTATATTACCTTTATAGAAATACAATTTTATTATGTTTATAAAGTACACAATGAAAAGAAAAATTTGCAACCTGTGGGATCATTACTATTAATAGCTTTGCCTTCCAGTCTTGGTCAGAAATATTCATCTTTATGATGTTTCATTTTAACCTTCTCATATGTAGTATTTCTGTGTATTTATTCAAATGTTTTTGTAATACTCTCTTTAGTAGCTTATAGATTTTTATGGACTCATTCAAATCCCTTAATAATTGTTTTATCAAGAATCTTCTCGTTGCTTAACTAGTATGTGATAACAGTGATATTTGTGTTTTACAATGATAAAGGAAAGGCACAAATTTTTGTATTTTTATCTTACATCTAGTTACCTTATGTACTAAACATTTCTGTTAGATTTTGAATTGTCTGCCTTTTGCAGGCCTGTAATCCTGCAATATAAGTATAGTGCATCTTTATTTCATAGACTTTTGTTAATTTTTTAAAAATCCAGTTCTCACATACTATTTTGTTGATCCAGCAGTCAAAACCGATATTAAATATGATAAAGCTTATTAAAGGTATCTTCATTGTGTATAAGACTGTAAAGTGCTTATCTATGCATTTTATACATAATGCATATATATAAATATATTTTTATTAGGCATAGACATAAATTTCTGCATAGTCCTTTTTATCAAAACCCATTCAATGGAGTACTTTATTCTCATTAAGCCATTCATATGGTGTATTAAACTAATAGTTTTGCCCATATAGAAATATTCTTGTATTCATAGGATGAATTTAATACTACTGCTTAATTGCAACCTCTAATAATGTACTTAAGACTTTAATTTAATATTCATTAGTGAAATTGGCCTGACCTCATTCTTATTAAAGCTTTATTACATTAGATATCACTTGGCTTTTATTTCACAGAATACCTTCAAAACGGCCTTCATTTACTCCTTACATATTCTGGCAATTTGTCTAACAATGGTATTAAAGTTTGTTTATATTTTAAATGAATTTTCCAATAAATGAATCTACCATATTTGTTTTCAGTAGGGTAATTTTTTGACAGCTTCCCAATTCTCATCTCTGTTAACATTTTTCTTTTCTATAATTCAGGACTGCATTATACATTTATGTAATTTTTTTCATAACATCAAAATTTGTTTATAGCTTCTCTCTCCTAAGTGTTTAAGATTTTCTTTCCCCAAATGAGTGTATTTAGTAGGCTGTTACATATACTATCAGAAATTCCATGAATTCATGCCTAAATTTATTTACTTATTTAAACGATTTATGCTTTTCCTTTTACAAAAAAATACATTTTCTTTAGCATTGACTCATTTTTGTGTAATTTTTGGTTAAATTAGGTTACATGTTTTGTTTGCTTTTACATTTTTAATAATAAAAGTACTTAACACCATGATTGTTTTGGGTGAGTTATGTATAATTGTTTGTTTGGTGGTTTTATTTAATAGAATTGTTACTACGTTATTATTTATTTTCTCCTTCACTCAATTGTTATTTGGTAAAGAGATTAAACATATAAAAGAGGGGATTACTATTTAAAATTATATCTCAAAGTTTATGTCACAGTAATCTGAGATTGTGATCTATAAGCATAGAAATTGCATTTATACATCTCTACAGCTAAATTTGCTGATTTTAGAACAAGGAAGAATTTTCACAATAGTTAAATAAATGATAATTTTTCTAAATGTTTTATTAAAAACTCAATGTTCACAGATACAAAATTCAAACTCTTACTATTTAATGATCCTGGTTAAATATGTTTCTCATTCTTTTATGTCTTTTTATTTTTATCAAGTGAATGTGTTTATGATAATTTATCTTCTCCTATACTTAAATATTTTAAAAACAATTTTACTGCATCACTAAACATTAATCTGCTATTCCTTTCAAATAAAACCTTTTTGACAGATAATTTTGAATATAATTTTATCACTTTTTAAACTGTCATTATTAATTCACTTAATACCTTAATTCCATTGTATTAATATTGACAGGCTTATTTAATTTTATTCGCATTTGTGTCATCTGATTTTTTTTTCCATTTGAAAAACGTCTTTAGGTTGTTTGGGTTTTTCTTTTTTTCTAAATGTAAAACTTAAAACTATAAAACTTTATTTTTCAATTTTTCAATTTTCAGCTTTTGTTGTAAATTCGGGGGTACATGTGCAGGATGTTACATAGGTAAAAATGTGCCATGGTGGTTTGCTGCACAGATCATCCCATCATCCAGAATGCATTAGCTATTCTTCCTGATCCTCTTGCTCCTCCCAACCCCTACCCTCCAACAGGCCCAAGTGTGTGTTGTTCTCCTTATGTGTCCATGTGTTCTTATTTAGTTTCCACTCATGAGTGAGAACATGCAGTATTTGGTTTTCTGTTTCTGCATTCAGCTGCTAAGGGTAATGGCCCCAAGCTTCACCCATGTCCCTGCAGAGAACATGATCTCATTCCTTTTTATGGCTGTATAGTATTCCCAGGTACGTATGTGCCACATTTTCTTTATATAGTCTATCATTGATGGTCATTTAGGTTGATTCCATGTCTTTGTTATTGTGAGTAGTGATGCAATGAAGATATGCATGCATGTGTCTTTATAATAGAAAGATTTATATTCCTTTGGGTATATACCCAGTAATGGGATTGTTGGGTTGAATGGTATTTCTGCCTCTAGGTCTTTGAGGAATTGCCACACTGTCTTCCACAATGGTTGAACTAATTTACACTCCAACCAGCAGTGTAAAAGGATTCCTTTTTCTCCACAACCTCACCAGCATCTGTCGTTTTTTGTCTTCTTAACAAAACCACTCTAACTGGTATGAGATGGTATGTCATTGTGATTTGATTAGCATTTCTTTAATGATCAGTGATGTTGAGCTTTTTTCATATGTTTGTTGGCCACATGTGTGTCTTCTTTTGAGAAATGTCTGTTCATGTCCTTTGCCCACATTTTAAAGGGATTATTTTTTTCTTGCTAATTTGTTTAAGTTTTTTATAGATACTGGATATTAGACCTTTGTCACATGCATACTTTGCAAAGTTTTCTCCTGTTCTGTTTCTGTAGATGGTTTGTTTACTTTGTTGATAGTTTATTTTGCTGTGCAGAAGCTCTTTAGTTTTTTCATTATATATTTAGATTTATTGACTGTATTTATTATACCTGTTTTCTTCTCAGACAATCAAGAATAACAATAATAGCTACAAAGTTCTCTTGGAGGAAAGATATAAAAAATACTTCCTGAGCAACTATCGTGCCATTAATATGCAAAGTGTATAGAATTATATTCACTGGTAGGCAGGTCTCAAATGATGTGGAACAAGCACCTTTTCCAAAACATTTCTTATAGTTTTTCTTCTTCACTGAGGTTGAATTAGATTAAACGTAATTAAAAATAGAGAGAATCTATATAAAGAATAAGAGGCAATATTTTATAGGTAAGTATATGAAAGTATATGAAATTGGGGATTTTTGCTATTAAGAAGGGATTGTTGCTATAGAGTGTAAATTTATATGATTTTAGATACAATTATAGGATACAAATTTTATTTAAAAATACTTAGTAAGGTGTGTTTATAAAATGGGTTGTCCTTTTGAAAATTGTAAAGGGGCAAGAGGTATAGTGAAAAACAAAAATTTAAAGGCAAAAGCCAAACATAACGTTTTGGATATCAAATCGCATTTCTGCTTCTCACGTTGTCTTAAAATGAGCAGATATTTATTTTTGCAATTAGGAGCATTTGATTGTAAAACTGCTAACTACAAAAAAAAAAAGATATATATAGAGTAATACTAGCAAGTGATAATTCAGTTGAAGGAAAAAAGATCACATCAGTGAAATCATTTTTCCATGAGGGTTTTCCATCAAATATAAATTTTTATATAGTTTAAGCACATTTGTTTACTTTTATCTTCATTATTCTACCCTCTCTGGTCTAGAATAAGTCTAACATGGGCATTTTTAAAAGGCCATACATATTTAAAGGAAAATGAAAAGGTTAATAACTGCAAGCATTGAAACTTTAATTATATAAATTCTCAAGCATGAAAGTGTTCTTTGGCATTTTGCTATATATACCATTGCTTGTAATATGGCTCCTTATTAAAAGTCTTTTTTATGCAAGAAGATAAATAATACAAACATTAACAATAGAATGGCGTGGGTTTATTTAGATATTAAACTGTTAATTGTGTATTTATCAAAAATCATAAATCAGAAGAAGTTAAGCTGCAGAATGAAATATTCAGCCTAGGTCTCATTGTCATCATAAATTCTTAATTTTGGTTTAAATTAAGGTAGGGACAAGAGTCTTCATAGAAACATTTTCAACTCTTCTCCTCTTCTTATTTCTTTCTCATTTTCTCTAAAGAAATCTTATTGAACATTTAATCTCAAAGGTCATAAAAAATTGACTTGTATCGAAGATATTTTTACTACTTTCCTTTATACTCTGAAAGATCCACTTTTGCAAAGACACATTAAAAATAACTACTCACTAATATGTCTTATCAAATTACTTCTTGGAGGCTGTTGTTCTAAACACAGGAGTTAGTTCAGTCTTGGCAGGTTTTTCTTTTTCTTTTATTATTTATTTATTTATTTATTTATTTATTTATTTATTTATGAGATGGAGGCTTGCTCTGTTGCCCAGGCTGGACTGCAGTGGCACAATCTCGGCTCACTGCAACTTTCTTCTCCTGGGTTCAAGCTATTCTCCTACCTCAGCCTCCTGAGTAGCTTGTATTACAGGGACACAGTAACATGCCCGGCTAATTTTTGTATTTTTTGTAGATACAGGGTCTCACCATGTTGGTCAAGCTGGTCTCAAACTCCTGACTTCAAGTGATCTGCCCGCATTGGCCTCACAAAGTGCTGGGATTACAGGCGTGAGCCATCGTACCCAGTCTTGACAGGTTTTTCCAATACACCATGTCATATTTCATTTTTGCCAATTATGTTACATACTTTAGCTTTATTTTATTTTCTTTTTCTTGTGGAAAATGAAAACAGAACTGCTTTTACTTTTAAACTTATATTGACTTGTTTTAACTCCTCTTATATTTTATCATAAAACACTCAAATATATATGCTTTTAATTCCAATCTCCTTGTTGTCTTAAATTGTATTTTCGAGGAAAGAATGGAATGCACACAACTGCTTTGATTGTCATTTCTATTTCCAGTTATGCATGTGATGGCACTGCCAAGCTGGTTGGCTGGCATTGTCATAGGTGATGCATGGACCGTTTCCCCCGTCTTCCAGCTGTGGGCAGTATAACATTCTTGTTTTTCAGAATGCCAGTGAATGTACCCTAACAAACAAGAAAAGGAAAGACTGACCAAATCTGAACATTTTTTAGCTTGAAAACAGATGTAAATTTAATACTTTTAATAGATGAACCCTCACGTTAGCATGCAAATTAGCTGTCCCTACCAAGTCAATTAGAATGGGACAGTGAATTCTATACATGCATCAGCAATGACCTCAGAATTGGCTGTCCATCAGCTTCCCTGACCATGAACTCACCCATCATCTTTCTTCTAGAATGACTTTCCATTAAAAATGTAAGTTCATAATTAAATCAAAATAAGATAAAGGGATTATTTTAACATTAATATAAAGCCAGAAATTACATTTGTTTCTGTGAAGGAATGCTCTGTTTGCTTTGGAAAGAATGCAGATCCACTTCATTTATACAGAGATAATATATAGTTTTACCTGTCAGAATGGCAAAGAACAAAGTTGGATAACATGTTGTTGATGAGCAGGTGGGAGCGTACATATATATATATAAGTATAAAATGCTACAATGCAAATCAGAATTCAACTCGCAAATTTCTGCTTTGTCCATGCTGATAGGAATAGCTTCATTGTAAATAAAAATCACTGTGTCAGTGTAACTTTGAAGAGTCAATGCCTCAGTAAACCTTGCTCTGCAGCGGAAGGTCATGCCTTTCTCAACCTTTCACTGCCTAGGATTCATAGGAGATTAAATACTTTGCTAAAAGAGATTTTCTCATTTTACTTCACATTCTCATATCCTTATGCATTGTTCTCATTTATTCTTCAGAGAACATTCTGTTCAGATTAACTTATATAGGCAACAAGTATCCCACATATATTTTCAACAGCCAGATAGCTATTTTTAACAGGGAGAAAAAATACAAACATTGGTGTGTACTTTTTATATGGCAGTAGACAAATGAGTGTAACTGGTGAATATATGAGTTAATATTCTGAATTAATAAAATGAAGGCACATTTTGAAATCAACATTACAGATAATATCCAGTAAATAACTTTATACATATATACACACTCATATATGTATATATGGGTAGTTTCCGGACTTAAAATAGGTTAAAAAAAGTTTCTATTATGTACCAGAACAATAGCTGGTCTTAGGGAGATGAGAATACATATAGAGTTTGACTTTATGAAGTCATTGATATTAACATGTATGATAACAACAACTCTCAATTTTGAAAGATAATTCTGTCAGAAATGCTGTGTGACAGGCCCATTAGAGCGGCTACTTGGGCCATTTATTGTACTGTGGCCTGTCTCCGACAAGTCAGATAAACGGTGGTTTTAATCTCCACTCAGTCAAAACTACAGCTAGTCACTTAACCACACTGATGTTCAATTTACTGTCTATGTAGTGCATTGAACATACCTACCTCAATGCGTTTTTATGGGAATTAAACAAGAGTACAAACCTATCTGTCCACTAGTGATATTTTTTACCGTAAGTCACCTTCCTTCACCACTAATAGTGGTTAAGTTTTCTGGCTCTTAGTGATCCATTTTCAAAAGGCCATCTCTGAAATTTTTGCCTCTACTTTCTTTAATGGCATTTCCCTATGTCACTATTTAGGTGATATGATTTAGGGGAAAGCCGTATTTTACTTGAGTTAAAGTCAAGTTTGTTTGTGGTTTTTTTTTGGGGGGTGGGGCGGGGGTTGTTCTCAAAATGATTTACTGACATTCTCCAGCATAAGCTTTTAGGTAAAAGAGGATTCTTAGGAGGGAAATTTCAATAAATCTTGAAGAAGAATTACATTCTTTACAAATCATTTAGGGAAAATTCTCTTTAACTGGGGGACCTACGTATGCATCTGATTTGCCCACGACACTCCTTGTTTACACTTTCACACCTACATAATTATTAATCATGCCCTTTTACTTTCAAAAATATGTAGTTTGAATAAAGTGTATGAACCAACTTATTGCAGAAAGCTACTTGTCTTGACCTAGAGGTCTGCTAGCATCAAGAGTTTAGGGGACCAAAAACAGTAACTCTAGGAAATGAAAAGAGGAATTTTTCTACTTCTCTGCAGAAAAGGACTGGTAAATGGACTAATTTTGCATTCAGGTTGTAATTGGACAAAACAGAGAGTGTGATCAATAATGCAAGTGCATAGTGGCAGAAGAGAGCACGGTGAAGTGAACCTGTAGACACACTCTTGCAATATGGGGACAGCTCTGATGTGGCCAGGGCTGTGGAATTCAGTTTAGGGGAAAGTGGATTGGGAGTAATGGTAAAGATGAAGTGGGTGGATTGGGCCCTGGCTTCCGGACTACAAATATACTTTTGGAAAAACAAGATTTTGAATAGTGTGGGTGTCTATGTAATTACTAAACAAGGACATTTTTTAGCTTTTGGCTCAAGTGACAAAGATTTTCCTTTCAAAAGCATTTTGCCAGATTGAAATCTAAACATAAACGTATGACAACATTGCTACCAGTAGCTAATTCCGTGATTCAACATGTCTGTTTATCAAACACTTGAGAGCACTTTCAAAGAGCCCTGGTTTTGGTATGAGGTAGAGTTTTGTGAGGCTTCTTTTAAAGCCTCTCTGTCTGAGAAGGAATATGCTACGTTTTATACCGTCTTGCCAGAAAGGAAGGCCCAGAACAGAAAGAACACAACAGAGGTATAAGGGGTTAAGGAAACCTGGAAAAAACTTTGAAAAGTAAATTATCAGTTTAGAAATACTCTTTAAATGTCAGCAAAGAGTCAACAGGCAATGTGTCAACTCTGCACCTGGCCACCCCGCTGTAAGCCACATTTCCTATCCTCTATTGCAACTTAGTGAAGCTATGTGGCCAAACTAGAGCCAACGGAACATAAGTGGGAGTGATATGTGTAATTTGGGGGCATTTTCCACATAAAATAAAAGTTCTTTGCCATGGAATCCCTTTGTCTTCCCCCTTCCTATGGGTGATCACAGGAATGTCTATGACCCACCTTCCAATCATGCAGATGAGGATAATGCCCAAGAGGATAAACATTTGGGAAAAAAATGGGTCCACTCACCAACCCAGATTTAAAGACATATCTGTGTGAAAGAAATAAGGATTTTTCTTTTTTCTTTTTTCTTTTTTTTTTAGTCACTCTCCTTCAGAGTCTCTATATTACAGCAGTTGACATTGACCTTACATAATACACACCCTTTCTAGGTACCTACAGGTCTTCTGCAAAAGCAGCCATACAATCTTCAGATTGTGACCAAGTGGCTTTTAAAATTCTCATCCAGGTTGCCTCTTTTTTCTCTCTCTCGGTTGTAACAATTCTCATCAACAGTGCTGCCAAATTTGAATCCTTTTTCAAGCACATGCAAAAAAAAAAAAAAAAAAAAAAAAAACCACAAAACTAGGAAAAGCATTAGAATTGCCCCATGTGAATTCCACTCACATTTCAAAGCCAATACATTTAAAAGATTAAATGAAAATATCCCATCTACTGTTATCACACTCTGCTGTCTTCACCAATGTGAACTGAGAATAAGAGATGGCAGCTTTTCAATGTATTGCCTAGATTCCTCTGGCTTGTAGTGCTCCCATCATTTCTATTTCCTACCACGCTTCTGTGATAAAGTGAGAAATAATATGCCAAAATGCCACTAGCATTCAATACAGGATATGGTGTCCTCTACAATTAGCATATTTTTTTCTGATAGACCAAGTGTTTAGGATGCAATGATTTATAGGTCCAGGAAATATATAGACAGTTGCTTGGATGAAAGAAGGGTATGCAGGAAGTTGACTTTGTGTACTAATAAATGCCAAAAGGTACATTAGGTTAAGGAAATTATGTATGGAGGAGTCTGGCGATAAATTACTGTTGCATTTTCTGAGTTGAATTGCTTATGTGTCTGTATAAATTGCTAAGCAGAAAATAGGCTAAGAGCATTAAAACTTTAGTTAACTCTATTTCCTCAGGTCTATATAATTTTAAACTTATTTAGGACAATAGCCCATTTGTTTTATAAATCACAGTGTTCATTGCAATATCTTTCAAGCTGAAAGCACTAAATCACTTTATATTACTGAGACCTGGAAGAATGCAGCATTATAGCTTGGCTGGCAGAACATGTATCAGTGAGATATTGATCTAACCAGGAAAAAGAAAAGCTGTGCTGAATGGACTCCACACTGCAAGGAGTGTTATCTGCAGGCTGCAGTGTTTGTTCAAATCCCATATTTCTGGAGGTGAGATCATATATATATTTGTTTACAGGCTTCATATGATTTTAGTGACAGTTATGGCCATTTTCTTAATCTGAAAGATTAAGAAAGTTGTTAGTTGAAGAATGTCTGCAGATAATTTCTTGACATCATGAGTAACTCACTTTTCTGCAGGAATGGGTTAAAATGGAATATTGATCAAATGCTCTCACTTCTTAAGTATGGTTTGTCTATACTTCCAAACCTGTTTCATGGAACCCCTCTGGACCCTTTGGCACTTCAGAGTATCAACACTAAGACAAAGGTGTAGCTGTCAGTAGGAGGGGATATTGTGTAGCTACCCTAAGTAGTGTTTTCCTAGAAGACCCCTCAGAAGTAAAGAAACTGAAACAGAAGACAGACATGAGTCTTAATTGGATTATGCTGAGATTATGATACTGTGTGGCTCTAACTTCTCATCTCACTTTCAAAGACCCAGGAGGCAGTAGTATCGGTAATTTGCATGGGGTCCAGGAAGGAGCCCTGTGGGAAAGACTCAGCTCTGCATACAGTTAGCATTTAGGCTGCTTCAATATGACTGATTGACATGGACTGACAGACAGACAGGATTAAAGTCCTGGAAAGAGAACAACAGAAGTTATTGCCAGGAGGGAAGTGATGTACCAAAGTGGGAAAGAAATACTATGATACTATAATAATACTGCCATGCTGAGGATAAGGAAATAGAGAGCTGTGTTTGAACTCGTCTTCATCTTGTCCCTTAGGAATGCATGTGCTATCTGGAAGGATAAACTAGAATAATCATGTCACCAGGAACATAAGCGAGTCAGCTGTTCGATTCACCTCTACTGCCAAGAGTAGAGCTCTAGAGGAGCAGCATATATGCATGGCAACTAGACCTCTGCTCCTGGCATAGATGTGGGCTCCTGGTCAGTTCTCGTAAGTGCTAATTAAAAGAATAATGGAATGGTCATCAGCAAGCTCCTGTTAGGGATCCACTTACTGTCCTGCTGGTACCTGCCCACTCTATGATAATTTATGTTTGAAACTATTTTCTTCCCTTTATTGTATGCAGAGGGTATTTTGTGGGGTCAGAGATTCTTCCATGTGCCTGCCAAGTGATTACTCACCTTTTAATTCCAATATCCTATGTATAATTGCACCTACACACTCCCATACAAATCCTATTGCAATGTATAGGTTGTGCATTGCTACTTAGTATGCTTTGTCTCCAGTTGTGTCTCTGAGCCCAGGTCCCCCTCCATAACACTGTGCTGTTTCTCCAATATGCTGGCAGACACAGAGAGCCAACAGGAAGCCTAAACAGAGCATTTTCCTTTGGGTTGAGCATGAGGGGGCTTCTTCTTCCTCTCTCATGTCACACTCTGCTTGGCATGCTCTCCAATCCTTTAAGGAACAGATGCAGGAGCACATTTACAAAGCAGGACTACGATGAGCGGGCACCCACGAGGCTTGAGATGTGCCCAGCATCCTCCCTAGGCAAGGTGCCAAAGCAAAGCCCCCTCATGTATTAGCTTGGGCAGATAATGGGTAGACACAGGAGGAACAAATCAAGAAGCAAACTCACTGTCGGCCTGATTCCCATTTAGAGGGTGAGACATCCACAGTCTGGGATAGTGAGAAATTTATGGAATGGACTCTTTTTTCCATTTCTACTCTCTTCTTTGCTGTGGTTCCTCAAACACGACTTGGTGCACCAAGCTAGGGAAAAGCAACAGAGCTTCTGAAATGGCATTTGGCTAAAACACCCAACCAATCTTCTATTTTTATTTAATTTTCATATCAGCAGTATTTTCTTAAAACCATTAGTAAAATGCAGAGAATATCTAATTTTAGAATGACAGCACTCAAACCATTCGTTACAAATTGACTTTAATTAATGTAGTTTGTCATAATTAATAAGTTATTTTGACTCCGTACTAGCTTTCATAGTGGTAGATGAGGGCCTGAGGTCTCTCTCACAGCCTTGCAACTGCCAGGTGTTATATTACAATGGAAGTAAGTCTTAGCCTGAACTCTTCCGTGCTGCTGTGGAATGAATTATCGGTCTAAATTCATCCCTTCCCAGTAGTATTAAGCACAACCTAGCCATGCTTCATAGTGGGTCCACGATTTCCCCACTTTTTGATTTGGGGTCCAGATGTGTAACTTGCTTTGGTCAATGGGAAGTCTGTGGATAATTGGAAGTAGAGGCCTGAAATGGGCTCATGAATTGGAATTGCTTTCTCAGCTTCTGTCACCACCATGAGGAGAACATATTCCAGATAGCTACTGCTGCTTCAGTGAAATGATACCCTCAAAGTACGTCCTGTAAGTGCAAGATCAGCTGAAACTCAACTAGCCCACAGTTCCATAAGCCATGGGAAATATGGTGTAGGTCACTGATATATCAAGCTTGTTGCACATGATTGTGGTGACAGTTAATTGAGGCACATATATACGACCACATACCAGCAAGTAAGCACAGAGGAGATTATACAGCCAGTTCTTTTAGACATTCCACCAAGCATATTGCAGATGTGAAAATATGATCAGGGCAGGATTCTGCTCACCTGATTGAAGTTCAGGGATAGATCCCTCCCTCAGTAGACAGTCCATATGTCAGGTACACACAGCTGGGATAATATCTTTATCCTAATTGTGTAAAACCAGAATAAGTAATATGGACTTATAGTTTACCTGATCTAGGCCAAAATCTTTTAAAGTAAATTATAGACAATATGGCATTATCTTTCTATCTATCTATCTATCTATCTATCTATCTATCTATCTAGCATCTGTCCATCGATTTATCATCTACTCATCCATCCATCTATCCATTTATCCATCCCTCCATCATCCATCCATTCATCCACACATCCATTCATCTATCCACCCATCCATCTATTTAGGAATCCAGGCGTTGTTGCTTTCAACAATCATGTGGGAATGTAAACATGACCAATTAAAGCTGAGTCAGTGCAATGTGATTTTAATAATAAATAGGGTAAATTATTATTGCTCCATGACCTTTAAACATTTTTGTCAAAACATTTAAAATGCTGTTACCATTCGATATAGAGAAATGAAAAAAATAGAAAGACTGATATTTATTTAGTAAAATGTAAAATGTAATTTAAGATACTAGAAACATTAAGAATTTAAGTATTTTATTTCTTTATTAAAATCTTATCAGGAGCAGTTTGAACAGGGCTTGGCTTTTTCTCACAGTTATGTAATCTATAGTATGGAGGGAATGAGTTTTTTAAGCTTTGGCAAATTGCCATACTCCTTTCAAAGACTGGATGAGTTTCCAATATCTTATCCCTTTGAGATTTTCATGGTGTGAAATATCCCCCAAGAGTTTTCTTAATGTGAAGATTCTTTTGCTGTCCTCCCTCACTGCCTCTGGAACATTTTTCTCATCCTTCTTGTCACTACCACTTTCCATATTTATATCAATAACTTTGCCTTTACTAAGTGCCTCTAGCTGCATAATGGAGACTCCCACATGGCAGAAGTGCCAATATTTCCAAGGTCATCTATTGCTCCTATGATTTCATTTACATTTAATTCAAATTCCACTTCCAGCTTTATTACTCTTTGTTTCTTTGTTGTTCTTTCATCTTTATTGACCAGTTTCCTTTTTCAATTATCCATTTTCTAAATGAGTTTATCCCTGGGGGAGAAGGGGGCAACACAGCTACACACTTGCTGTCTACTCATGAACAAATATATGCACAGAGACCAATCGCTGACTGACTTAGAAAGAAGTGATGTGGTTGGTCATTGGTCATGAATTTGTTATTTACATAGTGATTTGTTGACTGAAGAACTAGCAAGGAAGTTTGTAGCTTATGTAATTACTCAAAATTAAGGTAATGGAGTAACTTAAATTTGTACTGTGTTGTTGGATGACAGGTGTTATTTAATTAAACTGTGCTCAGTGAGGACTGACCGTATTTATTTGTCTCTTTCATTCTCTCTGTGCATGTGTGTGTGTGTGTATGTGTGTGTGTGCGTGCATGTGGTTAAACTATGGATTTCGAAGTCTTTTTTCCTATAAAGGTAATAGCAATGCTTTGTAGCTGCTGGATGTAGTCACTTGAAGAATTTGCTATCAGCCACTTAGAATCTGTAGTCTCTGTTTCTAAATCACAGGCCCTGTAACTTTTCTCATTTTTGTCTCTCTGTGAGTCTCCAAAGTCAGGAGAGCTGCCTCTCCTGTGAGCTTTGTGCCTTTCTGTTGTGTCTGTCATCCTTCTCCCCAATGTGGGGCAATTGGTGTCCCTCTGGGAGTTTTCAGGTAGTAATTTGCCCATCTTGGAAGGAGATGGTCTCCCTTTGCCTCCTTACTTTTCTCAGGGTGTCTGTTCTCTTCTTGCAAATGTCTAGACTCCTAAGACTATTGCCTCCACAGCCTGGGACTTTCAATGCTATTAATGTTTATTCTGGTTTGCCACACCTCATGCCTGGTTCAGAATGCTCACTGGGAACATAAAGGTGCTCCCAAATTATGTGGATAATCTTGAAGTTGAATCGTTATTTAGAATACGAAATGTGTACATTAAAAAGCAAATTCATCTTGTAAGGAAAGGAAACATTTGCATTTCATAGTGAGAACATGGTCCTAATGTCTTGCTTTGTCTGAGCAAGAAATAAAATTGAACACAGTGAGCCAATTAGGAAGAAACGATCTGAATATGTATCATTGTGACAATATTCACTCATGACACTTTCTGCTTATCCTATTCAGTATCTTTTAGACATTTCTAATCTAGAGTCAGTGCAAAAGCCACTGGCCAGCTTCTAAATGCCAGGGTTTTAAATGCCTGTCAAAAATGAATTTGTTACCTTATTTTTACAAGGACACTTTGCAATGCAAAAGGGCAAAATACCATACTCTCCCAGGAAATATGTGGTAAGGAGGCTAAACCAGTATTTTTCTTTTTAAGATAGATAACATCCCTCTTCACAAAGAAAAAAGAGTAACTGTTGTCTCCTCTAAACTATCCTTCAGACATTTAATGAGAGCCATCTTATCCCAGCGAGTAGAAGGCAAATACCAGCTGCCTCCTGAGAGAGGGGCAAAGAAAGGTCAAGGAAGACCTCCTGCTGCTGGTTTTGGAGACACCTGCTGTTTTTCTCACCCCCAAAGGGCAGTCTGTCTTTGAGCACTTACAGTGTACGCAAGGAGAGTAGGCCAGTTCTGACTTGTCAATCACTAGGCTAGACTCTGTCTGACACTCTCCTCTAGGCAATGGGATGTAATCTATGCAACAGTCAGAGTGCCAGACACCCAGGGCTTGGGCTAGGCCTGCAGGGCTGACTGGAGTGGCCCCTGGATCTTAGAAATAACAGAATCAAGGGAAGTGGGAAAGCCAAGGCCAGACTCAGCAGCAATAGTCCTGTGAAAGAGCTAGACTATGGGGAGAGAAACCAAATAGGAGCTCACAGGTCAGCTATGGACAACAAGAGAAAGAGAGAGGTTTTGGAATGAAGGGAAGTGATTACAATCTAGAGAAGGTTACTGAAAAGCCGGGGCTTATATTGTTAGGTCAATACAGCCTCTCCCAAATTTTAAAAGGAGTTTTGAAGAGAGCTAAGCTGATTTGAACAAGTGAGATCAAACAACTTTGGTTCTAATTGGGATCTTCTAGTCATCTTGACTTCGTGTGTGTGTGTGTGTGTGTGTGTGTGTGTGAGAGAGAGAGAGAGAGAGAGAGAGAGTGCGTGGCAAATGTGAAATCAGTAAGAGATCAACAAGTTCTTTTGTTTCCCCAGTTGAATTTAGGCATAGTAAGTAAGCAAATCGACATTTTAACATGCGCTTCAGAAAACAGGAAAGGTAAAAGTCACTTCCAAAAGGCCCAAGAAATATGCACATTTACAGCAAAGCAAGGGTGAGTGGAATTTGAGTACATAATATAGAGAAGCAAACCTAAGGTCGTACCAAAAATTCCTGCTGGTGATCACTCTTGGGCTTCAGGACCTGCCATGATGCCCTGGAAATGAGGCAGAAGGAATCAGCTTGAGCTGCTTTTCTGACTTGATGAGGGCATTCCTCCTACTGCCAGTTTCTCACCCACCCCTTAAGTACAGAGGGAAGCAGGATACACCAATTGCTTAGAGTATTTCTAAAGGATTAATGCAAGACTGTATTGAAATATGCTTAAACAACTTCTACAATTTCTGAGACTATGACAGGTGGTGGTTAATTTTGACATTGCTGACTGTGGCTGCCATTTATTCTTAGCACAGTTATTCATTGTGCTATCTGGGATACATGCTTCCTTTTTAGTTAAATTAGAATTACAGTAATTAACCAATGTTTCTCATTGAAAAAGTGCATTCACCTAATAAGCAAAGAAACATAAAAGATCAAAATGACCACTGTGATGATGAACGACAGGATAATTTTTTTTTTAATTTGTTCTAGATGTACCAAATAGAAGGGAATTACACCAACTCAAACCCAGGGCATGTGTAAATAAAAACAAGTATAATACAAAATGTCTTTCTTAAAATGTCAGAAGAAAATTTAGCTATTCTGAAACTCAACAACAAAAGCGGTTGTATTTCCCATTCTAGGAGTATCAATAGGCAAGTGTCTTAGTTCGAGCTGCTATCTCAGAATATTATGCGTTGGGTGGTTTATAAACAATAGAAATTTATTTCTCACAGCTCCGGAGAGTGGATCCCTGAGATCAGGGTGCCTACATGGCCTGGTTCTGGTGAGGGTCCTCCTCCAGGTTACAGGCTGCCAACTTCTAGTAGTGTCTTCACGGGGCAGAAAGATAAAAGTCTAACTTCTTCTTAAGGACACTAATCCTGTCCTAGGGGGTTAACCCACAAAAGGTTCACCTCTTAGTACCATCTAATTGGGGGTTAGAGTTTCAACATATTAATTTTGGGGGGACACAAATATGCAATCTACAACAGTAAGGCATTGAGACTGGAGATTTATATGAGCCAAAGCAGAATCAAGGACAAGTCATCAATATGGCTGTTGTCACATAGGCATTTGCTAATTGTTGCCTCTGTTTAATTTACCATGTGGAAATATGTAAATTTTTCTACAGAAATAGGATTATGGAGGCATCTAAAACTCCTCTGATGTATTTGTATGCCATTCAATAAATACCCGCTCTCTGAAAGCCTTCAAATTGATGTCTGCCCTTAAGGGAGAATGGATGGGAGAAGATAACTAACAGTGAGCAAACACCATATCTGATCATTTACAGATATTAAATAATTTAATCGCTAGAAAAAGAAAGCAAAGCATAGATAACGTATATAATTATCCCAATTTTAGAGATGCAGTTCAGAGAATTTAAGTGATAAAACTATCTAATAATAAACAGCATTGTTGGTAATGTTAGTAATAAAAACTAAAAATGCTACCACTTTTCAAGCACACACATGCGTAAGGGCCTGGGCTAAGCACTGGATGCATGCTTTATCCTACAGCATCCCTGTATGTTGACTACTGTTATTTAAATTGTATAGGTGAGAACATGAATGGTTCCTAAGTACTGTGCTTCTCAAAATTTTATCTGCATACAAATAAACTACTGATCTTGTTAAAATCCAGCTTCAGATTCACTAGGTCTAGGTGGAACCCAAGGTTCTCTGTTTTTAACAAGCTTCAGGTGCTGATTCAAACAGAAGAGCTGGGTTTGAGAGGTGAAGTAACTCGGTCACGTATATGAGGTGTGTGTCTATCTATGTATGTATCTATGTATGTATGTATGTATGTATGTATCTATCTATCTATCTATCTCTCTCTATTTTTTTTTTTTTTTTTTGTGAGACAGAGCCTTGCTTTGTTGCCCAGTCTAGAGTGCAGTGGTGTGATCATAGTTCACTGCAACCTCAAACTCCTGGGCTCAAGTGATCCTTCCTCCTCAGCCTCCTGAGTAGCTGGGACAATAGGCGTGCACCACCGTGCATGGCTAATTTTTTAAAATTTTATTTTTAATAGAGATGAGGTTTTGCTATGTTGCCCAGGCTGGTCTGAAACTGCTGAGCTCAAGCCATCCTTCTGCCTCAGGCTGCCAAAGTGCTGGAATTACCAGCATGAGCCACCATGCCTGGCCCAGATTGACTCTCAGTGGAGAAAAGATCAAACTTTATTTGTTTAGTTCAAAACTGCAAGTGCATCTTGCCACCCTGTGCTATCTCTTCCTTGGGTTTAGGGGTTCAGCTTAGTGGGGAGAATCAGATGTGCAGAAGGATGACTATGAGACCCAGTACTAATGGCAACACACTCTCAGACAGAGGCAAAGAGGAATTCCACCACCGTCTCTGCCACTAAGGGCTTCCTGGGATGCAGAATATCTATGAGTAATTCCAACTGGGTAAGTCAGGATGATTCCCAAAAAGAGGTGTCTGGTAAGGTAAACCTAGAAGATGGAAGAAGATTTTACACATAAAGAATGTATATGTGTGTGTATTTATATATGTTATATTGTATATATATGCAATGCAAATCTATAATATACAAAATGTATACAAACACATGTACATGGGTGTATATCTATATATAACGTATGTATATATATTGTATGTATATATGTATATGAATAGATATGTGTATATTCCCACACACATATAGACACACACACATATATACATATATTTTGATATCTATCTTGTGCTTCTAGATAGAGAGAAGTATGCACAGATTCCATAGAGTATGAGGCAGGATCACAGGACAGCTTGATATTTTGAATGCACTTTGGTTCCACAGGTCACGTAGATCACACAGTATTTTCTCTTCCCTTCTCTTACATGAGGGGCACCGGGATATAGGACACTTAGAGTAGCTTATTGATTTGATTCTCTACTTATCAGTAAAAAGTTTAATAATGGGGGCCATGGAATTCTTGATCTTAGAATACCGAAGGCCCTAGGTCTTCTCAATTCACAAAAATAATTTATTTGAATGATTTGATGTTCTTATTTCAGTTTTATTTGAATTAAATTGCTTTTGATATTTGCCTTTAGTAATTCAACCTCATTTTCTTAAGATTTGTAAAGTTTTTATTTGACATTAATTTGGAAAATCAGATATCAGAATCCATTTAAAGTCATAGAAAATAAAAATATGAGAGCACCTAGAAGTTTGTAAGATGATGTTCTATTTCTTTATTGGCTTTACTCAGTTATTTAAAACAAAGTTTATATGCAATACAATTAATATAAAATGCAACTGATATTAAGGAATATCAAAAGTAATCAAATTAGGTTATGATAAAACCTCATAATTAAATTATGATTTTATTTGTTTATATTGACATTTTCTAAGAAAAATCTTTAGAAAGCAAGCATTTGAAATCTTCTGATTATAAATATTTAGCCACTTATGTTCTCATAAGAGGCATATCTATTTTAAAGAAGTCATTGAGAAGCTATACATTAATTAAGAATACTATCTATTAAGAATATATAGTGATAGAAATAAGGGTGCTGGTGGTTATGGTTCCCCAAAGAGAATGTTACTTCTGTTAACCACCATATTCAGACATGAACTTTCTGAAATTTCAGGCCAAGAAGAAAATAAAGTCATATCTATAGCTGTGTCTAGTCAGTAGTCAGAAGGTTGAGTTTGGGCGAAAAAACAAGCTTTTCTCCTTTTCTAACCAAAGAAGTGTTTTTACTTGGTATTTGTTTATTTATTTTCAGCTGTTGCTCAAGCAGGTTCCTTGGTACAGACTGACCCACCCAGTACAACAGACCAGATGGTGCGACTTTAGAACTTTGTCATATTTACTATGTGAGAATTTTTTTACTTATTTATTTCCTTCTTCATCTTTCCAGGGACAGCCTGTGAATTGTGGAGTGAATTCTTTCAGTATCACTAACCTGAATCTTATTATAATATCCTCTGTAATCTAAATTTTAAAAGAAATCAATAAAACTTTTAGTCATTATTTGGCATTCAGAATTAGGTTCAAATATATCTATGTGGGAGCCTGTGCATGTGTGAGTGTGTGTACCTGCTAGTAAGTACATTGAAGACATCATTCCAGCAAAAATTGATCCCTGTGTTTTTGGACATGGTCCCAAGCTATTTTCTGTGAGATCCTCTCTCTCATTTTTGCTTTTGATTTTGACAGAAATGACAGCTGAAATGTATCTCAATAAATCTGTTTTTAACTTTTTTAAAAAAGATAGCTTACTCAAAGCAACTGTTGTTCATAGCTGTTGTAATTTAAAGGAATCTAGGTGATCTTTGCAAAAATAACTTTCCTAGGATGAGGTCAAGAACGAGTAATATACAGCCACAGAAAAGGAGTGACATGCCTTCATGTCTGAAACACATGAAGACACAAGGAAGACTTCATGCTAGGTAGTTATTTTCAGAGCGGCTTCCATGGGACTTCATAAAACCATTGACTTAATGATGAAATATTCACTCTATTTTCTCAGTGCACTCTCTATTCATTTGGGCATCCCATCTTCCAAACCTTGTAAATCCTTTCACAGTCTTTTTGGAAATAGGGTCCAGATTGTCATCCGCATCTTGTCTTCAGCAGCAAAAGTACACACTCCTCCCCCACTCAGAAAAACTGCCATTTAGCCAACATTTTATGTCATTTAATTATTTGTAAGATTCATTAATTGGCAACAGCCCTTCCGGATTCTCATTAGAGTTAACAAGATTCCACTATAATTTATAGATTATGTGTCACTCTTCCTCCTCAGCTTGAAGAGGGCATACATATTTCAAAATCACTTTTAAATCTTGAAATTTAAACATTTTCCCCAATGACATCTATTTTAATGCACATGATTTAAAACATGAGCTTTTGATACACAATAAAGATAGTATGAAAGAAAAATAGCAGCCTGGAAGTTTTCGTATGGTTCTTCCACCTGGGGATATTTCTAGAACTGAAAACAAGAGGGTGCAGAATTCTTTGTAAAGTGCTTGCTTTTGCTTATTTAGAAATAGAAGGGCAATGGCAGACTGGGGTACAAACTCTTCTTTATAAGGCCTGCCTTCTGGGCTCATTTGTATATCTTATCAATAATGTGACTTTGGACATACAACGCTAAATCTCAAGGTCTTAGTTTTCCTATCTGTAAAATGGGAAACCCTCAACCTCAACAAATATTTGGGTATAGTGGGGGGGTTAAAAGTGAACTAATACATGAAAAACAATTTTGTATGCCTTAAATTATTTATAGAATTTTGTAACTTGAGGTTTGCTGACCTAAGTTGTGAGATTAAAGGTTTAGATATAGGAATTATACTAACTTCTAGGCAGAAGGTAAAGTCTGCCATTCATGGTCAAGACTATTTGCTTTCTGACATTTTAGGTTTATATTCTTTCTAAGTATTTATCACAATTAGGGAGAAGGCATTCAAGCCTTAGTATAAATGGTTAGTCTGAATACAGAATAGGAAGACTTGGTTCATTCAAATTCACAAACCTGTGTAAGACTGCATTGCTCACCCCTTCAGGAGGGTTTTTCTTGGTACTCATTGGACTGCAAAGGGTGGCATGATACTGTGCCACCCCACAAGGACCTTAGTAAGAGGCCTGGGTAGGATGCAGCTCTTAAAGGGCTAGTCTGTGCTGGGACTATGAGGTCCTAATTTAACCTCACTTACTGTCTCACTTCTATTATTATCCAATTTTACAGCCAGTCCATCTGAGGCACAGCCTTGCCAAAGTTACATTACTAAATAGAGAAGCTGCAATTTAGAGCTACACTTTCTGACTCCAAATCCTGCTATCTCAATCATTATATTGTACCTTATTTGCTGAATGAATGATTGAATGAATGAATGATGAATGGGTAATAGAGAGATATTTTATTACATAAAAGCTTTCCTAAGTTATGGGAAAATATTTCTGAGATAGTTATTTCTGTATATTGGCTAAGGAATTAGTAATTTTCAAAGTTAGGATGCCACATGTCATAACTGGAGTCTATTACAGTTAATTTTATGGGGTCTGAGTTAATGTGCTATAACGAAGGTGGTTGTAAACAGAAAGGACACCATTTTTGCATTAAATGTCATTAACTGGTCTGAGAACACCTTGAAATTATAGCATACTCTTCATTTTACCATTTTTTCCCTGTCAGCATGGAGCACAGGTCCTGGTACAGTGAGAGTGCTTTACAAAGACTTGCTGAGAATGAGTGGATTAAATCTTTCTCTCATCCAACTGCTTAAGTCCCTGCTGCACTGAGTTAGGAGCTGGGTCAAGAGTGGTGAAAGAACGATCCACAATTTCTATTCTGATGAATATTTGGAACAAATGAAGGAGTGCTCCAAAGGACATTGGGATGGTGTGTGGTTGAGGACAATGGGGTTACTAAGCAAAGTGGAAAAGACCTCAGAATAGTGGTCGAACGAGGCCTCTCTTGACAAGTCACATACTATATTAGATATATGAAGGTGATGTTTGAAGGAAGAGAGTGAATTAGAAGGATGTGTCCATACCAGGGGCAAGCACATCCAAGGGAGAGCAGCCCATGCAAAGACCCTGTGCTGAGAGTGGCATGCTTTGCCTGAGAACCTCAAGAATGACCATGGTGGCTGGAACAAAGTGAGTGAAAGGTAGAGCAGGAAGAGATCACGTATTAATGGTGTGAGAGAGGTTGTTCATGGAAGTACCTTTTCTATCTTTGGAATAATCTCAGTAGTTTTTTGTTTGTTTGTTTGTTTGTTTTCAAAACGGAGTCTCCCTCTGTAGCCCAGGCTGGAGTGCAGTGGCGTGATCTTGGCTCACTGCAACCTCCAACTTCCCCCTCCCGGGTTCAAGTGATTCTCATGCTTCAGCCTCTGAGTAGCTGGGACTACAGGTGTACATGAACACACCTGGCTCATTCTTGTATTTTTAGTAGAGACGGAATTTTGCCATGTCGGCCAGACTGGTCTCAAACTCCTGACCTCAGGTGATCCACCTGCCTCAGCCTCCCAAAGCGCTGGGATTATAGGTGTGAGCCACTGCGCCTGGACTGGAGTGATCTCAATCTTATTGCTTAGAATGATTATTAAAATACTTTGCAAATGATGGGACCCTGAGTAGACTGGCAAGTTAACTTACAAAACTAGGTTTGAGAAAGTTTTTCTCTCAGATTTGAATTGATTTGCTTGAATCATTTTCTTTTCTAATTTTGTCCAGTCATTAGCTCTGGAATATGGTACATTAAAAATAATTTGCATTGCTCCATTGCTGCTGATATCAAGGTCAATATTGTGAAAAGGCATGGAGATAGAAGGTCAAGGTGATGCCTCAAACAGTATCAGTAATTTAGGACACCCTGTCACAAGAGTTAAAGTGATTACAAGCAGGAAGAAGTATGCACAATTCCATATAGAGGGGGCTGGATGACTTAGATGTTAAGCCTACTTTAATTTTGTGCATAGCAATTATATTGCTGATTCACATGTGAAAGTATTAGGAGACGTGGGATAATAGCAGATGAGGACACAACTTTTCCATTGTTCATGGGACATAACTAAATCCTCTGATAAATTAATCATAGAACTTATGGGAAATAATGTAAATAGCAACAACAGTGATAATACCTCATATCTTTACAGCACATTGTTGCCTTCAGAGCACTTTCAGATATGCCATTAGACAAACCAGTGAGGGAGAAAGAGACTGACCTGGGAAAGTTAAATGACCCTGGTTCCACTGCGAGTTCATGGAAATGCAGGTCTTGTGTTAATCATGTCTTCTTCTCCTTCAGTCACTTCTCAATTCTACCTCAAGAGCTCAGTCTCTTAAAGGTTTCACACCTTGCCTTGCATTATGTGCTTGAAGTCCAGCAGTAACACTGGAACTTGGATAATACAGATACCAATTGCCTAATTTACAGACAAAGAAACTGAGGTGCAGGGAGATAATGTGACTTCAGTCAGAGAAAGTAAAGAATACTACATTCTAACTTCTGAGGATTTTTTTTCTTATTAATATTTTGAGTATATAAAAATTGTCACTAATTCCATGAGCTTGGGAACTTGTTGACTTAGCAACTAGGTCTTTTTTACATTGGGACTGGTACCGTTTTCCTCTATCCAAAAACAAAATTGAATTATTTTCTCTTATGACTATTCTCTAGGATGTAATTTATTTTTATGGATCTTTCATTTCCAGAACTCAAACTGGGATGTTCCTATCATTGCTATTGTTTTTATTATTTTCATATCCAGGGTATCTCTAGATCCTCTTATTTTTTTTTTTTTTCTTGTTCTATTTTCCCCAATAACCTTTTGTAAGGACCTCCTAGCGGGCCATTCCAGTGTCTTTTATTTTGATCCTGCTTAAGTTTTAGAGAATCACAATAAGAAATAGCATGAGGAGAGCAGCCTAAATAGAGATTAGGATCCATCATTAGACATAAATGAGAAACAGAAAAGAACAATTAAAATTGGAATCACACAGGTATGAACTGTGTGAATTGTTTCCATATACTTTTTTTTAAAGATGTTAGGCTTTCTCATCCTTAAATTGCCTTCAACAGGAATTCTCTTTTCAGAATATGTATACCATCAGTGGGATACAGAGGTAACCTACTCTAAATGGAAGGGCAAAGTGTGATAAGATTTTTTGAATTAGATAATCTTGAGTTCAAACCTCAATACTATCACTTACAAATTTGTGATTGTTTAAAAGTTAAGGAACCTCTGTGTGGTAGTTAACTCATTTAACTCATCTGTCAATGTTAAATGTTAACTCAATGAGTTAAATGTTAACTCATTTAACTCAAATGGGAAAATGACTTTGTCCCTCATAAAGAAGATGTGAAGAGAATAAAGACATACAAAGTAATGCGTTACTATGCTTAGTTTAGCTTAAAGATGGATTTATGTCAACCCTAGATGCACGTGGGTGGACTGCTGATCACTGTTATTTTGTTTTTATGACTACTATATACTGAGCGCTCCCTCTGCCAGGCAATCTGAATGGAGCTAGAGATTCAGTGGAGAACAAGAGAAATTAGATCTCTCTCCTCAAGAAGTGTACATATTAAAATAGAAAACTATAGACCCAGTATGGTGCCTCACGCCTGTAATCTCAGCACTTTGGGAGGATGAGGCAGGTGGATCACGAGGTCAGGAGTTCGATACCAACCTGGCCAATATGGTGAAACCCTGTCTCTACTAAGAACACAAAAATTAGTCGGGTGTGGTGGCATGTGCCTCTAGTGCCAGCTACTCAGGAGGCCGAGGCAGGAGAATCGCTTGAACCTGGAAGGTGGATATTGAAGTGAAGTATAAAGCAAAGTAACAATTTGGAAATATACTGCGAAAGAAACTAATAAGATGTTATTACAGAAAACAGAGATGACAGAAAACAGAGAGGACACATACTTAAAGTGGTCAGAGAAGGCCTTTTGAGAGGATGTTTGACACAAAGCCCCCAAAAGAGTATGCATCATGTAATCAAATACTGTGTTCAAGGCTGTTCAGCACAGTGCATATCCTGTGCAAAGGCTCTGAGACGTGATCAAAACCACTTAAAACTGATGTTTCATTAAGGAGTTCATGATTCAATTCAGCTCTCCTTAAGTAAAAGATGAATGTACCTTTTTCAGACATGATATTTTAACTAGTTCATGAAATAGATCAATTTAGGGCAAGAGGTATCTTTTCACATGAAGTTAAGTAGTTAAATTTACAAGGTTATTACATATTACAGAGCTATACTCCAATTCTTGATGAATGTTTCAAGAACATATTGACTTTTCTCAAGGAAAATGACAAACAGAACTATACATTTCATATATATAATATATACATATTCTTATTCATTTATTTATTTATTCTGTAATTTTCCTCAGTGGCATTTGCTAACCATCTAGTCCAGGAAAGCTCTTGGGAAAACTATTTATGTAAGGTAGATACCATGATAATAATAATGCAAGAGAGAAGAAGTCACATAGACTAAGAGTGGTGTTGTATTTCCAAGGAGGAAGACATTATTTATTGCTGAGAATTTATGAAAAAATTTGCAGAATAGGAAATCTGTAAATCCTAATTCTATAGACATGATGAGGAAACTTTTCCACATGTGGAATTTCATTTTGGTAAGTGACTATATACAATGCCATATATCAGCATTGTGCTTAGAGTGGCACAGAGGGTATCTGAAGGAAAATGATAGATGGGGAAACCTAGGTGGCCCCATGTAATAGGGGATCTTGTATTTTAAGAAGTTTAGGCCTTTTTATTTTATGGCAGGGAGAATTCAGTCCAAAAGCTATGGAAGGTTTACAGTCAGAATGAAAATTTTCTGAGCAAGTTATCAAGACTGTCTACCAATTACTGCAATAATTAGGTCTAAAGTAAAGCATTTCCAAATTAGATAAGTCCTTTTTATTTGCACAGAAGAACACTTCATTAACTATATTTCAAACCAGTGGCAGGTTTACAAGTTACTTAATAGTGGCATATAAGCATAAAGCAGTTGGAAGAAACCAGTAGTGATTTGGATAATGCTTGTGTACATGTTTTCAAACATATTTATAAATAATAAATTAGCACTCCATTAAGAACACATGAGATCATGATTTGGGGAGTGGAAAGGGAGGGAACCCATGCCCAGATAAACAAAGAGCTGCAATGAGTCTGAGCTGGGTAGAAAATATTAATAGTAGTCAACATTCTTTCATGAAGGACGTGGGATAAAAATGTGTCCATTATTTGTACTGGATGCTGAATGGTCTGGATGGCTCATTGTCAGAAAAAACAACTTTCTTCACTGCCTTTTTGTTCTAGCAACTCTTGCTGTGTAATACATTAGCCCAAAACTTAGTGGTGTGAAACAACTGTTTTATTTTGCTCATGATTTTGTGGCTCATGAATTATAAAAGAACCCGCGTGGACAGTTCTCTCTTGGGATCCCTCACACTGTTACAGTCAAATATTTTCTGGGCTGTGGTTGATTGAGCTGCTCGTACAAGATGGTTTGCTCAGGTGGCTGGCAGTTGATGCTGGCTGTCAGCTGGGAATTCAGCTGGTGTTGTCAGCCAAAGCATCTACATGTGGCTTCATCAGCTTTGTATTCTTAAAATAATCAGACTTCTTATACAGCAACTGGCTTCCCTTCCTGAGCAAGTGCCCCAAGAGACCCGAGGGTAGCTGAGCCTCCATGGCCTTCTGTGACCCAGCCTTAGTAGTCACCCAGGGTCAATTCCTTCATACTGTATTGTTGAAAGCAGTTAGCCTACCCAGGCCCAAAGCGAAGAAACATAGAGTCCAACTCCTTATAAAAAGAGAGTTAAGGTTTTTGTTTGGTAAAGATGATGACTGCTACAGATTTCTTAATGATTTGTGGTCATTAAGAAATCAATGGCTGGGCATGGCGGCTCACGCTTGTAATCCCAGCACTTTGGGAGACTGAGGCAGGTAGATCACCTGAGGTCAGGAGTTTAAGACCAGCCTGGCCCACATGGTGAAATCCTGCCTCTACTAAAAATACAAAAATTAGTCAAGGGTGGTGTTGGCGCCTGAAATCCCAGCTACTCAGGAGCCTGAGGCAAATCTATCCAACAATTTGTCCAGTGTAAACTATTTGAAATACAGATTTGCAATAGTTGCCTTTGTATCTAGTGATAAGTAAAATCAGAAATATGCCATATTTTATCAACTTTAAAATGTCATGAACTTTATGATACAGCATTACTTTGGTACTACTGAGAGAAAACAATCACACAGCTATTGTGAGACTAATCCCAGAGTGCTAACATATGCAAGAATATTAATTTTGGAATTGATAGCACAGTATTTTGAGATTTTAGAAATTCATCTGTGAAGTTTTCTTTTCTTGAGATACAATTTGGATATCACAAAAATTTACCCTTCTAAATTATACAATTCAATGGTTTTACAATATTCAGAAGGTTGTACAACCATCAACCTTTCATCACTCTTCCCCTTCCCTCCACCCCTTAGCCACCACTAATCTATTTTTTGTCTCTGTGGACTTTGCGTATTCTAGATATTTACATAATGCATAGATAATGCATCAGGGTTCATCTATGTTGTGGCATGTCTCCATGTATTTTTGAGGTCTTCATTGTCAAAGTTTTCATTAAGAAATAGTCCCCATTATATTATGTTTAGAATATAATAATACCTAAGATAATGTGCATGCATCAATATTCAATAATCACTCACAAAGCTTGATTTGAGAGGAAAGACAGGAAGGAATTAACCCTTAGATCTGCCGTGTAGTCCAAAGAACTTGATATACTGAGCACTTCCTTTGTCTAGGGGTCATAGTACACTTTGTCTTAGTGCTGACTGGGCGGCACCAAGTCCTTCAATTAGTAGTAAGATTTTAAGGAGAGATCCCTAGATGCTAAATCCCACAATTAAAGCAGAATGATGCAGCCTGATTGCAGGTTTCTAACTCTCCACCCTCAATCCTCAATATCAAGCATAGATTTAGATCAGGCAACTGAGAGCTGGTCTTTTGAAGGCTTTGATAGGTGGTTTACATGAACAGAAACGCTGTTGTGTGTTTAAATACATGACTGGGAGTCACTGGCATCAGTAGACCCCTGTATGTCCAGGTGAGTCAGGTGAGCTGAGAATCATGGTGGGAGAGGTGAGGAACTGCGTAAGGGAGATTCCCCTGCGAACAGATAAGAAGACAAAGGCAAGTGAGATTCGGGTGCAGACTCTTATACTCTTATTAATATTTAAAAAGCAGAGATCAAATCCATTTTGTTTTGTTTTTTGAGATGAAGTCTTGCCTGTTGCCCAGGCTGGAGTGCAGTGGCACAATCTTGGCTCACTGCAATCTCTGCCTCCCAGGTTCAAGCGATTCTCCTGCCTCAGCCTCCTGGGTAACCGAGATTACAGCTAATTTTTGTATTTTTAGTAGAAACAGGGTTTCACTATGTTGGCCAGGCTGGTCTCAACCTCCTGACCTCAAGTGATCCACTTTGGCCTCTCAAAGTACTGGGATTACAGGCATGAGCTGCCGCTCCTGGCCCAATATTTTTTATTTGATATTTATAAGGAGGAAAGGAAGGAAGAAAGAGGAGAAAAGGAAGGAGGAAAGATGAGGGAAAGAGGACAATTGGAAGGAAAGACTGATTTTACCAAATGACATTTATTTGTTTTTTTCTACCTTCATTCAAAACAAGCTCTTGCTGGGAGGAATGGAGGCTGAGGAAGCCATCACCAAAAGTATAATTAGTATCATGGCAATGAACTGCGGTAACCTCAGGCATGTCTCAGAGCCTCTGTTATCCTCAAAAATCAAATGAAGGCATCAACAATTGCAAATGTCCAGATCTACTGATATTTCCTCCACTCCTTAGTTGTTCTTTGCCTAGAAAACTCCAGCCTAATCTTTGGACTCTGAACACTCATCAGAAAACTGTGATGTCTCTCTTAAGCTCTCAGACATATGAGCGTTTAATCTGAGTTCTAAGTGAATACTGTTTGAGAATGAGTCCTTCACTAAATTGAAAATGCTCCGGGGTCAGAAAAAGACTATTATCTTCACAATTGTAGATTCTGACAATTGTTTGGCCAAGAGCTCGGTTAATATGAATAGGGGGAATTAAAGGTGGGGCCTTAACTCGCCAGAAGTTCCATATCTTAGGTTTTAGGTAATAGAGGCCTAAATTCTGGCAGAGCAGTAATAAAAAGAAAGTTAGACGTGTGACTAAGAGAAATAAAAAGAGATGGGAAAAAGAAAACGAGATAAATTGAGTCCATATTATAGGAAAAAGTTGATTCTATTAATCAAAGCAAAGTCAAGAAGAAGAATGAGCCTGGAGTATAATTCTCTGGAGTGGCACAGGAGCCATTAACATGATTTTAGGTTTCATGTGGATAACCATTTAAAAAATGTCAGTGGTTGTCTTATTGTGTTGTAATAGAAAAAAAAACTAACATATCAAATATGTGATATTACAGTTAATGTTTCCTATAAGTAGGCAAATAATGACAGGGAATTGTTTTGAATTCAGTTGAAAGAATTATGATAATAGGTAAATGTAGGTATACATTGGGAATGTTGTGGGTTCAGTTCCAGAGGTTTCAGATCACTGCAATAAAGCAAATGGTGCAATAAAGCAAGTGACTAGAACTTTTTGTCTTCCCAGTGCATATACAAGTTATGTTTACACTATACTGCAGTCTATGAAATATGCAATAGCATCATGTCAAAAAATGTACAGATCCTAATTTAAAAAAACACTTTATTGATTTAACAAAAGGTAACAATTATGTGAACCTTCAGTGAGTTATAATCTTTTTGCTTGTGGGGACTCTTACCTCAATGTTGATGGCTGCTGACTGATTATGGTGGTGGTTGTTGAAGGTTGGGGTGGCTTTGTCAATTTCTTAAAATAAGACAACAATGCACTTTACGGTATCATTTGACTCTTCCTTTCACAAAATATTTCTCTGTAGCATGTGATGTTGCCTAATAGCATTTTACCTACAGCAGAACTGCTTTCAAAATTGGAATCAATCCTCTCAACTACTGCCACTACTTTACCAAATAAGTTTGTGCAATATTCTAAATCCTGTGTTGTCACTTCAACAATGTTTACAGCATCTTCAACAGGTGTAGATTTCATCTAACCAAAAAACACTTTCTTGGCTCATCCCTAAGAAATAATGCATTATTTGTTCAACTTTTTCATGAGATTGCAGCAATCCAGTCATATCTTCAGGCTCTACTTCTAATTCTAGTTCTCTTGATATTTTTACCACATCTGCAGTTACTTCCTCTACTGAAGTCTTGAACCCCTCAAAGTCATCCATGAGAGTTGGAATCAACTTCTTTCAAACCTTTGTTATTGTTGATATTTTGACTATAGATCATTAATATTCTTTATGGCATCTAAAATGGTGAATATTTTCCAGAAGGTTTTCAATTTACATTGCCCAGATCCATCAGAGGAAACACTATCTATGGCAGCTAGGGCCTTATGAAACGTATTTCTTAGATAATAAAATTCAAAAGTTGAAATTACTTTTTGATCCATGGGCTACGGAATGGATGTTGTATTAGCAGGCATGAAATCAATATTAATCTCCTTATATGCCTTCATTGGAGCTGTGGGGTGACCAGGTGCAATTGTCAATGAACAGTCATATTTTAAAAAGAATCTTTTTGTGTCTAAGCAGTAGGTCTCAATAGTGGGCTTAAAATTAGTAAACCATGCTATAAACAGATATGCTGCCATCCAGGCTTTGCCATTCTATTTATAGAGCACAGGAAGAGTAGACTTAGCATAATTCTTAGTGACCTTAGGGTTTCCAGAATGATAAATGAGCCTTGGCTTCAACTTAAAGTAACCAGCTTCATTACGTAACAAGAGAGTCAACCTTTCCTTTGAAGTTTTAAAGCCAGGCATTGACTTCTCTCTAGCTATGAAGGCCTTAGATGGCATCCCTTCCATTAAAAGGTTGTTTCATCTGTATTGAAAATCTGTTGTTTATTGTAGCCACTTCATCAATTATCTTAGCTAGATCTTCTTTATTATTTGCTGTTACTTCTACATCGGTATTTGCTGTATCACATGTACTTTTATTTTGTGGAGATGGCTTCTTTCCTTAAACCTCATGAAGCAACCTCTGCTGGTTTCCAACTTTTCTTCTGCAGCTTCCTCACCTGTCTCGGCCTTCATAGAACTGAATAGAGGCAAGGCCTTCTTGTGGATTAGCCTTTGGTTTCAGGTAATGTTGTGGCTTGTTTGATCTTCTATTCAGACCACTAAAACTTTCTCCATATTAGCAATGTCTTTTTTGCTTGCTTAGTATCTGTGTGTTCATTGGAGTAGTACTTTTAATTTTCTTCAGGAACTTTTCCTTGGCGTTCACCACTCGGCTCAATGTTTAGCACAAGAGCCCTGGATTTCCACCTGTATCAGCTTTTGACATGCATTCCTCATGAAGCTTAATCATTTCCAGCATTAGGTTAAAAGTGAGAGATATGTGACTCTTCCTTTTGCTTGCTCACATAGAGGCTGTTGTAAGTTTATTAATTGGCCTAATTTTAATATTGGATGTCTGGAAATAGGGAGACTGAGAAGAGGGAGAAAGAAAGGGAGTGGCTGGTTGATGGAGCAGTCAGAATGCACATAACATTTATTGATTAATATCCATCTCTTATATGGGCATGTTGCACCAAGACATTTATGGTAGTAACCTCTTAAAGATCAGGATTACAGATCATCATAACAGATATAAAAATCATGAAAAAGTTTGAAATATTTCGAGAGTTAATGAAAGACATACAAAGACAGGAAGTGAACACGTGCTGTTGGTAAAATGGCACTGATTTAAACTTCCTCAATTCAGCGTTGTCACCAACTTTAATTTGTTAAAAACTCAGTATCTGCAAAGTGCAATCAAGTGAAGCACAATAAAATAAACTATACTTTTAGGGTCAAATCTGTGAAGAAAGGAATGAATAAATATGGTTATATAAATCAGGGTTCCACCAAAAGGCAAAACCAACAGAAGATATATGTGTGTGAGCACACAAAGAGAGACATGACTAATTTTGATTTTAAGGAATTGGCTCACATAATTGAGTGTTGGCAAGTTCAAAGCCTGTAGGTAGACCAGCAGGCTGAAAACAGGAAGGTTTCTTGTATTACAGTCTTGAGGAAGAACTATTTTTTTTTTGGAAACCCTCAGTTTTTGCTCTTAAGGCCTTCAACTGATTGGATGAGGCTCACCCATCACCCATTATCAAGGATAATCTCTTTTATTTAAATCAACTGATCATAAATATTAATCACATCTATCAAATACCTTATTAGCAACATCAAAACTACTATTTCACCAAACAACTGAGCACCATCATTTAGCCAAATTGACATTAAAATTAACCATTCCAATGAGATCACTTGGACTCGGGAAGGGGAACATCACACACCGGGGCCTATCATGGGGAGGGGGGAGGGGGGAGGGATTGCATTGGGAGTTATACCTGATGTAAATGACGAGTTGATGGGTGCAGCACACCAACATGGCACAAGTATACATATGTAGCAAACCTGCACGTTGTGCACATGTACCCTACAACTTGAAGTTTAATAATAATAAATAAATTAAAAAAAAAAAAATTAACCATTCCAGAGGGAAACATTTGATGAGGTCAGATTTACAAATACTGAGTTGCAGGTACTGCTGGATTCTAGGGGTAAAAAATGTTCAGTGAAGTCTTAGAAATGAAAGCAATTCATGAGCAATCAATCTGCTTTCACTTGTTCACCCATGTTTATTCAGAAAGTCACTTAGTCTGGAAAATGTCGTTCATATGGTTGCATGCCCTATTGTTAAGTGAATAAGTGTTTCAAGGGCTTTCCTGTTAGGTTTATTTCATTTAGCTCTGTTGCAGCATTACATTGTAAGTGCCTACCACAAAGGTTTGCTAATAAGTGCCCTTAATTTGTATTCAGATGGAAGCAAAGAGAAGCAAAAATACACAAGAAGGAATCTTGTAATTATGCTACATAAAATTATTAGGCAATTTAGAAAATTGTTAGTGGGAAACTGCCCATCATGCATAAAAATAATTTTGATTTTGATGTACAGAGTTTAATGTAAGAGTGATTGTAGGGAGACCATGCTATTAATTTTTCCCTTAATTATCCAAGCACATTTGAATTTGTTTTAAGGAAAGTGATACTTTATAAAGTTGAGTCACGCTACTCAAGAGAATACTTGTTTTCGTTCTGTGACGAAGTTTATATTGCAGGGCTTGCTGTGAACTGTAAAATTGGTAGGACGTGAAAGAACCATTAATTACATCCTTCCCCTTCCCCTAATCATAACTAACATAATGATGCTATATTTTCTGGCAGACTAAAGTATATGTGATGTAAACATGTTCAGGTAATTTGTGGGCTTATCTATTGTCTTAAATATAGAACTACTTTTCACTCTCATTTTGGCATACACAGTTGTGTATTCAGATAATTGTCAATGCAATGCTAAATGTGTTATGTTAAAAAATGATGAACGTTATTACCTCTCAGTTCTTGTTATAGATAATTTCTTGCAAATTTTAAGCTAGAGACAGTCAATATTTAATCAGAGCGCATCTTCCCAGGATTCAAAGTATACCACATCAGCTGTTGAATGCAGTTAATTTGCATTAATGTGTTACAAATCAATGTTCTGTAGTATTTTAGGAACTGTAAAATATACCTTTCGAGACAAAGTTCAAACTCTTTAGTATGCAATATGTAGTTAACCTATTCTGGAATGTCTCCTCTAACTGAGAGCCACCCTATAGGGAATTAACTTAGTCCTTTAATTCCTGTTTGTATCAGGTGACTTAGCACCCACCTGCATAGCAGGAAGATGGCACCAAGGAACATATTCATCCCCTTACTTAGTTTGAACTATGTGACCAAGAAATTACCGTCAATTTGTATAGAGTGCCAAGCTCTGAAAGGCTGGAAGATGTGTTAGTTCAGGTACAAGCATAAGAAGGTTGTCCACAGAATGCAGAGAGAGGAGGAGAGAGGTAAGGGCCATCTGGGCCCCCAGAGAAAGTGAACTCAGGTCCCCTTTGCGCCCTAAGGATAAAACACCTGCCCTTTGCCTAGATTCACCTGACCGGGTTTTATGCTGTCATTGGTAGACACGTAGAGCCCTCCTATCTGCTTTAGTCTTGTTCTGTCTTCTCAGCCTCATATAGCAATACCTCTTATATTCTGCCCCCACCCACCCTGACCATCTCAGTGATTTTGGAATAAATCTTGTCTTTTACTCCCCTATGCCTTTGCCTAGAGGATACCTGCTGTGCAAAGGTGATGTGAGAAAATCAGATCTAAATTCACCTCCAGAGTCTGCCTTTGGTGGGCTGTGTAATATGCACATCACTTCAATCCTTAGATTTCTCATGTCTAAAATGGAGGAAATAGTACTTAACATGGAGAGTTTTCAGGATAATTAAATGAGGTATTATCCACACAGCCCTCATAATGGTGCTCAACACTGTGGTTATCAATAGATTTTAGTATCATTTTTGCCAGAAACTTGAGGCAGATTCAAATCCAAATTTTAATATCCAGATCTATCCATCATTCTCTGATTCAGTCCCCGGAATCACTCATTCTTTCCCTTCAGCTCCATAAAAATCCACTTACAAATGTATTATACACCAAGTCACATCAGAATCATTATGGATTTCTCCAAAATTAAAATGGCAACTTTTTCTGGTTCTCTGAAACTGTGAATAAAAGAGGCTGATAATGCTGCAGTGCCCAGAGGTGAACATGGTTCAACCAGAGAGAGACACCTTGTGGAAGTGATGCTTGAGTTGAAATCCAAGAATTGAGTAGTGGCAACGGAAGAAGAGAATAGTATTCCAGGCAAAATACATGGACATAGATTCCAGGGGAATTATGTACAAAGAAGAAGCATAGTGAAACTCAGGCCCTGCAAGGCCAGTGCAGCGGTAATAAGCCTGTTTCCCTGGGTAATGGTAGGGACTGTAGGGTACAGTGAACAGTGTTTATGTCATTCTATAAATAATATTGATAGGACCACTTATTGAGTACTTCTTACATACCGGAAGTTCTTTGGAGCTTTCATTACATTAACTTATGCTATTGTCCACAGTATTCTAAGGTGGTTGCTATTAGAATTCCAATTTTACAGAAGGGGAAACTGAGGCACGGGGCAGTGAAGTAACTCCCAGAATGTTCACAGTCAGTGAAATGGTGGATTCTGAATACAAATGAACACAATAAGGCCCAAGGTTTCCTGCTGATTATCATTGTGCAGCCCAGCCTCAGTGAGCAAGGGAAGGAGCTGGGAGAGCAGACTCCCAGACACATCTACATGTGTGCACTGGCCTTGGAACATCAGTCTGGCTCTTAAGAGCTGATCAGAAAGAGGACAGAGCGGGAGCTGACACACTGGTTAGGTGGAATGTGAAATCTCAATGAGTGATGATGGTAATTCAGACTAGAATAGTTAGTGGTATTTTGTGGAAGGAAATTTCGATGTAACCAGAGCACCTTGAAGTGAAGGCTTTGAAATGGGAAAGAGGGTTTTAAATTGCTTTCAGAATTTGCAGTTTTAGTGATTGAAACATTTTAGGGCCAAATGTGCCGTGCTGCACCTTTACAGAAGGAACTATTTGAGGGAAATAACTGCCAGCGCCTATAGTATATGTGTTTAAAATGTAAGTTTAGGGAAAAAGGCAGTTCACCTTCTCTCCAGGTGGGGACTGAGGTGTTGAACAACCAGATTTGGGGACAGTATTGTTTGAATTTAATTAACTGCTACATGTGAACTACTAAAATCAAATCACCCACAAGGTAGATATTTGAGAAACTTAGTGTAAATGTGGAAAAGTTGATATTATGTTCTAAAGATGCAATAAAAAATTAACCAGTTTATGCATATATTTATGCAAATTAACTAGTTTATGCAAATGAAGAGAGGAGGTAAGAAGGTATAAGATGCTATGTTTGCATCATTCATTGGGAATATTTGAACTTTGCAGATTAATGTCCCTGATGGAAGAAGTTATGACATTGTTATTTGTGGGGGGAAACCCTCCAGTATAAAGACTTTTATTTATTTATTAGAGACAGGACCTCACTCTGTTGCCCAGGCTGGAAGGCAGCGGTATGATCATAGCTTACTGTAGCCTCAAATTCCAGGACTCAAGCAATCCTCCCTCCTCAGTCTCCTGAGTAGCTGGGACAATACGTGCCACCATGCCCTGCTAATTTTTTTTTTCTTTTTTTCAGAGATAGAGTCTCCCTATGTTGCCTAAGCTGGTCTCAAACTCCTGGCCTCAAGCAATCCTCCCACCTCAGGCTCCCTCAGCACTGGGATTACAGAATACTTTAAAAAAACCTAAATCAGTCAGATATTTAAGCCTCATAAACTTTTTCTGAAGATTTACTGAGCTACTTCTTAGATGAAAAAGATTTTTTGTAATAAATGGTTTCTGAAAAACCAAACCCTCAAAATTATAATTGGGATGGATATGATTAGTGAAACACACTAAACTTAACCCTTCAGGGATAAACCAAGAGCGCTACTGATGTTTATAAGGAAATACAAGTATTTTGTCTTAAACTAGACTAGTTTCCACTGCTGAACTACCCCGAGCTTAGTGAAATTAACTATTTTCACAAAATGGAAATCCATTAATGGAAATGACATCATAAATTGAGAAAAGATTCTTAGATTTTATTATACTTTTCCTAATTTAAGGCAAATTGAGCCACGAAGAATTGAAAGAGAACGTATTTGGGTAATTGAAACACAGTTTAAACATTCCAGAAATAACTATCCGCACTTTCAAATGCAAGGCCCTGCTTGGGTTTGGAACAACGCAGTTTTTCTGCGTTGCTGTTTGCTAAAACAGTAACTAAGAGCCACACAACACAATCTCATTTTATAATGGTTGTCTCTGATACTTAGAAAAAACTAAACTTTTCTGTACCTTTGCAAGTTACTAATGTCTTTCCATTAAATTATTTGACTTTTTTTCTCCCACCCAAAAAGTGATTAGCACACAACAAAATGTGTGTGACTTGTTAATGCAGTATTCTTTCATTGCAAATTTATATGTTCTTTAAAAAGTGCAACCCTTTTGTGGAAGTAATGTATTTTGAAATCATATATTCTTATATACATGTCTCTAAAAATTCATCACATAAAACGTAGGAATAGACATTTTTACAAACAGAAAACAGTCATGTGGTTCTGCTATCCAAACACAGTGACATGATCTTTTAGAGTTTATTTTCAGTCTTTTACATATTGACTCTGTTTTTCCTCGATATTTGTATTCTTTTAGGTTTGTTTACAGAGTTGTAATAGAGCATTTGTGTGAAGACAGTTTATATGGTAAGCGACAGAAACTCAGCTCAGACACACTAATACTCACAGGATGTATTGGTCTATATTGTTCCTCTAGGAAGGTGTGATCCAGAAAGTCAAGTGAAGTCATCAAGGACTCAGTTTCTCTACATATTTTTCTTCCTTTCTAAGTAAATGGCCTGCAGATCTTTTCTCACTTCTCCCTCTCTCCCTGAAGGACCTGGTAGAGTACTTCCTTTTGAAATATCTGGCTGCAGTCGGCCTATAGCTCAGTCTGGGTTTCTGGCTTGTTCTGTGCATTTGCTTTTCGTGCTTCAATTTGCCATTGTGTCCTGGTAATGGAAGGAAACAATCCCCAGAGATCTTGTCACACTAAGTCTGTGGCACAATTTGAAACACTCAATAATACCAGCTGTTCTAAGCAGAATAGAAGTCATAATTAGGGATGCAATGATTTCACACTAAACTGTAGTTACAGAACATATAACTACATTTTAATGCTCATCAATGTTTATCTTATACTGTATTTATCTTCAAGGAACAAATGAACCAAGTGAATTGGATTTAAGATACACAGAGCTGAATTTATCTAATATTCCCTTTCTCATCTTCTGCTATAAAAAAATTATTTCTTCTTATGTGAACTACCTAAGAAGTATCTTTTCCTCCCAGAATACCGTAGCTTTGTCTGCTCAAATCCAAATTATACAAAATGGCACAGCTGCTCTGGAACACATTTTGGCAGTTTAATACACAGTTAACCATACAGTTGCCACGTGACCTCATCATCTCACTTCCAGGAAATTATCCTAAAGAAATAAAATTTATGTTCATATATAAACCTGCATAATAATTTTTAGGAAAGTGCCATTGCCAAGAACTAGAAACAACCCAAATTTCCTTCTGTGAGTGAATGGACAAAAACTATGGTTATATACATACAACAGACAATAAAAAGGGAAAAATTATTGATATGTGCGATCTGGATAACTCTCTAGAGGCATCAGTATAAGTGACTGTAGCTAGATTGAATACTTTGTAATTCCATTTATGACATTCTGAAAATGTAAAACTATAGGGACAGATTGGAGATTGCCAGGGATTGGCAGTGACAGTAGAGTTTGTTAATTAAAGGGGCAGCATGAGGCATTTCTTTGTGCTGCTGGGATCTTCAATATCTGTGCTGGTGGTTACAAGAATCTTCGCATGAACTAAAACTCATAAAACTGTATAGCAATCATGTGAATGTTACTGACTGTTAAATGAGATAGCTATGAGTGAACCTTCACTAGTTCTGTCACAGGCAAATAAAATAAATAAGTATTAGCACCTGTGACTCATATCTGTTTTCATTTTCCAAAGCTTGAAGCCCAGCATACCATCATGCTTGGTTTTCCAATTAATTATGCTTGTGATTTTGTGTGACACATACAGAATTTTGGGGACATCTTGGGAGATAATGAGATTTTAGTAATTTGAGAAATAATGAGTGCTACGCTGGGATAAGTTAACGCTTGTTTTGTTAAATGTTACATGGAAGGGAATAGAGAAGATGTCTGTGGCAACAACGATGTGCTCTTAGCATGACACATGGAAGCTTATGAAAAATTATTAAAGACTTTGCACTCAGTTACCAAAAAAAAAAAAATAATAAGTCTATTATGTAAGAGATCTGGATCACCCCCAGCAGATGTAGGGCTGAATTGTTGGTTGCTGTTCATCTGTAAAAAATGAATTTCCCACATGCTTCTATAGTGCTTATTCAGCTCTGCTTAGAGAAGTTTTATCATTGCATTTCTGTTTTTCTTTTCGTGGCCATGGTGAGAATGGTATTAAGAACCGGACTAAGCCCCAGTTCTGCGTCTGCTGGCTCCTTTAAATTAGTGACAGCATGCTCATTCTAGCTCAGTCCCTGAGTAGCTGTAATTAATGGTTTGTAGTATTTGCATGGCTTCTGAAAAGGATCACTTTCTGTATTTAAAGCACCTTTAAACTTTCTAGGAAAAAAACATGTATCACTGCCTTGAAAACAGTCCCTTCTGGGTATGTCATTTCAACTACCTTCAGTTCAACTTCAAGCTTGTCCAGGGAAAATAAACCCACCAAGCAGTGCCTGCATTGTTAGCTTGAGAACCAGAAGGAACTTGGCCACATTTGCTTTTGAGAATGTAATAATTCACATGTGATATATGATCGTTTAGTTAAGCAACAGTGATACAGAGGAGCTTCACTTTGGCCTCATCCATTGATTGTGCACTTGTGATTTCAATACGTTTGTTTAAGCCTTGTGGATATGGTTGTTCATTCAATCAACAGAAGTTTATTTTTGCCTACCCTGGACCAGAAATCAGACATCAGCTCAGGATATTAAAAGATGCTTATATGTGTGTTTGGGGAACGGGATACGAAAATGTAGAGAAAACAGAGAAAAGTACATGTTGTGAGATATGTTTGATAAAATCTGGGTTGATCAAACTTAAACAGGATTCCAGAATTTGTAATGTATTAATATGCACAGTGACCTTTCAAGAATGGAATCTAATGTGCAATGATTCTCTAATCTCTCTGACTGCGAAAGCCCCTATTCATTTTTCTCAGAGAACTTTATAATTGTGGTATCCTGTTCTACACACTTTGCAAAATGTATGGATGTTAGCAAAAAAATATATCTTTTATGTCTTTTAGTATTCATTATTATCAGCCATGCTCCTTACTGCTTCAGAGCCAGGGAAATTGCAAGCAGTGCCTGAAGTGTTGTTTGCCAAGCTTCTGGTAACATACAACATGGTTTTTTGTTTTGTTATGTTTTGAATTACTGTTTATCAAATACGAATTTAGCAATGTCAGTGGTCAGGATTTTGGAAATAGTGTACATACAAATTTGTTTTGTTTTTGGAAGAACTAGATGATTAAGGCAGCTTTGCTTTGTGGTAAATTATTTTCTATGCCTGGGTAACAATTGTCAACTAAAAATGGGAGATTTAGTGTCAGAATATGGTGAGACTGGCATGCTCAGTGTATAAGTAGGTTTCCTGCCGTAACGACATTGAGTATATGAATTATAAAATTGACAAATGAGTTTTTAGTAATTTGAAGAGAAACCTAATATCTAAATGTGTTTTCCTTTCTGTTACTTGCCCCAATATAGTTTTGCAACATTTAATGCCAAGCTAAGGTGACTTTTGATTATTGAATTAACTTCTTAGTTCCAAAGAGTTTGTACACATCAATAGAATTTTGTTCAAATAAAATAGACTACAGACTAAAAGCAATTTCTAGAAAAACATGTTGGCTTCCATTTAAGATGATTTTTCTGATGTCTAAAATAAATTATGAACTTAGTTTCAGTGTAGCATTATATTTAATATGATATAATATAATATAATCATAATTTCAGCTGTTTTAGGAAAATATCATTTTATTAATTAACTGCCAGAGTCCATCAAACAGCTAATCTGTAATATACAAGCATGTTAGCTTAAAATGATTTTGTATATATTATCATTATAATTATATATATCTAATGACTGAAGGAAGAGAACTGATCCACTACATTGTTATTGAAAGTGAATTTAGAATAAGTTATATGTTAATGCAATCTTGCTATCTTTGGCTGATTCTGGAAGGAGCTGAAACCTTAATTGATCAATCACTTGATTCAGCTGAAACTTAGAGTGAAGATTTAAAGTGTTCTTAATTTGATCAGAATGGCAGGGTTTTTTTTGTTTTGTTTTGTTTTTTTCCTGAATCCAACATATGGAGGGAAACACAAGCAAACAGTAATTACCATTATGAAAGTTTCATAAAATTATGGTGACACTTTTAAGTCTATTTTTTAAAGAGCTTTATTGAGAAACAATTCACATACTATATAATCCCCCTCTTAAAGTGGGTAATTTAAAGGTGTTGATATCCACAGAGTAGTGCAATCACCGTCACTATTTAATTTTAGCATATTTTCATCACTCAAAAAGAAACCTCATACCATTAGCTGTTAGTCTACATTTGCCCATTTTCCATAACCTGACAACCACTAATCTACCTATGTATTTGCCTAGTATGGACATTTCATACAAATTGAATCCTACCACATGTGACCATTTGTCCTTGGCTTCTTTAAATTAACAAAATGCTTTCAAAGTTTATCCGTGTTGTAGCATGAAGTACTTTTTGTGACTGAAGCCTTTTATGACTGAATAATATGACATGAAGCCTTTTATGACTGAATAGTATTCCATTGTATGGCTATATCAGATTTTCTTTATTCATTCATCAGCTGATGGACATTTGGCTTGTGTCTACATTTTGGCTGTGGTGAATAATGCTTCTATAGATATTTGCCCAAAAGTTTTTGTACAGACATATTTTTTCACTTCTTTCGAGCATGTACCTAGGGATGGAATTCCTGGATCACGTTGTAATTCTGCATTTAACAGCTTAAGTAACTGCCAAACTGTTTTCTGTTTTGCAAAGTGGCTCTAGCATTTTAAAACCCACCAACAAAAAATGTGAGGGGACCAATTTCTCTGTATCTTCATCCATACTTCTTATTGTCTGCCTCTTTGATATTAATCATCCTATTGGATGTGAAGTGTTACCTCATTGAGGTTTTGATGTGCATTTCTTGATGAATGATAATGAGCACTTTTTATGCTTATTGGCCATTTGTGCATTTTTGGAGTAATACGTTTCTTTTCTTTCTTTTTTTTTTTTTTTTGAGATGGAGTCTCGCTCTGTCACCCAGGCTGGAGTGCGGTGGCACAATCTCGGCTCACTGCAAGTTCCGCCTCCTGGGTTCATGCCATTCTCCTGCCTCAGCCTCCGAATAGCTGGGACTACAGGTGCCCACCACCACGCCTGGCTAATTTTTTGTATTTCTAGTAGAGAGGGGGTTTCACCGTGTTAGCCAGGATGGTCTCGATCACCTGACCTCGTGATCTGCCTGCCTCGGCCTCCTAAAGTGCTGGGATTACAGGTGTGAGCCACTGCGGCCCGCCTGGAGTAATATTTTTCAAATTATTTTCCCATTTAAAAATTGGGTTATTTGTGTTTTTATCATTATTATATGACATTTTCATATATTCAGGATACAAATCCTTTTGAGGCATATGACATCCAAATATTTATCCATTTCGTGAATTATCTTTTCATTTTATAAAATTGTATCCTTTAAAATGCAAAAGAGTTAATTTTGACAAAGTTAATTTACATATTTCTTTTTTTATTGTTGCTGACCTTTTGTTGTTATTTCTAGCAAACTATCTCCTAACTCAAGGAAACAAAGATTGACTCCTATGCTTCTTTTAAAGTTTTTATGGTTTTAGCTCTTACATTTAGGTCTATGATCTATTTTGAGTTAACTCTTCATATGGTGTGAGGTCAGGTTCCAAATTTATTCTTTTGCATGTGGATATCTAGTTGTCTCAGTAGTTTATTTTAAAAAAAATTATTTCTTCCACTGAATTGTCTTAGCACCCATATAGAAAATCAGTTTACCATAAATGCAAGGATTTATTTCTAGACTCTCAAATCTATTCCATTTATCTATATGTAAATTGAAATACAAATTCCATAGGTCTTGATTGGTGTCTTGATTACTGTAAGTTTGTAACAAGTATTGAAATTATGAAGTGTGAGTCCTCTGCTTTGTTCTTTCTCAAGATTGTTTTGGTTATTCTGGAATCTTGAAATTCTCTGTGAACTCTAGAATTAACTTTTCAATTTTAGCAACAAGGCCAGCTGGGGTTACAGCAGGCATCACATTGAATCTGCTCATCAACTTGGGGACTATAGATATTCAAACAATATTAAGTCTTTTGATTCATTTACATGGAGTCTCATTTCAAATATTTAGACTTTCTTAATTTTTTCAACAATGTTTGTGTTTTTCTTAAATTTGTTTTTAAGTATTTTATTTGTAATGCTATTTTAAATGGAGGTTTTTTTTTTAGAGTTTCCATTTCTCTGCTTGCATTTCCCATCTGCTTTTGTATGTTGTCCTTTTCTTTTCCCCATTAGAACTCTTAGCAAATTAATCATAGTTATTTTAAATTTCTGTTCTGCTAATTCCAAAATGTGTGTTATAGCTAAGTCTGGTTTTAATGCGTGTTTTGTCTCTTCAGACTGTGTTTTTTATTTGTTTATCTGTTTTACTTTTGGTGTGTCTTGTAATTATTTTGTTGAAAGCCAGACATGGTGTATTGGATAATAAAAACTGAGAACGTTAGTCTTCGATGTGACATTTTATGTTCATTTGCCAAGGAGTTAGGCTGTGTTTACTGTTTGCTGTAGTAGGCTATGTTTACTGTTTGCTGTAGTTATGATTTCAGACACTAAATTTATCTAATGATGTGTTTTGGTCTTGCCTGTGGTCTTTGGGTTCTCCTAGAGACTCCTTCTTAAATAGTTCCTTAGCCTTGTAGTTTTTTTGTTCTATCCCGTTATTATAGAAGAGTCCTATTGATGTAGTGATAAGCTGCCATGGGAGGGGAAGCATTTTATAAACCTGTGATTAGATCTGAACCTTTTGGTGAACCTGTGTCCCTGAGATGTGACTATCACAAATAATACTTGGCTTTCTCCCTTCCTCTTAGGTAAAACTGGTTTTGCTAGAGTCTAATCAATCTTAGACAAAGGAAATACCCAACTCCAGCCTACTCTAGCCTTTCTGCTCGGGTAATATTATTTCCATTGAGGGCAGACCTTTCTTGAGAACAGAGCACTCGGAGTATATTTCAAAATACAACACCAGGGATTTTTCTCCCATCTTCACTCTGAGACCCCTGGTGGGACTCCTGAAGGTAAAAGTTATGAAAGTGTGTGACGGCTCCCGCTAAAGCTGGGACAAGAGGAATTTTAATTTATTTCTCATTATAGTCCAACCTCAGTCTCCAGTAGTGAGTAAATTCCTTTCTAAAGATTTATGGGCCAGGCGCGGTGGCTGAAGCCTGTAATCCCAGCACTTTAGGAGGCCGAGACGGGTGGATCACGAGGTCAGGAGATCGAGACCATCCTGGCTAACACGGTGAAACCCCGTCTCTACTAAAAACACGGTGAAACCCCGTCTCTACTAAAAAGTACAAAAAACTAGCCAGGCGAGGTGGTGGGCGCCTGTAGTCCCAGCTACTCCGGAGGCTGAGGCAGGAGAATGGCGTAAACCCGGGAGGCGGAGCTTGCAGTGAGCTGAGATCCGGCCACTGCACTCCAGCCTGGGCGACAGAGCCAGACTCTGTCTCAAAAAAAAAAAAAAAAAAAAAAAAAAAAAAGATTTATGACTGTTGGTGTCTCCAATAGTGGTTTCTTTTGTTCCTTGTAAACTCTATGTATTCAAATGTGTCTCCAGTTTTGTATAATGGTTGTTTGCCCTGTGACCTAAATTCTCTGATATATCTAAGAAAAGTTATCTATTTTCAGGTTTTTTGTTTGTTTGTTTGTTTGTTTTAGCTTCTTTCTTGTTGTGAGGACAGGAAATGGATGACAACTTTCAAGCTTTTTACCTTTTGGACTGAAAGTTGAAAGTCCTCAATGGAATTATTATTATTATTATTATTATTATTATTATTGAGCCATGGTCTCACTTTATTACCCCAGCTGGAGAGCAGTGAATGTGATCTTGGCCCACTGCAGCCTTTGCCTCCTGGGCTCAAGTGATTCTCCTGCCTCAGCCTCCTAAATAGCTGGGACTACAGACATGCACAACAACGTCCAGCTAATTTTTTTTTTTTTTTTTTTTGGTAAAGATGGAGTTACACCATGTTATCCAGGCTAGTCTCGAACTCCTGGGTTCAAGCAATTCACCCACCTTAGCCTCCCACAGTGCTGGGATTATAGGCATAAGCCACTGTGCCCAACCTGGAAATATTTTCTTAATTTCAATTTCAGATTGTTCATTGCTAGTATATAGAAATATGACTGATTTTTGTATATAGTCCTCATTTCCTACAATCATACTGAACTTTTAAATTCATTCCAGTAGGGTATGTGTGGGTGTGTGTTTGTGTATTTTGGTATTTTTGCAAGATAATGTCATCTTCAAATAGAGATGGTTTTAGTTTTTCATTTTCAATCTTGTCATTTATTTCTTTTCTTAACTGATTGTCCTAGCTAGAACATATACTGTAATGTTGAATATAAGAAGCAAGAACAGCCATGTTGTCTGTTTTTTATTTTAAGGGGAAAGCCCTCTATCTTGCATCATTCATTATAATGGTGTTGGTTTTTCATAAACGCTCCTTATGAGTCTATGAAAGTTCTTTTTTATTCCTACTTTTCTGGCAGTCTGTTTTATGAAAGAATGTGAGACTTTTTACCAACTGCTTTTTCTACTATCATGGAGATTATACGTTATTTCTATTTGTCCTTTAGTTTATTGATATGATGTATTACATCGATTGATTTTTGGATATTAATACAACCATAAATTTATACAATAAGTAGAACATGGTTATGTTGTATAATCCTAGTTATATGTTGCTAGATTTGGTTTATTACTATTTTGTTGAGTTCTACTTTGTATGTCTATATTTAGAAGGAATATTGGTTCATAGCTTTGTGTTCATGCTTGTTTTGCTTTTCCTTGTGAGGTCTTTCTTGCTTGGTTGTGTATCAGAATAACACTGGTCTCACTTTCAGTTTTTTAATTTGCTAACAGACAGTTGTTCATAGCATTCCTTCTTGTTCTTATTTTCCTCTAAGGTTGGAAGTGATATCTCCTCTTTCATTTCTGGCGAGCAATTTGCAACTTCTGTATTCATGATTAGTCTAGTTAAAAATTTTTCAATTTCGTTGATCTTTTTAATGAGCTAAATTTTTATTTTGTTGAGTTTCTCTGTATTTCTAATTCTCTACTATTTTTTCCAATCTAACATTTATTATTTTCTTTTTTTCTCCTTATTTAGTTTGCTCTTATTTCTCCACTTAAGGTATATGTTTAGGTTTTGAGTTGAGATATTTCTTCTTTTTTAATATAGACATTTACACTAATGCCTATATATACACTGTTATTTACATTTAGTAAATAATATAGGCATTTACATTAATGCCTGTATATATATACACTGTTAAATAACAAAGGAGTCAAAATGTTAGTCAAAATTTGACTCCTTTGTTATTTAACAGTGTGGGTTTTTTTGATGTTGTTTGTTTTTTATTTACATATATTTGTGAATTTCCTAAATGTCCTTTAGTTAATGATTTCTTATTTCATTTAATTGTGGTCAGAAAATATACTTTGTATGATTTCACTATTTTAAAATTCATAAATCCTTGATTTATGTCCTAATATACAATCTATCCTGGATAATGTTCTATGTGAACTGGAAAATAATGTTTGATGTTTTTAGGTGGAGTGTTTCATAGATATCTGTTTAAGTCTGGTTAGTTTGTAGTTCTGTTCAAGTCCTCTATTTCTGTATTGATTAGTTGTTCTATTCATTATAGAAAGAAGGTGATCAAAATATCCAACTATTAGGGCTGAATTATCTATTTTTCCCTTCAATTCTATCATTTTTCCACATACATTTCAGTCTATGTTGTTAGGTGTATGTATGTTTATATTAATAATTGCCATATATTACTGATAGATTAAAAATTATCATTATAAATTTCATTCTTTTCCTGAGTAATAATATTTGTCTCAAAGTCTCTTTTGCCTGATAGTATGTTTTGAGTTATTTGCTTAGTTTTTGTCCAGGGGATTGCAATTCACATGTTAATTTTTAAGAATCTAATTGTATTAGTAGCAACTTAATGTCAAACCTTAAACTCCTTTTTGGATTATTATTGACATAGAAATTCATTTTTTACATTATAAGTCAATCAACACAGTTTTGTCATTATTGTTTGATACAGTTGTTTTTAAATCGGATAGGAAAAGAAAATCATTACAAAACAAGTATATTTATACTATCTTTTATATTTACCTATGTACTTTAGTGCTTTTATTTCTTCTTGTGGATTTGAGTTCCTGTCCAATATTCCCCCTTTTTATTTAGGGTGTAATTTTTTCTTAACATTTGAATGATAAAATGAATAAATATAGAATTTTTAGTTGGCAGTCTTTCTTTCAGTGCTTTGAATATGTCATCTCGTTGCCTTCTGGACTCCATGGTTTCTAATGAATAGTTAGCTGTTTATCTTATTGAAGACTCCTTGTGCACTATAAATTTTTCTGCGTTTTTTTCTCTTTGTATTCAGTCTTTGTCCTTTGACAGTTTGACTATGATGTATTTATGTGTGAATCTCTTTGAATTTATCCAAATCAGAGTTTTTTGAAGTTCCAAAATGTAGATTAGAATTTTTCATCAAATTTTTAAAGTTTCAGTTGAAAGTCTTCAAATATTTGTTCCGCTATACTCTCTGTTTTCTTTTTCTTGGCCTCTCATTCATCATGCACATATTAGTAACCTTCATTGTTTCCCATGCGTCTCTGAGTCTCTGTTCATTTTTCTTTATTTGTTTTTCTTTCTCTTCTCAGACTGGATAATAATCAATGGATCTATCATTAAGTTCACTGGTTCATCATTCTGACAGTTGAAATTTGCTGCTAACACCTTCTTGCGAATTTTTATTTCAATAATTGTACTGTTTTTGACCAAACTTCTATTTAGTACTTTTGTTGTTGTTGTTATAGTGTCATTCTGCTGAATCTATTTAGTAATTTTTTATAATTGCTAATCCTTTATTAATAATCTCATTTGGGATAAATCCATCCCAGACTTTGCTTTATTTCTTTCGATGTGGTTTCTTTAGTTCTTTAAACATATTTATAATAGGTCATTCCATGTCCTTTTCTAGTAAGTCCATCATCTAGTCCTTCTCAGAAACAATTTTCAGTTGACTATTTTTCCACACATACTTAGGCTATACTTTCTTGTCTCATTGAGTACCAATTTTTTTTTTTTTTTTTTTTTTTTTTTTTTTTTGGAGATGGAGTCTCGCTCTGTCACCCAGGCTGGAGTGCAGTGGTGCCACTCGGCTCACTGCAAGCTCCACCTCCTGGGTTCACGCCATTCTCCTGCCTCAGCCTCCTGCATAGCTGGGACTACAGGCGCCCGCCACCACACCCGGCTAATTTTTTGTATTTTTAGTAGAGAGGGGGTTTCACCATGTTAGCCAGGATGGTCTCGATCTCCTGACCTGGTGATCCACCCACCTCTGCCTCCCAAAGTGCTGGGATTACAGGCATGAGCCATCGTGCGTGGCCATTGAGTACCAATTTTTAACTGCACATTAAAATAATATGCCAACATTGTATATCAAATACCCCTCCCCTCTTGCTTTTGTTGTTTCTACTTCTTGGTTTTGTTTTTGTTGCTGTTTGCCTTTAGTGCCTTTCATGGACTAATTTTGTATAGTCTGTGTTTTTAGTCATGAGTAACTACTAAAGTATTTACTGGGATGGTTTGGTGTCAGCTAATGGTTGGAGTATTGATTTCCTTCAATCACTTCAATCAATGTTTCCCACTGTCTGCCAATGGGCTCTCTACCTGTTCTGGGGGATGACTTCAATCTTTGACTATTTACAACTCTGTTTTAACCTTAACTTTTATTTGTGGAAAGGCTCAACAACAGTCAAGGTGAGATGTTATGACATTTTCAAGTCTTTTCTAGGTATGCACACAGACTTTTAATGCAACTTTCTAGATCCCCAGGAATATGTTAGACCTTTTCAACGTTCCTTATTTTCCTCATATTTAAGGGTTTTGGTGGCTTGCTTCTTATTTGCTTCAACTGATATCACCACATCAGAAAGCTATGATTTAAACAATGGTCTCTGATTGTTTTCAAAAAATGCCCTATGAATAGGGCTTCTCAATACTTGAACTCTGAGTCCGAGCAAGTAAATACTAGCCTCATAAAAGGAGCTTTTCCATGGGGAAAAGCCAAAGAGATCTACTACTAACAGTTCTATAATGATGAAGATCCTTGATCTCCAAACTCCTTCTTCCCTATCATATGTATGCTGGGTTGCTGATTTTCACAACTGCTATTGTTTTGAGTTTGCTAATTTTTAAGTCTATGGAACCAAGGTGAGGGGAATGAGAATATAGTTACTGAAAATACCATAAAGCTCACTATTCTTGCCAAGATTTATTCACTTATTTTGAATAAATTGTTCTAGCATTTGTATAAGCCTTTACAAATGTCAAGAGTAATAAAGTAGATTTGACAATTATTTGTCAGTGTTCTAATTTCTTTTAGGGAGGAGTAGGTTTTCAAATGTCCCTATTCCGCCATTCTGAAAGTGCTTTCAAGTCTTTAACTGCCTTGATACCAGAAATTAAGTTAGATTTATAAAAGGGGTTAATTTTTGGCCTACTCACAAGTATCTTTGCTAAATTTTCTGGAAGCAATCATCAAAACATGAAAAAAAGATAATGTCTTTTCTTCTATGTGATAATCATATTAGCCTACCATGTTTATATTCTTGCTCAAAATCTGCATACGTGTGGAGAATATTCTTTAAAAAATGGACAATACATAATATTCTGCAGCTTGAATGGTTTTACATAGAAAGAAATGGGCATTCCTCCATGGATATAAATATACTTACATATATTGATCTGCTTATCAAATTTATTCTTTAATCACTCTCATAATTTCACAGGATGGATCTGTTATTCCCCTTGAGACCAGATATTCAGGCTTATAGCATATTTTTTAAACACTAAAAACAAAACAGCAAGTAGATTTACATACTGCTGACTTCATTCCTGTAGAGGAAAGTCCGTTAGAAAAGACTTAATGAATCAAATGTTTGTGCCAATTTATTTAATAAAAAGCTTCTGAATCTTCACTTTTATGCACATGTGCAGATATTACAGTGAAAAAATTGTATCTATTTCTAAAATACGTTTTTCCTATCTAAAAGTAAGTGTATTTTTCTATTCATGTCTTTATTGGAGATTTGCATTTCTGTTTCTGCCCTCATCTTTCTTACCTGTTCAAATTCTGTGCTTATTTATGATTGGAAGTTTATTTTTCTTACCAATTTGTAGGAGTGCTATAATTATTATGTATTATGTGGTAAATGTCCTACCTCCTTTCCTTTATGACTTCTGAAATTTCAATTCTGATTTAGACTCTCACCTATTTCACATTTTATTTTATTTTATTTTATTTTATTTTTTTTGAGACAGAGTCTTGCTCTATCACCCAGGCTGGAGTGCAGTGGCGGGATCTCGGCTCACTGCAAGCTCCTCCTCCCAGTTTCACGCCATTCTCCTGCCTCAGCCTCCCCAGTAGCTGGGACTACAGGCACCCGCCACCTCGCCCGGCTAGTTTTTTGTATTTTTTAGTAGAGACGAGGTTTCACCGTGTTAGCCAGGATGGTCTCGATCTCCTGACCTCGTGATCCGCCCATCTCGGCCTCCCAAAGTGCTGGGATTACAGGCTTGAGACACCGCGCCTGGCCCTATTTCACATTTTAAACAAAAATCTCATACATTTACTTTTCATATATTTGACAATTTTCAAATACATATAATATATGTATAATTTATTTTGATACGTGGTTTGTGGTCACATTGTAGTTTTATTTTCTTTTGGATACCTTGCCAATTCTGCAAACATCATTTATTAAATAATTTCTTTTGTTTTTATTAAATTTTCTCAGTGAATTAAATTATTACTTTTTAATTATTTTAAAACACAATTTTTTATTGATGCATAATAGATGTACAGTTTTGAAATACATGTGATAATTTAATACATTCATATAATTGGCAAAGATCAAATCAGTGTACTTGACATATCCGTCACCTGAAATATTTGTCTTTTCTTTATGCTAGAAACATAACTAGCATAAACTATTTTGGAATGTACAGTACATTGTTGTAAACTATAATCAGCCCACTGATCTATCTAGCACTACGTTTTATTTCTCTTATCAACTCGTGTGTTTGTACCCATTAATCAACTTCTCCTCATCCTTTCCTCCTCTCGACCAGTCTACCTTCTATTTTCATGAGATTCATTTTCTTCAGCTCTCACATGTGAGTGAGAACATGTGATATTTGTCTTTCTGTGCTTGGCTTATTCTTCCTACCACAATGACCTTTCAGAGGAATCCATGTTGCTGCAGATGACAAAATTTCAGTATTTTTAATGGCAGCATAGTATTCCATTGTGTATATACACTACATTTTTTTCTGGTTTTTTTTTTTTTCTGTATTTCTTCTTCTAAAAAAAAATGTGCAAAACGTGCAGGTTTGTTACATAGCTGTATGTGTGCACCTACTGGCCCATCCTCCAAGTTCCCTCCTCTCACCCCCTACCCTCCAACAGGCCCTGCTGTGTGTTGTTCCCCTCTCTGTGTCCATGTGTTCTCAAGGTTCCACTCTCACTTATGAATGAGAACATGCTGTGTTTGGTTTCCAGTTCCTCTGTTAGTTGCTGAGGATGATGATGGCTTCTAGTGTCATCCAAGTCCCTGCAAAAACATAATCTCATTCCTTTTTATGGCAGCATAGTATTGCATGGTGTATATGTACAACATTTCCTTATCCAGTCTATCATTGATGGGCTTTTGGTTGGTTCCATGTCTTTGCTATTAATAAACATATGCGTGCATGTGTCTGTACAGTAGAATGATTTATATTCCTTTGGATATATACCCAGTAATGGGATTGCTGGGTCAAATGGTATTTCTGGTTCTAGATCCTTGAGGAATCACCAGACTATATTCCACAGTGGTTGAAATAATTTACATTTCTACCAACAGTGTAAAAGCATTCCTATTTCCCCACGGCCCTGCCAGCATCTATTGTTTCCTGACTTTTTAATAATGACCATTCTGATTGTTGTGAGATGGTATCTCATTGTGGTTTTGATTTGCATTTCTCTGATGATCAGTGATGTTGAGCTTTTTTTCGTGTGTTTCATGGCCACATAGATGTCTTCTTTGGGAAGTGTCTGTTCATATCCTTTCCCTACATTTTGATGGGGTTGTTTGTTTTTTTCTTGTAAATATGTTTAACTTCCTTGTAAATTCTGGATATTAGACCTTTCTCAGATGGGTAGATTTGTGAAAGTGTTCCCCCATTCTGTAGGTTGCCTGTTCACTATGATGATAATTTCTTTTGCTGTGCAGAAGCTTTTTAGTTAATTGGATCCCATTTGTCAATTTTGGTTCTTGTTGTAATTACTTTTGGTATTTTTGTCATGAAGTATTTGCCCATGTGAATGTCCTGAATGGCATTGCCTAGGTTTTCTCCTAGGGTTTTTATGGTTTTAGGTTTTACATTTAAGTCTTTAATCCATCTTGAGTTAAGTTTTGTATAAGGTGTGAGGAAGTGGTCCAGTTTCAGTTTTCTGCCTATGGATAGCAAGTTTTCCCAGCACCAGTTACTGAATAGGAGATCCTTTCCTCATTGCTTGTTTTTGTCAGATTTGTTGAAGATCAGATGGTTGTAGATCTCTGATGTTATTTCTCAGGTCTCCATTCTGTTTCATAGGTCTATACGTCTGTTTTGGTACCAGTACCTTGCTGTTTTGGTTACTGTAGCCTTGGGGTATAGTTTGAAGTCAGGTAGCATGATGCCTCCAGCTTTGTTCTTTTTGCTTAGGATTGTCTTGGCTATATGGGGTCTTCTTTGATTCCATATGAAATTTAACCTAGTGTTTTCTAATTCTGTGAAGAATATCAATGGTAGTTTGGTGGGAATAGTGTTGAATCTATAAATTGCTTTGGGGAGTATGGCCATTTTCACAATATTGATTCTTCCTATCCATGAGGATGGAATGTTTTTTCCATTTGTTTGTGTCCTCTCTTATTTCCTTGAGCAGTGCTTTGTAATTCTCCTTGAAGAGGTCCTTCACATCCCATGTTAGCTGTATTCCTATATATTTTATTCTCTTTGTAGTGATTGTGAATGGGAATTCATTCATGATTTGACTCTCTGCTTGCCTACTGTTGGGGTAAAGGAATGCTTGTGATTTTTGCACATTGATTTTGTATCTTGAGACTTTGCTGAAGTTGCTTATCAGTTCAAGAAGTTTTTGAGCTGAGATGATAGGGTTTCCTAAATACAAAATCATGTTGTTTGCAAACAAGGACAACTTGACTTCCTCTCTTCCTATTTGAAAACTCTTTATTTCTTTCTCTTGCCTGATTTCCCTGGCCAGAACTTCCAATACTATATTGAATAGGAGTGGTGAGAGAGGGCGTCCTTGTCTTGCACCAGTTTTCAAAGGGTACTTCCAGGTTTTGCCCATTCAATATGATATTGGCTGTGGGCTTGTCATAAATAGCTTTTATTATTTTTAGGTATGTTCCATCAATACCTAGTTTATTGAGAGTTTTTAATATACAGTGTTGTTGAATTTTATCAGAAGCTTTTTCTGCATCTATTGAAATAATCGTGGTTTTTGTTATTGGTTCTGTTTATGTGATGGATTGTGTTTATTGATTTGTGTATGTTGAATCAGCCTTGCATCCCAGGGGTGAAGCTGACTTGATCGTGGTGGATAAGTTTTTTGATGTGCTGCTGGGTTTGGTTTTCCCGTATTTTATTGAGAACATTCACATTGATGTTCATCTGGGAAATTGGCCTGAAGTTTTTGTTTTTTGTTGTGTGTCTTCCAGGTTTTGGAATCAGGATGATGCTGGCTTCATAAAATGGGTTAGGGAGGAGTCTCTCCTTTTCAATTGTTTGGAATAGTTTCAGAAGGAATAGTACCAGCTCCTCTTTGTATTTCTGGTAGAATTCACCTGTGAATCTGTCTGGTCCTAGGTTTTTTTTCATTGGTAGGCTATTAATTACTGCCTCAGTTTCAGAGCTTGTTATTGGTTTATTCAGGGATTTGACTTCTTCCTGGTTTAGTCCTGGTAGGATGTGTGCATCCAGTAATTTATCCATTTCTTCTAGATTTTCTAGTTCATTTGCATAGAGGTGTTTATAGTATTCTCTGATGGTAGCCTGTATTTCTGTGGGATCAGTGGTGGTATCCCTTTTATCATTTTTTATTGTGTCTATTTGTTTCTTCTTTCTTATTCTTCTTTATTAGTCTACCTAGCAGTCCATCCATTTTGTTATTTTTTTTTCAAAAACCCTGCTCCCGGACTCATTGATTTTTTGGAGGGTTTTTTGTGTCTCTATCTCCTTCAATTCTTCTCTGATCTTAGTTATTCCTTGTCTTCTGCTGGTTTTTGGATTAGTCTGCTCTGGCCTCTCTACCTTTTTGAATTGTGATGTTTAGTTGTCGATATGAGATCTTTCTAGCTTTCTGATGTGGACATTTAGTGCTATACATTTCCCTCTTAACACTGCTTTAAGTGTGTCTCAGAGATTCTGGTATGTTATCTGTTTGTTCTCATTGATTTCAAAGAACTTATTGATTTCTGCCTTGATTTCATTGTTTATCCAGGAGTCATTCAGGAGCTGGATGTTCAATTTCCATGAAATTGTGTGGTTGTAAGTTTCTTTTCTTTTTATTTTCTTTCTTTTTTTTTTTTTTTTTTTTGAGATGGAGTCTCGCTCTGTTCCCCAGACTGAGTGACATGATCAGTTTTGAGTGAGTGTCTTAATCCTGAGTTCTAATTTGATTGCACTGTGGTCTGAGAGACTTATGATTTCCATTCTTTTGCATTTGCTGAGGAGTGTTGTACTTCCAATTATGTGGTCAACTTTAGAATAATTGCCATGTGGCACTGAGAATAATGTATATTCTGTTGATTTGGGGTAGAGAGTTTTGTAGTCATCTACTAGGTCCACTTGATCCAGAGCTGAGTTCAAGCCCTGAATATCCTTGTTAATTTTCTGTCTCATTGATCCATCTAATACTGATGTTGAGGTGTTAAAGTCTCCCACTAGTATTGTGTGGGAGTCTAGGTCTCTTTGTAGGTGTCTAAGAACTTATTTTATGAATTTGGGTGCTCCTGTATTGGGTGCATACATATTTAGAATAGTTAGTTTTTCTTGTCAAATTGTTCACTTTACCATGACATAATACTGTCCTTTGCGATCTTTGTTGGTTTAAAGTGCTTTGTGATCTTTGTTGGTTTAAAGTGCTTTGCCAGAAACTAGAATTGCAACTCCTGCTTTTTCTTTGCTTTCCATTTGCTTGGTAAATTTCCCTCTATCCCTTTATTTTGAGCCTGTGTGTGTCTTTGCATGTAAGATGGGTCTCCTGAAAACAGCATACCAATGGGTCTTAACTCCATATCCAATTTGCCAGTCTGTGTCTTTTAATTTTTTGCATTTAGCCCATTTACATTTAAGTTTAGTATTGTTATGTGTGAATTTGATCCTGTCATCATGCCGATGTTTGGTTATTTTACACACTAGTTGATGTAGTTTCTTCATAGTGTCATTGGTTTTTACATTTTGGTGTGTTTTTGCAGTGGCTGGTACCGGTTTTTCCTTTCTGTATTTAGTGCTTCTTTCAGGAGCTTCTCAGGGCAGGCCTGCTGGTAACAAAATTCCTCAGGATTTGCTTGTCTGGAAAGGGTTTTATTTCTCCTTTGCTTATGAAGCTTAGTTTTGCTGGATATGAAATTCTCAGTTGAAAATTCTTTTCTTTAAGAATGTTTGAATATTGGCCCCCAATCTCTTCTGGCTTGTAGAGTTTCTGCTGAGAGGTTTGCTTTTAGTCTGAGGGGCTTCCCTTTATAGATGACTTGGCCTTTCTCTCTGGCTGCCCTTTTTCCTTCATTTCAACTTTGGAGAATCTGATGATTATGTGTCTTGGGGTTAATCTTCTCACAGAATATCTTAGGGTGTTCTCTGTATTTCCTGAATTTTCATGTTGGCCTGTCTTGCTAGGTTGGGGGAAGTTCTCCTGGATAATATCCCGAAGTGTGTTTTCCAGTTTGTTTCCATTCTCCCTTCTCCTTCTGGTACTCCAATCAATCATAGGTTTGGTCTTTTCACATAGTCCCATGTTTCTTGAAGGCTTTTTTCATTCTCTTTCATTCTTTTTTCTCTATCCTTGTCTGCATGTCTTATTTCAGTAAGGTGGTCTTCAAACTCTTACATCCTTTCTTCTGCTTGGTCAGTTCAGCTGTTGATACTTGTGTATGCTTTTTAAAGTTCCTGCACTGTGTTTTTCAGCTTCATCAGGTCATTTATGTTTCTCTCTAAACTGATTATTCTAGTTAACAATTCCTCTAACCTTTTATGAAGTTTCTTAGCTTCTTTGCACTGGATTAGAACATGCTACTTTAGCTCATCATAGTTTTCTACTACCCATCTTCTGAAGCCTACTTCTCTCAATTCATCCATCTGATTCTCTGTCCACTTCTATACCATTGATGGACAGATGTTGCAATCATTTGGAAGAGAGTCACACTTTGGCCTCTTGGGTTTTCTGCAGTTTTTTCATTGATTCTTTCTCATCTTTGTGAATTTTTCTAGTTTTGGTCTTTGAGGGTGCTGATGCTTGGATGACGTTTTTGTAGGGGCCTTTTGTTGTTGTTGTTGTTGATGCTGTTGTTGTTGCTTTCTGCTTGTTTGTTGTTCTTTCAGTAGTCAGGTCCCTCTTCTGTAGGGCTGCTGCACTTTGCTGGGGGCTCACTTCAGGCCCCATTCATCTTATTTGCTCCCGTGCCTGGAGATGTCACTCAAGGAGCTTGGTAAACAGCAAAGATGGGTGCCTGCTCCTTCTTCTGAGACCTCTGACCTCGAGGGGCACCAACCTGATGCCAGTAGGATCACTCCTGAAAAGAGTGTCTGACAATCCCTGTTGGAGGGTCTCACCCAGTTGGGTAGGATGGGGAGCAGGACCCATTCTACAAAGCACTTTGTCCCTTGGTGGAGAGTGTGTTTCGTTGGGGGGAAACCCACTCTTCTGGGCTGCCCAGATTCCTCAGAACTACCAGGAGGTGAGACTAAGTCTGCTGCTTTCCAGAGACTGTGACCATTACTACCTCTAGGGGCTCAGGCCCAGGGAGATCCAAAATCTGTCCCTGAGCCTCTGGCTGGAGTTATTGGATGTCCTGCAAGGAAGCCCAGCCCATTGAGGAAGGATAGGTCAGGGTTAGGCCTGAAGAGGTCCTCTGGCCACAGACTGCCACAGCCGGTGTGTTTGGCTGTGGGGACAAGTCTTGGGACTAAACCATCCAGCCTCCCTGGCTCCAGCAGGCAAAAAGTACAGCTTGGAGCTATAGAAATTGATGCTGCCCTTCCCCCGCCCAGGGAGCTTAGCATGTTAGGCACTTGCAAGTCCCAGTGCTGGCTGCTGCCCGTTCCCTAGGGAGCTTAGACAGCAGGAAGTCACAGTTGGTGCTGGTTACCCCTCACCCCGGGAGTTCATTAGGATTAAGCAGATTTCAGCTGAGAGGCTTTAAGAATCTGCATTTTCTGGGGTTGGGATACTAGGCTTCAGTGGCGTGGGTTCACAAGTGGGATCTTCCCTTCCATGGGTTGCACAGTTCTGTGAAAAAAAACAGATTGCCTGGCTGGGTAACAAGCTCACTCATCACCTCCCTTGGCTGCAGGGAGGGGGTTCCTCTTTCCCGTGTGGCTTTCAGGTGGGCCACTGCACCACACTGGTCTTCCTTCTCTTTGTGAGTCACGCTAGCTTTCTAGTCGATTTTGATGGGAGAACCTAGATACATTTGTTGCTGGGGATGGATTCGCACGCTGATGTTTTTTTCTTTTGATGGAAGTCTCTGAACATCAGTCCTTCTAGTTGGCCACCTTGGCCCCAACCCTAAATTATTACTTTCTGTACCTTAATTTCTACTATACCTTTGTGTTTATTTATGAAATGTTTACTTGTTTCTTAGGGCTTATTTGTCCAATTATAGGTCAATATACTATTATTTGTAATGTTTTAAAGTCAAGAAATAGTGTTTCTCATCTTTTTTCTCAGTACTTTTTTAGTTCTTAGATATCTGTTCTACCATATCACACCAAAGTCGTTTGCTGGGTTTTTGTAAAATCAAAATTTTGTTTGACATTGTATTTCATTTGTATATTAATTGGGGAAAATAATTCATTTATAAATATACGATG